>NC_090320.1:138741317-140093078 GCF_040869045.1 Eurosta solidaginis | reverse complement strand
TGCATTAAGTGTTTTTACAAAGTGTGATTTTGAGGAAGCAAAGTCAACATGGTTTGTGATTGAAAATAAAGCATTCATTTCACGCAATGCCCGAGCAATAGGCGCCATACTCGCATATTTCGTTTTAAAATTTTCTAAATAAAAGGGGAACATTGTACGCAGATTTCTTCGCGGAACATTAAAACTAATACGCTCAAGTAAAACCGGACAATCAATTACACCATTAATAATGTTAAACACGAACCCAAGTGAAAGAACTTTCCGTCGCTTTTCCAAAGAATCCAAATTTATTAGCATACGTCGAGCATCATACGAGGGAGCTGGATCTTCAAACCGAAGAGAACGTAATGCGTGTTTCAGAAAAACTTTTTCCACACGCTCGATCCTATTGATCGAAAACTGATCATATGGTCGCCAAATAAAGACTGCATACTCCAAGTGTGACCGGACAAGCGACGAAAAGAGTTGTTTATGGGTGTAAGGGTCGGCAAATTCAGACGAGTTGGGACGAATGAAACCCAAAAGAGAATATGATTTTGAAATTATACCATTTAAATGACTATTGAAATTAAACTTTGCATCAAACACAACTCCTAACTCCTTAAATTCTGTAACGGATTGTAGTACACCAGTACCAATAGCATACGATGTACTCAGATTGTACTAACGCTTGGAAAAAGATAAATGGAAACATTTTTTAATATTTAAAGAGAGACGCGATTTCACACATCGTCTATATAGATTGTCGAGATCCTTCGGTAGGTTCATCGTGTCAACTAAGTTTCTAACATTACAAAAAATTTTTAAATCGTCTGCATAAAGCAAAAACTCTGCATGTAAGAAACAATCACTTATGTCGTTAATGAATAGTATAAATAGGAGTGGTCCTAAAATACTACCTTGGGGGACCCCCGTAGAGGCAACAAATTGGTTAGAAGATACACCATCAATCGTAACTACGCAGCATCTATTCATTAAATATGAATTGATCCACAATAAGAGAGATGAGTGAAATCCTATGCAGGCCAATTTACTAAGTAAAATTTTGTGCTAGACTTTATCGAAAGCCTTAGAAAAATCTGTATAAATACAGTCAACAGTCCAGAAGAAAATGAAGAAGTGCAGAATTCAGCGAACACAGCTAAATTAGAAACTGTTCACTGACCTGATACAAACCCATGTTGATTTGGGTTTATCAAAGTCTTAACAGCAAAATAGATTTTTTCTTTGACTATGTATTCAAAAAGTTTTGAGATAGGGATAGGGATTTATTAAAAATGATGACGAGTGGACTAACTAATGCTGAACAACTTTTAAATAAAATAGCTGAGAAACCATCGACTTCTGTCTTGGAAGAAGGCTTAAGGTATGCTAAACCATCAATAACATAATTTGAAGAGATATCCATGTTCCCAAAATTCAAGAATGACGGGATATCAGCAGAAAAATCAGGGAGCACCCCGTCATCAGTCACATAGTTTGACTTAAAAAAGTCTGCAAATAGGTTTGCAGCCTCAATTGGGGTACTAGCATAATTGTTGTCATATACAATCGATGTAGGTATACTTGAGCAAGCTTTTTTCTATTTAACAAAATTCCAAAACATTTTTGGATTAGTTTTAATGTTACGCTCAGTGTCATTAATATACCTTTTATAAAGCTTTTTATCTAGAGACTTAAATTTTTTTTGAAAATGCTGATATTTAACAAAATATACGCATTTATGAGATATTTTATACTTTTTAAGATACTTATTTTTTAGATTTTTTAAGATTTTTAAATGCATATTGTACCAAGGAGATTTATAAACATCCCTCTTTTTTAAAGGAATATTATTCAGACAAAAGTCATTCATAATTACTTTAAATTTAGAGAAGGAACTTTGAATATCTAGATCCGAAAGTAACTCAGCCCAATTGAATTCACTGAGAGAGTTATTCAAACTCGGAGAGTCACAAGATGCAAACTTAAACGCAACCGAATCAGTATGGTTTAAGGGTAGAAACGCATAGAAAGTTAGCTTAATATCTAATGGAGCATGATGAACACCTTCATCGGATATTGGAGAAATGCATTTTGATAAAGAGTAATTTATGTTATCAGTAATAAATATGAGATCTAAAAATCGATTAAGTTGATTGAAGATGCTATTAATTTGCTTAAGATTTATACTTAGAAAGCTATCAACCATAAGATTCATTTAGAGTAACAATATTATTAGCTGTAAGACCTGAATTAGCAGAATGACTGCTCCAATTAATATTAGTTAAGTTAAATTCACCTAAGACGCATAAGTGATTATCCCGCAAATGGTCTACAGCCAGAGAAATAACATTATCCACATGAGCCTTATATAAAGTCGTATTACTCTTTGGCGGGATATATGAAGCAATGACATACAAACAGCCAAACATCTTAGAACCTCTGATACAAACACAAAGTTGGTCCAGCAACAAGTCATCATTAATAAGCGTGTAAGAAAATGCACGATACTTTCTTCTGACAGCAATAAGAACGCCACCTCCTCTCATACAGCCAGTTTTAACAGCATCGCGATCCTTTCGAAAGACATCATATAAACTCGGATCAAAATACTCACTATCATAGAAATCAGAATTTAGCCATGTTTCTACCAAAATAACAACGTCAAAGGCCTCTTCGGTGCTAAAATGAAGTATAATTCCTGATTTAGTCCTCAGCCCGGAGACATTTTGATAATATATTTTCAGACCACTATTACAATCAGACGAAGAGCTAGTGTTTAGGGTCACACTCGATTTGATTGCGCCGTTGCCTTTTGAAAAAAAAAATAAACGGCTTTAGGTTAACATTTGCTGGCCAAAGAGATGACTGCATAATAATACGGAATAAAGATGACGGTACACCAAGTTTGAAATTGACACGTCTACGCTTATTTGCTGGGTTATCTTTTTTGATAAGAGCATAACAATGGATCAAATTAATATTGATATCTGTGTTTTTCGCAACATAGTTTTTTATGTCATCCGCAGTAACTTTATGTCCAAAGACGACAAATGAACCCATCCGTTGCGAACAGAAACCGACAATTCAGTGTTATCACTTGAACTAACAACAACCTGTGATTTCTTATGCCTTTTGCTTCTATTTATTTTCTTGTCGTTTACAACAACAGTCTAATCAGTAGCATTGTTCGCATTTAGAGACGATGATTGAGAGACAGAAGTGCCGCCAACAATAGGCTCAGAGTTATCAACATACTCTGCTGCAGATAATGAGCGCAAATCGCCATCAGCAATTGCATTTGACAAATCAGCATGAGTCATATCAGTAGCCGAAAGAGCACTTAATTCGGTATGATTATCATTGCTGCTCGCCATGGAATAGTGAGTACTAGAAGAATTATCAACAGATGCAGCAACAACATCGGTAACACTGACACTGACATCAGTCGCCGGATTAATAGCATTAACAGCAACTATGCAAGAAGCAGCATGTGTAATTAAGGGCAAGCCATCACGGTCAGCGACCTTTGTTGAAGATCGCGTAACAATTAGATTATTAACATCCGCATCACTATTGTAACAGCTGTGCTACTGGCATCATTGTTTTTAGATTTGCTAGTCA
Organism: Eurosta solidaginis; assembly: GCF_040869045.1. Taxonomy (NCBI): domain Eukaryota; kingdom Metazoa; phylum Arthropoda; class Insecta; order Diptera; family Tephritidae; genus Eurosta; species Eurosta solidaginis. The sequence continues at coordinate 140,089,472 of NC_090320.1, read as the reverse complement.
AATCAGTGTTTTTAGCTGCATTGTTAACGGCAGTGCTACTAGCATCATTGTTTTTAGATTTGCTAGGCAAATTATTGTTTTTGTTATTGTTTTAGCGGCATTGGCAGTGGATTCATCACCATTGCTTACTAGCATCATTGTTTTTGGAGTTGCTAGGCAAATTATTATTTTTGTTATTGTTTTTAGCTGCATTGACAGTGGATTCACTAAATCGAACTTATTTCTTAGATCGATTTACATTTTTATGACCACTCAAAGCCATGTAAACTTCACTTAATGAGCTTATGGCATTTTCAAGCTTATTCAAATAAGCTGGAGTAGAAATTCCATCACAATTGTCACATCTAAAGAACACATTCTTAGATGAAGTAATGAGTTTAATGTAGCTAGAGCTCAACTTAGTGCATTTATTATGATAAATAAAAGAGCAGATACCGCACGATAGGAATCCACCCGAAGCACACTGTAAGCCACAATTAGCACACAAAGAAATAACAAAGCAACCTTTGGCCGCTAAAACAAGGGACGTGCATCGCCGTATAGTTTTTCCCAGGCATGCTTAACCAACGAACCGATATCATTTCGTTACGATGATCAACGTTAATAAACGAAACAAAATCATATCGTTGACTTCGAAATGACTTTGTTTCGTTTATTATATCGAAATGACTTTGTTTCGTTTATTAACGTTAATTATCGTAACGAAATGATATCGTTTCGTTCGTTAAGCATGCCTGGTTTTTCCTCGTCTTTGGGTAGGCGTTGTGCCGGCACAGCGTTGTCTAGGAATTTCACAAAAACCTTACCGCCATCCACAATAGCATCCAAAAACAAAGACAACGACTTTAGATAATTAAACTTTTTTTTAATTTTGGTATAAAATATGAATTTATAATTTATTATAATTTCTCTCAAAATTGTGTCCGTATATCTGAAAATCGCACTGAATAACGCCTGAGCCAATTTTTGCACAAGGTTGCATTATCCCCAATAGGAATGCCTACAATATGGAACATCAGCTGACGCAAAGTTGTTCTTTAGCGAAACGAATTTGATTGATGTTACAATAGTAAGGGCGTGTTTACACTGAAGGAAAAATACTGGTAAAATCAACCGAAAAACGGGTCAATTCAACCAAAATTTTTGTAAATTTTTATCCATCACAACAAGATGTTGGATCAACTGTGCACAAATCGTGATTCGTAATTGACCGTTTTAGTAGTCAAATGAACAAAAAAATGTGTTGCGACAGCTTTGTATGAAAGTACGTACATATGTTGCCATATAAATAAATAAATGTAAGGCGCGATAACCTCCGAAGAGATTTTAGGCCGAACTTCTCTTCCAATTTGCGTCGTACCCCTTTTTAATTTTTCTTACAAATTGGCGGGAAGGGACCTACTTGTTTTATGCCGACTCCGAATGGCATCTGCAAGGCATATGAGTTTTTACTGAGAGCATTTCATGGCAGAAAGGAATACATTCGGAGTGCTTGCCGAACACTGCCGAGGGGCGACACCACTTAGAAAATTTTTCTTCTATTGAAAAAGCAGTTGCAGCTCAGCTCATTCTCAATTTCTTCTCTCGCATGTAGTTGCCACACTTGATTGTTTCGAACAAAACTTGTAGTATAAATGCTTGACTTACCATTTTAAAAAGAGAACTTGTAAGTTATAGAAAAGTAACGAATGAAATCGCAGGAAGGTAATTCACCACTGGTTAGAATAGGTTAGGTTGAACTGGCCGGTCCATTAGGACCTCACATAGACTGATTGAGTCCGTAGTGTTACCAGAAGTGTGTTTTAACCACCAAACTGAAAACCCCTTTCAAAAACCAGGACCTATGATATAAAATAACTCCGTCCTCTTGGCAAATACTAGAAGCTTCTTAGGACTTAAGCCACTTGCTGCTTCTACATCTGACAGCTGTATCACTCCTAATAGCTGGAGTCTTAGCCTGGCAGGTGCAGGGCACGAGCACAGAACGTGCTCGATCGTTTCCCCCTTCAACCCGCACTTCCTACATCTGCTATCACTGACCAATCTTAATTTGAAAGCATGTAACGCCAGGAGGCAGTGTCCAGTCAGAATACCCGTCATGAGCCTACAGTCTTCTCTTTTTAATGATAGAAGCTACTTTGTTAGTCTAAGGTTGTAAGACCTACACATAATTTTCGACACTTTACAGCCCCGCGCTTGAACCCACGCCTTTCCCGCTTGGTCGATCATGTGCACCTCTTGCCTTCGCTTAATCTCGCCCAGTCTAATTGAGACGTCTGCGGAGCCAGCTTCAAGGGCTTTTAAGCTAGTTCGTCCGCCTTTTCATTTCCATCTATTCCCATATGCCCTGGGAACCAATATAGATGTATGCTTCTCCCTGTCCCGATACTCTCCAGAGACTGCATGCACTCTAACACGCATTTAGATGCTGTGCTGTGCGAGATTTTTGCTTAAATTGCTGCTTGACTGTCAATATAAAAGTTAACACGGTTGCAGCTTGAACTATTCTCATCCAGGGTTTCTACTGCTTTGGTTACGGCTAATATTTCCGCTTGGAAAACGCTACAGTAATCCGGCAGCCTGTAGGATCTGCTTATTTCCGGATCAGCACAGTATACCGCAGACCCTACTCCTTCCACTACTTTGGAACCATCTGTCTACACATGTATCGCCTCGTCCGCCATTTGCGCACCCTTGCGCCAACCGTCCACCTCTATTGTTGCCTTAAGATCTCGCAGCGCAGATAGGGAATCAGGTAGTCTGTTCGTCTTGTGATTGATGACGCTATACTACTATGGCCATATGGTCGGCGCTCAAGCTGCCCGAGGCACCGAGCCTGATGGTAGTTGTTAATGCTATATTCTTTGCTACCAGGTCTACAGGTGGAATGTGCAGAATGGCATACAGTGCAGCCATCGAGGTTGTTTTCAGGGCTCCCGTAATGCTAAGCATTGACTGTCTGCATACCCTTCTAATTTTTTGAGGTATGTTGTTTTTTATGTGGCCTTCCACCAAGCAAGAACTACATAGTATAGAATAGGGCTTACAATCGATGTAAAAACACAATGAGAAAGAGAGGGTGATAAGCCCCACGTACACCCTAATATTCTTTTATATGCATAGAGTGCCGTTGAAGCCTTTTTCACCCTCTCCTTCACGTTGAGCTTCCATGACAGCTTACTGTCTAGGATGATTCCTAGATATTTTGTGCAAGGTTTCTCCTGTAAGGTCACCCCTCCTAACTTAGGCCGGGTCCAATTTAGAACCTTGTACCTCTCTGTAAACGCGACCATATCCGTCTTTTCCGCATTGACTTTCAACCCGACATTAGACGCCCAGGTATGAATATACCGAAGCGCCGGATCCATCAAAGAACTAATCGTTTGAAGGCACTTTGCACTTATGACAATTGCAACGTCATCTGCGTAAGCCGTAAGTTTTACGGGTCCCTCATCGACTCGCCTGAGCTGTTGGTTGATGACCAGCGTCCACAGCAGAGGTGATAGCACCCCTCCCTGGGGCGTGCCCCTCTTCACTGATTTCGTGGCCTTGTACAATCCCCATTGTGATGTAATCTTCCTGCAATTTAACATGCAGCCGATCCATCTGATTAAGGCGGGATGTACTTTAATGTAATTAAGACCATCCATAATCGCCCATTTAGAAACATTATTGAAAGTCCCGGCAATGTCCAAGAAGACTCCTAGAGCATACTTCTTATATTCCAGGGATTTCTCTATGCTTATTACCACCCTATGCAATGCGGCGTCTACCGGCTTGCCTTTGGTGTACAAATGCTGTGTTGTGGAGAGCAGCTTTTCATCAACTTTGGACTTTATGTACACATCTATCAGCCTCTCAAAGGTTTTGAGCAGAAATGATGTTAAGCTAATGTGCCTATAGTCTTCGGGATACACCTGACCGATCTTCCCCGCCTTTGGTAGGAAAGCTACACGAGCAGTTATCCAAGAGTGCGGTACAAGATTCAGCCTTATGCACCCATCGAATATTATTTTAAGCTATTCCATGACCGCCATACTTGAAACTTGCAGCATGGCCGGGAATATAACGTCTGGGCACGGCGATTTAAACTTAGATAACGTTTTCACTGCCCATTCGATTTTGGTATCGGTCACCAAGCCCGGCACTATCCGCTCCGTGATCGAGTCTGGGTGATGTCTGCTGGCTCTTCTAAACCGTCTCCCGATGGGAAAAGTGTGTCGAGAAGCATCTAAATGGATTCCTCACTATTACGTGACCATTCCCCGTTCTCTTTCTTTATTAGTCCCTGGACTATGTTTCCCCTTGCTAGGACTTTTTTCAACCGTGCTGTTTAGCTGGAGCACTCTATGTCCATACAGAAACTTTTCCATGAGATTCTCTTCGCCCTGGAAATTTCACGCTTGTAGATCCTCAGTAGATCCCTGCACTCGTCCCGACTCGCTTCGCTTTCCGCTGTCTTTGCGAGCTTAAACATTTCTTTTACCTGTCTTCTTAGAAGACTCAGCTCTTTGCTCCTCCATGGCGGCTTTGCTTTTCCTCTGAATCTTCTTAGAGGGCAAGCTTTGTTATACGCAGTCATAAGCTCCTCAAGTTCCTCCACATTGGCCACCTCTTTGCATTGCCACAGTTTTGTTTCTACCTGTTTCTGGAATTTAGTCCAGTTCGTTGACCTAGGGTTTCTAAAGGTTCCTCCCTTCCCTACCCTCTTTAGGGGGATTCTGAAGCTGATATACACATGGTCTATCAAGAACCATCCAATCATACCTTGATATATCACGTTCGGAGCTCAATGTAATATCCAGAACATTGCTGGATATTGGACCAATGTATGTAGGTACATTTCCCCTGTTGGCTATCTGCAAATTGGTTTGCAGGATGTAACGAAATAGAGATTCGCCTCTCTCGTTCGTATCTGCTCCTCCCCACGCATAGTGGTGCGCATTTGCATCTGCGCCTATTGTAGAATTTAAAATAAGAATGCTAATAATTTAGGAAGTGTCATTCATGCGGCACCAAGAGTAAGTTCTGATTATTCATAGCATTTCGGCTTATTTATACTAAAATATTCTAAACAAATTTTTACGTACTAAAGTTTCTATATACTAAACATACGTACATACATATCATTTTCTTTAATCGGGTTTCCAGTCAAAATAATCAGAAAAACGCCTTTATTATTTTATTGCCGACGTTTCGACCGTTTATTGTGGTCTTCTTCAGGGCCTAGTTACAAATTTAAAGAAATTAAAATAACTCAATTTAGTTTCGCAGTTCTATAGAATTAAATTTACATATATATATATGGACATTCGATTGACAAAACAATTCTTACTTAAAAATCTCTGCGTTCTTCTTCGTCAGGTTTTCTTTATATATATGTGTTTCGAAATAAAACATAGTCACTTTAATACTCAATTAAAGGGAACGGAAATTATTTTACAATTTAAAAATTACTATTTTCAATACACAAACCACAATTTATACTTCAAACTCTAATTTGTATGTAAGTACATATGTATACATATTTGACGTTTGTTGATCACCGGCGAATTCATGCTTGATGGGTTATTGCAGTTTCATTTTAGTATACACGCATAGATGTCGCTAATATTTCTTGCTTCTATACTTCTTTTGTTTACACATTGTTTGTCTGCTTTTATGTGTATTTCTTCCAGAAGCATTCTCTTTTGCCAGTTTGTTTCTCTTGCTATTACTTTGGCATTATCAAAATCAAATTTGTGCCCAAAAGTAATGGCATGGTGAGCAAGAGCGCTTTTTTCTGTTCGTTTGTTTTCAACATCTTTGCTGTGTTGTCCCAATCGTTTGTATAGTTGTTGTGATGTGGTGCCTATATAGCTTTTCTTACGTTGGCAGTCAACGCAGTCAATTTTGTATACAATGTTCTTTTGTTTTTTTGTTGGAATGTTGTCTTTTATTGTTTTGTATAGCTTCCCTACCTTGTTTCTGTTCTTGAAGGCAAACCGTATGTTGTTTGTGTACGCTTTGAGTTTTTTAGTTATCTTCTGGGTTATGTTTTGGTAATATGATATTGAAAAAGTTTTTATGTCTGTTTGTTGTTGTTGGTTGTTGGTACTGATTTGGCTATTTGACGTATTGGTGTTGTTGTTTTGTGCTTGATACTTGTTGAGTGGCCTGTATATCAATTTCTTTGGGTAATCATTACCTTTTAGAATATCTACAATTATCTTTTTGTTTTTGCAATGATATTTTGGATCGCTTATGCTATATATTCTGTTTATTAACCCTTTGGCGGTGCTAATTTTTTGTGACAGTGGGTGGATAGACATATAATTTAATATGCGACCCGAAGATACTGGTTTTCGATACCAGTCCGTGTTAAAACTTCCGTCTTCAGTATTCCTATAAATGGTCATATCCAGGAACGGTAGTATGTTATCATGTTCCTGTTCATATGTGAACTCGATTCCCTTCTCTGTATCGTTAAAAATTCCAAATACCGACGGGAAAATGCCTTCCGGTATTACCAAGTATAAGTCGTCTACGTATTTTTTTATAATGGTTATGTTAAAGCCTAGTTGTTCATTTACTTTTTTAATGGCTCGCTGCAACACGTTATCCATTAGAATTTCTACCAATATACAGCTTATGGGTGAGCCCATTGGACAACCATGCTTTTGGGAATAAAATTTCCCGTCGAATTGGAAGTAGGCGTTCTTTGTACAGATGGATATCATTTCTATAAACTCGCTTTGTGACATATGGGTACATGTTTGTATGTCATTCCAACGTTCGATAAGTGCTTTTAGAATGGAGTCTACCGACGCATTGGTGAACAAGCTTTTTACATCAAACGACACCTGTATTTGGCCTCGTTGGTGTGTTTGTGCTGTGATGAAGGTTTTAAAATCATATGAGTTGCGTAGGTGGTACTGAGACTTTGGTATATTTTCCAGAATTGTTGCTGCATATTTTGATAATGCCGTAGTTGGTCCATCGCAGTCAGCGGAGATTGGCCTGAGTGGCATTGGGGTTGTATTTTTGTGATGCTTTGGTAAAAAATACATTCTAGGCGGTGTTGCATTGTATGTTATAAGTTTTCTTTTGGTTAGTACGTCTATCTTTCCTTTCACGAACAGCGTATTTACAAAATTGTTGTTTTTCTTTTGAATTTTGTTTGTTGGATCGGGTATTACTTGATATGTATTAGCATCGTTGAGCATTTCATTAGCAACGTTTAAAAGTTCATTTTTGTTCATAAAAACTGCTTTGTTTCCTTTGTCTGACCTAGTACAAATTATTTCGGGATTATTTTTGAAAAAATTTATGCAGCTTTTTTGCTTTTGTATTAGAAATTTTTCCAGACTAGATGCTTTTGACGTTGTTTTTGAATACGATATTGTTTGTGCTACTGTCTGTCTGATTTCATTTCTGTCTTGTGGTTCTATGCAGTTCTGTATGATATATGAAGTAGAGTATATCATACAGAACTGCATAGAACCACAAGACAGAAATGAAATCAGACAGACAGTAGCACAAACAATATCGTATTCAAAAACAACGTCAAAAGCATCTAGTCTGGAAAAATTTCTAATACAAAAGCAAAAAAGCTGCATAAATTTTTTCAAAAATAATCCCGAAATAATTTGTACTAGGTCAGACAAAGGAAACAAAGCAGTTTTTATGAACAAAAATGAACTTTTAAACGTTGCTAATGAAATGCTCAACGATGCTAATACATATCAAGTAATACCCGATCCAACAAACAAAATTCAAAAGAAAAACAACAATTTTTTCATTTAATTTTCTAGGATACTTTTAATGCCATAAGTCGAACAAACATTTACCAATCCTTGTGAAATTTGGTAGAGGCTTAGATTCTAGGACGATTACTGTTTTCTGTGAAAAAGGGCGAAATCGGTTGAAGCCACGCCCAGTTTTTATACACAGTCGACCGTCTGTCCTTCCGCTCGGCCGTTAACACGATAACTTGAGCAAAAATCGATATATCCTTACTATACTCAGTTCACGTACTTATCTGAACTCACTTTGTATTGGTGTAAAAAATGGCCGAAATCCGACTATGACCACGCCCACTTTTTCGATATCGAAAATTACGAAAAATGAAAAAAATGCCATAATTATATACCAAATACGAAAAAAGGGATGAAACATGGTAATTGTATTGGTCTATTGACGCAAAATATAACTTTAGAAAAAAACTTGGTAAAATGGGTGTGACACCTACCATATTAAGTAGAAGAAAATGAAAAAGTTTTGCAGGGCGAAATCAAAAGCCCTTGGAATCTTGGAAGGAATACTGTTCGTGGTATTACATATATAAATAAATTAGCGGTACCCGACAGATGATGTTCTGGATCACCCTGGTCCACATTTTGGTCGATATCTCGAAAACGCCTTCACATATACAACTAAGGGCCATTCTCTTTTAAAACCCTCATTAATACCTTTAATTTGATACCCATATCGTACAAACACATTCTAGAGTCACCCCTAGTCCACGTTTATGGCGATATCTCGAAAAGGCGTCCACATATAGAACTAAGGCCCACTCCTTTTTAAAATACTCATTAACACCTTTCATTTGATACCCATATCGTACAAACAAATTCTAGAGTCACACCTGGTCCACGTTTATGGCGATATCTCGAAAAGGCATCCACCTATAGAACTAAGGCCCACTCCCTTTCAAAATACTCATTAACACCTTTCATTTGATACCCATATAGTACAAACAAATTCTAGAGTCACCCCTGGTCCACGTTTATGGCGATATCTCGAAAAGGCGTCCACACATAGAACTAAGGCCCACTCCTTTTTAAAATACTCATTAGCACCTTTCATTTGATCCCCATATCGTACAAACAAATTCTAGAATCGCCCCTGGTCCACCTTTATGGCGATATTTCGAAAAGGTCCACCTATAGAACTAAGGCCCACGCCCTTTTAAAATACTCATTAACACCTTTCATTTGATACCCATATTGTAAAAACGCATTCTAGAGTCACCCCTGGTCCACTTTTATAACGATATTCCGAAAAGGCGTCCACCTATAGAACTAAGGCCCACTCCCTTTTAAAACACTTATTAACATCTTTCGTTTGATACCCATATTGTACAAACGCATTCTAGAGTCAACCCTGGTCCACTTTTATAACGATATTCCGAAAAGGCGTCCACCTATAGAACTAAGGCCCACTCGCTTTTAAAATACTCATTAACACCTTCCATTTGATACCCACATCGTACAAACAAATTCTAGAGTCACCCCTGGTCCACGTTTATGGCGATATCTCGAAAAGGCATCCACCTATAGAACTAAGGCCCACGCCCTTTTAAAATACTCATTAACACCTTTCATTTGATACTCATATCGTACAAACAAATTCTAGGGTCACCCCTGGTCCATCTTTATGGCGATATCTCGAAACGGCGTCCATCTATAGAACTTAGGCCCACGCCCTTTTAAAATACTCATTAACTCCTTTCATATGATTCCCATATCGTACAAACAAATTCTAGAATCGCCCCTGGTCAACCTTTATGGCGATATTTCGAAAAGGCTTCCACCTATAGAACTAAGGCCCACGCCCTTTTAAAATACTCATTAACACCTTTCATTTGATACCCATATTGTAAAAACGCATTCTAGAGTCACCCCTGGTCCACTTTTATAACGATATTCCGAAAAGGCGTCCACCTATAGAACTAAGGCCCACTCGCTTTTAAAATACTCATTAACACCTTTCATTTGATACCCATATCGTACAAACAAATTCTAGAGTCAGGCCTGGTCCACCTTTATGGCGATATCCCTAAATTGCGTCCATCTATAGAACTATGGCCCACTTCCTCTTAAAATACTCATTAACACCTTTCATTTGATACCCCTGGTCCACCTTTATGGCGATATTTCGAAAAGGCTTCCACCTATAGAACTAAGGCCCACGCCCTTTTAAAATACTCATTAACACCTTTCATTTGATACCCATATTGTAAAAACGCATTCTACAGTCACCCCTGGTCCACTTTTATAACGATATTCCGAAAAGGCGTCCACCTATAGAACTAAGGCCCACTCGCTTTTAAAATACTCATTAACACCTTTCATTTGATATCCATATCGTACAAACAAATTCTAGAGTCACCCCTGGTCCACCTTTATGGCGATATCTCGAAAAGGCGTCCACCTATAGAACTTAGGCCCACTCCCTTTTAAGATTATCATTAACACCTTTCATTTGATATCCATATCGTACAAACAAATTCTAGAATCGCCCCTGGTCAACCTTTATGGCGATATTTCGAAAAGGCTTCCACCTATAGAACTTAGGCCCACGCCCTTTTAAAATAATCATTAATACCTTTCATTTGATACCCATATCGTACAAAATAAATTCTAGAGTCACCCCTGGTCCACCTTTATGGCGATATCTCGAAAAGGCGTCCACCTATAGAACTTAGGCCCACTCCCTTTTAAGATTATCATTAACACATTTCATTTGATACCCATATCGTACAAACAAATTCTAGAGTCAGGCCTGGTCCAACTTTATGGCGATATCCCTAAATTGCGTCCATCTATAGAACTATGGCCCACTTCCTCTTAAAATACTCTTTAATACCTTCCATTTGACACACATGTCATACAAACACATTCCAGGGTTACCCTAGGGTCTTTTTACAACATGGTGATTTTCCCTTACTTTGTCTCCACAGCTCTCAACTGAGTATGTAATGTTCGGTTACACCCGAACTTAGCCTTCCTTACTTGTTTTTTTTTTTGTTTTTTTGGTGTTGGGTAATTACTTATTTTACAAAATCTTGTTTTGTTTACTAGATTCTCAATTGGGTTATTAGATAATTTATGTAATTCAGGATTTTTGTTTGTTTTTATTATTGTATTTTTCTTTTGCATGCAATAAAAATTTTCTTTGTGTTTACAAAATTGAAGTGTTCTTATTCTACAAGTTTAAGCCTAATTAGTGTACTATCATTTTCTTATTTTTATTGCTTAGAGGATAATTTATGTTTTCTGCGTTTCTATTTTCTACATTATAGGGAATTAGTGTGAAGTTATTTTTCTTGTCGATATTTTCTACCTTATAGGGCCCCTTATACTTACTATCTAACTTATAACCTGCTTCATCTCTGACTAATACTAAATCTCCTAAATTTATTTCTTTATATTGTATTTTTCTATCATAACTAATTTTTTGTTTTTCCGTAGCCTCTTTTACTAATTTATAAGCTCTATCTTGCACTATTTGTAACCTATATTTAATTTCTTTGTCGTAAGCCTCATAATGGGCTTACTGTATTTTCGTGTAAAAATTCGTAAGTCTGGGGTTTTTTACGAAGACTAATCCATATGGACAATAATTATGAACTGTAGATGGTGTTGTGTTATAACAACACGAAAAATATTTAAGGTATTCATCCCAATCGTGTTTGTCAATGGATATGTAGGAACGTACATATTCATTGAATTTTCTATGACTACGTTCAACTGTGCCTAAAGTTTGATGGTGGTAAGGTGTTGCAGTTTTATGGTGTATTTTTAGAAGCTTGCATAATTCCTGAAATAAGCTATTTTTATATTCGCTTCCCATATCTGTTATAATTGTCTTTATACAACAATAAACTAGGATAAAATTTTCAAATATCGCTTTGGCTGTTGTTTTTGCATGTTTGCTGGGTATTGGTATTGAAACTAAATACTTTGTCAGGTCGCACACTATTGTAACGAATTTACTGCAATTCCCCTTATTTGCAATCTGCTACTAACGTTCGAATCACTAAACTGTTGAATAAATAACACCACTATTCAATAATGCAAAATGGGCTTTATTAAAGTACTTTCAAAAATAACACTGCTACTTCACAACCAATAGCTTGCTTAAATGAAACTGCTTTTAGCCCCTCTACTGTTGGTGCTTTTGTACTCTGTGATTTCTCGTTCTCATCTTCTAGGCGATTCCATTTCCAGAATCTACTAGTTGGCCATCAGCTATAAAATTACTACGTTTTTAACTTCTCATATGCGCTTGTATGTGTGAACACAATTATAATTGCATACTTTTGGGAGCATCTCAGATAAGATATCTGCATGTGTTTGTATGTGTGAGCGACACTTGCACAACCAGTGCATACCTTCGGGAGTATCTCAGATTTATTCATGTGGCTGTGCGTTGCTTCTCCGCTGCGTGTATGTACATATGTGTAGACATAATGATTGAATTATTGATGTGCAAGCAAGTCACTGCTTGGCATCGGCTTAGAGATGATAGTATCCCTTAGTGCTGCTAATATTCGTTACATTATAATGACTGCATATTCATTTCCATTTTCCGACCTGGGAAAAGGGCCAATCGTATCTATTTGTACTATGTGGGCGTTTCGGTTATAATCATACGCTCTTTCAAATTTTTATTTATTTTATTTTTATTACAATGAACGCATTTTTTGATATATTTTCTGATATCGTTTTTCATTCCTTTCCAGTATTTTTGTTTTATTTTATTTGTCATGCGATTTATTCCTGGGTGGCCACCAAAAACAGGATCGTCATGAAATTTGTGAACAAGTTCTTTAATTTCTTCGTTGTTTGTCACGTGCATAACTTCTGGAATTAATGCTATAATTAAATTTTTGAGAACTTTGGCACCAATTTCTTTAAATGTGTCTACCCTTATTTTTAAACAATTTGTGACCTAAGGACAACTGTATTTTTCCAATTCCTAAATTGCCGGCTTCTTTCATAAGCCTGGTAAAGAATGTCCTAAGTCAATCTTGGCCTCAACAATTAGGTTTTTTATATTAATTTCGCTACAAATTTTCTTTCCTTTTTTGAAATATAATTTCGGTGGATCGAAAACGAGCTGTACTAGCCTTCTTACTTCACATTTATTAAGCGTTTCAAATATTATTGGGTTCTCTTTGTGACTTGTATTATTTTCAATTTTACTACGGTTAGTGTTCGATCAGGTTGTTGCTTTTAAGATTTTACACGCTTCTACCGATATTTCTTTTAGGTGTTTGATATATATGCGTGATAATGCGTCTGCTACATAATTTTCTTTTCCTGCGATATACTCCACGTCGAAATCATATTCTTCCAAATCTAATCTGATTCTAGTTAATTTTTATGACGGATTTCATCGAAAATAGGAATGTTAAGAGTCTGTGGTCTGTTTTGACCAAACATTTTCTACCGTAAAAGTATGGTCTAAAATATGTTGTGGCCCAATGAATGGCCGCTAATTCTTTTTCAATTGTTGCTTTATTAATTTCTCCTTTAGTAAATGATCTTGATGCTTAGGCAATTGGTAATTGCTTTCCTTCGTATTCTTGACTCAAAATTGCTTACTGAAATCTGGATATTGTAGAATATTAGGGTTTATTAATGCAGCTTTCAAATAGTCAAACGATTTTTCACAGTCCTCTGTCCAGTCGAAAACTTCATTTTCTTGCAAAGTCTTGTTATTATTCTAGAATATTCTGCAAAATTTGGTATGAATCTTCTGTAATAATTGCAAAATGCGACGAATCTTTTTGCTTCATACGCACTTTTAGTTGTCGGATTGTTTTGAACAGTTTCGAATTTACTGGGGTCCGGCATAATTCCTTTGCTTGTGCATTTATGACCAAGGTAAGTTACTTTTTGGTTGAAAAATATACATTTATCTGGATGTAATTTTAAATTATATTTTTTACAAGTTGCGAAAACATCTCGTGAATTTTTAATAATATGTTTTTCGGAGCATCCTAATACGACTAAATCGTCCATGTATAAAAATGCTTGTGAAGGTTGTAATCCTGCAAATGTATTGAAAGAATTGATTCTAATTTCTGGACATTCTAATTACTGGAGGATCTAATTTGTGAGCGACTATTGTATTGTGAATATTTGCACTCTTTCCGCTGATGTTGTTGTTGTTAGGATTAAAGTAGCCGCCTTTAAATTTTGCTGGGTCCACGATGTTGCGTGTTTACCAATTAGCAGTTTTTTTTTTACCAATTAGCAGTGTCGTTACGCATATGTGTGGCCATGGTGTTGTTGCTTCAATTAAAGTATCATCATAAGTCCCTTTCATAAGTGTTGTTGCCATTTCTTGGTGACCATATATTTAGTGATCTTGATTGTGTTTTGAAATCAAAAGGGGCGTTTTGCTTTTGGTTGAATCCCACCAGTTTGGGAATTGTTGCCACCACTAGTGCTAATGGTACTCATACCTTTTTTTTATCGCTGGTGTTACCAAACCTCTGTTGTGATTAGTGATAGAAAGATACGAGTACCGAGTGAATAGTATTGATACTTTTCCAAAAAATACTAGATGCTTTTTTCCAAGTACTGAGTAAAGTATCGATACTTTACCACGATACTTTTCCCCGATAATTTGGCAAGTGCCGATGATCTACATTTTTAAGGTCAACAAAGTTCACCCCATTAACTTGAGCATAAATCATTCTTTGGAATGAGTTCGAGATTACTTTAAGGCCATACGGTAATATTTTAAACCGAAAAGTACCGTTATCTGCTGTAAAAGATGTGATATCCCTTGACTCTGAGCTGAGTTCAATTTGGTGATCTCCCGAAATTAAATCTAAGCATGAAACATTTTTAGCTCTTCCTAATTGATCTAGTATGTCATCAATTCTTGGCAACGGGAATTTATCTGCGTTTAGTTTTTTATTTACCTGTCTGTAATCTACAATCCTTCATTGGGAGTGTTTTCTTTGGTACTAATAAAATTTGACTATTAAATTCTGAAATTGAAGCTTCTATTATGTCATCTTTAATTAATTTATTCACTTGTTTATTAATTTCACTCTTATGAGCTTCTGGTATTTTATAATTTTTTACGTAGATCAGATTATTGTCCTTCATATGAAGTTTTTGCTTGTAAAAATTATTAGCGGTAATTGGTTCTGTTTCCAATGAAAAAATGTTAATGAATTCTGCACATAATGCATTAAGTAATTTATTTGCAAAGTCTGGAAAATTTGTATTTAATCTTTCTAATTTTTCTTTACTGTTGGCCTCATTTTCGAGTTTATTATTTTTAACTATTGTATAATCATTCAAATTTTCTGTTTGTATATTGAAATCATGGAGTATTTATTGCATTTTTATCTGTTGTATCTATAATTCTGACAAATGTTTGGAGTGAATCTGCTAAGGTGTTTGCAATAAAAATGCCTTCAGACAATTCTTGTTGTGGAATTAGTAAATCTGAATTGTTATTATACTCAGTTGAGCAGAGCTCACAGAGTATATTAACTTTGATTGGATAACGGTTGGTTGTACAGGTATAAATGAATCGAGATAGATATAGACTTCCATATATCAAAATCACCAGGATCGAAAAAAATTTGATTGAGCCATGTCCGTCCGTCCGTCCGTCCCTCCGTCCGTCTGTCCTTTAACACGATAACTTGAGTAAATTTGGTGTGTAGGTTCCTGAGCACTCATCTCAGATTGCTATTTAAAATCAACAACATCGGACTATAACCACGCCCACTTTTTCGATATCGAAAATTTAGAAAAACCGAAAAAGTGCGATAATTCATTACCAAAGACGGATAAAGCGATGAAACTTGGTAGGTGAGTTGACCTTGTGACGCAGAATAGAAAATTAGTAAGATTTTGGACAATGGGCGTAGCACCGCCCACTTTTAAAAGAAGGTAATTTAAAATTTTGCAAGCTGTAAATTGAGTTGAAGATATCATAATGAAATTTGGCAGGAACGTTACTCCTATTACTATATGTATGCTTAATAAAAATTAGCAAAATCGGAGAACGACCACGCCCACTTTAAAAAAAATTTTTTTTTAAAGTCAAATTTTAAAAATTTAATATCTTTACAGTATATAAGTAAATTATGTCAACATTCAACTCCAGTAATGATATGGTGCAACAAAATGCAAAAATAAAAGAAAATTTCAAAATGGGCGTGGCTCCGTCCTTTATCATTTAATTTGTCTAGGATACTTTTAATGCCATAAGTCGAACAAAAATTTACCAATCCTTGTGAAATTTGGTAGGGGCTTAGACTCTGGGACAATAACTTATTTCTGTGAAAAATGGCAAAATCAGTAGAAGCCACGCCCAGTTTTTATACACAGTCGACCGTCTGTCCTTCCGCTCGGCCCTTAACACGATAACTTGAGCAAAAATCGATATATCTTTACTAAACTCAGTTCACGTACTTATCTAAACTCACTTTGTATTGGTATAAAAAATGGCGGAAATCCGACTATGACCACGCCCACTTTTTCGATATCGAAAATTACCAAAAACGGATTGGTTTATTGACGCAAAATATAACTTTAGAAAAAAACTTTGTAAAATGGTTGTGACTCCTACCACATTAAGTAGAATGAAATGAAAAATTACTGCAGGGGGAAATAAAAAACCCTTGAAATCTTCGCAGGAATACTGTTCGTGGTATTATATATATAAATAAATTAGCGGTATCCAACAGATGATGTTCTGGGTCACCCTGGTCCACATTTTGGTCGATATCTGGAAAGCGCCTTCACATATAAAACTACCACCACTACATTTTAAAAGCCTCATTAATACCTTTAATTTGATACCCATATCGTACAAACAAATTCTAGGGTCACCCCTGGTCCACCTTTATGGCGATATCTCGAAAAGGCGTCTACCTGTAGAACTAAGCCCCACGCCCTTTTAAAATACCCATTAACACCTTTCGTTTGATACCCATAACGTACAAACGCATTCTAGAGTCACCCCTGGTCCACCTTTATGCCGATATCTCGAAAAGGCGACCACCTATACAACTACCACCACTCCCTTTTAAAACCCTCATTAATACCTTTAATTTGATACCCATATCGTAAAACACATTCTAGAGTCACCTATGGGCCACCTTTATGGCGATATCCCGAAAATGCGTCCAACTATAGAACTATGGCCCACTCCCTTTTAAAATACTCATTAACACCTTTCGTTTGATACCCATATTGTACAGACGCATTCTACAGTCACCTTTATGCCGATATCCCGAAAAGGCGACCACCTATACAACTACCACCACTCCTTTTTAAAACCCTCATTAATACCTTTAATTTGTACCCATATCGTACAAACATATTCTAGAGTCACCCCTGGTCCACCTTTATGACGATATCTCGAAAAGGTGTCCACCTATAGAACTAAGCCGCACGCCCTTTTAAAATACTCATTAACACCTTTCGTTTGATACCCATAATGTACAAACACGCCCTCTTAAAATACTCATTAACGCCTTTCGTTTGATAACCATATTGTACAAACGCATTCTAGAGTAACGCCTGGTCCACCTTTATGCCGATATCTCTAAAAGGCAACCACCTATACAACTACCACCACTGCCTTTTAAAGCCGTCATTAATACCTTTAATTTGATACCCATATCGTACAAACACATTCTAGAGTCACCCCTGGTCCACCTTAATGGCGATATCTCGAAAAGGCGTTCACCTATAGAACTAAACCCCACGCCCTTTTGAAATACTCATTAACGCCTTTCGTTTGATACCCATATTGTACAAACGCATTCTAGAGTCACCGCTGGTCCACCTTTATAGTTATATCTCGAAAAGGCGTCCACCTATAGAACTAAGGATCACGTCCTTTTAAAATACTCATTAACACCTTTCATTTGATACCCATATCGCACAAACAAATTCTAGAGTCAACCCTGATCCATCTTTATGGCGATATCCCTAAATGGCGTCCACCTATAGAACTATGGCCTACTCTCTCATAAAATACTCTTTAATACCTTTCATTTGATACACATGTCATACAAACACATTCCAGGATTACCCCCGGTTCATTTTCCTACATGGTTATTTTCCCTTATGTTGTCACCGTAGCTCTCAACTGAGTATGTAATGTTCGGTTACACCCGAACTTAACCTTCCTTACTTATTTTTAATTTGAATTTGTCGAACTACTTCTGATCTTGCGGGAATTGAAATACTATTGATTGTTGGTTTGTTAGTCTTCTGAATTGTTATGTTTTCTGGGTAGTCATGTGGTCTTAGTATTACAGTGTCCCCTTCTGTTTGATAATCTAAGATGCAATTATTTTTTTTAATGAAATCTAATCCTAATATTCCATCGCATGGGATTGGTAAATTGTCTTCTACTACGTGAAATTTGTGTCTAATTAATAGATAATCGTCTTTTAAGTCTGCTTTAACCGTGCCAATAATGCTTGTTATACCCTGAACAATTCCTTTTATAACTGTTTTTTGAGAATTTTTTATCGTGACATTATGACTGTCAATTTTACCCTTTTTTATTATTGAAATATCCACTCCTGTATCGGGTTGATATGGAATCATTCAGAGTTGTTCTGGAAGATATGTTGCTATTAAGGTGTAAATTGAAAATATATAATTTTTTATTTATTGAGGTGGTTGTTGGTTTTCCTGTTGTGCAATATTTCGGACATTTCTGGTGTTATTGCGTTTAGATACTCGCGATCCGAAATTTCAACCAGATCTTTGGTTATTTGGTCTGTTGTTATTATTGTTATAATTATTGAACGTGCGCCTCTGATTACCTTTATAATTATTGTTCTGGTAACTTCTGCGGAAGTTACCTCGGAAGTGATTTTGTTGGCGAATATGTAAAAGCGAATTTGTATTTCCTGCTACTTCTGTGCAACTGTTAGTAAATTTTGATATAGCTTCGTTCATTGTTGTGAACGTTCCAGCTTGCATGATAGTTTTTACCCTGTCGTTGGAGCAATTTTTGTACATAGCTTTTACAGCTGATTGTGTAGCATACTTGGTTGCTAACTCTGGTGTAATCCATTTAATATGTATGCTTCTTCCAACGATTTCGTGAGTTTTTCTATTTCCGCAGTATATTGGTTTGCAATTTTACTGCGCTGTTGAATATTCAGGAGTTTTGCTGTCAAAACTTCAACTGATTCACCTTTAATTGCTGTTTTTAATTTTTGGTTTTATCGCTTCAATTGAGCTTTCAGTGCTTAACAGGTTTATGGCTGTTCCTTTCAGCTTGGTTTTTATCATCGAAAGCGCTACAGCTTCATGGGTATCCTTAATTTGTTCTAGGATATCCAGAGCATCCAAGAAGCTATTCAAGTTCTCGGCTTTACCATCGAATTCTGGCAGGACTGATGAAGCAATCTTTAAAAATTCGACTATTGTTTGTGGCATTTTGTTGTTTTCAGTTTGTGATTTTTTTATCCAGAATTTCTCCTAAATTGGGTTGGGTTTCTGGTAATAAGATAGCAAAATTTATTTCTATCTCCCCTTCAAATGACGTTGGTACTAACGCCTCAATGTTTTATCTACCCAATGAGGACACCAATTTATCTCTAACGACGGAAAAAATGTGTTGTGCTTCTAGTTGATGACTGGCAGTCAATTTGCTATATACTACTATACGACTGTAATATTGTCGTGAGATGCTTTATAACAGTTACTCTTTCTATGTTTGTATTTTTATTAATACATTTATAAGATTTTTCTGCCAAAATCTTTTCTTCCACAAGTGTGTTGAGAAAAGTTTCCCATTTGTTACGTAACTGCCTGGTGCGGGAGAGGAGGAGTGGCGGAGTGGCATGGTAGTAGCCCGGCTGAGGCTCGTCGGCTTTGAGGCGCGGTTCTTGCCACTTCTCCTTCCCCAACAGTTACATAGCAAAATTGAGTTCATGCCTGAGGGAAAGTATCTAAATAAACTAAAGGAAAATAAATATAGGAAAGCGGGAGAAAGCCTGTCCGAGTCAGGTGGAGCCTTCGCACCCCTCCTGTTCACGAGATGTGAACAGCCTTTGGACTCTACTATGGCTCCGCTTCCCGAGTAGAGTCCCCTTGAACCTGACTAATGTCCGTCTTTAGGTATCTACGTATCTTCCATCTTTTCCCTCAACTACCCCAACTTACCATCAGTTGCCGCAAGGGCAACACCTACACCAACAAAGAAACGGCCTTTAGCCAGACATGTTGTAGCTGAAATTACCTATGTATGAAAAATAATAATCCTCAACCCATATAATAATAACGTATCTGGATAATTTCATAAAATCATACCAAATTCTTTATTAGTATATAACTCATGATTACCTGAAAGATTCGAATCTCCCACGTAATCGCCAATGGAAAATTGAACCCAGTGAAAAGAAAAGTTAAAAAAAAATATGAAAGATGTTAATAAATATATTCGAGTAAGGATTTTATTGAATTCAAGAATAATGAGGTAACAATTAAATTGTGTTTCGAATTAAGATATTCAAATAGTGATTTAAATGATTTAAATTATAAGCATTTAACAATAAAATTGTGTTTCGAATAAATGTTCTCTTACCTTGACGCTGGATGGCTAGAATTGCTCCCGTTGACGGTCGTGAACCAAGAAAAACCAAAGCAATTGCAAAAAGGCGCTGAACCCTCAGCACAAGAGCCTTCGTTAAGTTTCCCCTTAACAAGGCTCCGGTGCTAAAAGCTCATAGCGGCAAACACAAATTCGTGTTTGTGTTAGTGCATATATATTAAAGCGAAACTATTGGTCTACAGGCAGAAACAGGTATGCGGATTGATTTACGAGGGTGGGCCGAAATATTTAGGTCTCGGACATAAACATGCCGGCCCCTTGCAGCGAGCAATGATAAGGAAATAGACCATAGATTGAAGTATAAAAAAAATTGAGATCAATGGACCCAAGGGATCAACCCAGCCCTCCTTCGCCCAGGTAAAGCGGCGAGGGGATGAGCAGTTGCGGACTGCGGATACTGCACCTCGCTGTACTATGGATTTGTGGATGTTCGCTACGGAGAAAAGAGAAGAAAAAAGGTTAGAAGAAATGTACGTGGTTTAAATTCGATGGCACTTAGTTACGTTTAGATGTGTGTGGATGTATGTGTATATGGACCTATTGTTGGCAGACCCCGGATACGACCAAGCCGAAGACCGTCGGTTGGGCTAAAATTCCGCCTATTGTGGTAGTCGCCGTATCACTTACCATCAGTTCGGCATAGATGTCAGCGCCGAGTGTAAGCCGAATAGGTGATGGGTGATAAAATCGGGGGTCTGCCAGACGCATAAACTGGAAGGGCACCGCAATTTGGGGATCTATACTGTATGGCGGGCTCACCCTTTGATGCCGTGCAATGACGACGGCTTGTGTATGAATGCGCTTTGCTGCGCCGTACTTCCCTCGGAGTATTATAGTACACCGTTTGGGTCCCTGCTGCTCGAGACATAGATCTCTGACCAGCTCACTGTCGGCGATGGTGGTGGGCGCGCAAGGGTCGATAATTGCTCTTACTAAGTGGAGCTGCCCGTGCGATTCTATCGGTTACCGATTTTATGGCGCACGTCCTTAACGTATGGCGCTGCCCTTTTTTGTTGTCGGGTCTTCGCGCATCTCCTGTTAATTTCATCTCTTTGGCTATTCACTCGACCTCGATTAGGGACGCTGAGGTTTTGCTTGTCTTGACGCCAGTCGTTCACCTGTGGGCTCTCCATCTTCCTTTCTCGTTGCTTCTCATGGCGCAAAAACGGCCGAAACATGCTCTGCGCTGGGCTTCGATTAATCGAAGCTGATGCGGCTTTCGGTCGTTCCTCCTGCAATTCTTCCTCTTCCTCCACCTGCTGCGCCCATGATTTCGTTTGCTCTGTTAAATGAATCGACAGCGTGTCGTCCAAATTATCTTCCTCACCCTGGTGGTCGCCCTCCCTTAACTCATCTAAGTGGAGCGTCGTGTGGTGTTTCTCTTGTCACCTTTTGCACCTGTACTTGCTGGTGCAATTTCCTACGCGATGGAAGGGAGACAGACAGTTCGGACAGTATTTATGAAGCAGGACCGCTCGTAACTTTTCCTCGGGAGTCATAGCGCGGAACTTCGGACAAACCCTAATTGAGTGCTGCCTCTTACACAATTGGCAGTCAACGTGGTACGTAGGTTTATGGCTTTTCGAAACGTGGCTCATGATCTGTAAAGAGGGTGAACCTGGGATCATGACCAATACTCTATCATACACCATTTATTGTTGTTTTGCTTGGGATGCGGAAACCCCAAGAAAAAAAGGGAACAATTACTCATGTGCATAGTGGGAATAAAATAGCTCTCGAAATGTAAGCGGTTCATGGCTTGCGGGAAAATGTTTTTTTTTTTTTTTTAAATTTAGAGAGCGCTAAGCGTATTGATTTTGCCCTTTTTTTTGAATTTCTTTGCTTTGAGACGCGTGGATATGTGTGCGATGGCATTTCGCAGTACCATAACGTAAAGCGTGAAACGCGCCACATGTGAGCTAGCCCTCAGTGCTCATTGAACACACCCATTGAAATGATTATTATTCTAAGAGCTGGCAATGCCGTCGGTTGGCATTTGACAATTATGCATTTCCTGAATGAAAATTCTTTCATTCATTTCAGGAACATGGCGTACGACGTTTTTATTAAAACGTGAGCCACTCGCTTACGGTTGTTCTGGAAAAACGGAAAATTTCCAACATTTATTTGGGATCACCACTAGACATTTCTATTTCTTTTTTTTACATTTTGCGAATTCAAAAATCCTATATAGCAGGACATTGTACAAAAATATGAATATTAAGCCGATAATAACATATGCAGGAGCTGGACCCTTGTTTCGTTCTTTGGAAGCACAAATTCGAAATGCTATACCATTGGATACATACGAGTGGCGTCGCACATACCATCGACCATCTAAGCATGTGCGTTTAGAGGCACAAACTCAGAAATTTTATGTAAGCGCCCTA
Source organism: Eurosta solidaginis (assembly GCF_040869045.1). Lineage (NCBI taxonomy): Eukaryota > Metazoa > Arthropoda > Insecta > Diptera > Tephritidae > Eurosta > Eurosta solidaginis. The sequence continues at coordinate 140,066,691 of NC_090320.1, read as the reverse complement.
GAAAGGTATAAAGAAGGTGAATGGAGCATATTGGAACACCCAATTTTACATATCTTTGTTACGGAATGCAACGATTTGGATTCATACAAAGCAACCGCTCATGAAGAAATAAAAAATTGGCTCAAGCAATTGACGGCATATGGTATATCGGATTGGATGATTTTAATGGTAGAGACATTCGATGTACGTAAGGCAAAAAACTTACTACCACGTACTACTGTGCTGGATAAAATTCGTCAAGATTTTGCAACAAAAAAACGATGATCGTTGCATATCTGTTTTGAATCCTGCGAAATTTGAACAAAAATCAGCTGAATATTTTCGTTGTTTAGTGCAGCGAATCAGATTTCTCATGCTTGCTAGCTACAATCGTGATATTGCGAAATATGAGGAGCTTATACGAAGTAAACGTGAAAAGCGCAATCACGACGGTTGGGACTTTTGCCAGTACTTTTTTATGCAAGAGGATTTAGCATTGATATTCGAAAAACTTGAATTGCACACTGAGGCACTAATACAATATGATGAGCTGGACGCTATGTTTTCACAACTCATTACCCACTGTGGCTTCGGTGAAAAGCAAAAAAATGGTTGGAACATTTCAAGCTACAGTTGACCTCCTTTCACGGCATTTATTCAAAATCGGCGCGCTAAATTTGAACTACGACACAAAATAAAAGCCGGCCCCGTCTCGATATTAGAATTTCGAAATTACTTATTCGCACGACAAGCACATTTGTTGCAACAAAACAATGAAATACCAGAAATTGCTAAACGCCTGCTGAACTTTCTCTTTTCTACATTGCGGGAAATTGAGTATGTCAAATTGGATACACAGGAAGGTGCACTATCTTGCTGGGAGTTTGTTTGCGCCTTAGAAGTACTACAAACCTGTGAAATGGCTATGGAACCAAACGAGTTAGTTTGCTTTCAACACTGTGCGCCAATCTGGAATTTAGCCAAAGATAAATTGTATGAATTAGGTAAGCTGTGTGGTTACTCCCCGGTTTTACGCCCACTTCCGAACAACTACATATTGTGGTATAACTCTCTGCTGGCATTGGTGATACACCGCTTGAGCAGTCGCAGTTCTTAAATCCAACACCAACACCACAAATTTCGGAGCAAAAACGCGATCGTTCACCCAATCGTCGTCCGAAAAAAACTGCTACAGAAAAATTGAAAGAAGCATTAGGCTCCAATCAGGCATTTCAAAAGCTTTATTTAGAACTGGCAGAATTAGCAATAAGCACATACAAACATGTCTCACGTCATCGTTCAGCACGTCTCGTGGGTTTGGATTTGGGTAATTTTTATTGTGCGCTTAATGAACCACATAAAGCTGTTGGTTTCTTCACTGATTTATTACGCGAAATAAAAGCTGAAAAATTGGAATGCACTAAGCTCACAAACTCTACTGGAATTAGCGAATTGTTATCGAAAAAAAATTTAACGGGAAAGTAGCATTAGTCCAAGCAGGTACTCACCGCCGCCAACAAGCTGAACACTTACAATAGTAGTGAAAGTGAAATTGAAAGCGGGTAAGAAATCAATTTAAGAAACGTGTGAGGCTATAAAATTACTGCAGCTTCATTCCACGGAGAAATTTCTTTCAACTTGCATTTTATTAATTATTAACATGAGTAAATTTGCAAAAACTATGCTGCGTTTCGGCAATGGTTTGATGACTGTTAATTCATCAAGTGCCTTGGAAAACTTATTTGGTAATCGCGATTTTACACGGACACTCTGGCAAATGTGCAACAATCCGGAATCTTCTGGAGTATCGAGTCAAGTCTTAACTGGTCACACACCAAGTATGAGCTGTAGCTACGGTTGTGGCGGTGCGAAACATATGCATAGCAAAGCTGAAAAAGCACTGGAGGAATTTCTTACTGAAGAATTACTGGCTGAACGCAAAACACGTCAAAAACATGCCCACTGCCTTAGAGGGATTTTGTGTTACTTTGGATGGCGCCGATGTAGTGTTGACCAAAGAATCGAATGAGGAAAAAGTTGTTATCATGGAAAGGTTGCTTTTCTTTAACGGTAAAGAGTAAAAATATGTATACGTTAAAGGTTGGATGACTGCCAAGTTCACCTACATATGACGTAAGCCATTTATAAATATACTTGTGCTTCGCCTAACGCAGCTTATGCCTCTTTTTAACTCACGCGAAAATGAATTGAAATAATTTTGAATACGAAATCAACGGTCAAAGAATCTACGGCGACAAAGCAGGAATCCATTGGTCCTGTTGAGGTGAAAGGTGTGCCGAAGATAGTCAACCAGTTTTAGACTTTTTAGCATACAATCGCGTGCAATCCCAACACAACCATTCAAGACCGCGGAGCAATTTGAAGATTGGAATGATATTTTTAATGTGACGAAGGTCAGAGTGCTCAATCAGCCCGAGAAATACGTAAAGCATATATTTCGAGAGTGCTTCTTGCAACGTTTTCATCATGTGGATGCTGCCCTCTTCATGGAACGAACGATGCGCCCTTTTTTCACTTATGCTCACGATCACAAGGGGAAACAATTCGCCATGAGGAAAACGTCAGGGAAATAATGATGGTACACAAGGAATTATGACGTAAACATAAAGCAAAGCCTGGGAATGTGAGTGGAGCACCAGGCTCGTAACCTCATTGTCCGTAGCTTTGTTCTTTGTTGTCTTGATGTTATTGGCTGAAAACTGTAAATTTACTTTATTATTTTCTTTCTAATGGCAGGATTTCATCAGTATTATGCCCTCGAATACTCAGCTGAAAGACGCCAATAGTTGTACACAAAGGTCACAAGATTACGCGGATTCTTGCTTTCTACATCTGGAAAATCAAATTCAAACAACAGAATTATCGTGAGTTATCTTGATTTATCGTTAATATATTGTCGGCACGGATTATGTGAGTTAAATATATATGGGGATCCCTTATATCATTTTTGTTTTGTTCGTATTTTTTTTTTTTTTAATCGGACGAAACAATATCTTGGGCACCAGTTAGTGCGAAAGTGAACCATATATATTTCCTTCGAAAATCCTTTAACACTGTCAGGATTCAATCTTGAAAACAGATTATTAAGCATGGCCCTGTGGGATTTTGCTTGCAAATCTCTCCCGCAAATATAATTATTAAAATAGTTTGCTGAAAATGTGGTCGCGTATAATAGGGTCGATAAGATGGTTGAGTATCCCTCTTCGGTATGCGATATATATATATATATATTTTGTTGGTTCCTTTCATATCCCCAATTATTCCTTTTTAATACCGTTTTGGATAAATTGTGAATATTTCTTCTTTTGCATTGTAGCGCTTGAGTTCAGTGTCTTCGTTTAGTATTGTGTGTAAGTTTGATCACTTTATTGGTGAATAGTTAACGATCATAGTTTAATTTTGTGATGCACAAAAGCCGGTTTAACCTCATCGGCGAAAGGAGAGGGTTTCGGGTTGTCAGTCGGCAAATTAATAAGCTTTCTTTTTGAATTTACTTCTTAAAGAGAAGTACTTTTGGGAGATGCTGCAATTGTGATGGGATGAATCTGCGGGTTTATAATTTGTATTATGGAGATTTTGTTACTTTTATGGTTCGGCACTTCGGAGTGGGTAGCAGGAATTGAGATTTCTCTGCGGATCGTGGGTCCTGAAGGGTTAAGCGGGTGTAGTGTCTGTCTCGCTGCTGGACGCTGGTAATAGCACCAACTTAGCGATGGGGCGTGTTGTTTGCCCTTTGGTGGTATCCAGATCGACGACACGCACGCGGTCATTGGGACCAGGGTGCAATTTGACGACCCTTCCCATTCTCCACTCGTTCGGTTGTAGGTTGTCTTCCCGAATGACTACTAAGTCGCCTAGGTTGAGATTGGGTTGCGATCGTTGCCACTTAACCCGCTTTTGCATCTCACTGAGATATTCGGTCTTCCACCTTTTGCAGAAGGTTTGGTGTAGGGCTTTAAGTTTCTGCCATCAGTTTACGATGGAGGCCGGGGTCTCTGTAGTGTCCAGTTCGGGAGGAGCTAACAGATGCCCCCCAACGAGGAAATGACCGGGGGTAAGCGGTTCCAGGTCAGAGGAGTCGTTGGACGCAGGACTGAGGGGCATTGAATTGAGGCACGCCTCTACTCGGCACAATAAGGTGCCAAACTCCTCAAAAGTGTATTTGTGATCCAGAGCGATCTTTTTGAAATGGGTTTTAAAACTTTTAACCCCAGATTCCCACAGGCCCCCCACGTGAGGAGCGCCAGGGGGTATGAAATGCTATGCCAGGTTTTGGTGGCTATATCTTGAGATGGTACGATCTTTGGTTTCTTGCAGAAATGCTTTGAGTTCTGATATTAACGATCGCGAAGCCCCTGCGAAGTTAGTACAGTTATCAGAATATATGTTTTTCGGACAGCCTCGTCTGGCAGCAAACCTGGAGAAAGCGGCTAGGAAGGATCCGGTGGAAAGATCGCTCGTCGGTTCAAGGTGGATGGCCTAGGTGGCGAAGCAGACAAATAGGCAGGCATAACCCTTTGAAGTCCGACATCCTCTACCGCTGTATGACTTGATGTCGAATGGTCCGCAGAAGTCTACCCCGGTATTGGTAAACGCGTTCCTTAGGAAGTATTCCCATAAGTTGCGTTTGCGAACGCTTTTTGTACATTGTGCAGACCTTGCAATTGTGGATGACAGCCCTAATCATATTTTTGACGCGGGGAATCCAGTACTGAGTGCGGATGAGGCGTAACATCAGCTGATTTTCCCCGTGCAATGAGATAGAATGGATAAATTGAACCAATAAACAAGAGAACCTGCAGGAGTAAGGGAGAATAATAGGATGACGTTCGTTGTAGGGGAGGTCACTGGAGGCGCCGAGTCGCCTCCCTGTTCGGATGATGCCATTTTCATCTATGAAGGGGTTGAGAGGTAGAATTTCGCTTTTGCCACTTATGGGTTCCCCTCCTTTAAACAATGGTATTCTTCGCGGTAATATTGATTCTGAGAAATAATTATTAAGCGCTGAGTTATTTCATTTATTTCGAGTGGAGAAAGTGATTTTGACCTCGGTTTTCCGGATGATTTAGTCTTCGGGTGGGTTGCTTTAAAAAATCGGAAAATATAGGAAATTACTCGTAAAGCTCGAGACAGATCGGAGAACCTATCAAGAAAGTTAGAACTAGTTTGTTGGGTCGTTGCGTGAATTCGTACCCTTTTTTCCTCGAGGTTCGTATTATAATCGCCTTCTTGCGCTGGCCAGTTTTCGTGGTCTTCTTGCAGCCAGGAAGGGCCCTGCCACCACAGAGAGTTGTTTATTAAATCAGACGCTGGCAGTCCTCTGCTTGCTAAGTCTTCCGGGTTTGACGCTGAGTCGACGTGACGCCAAACCTTGGTTCCTACCTTTCCTATGATTTTGGTTATTCTATGGGCGACGAAGGTAGACCACGAGCATGGTGGCGTCCGGATCCATGCGAGAACTATCGTTGAGTCTGTCCAGAGGAACACTTCTCGATTTGCAAGGTTTAGGTTTTCAATAACCGATTCTGTTATTTCGGCAAGCAGAACGGCACCGCAGAGCTCTAGTCGTGGCAACGAAATGGTTTTAACTGGGGCTACTCTGGTTTTCGCCATAAGCAAGTTGGTGTGGGTTCGGCCTTTTTCATGAACTCTAAGAAAAACCGTAGCTGCGTATGCTTTTTCCGAGGCATCGCTAAATCCATGTATTTCGACCTTGTCTCTCTCCGTAAAATGAACCCACCTCGGGATGCGCAGATCGTTGATCCGCATGTATTCCTGCGTGAATGCTTGCCAGCGATTAAGTGTAGTTGGTGACACGGCTTCATCCCATCCTGTACCCTCTAACCAGATCTTTTGCATAACGATTTTGGCGACTATTATCACTGGGGCCAACCAGCCAAGAGGGTCGAAAAGCTTAGCAATCTCTGAGAGTATGCTTCGCTTTGTAGTGGCGCTGTAATTTTCTATTGGTTTCGCGGTAAAATAGAAATAATCAGCGTGCGCGTTCCACCTTATGCCCAGTGCTTTCACCATGCTGGTATCTTCAAATTCTAAAAAGTTCTCTGTTAGCAAATATGATTTCGGTATGCCTTGTAGAATTTTCTTGTAGTTCGACGTCCATTTTCTTAATGAAAATCTTGCTGATTGTAGTGCCTCGGTTATTTCATCTCTTGCCTTTATTGCGGTATCAATACTGTGGCCGCCGGCGAGTACGTCTTCTACGTACATATAATTCTTCAGAATGTCTGTTGCCATTGGGTGCGTGTGCTCCACGTCATCGGCGAGTTGATGCAATGTCCGTATTGCTAAGTATGGAGCACAGTTCACCCCAAAAGTTACTGTTTTAAGTTCGTACAGACTTATTGTATCCTTTGGATCTTTTCGGAATACGATCCGCTGATATCTTGTTTGATCATGATTTACCCATATTTGACGATACTTCTTCTCAATATCGCTGTTGAAGACGTATTTAAACAATCTCCACCGGAGTATCAATACAGTAAGATCGGCTTGGAGAATGGGACCTGGATAGAGGGCATCGTTCAAACTTTTGCCATTTGTCGTGGGGCACGATGCGTTGAATACAACTCGTACTTTGGTTGTGGTACTGTCCTCCTTAATTACGGCATGATGCGGAAGGAAGTAGCAGTCTGTCGATTCTGACGCTATGTTTCTTAATTGTTTCATATGCCCCAATGTTTCATACTCGGATACGACCCTACTATATTCTGTTTGTAAGGTTGGGTTTTTTCCAAGACGTGTTTCGTTTCGATAAAATTGAGCACATGCGCTTTTTAATGATGGCCCTAAACGTACATCTTTTCTAAATGGTAGAGAAACTACGTATTTCCCGTCGCTGTTTCTTACTGTGGTGGATTTGAAGTGTTCTTCACAGTATTTATCATCCTCGTGCTCACTCCTCTTTTTTGGGATTTCCTCTAGTTCCCAGAACGCAGACAATTGTTTTGACAGTGTAACCTCATTGAAATATGATACTATATTCTGGGTGTTGTTTATCGAGTCTGATCGACCTGTCAGGATCCACCCGAATACGGTTTCCTGCGCTATCAAATTATTTAACACATCCTTTTTCAATCCGCCTAACATGATTTGAGGATATATGTCTCCTCCCAATACCAAGTCGACTGGTTCGTTCACGAAGAATCTTTTGTCGGCAAGAATAAGATCAGGGAACGCTTGTCTTGTCATTGGATCTACATGGCAGCTGGGGAGATTTCCTGTTAGTTGGGGTAAGACTAACACGATGGTGTTTATTGTAACTAGAGGGTTTATTGATGAACCCAGTTGTATGGGACACGCTTCCTTTACCTGTGCCGAAATCGTGTTGTTAATGCCCGATACTTGGGCACTCACTCTTTTGGAAGGCAACTTAGTTCGCCGTTTGAGTCGCTCGGTTATAAATGAGCACTCTGACCCCGAATCTATTAGCGCTCTTGCTGAGAAGCTAACACCATTATGTTGTATATTGACTCTCGCTGTGCCTAGTAGTATTCCCTTGCTTGAATTTGCGAAACATGAATTTACGTTATTAACCCTAGTGTTTTCTGTTTCAGTTTCGTGCCTAGCTTGGGCCTGTCTGGATGTAGATGGACCGTTGTCAGATGAATCCCGTGGATCGTTTGCTTGGGGTTGAATTGGAAGGTGGAGTAGTGAGTGGTGTCTTGACTGACACGTCCTACAACGATATGTGCTGGAACACTTAGAAACCGTATGTCCAGCGGATAGGCAATTCAAGCACCCTCGTATGCTCTTCACATGTTCAATGCGACTGCTTGGGGTCAGGCGTAAGGATTTCTCACACTTTGCGATTCTGTGTGCCGCACTTTTGCACATCTTGCATGTTGGTTTGGCTACACTAGTCTGAAAGGTCAGCTTTTTCGATGGTGTTTCCGCGCTTGATCGAGAGGATGGATTTTTAGGGAGCTTTCCTTTCAGCCCTGTGACGGTTTCCAATGTTTGGAATCTATTCGTCAGGAATTTGTCCATATCAACCCATTTCGAGATTTCAGTTTTGTTTTCTATTGTTTGTTCCCACAAAGCCAATGTAGTTTCAGGCAGTTTAGTGGAACATAAATATGTTAAGATTGCATCCCAGTTGGATATGTCAATTTGATGACACTGAAGCGCTGAGATGCAATTGTTTATATCTCGTTGCAGTTTTTTGATCGAGCTACCGCATTCGCAGTCAATTGCATTTAAATTAAACAAAATTTTCAATTGTGCATTTACCAAGATACGCTTGTTTTCATAGCGATCGCATAAATTCTTCCAAGCTGTTTGGAACCCATCATTAGTTAGTGGACATCGTCGCACTATTTCTTTCGCTTCCCCTTGTGTCTTTTGGTTGAGGTGATACAACTTTTCGACTGGGATAAGGCGTTTATTAAGTATGTAAATGGCGCTGAACATGTCCCTGAAGGACGGCCATGAAATATAATCTCCTTTAAAGACATCTGTGTCACAAGGAGGCAGGCGTACGCTGTATTCGCGACCCACGGAATCTGTTTCTTTCTCTAACTTTTATATTTTTTCAGCTAGCTCATTTATTGCCGCTTGGCATTTTAAGAAACTGAAATAAGTGGCTTTATGTTTCTTTTTAACTGCTGCTATGTCCTTTGTTTCGAGGTCTGATGAACTCAGAAGATCGTCGTATGCCCGTTTTGTCTTTTCCCACAAGGCTTTTAGTTCCTCCGTTTGAAGTTTTAAGGAGTGTTTACTGTGCTCAGTTGTGGGCATGGCATTATAATCTACCTCAAATTCTGCCACTGCATCTGCCTGGCGGATATAGCTCTCCATTTTCTTATTAAATGGAAAACGAACTTGTTAAACACGAAGTATTTAATGAAATTTGCCTTTGCAGAGAGTCGTGTATGAGATGACTGATCAATATCCTAGGGATTGAGAGTTGCTACACTCTCTTTGTCGCGGAAGTGTTATTACAATCGTGCCACCCTACTTAACTAAATGGGTGTGTGCACGAACCCAAGTGATATTTGTGTAATGTGTTAAAAGTGATTAAAGTGCAACACCCTCCTATGGACTGTGGCACAACTACTACTTAGTTTGAAAGAACCGACCAGTTAATTATGACGGAAAATGTAGAGAGTGTTTTCCACTTGTGCGCAAAGTTTAATAAAAAATCGTGTGAAAGTAAGAAAAGGGGGCAGAACTGGCCAACCAGTGGATAATGTGTGAAGAAAGTGTGGTTGACAAAATGCCGAAAATGAATCCTTCAAAGGTTTTGGCAACTGTAGTGTCGTTGCACGTTACGTTTCACGTCGTGTATTTGTGGTTGTTGTACGTCAGCGCTAGTACTTTTTAAGGTGTTCCTTGAGTTGCAAGTACACTCGCCGCTACGTACGAATTTGTGGACTGTGCAGGAATCACGACGTATATTCCGGCAATATGAAAAGCGAGTTTGTATTAAAAATATTCCGAACTTTCCCGCCCAAAACAACAATAAGTGTAATGTGTATATATGTGGATAGCTAGAAGAACTTTCAACTATTACGCTGTTAAGTGACTTTTGTTCGCTTCGCTGTCTGACCGTGTGATGTCAAATAAAGTTTCAGTTGTGAATTAATGCCAATAAGATGGCTTTCCACTAACTAAAATTTATTTCTGCAAATGTGTTGCAGCAGCGGTGAAGTGATATTCGATTTTTGGGGCTATGTTAACCCGTACCAATACTGTGACCGGAGGATCTTCTCACTTGTGAGGATTTTAAGAAAATTGTTTTGAGTAGGTGTGTGTGTGTGTGCACGTAATGCACAATTTGTGATCACCGCTGTTAGTGAACGTCAAGGGAAGTGTACAAAAGTCACTGTACGCGTTAAATAATAACTTGCCACTTTATTATATCAAATTTTTTAATCAAAAGGGGAATCACACACGTGCCCGAATTTAAGAAACCACGTACCTTATAAGTTCGTTGTAAAATTGTTGTGATTTCTCGGAATTGCCGTGTGGTTGTGCTCTGCGGTGCTAATTGCCTTGGGGTTACTTTTCCACTTTCTTCTCAGCAAGATGGCTCCAGATGCTTCTACCAATGTATTTTTTCCTTCGGTCGCTTTGAGTGCTTTCCAAATTGGGCTATTGTTGAATTGCTGTTGTTTGTTGTGGACTGTAATTCGATTTGTTGTTAAATTCTCGGCTTCGGAAGGACCAAATGATTACGTGAAATATTCGAATCTCCCACGTAATCGCCAATGGAAAATTGAACCAGTGAAAAGAAAAGTTAAAAAAAATATGAAAGATGTTAGTAAATATATTCGAGTAAGGATTTTATTGAATTCAAGAATAATGAGGTAACAATTAAATTGCGTTTCGAATTAAGATATTCAAATAGTGATTTAAATGATTTAAATTATAAGCATTTAACAATAAAATTGTGTTTCGAATAAATGTTCTCTTACCTTGACGCTGGAAGGCTAGAATTGCTCCCGTTGACGGTCGTGAACCAAGAAAAACCAAAGCAATTGCAAAAAGGCGCTGAACCCTCAGCACAAGAGCCTTCGTTAAGTTTCCCCTTAACAAGGCTCCGGTGCTAAAAGCTCATAGCGGCAAACACAAATTCGTGTTTGTGTTAGTGCATATATATTAAAGCGAAACTATTGGTCTACAGGAGAAACAGGTATGCGGATTGATTTACAAGGGTGGGCCGAAATATTTAGGTCTCGGACCTAAACAACTCACGTAAAAATTTAAATATCCAAAAATAAATCTTTCTAACTTAATGGTTTAACCAAAGAAACGAAATTCAATTCTTCTAACGATCATCAATTGACAGCTTACCCCAACAAAAGTTATTTCTAATTATTTTATTTCAAAAGCAAAAAAAAATTATAATTTATCATTATTCAATTAAGTCCTATAAATTAACTTTCAAAAATTCTGATCTTGCTTATTATTCCTTGCACAAAGCCTATGTATGCAAATTCAATTTCTTCTAAATATGTACATACATACATATGTGTACGTTTAGTTATTAAAAAAAATAAATATATGTACCTGTGGTGTATATATGTTATTATATTAGCGTGAACTCACCTCGCTTTTGTCAACCGGGTTTGGTACCAAAGACGGCGTATTAAGCTGAAAGTGCAGAAAAATATACAACAACAATACATGTAGGGTACTCAGTTAGTAGGGCATTGACCGAATAAACAAGATCAAGGACAGTTAGTTCTTGGTCTTTTTGATGTTTAAGTTTTCTTTTAGTTCCGATTTTTACTTCGGTTGCGCGGACGTAAAAATTATGAATTTTTGTGAAATAAAAGAATTTAAGAAAAGATAATCGCGCGAGTACATTAAGTGAAAAATAAAAAGGTTAAGTGCAATCACAAAAAGTGAAAAAAAGAAAATATTAATTGAATTTAAAGTTCGTGACCGTGAGCAGATGTATTCACTGCAAAAAAAAATCTCCATAAAAATGTTACTCGTTGATGATCAAAAGAAACAAATTAAAATTCATAACTTTGACAAATTAAAAAAAATGTTTACAAAAATAAAAGAAATTTCTGTGCAAAAGTGGAATGAGTAAGTTTCATTAGATGTGACTAACTCAATTAATTTAATTAAGAAAAAAAATTCTACTACAAAAGTCTAAAAATGTTTATTGTAAACAAAGCAGAAGAAAAATCCCAAATAGAATATCTAACTGAAGCCTACTTATGACCTTTTGCACACAAGTGACTGCTTATGTAAACTAATTAAAAAGAAAACGCAATCAGTGGAAAAAAATTCAAAAGCAAATAAATTTTGTAAAAATAAAAAAAATCTATCTTACAGCTTCGATTCTTATACAAATTTTACAAAAATATGAAAATTTAAACAAGAAAAAAAAAAACGCAAATGTGATTACTTAGAAGAAAAAAATGCATAATATTTTTGTGTGATTAAATTCTTAAATTTTCCTGGTGCGCCCTAATGACTTATCGGAGTGGTGGGCAGGTGGGATGATGAGAGCGCCAGTGGGGGAAATTTCATCGGCTCTCCCGTTCGCTCAATCAGTGATGTTGCTGATTCTCTGCTCCGTTGTTGCTGGTGAGTGATGTTGCGTGTTACATGTATTGATATTTTTGTGGTGGTGGATTCATAATGTTACCAATGTTGCTGTGTATTGTGGTATTTTTGTGTTTTGAGTTGGCGTGTGGAGGTGTGGTGAGCAAATGTTGATGAGTGCTGTTTTTGTAGCCGTGTTTAGCAACACGTTGTATGTTTCTGCGGTTGCGTGCAATGTTATTTTTGCTGCTATCTATATCAGGCTGACCTCGGTTGCGAAGTCGGTGTTAACTAGGTTGTGTTACATTTTTGTGTGGTGGTTTGATGTGTATAGTGTGAAGTTGCGTGCCTTGCCTTTGATGTTCGGGTATGGTTTTATTTTCTTGTTTGTGTGATGTTGGTGACTCTTGGATTATGTTGTGTGTGCGTGTTTGTGTATGTGTTTGCGGAATTTTGGCGCTAATTCCTTCGGATGCTTTTGGCCAATATAGCCTCGTTGGCTGCCCTTTTGGCCAGAACCCAATCCCTTAATTTGACAGTTGACCCCTTTTGTATGTGTGGTTGGTGTTTGTTGTTGTTTTGCGTGTTTTCTTCGATCAAATAACTTGTATCTTTTTTATGTTTTTCCGTGTGATTTTGTGTAAATTTTATGTGAAAATAAGTCGCGGCCTTCGGCTGGCTTCGTGCGCTGTAACAAGAGAACGTATATATTATTTTAAATATTTTTATTTTTACGAATTTTTGCTTAACATTTTTTTTTTTTTTTGTATTTAAGATTAAAGTTAGCTATTTCGTTTTTCTTCTTCCAAATTTAAAATTACTTAAAAAAAATATTTCAATTATATCCGATATTTTCTTCCTCTTCTTCTTTAATCTACCTTTTTGTTTGCATATGTGCTCGTGTACATATATAAGTATATACATATGTATATGTAAGTGCACTTATGCATATTTTAATATTTATGAATTATAAATACACACCAAATTCGATCGAATAAAAATCCAATAAAATAAAAGTTAACAACAAATATTTCGACGGGAATACAATGAAAAATATTGTTCACAACGAAAACGTTCAAAATTTCAAAGGGAATTTTGGGTCAAAAATGTTTAGCTTGATAACAGAGGAATGATTTTTGTGTAAAGGCGCCAAAGAAAATTTTATGAAAAAATCTACCTTCGCGAGGTAGATTTTAGGTTGAGCCGATCTAACGGTTCGAAACCATTTTTACCTCAATTAATTTTGTTTTTTTTTCTATAACCAATTCAACAAAATAAAATGGTTTTCTAACAACTCTCCTGCTTCAAAAAGTTTACCAAAAAAAATGTTATTTCAAACAAAATTATTTAAACCAAGGTTCAAAAAAAAATAATGTTCTAATAAAAGGAAAAAGGTGTAAAAAAAATCGCGGGTAAAAAAAAACACAAAGGTTTCTCAAAAAAAAAAAGGAATTTCAAATCTCACACTTTGGCTTACCTGTGACTTTGCTGCTTCCTTGCGGGGATTTTTCCACGCCCAGTGGTGGCGATACTCCTTGCTCTGCGGTGCACCTAGAGAGGATTCCCTGGTATCAAGATTCACCCTTATTTTTTTTTCGCTCGCGTTTACTTTTCGCGTGAAACCGCACTTTAAAAAAGTATTTTGTCACTCGCGTACCCACACTTTAAGGTGAACAAAACGCACTTTGAATATAAAACTTTTCACTTCACTTTTGGCACTAGTTATGATCGCGACATTTCGATTTTGAATGTTGTTGGTTAGCGGGACCCCCTTTTATACCCACTAATCCTTGCGGTATTTAGGACACCGTAAGTCACGAATCGCCTTCCTGCTTTGGTTGAACCAATCCGCGTTCGCCCCGGCTCGTATATACACATATGTGCAAGCAACAGTTCAAACCACTCACACAATCAAACATCCGCTTTGTTAATATCGTAAAGCGGAGAAGGAGATTTGGTTAGCGGTTGCTTACACATCTGTTCATATACCCGATTACGTGTCGTCAGAAAAATCCTCAAAGGCTGTCGTTACAGGCTCGCATCCGCCGATGGTGCTTGCATCATGGAGCGTGTGCGCAAAGGAATTCATAACGCAGCCTTGGGTTGGTTTATAAGTACAGGGCTAACGTGTGGCCTCGACCCACGACCTAATGCCGGGCTTCTAGTTCGTTTCTTACCTAACTTTTCACTAAAACATATAATACAACAACATATATTTACTACACCACAAAAAATTAAATAAATTACAAAAAATTCTAAACCAAACGTCACTGGGTTCTCGAGCAAAAACTAACCTAGAGTATCACAGATGGGCATCTTAATCCTATATCACAGTTTGAACTAAAACTATATCACGGATTGAAGAAAATTAGTCAAGTTGCAAATGTATAAATGGATTAATATGTCAAGTTGGGAATGTATAATTAAATAAAAGTAATGTCAAAACGGTATAATTACATTAACAGGTCAATAAAACCTAAAATAATTGAATAAATAATTACAAAAAAATAACGATGGATGTCAATTTTCTAAAGGTCAAGTTTTTCAGGCACAAAGGTTAGTAATAAATAACATGCAACATTGAACATTAACTAACATCATGCCACAAATATGTCTTTAGCATGGTATACCCCGATTCTGTTTCCACTAACATCACCGAGTTCATACATCGAGTTACCTATTACTTTAAGTACTATGCATTTTACTTGTTTTGGGGCAAGTTTGGGATTATAGTTGTCGATTTGTGAACTCTGTTTAAAATTTCGGCGGTATACCACTTGTCCAATCTAAAACGTCACATCCCTACTTCGAGTGTTATATACCTTCTTGCTACGTTCGTGGGCTAACCTCAGCTCTTTCATGATATTATTTCTAATCGCCTGAAGCTTATCTGATGTTAACTCTAGCTCGCAGACATACTTGACTGCGCCTAATTTTCGATACAATTCGTACGATGCACCATGTTGCGCCATGGGCATACCAAACAACGCATAATACGGTGATGTGTTAATCGCCGAATGGATGACGCTTCGTAATGCAAAGGCCGCATCAATAATGTGTTTGTCCCAATTTTTCTGGTTTTCGCTTACATATGACCTCACTATTTGCAATATTGATCGGTTGACCCTTTCTGCCGCGTTGCCTTGTGGCGAGTAGAACGCCGTTCTTACATGCGTCGTACCGTATCTTGCTAAAAATGACGTAAACATTTCTGAAACGAACTGTTTGCCATTGTCAGAGTGTACATACTCCGGTACACCAAACACATGAAAAACATACTGTTCTAAAAATTTTACAACTTCAGCTGAGGTTGCCCTACGCATGGGTTTCAAAAACACAAATTTCGAAAAGTGATCTAAACTCACAAACACATAAACATTACCATCACATGTACGTGGGTATGGACCCATAAAATCTAAAAATAAACGTTGAAAAGGGCGTTCAGTAACATGTTGTTTTCCCGTCAACGGTTTGTGGAAAGCATTTTGGGTTTTGTTGCCTTTACAGGTATCGCAACTTTTAATATAATTTTTTACATCTGCCACAAGTCCCGGCCAGTAGTATCTTTCACGGATGCGCGCAAGGGTCTTGTGTATACCTCCGTGACCTGCAGAAGGCGAGCAGTGCGATTCCTCCACCAACCCAGAACGAAGTACAGTAGGTACCCAGAGTTTCCAGGCATGGTCTCCTTGAAGCCCTTCCCCCTTGTGAAATTGCGTCCGTCTATAAACGTATCCATCAGATGCGCACAGTTCCGGTAATTTGTCCTTGTTCGCAGTCACCGTGTCTATGAGTTCGTGGTACTCAGTCGTTTTAAAGAAAGGTGAATTTACGTCGATGTCTAATATTCTGTCGTTTACTAAAATATCACTCATGTCGACCCTGGATAAAGCATCCGGAACTACATTTTGGGCGCCCTTACGGTGCTGGATGCCGAAATTGAAGCCTTGTAATTTTAAACTCCACCTTGTCAGCCGGCGAGACAAGTCCTTCTGACCCATCAACCACTTCAAGCTGGCATGGTCAGTTATTACCGTAAAAGGCAATCCCTCGATATAAGGCCGGAACCTCTTTATACTCAGGACCGCTGCATAACACTCTAGTTCCGTGATACTGTAATTTCTCTGTGCCATATTTACTTTTTTAGATACGTAGGCAATCGGTCGTTCGTTTCCGTCCTCGTCTAGTTGGAAGAGTACCCCTCCGACTCCGTCCGTGGATGCGTCACATTGCACGTAAAAGCGCTTTTCAAAATCCGGATGTATTAACACCGGCGCAGATATTAATTTTTGCTTTAAGCAGTCAAATGCTTGCATCGCTTCGTCCGTCATTTTAAAAGATTTTATTTTGTCTTTAGTGAGGCAGTCGTGCAGCGGTGCTGCAATTGTCGCGTAATCTTTTATGAATCTGCGGTACAAGCCAGTCATCCCTAGGAACCGTCTGAGTTGCTTCGGTGTTCGGGGTTCGGGGAAGTTTCGCATCGCTGCCACTTTATTTAGATCCGTACGGATACATCTGTCGTCTACGACATAACCCAGATATCTTACTTCTTTAAAACAAAACTTACTCTTTTCAAAGTTTATCGTCAACTTCGCATCACGAAGACATTTTACAACACGGGACAACATATCTAAATGGGACGAAAAATTCTCGGAACAAACCAGTAAATCATCTAGGTAAACAAACACAGATTCACGAAGATAAGCGCGGATGACCTTGTCCATTAAACGACACATTCGCTGTGCCGCGTTGCACAGTCCAAAAGGCATCACTGTGAAATGGTACAAAGGTCTACCAGGTACAGTGAAAGCAGTTTTCTCCCTGGACTTTCGCTCTAAGGGTATCTGCCAAAACGCGTCTTTTAAATCAATGGCAGATATGTACCTGGTATTCTGAAGCCGACTTAGAATACCGTCTATATGTGGGAGTGGGTAGGCGTCTTTGATGGTGCGATCATTTAATTTTCGGGCGATTTTTAGTTCCTTTGATGACGAGTGAGACGGGGGAATTCCAGCAATTGTTGCTCTCTTCAATAAAGCCCATCTCCAACATCCTGTCCAGTTCTGCGAATATTAATTTTTGAATAGCCGGAGAAATAGGCTAGTGGCGCTGCTTCACAGGAAGGTGTTCATCCGTCACATCGATGACATGCTCCTCTACATCGGTCTTACCCAACCCAAATATTGCGAAGGAAGGAAACTGTGCTTTTACACGATCCAAAGCTACAGTTTCTTCGGGACTAAAATCATGTTGCACCGCATCGAATGATAAATCACCATCAGCAGGAGTAAGCTATGATACGACCGAAACCTTTGATTGGATTTGGGGCCCCCTACTGACTACATTAACCTGGAAGGCTTTCCAGAAATCGATCCCTAGATAGACCTCTTGTTGCAGTCCAGGCACTATAAGAAATTCCAGCTCCCGAGTGGTACTGTCCCAGAGTACTGGAAGAGTCACTACACCAACAACCGCGGTTTCACCCCCATTGGCTGTCTTCACATTTTGACCCTGAATCGGCAGAATCAGGCTTTCCTTCCCTTCGAGTAATTTATGGGCGTTTTTCCCCAAGAAGCTACCACGGCCCCGGAATCTAAGAGCGCGAGCACCTCGCGTCCACCGATCTCCGCTTTGGCGAACAACCTATTATCACCCTGCACAGTAACTATGGTCGAAATAATTTTTTTTCTAATCCTCTTGAAAATCTTGTGTTTTTCCCGCATTTTCCGTATTTTTTCGAAATTTTTCTTCTTCTTTTTAGCCTTGATCTCTTCGCAGAATATTCTTCTCCTTGCTTCCTCATACCTCAACTTCCTAACATCTATACTATCTCTAACTGGCTCAACTTTCTTCTCTTCTTCTACTTTTTCCTTTACCTCGTTCACCCTATCTATTTTCAAAATTTCTATCTGCCTATCTCCAATTAATTCCCCGGGCGATCCTGGTGTGAGGCAGAGCTCCCGGACATCTCTGCCAACGCCCGGTTTCCCGCCTCTGGTTTAAAAACACAAAAGGACGAATCACCTCCACACGCAAAGCATTTCATAAAGTGGAAATTCGACTTGCACTTTGTGCCTTTTGCTGCTTCTGCCGGGTTCTTCAAATAGAAATCCACCGGCATGCCACAAGCATAACACAACATAAGGTGAAACGGGGAGGGACAAAACAATTGGTTTTGGACAGGACTAACATTTTGACTATGGGCATTGGACGACGAACTTGCGACAGGACTGGGAAAATTGGTTGGGATTTTGGGTTTAGGATGGTTTTGTGTGACAGGGGCACGAGACATATTCTTACTAACACCTAAATTCCTATTGTCTTTGTTGAACGCCTCTATGTTAAACTCACTCTCCTGACCTTCTGACCAATCTACGTTGTTTGTCCCTAATTCGCTGACTGGCTTCGCCCTGGACCTGTTTTCCTTAATTAACTTTTCCGCCCTTTTGCATTCGGCCTTCAACTCCGCCAATGTCTCCGTCTTTGTCGCGAATGTCAGGTTGGCCAGATATGACTTTAGGTTGCCCTTAATAATTTTGACCAGCTCATTCTCCGGGATTCTTTGCCTCAGTCGGAACGTTAGGTCGTAGACGCCAGCATAGTATTCGTCGAAGCTCTCTTGGGGATGCTGCTTCCGCTCCATGATCTCGCGTATTACCTCGTAGTCTGACTCTGCCGACTTAAATTGAGATAAAATTTCCCTCTTCAACACAAAATAGTCAAACGACCTATCATCGGCGTGATCTTCCAGCACCTGCCAATACCACTTGAGAGCGGGCCCTGAAACTAGACAGTGGAAATCGGAAAACAACTGCTGATAAGACAACTGGTATTGTACGCGTATTCGTTCCAACCTGAAAACAAAACTTTCCACCGTCATCCCCTTTGCTGACCCGTCGAACTTAAGGTGCCATTTGTCTAAATCTACTTTCTTTCGCCCAGAATAGCTGGAGTGACCGTTGCCTGTATCTGTGTGGTTCGCGGTTCTGTGCAGGTTCGTGGTGGCATCCCGATTTTGTCCTGGCGTGGACGTGTTCGGAGGAGGAGCTGATGCAGGAGCGCGCATAGATGTCTCCACATGAGCGACACGATTGCTAAGAGTGGATATATCCTCCCTTACCTTTCGCACTTCGCCCATGTGATTATTCATCTCAGCGTTCTGCTGCATCATCACCTCCATCATACGGCCTAGCTGGTCGATGCGTTCTTCTACGGATGCCTGCGTGCGCCTGTCTCCGCCAGTCCCCGCTGCACCTGCCCTTCACCTCCAAAAGCTCCATCCTCTGTGTCCGACATTTCCAAAAATCTTTCCAATTTCTGTGAAAAATTCAGCGAGCGATCTGACGTGTTTATGACAACCCTATCAGTAACCGAAACCCCTGCTTGCCCAAATACCCTAGCAGTGCAAAGATTCCAGAGGTCTACTGGGACGAAATCGGCTGGTAATTCGATGCCTGTGTCGATTTGATTGAATAAGGACCCTACCACCTCGTTCTCCAAACCCCTTGCTACGCTACGCGTAATTCGCCTGTTGCTTCCTAACTGTCCTAAAACCCTCTTTGGAATCGCCCCCTGGTCCTTGGACTTGTCCATAAACTAAGGGACTGGTATCAAAAGGGAGTCCGCAACCTGACTACCGAAAACGTAATGAAACGAAAAATGTGTCAGACTTCAAAGTTGGACAACGGAAACAAAAAAATAAAACCGAAACGCTTTTGTACAGCAAAAAAAAAAAAATTTTTTTTTAATTCAAAGATTATATCACCTATGGATTTATTTCTTAAATCGGAGTTAAAAAAAAAAATTGAAATAAAAAATCGCAATTCAAATGATAAAGAAATATATGTATGTGTGCATATATGTATATAAAAAGTGTATAAAAAGATACTTATGTGTATAAAGGATAAACAAAATATATGTACAAAATTCAAAAATGGACAATTATTAAATTATATGTATGTATTTAAATGGGCAAAATTCAAATATAAAGGATAAGAACGTAGTATATGTACGTGTGTATATATATATATATATATATATATTTACAAATAGGTATAAAAGATAATTATGATAAATATGTAATTCAAAAAATTTGGAGCTTTCTTAAGCGTATATATGTATGTGTATTTGTGTATAGGTAATGTGAGGACCAAATATAATCCATTAATTTGGCCCACACAAAACCACCACCCCATAACATAGGAGCAGTACTACAGACAACACAAGACACAAACAAGTCTCTGAAACATCATAAAAACACGATTAGCAACATTGCCAACACAACACGGGACACAAACAAGTGCCAGAAATATCACTAGCGCAACAAGTTGCCGCAACACGCCATAGCAACACCGTAACCATGGCAACGCAACGAACTATGCTAGCAACATCAAGAGCATTGGCTATAAAAAGGGCAACACGAGAAGACAGGAGTCAGTCAGCACGCGGTTGTGGTTGCGACCGGAGCTACTATTGGAGCGCTCTGGAAGGCATATCGGTTTTGACCATTGCAAGCCAGTGCGTTTCATAGGAGAAAGTCGTGGACTGAAGATTGTGGGTAAGCAGGTTTTGACCGCTCTACAACGCTTTAGATCACGCTTGCTCCCTCGCAAGCAAACGCCCTCCACAGCATCGTGATCCCGCGCTCAGCCAAACGTCGTCCGCGGCAGAAGTACGTCGGCAACCGCAGTAGGAGTGAGTCGATGTGAAACGCAACAACGTGACTGTACCGAGGCTAACGGATCTCACCTAACGGGGCGCAAATTTGCGACTGTCACCTGAGCAGCAATTGAAGGGCATCTGAAAGGCGTATCGGTTTTGACCATCGCAAGACAGTTCCCATCATAGGAGAGAGCCGTGGGTTGAGGATTGTGGGTAAGCTGGTTTTGACCGCTCTACAACGCCTTAAACTATGCTCGCTCCCCGCTAAGCGAAGGCCCACAACGTCAGGAGCCCGCGCGCCATCGCCATAAGCCTCGGCGGCAGAGTCACGCATACACACGACGCCAGCAGAGTTACGCATACACACGACGTTGGCCACAGCAGAGTCACGCTTACATACGACGTTGGCAGCAGAGCCACCCATAAATACGACGCTGGCAGAGCCACGAATACGCACGACGTTGGCAGCAGCAGAACTACGCAAATATACGACGTTGGCCACAGCAGAGTCACGCATACACACGACGTTGGCAGCAGAGCCACCCATAAATACGACGCTGGCAGAGCCACGAATACGCACGACGTTGGCAGCAGCAGAACTACGCGTACATACGACGTTGGCCGCAGCAGAGATACGCAGGCATACGACGCTGGCCGCAGCAGGCTTAGCACTGCCACTAACCATAATAGGAACACGCCGGCGCAAGGCGTCACCGAGACACATTCACACATACCTAGACGGCGACCAGTACGGCGCCCTAACAGAACGTTCCTAACGGGACACGAGGGACCGCTAGCCGAATTATAAGCAAGCAATGAAATTAAGTGAATTATAGATACACATTTTATACATTTCATATTATAGTTTAGGGAATTTACCAATAAAGTGAATTTATATGAAAACGATTTGCAAGGCGCCCCGAAATACAAATTCATTGTAAACGAACCTTGGACACGGCGAGTATACCCCAGCAGTTACTGAAGAAGCACCGGGGCAAGGAAAAGCTTCGTTACAATTGGCGCCCGAGCAGGCTCCCTGCAAATCGTACAACATCAGACGGAACATTCCTGACTAGAAACCTAACAGAAAAATGGTCGACCAGATTGACACCACGTGGCTAGACAATATTTCAAAGGAGCAGCTGATATCGGTTACACAGGAGCTGGGCATTGAGCAGACAGGCACCACCCGAGAAATCAGAAAGCGCATAGCAGCCATGGCTTCAAAAGCAAATGTTGACTCGGAAATACACACAAAATTTGTATCCTTAGAAGCCGCATATAGGAAGGAAAATACAGCAAACACGAGTGAGGATAATGAGTCTAAGACACCGATCCCGCCGAACGGAGGCGGAGCCATGAATATCGCCGATAGACCAGCTGACCACAACCAGTTTGCGTTCCCTCCCAGGAAAACAGTACCCCCACAACAGTGCGCATCATCCGGAGTAGCGGTACCACCCAACGGTGCATCTCAGGCACCGACCGTTATATTCGCACCCATCATCGACCAGGTAAGAAAGTGGTCAGTGAAATATGGAGGTGGACGGGACCCTCTAGCTTTCGTCGAACGGCTGGAAGAACTAGCCGATGTCTATACGCTAAACGTAGACTTGCTCCCAAAAACGATGCCCGAATTGCTAGGTGGCACCGCTCTTCAATGGTACCACAATAACAACGTACACTGGAGCAACTGGACGACCTTCAAGCGCGACTTTTTAAGCTTCTTACTACCAGCCAGGTACTTCGAGCGTCTCGAGGACGAAATACGGCAACGAAGGCAGCACGCCCGCGAAAGATATAAAGATTATGTTCTAGGGATACAAAGCTTGATGAGACACGCCGGATACAGCAACGAGCAACGCCTGGAAAGAATTTTCCGCAATAGCCACCCCGATTATTTACTCTACATTCGCCGAAGAGATTTCAACACCCTAGGAGAACTCATCTCTCTCGCCGAGGAATATGAAGGTATCCACGAAGGTTACCGACGGACATCAGATGGATCACGTCGCGAAATATCGAGACACGTCGTTGGTGACAAAACTACAGCTTCATCACCGCAGTCGGAACGATCATCCCACCAGCAGCCACCGAGGGTACAGAGCCACTCACCACCAGAAACTCGGGTTTTCGATCCGAGCAGGGTATGTAGAAGATGTGGCCAAGAAGGACACTATGCAAGGAGATGTCGTAACCCACGGTAAATTTTTTGTTGGGAGTGCGGTCGAAACGATATACGCGCGATTGAATGCTGCCGTCGACGTCAGGGAAACGACGGAGGGCTTCACCAAGGACAAGGCGCGGTGAGTCCACTGAACCCAGCGCCGAATCAGCGGTAGTCATGTACCAGGAACACGGTCGC
Organism: Eurosta solidaginis; assembly: GCF_040869045.1. NCBI lineage: Eukaryota > Metazoa > Arthropoda > Insecta > Diptera > Tephritidae > Eurosta > Eurosta solidaginis. The sequence goes on along the minus strand of NC_090320.1, from coordinate 140,043,641 downwards.
CTATATGCCCCAGCTCAGATTGGAGCAGTATCGTCGGAGGCAGTTATCGATACAGGGGCCTCAAGGAGCTTCGTTTCAGTCACCCTCGCGAATCACGTGGTGAGTTCTGGAAGCGGAGAGAGGGTAAGAGTGGCCATCAAAATAACAATGGCCAACGGAGTCAGCACTACGATTTTCGATGCCGTAAGGACAGAGGTACGCCTCGGAGATTCGTCATTGCACACAGTCCTACATGTGATGCCCGGGGCAATCGACGACATTATACTTGGCCTAGATACGTTGGGGGGCCTAGGAGCAGCCATATCATGTGGAGGAGGATACCTCGTGCTAACGAGACCCCTTGCTCAGCACACACCGCCTCCTGGAGCCACGGCGGAGACCATTCAGATTATAACACCACCGAGTACGAGGAACGGCAAGTACGACGTCAGGAACGGAATTAACGGCGACACACCCAGCAACGAACATAGTGGTATAGAAGGCGAGGCGGATCGCATACAAGAATTTCTGGCAGTAGAACTCAAAAAGTTCGAGGCCATGAGCGGAGTGACGACGGTAGCCGAACACAAGATCATCCTGAATGACGACCGTCCCATCAAGCAACGGTATTTCCCGCGCAATCCAGCGATGCAGAGCATAATTAACAACGAGATCGACGAGCTCCTCGCGAAGGGATGCATCGAGCCATCCTGCAGCCCACATAGCGCCCGATCGTGTTAGCTAGGAAAAAGAACGGTAAGTGGAGGCTTTGCGTGGACTACCGACAGCTCAATGCCAAGTCAGTTCCCGACGCATACCCGCTGCCAAGGATACAGCACATCTTGGACAAACTACGACAAGCGAAATATATAAGTAGCCTCGACCTGAAGAACGGCTACTGGCAAATACCGCTGGAATCAAACAGTCGCTCCTACACGGCTTTCACGGTACCCGGACGCGGCCTGTTCCAGTGGCGTGTCATGCCCTTTGGTTTGCACTCGGCACCCGCAACGTTCCAGAGGGCGCTCGACCAGGTCATTGGGCCAGAAATGGAGCCCCATGCTTTTGCGTACCTGGATGATATTATCGTCATAGGCACAACTTTAGAGGAACACATCCGAAATTTAAGAGGGGTGATGTTACGACTACAGCGCGCCAACCTCAGGACCAATCCAGAGAAGTGTGATTTATTTAGGAAAGAACTCAAGTACCTGGGCCACGTGGTCAGCGATAAAGGGATCCACACGGACCCAGAAAAGTTTGCCGCTAATCAAGAACTGAAGCCACCGACCAGCGCGAAAGAAGTACGCCAATACCTAGGAATAGCCTCGTGGTACCGCCGTTTCGTGCCCGATTTCGCCACTATAAGCCAGCCGCTCACAGCCCTGTTAAAGAAAGGCAAGCATTGGAGATGGGGAACCGAGCAGCAAGAAGCCTTCGACATCATCAAACGGAAACTCACTGAAGCACCCATACTTGCATGCCCGGATTTCACGAAAACGTTCACCCTGCAGACGGACGCGAGTAACTACGGCCTGGGGCAGTGCTTACACAGGAGTTAGAAGAGGGCGAGCGAGTGATCTCTTACGCCAGCCGGAAGCTCGACCAGGCAGAGGCCAACTATTCACCCACCGAAAAGAGTGTCTGGCCATCGTTTGGGGAATCCGTAAGATGAGGTCATACTTGGAAGGCTACAAATTTAAAGTAATAACCGACCACATGTCACTAAGGTGGCTAAATTCCATTGAGAGCCCTTCTGGCCGCATAGCGCGATGGGCCTTAGAACTACAGCAGCACACCTTCGACATTGAGTATCGTAAGGGAAAGCTCAACCTGGTGGCGGACGCTCTATCTCGACAGCCGCTGGAAGCATTACGATTTACCACGGCGACGGAACCACAATGCAAGTGGTGACACAAGCGGGTCAGCGAGGTACGCACCAACCCGGAGAAATACGCCGACTATACGATACAGGATGGACACTTATACCGCCATATTCCCTGCCGGTCACACGACGAAGAGGCGGTACCATGGAAATTGTGTGTGCCCACACCACTCAGACAGCGAGTGTTACAGGAAAATCATGACATACCAAGCGCGGGACACATGGGTATCCGCCGGACAGTAGCACGAGTCGCCAACCGATATTATTGGCCCGGTATGTTCCGTGACATCAGCCGGTATATACGTCAATGCGAATCCTGCCAGAAATACAAGGAAACACAACAAAAGCCAGCCGGAAAGATGCTCTCACAGGTAGCCCAGGAACCATTTGCCACGGTCTGCGTCGACATCGTTGGACCCCTACCACGGTCTTCACACGGAAACACCATGTTACTGGTATTTTTCGACCGATTCAGCAAGTGGATGGAATTGATCCCCATGAGGCGTGCTACCGCAGACTGCCTTCGCCGAGCTTTCAGGGAACGGATACTCGCAAGGTTTGGCTTCCCCAAAGTACTCATATCCGACAACGGCGCACAGTTCTGTAGCACGCTCTGGCAGCGCTACCTTAAGGAAGTTGGCGTACGACAACAATACACCGCACCCTATACTCCCCAAGAAAACCCAACAGAACGAGCAAACAGGACCATCAAACGGATCATAGCGCAGCTCACCAACTCAAAACATAAGCGATGGGACGACCTCCTCCCGGAAATTGGGCTAGCGATAAATAGTAGTGTCAACGCTTCTACAAGCTACAGCCCAACTTTCCTCGTGCAAGGACGAGAGCCACGACTGCCAGGAGCCCTATTCGATGAAGTCAAAGTTGGGACGGGTGCAGCTCTCGCTACGGCAGAGGAGAAGTCCAACAGAATGCAGGAGGCCTTCAGAATAGTGAGGCAGAATATGGAGCGGGCAGCAGTAGATCAAGCACGTCATTACAACCTACGGCGGAGAAAATGGACTCCCGTAGTCGGCGAGTTGGTCCTTGCCAAGGAGCACCACTTGTCAAAGGCTGCGGAGGGATTTGCAGCGAAATTGGCACCCAAGTATGATGGCCCTTACCAAATCCTGGGGTATGTCTCCCCAGTAATTGTCAAACTAAGGAAAATCGATAGCGGGAAGGAGAAGACGGCAAGCATTGCCGAACTAAAGGCATACCATTCATCGGAGACCGGAGAGACCACGAAACCAAGAAATAATAAACACAATCGAAATTAAAATAAATTCAGGGGAAGACAAACATATATTAGTTAATGTCAAGGATGGGAGGATAAGCAAGCACCGGTCATTCTATCGCAAACCACCGAGGTGACAACACGTTCTTTTGCTACGAATCTCTTGACAAACCAACAATCTACAATGGAGGGTTAAACGCCAAATTATCCAACAGCGCCAAGCGTATGCGCCAGCGCTACGAGGAGGAGGAAGCAAAACGCCCTAGGGTCGTGCTGCTGGAAGGAGCTACTGGCGCCGACGTCAGCAACGCGCGTGGACCTACACACGTAAACTCGTACGCTGACGTCGCACGCAACATCACACCACTGAAAACTGCGGGCGGCGACGTCAACAACATGCGTGCAACTACTCGCGCAAATACGTTCGTTGACGTCGCACGCACCATTACACCACCAAATGCTGCGAACACCGACGCCAACGGCACGCGTACTACGGAACAAGACCGAGCAGCGATCGCTGCCTACGCCAGCGCCGCCGGTATGCAGGCACACGCAGACGCCCCGAACGCCACCGCCGACGATATGCGCCCCGCAGCACGCGCAACCGCTCAGGACGCCGACAGTGGTCCCAAGGCAGCCGTATACGCCGTTCGTATAGCTGCGGCAAACGCAGCCACCATCGTAGCGAAGGCCCGACGCGCTTCCGTCTCGTATGCGCAGATAGCACGCATAGTCACGGCGAACACAGCTATCGCCGGATCCATAGCCAGACGCGCAATTGCTTCGTTTGCGAACGCCACACTCGCAGCAGTACGGGAGGTTGCCTCGGTCGAGGCCGACATGCCAACAACCGGACCACCGACAACAACCAACATCCTGGGAAGAGTACGGGTAGACCAGGCCGCCACAATTGGCAAGGGCAATGCCAACCGGCCACATAGCCCAATAAAACAGGCCGACACGATCGAGCTATCATCGGACGATGAGCAATTAGCGCAGGAGAAGGAGGGGCTGGAGATAAGTTTCCCATCGGGACCACGCGGTATCGCACTCCACGGGACCGATCTCCGTTCCCTCGAGGGAAGCCGCTGGCTCACCGACACGGTCATCGACGCGTGGGCGAAGGAAATGGAGATCATATACGGACAACAGGGTACAACATTAAACCCATTCGTAATTTGGCAACTCACCCAGAAGGATAACGAGGATGAAAACCATCGGCGCATACACCGATGGCTGAGGAATACGGACCTGTTTGGTAAGCGCATCATACTGGCACCCCACAATGTATCGAACGATTGGTACTTACTGGCGATAGCGAATCGGGAAATGACCCACCACGTGGCTGATGTGGAGTGCTGGCAAGAGCGCTACATATGGATAGCCGATTCCAGGGTCAGGGGCAAGGTCACATACGCGACTGAGGCGTGGCTGAAGTTCCTGCGGTGGGAGTACCACCAGAGATACGGGAGTTCGGACTTCATGGCCCAGGAGTTACGGTTAGCCGTGCCGCAGCAGAGGAATGACAACTACTGTGGCATATACGTGCTGGAAAGCATCGACAGAGTCCTACGCTATACAGGACGGCGAGAAGGGGGACCTGGGCTCATACAGCAGCCGTTTACGGAGGAGATGGCAGCCCGGAAACGCGCAGAAATCTTAGCCACGATCCGCCGCAGCCATGCACCGAACAGAAAACGACCACATGCCACCACCACCGTCGACCAGCCATATCCTGTTGCACAAACACACGCCAAAACAGTGCGCGCCCAGCCCAGCCATAAGCCGCCACAGGCAGAACATGGCTCAAACCCAGCGGAGGGACCGGAATACGGCCGAACAATAATAATCGCCGAGGATGCAGAGGGCCCAGCGCTAGAACAATTCCCGGAGGTGGCAAACAAAGTACGAGAGTTGTTCACCGACATCGCCGAATGGAGGTGCAACCCCCGGGTGAAATTCCGAACCGATAGGTACAAAATCACGATGAACAGAAGGAAGGTAACGATCCAAGTAGCAGACACGGCGGTTTAAATCGCCGAAGTAGGGGGGAGTGTGAGGACCAAATATAATCCATTAATTTGGCCCACACAAAACCACCACCCCATAACACAGGAGCAGTACTAAAACCAACACGAGACACAAACAAGTCTCTGAAACATAATAAAAACACGATTAGCAACATTGCCAACACAACACGGGACACAAACAAGTGTCAGAAACATCACTAGCGCAACAAGTTGCCGCAACACGCCACAGCAACACCGTAACCATGGCAACGCAACGAACTATGCTAGCAACATCAAGAACATTGGCTATAAAAAGGGCAACACGAGAAGACAGGAGTCAGTCAGCACGCGGTTGTGGTTGCGACCGGAGCTACTATTGGAGCGCTCTGGAAGGCATATCGGTTTTGACCATTGCAAGCCAGTGCGTTTCATAGGAGAAAGTCGTGGACTGAAGATTGTGGGTAAGCAGGTTTTGACCGCTCTACAACGCTTTAGATCACGCTTGCTCCCTCGCAAGCAAACGCCCTCCACAGCATCGTGATCCCGCGCCAAACGTCGTCCACGGCAGAAGTACGTCGTCAACCGCAGTAGGAGTGAGTCGAGGTGAAACGCAACAACGTGACTGTACCGAGGCTAACGGATCTCACCCAACGGGGCGCAAAGTTGCGACTGAGCAGCAATTGAAGGGCATCTGAAAGGCGTATCGGTTTTGACCATCGCAAGACAGTTCCCGTCATAGGAGAGAGCCGTGGGTTGAGGATTGTGGGTAAGCTGGTTTTGATCGCTCTACAACGCCTTAAACTACGCTCGCTCCCCGCTAAGCGAAGGCCCACAACGTCACGAGCCCGCACGCCATCGCCATAAGTCTCGGCGGCAGAGTCACGCATACACACGACGCCAGCAGGGTTACGCATACACACGACGTTGGCCACAGCAGAGTCACGCTTACATACGACGTTGGCCGCAGCAGAGCTACGCAAATATACGACGTTGGCCACAGCAGAGTCACGCATACACACGACGGTGGCAGCAGAGCTACCCATAAATACGACGCTGGCAGAGCCACGAATATGCACGACGTTGGCAGCAGCAGAACTACGCGTACATACGACGTTGGCCGCAGCAGAGATACGCAGGCATACGACGCTGGCCGCAGCTGGCTTAGCACTGCCACTAACCATAATAGGAACACGCCGGCGCAAGGCGTCACCGAGACACATTCACACATACCTAGACGGCAACCAGTACGGCGCCCTAACAGAACGTTCCTAACGGGACACGAGGGACTGCTAGCCCATCACGAATTATGAAGCAAGCAATGAAATTAAGTGAATTATAGATACACATTTTATACATTTTATATTATAGTTTAGGGAATTTACCAATAAAGTGAATTTATATGAAAACGATTTGCAAGGCGCCCCGAAATACAAATTCATTGTAAACGAACCTTGGACACGGCGAGTATACCCCAGCAGTTACTGAAGAAGAACGGGGGCAAGGAAAAGCTTCGTTACAGTATATGTATTTGTACAAAAATTCAAAAAAGGCAAAATTCGAAAGCTGAAAATTACATGTATATAAGTACCTATGTACGGGTGTGTGTCTTAAATTGTGTCTATTTCAACAAGGCCACACAAAACTAATTAGCCTCAAAAATTTCTTTATTTGTATTTATATGTAGCTCTATTTAAGTATGTCGAACTGTATGTAACAAAATGTGTCTAACACAAGTATTTACTACGCGAGTAAGAACTTTAAGTCTTAGCTATGAAAAGGGGGTACAACTCCAAAATTCAAACAGAGAGATTTTTTTTTTTTTTACTAGAGTAGTATACGGATACGTGTATGTAATATTCAAAAACGTGTGGTATTCAAAAAATGTCCTTGTTTGTGTATGTATATGCGTATAAAAAATTGTTTTCAACAAAATTCATGAATAGATTACTCTCTCAATATAGGTGACGAGAAAGTGCATAAAGATAAAAATAAAATTCACTTTTAATCGTTAAAAATACAAAAATTCAAAAAAATAAATTAATATAAAATACAGAGTAAATAAACAGTATAGTTTTAAATTGTTTGTTTAAGTTTTAGTATAGATAAAAAACTTAATAAGAAAAAGATCCAAAAAAAAACTTCCAAGAGTTGAAATCAAAATGAAAGAAAAATCATAAAAAAAATCAAAAAAAAATCGTGATCAACAATCTCCTCGATTTATACTCAATCCATTAACTGGAAAGTTGTAGTAAAAAAATTGACTGCAAAATATATATGGAAATTCTGCAAGTATAAATGATAGCAAAAACTAAATGAAAAAAAATGTAAAAATCTTAGTATGACTAAGTATTTTGAATTAAGTGTCCGAATGAAATTTTAAACTTTCTGAAATATATTGTGGCACTGTTGGTGCATTTGGTGTTGTCCTCGCCTGATGGGCTCTGTGGGTAGTTGAGTAAAGTAATGAAGTATTCTGTCCAAGGTCAAAGTCAGCTAATCCCCTCTTAATTGTGAAATGTGGCACTACAGCGTCTTAAGAACTAGCACAAGATGTGGTTGCCACAATTCCCCCTTTACCCTGTCAAATTATCTACCCCTGCAAACGTACAAAAACTCACATTCGTACGGTGCTGGACCATACGCATGGCAGCTGATGTAGCTTGCAACAAAATAGAAACAAAAAAAAATTATCGTCTTAAAGTACTGCCGATGACTTCTGATCCCACTTTTCAAAAACGTTGGAGTTCTTAAAATGAACTCAGAAATCACCGCCAGCACTCCCCCCACTGGTTTGTCACTTGGGCACATATCTCTCGTTGCTGACAACAAGCGATGTTGCCCTCGTGACCCTAAATCTGTCCGAGAGAAGGAAAATTAAGAAACTAGATAAGGTAGTGAAAAGCTGAAACTAGTATACTGTAAAGCAACTTGAGGTGAACGGAAAGAAAAACTGGAAAGTAAAAGAAACGAAATATGTGAAAAATTGGAAATTACTAGTGGGCTATCACGTTGGGCGCCATTGTTACGTAACTGCCTGGTGCGGGAGAGGAGGAGTGGCGGAGTGGCATGATAGTAGCCCGGCTGAGGCTCGTCGGCTTTGAGGCGCGGTTCTTGCCACTTCTCCTTCCCCAACAGTTACATAGCAAAATTGAGTTCATGCCTGAGGGAAAGTATCTAAACAAACTAAAGAAAAATAAATATAGGAAAGCAGGAGAAAGCCTGTCCGAGTCAGGTGGAGCTTTCCCACCCCTCCTGTTCACAAGATGTGAACAGCCTTTGGACTCTACTATGGCTCCGCTTCCCGAGTAGAGTCCCCTTGAACCTGACTAATGTCCGTTTTAGGTATCTACGTATCTTCCATCTTTTCCCTCAACTACCCCAACTTACCATCAGTTGCCGCAAGGACAACACCTACACCAACAAAGAAACGGCCTTTATCAAGACATGTTGTAGCTGAAATTACCTATGTATGAAAAATAATAATCCTCAACCCATATAATAATAATGTGTCTGGATAATTTCATAAAATCATACCAAATTCTTTATTAGTATATAACTCACGTAAAAATTTAAATATACAAAACAAAAAATCTTCCTAACTTAATGGTTTAACCCAAGAAACGAAATTCAATTCTTCTAACGATCATCAATTGACAGCATACCCCAACAAAAGTTATTTCTAATTATTTTATTTCAAAAGCAAAAAAAAAAAAATATAATTTATCATTATTCAACTAAGTCCTATAAATTTACTTTCAAAAATTCTGATCTTGCTTAATATTCCTTGCACAAAGCCTATGTATGCAAATTCAATTTCTTCTAAATATGTAAATACATACATATGTGTACATTTAGTTATTAAAAAAAATAAATATATGTACCTGTGGCGTATATATGTTATTATATTACCGTGAACTCACCTCGCTTTTGTCAACCGGGTTTGGTACCAAAGCAAAGAGGATAGATATATTAAGAGACGTCAATCGACTATTCGTTTCTTTTCAGAAATTTTTGATCGCTGAAAGAAATTTTACTCGATGTTAACCGAGAGATAGTCAGCCAGTTGCCTTCACATCTTGTCCGCAATTTGACAGCGAGGTGTGGGGAAATAAAAATTGACTGAGTGGAAGTTGAGTTTTGGTTGAGTGTGGCTGCAACTTCTGCAAAATGTCAAAGCAGCCAAAACAAAGTAAAAATGAAAACAATAATACAGTGAAAAAGTGAAAAATTGTGTAAATCTCTAAAATAAAGTGTTAAATTGTGGTAAATTGTGTTAAAAATGTTTAATATTGTAATAATAATTGTATTGAGTGCAGTGAAGTGGTTAAAAAGTGTAGAAAACTACAAAGTGAAGTGAAGTTTGTACAAAGACATTGTGTGTGGCATGTGGCATACGTATGTACATATGTAATTATGTGTGTCATAATGGCTTTTGCATACCAAGTGGTTTGTGTTGTGCAGTGATAACATTGATAACAAAATAAGTATACTTTTATCAATAAATTGAACTTGTGATTTTAAAAGCAGTTCATTTATATATAAATGTATAAGAATTTTTAAAACAACATTGTAAAAAAGTTTGTTGTGAGTGGAATTTGAATTGAACAGACATAACTGTTCAGTAAAGAAAGTCCAGTTAATCCTCTCATGATTTGGATAAACTGGCGCCAAATAAGGCTATTCGCCTGCAATTTCAAAAAGACTTTGCAGTGTAAAGACGCTTTTTGTAAACCGACAATTTTAGTTAAAAAGATAAACGATTCGTGCGAAACTAAATTTCGATTAATAAAAATAATGCCATTATTTAGAAAATGTGGTGTTATCGGTTGCGGTAACAGTATGACGTCGATTCCGAGCGTTCGGTTTTTCGCGGTACCGCCGAATCCTCAGCTTGCTTCCAAATGGAAAGACAATCTCAGGATTCAGGCGTTCCGCAAAAGAAACGCGTTCGTGTGCGCGCTTCATTTTGCTGAGGAAGCTGTAGGCTCTAAACGCCTGAAGGAAAATGCAGTTCCAACGCTGCATCTTGGTAAGTATAAATTTTTTTATAGTGCAATTTAGTGCTAGTGATATTTAGTGCTAGTGGATATGTACATATATACATATGTGTAAAGATAGTCGGCAAACAAATTTAATAATAAATAATTTACATTTGAAAAATTGGGGAAAAGGGGGGATGGATAATTGTTTGCCGACAGGTGTACATATATGTATATATATGCAAAATCTGTGATTGGTGTTTGTGTGGTTTGTGCATTTTGTTCTATGGCATTAACGAGGGCTGCAACAAATATTTGGTGCCATGGAATAAAGTGATTGAATGTGTGAAAAAATATGTTGCAATCAATGTTTTTGATATGTATATACATATGTGTTAAGTCCGTCGGCAAATGGTTTTGATGTTGACATAATTCAATGCCGACAGATGTACATATATGTATGTATATGCAAATTATTTCATTGGAGTTGCAAGTGCGTGTGTGCATTTTGTTTTATGGCATCAACGAGGGTTACAACAAAGTTTGTTGCCATGGAACAAAGTGATTGAATGTGATTGGTTGTTTTTTATTTAATTTTTATTTTCGATATTTTAATATTTATTATTTATGGGAGGTTCCATGAGAAAGTGAACCTTGTTGTAAACATCTTCAATCAACCCAAACTAATAAATTTAATAATTAAATTAACTTTCAACACCTTATTTTTTGTTTTTGAACTGTTTATTTTTATTTTTTATTTAATTTTTATTTTCAATATTTAACAATACATATTTTTTACTTAATTTATAATTTTTATTGTTAATATTTTACAATAAATATTTTTTATTTAAGAAATTATTATTATTAGTATTATTATTATTAGCTTCTTTATTTAGCCGTAGCTATTTAAAACTTTCAGGTACAGTTTAGTAATACAAAATCGGTAATCTTAGCAATAGCTAATTGTTCTCTAATATGATATATTATCAGTCTTTTAAATACATTAATATTTATTTCGTTTTTTATATTGCTTAGCAATTCATTAAAAAGTTTTGGGCTTTTATACATTGAAACATTTTGTGCCATATTGGATTTATAAAATTTAATTCTAAAATCATTCTTGTTTCTTAAGCCGTAGCAAACGCATAGCCGCATAATTTTTTGGCGTTTTGTGTAATTTGCTAGGTGTAGATAATAAGTTTTTTTCCGTGGGATAATTTTTTAAAATGATTTACTAGGTGGGCCAATACGTATCGGATCTGCTGTGTGCGGGGCTGCACAGCTGAGGATGGTGTGCCACTTCACGCATTCCCCACACAGGAAGACCGCAGAAACACTTGGGCGTTGGCATGCAACATGTCAATTAATGAAATAAAAGATAAAAATATTTTTGTTTGCGATAAGCATTTTATGGATAACCACAAAACTAGTAAAGCAATCAAGTCAGTCAGGTTATCAAACAATGTTCCGCACCATTACCACTGCCACCACCCCCACGACTACCACTGCCACTACAGCTTCTAACTTGGTATGTGAAGAAGTTGAAGTGGCAGCCGCTTCGATAGTAGTAGCTGGACCATCAAAGACAACTAAGAATATTGACCTGACCTTTGAAGAGTTCGCAGTCTATGGCGACCTAGTGGAGAATCGCAAACGCCTCGACGTCCATCATGTCGAGGAGGGACTAACCCGCTTAGAAGACGACATTATCAATGAGCGAGAGTCCTTTGCCTGGAGGGGACGAGCTTATCAACGGACAGACCTAAAGCGTCTAAGGGATATTGATGAGCTCAACTCCACCATCAATAAGCTCAACAGGAGAATTTTAGAGCTAAATCGGGATATGCTTGAACTCAAGCAGGTCAAAAAAAATGTGGTGGATAATGCCATTATTCCACATCCAGGAGCGACGGATGATGCTATCCTCTTTGCCAAGATGATAGTTGGCAAGAAGGGTAAATGGTATGATAGTGATGAAAAAAAATTAGCGCAAAATATAAGCTACATGTCGTCGAAAGCATATAAATTTATGAAAGACGACCTGGGCTTCCGCTTGCCAAGCCAGAGTACCTTATTGAGAGACCGACCAATAAGGTATGTTCGTCCAGGCATTGATGAGAAAGTAATCGACAATTTGAGGTCAATGATTAGCTCAATGTCTGGCACCCAACTCATATGCCAAATCATGTGGGATGAGGTGACAATAAAGAAAGACTTGACTTATAACAACACCGTTGATGTCATTGACGGCTATGTTGACATGGGAGGAGCCTGTCGACAAAACGAGGTGGGTGATAAATGTCTATTCTTTATGATAAATGGAATTTGTAGTAATTGGAAGTACATAATGTCCTATTACGTATCACGAAGTGGAGCATCTTCTGATGATCTGCTTACGCCGCTATGGAGGAATATCGACGTAGCTCGTGAAATAGGACTAGACGTTAAGGCAGCTATTTCCGACCAAGGCGCCCAAAACGTCGGTGCTTTCAATAAGCTTGGCATTAGCGCATCGAAGACTACAATCAACTACAAAGGCAAGGACGTCCATTTTATGTTTGACTACTGTCACTTGATGAAGAATGTTAGGAATCAATTTTTAGGGAATTTCCACTTTAAAACACGAGACGGCATTGTGAGAAATGCAGTAGTCAAAGAGCTGAACAATGTTGACAGAGAAAACGACAATTATAAAATATTGTAACGAATTTGCTTGCAAATCCTCTTATTTGCAATCCTCTGCTAAGTTCGAATCACTAAACTGTTGAATAAATAACTCCAATTTGTAATAATGCAAAATGGCCTTTATTAAAGTACTTCACAATACACTCAAACTGTGCAACGAATAGCTTGCTTAATAACCACACTGACTGATAGCTCAATGAAACTCTACTATTCAAAATAGTACTGCTATTGCTCGCTAGATATCGTCTTAATCGCAACTGCTTGACAACTCAAATCAAACTGAACTCTTCTTACTCGCCTGCACCGCTTTTATAGTTTACGCTGCATACTTCTAGGCTCTTCGATTTCCAGAAGTTACTAGTTGTTTCGGCTACAAAATCGCCAGCCACAACTACGTGCACAAATTATTGCCCTCTCTTGTGACCACTCAGATAAGATATATGCCTGTGTTTGTAGTTTACAGTCTCCCGCACACACATAAGCGTATAAGTAAATTCATCGGTGTGTGACATCTCATCTCTCGCTGCCTTGTATGTAAATGTTGCTCGTCGGAATGTGTACATATGTGTAGACGCAAGTATTGATTCGTTTATGTAGATACATAATGATTGAATTATTGATGTGAATTCACGTCACTGCTTAGCATCGGCCTGGAGATGGCAGCACTCATCAGTTTTGCTAATAATCGTAACACTGCCCTCCACTTAAGTCTGATCGTCCCGATCAGACAAATCTCCCAATCTAAACGCCGCTAGCATCTCCAAATGTGCCACTCTTCTACTCCGTGGTTTCTCAATGCTTTGTATGCGGTAGATGGTATCACTGATCTTCTTCACAACCTTGTACGGGCCTTCCCAACTGCACCGAAATTTGGATGGAACACCTTTCCGCCGGTGAGGTTTGTATAACAGTACCAAATCTCCCGCCAAGAAACCTTTCGAATTATTGTTCTCATGGTACCTGTGTTTCATCGTACCACTCAATACCCTGGTTCGATCCTTCACACTCTGTTGTTTGGCCAATGAACCACTTCGTAGAGCTTGCCCTGTACGAATTTTCTTTGCATAATCGGTATCGTTCCCACATTTTACAACAGTAGTGCGCTCCGGCTTGAAACTGCCCTCGCATTCTTTCTCGGAAATTCGTTGCTTCATTTTCCTGCGCCTTTTAGGTTTTGTCAATGCCAGTGTTTCTCTCGCAGGTACTTTTGATTTTGATTTATTTGGCCCATTCGTTTCATCAACCTTTACCTTTGACTTTCGTGGCCTTTGTCGACTTTTCTCCACCAGTACTCTATTACTGCTGAAACCTTTTTCCAAACTGAAGTTAATTGGCACATCCTGGTTCTTATAATGCATCGCCCTTCTCCGCATATCGATCTTGATGTCATGGTCAACCAAGAAATCCACTCCCAATATAACTTCATCGACAATCTCCGCCACAACGAATTTGTGTAAAACCATGACCTTTCCAATTAAGACTTCATATATTACTTCTCCCTGGACTTGATTATACTCGCCAGTGACCGTACGCAACCTTGCTCCAGGTAACAGTTTTACTCTCCTGTTGACCAAGTCAGATCGGATCAAGGAATGAGATGCGCCCGTATCTACAGTCAGTACTCGTTCTTTGCCATCCACATTTCCTCTGACGGTAAGACTGCTTGATTTCCTTCCAATTTGCGGCACAGATATCACAGGGCATTCAATAGCTGGATCTAGCTCTCTACCTCTTACTCGCTCTTGCTCATCTCCTCCAGCTTTGCGTTTACGGCCACCCACATTGTTGGAACTATTAAGACCAAGATCGCAATGACGTGCTATGTGACCGGACTTCCCGCATTTGAAGCATTTGATAACTTTTTCACTTCGCTTTTGCGATCCTTTCAGTGCCTCCAATATTGCGTCTACCCACTCTGGCCTTTCTACTTCCACACGGCGTGCTTTGAAAACTGGCTTACACAGAAGCGACGCCGTTTCCTGAATCAGAGCTTGTGACACCGTTTCTGCGAATGTTAGCTTTGGGTTCGCGTATGTGGCTCGCTTCGTTTCGACGTCCCTTATGCCATTTATAAAGCTCTGAATCTTCACTCTTTCTGTGTATTCCACGGGTGCATCCGCATTTGCAAGATGAGCCAATCTTTCAATGTCCGAAGCAAACTCCTGCAAAGTCTCGTTAGCTTTTTGGTAGCGGTTTTGCAACTCAATTTGGAATATCTGTTTCCTATGCTCGCTTCCATAACGTCTCCCTAAAGCGCTCATCAATGTTTCGTAGTGGTTCCGCTCGTACTCTGGGATGGTCTGTAAGATTTCCGCGGCAGGCCCTTTCAGTGCCACGAACAGAGCTGCAACTTTATCTTCAGCATTCCATTGGTTCACTGCTGCGGTCTTCTCAAACTGTAGCTTAAAGACCTGAAAAGGAACAGAACCGTCAAAGGATGGTGTCTTTACCTTTGGATTACTCGCTGAAACAGCTGGGCGGTTTAGTTGTAACTGCTCCATACGACCTTTTAACGCTTCTATTTCGGCATCAATTTTGTCCTCGAGTTGTAAAATTTTTGCATCCTGCTCTTCCAGTTTCACAAAGAGCTGCGCTGATACCTGTTCCGAAATTTGTGCCGACATTTCAGATATACGTGCCTCTTGCGCTTCCAGTTGAGATGCCAAATATGTCTTCTGTTCTTCCAATTGTGTCTCCATCTTTGATGTAATCTGTGTCGACATTTCTGCCATACGCGTTTCTTGTGCTTCAATTTTCGATGTTATTCGTGTCTCTTGGGATTCCATCTGTGATGACATTGTCGATGTTTGAGCAGATATTGCAGCCAAAATCATGTTCAAGTCTGTGCTCGTAACTGTCTGCGATGTTTCGTTTTTCTCTTCAATTTTTGTTACTTCCTCGCCATCAAGATGAAAGTCATACTCTTCCACATCAATTCCTTCCGCTTCCATTGCCTCTCGTAGCCGTGCCTGAAGTTCAAGTTTAACGCCGCTTGTATTCAATCCACGGCTCTCCAACTCCTTCTTTAGTTGCTGGATCTTCAATTCACTGAACTTTGCCATGTCGTTGTTGTCCTCTGGAATTTATTCAACAATCCCACTTCTGACACCAATTGTAACGAATTTGCTTGCAAATCCTCTTATTTGCAATCCTCTGCTAAGTTCGAATCACTAAACTGTTGAATAAATAACTCCAATTTGTAATAATGCAAAATGGCCTTTATTAAAGTACTTCACAATACACTCAAACTGTGCAACGAATAGCTTGCTTAATAACCACACTGACTGATAGCTCAATGAAACTCTACTATTCAAAATAGTACTGCTATTGCTCGCTAGATATCGTCTTAATCGCAACTGCTTGACAACTCAAATCAAACTGAACTCTTCTTACTCGCCTGCACCGCTTTTATAGTTTACGCTGCATACTTCTAGGCTCTTCGATTTCCAGAAGTTACTAGTTGTTTCGGCTACAAAATCGCCAGCCACAACTACGTGCACAAATTATTGCCCTCTCTTGTGACCACTCAGATAAGATATATGCCTGTGTTTGTAGTTTACAGTCTCCCGCACACACATAAGCGTATAAATAAATTCATCGGTGTGTGACATCTCATCTCTCGCTGCCTTGTATGTAAATGTTGCTCGTCGGAATGTGTACATATATGTAGACGCAAGTATTGATTCGTTTATGTAGATACATAATGATTGAATTATTGATGTGAATTCACGTCACTGCTTAGCATCGGCCTGGAGATGGCAGCACTCCTCAGTTTTGCTAATAATCGTAACAATATGTCCTAATCTCACTGAGTCCCACATACACCCGAGCAACTTCGAGAAAATGAGTGTCTCGCGGGCTATCCAGCTTTTAAGCAATTCAGTCTACGCTGGACTGAAAATGATGGAAGACTTAAAGCTATTTGGAAACGACGCCTTGATTTTGCATTCAGTGAAGCCAACACAAATGTTTGTCAAGACAATGAACGATGTGTTTGATGAGCTGGACTGCAAAAATTTGTATGATAAAAATCCGTTGAAGAGGCCGTTGCGAAGAGATGATACGGAGAAAAGGCAACGACTCTTGGATTACATCAAATATTTTGAATCGATTGAGATGAAGCACCAAAACAAAGTTCTATGCATAAGAGGATTTATCCTAACAATAACATCAATGCTGAATTTGTCAGAGGACTTATTCAAGCAATATCCTAATTTGGAGTTTGTGATGCTTGGTAAGCTGAATCAAGATGCTTTGGAGAATTTCTTTTACAAAGTACGGGCAGGCCAAGGCATCAATATGCATCCCTCCGCATTTGATATTCAGTACATCGTGGCCCGATTGATGTCTATGAAGATTTTACGACATCATTTCGAGGCAAAAGGCAGCAACTGTGAGGATGACGACGACATCTTCCTTGACTGGAATGAGACCTCAGATGACGAACCAAACAGTTGCACTGCACTTGTACCATATCACGAACCCACTGATAGCGAACACGAAGAAGACCGTTCGTTAATAGAACAAAGTTTTGACGATATACCAACAGAATATGTAGCCCACCTACACGACCACACATATTCCAATGCTGAGCCCCAGGGAGCAGGAGCGCCACTTGTGGGGGAGGACCTAAACCGGGACATTATGCAGAAATTTAGGGAGTATTGTGCATCCCTTAAGGTTCCGGTAAATTACGATGAATCCACACCCGAGGATATATCAACACCTGGTACTGAAGCTGGTATAATGCGAAAGTTTAACGAATATTGCATTACTCGGGAGATCGAAATAGCGGCACATCATTCAAGTCAAGGGGAAGAGGAAAAACAGCGAATCCCCGAAAAAAACTGCTGAGAGACAGATACAAAGATACTTCTCATGGTACTCGCTTTATCAGAAAGGTCAAAAGAAGATAAAATGTGATAAATGCGAGAAGGTAATGTGTAAGCCTCATGTGGAAGAGGGAAATAGTTCGGAAGCCCTCATACGAGCTAAGAATTACAAGCCTTACGAAGACTTGAGGCTTGTAAATCCGTCTGAAGATTTCTTCCAGATTAGCTCAGACCACATGAGGTGGTACCTTGAAATGTTCCGCCTCTGCGCGTACGAACTGTCGCTAAAAGCAACGATCATCGAATATATAAAAGAAAGAACTGATGAATCGTACCGGGACTGGTTCACCGGGGAATGCGCAGAACATCGATGCCAAATGTTGGATTTCATGGTTACCGTCCTGCTGTATAAAAATTCGAAATGGATAGCAAGGGCTGAAGAACAGGAGGAAAGACTACGGAGATGCAACGAAAAGCTAAGAAAGCTGAATGCCGAAAAGAAAGCGCAAAACCCGAAACCGGGAACGTCTGCAGAGAGTAGTGGAAAGACTTTTAAGCTACCTCTCAAACGTAAAACCAAAGCGAATGCCACGAAAAGGCCGAAGTTGCCAAAAAGATGAAAACGCGGAGGTTTATAAAAGTGCTTATTGACAAACAAAAATAACTGGAGATTACCAAATTGGCATGTTCGGCTTACAACTCAAATGTTTCTGCGGTGTATGTAAGGGGGGTGCGAGGATGCTGGGTAAATATTTAAAATAAAACAAAAGTCCATAATTTAATTATTTGTATATACGTTTAAATATTTTTTTTTCTTTCCTCTTTTCTTTTCAGCCTTACTCTTTAATATATGTATATAAAGTCTTTTCTTTTCAGGCGTATACGTATATAAACTCTTTTTCGTTGCAGCCATATGTAAGGAGGATGTCCGTGGCAATTTGTTAAAAGAACTTAACTCGAGATAAGTTAAGCCAAAATATCGGCTTTATCTTAACTTCAGCTATTTTTTTTTAACAGAATGTCATGGATGTTGCTCTTTGTAGTAGTAGTCGTAGTTTTCTACTCTCTTTTTAACTTTAGAGTGCATCTGAGCCTAGTATTTGGAAACATTTGGGTTCCATTTTCTAAATTTTATTATGAAGAAAATTGCCCTAAAAATTTATTTAAAATGTCAAACTCAGTTAATTAATGTTTCCATAATACAGGTGAAACACATATATTTTTCGCGGTACCGTTGAATCCTGAGCTTGCTTCCAAATGGAAAGACAATCTCAGGATTCAGGCGTTCCGCAAAAGAAACGCGTTCGTGTGCGCGCTTCATTTTGCTGAGGAAGCTGTAGGCTCTAAACGCCTGAAGGAAAATGCAGTTCCAACGGTGCATCTTGGTAAGTATAAATTTTTTTATAGTGCAATTTAGTGCTAGTGATATTTAGTGCTAGTGGATATGTACATATATACATATGTGTACAGATAGTCGGCAAACAAATTTAATAATAAATAATTTACATTTGAAAAATTGGGGAAAAGGGGGGATGGATAATTTTTTGCCGACAGGTGTACATATATGTATATATATGCAAAATCTGTGATTGGTGTTTGTGTGGTTTGTGCATTTTATTCTATGGCATTAACGAGGGCTGCAACAAATGTTTGGTGCCATGGAATAAAGTGATTGAATGTGTGAAAAAATATGGTGCAATCAATGTTTTTGATATGTATATACATATGTGTTAAGTCCGTCGGCAAATGGTTTTGATGTTGACATAATTCAATGCCGACAGATGTACATATATGTATGTATATGCAAATTATTTCATTGGAGTTGCAAGTGCGTGTATGCATTTTGTTTTATGGCATCAACGAGGGTTACAACAAAGTTTGGTGCCATGGAACAAAGTGATTGAATGTGATTGATTGTTTTTTATTTAATTTTTATTTTCGATATGTTCGGCCGGGGTGCGTCTAATCCTGGAGGTAGGTGGGCGCACCGGGTCGATCTCAATGAACGGGTTGGGTTTTTGGAATAAAGAAGAAAAATGAAGACGAGAATTTCTCGTTATAATAATCTGTTTTATTGGGTAGAAGCAAAATAAACTGGTTACAATATTACCTGACTGTATTGTAGAAAAAACGGCAGAGATCGCTGGCGGCAGATGTGTACGCGTTGGCTGTTAGAATCCAAGAGGCCGGTTGTATAGCAAGCTACAACCGTTGACCCGCAAAATCCTCCGTTTTGGAGGGGAAAGGCACCCACACATCAACCCCGACATGCATATGCATGAGTGCTGACAAAAAACACACATACACGTGCATGTACACGCATGCACATGCATGTGGCGGTGATGGTGTGGGTGGTTATAAATTAATTCGAGTATCGATTCGCAGGGTTGCATTGGGGGGATCGCAGACAGATGCGGAAACAGTTAGGCATCCTGCCTAAACATGCCGGCCCCCCTTGCAATACGCAACATCGTTTTCCGCCAATGACCTCCGCTGAAACGAGAAAAATGAATATAAGTCTTACACACTAAACTTAATCTAAATGAGGAGTTCGTCTGACGACGCAAAATGGCCGGGAATCCTTTCCGACTTGCTTAGCATGCCACCTGAGCTAAGATGGAAAAATTAGCGGTTATGAACAGTTATAAGTGAATATTTCTTGCCATTGAATTATACATAAATATAGAAATTCAGAATGTAATATGTGTATAGTCGATGGCCAGTGAGGCTGGACGAAGAGGCCGAGGTCTCCGTTCCACAGTGGCACCATTTTTTTGTTATTCTTTGGTTTTTGTCGTTCCGGATGGAGAGGCCGAGGTCTCCATTCCAGATTTGCGGTGTTTTTTTTTTTTTGGTTGGACGAAGAGGCAGAGGTCTCCGTTCCAGACTCGAGGGTTTTGAGGTTTTTCTGGGCTGCACGAAGAGGCCGAGGTCTCCGTTCCAGCGTATAACGTGTCGTGTCGCTCTCAGGTCGACTGTGGCATTTTATGGATGTGCCAGGGCGAGTGGCCGTGAGGTTGGTTGGGTGATGCGCGTTTTCGCTGCAGCGCATGTATTTCGTCAGTTGTGTATTATATTATTACCCTACAAAACACTTGGTCACAAAACTTACCCACGCCCATGCAAATGTGACTACGAATATAACCTATCACCGTAAAATGACTAGTCAAATGACGTGGAATGACGAGGGCGTTTTTGCAAAGTAGTTAGTGCTGTGATTTCGAGCAGCTTATGCATTTCAACAAAACCAGCAAGATTGCGGTATGTGGGAGGTTGGAACGGACGTGATTCCAAGCCACCCGCGCAAAATTACTTGTTTTCGTGATACGCGTGTTGTTTTATTAACAAACGTACGTTAAAATAGATGAATAAACCGAGTTTAAAACGAAGCGTAGAGGCTGACGAAGGTATGGATTTAATTTTGTGCGACAGCTCATGACGAATTGCGAAAATCGTAATTAAACTCGAAAGTGTACCAACAACCGGTCCTTGCATGCAGATTGGCGATGCGTTTTCCACGACGCGTTCTATCTGCACGTACCATTCTGAGATTGCATGCAACCCTGTCGTGTATTTCTTGGTTAGCTGACAGCTGGTATGGTGAATTTGTGGTGTGCGAGTATATATATATACATATATGTATTTGCTTGCCCTTAAAAAAAAAACTAGGTCACTGGGGCAGTAGCACACTAGGCCGGTAGAAACAGTTGACTTTTTCCAATTTCGGGATTTTGTCGTGTCGGGATTCTTTTATTTCGGAACCCGGATTGTTTTTGTACCGAGCCCTTATAATGACTGTTTGTGATGTTTGTTGTTGAAAAACATCAAGTCCTGTCCCCCAGCCAGAAAACAGTGCCCACAAAACGGAAAGGGTAAAAAAAAACTACAAAAAAAATTTCTTTGTTAAAAAAATGTGAATCTTTTGCAAGGAAAGGTTGTTTTTGTTTTGTTTTCTCTTTTTTTGAGTTCCTTTGTTGTGTATGACTGGTTGGTACTGCAGGAGATGCCTACATGAGTAACAATAGCAAAACGCGTCAGTCCCGATTGCGATGTTTTGCGGTGTTCGGTACTGATTTTGTCTATGTAGTGTTCGGTATCCGCCCTTAGTCTGACAGCACTAATGAGGCTGCCGTTGTTATGTTACGGTTTGCCATCCAGTTGTTTTCCCGTAACAGGAATTTTCCAGGATACATTAATGTAGGATTGTGGTGAATAAATTATCCCCACCACTTTGTTATTTGCAAAAGGATTTTTAGGCTGGTAAAACGTAAGTATGACAAATTCCTAACGGATTTTTAGTAATTTTTTTTTTTTTTTTTAATTAGTTTCTCTTTTCCTTTTTTTTTTTCGTTCTTTTCAGTGTCAAATGGAGCCAATGCAGTTTATTTTAGTGACGGTGGAGGCTGAGGACGAGGAGACCATCCAGGTGGTAGCGGATGTGCAATATCCGGAGAGGCGGAGGGGGTCCTTCATTTGTCACGCGCCGGAGGAGCTTGTGCAGCAGGCGGTGGCAGAGGGGTTGCGGCGCGTGAACCCCTGTATCCTCCGTGCTCTGCTGACGCCGATAGTAGTGAAAATGCGCGGGAACACCATTGCCTGGTATGGCCAGTTTTACGCCAGCTATGAGGGCGTATTGTGGTTCCGGCGGCCACCCCACGGTTCACCTCCGCGTGGTATGTTCAACTGCCGCGTGTGCAACCGAGTGCTGTCGTCGTTTGCATGCCTAGTGGCCCACTTGAATGGGCATATGAGATTTTATCCCTATCGGTGCTGGGAGTGCCCGAAGAAGTACACTTCATCAGCGTCGCTCTCCCTACACAGAAAGCGGATTCATCACCAATAGTGTCAGTGAGATGTGGAGACAAGAATATATATGAATTACCTTGTTTGTGTTCCTTTTCTCAGTTTAAATATTAAAAAAGGAATTGACCTTGAAAGTGTTTATTTTATTTACTTTGGTGGGGAGGGAGGGGGGGGGGGGGTGGTGGTTTAAGGTGCGGTGCGGACCATCGTGGTCGTCCTATATAAAGGATAAGGAGTGCTTGGACATTGACAGAGGCGTTGAGAAACGGACCATTTGGAGGTCGCTTTAGGTAACGTGGCAACTGCCGTTTCTCGTTTTCTTGTATGTATCATACATACATACCTACGTTGGTTGAACATTCCAGTATAGAGAATGAAGCTTAACAAAAATGAATCGAAAGATTCATTTTACCGTTTTGCTTCAATTCATGTGAAATTTACGCGTGGCTGGACAAAAGGGTAAGTAGTGAAACATTTTTGCAATTATTTTATTGTTATTTTTTTTGTGTTATTTCAGATTTTTAATGCATTTTCTTTTATTTTCAGGTGACGGGTGATGGAGATCCAGGAGAGCTGATGGGTTTGATGTGTTGTTTTCCTTTTTTTTCTTTCTAGGTTACCGGCACTGCAAAGGGGTGCTCCAACTGCGGCGGCGGCCGCGCCGTCAATTGCCACACCTTTGCGATGCCCATTGATGAAATTTATTAATGGATTTTTTTTTTTTTTTTTCTTTGCAGGTTGGTGGTGTGGGATATCTACGGTTTACTCTATGGCTACAAATAATAATAAAAAACGTGTAAAAGCTTCTACTTTTGGTGGAAGTTCATTGAGTGGAGGTAACCGAACTGGTGGAAAATCTGAACCGATGTTGTCTGTGACTCAGCCCGACGCAGACGTCGTTAGGAATGTAAACATTCCAATTATAAAATCCAAAGATAACGCGAAACCCGTTTTTTTTGTTCTTTGAAGATACATCGGCATCGCTAGGCGAAATGCTACCTTTACTCGCAATACACTTTCATGGCAATCAAAAATCACTTATAAGGGAGTTGGTCTGCTCGCTAAGCGCGCGTCTACCACAGTTCTCCGAAGATCGAAATGCCGCTAATATTTTAAGTCAATTTCGAAATATACCACAGGTAAAATCGGCACCATTGGCTCCAACACCTGCAACACCCGCAGGAAATATACTCGATATGCAAGGCAAAATTACCCAAACTCCGACTACTACAGTGCAGGGTGGTATAACCGATGCTGAAGTAGTATGAAGCCCATTATAAATGTAGGACACTGTGGTGAGCATGTCGCTATTGACAATCGGACACAAGCTGATCCACAGTCCACTATTGCTGGCGGTACTTTATGTCCTGTTGGTGACAGAGAAATTAACGCCTTACAGACAAATGAAGTAGTGAATATCTACACTCCGTGGGTGTGCGTTTCACGCAACAAAATTCGATTGATGGCTCAGAAGGCTCAGCATCATTGCTCCCCTATGGTTTGCCATGCATGCCGCAACTTTTCAGTTTCCTTGTATTGCTCTGCAATCCCTTAGATACCTCAGCAGAATACAGATACCATGATTCATATGGGCTTAAGCTTACTCACTGTTGCCCTTAAGGTGGGTGCAGATAGCACTGGCGAATACGATACGCTGTTGGAGTTGGTCAAAGATGACTTGTTTGCGTTACTCAACTCCGAACGCATAACAATTTTTGCAGCTGATCTACAGCTGTGCTTTATTACTTTTCGAATCATTGCGCGATCACTTGAAATTCCAATTAGAAGCTTATCTCAAAAAAATATCTGAGATTATTTCAATCGATAGCCCATAAACGCGTTATGAAATGCGCGAGCTAGCATTGGAAAATTTGCTTCAGCTTTGGGTACCAGGTTTTGTTTCGGAACTGTATTTCAATTACCATTGCGATTTGTATTGTACCGACTTGGTTGAAGGTCTAGTAAGCTTACTCTTCAAATACACTCTGCTACAACGGCTGTATATAGTACACACATAATCGCTTTTGGCTTCGGTTATTGAGAGTATCGAAGCTAATTGTGTTGCCTCAAAAAATGAATTGAATAATGAAGTGTGTGGCAGTTCGGCCACAGGTGTAATTAATTCCACGCGTCATTCACGTCATAACTCTGAACTGGAGAGCATTATAGTCGATGGCAGCAATGATGAAAATAAATCGGTTGTGGAAAACATATCCAAATTCATTAATAGCTCATCATGTTTACGCCTAGGCGCCAGCGGTGGTGTAACCAATGCAGGCCTAGCGCGCGAGTATCTCCAAAATATAA
Source organism: Eurosta solidaginis (assembly GCF_040869045.1). Classification (NCBI taxonomy): domain Eukaryota; kingdom Metazoa; phylum Arthropoda; class Insecta; order Diptera; family Tephritidae; genus Eurosta; species Eurosta solidaginis. The sequence continues at coordinate 140,018,925 of NC_090320.1, read as the reverse complement.
AAGAGAAAAAACGTGTGCTCACACAAGGTACGGAACTGTTTAATCAACGACCCGGTAAGGGTATACAATACTTGCAAGAGCATGGTATATTGGGCTCGCAACTCGATCCCATGCCTTTTTGCGTGAGAATCCGGGGCTTGGTAAAAAAAATAATTGGTGAATATACATCGAAGAAAAAGCGTGTTGATTCAGAGGTTTTAAAGAATTTTGTGGATTCATTTGATTTTGCTGGTTTGAGAGTGGATCAGGCGCTGCGTTCGTACTTGGAGACGTTCCGTTTGCCGGGCGAAGCGCCGTTAATTTTCCTTGTACTTGAGCACGTTGCTGATCATTGGCATAAACAAAGCACTGAGCCCTTTGCCAACACAGATGCAGCTTTCAGTTTGGCTTATGCCACCATCGCGTTAAATATGGATCAATATGACTCGAATGCAAAACGCCTGCATGTGCCAATGACATCAGAGGACTTCGCCAAAATTTACGTGGCCTAAATGGTGGCAATGATTTTGATCAGGAGATGCTGTCACTTATTTTTCAAGCCATTAAAAACGAGGCTCATGAGTATGGGGAATGTTTACGTGAAGGATGGAAACATATTTTGGAACTGTTCCTGCAGCTCTTACGTTTAAAATTATTGCCAAAGTCGTTGACTGAGGTGGAAGACTTTTGTGAGGAACGTGGAAAAAGTGGCTATGTGAGCGAAAATCAAGGTGATTAAGTATGATTGTTTAAAAGATATGCATATATATCTCAGTTACTGAAAAGGATGTCAATTCTATTTTATGGTTTTTTTTTTTTTCTCAGAGAAATTATCAATTCACGCTGGAGGAAGTTGAGTCATTTAGCTATCGTGTACAAATGCATGGCGTGTGATAGCCCGTATCGCAGTACATGAAGCGCGTATGCATGAAATTCGTATAGAAAAGTGCAACCAAAGATTTAAAGCGTGTTGCAGCAACAGCCTCAACCTGTCTCAGTGAGTGGGTGAGTTTTATTCAATTACTAGAGGTTTGTGCTTCGATGAACAATCTGTGAAATCGTAGTAGATTAGTAGTGATATTTGGTAGTATAATAGTAGTGATAATAAATTTGTAAATGCCAAAGCTTTTTGGGGAAATAAGTCATTTTCTACTAAATATGTCGTGAATTGATAAGTCATGTGGGTTTGGTCATTCTGTCAGAAATTGTTTGAAGAATGCGGTATGTTAGAATTTTATTCAAAAACGCACCATCTCAACTGTGGTTGCCAAAACTCCCTATATGAACATAAGGTCAATGCATTTTCTCATAAGGGGGAGTTAAATAAAAACATTCCGAGACGAATCCAACTCTAACATAGGGCGGTTTGGTGACAAATCCTGAATAGGGAAATTTCTGACAAATACCCCGAGATAGCATGATTTTGAACAGGCAGCCGGCATGGGGTGATACGCCACTCAGTAGCCGCAATGAACTGACAAAAAAAAAAACAAAAGAGAGTGGCTTATTGTCTTAGAACTTTGTATTCCTACCTTGACTTTGACAGAAGTCAAGCTTTTGTGCGGTCCTGCTACACAGGGAGTATTCCCCCTTTTATTCTGAAATTTCGGAAAGTTCTTTTCCGTTAAGTATGCATGGAAGCGCTCTGGATAAACCGTTTATTTAGAATATTCGGAATACGTTCTTTGATACTACCTCACGAGGTCCGAATATGCATAATATTCCAACTACAAACCGATTCTCCAAATTCTCAAATGGAGACGAATGTTCCGAACATACGGAATTGATAGAACAGAAGATCGACTTTTAATACGCGCCCAAAAATATTTCTTAAATTTATTTAAAAAACAATGTTTCGACGCTGCATGCAGTCGGATAGCATTTATGCATGCATGAAATTCCTTGCACGCAAAATTAATGCGCTATTAAGCTGAATGCTTAGAATTTTAAAAAATTATTTTAAAGTTTTTGGGGTTTTCATTCGAAGTTTTGAATAGTCAGTTGCTTTTCTTAAATATTCGGACTGGCTTAATTCGGATTTCTAAATTATAAACCACTGCTAATATCTGGGGCAGATGAGTTTTCTCATCAGCGTTACGCTTGCGATGGGCCTCGTTGCGCGCCAAAGAGTGCAGCTGTTTTCTGTGGCAGATCGGTTCGCCCTTCTGCGGTAGGCTCTTCTGTTGTCCTTGTTAAGGGATAACGAGTGGATGGGATGGTTTCGGGTGTCCTCGCCCGAGTCGCCCTCCTACACGAATGATTCCATGTTGGTCTAGGTAGGGATTAAGTGAGAGTATTGCACTTTTCCCTGCAATTGGTTTTCCGGCCTTTAGATCATTATATTCGGAACTATAATGTTGTTTCTGATAGATTTTAATTAAGAGTTGGGTTACTGATTTTATCTCATCAGGAGAGATTAAAGGTGACTCGACCTGAAATGATTTTTTTGTTTTTGGGGTGAGTTCTTTGGTAGAACTTCATAACGTATGAGAGCACCCGTAAAGCCCTAGGTAGGTCTGAAAAGCATTGGAGAACATCGGTAGTATTTACTGTTGTTGTTGCGCAGGTCTTCGCCCTCTTTTCCTCTACGGAGGTGATGTAGTCACTTTCTTGTGCTGGCCATTGGGAAGTGTCTTCTTGCAGCCAAGAAGGTCCCTGCCACCACAACGAATTGTTGACCAATTCAGACGCAGGTAATCCTCTGCTACCTAAATCTGCTGGGTTAGATTCTGAGTTTACATGCAACCTGTCCTTATTTCCGACCATGTCGATGATCTTGGTGATCCGATGTGCGACGAAAGTGGCCTAGGAACACGGCTGTTTCCTTATCCATGCGAGGACGATAGTTGAATCCGTCCAAAGGTGCACTTTCACTGGTCCCAATTTGAGGTTCCTGAAAATTGATTCGGTGATTTCCGCCGTGCTCCGCAAAGCTCCAATCGTGGAAGAGAAAGAGTTTTCACTGGGGCTACTCGGGTTTTGGCCAGAAGCAGGTTTGTCCAGATGTCATTATCCGTTTTTACGCGCATGTAAACGGCTGCTGCATAAGCCTTCTCGGATGCGTCACAAAATCCATGGATCTCGATGTCGGTTCCTGGTGAAAAGTTGACCCATCTAGGTATCCTGATTTTATCGATTTCATGGTATTGGTCGGTGAAGGTTTTCCATCGTTCCAGCGTACTGGTAGATACTGGTTCGTCCCAAGCGGTGCCTTCCAACCAAATACTCTGCATGAGTATTTTTGCTACAATGACCATTGGTGCCAACCACCCTAATGGATCGAAAAGTTTGGCTGATAGTATCGCTCTCTTTGTAATGTTTTCCGGGTTGTCCAGCGTTCCTGCTTTAAAGTAAAATAAATCGGAGAGGGCATTCCATCGAATTCCTAATGCTTTAACTGAACTGGTATCTTCGAAGGCCAGGAAGTTTTCACTGAGCAGGTCTGCTTTGTGGATGTCCCTTAGAATGTCCTCTGAATTGTATGTCCATTTGCGAAGTGGAAAGCCCGCGGAGTGTAGGACTTGACGAATTTCATCTCTGGCTTTAATGGTCGATGTGATCGTATGTCCACCCGCTAACACGTCATCTACATACATGTATTCTCGCAGTATGCTAGCCGCGGTAGGGTGTGAATTTGAGACGTCGTCTGCTAGTTGGAGAAGCGTACTTATCGCGAGATATGGAGCGCAATTCACTCCGAAGGTAACCGTCTTTAATTCGTAGAGACTAATAGGGTCATTCGGGGAAGTGCGATATACAATGCGTTGAAATTTGGTGTGATTTTCGTTCACCCAAATTTGACGATACATCTTTTCGATGTCGCTATTGAAGACAAAACGGTATAGCCTCCATCGTAATATAAGGATGGGTAGATCGGCTTGTAGAACTGGGCCTGGGAGGAGAATATCGTTTAGGCTATTACCGTTGGCCGTAGGGCTCGAGGCATTAAATACTACGCGTACCTTTGTAGTAGTACTTTCCGCTTTAATAACGGCGTGGTGGGGCAGGAAGTAATGATCCGAATCGTCGGATGGGATATTCCTTTTCAATATTCTCATATGTCCGAGTGTTTCATATTCTGACAACACTCGAACATATTATTTATCTAAATCTGGGTTTTTTATTAGCCGCCCCTCATTCCGGAAGAATTGAGGGCATGTTCGTTTCAGGGACGGTCCTAAATTAATGTTATTAGGGTAATCCTGCCTGAGTGGTAGTGATACGGTGTATCTTCCATCTTCCTCACGTTTCGTTGTTTCTTTAAATAATTTTTCGCAATACCTCTCCTCTTCATTTAATATTTTATTTTTGGGTACATTTTCTACCTCCTAGAAGGCTTTGAGTTGGTTGTCTAACGCAACCTCGTTGTAGAAGGACATGATGCTCTTCGTTGGATTCGGTGCTTCGATACGACCGGTTAGTATCCAACCGAACACTGTCTCTTGGGCCAGAAGTGTGTTAAGCACGTTTTTCTTAAGGCCACTTAATATGATTTGGGGATATATGTCTCCGCCAAGTATAAGGTCTAAATCTTCGTTGACCTAGAACCTCTTGTCTGCCAAAACCAAGTCTGGGAATGCCTGCATAGTCATTGCGTTGATATGGCAGGATGGAAGATTCCCAGTGAGTTTCGCTAGAACTAGAACGGGTGTAGTCAGGCTGAAGCAGGGATCCACTGGTGAACGTAATTCGATGTTGGATGCTTCTTTGACCTGAGCTGACACCGCATTTGTGATGCCTGAAACATGGGCATGCATTTTCCTCGCTGGCAAATTGATTCTGCGTTTCTGTCTTTCAGTTATAAAGGAACATTCAGACCCAGAATCAATTAATGCCCGCGCGGAGAAGTCAGTACCATTATGATGAATGTGTACGCGAGCAGTTCCTAATAGCACACCTGTGCTGGAATTGGCATGGCAGGATTTGACATTCTGGTTCGTAGAGGAAGGTGGTTGTCCCGATTCCTGTCTTTTCCGTGCCTGTACCGAAGTTGATGGGGTATTATCCGCATCTTTGAAAGGATTGCGCACCGCCGGTTGCTGAAGTGTGTCCGCATGCAGGAGCGTGTGGTGACGAGAGTGGCATTTGGAACAGTTGTACGAACTGGTGCACCTCGTCACTGTGTGTCCTGGGGATAAACAATTCAGGCAGCCATTTGTGGATTTGATGAATTTGATCCTTTCTACCGGGTTTAAATCGCAAAAACGTGAACAGTTTACACATTTTACATATTGATTTTGTTGTTTGCTTGGTTACTTTGGTTTGAAAAGCACCAAGTCTTTTTGTAGGGTTTTCCGTCGACTGGCGCGACGTGTTTGACTTTTGCACTTTAGAAGTGGCATTCCCTGTAAAACCAGACACGGTTTCAAGTGTCTGGAAACGACTTGACAAGAATTTGTCCATATCCTCACACTTGGATATGTCCGTCTTGTGGTCAATGCTCTGCTCCCATAGAGCCAACGTATTCTCAGGTAATTTGGTCGAATATAAATAAGTATGAATCGCATCCCAATTTGAAACGTCAATCTGATGTGTTTTTAAGGATGCTAAAAAATTATTTATGTCGCGCTGTAAGGTTTTGATTGAGCTGCCGCACTCGCTATCTATCTTTTTTAGATTAAACAAAATTTGTAGTTGTGAGTTTACGAGAATCCGCTTATTCTCGTATCTCTCACATAGGTTTTTCCAGGCTGTTTCGAAGCCTTCATTTGTCAAAGGACATTTCTTGACAAGTAAGTAGTGAAACATTTTTGCAATTATTTTATTTCAATAATTTTTATTGTTATTTTTTTTTTTTGTTATTTCAAATTTTTAATGCATTCTCTTTTATTTTCAGGTGACGGGTGATGGAGATCCAGGAGACCTGATGGGTTTGATGTGTTGTTTTCCTTTTTTTTCTTTCTAGGTTACCGGCATTGCAAAGGGGTGCTCCAACTGCGGCGGCGGCCGCGCCGTCAGTTGCCACACCTTTGCGATGCCCATTGATGAAATTTATTAATGGATTTTTTTTTTTTCTTTGCAGGTTGGTGGTGTGGGATATCTACGGTTTACTATATGGCTACAAATAATAATAAAAAACGTGTAAAAGCTTCTACTTTTGGTGGAAGTTCATTGAGTGGAGGTAACCGAACTGGTGGAAAATCTGGACCGATGTTGTCTGCGACTCAGCCCGACGCAGACGTCGTTAGGAATGTAAACATTCCAATTATAAAATCCAAAGATAACGCGAAACCCTTTTTTTTGTTCTGTGAAGATACATCGGCATCGCTAGGCGAAATGCTACCTTTACTCGCAATACACTTTCATGGCAATCAAAAATCACTTATAAGGGAGTTGGTCTGCTCGCTAAGCGCGCGTCTACCACAGTTCTCCGAAGATCGAAATGCCGCTAATATTTTAAGTCAATTTCAAATGATACCACAGGTAAAATCGGCACCATTGGCTCCAACACCTGCAACACCCGCAGGAAATATACTCGATATGCAAGGCAAAATTACCCAAACTCCGACTACTACAGTGCAGGGTGGTATAACCGATGCTGAAGTAGTATGGAGCCCATTATAAATGTAGGACACTGTGATGAGCATGTCGCTGTTGACAATCGGACACAAGCTGATCCACAGTCCACTATTGCTGGCGGTACTTTATGTCCTGTTGGTGACAGTGAAATGAACGCCTTACAGACAAATGAAGGGGGTAGCAGTGAATATATACATTCCGTGGGTGTGCGTTTCACCCAACAAAATTCGATTGATGGCTCAGAAGGCTCAGCATCATTGCTCCCCTATGGTTTGCCATGCATGCCGCAACTTTTCAGTTTCCTTGTATTGCTCTGCAATCCCTTAGATACATCAGCAGAATACAGATACCATGATTCATATGGGCTTAAGCTTACTCACTGTTACCCTTAAGGTGGGTGCAGATAGCACTGGCGAATACAATACGCTGTTGGAGTTGGTCAAAGATGACTTGTGCAGGAGTTTGTTTGCGTTACTCAACTCCGAACGCATAACAATTTTTGCAGCTGATCTACAGCTGTGCTTTTTTACTTTTTGAATCATTGCGCGATCACTTGAAATTCCAATTAGAAGCTTATCTCAAAAAAATATCTGAGATTATTTCAAGCAATAGCCCATAAACGCCTTATGAAATGCGCGAGCTAGCATTGAAAAATTTGCTTCAGCTTTGGGTACCAGGTTTTGTTTCGGAACTATATTTCAATTACCATTGCGATTTGTATTGTACCGACTTCGTTGAAGGTCTAGTAAGCTTACTCTTCAAATACACTCTGCTACAACGGCTGTCTATAGTACACACATAATCGCTTTGGACACTTTGGCTTCGGTTATTGAGAGTATCGAAGCTAATTGTGTTGCCTCAAAAAATGTTGATAATGAAGTTTGTGGCAGTTCGGCCACAGGTGTAATTAGTTCCACGCGTCATTCACGTCATAACTCTGAACTGGAGAGCATTATATGGCAGCAATGATGATAATAAATCGGTTGTGGAAAACATATCCAAATTCATTAATAGCTCATCATGTTTACGCCTAGGCGCTGGCGGTGGTGTAGCCAATGCAGGCCTAGCGCGCGAGTATCTCCAAAATATAAAAGAGAAAAAACGTGTGCTCACACAAGGTACGGAACTGTTTAATCAACGACCCGGTAAGGGTATACAATACTTGCAAGAGCATGGTATATTGGGCTCGCAACTCGATCCCATGCCTTGTTTTTGCGTGAGAATCCGGGGCTTGGTAAAAAAAATGATTGGTGAATATACATCGAAGAAAAAGCGTGTTGATTCAGAGGTTTTAAAGAATTTTGTGGATTCATTTGATTTTGCTGGTTTGAGAGTGGATCAGGCGCTGCGTTCGTACTTGGAGACGTTCCGTTTGCCGGGCGAAGCGCCGTTAATTTTCCTTGTATTTGAGCACGTTGCTGATCATTGGCATAAACAAAGCACTGAGCCCTTTGCCAACACAGATGCAGCTTTCAGTTTGGCTTATGCCACCATCGCGTTAAATATGGATCAATATGACTCGAATGCAAAACGCATGCATGTGCCAATGACATCAGAGGACTTCGCCAAAATTTACGTGGCCTAAATGGTGGCAATGATTTTGATCAGGAGATGCTGTCACTTATTATTCAAGCCATTAAAAACGAGGCTCATGAGTATGGGGAATGTTTGCGTGAAGGATGGAAACATATTTTGGAACTGTTCCTGCAGCTCTTTCGTTTAAAATTATTGCCAAAGGCGTTGACTGAGGTGGAAGACTTTTGTGAGGAACGTGGAAAAAGTGGCTATGTGAGCGAAAATCAAGGTGATTAAGTATGATTGTTTAAAAGATATGCATATATATCTCAGTTACTGAAAAGGATGTCAATTCTATTTTATGGTTTTTTTTTTTTCTCTCAGAAATTATCAATTCACGCTGGAGGAAGTTGAGTCATTTAGCTATCGTGTACAAATGCATGGCGTGTGATAGCCCGTATCGCAGTACATGAAGCGCGTATGCATGAAATTCGTATAGAAAAGTGCAACCAAAGATCTAAAGCGTGTTGCAGCAACAGCCTCAACCTGTCTCAGTGAGTGGGTGAGTTTTATTCAATTACTAGAGGTTTGTGCTTCGATGAACAATCTGTGAAATCGTAGTAGATTAGTAGTGATATTTGGTAGTATATTAGTAGTGATAATAAATTTGTAAATGCCAAAGCTTTTTGGGGAAATAAGTCATTTTCTACTAAATATGTCGTGAATTGATAAGTAATGTGGGTTTGGTCATTCTGTCAGAAATTGTTTGAAGAATGCGGTATGTTAGAATTTTATTCAAAAACGCACCATCTCAACTGTGGTTGCCAAAACTCCCTATATGAACATAAGGTCAATGCATTTTCTCATAAGGGGGAGTTAAATAAAAACATTCCGAGACGAATCCAACTCTAACATAGGGCGGTTTGGTGACAAATCCTGAATAGGGAAATTTCTGACAAATAGCCCGAGATAGCATGATTTTGAACAGGCAGCCGGCATGGGGTGATACGCCACTCAGCAGCCGCAATGAACTGACATAAACAAAAACAAAAGAGAGTGGCTTATTGTCTTAGAACTTTTTATTCCTACCTTGACTTTGACAGAAGTCAAGCTTTTGTGCGGTCCTGCTACACAGGGAGTATTCACCCTTTTATTCTGAAATTTCGGAAAGTTCTTTTCCGTTAAGTATGCATGGAAGCGCTCCGGATAAACCGTTTATTTAGAATATTCGGAATACGTTCTTTGATACTACCTCACGAGGTCCGAATATGCATAATATTTCAACTACAAACCGATTCTCCAAATTCTCAAATGGAGACGAATGTTCCGAACATACGGAATTAATAGAACAGAAGATCGACTTTTAATACGCGCCCAAAAATATTTGTTAAATTTATTTAAAAAACAATGTTTCGACGCTGCATGCAGTCGGATAGCATTTATGCATGCATGAATTTCCTTGCACGCAAAATTAATGCGCTATTAAGCTGAATGCTTAGAATTTTAAAAAATTATTTTAAAGTTTTTGGGGTTTTCATTCGAAGTTTTGAATAGTCAGTTGCTTTTCTTAAATATTCGGACTGGCTTAATTCGGATTTCTAAATTATAAACCACTGCTAATATCTGGGGCAGATGAGTTTTCTCATCAGCGTTAGGTTTGCGATGGGCCTCGCGCCAAAGAGTGCAGCTGTTTTCTGTGGCAGATCGGTTCGCCCTTCTGCGGTAGGCTCTTCTGTTGTCCTCGTTAAGGGATAAAGAGTGGATGGGATGGTTTTGGGTGTCCTCGCCCGAGTCGCCCTCCTATCCGAATGATTCCATGTTGGTCTAGGTAGGGATTAAGTGAGAGTATTGCACTTTTCCCTGCAATTGGTTTTCCGGCCTTTAGATCATTATATTCATCAGGAGAGATTAAAGGTGACTCGACCTGAAATGATTTTTTTGTTTTGGGGTGAGTTCTTTGGTAGAACCTCATAACGTATGAGAGCACCCGTAAAGCCCTAGGTAGATATGAAAAGCGTTGGAGAACATCGGTAGTATTTACTGTTGTTGTTGCGCAGGTCTTCGCCCTCTTTTCCTCTACGGAGGTGATGTAGTCACTTTCTTGTGCTGGCCATTGGGAAGTGTCTTCTTGCAGCCAAGAAGGTCCCTGCCACCACAACGAATTGTTGACCAATTCAGACGCAGGTAATCCTCTGCTACCTAAATCTGCTGGGTTAGATTCTGAGTTACATGCAACCTGTCCTTATTTCCGACCATGTCGATGATCTTGGTGATCCGATGTGCGACGAAAGTGGCCCAGGAACACGGTGGTTTCCTTATCCATGCGAGGACGATAGTTGAATCCGTCCAAAGGTGCAGATTCACTGGTCCCAACTTGAGGTTCCTGAAAATTGATTCGGTGATTTCCGCCGTGCTCCGCAAAGCTCCAATCGTGGAAGAGAAAGAGTTTTGCTGTGGCTACTCGGGTTTTGGCCAGAAGCAGGTTTGTCCAGATGTCATTATCCGTTTTTACGCGCATGTAAACGGCTGCTGCATAAGCCTTCTCGGATGCGTCACAAAATCCATGGATCTCGATGTCGGTTCCTGGTGAAAAGTTGACCCATCTAGGTACCCTGATTTTGTCGATTTCATGGTATTGGTCGGTGAAGGTTTTCCATCGTTCCAGCGTACTGGTAGATACTGGTTCGTCCCAAGCGGTGCCTTCCAACCAAATACTCTGCATGAGTATTTTTGCTACAATGACCATTGGTGCCAGCCACCCTAATGGATCGAAAAGTTTGGCGATTGCTGATAGTATCGCTCTCTTTGTAATGTTTTCCGGGTTGTCCAGCGTCCCTGCTTTAAAGTAAAATAAATCGGAGAGGGCATTCCATCGAATTCCTAATGCTTTAACTGAACTGGTATATTCGAAGGCCAGGAAGTTTTCACTGAGCAGGTCTGCTTTGGGGATGTCCCTTAGAATGTCCTCTGAATTGTATGTCCATTTGCGAAGTGGAAAGCCCGCGGAGTGTAGGACTTGACGAATTTCATCTCTGGCTTTAATGGTCGATGTGATCGTATATCCACCCGCTAACACGTCATCTACATACATTTATTCTCGCAGTATGCTAGCCGCTGTAGGGTGTGAATTTGAGACGTCGTCTGCTAGTTGGAGAAGCGTACTTATCGCGAGATATGGAGCGCAATTCACTCCGAAGGTAACCGTCTTTAATTCGTAGAGACTAATAGGGTCATTCGGGGAAGTGCGATATACAATGCGTTGAAATTTGGTGTGATTTTCGTTCACCCAAATTTGACGATACATCTTTTCGATGTCGCTATTGAAGACAAAACGGTATAGTCTCCATCGTAATATAAGGATGGGTAGATCGGCTTGTAGAACTGGGCCTGGGAGGAGAATATCGTTTAGGCTATTACCGTCGGCCGTAGGGCTCGAGGCATTAAATACTACGCGTACCTTTGTAGTAGTACTTTCCGCTTTAATAACGGCGTGGTGGGGCAGGAAGTAATGATCCGAATCGTCGGATGGGATATTCCTTCTCAATTTTCTCATATGTCCGAGTGTTTCATATTATGACAACACTCGAACATATTGTTTATCTAAATCTGGGTTTTATATTATCCGCCCCTCATTCCGGAAGAATTGAGAGCATGCTCGTTTCAGGGACGGTCCTAAATTAATGTTATTAGGGTAATCCTGCCTGAGTGGTAGTGATACGGTGTATCTTCCATCTTCCTCACGTTTCGTTGTTTCTTTAAATAATTTTTCGCAATACCTCTCCTCCTCATTTAATATTTTATTTTTGGGTACATTTTCTACCTCCCAGAAAGCTTTGAGTTGGTTGTCTAACGCAACCTCGTTTTAGAAGGACATGATGCTCTTCGTTGGATTCGGTGCTTCGATACGACCGATTAGTATCCAACCGAACACTGTCTCTTGGGCCAGAAGTGTGTCAAGCACGTTTTTCTTAAGGCCACTTAATATGATTTGGGGATATATGTCTCCGCCAAGTATAAGGTCTACATCTTCGTTGACGTAGAACCTCTTGTCTGCCAAAACCAAGTCTGGGAATGCCTGCATAGTCATTGCGTTGATATGGCAGGATTGAAGATTCCCAGTGAGTTTCGCTAGAACTAGAACGGGTGTAGTCAGGCTGAAGCAGGGATCCACTGGTGAACGTAATTCGATGTTGGATACTTCTTTGACCTGAGCTGACACCGCATTTGTGATGCCTGAAACATGGGCATGCATTTTCCTCGCTGGCAAATTGATTCTGCGTTTCTGTCTTTCAGTTATAAAGGAACATTCAGACCCAGAATCAATTAATGCCCGCGCGGAGAAGTCGGTACCATTATGATGAATGTGTACGCGAGCAGTTCCTAATAGCACACCTGTGCTGGAATTGGCATGGCAGGATTTGACATTCTGGTTCGTAGAGGAAGGTGGTTGTCCCGATTCCTGTCTTTTCCGTGCCTGTACCGAAGTTGATGGGGTATTATCCGCATCTTTGAAAGGATTGTGCAGCGCCGGTTGCTGAAGTGTGTCCGCGTGCAGGAGCGTATGGTGACGAGAGTGGCATTTGGAACAGTTGTACGAACTGGTGCACCTCGTCACTGTGTGTCCTGGGGATAAACAATTCAGGCAGCCATTTGTGGATTTGATGAATTTAATCCTTTCTACCGGGTTTAAATAGCAAAAACGTGAACAGTTTACACATTTTACATATTGATTTTGTTGTTTGCTTGGTTACTTTGGTTTGAAAAGCACCAAGTCTTTTTGTAGGGTTTTCCGTCGACTGGCGCGACGTGTTTGACTTTTGCACTTTAGAAGTGGCATTCCCTGTAAAACCAGACATGGTTTCAAGTGTCTGGAAACGATTTGACAAGAATTTGTCCATATCCTCACACTTGGATATGTCCGTCTTGTGGTCAATGCTCTGCTCCCATAGAGCCAACGTATTCTCAGGTAATTTTGTCGAACATAAATAAGTAATAATCGCATCCCAATTTGAAACTTCAATCTGATGTGTTTTTAAGGATGCTAAACAATTATTTATGTCGCGCTGTAAGGTTTTGATTGCCGCACTCGCTATCTATCTTTTTTAGATTAAACAAAATTTGTAGTTGTGAGTTTACGAGAATCCGCTTATTCTCATATCTCTCACATAGGTTTTTCCAGGCTGTTTCGAAGCCTTCATTTGTCAAAGGACATTTCTTGACAAGTAAGTAGTGAAACATTTTTGCAATTATTTTATTTCAATAATTTTTATTGTTATTTTTTTTTTTGTTATTTCAAATTTTTAATGCATTCTCTTTTATTTTCAGGTGACGGGTGATGGAGATCCAGGAGAGCTGATGGGTTTGATGTGTTGTTTTCCTTTTTTTTCTTTCTAGGTTACCGGCATTGCAAAGGGGTGCTCCAACTGCGGCGGCGGCCGCGCCGTCAGTTGCCACACCTTTGCGATGCCCATTGATGAAATTTATTAATGGATTTTTTTTTTTTTCTTTGCAGGTTGGTGGTGTGGGATATCTACGGTTTACTCTATGGCTACAAATAATAATAAAAAACGTGTAAAAGCTTCTACTTTTGGTGGAAGTTCATTGAGTGGAGGTAACCGAACTGGTGGAAAATCTGGACCGATGTTGTCTGCGACTCAGCCCGACGCAGACGTCGTTAGGAATGTAAACATTCCAATTATAAAATCCAAAGATAACGCGAAACCCTTTTTTTTGTTCTGTGAAGATACATCGGCATCGCTAGGCGAAATGCTACCTTTACTCGCAATACACTTTCATGGCAATCAAAAATCGCTTATAAGGGAGTTGGTCTGCTCGCTAAGCGCGCGTCTACCACAGTTCTCCGAAGATCGAAATGCCGCTAATATTTTAAGTCAATTTCAAATGATACCACAGGTAAAATCGGCACCATTGGCTCCAACACCTGCAACACCCGCAGGAAATATACTCGATATGCAAGGCAAAATTACCCAAACTCCGACTACTACAGTGCAGGGTGGTATAACCGATGCTGAAGTAGTATGGAGCCCATTATAAATGTAGGACACTGTGATGAGCATGTCGCTGTTGACAATCGGACACAAGCTGATCCACAGTCCACTATTGCTGGCGGTACTTTATGTCCTGTTGGTGACAGTGAAATGAACGCCTTACAGACAAATGAAGGGGGTAGCAGTGAATATATACATTCCGTGGGTGTGCGTTTCACCCAACAAAATTCGATTGATGGCTCAGAAGGCTCAGCATCATTGCTCCCCTATGGTTTGCCATGCATGCCGCAACTTTTCAGTTTCCTTGTATTGCTCTGCAATCCCTTAGATACATCAGCAGAATACAGATACCATGATTCATATGGGCTTAAGCTTACTCACTGTTACCCTTAAGGTGGGTGCAGAGAGCACTGGCGAATACAATACGCTGTTGGAGTTGGTCAAAGATGACTTGTGCAGGAGTTTGTTTGCGTTACTCAACTCCGAACGCATAACAATTTTTGCAGCTGATCTACAGCTGTGCTTTTTTACTTTTTGAATCATTGCGCGATCACTTGAAATTCCAATTAGAAGCTTATCCCAAAAAAATATCTGAGATTATTTCAAGCAATAGCCCATAAACGCCTTATGAAATGCGCGAGCTAGCATTGAAAAATTTGCTTCAGCTTTGGGTACCAGGTTTTGTTTCGGAACTGTATTTCAATTACCATTGCGATTTGTATTGTACCGACTTCGTTGAAGGTCTAGTAAGCTTACTCTTCAAATACACTCTGCTACAACGGCTGTCTATAGTACACACATAATCGCTTTGGACACATTGGCTTCGGTTATTGAGAGTATCGAAGCTAATTGTGTTGCCTCAAAAAATGTTGATAATGAAGTTTGTGGCAGTTCGGCCACAGGTGTAATTAGTTCCACGCGTCATTCACGTCATAACTCTGAACTGGAGAGCATTATATGGCAGCAATGATGATAATAAATCGGTTGTGGAAAACATATCCAAATTCATTAATAGCTCATCATGTTTACGCCTAGGCGCTGGCGGTGGTGTAGCCAATGCAGGCCTAGCGCGCGAGTATCTCCAAAATATAAAAGAGAAAAAACGTGTGCTCACACAAGGTACGGAACTGTTTAATCAACGACCCGGTAAGGGTATACAATACTTGCAATATTGGGCTCGCAACTCGATCCCATGCCTTGTTTTTGCGTGAGAATCGGGGGCTTGGTAAAAAAAATGATTGGTGAATATACATCGAAGAAAAAGCGTGTTGATTCAGAGGTTTTAAAGAATTTTGTGGATTCATTTGATTTTGCTGGTTTGAGAGTGGATCGGGCGCTGCGTTCGTACTTGGAGACGTTCCGTTTGCCGGGCGAAGCGCCGTTAATTTTCCTTGTACTTGAGCACGTTGCTGATCATTGGCATAAACAAAGCACTGAGCCCTTTGCCAACACAGATGCAGCTTTCAGTTTGGCTTATGCCACCATCGCGTTAAATATGGATCAATATGACTCGAATGCAAAACGCATGCATGAGCCAATGACATCAGAGGACTTCGCCATAATTTACGTGGCCTAAATGGTGGCAATGATTTTGATCAGGAGATGCTGTCACTTATTTTTCAAGCCATTAAAAACGAGGCTCATGAGTATGGGGAATGTTTGCGTGAAGGATGGAAACATATTTTGGAACTGTTCCTGCAGCTCTTTCGTTTAAAATTATTGCCAAAGGCGTTGACTGAGGTGGAAGACTTTTGTGAGGAACGTGGAAAAAGTGGCTATGTGAGCGAAAATCAAGGTGATTAAGTATGATTGTTTAAAAGATATGCATATATATCTCAGTTACTGAAAAGGATGTCAATTCTATTTTATGGTTTTTTTTTTTCTCTCAGAAATTATCAATTCACGCTGGAGGAAGTTGAGTCATTTAGCTATCGTGTACAAATGCATGGCGTGTGATAGCCCGTATCGCAGTACATGAAGCGCGTATGCATGAAATTCGTATAGAAAAGTGCAACCAAAGATCTAAAGCGTGTTGCAGCAACAGCCTCAACCTGTCTCAGTGAGTGGGTGAGTTTTATTCAATTACTAGAGGTTTGTGCTTCGATGAACAATCTGTGAAATCGTAGTAGATTAGTAGTGATATTTGGTAGTATATTAGTAGTGATAATAAATTTGTAAATGCCAAAGCTTTTTGGGGAAATAAGTCATTTTCTACTAAATATGTCGTGAATTGATAAGTCATGTGGGTTTGGTCATTCTGTCAGAAATTGTTTGAAGAATGCGGTATGTTAGAATTTTATTCAAAAACGCACCATCTCAACTGTGGTTGCCAAAACTCCCTATATGAACATAAGGTCAATGCATTTTCTCATAAGGGGGAGTTAAATAAAAACATTCCGAGACGAATCCAACTCTAACATAGGGCGGTTTGGTGACAAATCCTGAATAGGGAAATTTCTGACAAATAGCCCGAGATAGCATGATTTTGAACAGGCAGCCGGCATGGGGTGATACGCCACTCAGCAGCCGCAATGAACTGACATAAACAAAAACAAAAGAGAGTGGCTTATTGTCTTAGAACTTTGTATTCCTACCTTGACTTTGACAGAAGTCAAGCTTTTGTGCGGTCCTGCTACACAGGGAGTATTCACCCTTTTATTCTGAAATTTCGGAAAGTTCTTTTCCGTTAAGTATGCATGGAAGCGCTCCGGATAAACCGTTTATTTAGAATATTCGGAATACGTTCTTTGATACTACCTCACGAGGTCCGAATATGCATAATATTCCAACTACAAACCGATTCTCCAAATTCTCAAATGGAGACGAATGTTTCGAACATACGGAATTAATAGAACAGAAGATCGACTTTTAATACGCGCCCAAAAATATTTGTTAAATTTATTTAAAAAACAATGTTTCGACGCTGCATGCAGTCGGATAGCATTTATGCATGCATGAATTTCCTTGCACGCAAAATTAATGCGCTATTAAGCTGAATGCTTAGAATTTTAAAAAATTATTTTAAAGTTTTTGGGGTTTTCATTCGAAGTTTTGAATAGTCAGTTGCTTTTCTTAAATATTCGGACTGGCTTAATTCGGATTTCTAAATTATAAACCACTGCTAATATCTGGGGCAGATGAGTTTTCTCATCAGCGTTAGGTTTGCGATGGGCCTCGTTGCGCGCCAAAGAGTGCAGCTGTTTTCTGTGGCAGATCGGTTCGCCCTTCTGCGGTAGGCTCTTCTGTTGTCCTCGTTAAGGGATAAAGAGTGGATGGGATGGTTTTGGGTGTCCTCGCCCGAGTCGCCCTCCTACCCGAATGATTCCATGTTGGTCTAGGTAGGGATTAAGTGAGAGTATTGCACTTTTCCCTGCAATTGGTTTTCCGGCCTTTAGATCATTATATTCATCAGGAGAGATTAAAGGTGACTCGACCTGAAATGATTTTTTTGTTTTGGGGTGAGTTCTTTGGTAGAACCTCATAACGTATGAGAGCACCCGTAAAGCCCTAGGTAGGTATGAAAAGCGTTGGAGAACATCGGTAGTATTTACTGTTGTTGTTGCGCAGGTCTTCGCCCTCTTTTCCTCTACGGAGGTGATGTAGTCACTTTCTTGTGCTGGCCATTGGGAAGTGTCTTCTTGCAGCCAAGAAGGTCCCTGCCATCACAACGAATTGTTGACCAATTCAGACGCAGGTAATCCTCTGCTACCTAAATCTGCTGGGTTAGATTCTGAGTTACATGCAACCTGTCCTTATTTCCGACCATGTCGATGATCTTGGTGATCCGATGTGCGACGAAAGTGGCCCAGGAAGACGGTGGTTTCCTTATCCATGCGAGGACGATAGTTGAATCCGTCCAAAGGTGCAGATTCACTGGTCCCAACTTGAGGTTCCTGAAAATTGATTCGGTGATTTCCGCCGTGCTCCGCAAAGCTCCAATCGTGGAAGAGAAAGAGTTTTGCTGGGGCTACTCGGGTTTTGGCCAGAAGCAGGTTTGTCCAGATGTCATTATCCGTTTTTACGCGCATGTAAACGGCTGCTGCATAAGCCTTCTCGGATGCGTCACAAAATCCATGGATCTCGATGTCGGTTCCTGGTGAAAAGTTGACCCATCTAGGTACCCTGATTTTGTCGATTTCATGGTATTGGTCGGTGAAGGTTTTCCGTCGTTCCAGCGTACTGGTAGATACTGGTTCGTCCCAAGCGGTGCCTTCCAACCAAATACTCTGCATGAGTATTTTTGCTACAATGACCATTGGTGCCAGCCACCCTAATGGATCGAAAAGTTTGGCGATTGCTGATAGTATCGCTCTCTTTGTAATGTTTTCCGGGTTGTCCAGCGTCCCTGCTTTAAAGTAAAATAAATCGGAGAGGGCATTCCATCGAATTCCTAATGCTTTAACTGAACTGGTATATTCGAAGGCCAGGAAGTTTTCACTGAGCAGGTCTGCTTTGGGGATGTCCCTTAGAATGTCCTCTGAATTGTATGTCCATTTGCGAAGTGGAAAGCCCGCGGAGTGTAGGACTTGACGAATTTCATCTCTGGCTTTAATGGTCGATGTGATCGTATATCCACCCGCTAACACGTCATCTACATACATGTATTCTCGCAGTATGCTAGCCGCTGTAGGGTGTGAATTTGAGACGTCGTCTGCTAGTTGGAGAAGCGTACTTATCGCGAGATATGGAGCGCAATTCACTCCGAAGGTAACCGTCTTTAATTCGTAGAGACTAATAGGGTCATTCGGGGAAGTGCGATATACAATGCGTTGAAATTTGGTGTGATTTTCGTTCACCCAAATTTGACGATACATCTTTTCGATGTCGCTATTGAAGACAAAACGGTATAGTCTCCATCGTAATATAAGGATGGGTAGATCGGCTTGTAGAACTGGGCCTGGGAGGAGAATATCGTTTAGGCTATTACCGTCGGCCGTAGGGCTCGAGGCATTAAATACTACGCGTACCTTTGTAGTAGTACTTTCCGCTTTAATAACGGCGTGGTGGGGCAGGAAGTAATGATCCGAATCGTCGGATGGGATATTCCTTCTCAATTTTCTCATATGTCCGAGTGTTTCATATTATGACAACACTCGAACATATTGTTTATCTAAATCTGGGTTTTATAGTATCCGCCCCTCATTCCGGAAGAATTGAGAGCATGCTCGTTTCAGGGACGGTCCTAAATTAATGTTATTAGGGTAATCCTGCCTGAGTGGTAGTGATACGGTGTATCTTCCATCTTCCTCACGTTTCGTTGTTTCTTTAAATAATTTTTCGCAATACCTCTCCTCCTCATTTAATATTTTATTTTTGGGTACATTTTCTACCTCCCAGAAAGCTTTGAGTTGGTTGTCTAACGCAACCTCGTTTTAGAAGGACATGATGCTCTTCGTTGGATTCGGTGCTTCGATACGACCGATTAGTATCCAACCGAACACTGTCTCTTGGGCCAGAAGTGTGTCAAGCACGTTTTTCTTAAGGCCACTTAATATGATTTGGGGATATATGTCTCCGCCAAGTATAAGGTCTACATCTTCGTTGACGTAGAACCTCTTGTCTGCCAAAACCAAGTCTGGGAATGCCTGCATAGTCATTGCGTTGATATGGCAGGATTGAAGATTCCCAGTGAGTTTCGCTAGAACTAGAACGGGTGTAGTCAGGCTGAAGCAGGGATCCACTGGTGAACGTAATTCGATGTTGGATGCTTCTTTGACCTGAGCTGACACCGCATTTGTGATGCCTGAAACATGGGCATGCATTTTCCTCGCTGGCAAATTGATTCTGCGTTTCTGTCTTTCAGTTATAAAGGAACATTCAGACCCAGAATCAATTAATGCCCGCGCGGAGAAGTCGGTACCATTATGATGAATGTGTACGCGAGCAGTTCCTAATAGCACACCTGTGCTGGAATTGGCATGGCAGGATTTGACATTCTGGTTCGTAGAGGAAGGTGGTTGTCCCGATTCCTGTCTTTTCCGTGCCTGTACCGAAGTTGATGGGGTATTATCCGCATCTTTGAAAGGATTGTGCAGCGCCGGTTGCTGAAGTGTGTCCGCGTGCAGGAGCGTATGGTGACGAGAGTGGCATTTGGAACAGTTGTACGAACTGGTGCACCTCGTCACTGTGTGTCCTGGGGATAAACAATTCAGGCAGCCATTTGTGGATTTGATGAATTTAATCCTTTCTACCGGGTTTAAATAGCAAAAACGTGAACAGTTTACACATTTTACATATTGATTTTGTTGTTTGCTTGGTTACTTTGGTTTGAAAAGCACCAAGTCTTTTTGTAGGGTTTTCCGTCGACTGGCGCGACGTGTTTGACTTTTGCACTTTAGAAGTGGCATTCCCTGTAAAACCAGACATGGTTTCAAGTGTCTGGAAACGATTTGACAAGAATTTGTCCATATCCTCACACTTGGATATGTCCGTCTTGTGGTCAATGCTCTGCTCCCATAGAGCCAACGTATTCTCAGGTAATTTTGTCGAACATAAATAAGTAATAATCGCATCCCAATTTGAAACTTCAATCTGATGTGTTTTTAAGGATGCTAAACAATTATTTATGTCGCGCTGTAAGGTTTTGATTGCCGCACTCGCTATCTATCTTTTTTAGATTAAACAAAATTTGTAGTTGTGAGTTTACGAGAATCCGCTTATTCTCATATCTCTCACATAGGTTTTTCCAGGCTGTTTCGAAGCCTTCATTTGTCAAAGGACATTTCTTGACAATGTCCTTTGCCTCACCTTGGGTTTTTTGGTTAAGGTAGAACAACTTTTCTACCGGGCTTAGGCGACTGTTGTTTTTGTAAATGGCCGTGAACAGGTCACGAAACGTTGGCCAAGATAGGTAGTCGCCCTTGAATACCTTAGTATCGCAAGCTGGCAGGCGGATACTGTGTTCACGCACACGCTCTCCTTCAGGGCGAACCTGACTACCCTTTCCTGCTTCAATTTAGTGAACCTTGTTGCAAACATCTTCAATCAACCCAAACTAATAAATTTAATAATTAAATTAATTTTCAACACCTAATTTTTTGTTTTTGAACCGTTTATTTTTATTTTTTATTTAATTTTTATTTTCAATATTTAACAATACATATTTTTTATTTAATTTATAATTTTTATTTTTAATATTTTACAATATATATTTTTTATTTAAGAAATTATTATTATTATTATTATTAGCTTCTTTATTTAGCCGTAGCTATTTAAAACTTTCAGGTACAGTTTAGTAATACAAAATCGGTAATCTTAGCAATAGGTAATTGTTCTCTAATATGATATATTATCAGTCTTTTAAATACATTAATATTTATTTCGTTTTTTATATTGCTTAGCAATTCATTAAAAAGTTTTGGGCTTTTATACATTGAAACATTTTGTGCCTTATTGGATTTATAAAATTTAATTCTAAAATCATTCTTGTTCCTTAAGCCGTAGCAAATGCATAGCCGCATAATTTTTTGGCGTTTTGTGTAATTTGCTAGGTGTAGATAATAAGTTTTTTTCCGTGGGATAATTTTTTAAAATGATTTACTAGGTATAGATAATCATATTTTTTCCATGGGGTAATTCCTTTATTTTTTTTTTTGGTTTTTTTAAGGATATGATGGTGCACCCATGCACACCTATTCGGGGAGCGCCAAGACGTATCGGGTCTGCTGTGTGCGGGGCTGCACAGCTGAGGATGGTGTGCCACTTCACGCATTCCCCACACAGGAAGACCGCAGAAACACTTGGGCGTTGGCATGCAACATGTCAATTAATGAAATAAAAGATAAAAATATTTTTGTTTGCGATAAGCATTTTATGGATAACCACAAAACTGGTAAAGCAATCAAGTCAGATGGTTATCCAACAATGTTCCTCACCATTACCACTACCACCACCCCCACGACTACCACTGTCACTACAGCTTCTAACTTGGTATGTGAAGAAGTTGAAGTGGCAGCTGCTTCGATAGTTCAGAAAGCTGGACCATCAAAGACAACTAAGAAGAAGAACAGTTCGCAGTCTATGGCGACCTAGTGGAGAATCGCAAACGCCTCGACGTCCATCATGTCGAGGAGGGACTAACCCGCTTAGAGGACGACATTATCAATGAGCGGGAGTCCTTTGCCTGGAGGGAACGAGCTTATCAACGGACAGACCTAAAGCGTCTAAGGGATATTGATGAGCTCAACTCCACCATCAATAAGCTCAACAGGAGAATTTTAGAGCTAAATCGGGATATGCTTGAACTCAAGCAGGTCAAAAAAAATGTGGTGGATAATGCCATTATTCCACATCCAGGAGCGACGGATGATGCTATCCTCTTTGCCAAGATGATAGTTGGCAAGAAGGGTAAATGGTATGATAGTGATGAAAAAAAATTAGCGCAAATATAAGCTACATGTCGTCGAAAGCATATAAATTTATGAAAGACGACCTGGGCTTCCGCTTGCCAAGCCAGAGTGCCTTATTGAGAGACCGACCAATAAGGTATGTTTGTCCAGGCATTGATGAGAAAGTAATCGTCTGGCACCCAACTCATATGCCAAATCATGTGGGATGAGGTGACAATAAAGAAAGACTTGACATATAACAACACCGTTGATGTCATTGACGGCTATGTTGACATGGGAGGAGCCTGTCGACAAAACGAGGTGGGTGATAAATGTCTATTCTTTATGATAAAAGGAATTTGTAGTAATTGGAAGTACATAATGTCCTATTACGTATCACGAAGTGGCGCATCGTCTGATGATCTGCTTACGTCGCTATGGAGGAATATCGACGTACCTCGTGAAATAGGACTAGACGTTAAGGCAGCTATTTGCGACCAAGGCGCCCAAAACGTCGGTGCTTTCAATAAGCTTGGCATTAGCGCATCGAAGACTACAATCAACTACAAAGGCAAGGACGTCCATTTTATGTTTGACTACTGTCACTTGATGAAGAATGTTAGGAATCAATTTTTAGGGAATTTCCACTTTAAAACACAAGACGGCATTGTGAGAAATGCAGTAGTCAAAGAGCTGAACAATGTTGACAGAGAAAACGACAATTATAAAATATGTTCTAATCTCACCGAGTCCCACATACACCCGAGCAACTTCGAGAAAATGAGTGTCTCGCGGGCTACCCAGCTTTTAAGCAATTCAGTCTACGCTGGACTGAAAATGATGGAAGACTTAAAGCTATTTGGAAACGACGCCATGATTTTGCAGTCAGTGAAGCCAACACAAATGTTTGTTAAGACAATGAACAATGTGTTTGATGAGCTGGACTGCAAAAATTTGTATGATAAAAATCCGTTGAAGAGGCCGTTGCGAAGAGATGATACGGAGAAAAGGCAACGACTCTTGGATTACATCAAATATTTTGAATCGATTGAGATGAAGCATCAAAACAAAGTTCTATGCATAAGAGGATTTATCCTAACAATAACATCAATGCTGAATTTGTCAGAGGACTTATTCAAGCAATATCCTAATTTGGAGTTTGTGATGCTTGGTAAGCTGAATCAAGATGCTTTGGAGAATCTCTTTTACAAAGTGCGGGCAGGCCAAGGCATCAATGTGCATCCCTCCGCATTTGATATTCAGTACATCGTGGCCCGATTGATGTCTATGAAGATTTAACGACATCATTTCGAGGCAAAAGGCAGCAACTGTGAGGATGACGACGACATCTTCCTTGACTGGAATGAGACCTCAGATGACGAACCAAACAGTTGCACTGCACTTGTACCATATCACGAACCCACTGATAGCGAACACGAAGAAGACCGTTCGTTAATAGAACAAAGTTTTGACGATATACCAACAGAATATGTAGCCCACCTACACGACCACACATATTCCAATGCTGAGCCCCAGGGAGCAGGAGCGCCACTTGTGGGGGAGGACCTAAACCGGGACATTATGCGGAAATTTAGGGAGTATTGTGCATCCCTTATGGTCCCGGTAAATTACGATGAATCCACACCCGAGGATATATCAACACCTGGTACTGAAGCTGGTATAATGCGAAAGTTTAACGAATATTGCATTACTTGGGAGATCGAAATAGCGGCACATCATTCAAGTCAAGGGGAAGAGGAACAACAGCGAATCCCCGAAAAAAACTGCTGAGAGACAGATACAAAGATACTTCTCATGGTACTCGCTTTATCAAAAAGGTCAAAAGAAGATAAAATGTGATAAATGCGAGAAGGTAATGTGTAAGCCTCATGTGGAAGAGGGAAATAGTTCGGAAGCCCTCATACGAGCTAAGAATTACAAGCCTTACGAAGACTTGAGGCTTGTAAATCCGTCTGACGATTTCTTCCAGATTAGCTCAGACCACATGAGGTGGTACCTTGAAATGTTCCGCCTCTGCGCGTACGGACTGTCGCCAAAAGCAACGATCATCGAATATATAAAAGAAAGAACTGATGAATCGTACCCGGACTGGTTGACCGGGGAATGCGCAGAACAACGATGCCAAATGTTGGATTTCATGGTTACCGTCCTGCTGTATAAAAATTCGAAATGGATAGCAAGGGCTGAAGAGCAGGAGGAAATACTACGGAGATGCAACGAAAAGCTAAGAAAGCTGAATGCCGAAAAGAAAGCGCAAAACCCGAAACCGGGAACGTCTGCAGAGAGTAGTGGAAAGACTTTTAAGCTACCTCTCAAACGTAAAACCAAAGCGAATGCCACGAAAAGGCCGAAGTTGCCAAAAAGATGAAAACGCCGGGATTACCAAATTGGCATGTTTGGCTTACAACCCAAATGTTTCTGCGGTATATGTAAGGGGGGTGCGAGGATGCTGGGTAAATATTTAAAATAAAACAAATGTCCATAATTTAATTATTTGTATATACGTTTAAATATTTTTTTCTTTCCTCTTTTCTTTTCAGCCTTACTCTTTAATATTTGTATATAAAGTATTTTCTTTTCAGGCGTATACGTATATAAACTCTTTTTCGTTGCAGCCATATGTAAGGAGAATGTCCGTGGCAATTTGTTAAAAGAACTTAACTCGAGATAAGTTAAGCCAAAATATCGGCTTTATCTTGGCTTCAGCTATTTTTTTTTAACAGAATGTCATGGATGTTGCTCTTTGTAGTAGTAGTCGTAGTTTTCTACTCCCTTTTTAACTGTAGAGTGCATCTGAGCCTAGTATTTGGAAACATTTGGGTTCCATTTTCTAAATTTTATTATAAAGAAAATTGCCCTAAAAATTTATTTCAAATGTCAAACTCAGTTAATGTTTCCATAATACAGGTGAAACACATATATTTAACCTTAATGGGTTAAGTTGTGAGAGAAATTGTTACTTGCTATATGTTTACATATGTGCAGACAATTTCGTAATTCTCATGTAAATATTCAAATCAAAATTATACATAATTATAAACAAAATAATAATAATCTAATTTTTTTCTTTTCAGCTTTTTCTCTTTTATTTCAGGTATTTTTCATTAAACAAAATAATAATAAATTTATTTTTCTCTTTTCAGATTTTTCTCTTTTATTTCAGGTATTTTTTTTTTTTATTTTAAGTTAGTATTAATTTTTATGTAAATATTTATTATTATTTTATTATTATAAAACCATATGTAAAATTTTAAAATTTGTGAATAAAGGAATTTATAAAGCCCTAAATATGTGTATACGTATTTATTTGGAAAGGTTAATCAACACCCCCCTTTCACGCCCACCCGCTTCATTTAAACCAAAATACAAATGTTTGTCAACAACACCCCTATTTCTCACCCACTTCATTGAACCCAAAATATTCTAACCTTTGCTCTAAGCATAAGCTAACAAATGTTTGTCCACTTCCAACAAAAATTATTCGTACGCACAAGCCTATGTACAAATCTATGTTCATATGTAAGCTAAGAAATATTTTTATATTCGCATGTTGAAAAATAAAACAAAATTCACTTCAACCAACCAACCATACGCACAAGCCCACATACATATGTACATATGTATACTCATGTCTTGTATGCAAATCGCAAAATACTGAAAACTAGCTTCCTCTTGATTTTTCATTCATAAATGCTTCTTCTTAAGTTGTCCAAATTGATGATAGAATTTTGCAATTCGGCAACATGGCATTTGATAAAATCGTCAAAAGACAAATTTTTGCGATTTTATAAATTCCAACTTCGATGCATATTGGGGGTATTTATTCTGACGAGCATAACTAATTTCATAACCCCGCACTTTTCCTTTGAAATAATACCGAACTATTTTTAAGCCTGTATGAAAGTACTAATATGGTAGTAAAAAATGCAAATAAACATGCACAGTAAATGTCCACTAACATATTAGCAATATAATCTAAAAATTTCCATCCATTGTTCATATAAATTATTGCAAATAATTTTTCCATATCCTGAATTGCCGAGTTGTCACAGCTTATGGACATTTTTATTTGCTATTTGAAACCCCCTATCATATTCTGCCGAAAAATTATTCGCGCAGTCACGCAGCCAAATTTGCAGCAACTGTGTTGCAGTTGTTACATAAGAGTGGTGTTTTACCCGTTTCTGGCCCGAATTCGCACTGTGACGTCATACTGTATATGCTGACTTGTTTATCACATGTCAGTACAAAGTAAGAATTTTACATTATTTTCATAGATAAAAATTAATGTATGGGAGCGGCGAAATGAATGAAAGAAATTTTGCGAAGAAATATAACATTAGTTCGCAAAAGAGCAATAAATTCGTTTATTTTAATTTTATAATAAATTCCCCTTTTAGCTGTGAGTTGTTAAAGGTAAAAACGGCAACACTTTTAACCACCGACGACACATTATTTGGCTCGTGCCTATTGTATTTCGTCGGCTAATTGCTACGAGCATTGATATTTACATATACATGGCCGTATACGCGGATTGCCATAATTGATTTGGTCGCTTCATAACGCGGAAAGCGGCAAGTTGTTTTATTAATAACTTAAGACACTGCCACAGCATCAAAGCGACCAAGCTTTTTATACATGTCTGCCTTTAATTGGAGTATTATTGAATATGTATATATTGTCACGAATATTAGCATCACTAAGTTATCCCATCAGTAAGGCGCTGCTAAGGCCATGCCAAGCAGTATTTACGTTAATAATCAAATCAAGTATACACATATATAAGGCAGCCCAGAGAGATGTCACACACAGATGCATTTACTTATCCGCCTATGTGCGCGCGAAAGACTGTAAACTACAAACATTCACATCAATAATTCAATCTTTATGTATCTACATAAACGAAACAATAACTGCGTCTACATATATGTACCATGTACGTATACGAGCAGCGGAGAGTCAATACAAAAAGATGTCTAAAATTGTGCAACTTTATTTATAGCTGAGAAGTTTGAGAGCCCATGGACAATGCTAGTAGATTCTAGAAAAATGCGAACGAGGAAACCAAAGAGTATAAAAGGCGACATATATAGAGGCGCTGTAATTAAGTAATTCAGTTTGAGTTGAGCAATCAATCAGTTATTGATTAAGCACGTGATCTGGCGGCCAATAGTAGAGTTTAATTTGAGTTATCAATCAGTTTGGTTATTAAGCCAGCGAGTAGCAAAGTATAAGTGTTATTGTGAAGTACTTTAATAAAGGCCATTTTTCCATTATTCAATATTGGAGTTATTTATTCAACAGTTTAGTGATCCGAACTTAGCAGAGGATTGCAAATAAGAGGATTTGCAAGTAAATTCGTTACAATTGGTGTCAGAAGTGGGATTGTTGAATAAATTCCAGAGGACAACAAGGACATGGCAAAGTTCAGTGAATTGAAGATCCAGCAACTGAAGAAGGAGTTGGAGAGCCGTGGATTGAATACAAGCGGCGTTAAACTCGAACTTCAGGCACGGCTACGAGAGGCAATGGAAGCAGAAGGAATTGATGTGGACGAGTATGTCTTTTATCCTGATGAGGACGAGACAACAGCAAAAATTGAAGAGAAAAATGAAACACCGCAGACAATGGCGAACACAGACCTGAACATGATGTTGGCTGCACAAATGTCCAACATGTCGTCACAATTGGCATCCCAACTGGAATCGCAAAAGACAGAAATAACATCTCAAATGTCATCTCAGCTGGAATCGCAGTCGACGCAGATAACATCAAAGATGGAAGAACAAGAGGAGCGCTTATCATTGCAGGTGGCACAAAGGTCTTCACAGTTAGAAGCACAGGAAGCAAGGGTAACATCAAAGCTGGAAGCGCAGGATGCAAAAATCGCTCAATTTCAGGCAGAAGTCGATGATTTGAAGGGTCGTATGGAGCAGTTACAATAAAATCGTCCAGCAGTTTCAGCGAGTAATCCAAAGATAAAAACTTCATCTTTTGACGGTTATGTTCCTTTCCAGGTCTTTAAGCTACAGTTTGAGAAGACCGCAGCAGTGAACAACTGGAATATGGAAGATAAAGTTGCCGCATTATTCATGGCGTTGAAAGGGCCTGCAGCTGAGATTTTACAAACTATTCCAGAGGGCGAACGGAACTGTTATGAAGCATTTTTGGGCGTTCTAGAGAGACGATACGGAACTGAGCATAGGAGACAGATATACCAAATGGAGTTGCTGAACCGCTTCCACAGACGTGGTGAAACATTGCGAGAGTTTGCGCCGGATATTGAAAGGCTAGCACATTTAGCGAATGCGGACGCACCCGTGGAATACACTGAAGGGGTAAAAATTCAGAGCTTTATAAATGGCATACGAGATGTGGAAACGAAGCGGGCTACATATGCGAATCCAAAACTAACATTTGCTGAAACGGTATCGCATGCTCTGATTCAGGAAACAGCGTCGCTTCTGTGTAAGCCAGTTTTCAAAGCACGCCGTGTGGAAGTAGAAAGGCCAGAGTGGGTAGAAACAATTTTGGAAGCACTGAAGGGATCTCAACAGAAGAATGCCGGAGTTATTAAATGTTTCAAGTGCGGCAACCCAGGTCACATTGCACGTCATTGCGATCTTGGTCCTAATAGTTCCAACAATGTGGGTGGCCATAAACGCAAAGCTGGAGGAGATGAGCAAGAGCGAGTAAGAGATAGGGAGCTAGATCCAGCTATTGAATGCCCTGTGATATCTGTGTCGCAAATTGGTAGAAAATCGAGCAGTCTTACCGTCATAGGGAATGTGGATGGCAAAGAACGAGTACTGACTGTAGATACGGGCGCATCTCATTCCTTGATCCGATCTGACTTGGTCAACAGGAGAATAAAAACGTTACCTGGAGCAAAGTTGCGTACGGTCACTGGCGAGTATAACCAAGTTCAGGGAGAAGTGATATGTGAAGTATTGATTGGGAAGGTCATGGTTCTACGCAAATTTGTTGTGGCGGAGATTGTTGATGAAGTTATATTGGGAGTGGATTTCTTGGTTGACCATGACATCAAGATCGATATGCAGAGAAGTGTGATGCGTTATGAGAACCAAGATGTGCCACTTAACTTTAGTTTGGAAAAAGGGTTCAGCAGTAATCGGGTACTGGTGGAGAATACTCGACGAAGGCCACGAAATTCAAAGGTAAAGGTTGATAGATCGAATGGGCCAAATAAATCAAAACCAAAAGTGCCTGCGAGAGAAACACTGGCATTGACAAAACCTAAAAGACGCAGGAAAACGAAGCAACGAATTTCCGAGAAAGAATGCGAGGGTAGTTTCAAGCCGGAGCGCACTACTCTTGTAAAATGTGGGAACGACAAACAACAGAGTGTGAAGGAACGGCCCAGGGTAATGAGTACTAAGATGACCCCCAGCGGGTTAGGGGATCAGAATATACCCGCGGTAGGTATGCCTGTCGTAAGAGGCGACTAAAATACCAGATTGAAGGGGCTGTGTAGCGCAACCCTTCATGCTGCCAGCGCAATATATAGCTTCTCCAAACCCAATTGTCAACCTCACCTATCCGCGGCGAATCCTGTTTCACTAACAGACGAGGCTCTGGCGACCCCAAGCTCCTCATGGAACTTGGAGGTGGGGAGGGAGGGAATGGCATGAAGGTTTAATGTGGCCACACAAATTGTTCGCGAGATGGTCGGGCTAGCACCTTAATGGTGCTATGGTACCGGAGCGTACCGGATCTGTATCCGGAAAAGGACCATCACATCGATAACACTCCCCAAAGCCTTCGGAGAGCAACCTTATCGCTGCAACAACAACAACAACAAGTAGTAAGATGAAACACTGGCATGACAAGAACTTTAATTCGGAAGGTTTCTTGGCGGGAGATTTGGTACTGTTAAACAGCCCTCACCAGCGGAAAGGTGTTCCAGCTAAATTTCGGTGCAGTTGGGAAGGCCCGTACAAAGTTATGAAGAAGATCAGTAATACCATCTACCGCATACAAACCACTGGGAGACCACGGGTTAGAAGAGTGGTACATTTGGAGATGCTAGCGGCAGTTAGATCGGGAGATTTGTCTGATCGGGACGATCAGACTTAGGTGGAGGGCAGTGTCACGGATATTAGCATCACTAAGTTATCCCATCACTAAGGCGATTATAAGGCCATGCCAAGCAGTATTTACGTTAATAATCAAATCAAGTATACACATATATAAGGCAGCCCAGAGAGATGTCACACACAGATGCATTTACTTATACGCCTATGTGCGCGCGAGAGACTGTAAACTACAAACATTCACATCAATAATTCAATCTTTATGTATCTACATAAACGAAACAATAACTGCGTCTACATATATGTACCATGTACGTATACGAGCAGCGGATAGTCAGTACACTAACAAATGCATATATCTGAGAAGTTTGAGAGCTACTGGACTAGTAGATTCTGGAAGCGCCGAAAAGATGTATAAAATTGTGCAACTTTATTTATAGCTGAGAAGTTTGAGA
Organism: Eurosta solidaginis; assembly: GCF_040869045.1. Classification (NCBI taxonomy): domain Eukaryota; kingdom Metazoa; phylum Arthropoda; class Insecta; order Diptera; family Tephritidae; genus Eurosta; species Eurosta solidaginis. The sequence goes on along the minus strand of NC_090320.1, from coordinate 139,988,047 downwards.
GCTCATGGACAATGCTAGTAGATTCTAGAAAAATGCGAACGAGGAAACCAAAGAGTATAAAAGGCGACATATATAGAGGCGCTGTAATTCAGTAATTCAGTTTGAGTTGAGCAATCAATCAGTTATTGATTAAGCACGTGATCTGGCGGCCAATAGTAGAGTTTAATTTGAGTTATCAATCAGTTTGGTTATTAAGCCAGCGAGTAGCAGAGTATAAGTGTTATTGTGAAGTACTTTAATAAAGGCCATTTTTCCATTATTCAATATTGGAGTTATTTATTCAACAGTTTAGTGATTCGAACTTAGCAGAGGATTGCAATAAGAGGATTTGCAAGTAAATTCGTTACAATATTTTGCTTTGGTTTGTATATATTCAATGATACAATGCTCAACATCTGATCAGCAGGCACATGTGTTTTGTGTATTGTTGGTCTTATTTACATATTTAAGGGTTGATTTGAAGCAGGTCGAATGTATTTAAGTTTGACTTGGCTTATCAAACCTGCCTTTGAAAATATTGAAGTGAATAAAAATCCAATAAAATAAAAGTTCACAACAAATATTTCGACGGGAATACAATGAAAAATATTGTTCACAACGAAAACGTTAAAAATTTCAAAGGGAATTTTGGGTCAAAAATGTTTAGCTTGATAACAGAGGAATGATTTTTGTGTAAAGGCGCCAAAGAAAATTTTATGAAAAAATCTACCTTCGCGAGGTAGATTTTAGGTTGAGCCGATCTAACGGTTCGAAACCATTTTTACCTCAATTAATTTTGTTTTTTTTCTATAACCAATTCAAAAAAATAAAATGGTTTTCTAACAACTCTCCTGCTTCAAAAAGTTTACCAAAAAAAATGTTAATTTCAAACAAAATTATTTAAACCAAGGTTCAAAAAAAAATAATGTTCTAATAAAAGGAAAAAGGTGTAAAAAAAATCGGAGGTAAAAAAAAACACAAAGGTTTCTCAAAAAAAAAAAGGAATTTCAAATCTCACACTTTGGCTTACCTGTGACTTTGCTGCTTCCTTGCGGGGATTTTTCCACGCCCAGTGGTGGCGATACTCCTTGCTCTGCGGTGCACCTAGAGAGGATTCCCTGGTATCAAGATTCACCCTTATTTTTTTTTCGCTCGCGTTTACTTTTCGCGTGAAACCGCACTTTAAAAAAGTATTTTGTCACTCGCGCACCCACACTTTAAGGTGAACAAAACGCACTTTGAATATAAAACTTTTCACTTCACTTTTGGCACTAGTTAAGACCGCGACATTTCGATTTTGAATGTTGTTGGTTAGCGGGACCCCCTTTTATACCCACTAATCCTTGCGGTATTTAGGACACCGTAAGTCACGAATCGCCTTCCTGCTTTGGTTGAACCAATCCGCGTTCGCCCCGGCTCGTATATACACATATGTGCAAGCAACAGTTCAACCCACTCACACAATCAAACATCCGCTTTGTTAATATCGTAAAGCGGAGAAGGAGATTTGGTTAGCGGTTGCTTACACATCTGTTCATATACCCGATTACGTGTCGTCAGAAAAATCCTCAAAGGCTGTCGTTACAGGCTCGCATCCGCCGATGGTGCTTGCATCATGGAGCGTGTGCGCAAAGGAATTCATAACGCAGCCTTGGGTTGGTTTATAAGTACAGGGCTAACGTGTGGCCTCGACCCACGACCTAATGCCGGGCTTCTAGTTCGTTTCTTACCTAACTTTTCACTAAAACATATAATACAACAACATATATTTACTACACCACAAAAAATTAAATAAATTACAAAAAATTCTAAACCAAACGTCACTGGGTTCTCGAGCAAAAACTAACCTAGAGTATCACAGATGGGCATCTTAATCCTATATCACAGTTTGAACTAAAACTATATCACGGATTGAAGAAAATTAGTCAAGTTGCAAATGTATAAATGGATTAATATGTCAAGTTGGGAATGTATAATTAAATAAAAGTAATGTCAAAACGGTATAATTACATTAACAGGTCAATAAAACCTAAAATAATTGAATAAATAATTACAAAAAAATAACGATGGATGTCAATTTTCTAAAGGTCAAGTTTTTCAGGCACAAAGGTTAGTAATAAATAACATGCAACATTGAACATTAACTAACATCATGCCACAAATATGTCTTTAGCATGGTATACCCCGATTCTGTTTCCACTAACATCACCGAGTTCATACATCGAGTTACCTATTACTTTAAGTACTATGCATTTTACTTGTTTTGGGGCAAGTTTGGGATTATAGTTGTCGATTTGTGAACTCTGTTTAAAATTTCGGCGGTATACCACTTGTCCAATCTTAAACGTCACATCCCTACTTCGAGTGTTATATACCTTCTTGCTACGTTCGTGGGCTAACCTCAGCTCTTTCATGATATTATTTCTAATCGCCTGAAGCTTATCTGATGTTAACTCTAGCTCGCAGACATCCTTGACTGCGCCTAATTTTCGATACAATTCGTACGATGCACCATGTTGCGCCATGGGCATACCAAACAACGCATAATACGGTGATGTGTTAATCGCCGAATGGATGACGCTTCGTAATGCAAAGGTCGCATCAATAATGTGTTTGTCCCAATTTTTCTGGTTTTCGCTTACATATGACCTCACTATTTGCAATATTGATCGGTTGACCCTTTCTGCCGCGTTGCCTTGTGGCGAGTAGAACGCCGTTCTTACATGCGTCGTACCGTATCTTGCTAAAAATGACGTAAACATTTCTGAAACGAACTGTTTGCCATTGTCAGAGTGTACATACTCCGGTACACCAAACACATGAAAAACATACTGTTCTAAAAATTTTACAACTTCAGCTGAGGTTGCCCTACGCATGGGTTTCAAAAACACAAATTTCGAAAAGTGATCTAAACTCACAAACACATAAACATTACCATCACATGTACGTGGGTATGGACCCATAAAATCTAAAAATAAACGTTGAAAAGGGCGTTCAGTAACATGTTGTTTTCCCGTCAACGGTTTGTGGAAAGCATTTTGGGTTTTGTTGCCTTTACAGGTATCGCAACTTTTAATATAATTTTTTACATCTGCCACAAGTCCCGGCCAGTAGTATCTTTCACGGATGCGCGCAAGGGTCTTGTGTATACCTCCGTGACCTGCAGAAGGCGAGCAGTGCGATTCCTCCACCAACCCAGAACGAAGTACAGTAGGTACCCAGAGTTTCCAGGCATGGTCTCCTTGAAGCCCTTCCCCCTTGTGAAATTGCGTCCGTCTATAAACGTATCCATCAGATGCGCACAGTTCCGGTAATTTGTCCTTGTTCGCAGTCACCGTGTCTATGAGTTCGTGGTACTCAGTCGTTTTAAAGAAAGGTGAATTTACGTCGATGTCTAATATTCTGTCGTTTACTAAAATTTCACTCATGTCGACCCTGGATAAAGCATCCGGAACTACATTTTGGGCGCCCTTACGGTGCTGGATGTCGAAATTGAAGCCTTGTAATTTTAAACTCCACCTTGCCAGCCGGCGAGACAAGTCCTTCTGACCCATCAACCACTTCAAGCTGGCATGGTCAGTTATTACCGTAAAAGGCAATCCCTCGATATAAGGCCGGAACCTCTTTATACTCAGGACCGCTGCATAACACTCTAGTTCCGTGATACTGTAATTTCTCTGTGCCATATTTACTTTTTTAGATACGTAGGCAATCGGTCGTTCGTTTCCGTCCTCGTCTAGTTGGAAGAGTACCCCTCCGACTCCGTCCGTGGATGCGTCACATTGCACGTAAAAGCGCTTTTCAAAATCCGGATGTATTAACACTGGCGCAGATATTAATTTTTGCTTTAAGCAATCAAATGCTTGCATCGCTTCGTCCGTCATTTTAAAAGATTTTATTTTGTCTTTAGTGAGGCAGTCGTGCAGCGGTGCTGCAATTGTCGCGTAATCTTGTATGAATCTGCGGTACAAGCCTGTCATCCCTAGGAACCGTCTGAGTTGCTTCGGTGTTCGGGGTTCGGGGAAGTTTCGCATCGCTGCCACTTTATTTAGATCCGTACGGATACATCTGTCGCCTACGACATAACCCAGATATCTTATTTCTTTAAAACAAAACTTACTCTTTTCAAAGTTTATCGTCAACTTCGCATCACGAAGACATTTTACAACACGGGACAGCATATCTAAATGGGACGAAAAATTCTCGGAACAAACCAGTAAATCATCTAGGTAAACAAACACAGATTCACGAAGATAAGCGCGGATGACCTTGTCCATTAAACGACACATTCGCTGTGCCGCGTTGCACAGTCCAAAAGGCATCACTGTGAAATGGTACAAAGGTCTACCAGGTACAGTGAAAGCAGTTTTCTCCCTGGACTTTCGCTCTAAGGGTATCTGCCAAAACGCGTCTTTTAAATCAATGGCAGATATGTACCTGGTATTCTGAAGCCGACTTAGAATACCGTCTATATGTGGGAGTGGGTAGGCGTCTTTGATGGTGCGATCATTTAATTTTCGGGCGATTTTTAGTTCCTTTGATGACGAGTGAGACGGGGGAATTCCAGCAATTGTTGCTCTCTTCAATAAAGCCCATCTCCAACATCCTGTCCAGTTCTGCGAATATTAATTTTTGAATAGCCGGAGAAATAGGGTAGTGGCGCTGCTTCACAGGAAGGTGCTCATCCGTCACATCGATGACATGCTCCTCTACATCGGTCTTACCCAACCCAAATATTGCGAAGGAAGGAAACTGTGCTTTTACACGATCCAAAGCTACAGTTTCTTCGGGACTAAAATCATGTTGCACCGCATCGAATGATAAATCACCATCAGCAGGAGTAAGCTATGATACGACCGAAACCTTTGATTGGATTTGGGGCCCCCTACTGACTACATTAACCTGGAAGGCTTTCCAGAAATCGATCCCTAGATAGACCTCTTGTTGCAGTCCAGGCACTATAAGAAATTCCAGCTCCCGAGTGGTACTGTCCCAGAGTACTGGAAGAGTCACTACACCAACAACCGCGGTTTCACCCCCATTGGCTGTCTTCACATTTTGACCCTGAATCGGCAGAATCAGGCTTTCCTTCCCTTCGAGTAATTTATGGGCGTTTTTCCACAAGAAGCTACCCCGGCCCCGGAATCTAAGAGCGCGAGCACCTCGCGTCCACCGATCTCCGTTTTGGCGAACAACCTATTATCACCCTGCACAGTAACTATGGTCGAAATAATTTTTTTTCTAATCCTCTTGAAAATCTTGTGTTTTTCCCGTATCTTCCGTATTTTTTCGAAATTTTTCTTCTTCTTTTTAGCCTTGATCTCTTCGCAGAATATTCTTCTCCTTGCTTCCTCATACCTCAACTTCCTAACATCTATACTATCTCTAACTGGCTCAACTTTCTTCTCTTCTTCTACTTTTTCCTTTACCTCGTTCACCCTATCTATTTTCAAAATTTCTATCTGCCTATCTCCAATTAATTCCCCGGGCGATCCTGGTGTGAGGCAGAGCTCCCGGACATCTCTGCCAACGCCCGGTTTCCCGCCTCTGGTTTAAAAACACAAAAGGACGAATCACCTCCACACGCAAAGCATTTCATAAAGTGGAAATTCGACTTGCACTTTGGCCTTTTGCTGCTTCTGCCGGGTTCTTCAAATAGAAATCCACCGGCATGCCACAAGCATAACACAACATAAGGTGAAACGGGGAGGGACAAAACAATTGGTTTTGGACAGGACTAACATTTTGACTATGGACATTGGACGACGAACTTGCGACAGGACTGGGAAAATTGGTTGGGATTTTGGGTTTAGGATGGTTTTGTGTGACAGGGGCACGAGACATATTCTTACTAACACCTAAATTCCTATTGTCTTTGTTGAACGCCTCTATGTTAAACTCACTCTCCTGACCTTCTGACCAATCTACGTTGTTTGTCACTAATTCGCTGACTGGCTTCGCCCTGGACCTGTTTTCCTTAATTAACTTTTCCGCCCTTTTGCATTCGGCCTTCAACTCCGCCAATGTCTCCGTCTTTGTCGCGAATGTCAGGTTGGCCAGATATGACATTAGGTTGCCCTTAATAATTTTGACCAGCTCATTCTCCGGGATTCTTTGCCTCAGTCGGAACGTTAGGTCGTAGACGTCAGCATAGTATTCGTCGAAGCTCTCTTGGGGATGCTGCTTCCGCTCCATGATCTCGCGTATTACCTCGTAGTCTGACTCTGCCGACTTAAATTGAGATAAAATTTCCCTCTTCAACACAAAATAGTCAAACGACCTATCATCGGCGTGATCTTCCAGCACCTGCCAATACCACTTGAGAGCGGGCCCTGAAACTAGACAGTGGAAATCGGAAAACAACTGCTGATAAGACAACTGGTATTGTACGCGTATTCGTTCCAACCTGAAAACAAAACTTTCCACCGTCATCCCCTTTGCTGACCCGTCGAACTTAAGGTGTCATTTGTCTAAATCTACTTTCTTTCGCCCAGAATAGCTGGAGTGACCGTTGCCTGTATCTGTGTGGTTCGCGGTTCTGTGCAGGTTCGTGGTGGCATCCCGATTTTGTCCTGGCGTGGACGTGTTCGGAGGAGGAGCTGATGCAGGAGCGCGCATAGATGTCTCCACATGAGCGACACGATTGCTAAGAGTGGATATATCCTCCCTTACCTTTCGCACTTCGCCCATGTGATTATTCATCTCAGCGTTCTGCTGCATCATCACCTCCATCATACGGCCTAGCTGGTCGATGCGCTCTTCTACGGATGCCTGCGTGCGCCTGTCTCCGCCAGTCCCCGCTGCACCTGCCCTTCACCTCCAAAAGCTCCATCCTCTGTGTCCGACATTTCCAAAAATCTTTCCAATTTCTGTGAAAAATTCAGCGAGCGATCTGACGTGTTTATGACAACCTTATCAGTAACCGAAACCCCTGCTTGCCCAAATACCCTAGCAGTGCAAAGATTCCAGAGGTCTATTGGGACGAAATCGGCTGGTAATTCGATGCCTGTGTCGATTTGATTGAATAAGGACCCTACCACCTCGTTCTCCAAACCCCTTGCTACGCTACGCGTAATTCGCCTGTTGCTTCCTAACTTTCCTAAAACCCTCTTTGGAATCGCCCCCTGGTCCTTGGACTTGTCCATAAACTAAGGGACTGGTATCAAAAGGGAGTCCGCAACCTGACTACCGAAAACGTAATGAAACGAAAAATGTGTCAGACTTCAAATTTGGACAAAGGAAACAAAAAAATAAAACCGAAACGCTTTTGTACAGCAAAAAAAAAAAAATTTTTTTTTAATTCAAAGATTATATCACCTATGGATTTATTTCTTAAATCGGAGTTAAAAAAAAAATTGAAATAAAAAATCGCAATTCAAATGATAAAGAAATATATGTATGTGTGCATATATGTAAATAAAAAGTGTATAAAAAGATACTTATGTGTATAAAGGATAAAAAAAATATATGTACAAAATTCAAAAATGGACAATTATTAAAGTATATGTATGTATTTAAATGGGCAAAATTCAAATATAAAGGATAAGAACGTAGTATATGTACGTGTGTATATATATATATATATATATATATAGATAATTATGATAAATGTGTAATTCAAAAAATTTGGAGCTTTCTTAAGCGTATATATGTATGTGTATTTGTGTATAGGTAATGTGAGGACCAAATATAATCCATTAATTTGGCCCACACAAAACCACCACCCCATAACATAGGAGCAGTACTACAGACAACACAAGACACAAACAAGTCTCTGAAACATCATAAAAACACGATTAGCAACATTGCCAACACAACACGGGACACAAACAAGTGCCAGAAATATCACTAGCGCAACAAGTTGCCGCAACACGCCATAGCAACACCGTAACCACGGCAACGCAACGCTATGCTAGCAACATCAAGAGCATTGGCTATAAAAAGGGCAACACGAGAAGACAGGAGTCAGTCAGCACGCGGTTGTGGTTGCGACCGGAGCTACTATTGGAGCGCTCTGGAAGGCATATCGGTTTTGACCATTGCAAGCCAGTGCGTTTCATAGGAGAAAGTCGTGGACTGAAGATTGTGGGTAAGCAGGTTTTGACCGCTCTACAACGCTTTAGATCACGCTTGCTCCCTCGCAAGCAAACGCCCTCCACAGCATCGTGATCCCGCGCTCAGCCAAACGTCGTCCGCGGCAGAAGTACGTCGGCAACCGCAGTAGGAGTGAGTCGAGGTGAAACGCAACAACGTGACTGTACCGAGGCTAACGGATCTCACCTAATGGGGCGCAAATTTGCGACTGTCACCTGAGCAGCAATTGAAGGGCATCTGAAAGGCGTATCGGTTTTGACCATCGCAAGACAGTTCCCATCATAGGAGAGAGCCGTGGGTTGAGGATTGTGGGTAAGCTGGTTTTGACCGCTCTACAACGCCTTAAACTATGCTCGCTCCCCGCTAAGCGAAGGCCCACAACGTCAGGAGCCCGCGCGCCATCGCCATAAGCCTCGGCGGCAGAGTCACGCATACACACGACGCCAGCAGAGTCACGCTTACATACGACGTTGGCCGCAGCAGAGCTACGCAAATATACGACGTTGGCCACAGCAGAGTCACGCATACACACGACGTTGGCAGCAGAGCCACCCATAAATACGACGCTGGCAGAGCCACGAATACGCACGACGTTGGCAGCAGCAGAACTACGCGTACATACGACGTTGGCCGCAGCAGAGATACGCAGGCATACGACGCTGGCCGCAGCAGGCTTAGCACTGCCACTAACCATAATAGGAACACGCCGGCGCAAGGCGTCACCGAGACACATTCACACATACCTAGACGGCGACCAGTACGGCGCCCTAACAGAACGTTCCTAACGGGACACGAGGGACCGCTAGCCGAATTATAAGCAAGCAATGAAATTAAGTGAATTATAGATACACATTTTATACATTTTATATTATAGTTTAGGGAATTTACCAATAAAGTGAATTTATATGAAAACGATTTGCAAGGCGCCCCGAAATACAAATTCATTGTAAACGAACCTTGGACACGGCGAGTATACCCCAGCAGTTACTGAAGAAGCACCGGGGCAAGGAAAAGCTTCGTTACAATTGGCGCCCGAGCAGGCTCCCTGCAAATCGTACAACATCAGACGGAACATTCCTGACTAGAAACCTAACAGAAAAATGGTCGACCAGATTGACACCACGTGGCTAGACAATATTTCAAAGGAGCAGCTGATATCGGTTACACAGGAGCTGGGCATTGAGCAGACAGGCACCACCCGAGAAATCAGAAAGCGCATAGCAGCCATGGCTTCAAAAGCAAATGTTGACTCGGAAATACACACAAAATTTGTATCCTTAGAAGCCGCGTATAGGAAGGAAAATACAGCAAACACGAGTGAGGATAATGAGTCTAAGACACCGATCCCGCCGAACGGAGGCGGAGCCATGAATATCGCCGATAGACCAGCTGACCACAACCAGTTTGCGTTCCCTCCCAGGAAAACAGTACCCCCACAACAGTGCGCATCATCCGGAGTAGCGGTACCACCCAACGGTGCATCTCAGGCACCGACCGTTATATTCGCACCCATCATCGACCAGGTAAGAAAGTGGTCAGTGAAATATGGAGGTGGACGGGACCCTCTAGCTTTCGTCGAACGGCTGGAAGAACTAGCCGATGTCTATACGCTAAACGTAGACTTGCTCCCAAAAACGATGCCCGAATTGCTAGGTGGCACCGCTCTTCAATGGTACCGCAATAACAACGTACACTGGAGCAACTGGACGACCTTTAAGCGCGACTTTTTAAGCTTCTTACTACCAGCCAGGTACTTCGAGCGTCTCGAGGACGAAATACGGCAACGAAGGCAGCACGCCCGCGAAAGATATAAAGATTATGTTCTAGGGATACAAAGCTTGATGAGACACGCCGGATACAGCAACGAGCAACGCCTGGAAAGAATTTTCCGCAATAGCCACCCCGATTATTTACTCTACATTCGCCGAAGAGATTTCAACACCCTAGGAGAACTCATCTCTCTCGCCGAGGAATATGAAGGTATCCACGAAGGTTACCGACGGACATCAGATGGATCACGTCGCGAAATAGCGAGACACGTCGTTGGTGACAAAACTACAGCTTCATCACCGCAGTCGGAACGATCATCCCACCAGCAGCCACCGAGGGTACAGAGCCACTCACCACCAGAAACTCGGGTTTTCGATCCGAGCAGGGTATGTAGAAGATGTGGCCAAGAAGGACACTATGCAAGGAGATGTCGTAACCCACGGTAAATTTTTTGTTGGGAGTGCGGTCGAAACGATATACGCGCGATTGAATGCTGCCGTCGACGTCAGGGAAACGACGGAGGGCTTCACCAAGGACAAGGCGCGGTGAGTCCACTGAACCCAGCGCCGAATCAGCGGTAGTCATGTACCAGGAACACGGTCGCCTATATGCCCCAGCTCAGATTGGAGCAGTATCGTCGGAGGCAGTTATCGATACAGGGGCCTCAAGGAGCTTCGTTTCAGTCACCCTCGCGAATCACGTGGTGAGTTCTGGAAGCGGAGAGAGGGTAAGAGTGGCCATCAAAATAACAATGGCCAACGGAGTCAGCACTACGATTTTCGATGCCGTAAGGACAGAGGTACGCCTCGGAGATTCGTCATTGCACACAGTCCTACATGTGATGCCCGGGGCAATCGACGACATTATACTTGGCCTAGATACGTTGGGGAGCCTAGGAGCAGCCATATCATGTGGAGGAGGATACCTCGTGCTAACGAGACCCCTTGCTCAGCACACACCGCCTCCTGGAGCCACGGCGGAGGCCATTCAGATTATAACACCACCGAGTACGAGGAACGGCAAGTACGACGTCAGGAACGGAATTAACGGCGACACACCCAGCAACGAACATAGTGGTATAGAAGGCGAGGCGGATCGCATACAAGAATTTCTGGCAGTAGAACTCAAAAAGTTCGAGGCCATGAGCGGAGTGACGACGGTAGCCGAACACAAGATCATCCTGAATGACGACCGTCCCATCAAGCAACGGTATTTCCCGCGCAATCCAGCGATGCAGAGCATAATTAACAACGAGATCGACGAGCTCCTCGCGAAGGGATGCATCGAGCCATCCTGCAGCCCACATAGCGCCCGATCGTGTTAGCTAGGAAAAAGAACGGTAAGTGGAGGCTTTGCGTGGACTACCGACAGCTCAATGCCAAGTCAGTTCCAGACGCATACCCGCTGCCAAGGATACAGCACATCTTGGACAAACTACGACAAGCGAAATATATAAGTAGCCTCGACCTGAAGAACGGCTACTGACAAATACCGCTGGAATCAAACAGTCGCTCCTACACGGCTTTCACGGTACCCGGACGCGGCCTGTTCCAGTGGCGTGTCATGCCCTTTGGTTTGCACTCGGCACCCGCAACGTTCCAGAGGGCGCTCGACCAGGTCATTGGGCCAGAAATGGAGCCCCATGCTTTTGCGTACCTGGATGATATTATCGTCATAGGCACAACTTTAGAGGAACCCATCCGAAATTTAAGAGGGGTGATGTTACGACTACAGCGCGCCAACCTCAGGACCAATCCAGAGAAGTGTGATTTCTTTAGGAAAGAACTCAAGTACCTGGGCCACGTGGTCAGCGATAAAGGGATCCACACGGACCCAGAAAAGTTTGCCGCTAATCAAGAACTGAAGCCACCGACCAGCGCGAAAGAAGTACGCCAATACCTAGGAATAGCCTCGTGGTACCGCCGTTTCGTGCCCGATTTCGCCACTATAAGCCAGCCGCTCACAGCCCTGTTAAAGAAAGGCAAGCATTGGAGATGGGGAACCGAGCAGCAAGAAGCCTTCGACATCATCAAACGGAAACTCACTGAAGCACCCATACTTGCATGCCCGGATTTCACGAAAACGTTCACCCTGCAGACGGACGCGAGTAACTACGGCCTGGGGGCAGTGCTTACACAGGAGTTAGAAGAGGGCGAGCGAGTGATCTCTTACGCCAGCCGGAAGCTCGACCAGGCAGAGGCCAACTATTCACCCACCGAAAAGAGTGTCTGGCCATCGTTTGGGGAATCCGTAAGATAACGTCATACTTGGAAGGCTACAAATTTAAAGTAATAACCGACCACATGTCACTAAGGTGGCTAAATTCCATTGAGAGCCCTTCTGGCCGCATAGCGCGATGGGCCTTAGAACTACAGCAGCACACCTTCGACATTGAGTATCGTAAGGGAAAGCTCAACCTGGTGGCTCACGCTCTATCTCGACAGCCGCTGGAAGCATTACGATTTACCACGGCGACGGAACCACAATGCAAGTGGTGACACAAGCGGGTCAGCGAGGTACGCACCAACCCGGAGAAATACGCCGACTATACGATACAGGATGGACACTTATACCGCCATATTCCCTGCCGGTCACACGACGAAGAGGCGGTACCATGGAAATTGTGTGTGCCCACACCACTCAGACAGCGAGTGTTACAGGAATATCATGACATACCAAGCGCGGGACACATGGGTATCCGCCGGACAGTAGCACGAGTCGCCAACCGATATTATTGGCCCGGTATGTTCCGTGACATCAGCCGGTATGTACGTCAATGCGAATCCTGCCAGAAATACAAGGAAACACAACAAAAGCCAGCCGGAAAGATGCTCTCACAGGTAGCCCAGGAACCATTTGCCACGGTCTGCGTCGACATCGTTGGACCCCTACCACGGTCTACACACGGAAACACCATGTTACTGGTATTTTTCGACCGATTCAGCAAGTGGATGGAATTGATCCCCATGAGGCGTGCTACCGCAGACTGCCTTCGCCGAGCTTTCAGGGAACGGATACTCGCAAGGTTTGGCTTCCCCAAAGTACTCATATCCGACAACGGCGCACAGTTCTGTAGCACGCTCTGGCAGCGCTACCTTAAGGAAGTTGGCGTACGACAACAATACACCGCACCCTATACTCCCCAAGAAAACCCAACAGAACGAGCAAACAGGACCATCAAACGGATCATAGCGCAGCTCACCAACTCAAAACATAAGCGATGGGACGACCTCCTCCCGGAAATTGGGCTAGCGATAAATAGTAGTGTCAACGCTTCTACAAGCTACAGCCCAACTTTCCTCGTGCAAGGACGAGAGCCACGACTGCCAGGAGCCCTATTCGATGAAGTCAAAGTTGGGACGGGTGCAGCTCTCGCTACGGCCGAGGAGAAGTCCAACAGAATGCAGGAGGCCTTCAGAATAGTGAGGCAGAATATGGAGCGGGCAGCAGTAGATCAAGCACGTCATTACAACCTACGGCGGAGAAAATGGACCCCCGTAGTCGGCGAGTTGGTCCTTGCCAAGGAGCACCACTTGTCAAAGGCTGCGGAGGGATTTGCAGCGAAATTGGCACCCAAGTATGATGGCCCTTACCAAATCCTGGGGTATGTCTCCCCAGTAATTGTCAAACTAAGGAAAATCGATAGCGGGAAGGAGAAGACGGCAAGCATTGCCGAACTAAAGGCATACCATTCATCGGAGACCGGAGAGACCACGAAACCAGGAAATAATAAACACAATCGAAATTAAAATAAATTCAGGGGAAGACAAACATATATTAGTTAATGTCAAGGATGGGAGGATAAGCAAGCACCGGTCATTCTATCGCAAACCACCGAGGTGACAACACGTTCTTTTGCTACGAATCTCTTGACAAACCAACAATCTACAATGGCTTCTATTGTTCCATTACGACTAAAAGATGAAGCTTCAGAATATAGGAAAAATCCACGTCCGTCATCAACTATATTGTGCCGCCCGATATTATTTAAATATGAGAAGGAGTTTTCGGAACTCATAAAAGCTACAGTGAGTGATATAAAAAATCAAATTGCCAAATTAGAACCAACAATAACTGAAATTGAAGAGGGGAATGCCATTACAATAAAGCATGATTTTCTTCTAACAATGGTCGATGGAAAAGTTTTGAACTTAATAACAAATACGACATCTACAATGAAATGTCCAATTTGTAAGAAGAGCCAAAAGGACTTAGAAAATCGTGATGATTCAATAACTGACGAACTAAATTATGAGTATGGAATATCTCCTTTGCATGCTAGGATAAGATGTATGGATTTTGTTTTGAAGCTGGCTTATACACTACCACAACAAGGAGAAGTTTTCGACGACAATACAACATGTAAGGAGAAACAAAACAGGAGAAAAAAAATAATTCAGGATGCATTCTATAAAGAGATTGGCCTTAGAGTTGACTGTCCAAAGTATGGATACGGAAATACAAATGATGGTAACTCCTCAAGAAGATTTTTTGAAAACGATGAAGTGACTGCTCGCATAACAGGAGTTGATAGAGATATTGTGAAAAGATTGGGAGTAATTTTAAATATTTTAAACTGCCATGAACCAGTTAATGGACCCAAATTTGAAGAATATGCATTTAAAACTACAGAGTTGCTGCATCAAAAGTATCCTGAGAAGAAACTTACACCAACGGTACATAAAATTTTAGCACATGGAAAGGATTTAAAAGAGTACCAGTGCTTATCATTAGGAGAATTGTCTGAAGAAGCTCAAGAATCTAAGAACAAGGACTACAAAAGATATAGATGTATGAACACCTGCAAAGTATCACGGGTTAGACAAAACGAAATTTATTTTAAAGCTTAGGCATTTCGCCTTCAAACGAGTATTACATTTTTATAGAAATCAATACGTCTATCGAGTTTGGTACAAATTGGTAAAGCGGTTACTAAGATAAAACTTTTTAGCATAAATGGGCAGTGCCACTCCCTTTTTCCAAAATTCGTTGGCTATTTCATCTTTAGCTCAAATAAAATTTCATTGAACCACTTTCAATAACTTTTAGTTATTAATAAAATACATATTTGGCTTGTAAATTAAAAAAAAAAAAATATGTAAAATTTTACGATGAATTTTGAAGCACCTTGTTATTGTGGCACCAAAAACGGACATTTGAGTTTTATAAGAGTATTGCCATTTAAAAGAAACAATACGTCTATCGATATTGGTAGTTATTGATTACGTGATTACTTAGATACAACTTTTTATCATAAGGGGCAGTGCCACGCTATCTTATCAAAATCATTTGTTTATCTTATTTAATGCTTAAATACGTCATTATAAGACAAATCTCAGTTTTTTTTTTATTTTTTACTAAAAATATTTTGTTTTTGCATTTTTCGACTTTTCACTTTTTCATTTCGACTTCAACGAATTTTTGTGAAGCACCCTGTATCTTTGACATTCTGAGCTTTGACACAATAAAACTTCAGATAATTAGCTTTCATTTGCATTTAAAAAATTTAATTTTTAAAATATCTTCATTGATTCAAATATTATGATTTTTGCAAAGAAAAAAATCAAAAGGCGCCACTGTGCGTCGTCGTCCTCCCCTTGCCCTTTGGTTTAGAGTATTCGAGGCCCCTTCAGCCTCTCGTAACTGTTGTGCCAGGTGTCTCTCTGTGCGATCCACAGCACCATTTGGCGGATGGTCCTCTTCTAACACCTTCGTGGTGACGTCGGGGACCTCCGCCTGTCTTCTTCCTATAGGCTTTTGAGGTACTTTTCGACTTCGCCCAACTCTAGCGTGTTAGGATTTTTATCCTCGGGACTTCTTTTCCTGAGTCGCTTGTAAATTTTGCCAGTGCCAAAGGACATTTTGCCAACCTGCGTGTACAAAATATCCTCCGCCTGCTTGTTTCTTTGGAGGATGTAGAACTAACCTTCCTCGGTAGGCCGAGATACAGTAAGTACCTTCCAATCCTGTGTCGGTATATTCGGATTCTGATTCTGCAGAAGTCGCATTTTATCCTCCGACTTCATTACGCATGGTTTAATACCTTAAATTTTGGTACCGTGGGGATTTGCGCTTTATCCACCACCTCAAACCGCGCGTTCGTGCCTTGCCTTTGGAGGTTTGGTTCACCACTGGAGTAACTTTACATGTAATTCGGCAAGTTTAAGTTTTTGAAATGATTTCAAAACAACTCAAACTTTTATTTTTTTCAGAAACATCAACATTAAAAACGGATGTTTTTTTTATTATCTTATTAGATTCGTTCGCGTGAGTGAAAATTCATAAAAACTTGAGCAAAATGTTACTAACTTTGGAAAAATCCTGTTCATTCAAGCAAAACTTTTGCAACAAAAGGGCGCAATTTTGCATTTCGCTTGGACGAGAAGTTGCAAAATTATACCCAATAAATAGGTGTCCCAGTATCTCATAATTTTTTGCACAGTAAATTCAAAAAACAGGTTTTTCGTTTTGTATTGATAACTGAAAAACTAGTTTTTTGTTATTTTCCCATTTTGTGTGTTTTTTCGATTTGATGTTTTTTTATTTTGTTGTTTTTTTAACAAGTGGCACCATCGTCAAAAGTACAAAGTAAATAGCGCAGTGAGCGTAAAATTCTCTTTGAAATTTGCTCAAGTATTGACAGTTGATCGCCGTTGAAATGACCTGTAAGAGCAGTTGTGTTAACAGATCAGTTAGACTGATTAGGAATCTGTCAATTTTACAAAATTTATACGCGTTTTTATTTAGAATAGGTCGGCACTTGGCTCACCTCCCGGAATGAAAAGTTTCTCAAATATTATCATTGTCAACGAGGTACCCTTGTACTGAACTACAAGCGAATCTCACCATAAATTCGATTTTTTTGAATAGGTCGACCCTGGGTCCAATTTTCGGAAAGGAAAGTTTCTCAAATAATAAGCTAGTCACGGAAGTACCCCTTTACCAAATTTCAAGCACATCGCACTGTGAACTGTTTTATTACGACTAGGTTTTCAAATAATATCTTTGTCCTGTACCGATTTTCAAGCGAATTGCTCCATAAATAAGACTATTTGGAATAGGTCGGCCAAGGTTCAGTTCCCGGACAAAATTTTTAATCTACAGCATCCTCGAACCCCCTTGAACACTTGTCATCAAAATCAGTCCAGTCGGTTAGAGGAGTTCAGAGACAAATAAACCTATACATATAAAATGTAAATTATGTATGCACATATGGATCTATGTATGTATGATTAGAATGATCACAATCATATTTGAAACAAACACTAGAAACCTTCCAAACATGGTCATAGACTAAATCTAATCTAATCTAATATCTAATATCTAATATATATTATAAATGGCAAAGTTTGGATGTGAAGATGTTTGGATGTTTGGATGTTTGTCCAGACGTTTGTCTTTGTGACTCAATCACGCAAGAACGGCAGGACCGATTTGGATGAAATTTTGCGCACATATAGCCAATAGTCTAGAAGGATCTACTAGCTATATATTTTTGAAAAGGGCGTGGTCCCCGCCCCCGAGGAACAGTTATAATTTAATTATTATATTTTTTTGTCTTTGCGACTGAATCACGCCAGAATGGCTACACGGATTTTGATGAAATTTGGGACACAGGCAGTAGTCTACTAGCGAAATTTTTTTCGAACATGGAAAGAGGGGTGGAGGTCCCACGACCTCTTCGAGCAATTACTTTTTAATAATTTTTACACATTATAACTTTACGTATACTGGCCTTCACCAATATCACAGACTCAAGGGGTCAAATAAGTCGAGGGCTTACAAATTAAGCAGTCACACCCTCCGCCCCTCCCCCCTTTATCTCCCACTCTGGTGTAAAATCTATAAATTGTTATAACTCAATATAAATTTTCACCTAAATCAATAGTTTTTGGTATCTGGCACATACAGATCGAGATCTAGACAATTTTGGAGGAACGATCAGTGGTCCTCTCCTTTTACTCCCGCCATCCGCCCTCCTTCAATTGTTTTTATTAGCACGCTTTTATTAGCTTTACCTGTATGTTTCTATGTAACTTTTCATTCGCTCCTACGCCTGCTGCCTTATTAAAATGGTTTTATAATTAGCTTCACCTCATATGGAGACCCTTGCGGGGTCATTTCTGGACGGTTTTCGGGATTCGTCTGGGATCCCGCCGAGGTAATTTCGGGACTTTTCGGGACTATTTCGGGATCATTTTGGGACCCTTCCGGGATCATTTCTGTATAGTTTTCGGGATCCGTCAGGATCCCGTCGGGGTTATTTTGGGACATTTTCGGGACTACTCCGGAATCATTTCGGGATTATTTCGCGATCATTTGGAGATCCTTCCGGCATCATTTCTGGATGGTTTTCGGGATCCGTCCGGGATCCCGTCGGGGTCATTTCGGGACTTTTTCGCGACTAATACGGAATCATTTGGGAACCCTTTCGGCATGGTTTTCGGGATCCTTCCGGGATCCCATCAGGGTAATATCGGGACTATTAGGGGATCATTTGGGGACCTTTCCGGCATCATTTCTGGATAACTTTCGGGATCCGTCCGGGATGCCGACGAGGTCATTTCGGGACTATTTCGGGATCATTTGGGATACCTACCGGCATCATTTCTGAATGGTTTTTGGGATTCGTCCGGGATCCCGTCGAGGTCATTTCGGGACTTTTTCTCGACTAATACGGGATCATTTGCGGACCCTTTCGGCATCATTTCTGGATAGTTATCGGGATCCGTTCGGGATCCCGTCACGGTCATTTCGGGACTATTAGGGGATCATTTGAGGACCTTTCCGGCATCATTTCTGGATAGTTTTCGGAATCCTTTCGGGATCCCGTCACGGTCATTTCGGGACTACTTCGGGATCATTTTGGGACCTTCCCAAGATCATTTCTGGATGGATTTCGGGATCTGTCCGGGATGCCGTCAGGGTCATTTTGGGACTATTAGGTGATCATTTGAGGACCTTTCCGGCATCACTTCTGGAGGGTTTTAGGTATCCGTTCAGGATCCCGTCGGAATAATTGCGGGACTTTTTCGGGATCATTTGGGGTCCGGGGGTTTCCGGCATCATTTCTGTATGGTTTTTGGGATTCGTCCGGCATCCCGTCGGGGTCATTTCGGGACTTTTACTCAACTAATACGGGATAATTTGCGGGCCCTTTCTGTATCATTTCTGGATAGTTGTCCCGAGCGGATCCCGTCAGGGTCTTTTCGGGACTTTTTCGGCAACATTTAAGATTGGTTTTCAGGATTCGTCCGGGATCCCGTCAGGGTAATTTCTGGACTTTTCCGAGACTATTTCGGGATCATTTTGGGACCCTCCCAAGATCATTTCTGGATGGATTTTGGGATCTGTCCGGGATGCCGTCAGGATCATTTTGGGACTATTAGGTGATCATTTGAGGACCTTTCCGGCATCACTTCTACATGGTTTTCGGTATCCGTTCAGGATCCCGTCGGAATAATTGCGGGACTTTTTCGGGATCATTTGGGGTCCCTTCCGGCATCATTTCTGGATGGTTTTTGGGATTCATCCGGCATCCCGTCAGGGTCATTTCGGGACTTTTTCTCGACTAATACAGGATCATTTGCGGGCCCTTTCGGCATCATTTCTAGATAGTTATCGGGATCCGTTCGGGATTCCGTCAGTGTCTTTTCGGAACTATTAGGAGATCATTTGAGGACCTTTCCGACATCATTTCTGGATAGTTTTCGGGATCCTTTCGGGGTCCCGTCAGGGTAATTTCGGTACTTTTTCGGGATCATTTAAGGATGGCTTTCAGGATTCGTCCGGGAACCCGTCAGGGTAATTTCTGGACTTTTCCGAGACTATTTCGGGATAATTTTGGGACCTTCCCAAGATCATTTCTGGATGGATTTCGGGATCAGTCCGGGATGCCGTCAGGGTCATTTTGGGACTATCATTTGAGGACCTTTCCGGCATCACTTCTGGATGGTTTTCGGTATCCGTTCAGGATCCCGTCGGATTCATTACGGGACTTTTTCGGGATCATTTGGGGTCCCTCCCAAGATCATTTCTGGATGGATTTCGGGATCTGTTGGGGATCCCGTCAGGGTCATTTAGGGATGCGTTCGAGATCCGGTCAGGGTCATTTCGGGACTTCTTTGGGACTATATCGGGATCGTTTCTGGATGGTTTACGGGATCCGTAAAGGGCCCCTTAAGGCTAATTTCGGGACTATCAGGTGATCATTTGAGGACCTTTCCGGCATCACTTCTGGATGATTTTCGGTATCCGTTCGGGATCCCGTCGGAATCAATGCGGGACTTTGTCGGAATAATTTGGGATCCCTTCCGGCATTATTTCTGAATGGTTTTCGGGATTTGCTCGGGATCCCGTCGGGGTTATTACGGGACCTTTTCGGGGCTAATACGGGATCAATTGGGGATCCTCTAGGGGTCGTTTCGTGACTTTTTCTGTATTATTTCGGGATCATTTGGGGCCCTTCCGGCATTTCTTGATGGTTTGCCGGATCCATCAGGGTCGTTTCGGGACCATTTTGGGATCATTTGGGAACCCTTCCGAGATCATTTCTGGATCCGTCCGCGATGCCGTAGGAGCCATTTCGGAATTTTTTGTTACTTTTCCGGGATAGTTTTTGGACCCTTCCGGGATCATTTCTGGATCTGGGTCATTTCCTGACTATTTCGGGATCAATTTGGGACCCTTCCGGGTTCATTTCTGTATGGTTTTCGCGATCCGTCGTGGATCCCCTCGGAGCCATTTCGGAACTTTTTCTGGAGTATGTCGGGATAATTTAGGGACCCTTCCTGAATATTTTCTGGATGGTTTTTGAGATCCGCCCGGGAGCCCGTCATGGTCATTTCGGAACCTTTTCGGGATCATTTTGGAACACCTTCAGGGATCATTTCTTCTGGATACGTCTAGAATCGTGTGGTTGTCATCTCTGGCTTTTTTGGGACTATTCCGGGAACTTTTGGAGACCCTTCCGGGGCATTTCTGGATGGTTTTCGGGATCCGTCCGCGATAGCGTGGGGGTCATTTCGTAGCTTTTTCTGGATAATTTCGGGATCATTTTGGATGCTATCAGGTTATCAACTCATTTAGTTCTTTTTTTTACTCAATTACAGAAATAAAATGTATTAGACAAAAAACAATTTTTTTAAACAGATAACTTGATAAGTAGGCTAACGCGAATAGCCCATATATTTAAATTTCTCTTTGCGGACGGGGTCGCGGGTAAAGGCTAGTAAATATATAAAAGGGTCGTGGCACCTCCCATAAAAATTAAATTTTTGAAACCCTTGGGCTATGGAAGTATTCATGCTAGAATATTGAAATTCAGCAAAGAGTTATACGAAATCAATCTTTGGTGCCCTCCATAAATTCTGAAACACATTATTCCAGAAAAATTAGTCAGAACCCTTTTTTCAGAAAGACAAAATTCAGAAGTCAAAATTCAGAAGTCAAGTCTCAGAAGTCAAATTTCAGAAGTCAAATTTTAGAAGTCAAATTTCCGATGTCAAATTTCAGAAGGCAAAATACAGAAGTCAAAATTCAGTAAGTAATCAGACGACAGGAAAAGCCATTGTGAATTCATACAACTGGCGAATGTTTGAAAAAAAAAAAACGTTCACAATAGTAAATAGCCTCGATCACCTGTTCAATCGCTGTTCGATTACTTAAATCATTTGCCAATAGAGTTTTTCAAACATTTTTGTAAACGACTGGTATATTGCATTATTTACATATTTTAAAATGTTTGCTTAACTGGCTGCTCATTTTTTATCTAATAACTAGATTTTAGAAATTAAAATCAATATGTAGTCTGATTTTCTCTATACGCAATTAAAAGCAAAGCTGATTTGAAATACAAATGGGTGATTCATGGCACTTCAATTTAATAACGGCGAGCAAAAAACAAACCTTTCTTCCATTCTTTGGCCATTCGCGACAGCCATTCTTCCTGTCAGCTATTATTTGACAGGTATGTCTGGCAATGGAGGAATAGAAAGATTTTTCACTTGTATGAATCCACAATTTTCTCTCGTTTATTTATTTGGAAGGTATTTTGTACATATAAAGAAAAAGCACAATCTAAAATTTTAAATTGTGTGCAATGGCAAGCATGTAATAAATTAAATCGTTCTTGCGTTTATCTTTTTCAAATGAATTTACTGGGATTCAAGCGGTTGATAAGAGCAATACACAGATTTATAGCTCCAAATTTTTCGCAACCAACCTTACCTACTCGAGGAGAATCCGGTTACAAATATGAGTGGTACACATATTTAGAAGGAGGCTCTGGCGACTCCAAGTTCCTCATGGAACCAGGTGGTGGGAGGTTGGGATGGCCTAGAAGTTTTAATGTGGTCATATTAATCGTTCCCGATATGGTTGGGCTAGTACATTGATGGTGATTTGTTTCTGGAACGTACATATATATATCCGACAAAGGACCATCAACATCGATAACGCTCCCCAAAGCATTCGCGCAAAATTTAATGTTTTTTGCTCTCTGATTACTTTCTGAATTTTGACTTCTGAAATTTGCTTCTGAATTTTGTCTTCTGATATTTGACTTCTGAAATTTCGCTTCTGAATTTTGATTTCTGAAGTTTTGTTTATGAGTTGTGACTTCTGAATTTTGGCTTTCTGAAAAAATAGTTCTGACTAATGTTTTCTGCAAAAAAGTATTTCAGAATTTTTTTTTTCTAAATTTATGGGGGAACCCAATCCCTTACACCACCGAGAAAATGTGGGTTGAGGAAGAAGAGGGCATAACACCTCTCATAAAATTGGAGTATTTCATACTGCATATCTCTCGATGTAGTAATTAAAATAATGAAAATTGGTAAAAATCTATATTTCCATCTACATCTTCTATCTACAAATATGTATAATATACATTGTATATATAAAAAATTCGAACAAATAAGCTTGAAGTGCAAGTTCAGCATGCGGAAAACCTGGCCCGTGAAAAATTGAAAGTGTGCACTACCTTTTATGGAATCGTCACTTAATCGGCCATCACGGAAGATAATTTATGATATCGACGTTTTGCGTACGTTTACAAACGCAAGCAAATAATTGGGTTCAGAGCAAAAGCTTGCATACAAAATTATCCAAAAAGTGATTTTCGACAACAAGGGGGCTGGTATATTTAGATGTGTATGGAGAAACAGGAAAAATTTGATATTAGATAATGCAAGAGCAAGGAGAGAAATTACTGTATCAGTTCGCCTTCCCAAGGCAGTCGGTTCTATGTATCGGAGCGACTCGGGATTTTTCCCGACCAAGAACTGTCATTTCAGTGTAACCCCATTTAATTTGTTGTGCCCCTCCCACAAATTGTCATCCTCCCAGCAGCTCAGGGAAAACAGACTCTTAGTCCCTACCACCTTTTGTGCCGTTTGCCAGCACATAATATATATGTTTGCGACATCCGCCTAATGCAGCTCCTGCCTTGGACGGTGCCACTTTCCTAGATGTTCTGGTCCTCAGGTCTCTTGCTGGCAGTACTTGGGAAAAGATAAAGAAAGGGTCACTACAAAGCAATTGGCCAGCCGATTGCATGCCACGCGTCCACGATATTGTCACCAAGCCTAAAGACTACCCACTGGAAGAAGCTACAGGGCTGCCAAAATAGTGCCCTCAGAACCGACACGGGTTGTCTACTTATCTCCCCAGAACACCATCTACATAACGAGGCCAGAATACTCCCCATTAGGGAGAGAAATGAAATACTAACCAAACAGTCCCTGTTTAATACCCAGAAACATTGGCACCCCAACAGACATCTGATTGATGAGCCAACACCACCCAGAGGCTTAAGGAGTCATCTCCGTAAGCATTATGAGTAAATACGGCACCTAAGAACATAGCCGTATGAAGCCAAAAATCACAAGCAGGTCCTCGGTAAAATCAACAAACAGGCGTCGGACCTCTATGCCAGGACTTGCCCGGTGAATCTTTTACTCAAAGAACAATACCCCAAACTTGCAGAAGAGGAACGCACACTCCCTAGGGAAACGCGTGTCACTCTAGCTCAACTTCGATCTGGATACTGTAACAGGTTAAACTCTTACCTATCCAGGATCAACCCCAATATACAAAACATACGTCCTGCTTGTAACGTGTCCCCACATGACACCAATCATCTCTTAAATTGTATTGTGGAACCAACACCTCTAATACCCCTCATCCCACTCACTCATGTAAGCTTATTGTGTGGGATTAGTGCACCATGGCTCATAAAGAGTCGCTGGCAGCTTTAGACCGAACCCTTAAGGACTTGAGGGGTAATGATCATCCCATGGATGACGCTTTCCTTTAACTTGCTGGAGATTTTTCGGCAAATCCTGGCAATTATTCCAAGAGGAACACCAGAAGCTTTTGCTTAACAACTTCTTGCATTCGGCAAAGGCAAAATTCCGTAGGTGCAGGAACATTACCATACATTTACAATTGACTATTTTCATTTCTAAATGACGCTTTCGCATTTACAATTGACTATTCTCATTTCCATGTCACGCTTTCGCATTTACGTTTGACGCTTTCTCACTTCCAACCAACTTATCTACATAAATACAACAGGTGTTGCTCTACATACAACATACGTTTGTCAAAGCTATAGTAATGATGTATATTGGAATGATTTTCATCCCTTGTTGTAGCATAGCGTCATCCATTACAGGAGTAAAAGAGATTTTCCGTCATCCCTTGTCAAATATGGTTTCGAGGCAAACCGGTTTCGGCGTTGTTCTATCATCAGTGTCGATTTTCGTTCTGATCTGTTGTTGTCGTTTGTGTTGTATTATTCGCAGCTACATGGGCAGGTTGTTATTGTATATTGCTCATGTACCTACGAACTATAAATATAGAACAAACGACAACAACAGGTGAGAACGAAAATCTACACTGATGATGGCACAACGCCGAAACCGGTTTGTCTCGAAACAAAATTTGACAAGGCATGGCGGAAAATCTCTATTCGTCCTGTAATGGATAACGCTATGCTATTCTATTATGGCCGTATGGTCTTCGCTCAAGCTGCCCCGAGGCCCTGAGCCCCTTTGCAGTTGTTAACAGTATGTTTTTGCTACAAGGTCTATAGGCGGAACGTGCAGTATAGCATACAGTGTAGCCGTCGGGGTTCCGGGGGGCTCTCATAATGCTAAGAATTGATAGTCTGAATACACCCTCAAATTTTTTGAGCCAGGTTATTTTGTGTGTGGTTTTTCACAAAACAAGAACTCCATAGTATAGGATAGGGTTTACAATCGCTGCAAACACCCAATGAGAAAGAGAGGGCACCAGCATTCTTTTACATGCATGAAGTGTCGTCGAGGCCTTCTTCGCCGTCTCCTTCACGATGAGCTTTCACGACAGCTTAATGTCTATGATGATTGCTAGATATTTTGTGGAAGGTTTCTCCTGTAGGGCCACCCACCTAACTTAATCCTTGTACAATTTGGCACCTTGTACCTCTTAGTAAACAAGACCATATCCGTCTTTTCTGCGTTGGCTATCAACAAGACATTACATGACCAGGTATGAATATCCCGAAACACCCGATCCATCAAAGAACTAATCTTTGGAATGCACTTTCTACCTATGATAATTGAAACATCATCTGCGTAAGCCAGAACCGCCTCAGCAGTTAGTTGATTACCTGCGTCCACAACATTTTTGAAAGCCTCGGCAATGTCTAAGAAGACTCCCAGAGCATACTTTTCATATTCCAGGACTTTCTCTATGTTTATTACCACCCTATGCAGTGCGGTGTCTATCGACTTGCGTTTGGTTATACATGTTATGTTGTGGAGAGCAGTTTTTCATCCACGTTGGACTTTATATACACATCTATCAGCCCCTCGAAGGTTTTGAAATTTTACGATTGTAGATCCTCAATAAATCCCTTTACTAGCCCCGGCACACTTCAGTTTCCCCGGTCTTTGCCAGCTTAAACATTTCTTTATCCTGTCTTCTAAGAAGGCCCAACACATTGCTCCACCATTGCGGATTTGCTTTTCCTCTTAGAGGGCAAGCTCTGTTATATGCAGTCATAAGCGTCCTTGTTATGAAATCATTGGACTCCTCCAGTTCCTCCACATTGGCAATCTCTTTGGGTTGTCCCAGTTTTGTTTCTACATGTTTCTGGAATTTCGTCTAGTTCGTTGGCCCAGGGTTTATAAAGGTTCCTCCATTCTCTACAATCTTTAGAGGGATGCTGAATGTGATATAAGCATGGTCGGAGAAGGATGGTCTATCAAGAACCATCCAATCATACCTTGATATATCACGTTCACAACTCAATGTAATATCAAGAACTTTGCTGGATGTTAGACCAATATCCCCCAATGTTCCCCTGTTGTCTATGTGCAAATTGGTTTACAAATATATATTTAACAAAATATAGATTCGCCTCTCTCATTCGTATATCCTCCTCCAAACCGGCCTTTGCGCCCTTCGTCCTGTACTAACCTCTTGCACTCCATCGGTGGAACCTCCGCACAATGGTCCATGTTGCAGGATGCCAGGATAAATGCCTGGAAATTCTTCTGATAAACGGCCACCACTACGACGTCCTCAGTAGTGTAATTAGGCAGCATATATTAATGCAGCTGCAGCTCGCACCGTTCCATCCGTTTCCGCGTAGTAAACGTCAAATCTGCGCGCTCTGATTCGAGAAACCTTTCCCCCGATGCGAGCCACGGCTCCTGGATCAGCGCCACGAACACTCTTCAAGGGTTAGGAGGAGTTCGCTCGACGCCACTTTACTGTGTTGGAGGTTTATCAGTAAGACTCGCAGCACCATTGGGCTGTTTGTCCCCCTCCAACACCGCTCCGCCTCATTGTCGGGCAGAATGGAGTTCGGCTAAACCCTCACACCAACGAAAAGGTGCCTACTCTAGTGAGGGTATAGCCATGAAGAAAGCCGCAGACATTCTGGAGGAAGCGTGCTCAAGCTGCAATCTCGCCAATATATATGTATATTGCCTTCTGGCGCCACATGCTTATAACTTAGGTCTAGTCAGCAACAGCAGGTGT
This sequence comes from Eurosta solidaginis, assembly GCF_040869045.1. Taxonomy (NCBI): domain Eukaryota; kingdom Metazoa; phylum Arthropoda; class Insecta; order Diptera; family Tephritidae; genus Eurosta; species Eurosta solidaginis. The sequence continues at coordinate 139,961,170 of NC_090320.1, read as the reverse complement.
AGGAAGTGCGAGCTGGAGGAAGGACCGGTTGAGCACGTTCTGTATTCGTGTTCTGCGCTCGATAGGTCAAGGCTCCAGTTATTATGTTTGTATATTTATTTAAATTTTATTTTTTATTTGCCAGATCTCAAGGCAGCAATTAAGCGAGCTCCTAGAAAACTTCTAGTATTTGCAAAGAGGACGGAGTTATTCCATAGCATTAGTCCTGGTACCTGATTATGGTTCTTCCGTTTGGTCGTCAAACAAGTTCTGGTAACACTATGGACACATTCAATCTGTGTGAGGTCTTCATTGACCGGCCTAGCTTAGCTGATTAACATTTGTGTCTTTGTTTATCAGGCCATTATTGCGTTCCTATTCCTGTGTTGCAGCTTTTAAGGTACATGGGTTTCCAGTTCTTATATTTCCCTCTTTGATTCGCTTTGTAGATTTTAAGGTTTTGTTCATGTCATCCGCCTCCTGGTTCTGGGACGTTTGCACTTCCCCTTCTGCCTCTTAAAAGTAGGTTCAGCCGACCGCTGCCCTCCTGTCAAGCGAAACGGCGTAGATGTAGCTCCTAAACCGCTCTGGCTCATAGCCGGTGCTATGGAGTTCGGCAAAGCCCTCACTCCGGCGACAAGGTGCCTACTATAGTTAAGAAAACTTGAGGCATCTCTCGCAAAGAATATACGTTCAATGTCATATAGTGTTTTTCACTGCGAAAAAAATTTTGCGCCCGTTATGTCACAATCGTAATCGTACATTAGCTTATATCCAGCGTTTAAAAAAATCCCTTTAGCTTCGCTAAGTTTTGCGTACTTTCACAAGCATTAAAAAGTCACATATTATTATTGTCGCATCCGAACCGCATTATACATGGTCACATATAAGTACTTAAATATTTGAGGTAGCCAAAATTTGTATGAAACGTAGCATTCTGGTATCGCTTATACCACTTCTCATGTTCCTTTTTATGCAGGTTTAAATGCGTACGAATATCGGGTCTTTTACCCAGGACTTGCCCATATATACAAGTTAGTTATAGGCTAACTTATTTTTCGGCTAAGATGACAAGTAATCCAAAGATAACGACGTGTAATTAGTTACCTTGTTCTTTAGCAAGAAATATGGTGGATATTCTTCTTAAACAAATTGAGGCATTATTTTTTGTAAAAATGGGAATTCTTTGGGAGAACTTTCTTGCTCTCATATAAAAACGTGTACAGTGAGGAAAATTACGTTTAAAATAGTTCGAATTTCACCTCAAAATTTTTTTCGAAATAAACTAATTATGTTAATTGTACCACGTAACCGCATAAACTAATTGAGATAAATATAGACTTCCATGTATCAAAATGATCAGGATGAAAAAAGAAATGCATTAAGCCATGCAGGTTCATATGTCCGTTCGCCTATCTGCCAGTAAACACGATAACTTGAGTAAACTTTAAGGTATCTTAATAAAACCTGCATATTCGTAGCCGCTTATTTCGCGTCACATTTTTGAAAAGCACTTAAAAATACATCGCGAAAAAGTTCAGTACTAACCTCCTTATTACGTAAAATGCTTCTGCTAAAAATTTATGAAATTGCTTAAGGTACTTTAAATAAAATAAAATAGTCGTAAAAGGTCATAATAGACAATATATATGCGAAAACTGACTTTATATCTATGTCATTTTTGCGATGTTTCGGTAGCCACAGAAAGCAGGTGTACCTTTATGCACACACAATTTTGTAATGTTTTTATCAGCACTTCAACATAGTTCACTTATGTATGAATTAAGCGGGGATTGCCCAAATCGCTTTTAAATGTATGAAAACACTAGCTGACCCCTGCAAACTTCGTTTTGTCCAAAATCAAGTGCGCAGAAAAGCATGCAATATTTAGTACCATGTGGCCGATAGCAAATACCACCTAAGTGAAAGAAGTAAGGCTATTATCGCTTATGACTACATGGTACTAAATGCTGCATACTTTTCTGCGCACTTCTGGAATTTTAGCCTAGCGAAAGTTGGAATTTGGGGGCGGCTGGTGTCACTGGAGTTAACACATTGTTTCGTTATACGGTGGCGCAATGACGCCACTAACAGCAGTACCACTACCGACTCATCTTCGACATAACATCAATTCGCAACACTTCAACCAAAGACTCTTTAAATATAAGATGACGCATTGTAGAGTTCTAAAACTCTGTGGAAATTGTAGGACGGCTGACTTTTTAAGGCTGTATAGCTCTGTAATTTATTTTGCCTTTGGAAAAATCACCTATTTGAAAATAAGCTGGCTGAAAAATATTGGCATAATAGCTTAAGTTAAATCAACAATTGAAAATCTCAGCCAAGTGATCTGTAAAAAAAGCTAATTTGTCTATTTGTTTCTTACTTTTGCGATATAGTCTGTGTTCAAAATGTAGCAGTCTTACTTTTTGTGACAGCGGTTAACGCTCTTCAGCAAAATTTGAGCAGATGTGGCAATTTCACGCGGTCGTTGTACGAAATGTTGACAATCTATTGATCATCTCTAGGAAATTAGTGACATTCCGGCAACTAAGCAGCAGTTTAGCAAAACTACTGTTATTATTTGGCTGCTCAAACACTCCCGTATTAATTGTGTATTAAATCTAAAATATAAAACTCAAAAATGAATCCGGTTGTTATGTCCGCAGCATTTATTTGGTTCAAATACACAACCAATAATAGCCAAAGCCATAATAATTTACATGGGGCATCAATTCTTTCTCTAATTCAAAAGCTGAACTACCAGCGCTACCGTCATCAGCTCTGTGTCATCATTGCCAGTAGCGCCAATAACACCAAACTCGTGCCTGACACACAAACACCGTTTCACTCAATAGCGCAAGTAAAATGTACTACGCACCTATTACTGAGTAGCGTCAAAAATTCGCTTGGAGTCATTGCGTCAATGCGATGGCATCGGCATTGGCGCTGGCGCCATGCAATTTACATCACTAGGATTTCATTCCACTCTTTTAAAATGGCTTGAATCCTATCTCTCCTCTCGTAAATGTGTGGTTACTGTTGATGGGGCATCATCTGATCCTTTCATTGCGACTTCTGGGGTTCCACAGGGTAGCATACTGGGCCCGCTTCTCTTCGTAATTTTCATCAATGATATAACCAGCTTTTTCAATTACGCAAATTTTCTGTTGTACGCTGATGAATCTTGTACTCAAAGAACAATACCCTAACCTTGCAGAAGAGGAACGCACACTCCCTAGGGAAACGCGTGTCACTCCAGCTCAACTTCGATCTGGATACTGTAACATGTTAAACTCTTACCTATCCAGGTTCAACCCCTACATACAAAAGATACGTCCTGCTTGTAACGTGTACCCACATGACATCCACCATCTCTTAAATTGTATTGTGGAACCAACACCTTTAATACCCCTCATCCCACTCAATCATATAGGCAAAAGTGACGTTCTAACGACATGTAAGCTTATCGTGTGGGATTAGTGCACCATGGCTCATAAACAGTCGCTGGCAGCTTTAGACCGAACCCTTAAGGACTTGAGTGGTAATGATCACCCCATGGATGATGCTTTCCTTTAACTTGCTGGAGATTTTCGGCAAATTCTGGCAATTATTCCAAGGGGAACACCAGAAGCTTTTACTTAACATCTGCTTTCTCATTTCCAACCAACTTATCTACACACTCAAAAAAAATTTATCATGAAGGCGATGCCATCTAGGCATCAATGTGCAATTTTTGCTTATTTTTTTCGTCATCAATGATCCTATGATATTGACATTTTCGAAATATTAGTTTGATACTTGTATTTGTCAAGTTAATAGACTACATACAAATGTAATGCGTTTTATAATCAATCTACACAATTTTCAGGTTAAAATGGAAACCCTTCAATTAAAAATCAAATAATTCATTTTAAAATGGGAAAATTTCAATTCAAAATCAGACTTTTCAACTTAAAATGAGAAAGCTTCATTTAAAAACGAGAATTCTCCATTTTAAAATTGGATTGTTTACTTGAAAATGAGAAAATTGCGATTCAAAATAAGAAAAACTGAATTAAAAATCAGATTAGGCAATTCAAATTAAGAAACCTTCATTTTAAAATAGGAAATATTCATTTGAATATAGGAATAGTCATTTTAAAATGAGAAAGCAACATTTGAGAAGCTTTAATTAAAAAATATGAAGCCCACCGTGAACCGGCTGATTGGACCTTATCAGTGCGGCTTCAGACCTGGTAAATCTACCATCGACCAGATTTTCACAATGCGCCAAATTTTGGAAAAAACCCGTGAAAAGAGAATCGACACACATCACCTCTTCGTCGACTTTAAAGCCGCCTTCGACAGCACGAAAAGGAGCTGCCTATATGGCGCTATGTCTGAATTTGGTTTCCCCGCAAAACTTATACGGCTGTGCAAAATGACGTTGAGCAACACCATCAGCTCAGTCAGAATTGGGAAGGACCTCTCCGAGCCGTTCGAAACTAAACGAGGTTTCAGACAGGGTGACCCCCTATCGTGCGATTTCTTTAATTTGATGCTGGAGAAAATTATACTAGCTGCAGAACTTAACCGCACTGGAACAATATACTATAAAAGCGTGCAATTACTGGCATATGCTGATGACATTGATATCATCGGCCTAAGCACCCGCGCTGTTAGATCTGCTTACTCCAAGCTGGAAAAAGAAGCGGTAAAGATGGGTTTGATGGTGAATGAGGACAAAACGAAGTACCTGCTGTCATCGAGCAAAGAGTCAGCGCATATGCGCCTTGGCAACCACGCTACTGTTGGCAGCCATAATTTCGAAATGGTAAAAGACTTCGTTTATTTGGGAACCAGCATCAACATTAGCAACAGCATCAGCACTGAAATCCAGCGAAGAATCAATCTTGCCAATAAATGCTACTTTGGACTAGGTAGGCAATTGAAAAGTAAAGTCCTCTCTCGGCGAACGAAAATCATACTCTACAAGTCACTTATCGCACCCGTCCTGCTATATGGGGCAGAAGCATGGACCATGACAACAGCAGATGAAGCGGCTTTGGGAGTGTTCGAGAGAAAAGTTCTTCGAAAGATTTATGGACCTCTACGCGTTGGCGAAGGCGAGTACCGAAGAAGATTTAATGATGAGCTGTACGAGCTATACGCAGACATCAACATAGTCCAGCGAATTAAAACGCAGCGGCTGCGCTGGCTAGGCCATGTTATGCGAATGAAAGATGATGCTCCGGCCAAGAAAGTGTTTCTATCGGAACCCGCCTATGGAAGCAGAGGTAGAGGGCGGCCCCCACTCCGTTGGAAGGACCAGGTGGAAAACGATTTAAAATCCCTTGGTGTGACCAATTGGCGCCGGTTGGCGGAGCGAAGGAGCGACTGGCGCGCCTTGTTGGACGGCCATAACCGTTTAGACGGTTAAGCGCCAATTAAGTAAGTAAGTAAGTAATTAAAAAATAAGAAAGTTTTGTTTTAAAATGAGAATATAATATCGTATGAGCTTAAGTTTTAAATAAAAACCACTATGCACAACAGCACTTCTTTAATGAAAAAGACATCAAGTACTTAGGCAACGAAAAATCAGATAATAATATTATTAATCGAGTAAAACATAGCAGCAGTAATAATGCAGTTCCAGGACAATCGTGCTTTTTGCGTTGAAAAATAGATAGAAGAGCGATTTCGCGTATTCTACCATGTAAGCACCTATTTCACGAGCACTGCATCCGTTCTCTATTGAACAGGGATGACAAATGTGCCCAATTTGTCGCCAGGAAATAGATGGTATGGTCAAATGCAGAAAAGTTAAAATCTTTGTATACCTATATGTATTTATATACATATAATTTTTCAGATACCGAAGAATGTTCGAGAAAAGTTTATAAGAAAAAATCAAAAACAAGAGGCGGCTGCTAACCCAAACTTCTTTCTTGGGAACAAGTCGATGTCATGGTTTCGTGGTTAGAGCAGAACTATAGTATTAACCTTGATTTGTTATAATTTGCGTCAATGCTCTATGTCACTCTACAATAGATAACGCTGTAGGTAACCATTCAGGTGGACGATCGCAGGTGTTACGCCTTGGCCCTTATTCGCCCATGATCAACCTTATTGAAACCATTTGGGCTAAGATAAAAACATATGTTAAGAGTCACATGACCATTCCCATTGCAGTACTTGGAATATTTGGTAGACGGAGCTAAAGTAACCATAACTGGCGGTGATTGTGCACGAGCGTTTCACTCATCCATACAAATGTTGTAGCTTTAGAAAACAGGCATGTAGGAAATTAGTTATAGTCAAATTTTTATAACATTTTTTTTTCTCATTTTCAATTGGTGGATTCTCGTTTTCAAATAAAAAGTTCTGTTTTTGAAATGATATTTTCTAATTTTTAAATGAAATTTTCTCGTTTTCAAGTGGCTTGTCTTATTTTAAAATAAACGTTTCCTATTTTGAAATGAAACAATCTTATTTTGAAGTGACTATTCTGATCTTCAAATGAAAGTTTCTCATTTTAAACTGAAGTTTTCTTATTTTAAATTTACTATTCTGATTTTCAAATGAAATTTTCTCACATTAAACTGAAGCTTTCTCATTTTAATTTGTCTATTCTGATTTTCAAATGAAGTTTTCTTATTTCAAGTTGAAGTTTTCTCATTTTAATATGAAAATGGTGTAGTATTAAATGTTATAATAATGAAACTAGGAACTTTATACAGTTATCATTTTGATACATTTTAAGGACGAAACAAATATTTTCCATGGGCAAATCAATAGTAAAGATACAAAATTGATACTTTTAATTATACTCTTTATAATATTTATCGTTGCATTGATATCACGAAAATTATACCGTTTATAGTTTCATTTTTGCACATCGTGTATTAAAATGATAGTGATACTTTTTTTTTTGAGTGCATAAATATAACAGCTGTTGCTCTACATACAACATACGATTGTCACAGGTATAGTAATGATGTATATTAGAATGATTTTCGGTCATCTCTTGTTGCAGCATAGCGTCATCCATTACAGGAGGAACAGAGATTTTTCGTCATCCCTTGTCAAATTTGGTTTCGAGACAAACCGGTTTCAGCGTTGTTCCATCATCAGTGTCAATTTTCGTTCTGATCTGTTGTTGTCGTTTGTGTTGCATTATTCGTAGGTACATGGGCAGGTATTGTTATTGTATAGTGCTCATGTAGCTACGAACTATAAATATAGAACAAACGACAAACACAGATCAAATATTAATGCAGCTGCAGCTCGCACCGTTCCATCAGTTTCCGCGTAGTAAACGTCAAACCTGCGCGCTCTGATTCGAGAAACCTTTCCCCCCGATGAGAGCCACGGCTCCTGGATCAGCGCCACGAACACTCTTCAAGGGTTAGGAGGAGTTCGCTCGACGCCACTTTACTGTGTTGGAGGTTTATCAGTAAGACTCGCAGCACCATTCGGCTGTCTGTCCAACTACAACCCCGTCTACCTCATTGTCGGGCGCAATGGAGTTCGGCTAAATCCTCACACCAACGAAAAGGTGCCTACTCTAGTGAGGGTATAGCTATGAAGAAAGCCGCAGACATTCTGGAGGAAGCGTGCTCAAGCTACAATCTCGCCAATATATATGTATATTGCCTTCTGGCGCCACATGCTTATAACTTAGGTCTAGTCAGCAACAGCAGGTGTAGGAAGTGCGAGCTGCAGGAAGGACCGGTTGAGCACGTTCTGTATTCGTGTTCTTTGCCAGATCAAGGCTCCAGTTATTATTTTTGTATATTTATTTAAATTTTATTTTTTATTTGCCAGATCGCAAGACAGCAATTAAGCGAGGTCCTAGAAAACTTCCAGTATTTGCAAAGAGGACGGAGTTATTCCATAGCATTAGCCCTGGTACCTGATTGTGGTTCTTCCGTTTGGTCGTCAAACAAGTTGTGGTAACACTATGGACACATTCAATCTATGTGAGGTCTTCATTGACCGGCCTAGCTTAGCTGATTAACATTTGTGTCTTTGTTTATCAGGCCATTATTGCGTTCCTATTCCTGTGTTGCAGCTTTTAAGGTACATGGGTTTCCAGTTCTTATATTTCCCTCTTTGATTCGCTTTGTAGATTTTAAGGTTTTGTTCATGTCATCCGCCTCCTGGTTCTGGGACGTTTGCCCTTCCCCTTCTGCCTCTTAAAAGTAGGTTCAGCCAACCGCTGCCCTCCTGTTAAGCGAAACGGCGTAGATGCAGGTCCTAAACCGCTCTGGCCCATAGCCGGGTGCTATGGAGTTCGGCAAAGCCCCCACTCCGGCGACAAGGTGCCTACTATAGTTAAGAAAACTTGAGGCATCTCTCGCAAAGAATATACGTTCATTGTCATATAGTGTTATTCACTGAGAAAAAAATTTCGCGCCCGTTCGCTTCATCGTAATCGTACATTAGCTTATATCCAGCGTTTAAAAAAATCCCTTTACCCATATATACAAGTTAGTTATAGGCTAACTTATTTTTCGGCTAATGTGGCAAGTAATCCAAAGATAACGACGTGTAATTAGTTACCTTGTTCTTTAGCTTTTGGGGCTTTAAATGTCACGAAAACATTGTTTGGGAAAATAACGTGGAATAGGGTGGACATTCTTCTTAAACATATTGAGGGATTATTTTTTGTAAGAATGGGAATTCTTTGGGAGAACTTTCTTGCTCTCATATAAGAACGTGTACAGTGAGGCAAATTACGTTTAAAATAGTTCGAATTTCACCTCAAAATTTTTTTCGAAATAAAGTAATTTTGTTAATTGTACCACGTAACCGCATAAACTAATTGAGATAAATATAGACTTCCATGTATCAAAATGATCAGTATGAAAAAAGAAATTCATTAAGCCATGCAGGTTCATTTGTCCGTTCGTCCATCTGCCAGTAAACACGATAACTTGAGTAAACTTCAAGGTATCTTAATAAAATCTGCATATACGTTGCTGCTTTTTTTTGCTTCACATTTTTGAAAAGCACTTAAAAATACATCGCGAAAAAGTTCAGTACTAACCTCCTTATTACGTAAAATGCTTCTGCTAAAAATTTATGAAATTGCTTAAGGTACTTTAAATAAAATAAAAGAGTCGTAGAAGGTCATAATAGACAATATATATGCGAAAACTGACTTTATATCTATGTCATTTTTGCGATGTTTCAGTAGCCACAGAAAGCAGGTGTACCTTTATGCACTCGCAATTTTGTAATGTTTTTATCAGCACTTCAAAACAGTTCACTTTATGTATGAATTAAGCGGGGATTGCCCAAATTGCTTTTAAATTTATGAAAACACTAGCTAACCCCTGCAAACTTCGTTTTGTCCAAAATCAAGTGCGCAGAAAAGCATGCAATATTTAGTACCATGTGGCCGATAGCAAATACCACCTAAGTGAAAGAAGTTAGGCTGCTAACGCTTATGACTACATGGTACTAAATGCTGCATACTTTTCTGCGCACTTGATTTTCTTTTAGAGATTTTTGGCTATGGAATTTTAGCTTAGCGAAAGTTGGAATTTGGGGCCGGCTGGTGTCACTGGAGTTAACACTTTGTTTCGTTATACGGTGGCGCAATGACGCCACTAACAGCAGTACCATTACAGACTCATCTTCGACATAACATCAATTCTCAACACTTCAACCAAGGACTTTTTAAATATAAGATGTTGCATTGTAGAGTTCTAAACCTTTGTGGAAATTGTAGGACGGCTGACTTTTTAAGGCTGTATAACTCTGTAATTTATTTTGCCTTTGGAAAAATTACCTATTTGAAAATAAGCTGGCTGAAAAATATTGGCATAATAGCTTAAGTTAAATCAACAATTGAAAATATGAGCCAAGCGATTTGTAAAAAAAGCTAATTTGTCTATTTGTTCCTTACTTTCTCGATATAGGGTGTGTTCGAGCTGCAGCAGTCTTACTTTTTATGACAGCGTATAACGCTCTTCAGCAAAATTTGAGCAGATGTGGCAATTTCGCGCGTTCGTTGTACGAAATATTGACAATCTATTTATCATCTCTAGGAAATCAGCGACATTCCAGCAACTAAGCAGCAGTTTAGCAATACTACTGTTATTATTTGGCTGCTTAAATACTCCCATATTAATTGTGCATTAAATCTAAAATATAAAACTCAAAAATGAATCCGGTTGTTATGCACGCAGCATTTATTTGGTTCAAATACACAACCAATAATAGCCAAAGCCATAATAATTTACATGGGGCATCAATTCTTTCTCTGATTCAAAAGCTGAACTACCAGCGCTACCGTCATCAGCTCAGTGTCATCATTGCCAGTAGCGCCAATAACACCAAACTCGTGCCTGACACACAAACACCGTTTCACTCAATAGCGCAAGTAAAATGTACTACGCACTTATTACTGAGTAGCGTCAAAAATTCGCTTGGAGTCATTGCGTCAATGCGATGGCATCGCCATTGGCGCTGGCGCCATGCAATTTACATCACTTGGATTTCATTCCACTCTTTTAAAATGGCTTGAATCCTATCTCTCCTCTCGTAAATGTGTGGTTACTGTTGATGGGGCATCATCTGATCCTTTCATTGCGACTTCTGGGGTTCCACAGGGTAGCATACTGGGCCCGCTTCTCTTCGTAATTTTCATCAATGATATAACCAGCTTCTTCAATTACGCAAATTTTCTGTTGCACGCTTATGATCTCAAGATTTTTTCGACAATTACGAGCAACGAAGACATGGTAAGGCTATAATCTGATATTGATAATGTTGCCGACTGGTGTAAACGTAATAAGTTGAATCTTAATATAAAAAAGTGCTCACATGTTTGCTACTCAAAGTCTCGCTGTCCGTTACCCACATGGTATACAATTGATTATCTAGTTTAAGTGAAATTACTGATCTACGTGTTGTATTCGATTGTAAATTTCTGTTTCAAACCCACTTGAGTTACATAATTGCGAAGGCATATTCAACACTTGCCTTCATTAAACGTTTTAGCTCTTATTTTACCGATCCTTACACATCAAAATTGCTATACACCTCTCTTGTGCGGTCTAAATTAGAATACGCTGTCTTTATCTGGAGGCCATTCTATAGTTGTCACATTACCAGGCTCGAACGTGTGCAAAAAGTTTTTGTTCGCTTTGCCCTACGGTCGTTGCATTCCAATGACCCGATTCCTTCTTACAGTAGTCGCTGTTTACTTATAAGCCTAAAATCGTTAAACAGCAGACGTTCTATTCTGTCTCTCACCTTTGTTTTCGACTTGATAAGTGGAGCGATTGACTGCCCATTTCTGCTGGCCAGAATTTGTTTCAACATCCCACAGAGGAGCCTACGCAATCACGATACTTTCTGGCTGGACACGGTTAGAACAAATTACGCGTCTAATGCTCCAATTTCAAGAGCTTTAAAAGAGTTTAATATGCTTTCAAATCCTGTTGGTCTGAACTTTTCCTCCATAAAACATATGTTTAAATCGATATTAAATGACTTATATACGTAAACTTTTAGGTAACTTTTATTTTTTAAGATTAAATAACTGTGTGTATATTTTTTTTTCTTGTAATCTGTAGGAAAATGTTCACATTTTCTAGATTAATACGAGATAAATAAATAAATAATCGCAGCGGCAAAACGTATGGTGAATTCCTGTTGCAGCCGTCCCACTTTGTGGCGAATGAACGACTCTACAATGCTCCCTCTTATTAATCAACTCTCTTTGCTCTTAGTCAAAACTTCACCCTAATTCCGCCAATAACACTGCTGTGGCGCCACCCATGACTGTTAATAAATAGCGTTATGAGCGGGCGACATCTGTAATTCGGTAATCGAAAGTTGCTCCTAGTCATAAAATGCCACCTACGAATATTATAACATGAGCGGGCGACATCTGTAATTCGGTAATCGGAAGTTGTTGTTAGCAGAGTAGATTAATAAGAGGTAGCATTGTAAAGTCGTTCATTCGCCACAAAGTCGGACGGCTGCGACAGGAATTCATCATTCGTTGTGCCCCTGCTTCGTTTTCACCATCTGGATTAAAAAAGCCATAAGCCTGGGCATTCGCGCAATTTTAGTGATGTAAATTGCATGGCGCCAGTGCCAATGCCGGTGCCAGCTCAATGGTAGCTCATTGACGCAATGACTCCAAGCGAATTTTTGACGCTACTCAGTAGTGAGTGCGTAGTACATTTCACTTGCGCTATTGAGTGAAACGATTTTTGTGTGTCAGGCACGAGTTTGGTGTTATTGGCGCTACTCGCAATGATGACACTGAGCTGATGGCGGTAGCGCTGGTAGTTCAGCTTTTGAATCAAAGAAAGAATTGATGACCCATGCTAATTATTATGGCTTTGGCTATTATTGGCTGTGACTTTGAACCAAATAAATGCTGCGGACATAACAACCGGAGTCATTTTTGAGTTTTATATTTTAGATTTAATGCACAGTTAATACGGGAGTGTTTGATCAGCCAAATAATAACAGTAGTATTGCTAAACTGCTGCTTAGTTGCTGGAATGTCGCTAATTTCCTAGAGATGATCAATACATTGTCAACATTTCGTTCAACGAACGCGCGAAATTGCCACATCTGCTCAAATGTTGCTGAAGGAGGTTATGCGCTATCATAAGAAGTAACAATGCTGCAGCTGGAACATACCCTATATCGAGCAAATAAGAAACAAATAGACAAATAAGCTTTTTTACAAATCGCTTGGCTGAGATTTACAATTGTTGATTTAACTTAAGCTGTTATACCAATATTTTTCAGCCACCTTATTTTCAAATAGGTAATTTTTCCAAAGGCAAAATAAATTACAGAGTTATACATCCTTAAAAAATCAGGTGGATAACATAGCAAAGGGATGATGAATTCCTCCTACAGCCGTCCTACAATTTCCACAAAGTTTTAGAACTCTACAATGTACCATCTTATATTTAAAGCAGGCATCGGCAAAATCAAAATGCAGATGTGTTAGTGAGTGCGCGATAATGGCGCACATCACTTGATGCATCGGTTTTCATATTTCATTCGCTTATTAGCAAGCAACAAGACAAGATTATTTGTTATTATATTTTTAATGCGCACAATGGCAAGAACAAGATTTATACAATTAAATACATTATATTTTCGCAAAAGGGTTCGTCAACATTGAATATTTTTCGCATGTGCGCATTGTAAAAACTAACAAACGATCTTTGCTTGTTGCTTGCTAATAACACTCGTCAGCGAGCGACGAACACGATCGATGTTACTGCGCCAAATGCTCAGCGACAACTTAACTAAAGAGAATAAAGGCCGCGGCACAATGACATTTTTCATATAGATGCGTTTAACACAAGCTTATGCATTCCAATAACATCGCCTCAATCAACCAAGATGTTGCGTTTGTAAATATGAAGGAACTTCATACTTGGCAATTGAAGTTTATTACGCCTTGCCGATTCACATACAAAATTTCGCGAAGCACTGTTACAAACATTCTCCATATACAACATAAATACTTGCTAACATATTTTGTGTCGTATTCCATTGTTATGTTGCAGTTTTTAATTGAGAAAAATGTTAGATAATTTACCAACCAGTGGGAAAAAAATTCCACTTGCAAAGTGTGCCAACACCCTTAGCCAAAGCAAATGTCAAATTCATCTTCTTATGGTTTGCTTGTAACGAAATTTGGGAGTTGGCTACTTTTCAATAACAGATGGCGCCAGTGTAGCTCATTCTACCGTTCTCCATAAAAATTTGTGAAATCTATTCATAATGCATAAGCTTGTGTTGAACTCATCTATATGAAAAATTGCTTATGTGTCGAGCCTTTAAGAATACGTGTGAATTGAGTCTGCACAATTGTGCCATTATTTTCCGATGTCTGATTTAAAGGGTGTTTGCTGTTAGTCAAAACTTCACCACAATGCAGCCAATAACACTGCAGTGACGCCACCTACCACAGGTAATAAATAGCGTTATGAGCGGGCGACATCTGTCATTCGGCAGTCGAAAGTTCCTGCTAGTCATATAATGCCACCTACGAATATTATAGCATGAGCGCGCGACATCTGTAATCGCGAGTTGCTGCTATTCAATACGCGAGCATGGGATTCACAACGTGGAAAGAAATTTTTCTCATATAAAATAGCATGGTTAATCCCATGCCCGCAAAGCAATGGCATGAAATATTGCTTGATAAGCATGTTTTGAACCTTCTTGTTACTTCTAGTCACCCAGAGGTAAAAAAAATACTCTTTACGAATGCCCTTATCAACAGTTTTCATTTGATATCCATATTGTATAAACACATTCTAGTGGTAGCCGGGTCCACGTTTTGGGCTATATCTCGAGACCCTAGTCACCCAGAGGTTTGAAAATTGTTCTGCAGCAAAGCACTCATCAACAGCTTTCAATTGATATCCATATTGTATAAACACATTCTAGTGGTACCCGGGTCCACGATTTGGGCTCAAGAACCTAGCCACAAAGCGGTATAAAATATAGCATATAGCCTATTTGGGTACCTGGATAATATACCTACAAAATTTTATAAAAGTCGGTCCAGTAGTTTTCAAGTTTTAAGCATCTGAACTATACTCACCACGATTCATTTTTATACTCAGCGTGCTTTGCACACAGAGTATATTAACTTTGATTGTATAACGGTTGGTTGTACAGGTATAAAGGAATCGAGATAGATATAGACTTCCATATATCAAAATCATCAGTATCGAAAAAAAATTTGGAGGACTTGAAACAAATAACGAAAACAAGTAGGGAGAGATTAGAAGTGAAAGAATATGAAACCATGGTGGAAAAACAACACCATTTTTCGAAGCACATTTGCACTATCACAGAAAAAATTCACCAAAAAAAGCTGCAAGCTCAAATATCACAAAGCAGTGACAAGTTTGGAATAAGGTTTAATGAAGATTGGTTCATCAACAAAACCAGCACTGAAGTACCACATGAAAGCCGTTGTTTACTCTCGTTTGGAACAAAATTTACATTACCAGTAACAAAAGGTAATTTTTCCCCCATACATCTAATCGCAGAATTAGAACAAGGGATACAAAATATAGAGGATATAGCCACAAAAATTAGCAGCTACCAAAGAAGAATAAATAACAATCCGAAAGAAAGATATATAATTCAAATGTTTGAAAACACAAAGAAATTTCTAATATATTTATTTCGGGCCAATTTTTTGTTACAATTGTAAATATTTGGAGCTTTTCGGCTGATAAAATAAAGACAAAACACAAGGTTTCTCTTTTCCTCCTACGCGTTTCGATGAAATTTTTTCATCTTCTTCAGTGAGACTGTATATTTGTCATAAAATATGATATAAAACAAAACAAACATTAACAATTTAATTAGAGTTACACAATTTACGTCACTCTGTTGTTAACATAATACTTACATTCAATTTATAACATTGAAACTTTCAACATCTAACACATAAATAAACAAAACTTTACATTTAATTTACTGCCTCCATTCATGTTTCCTGCTTCGTCTATTGGCTGATAATGCCGTCATATAAGCGCAGTTTATATTGTTGACGTCTTCTTTGAAATTCATTGCAGTATTGATTTTTTGTTTTATTCGTAGAGCTTCCAGCGTCATTCGTGTTCGTTCTTCCCCTCAACGTCTAATATTTTCGCGTTTTCGAAGTCCGCTGTGTGTCCTTTGTTGGTCAAATGTTCGCATAGTGCTGTTGTTGTTTTTCTATTTTTGGCGTCTAGTCTATGTTCGTTTATTCGTACACTTAGCGATCGCTTCGTCGTTCCAATGTATATTAGATTGCAAGTTTCTCCTGCGCTCCCATTACATTTTATTTCGTATACAAAGATTGTGTTCAATGTTCGATTTGGTTTATGCGCAAATTTTATATTGTTGTCGTGTGTGATGCTATACAATGTTTTTTTGTCCATTAATCCTGGTATGTAATTGACGCCTGCATATACTTATTTGCTTTTCTTTTACATTTTTCTGTTCAGTGATGTTTTGCACGCAGTTGCTTTGACTAATTGTTGTTGTTATCCATGCGTCTATTAATGTGTTAGGGTAGCCATTCTTATATAAAATATTTTTAATGTTTTTTTAAATTTGTGGTCATGACATGAACTCCTGTTCACTTAAATTGTAGATTTCTTTATAAAGCTTATGGCCGTGTTCTTTTTTTGAATACATGGGTGGTTTGAATGGTAGTTTATTATTCTAGATGATGATACGGCTTTACCATACCAATTAGTTTTTAGGGTTTGGCTCGATATTATAACTTCGATATCTAGGAAGGACAACTTGTTGTTTTTCTCGTTCTCTACCGTAAATTTTATTTTGGTATGTTGGTTATTTAGTGTTTTAAGTATTTCTTCCACGTCCTTAGTTTTATTTATAGCGAATATATCATAAACATATTTGTTTATGTATTTGATATATACGTCCTTTAATTAAAGCTCAGCAATGCTGTCGTCAATTATTTTGTCTAAAACTATATCAGCTACAGTGGGCGATAGAGGATTCCCCATAGGCATGCAATACACCTGTTGGTAGAACGTACCATCATAGGTGAAATAGTTGTTATCCCTCAAGCAGAATTCGAGACAGGCCGGAAATTGTTTCTTCGATAATTTTGTGTGCACTTTAGGTTTCCCCACTGTTTCATGATCGTATTTATCGCTAGATGAATTGGTATATTAGAAAATTTCATCTTCGGCAATTGTGATATCATTTAAGTTGCACTTCAGTTGAAAAGAGTTTTTTTATATTGAGACTATCCGAGGTAATATGTTTCAGTGTTTTCCCTATATATTTTGATAATTTGAAACATGGCACACTTACTGATGATGATATATGTCTAAGTGGGATGTTATCTTTGTGTATTTTTGTAAGCCGTATAGTCTTGGGACTGTGGCTGCAGTACAAGTTAATTGCTTTTTTAAATACAGACTAATCTTCTTTTGTTTGTATATCTCGTTTATAATATTATAGTTTTTCCTTAGTAATTGTTGCGTTGGATCCGTCCGCATTGTTTTGTATGTTTGACTGTCTTGCAATAATTGTTCCATTTTGTTTTTGAAATCCATCTTGTACATCATGACCGTTTTATCGCCTTTATCCGCGTTTGTAATAATAGCTATGTCTTTGTGCTTCTTTATGAACTGTCTAGTGTCACCAAAAATTTTCAGTATCATTTTTTCTTTCGGATTATTGCGTATCTTGTTTTTAAATGTATTAGTTTTTGTTGCCACATTGCATCTAAGTGCATCTTTTTCTCTGTCATCTCCTATTGCTTGAATACCTTGTTCCAGGTCTACAATCAAGTGAATAGGAGAAAATGTTTTCTTTGAAATTGGTGCAAACTTTTTCCCCATTGATATCAACCAACGGCTCGCTGGGGGTACAATTATATCCGTTTCGTTCACAAACCAGTCCTCATTACATCTTAATCCAAAGGTATCAAAACTTTTTGTTCACGTGCGCTCGTATTTTTGAGTTTAAATGTTGTTCTGTAGCAGTGTTTATTTTCTTGGTAAATTGTATTTGGTTTTCCAAAACTAAATTTAAGTCCTGTCCGTCTAATCTCTTTTTAAGATCCTCCCTAATATGATTCTTAGTGTTGCTAGCAATTTTCATTTGAATGTTCACTTCCTTTATTTCGAGGTTGAGGATTTTTTGTATAAATTGTTGCTGTATTTTTTCCATTTCTTTTCTTGTTTTGTCCAATTTGAATCCATGTATAATATTGTTTGTCTTACCCTTTAGATGTGATGGCGTTAGCCCGTAGTCTTTACATTGTAGAAGAAATTTAAGCCGTTGTTGTTGCTTTGCGAGTTTCTTGTTGTACTTGCTGTACTGCTTGATGATGTAGGTGGTGTCGTCGTCATATTTGTACCTCATGTGTTGAAAGAAGTGTTTCATTTTGATTGTTTTGTTTTAAGGGTGTTTCGGTTTAGCTCTCCGATAAATTTGTAATATATTTATTTTGGGCCAATTTTATGTTACAATTGTAATTATTTGGAGCTTTTCGGCCGATAAAATAAAGACAAAACACAAGGTTTCTCTTTTCCTTCTATGCGTTTCGATGAAATTTTTTCATCTTCATCAGGGAGACTGTATATTTGTCATAAAATATGATATAAAACAAAACAAACATTAACACATTTGTTGGAATTACACAATTTACATCACTCTGTTGCTAACATAATACTTACATTCAATTTATAAAATTGAAACTTTCAACATCTAACACATAAATAAACAAAACTTCACATTTAATTTACTGCCTCCATTCATGTTTCCTGCTTCGTCAATTGGCTGATAATGCCGTCATATAAGCGCAGTTTATATTGTTGACGTCTTCTTTGAAATTCATTGCATTATTGATTTTTTGTTGTATTCGTAAAGCTTCCAGCGTCATTCGTGTTCGTTCTTTCCCCTCAACGTCTAATATTTTCGCGTTTTCGAAGTCCGCTGTGTGGCCTTTGTTGGTCAAATATTCGCATAGTGCTGTTGTTGTTTTTCTATTTTTGTCGTCTAGTCTATGTTCGTTTATTCGTACACTTAGCGATCGCTTCGCCGTTCCAATGTATATTTGATTGCAAGTTTCTCCTGCGCTCCCATTACATTTTATTTCGTATACCACAATATGTTGTTGTTCTTTTGTCTTTTGCTTGTGTAAAGATTGTGTTCAAAGTTCGATTTGGTTTATGCGCAAATTTTATATTGTTGTTGCGTGTGATGCTATACAATGTTTTGTTGTCCGTTAATCCTGGTATGTAATTGACGCCTGCATATATTTGCTTTTCTTTTACATTCTTTTGTTCAGTGATGCTTTTCGCGCAGTTGATTTGACTAATTGTTGTTGTTATCCATGTGTCTGTTAATGTATTAGGGTAGCCATTCTTATATCAAATATTTTTAATTTTTTTAAAATTAGTGGCCATGAACTCCTGTTCACTTAAGTTGTACATTTTCTTTATAAAGCTTATGGCCGTGTTCTTTTTTTGCATCCATGGGTGATTTGAATGGTAGTTTATTATTCTAGATTATGATACGGCTTTAGCATACCAATTAGTTTTTAGGGTTTGGCACGATTTTATAACTTCGATATCTAGGAAGGGCAACTTGTTGTTTTTCTCTTTCTCTACTGTAAATTTTATTTTGGTATGTTAGTTATTTAGTGTTTTAAGTATTTCTTCCACGTCCTTAGTTTTAATTATAGCGAATATATCAGCAATGCTGTCGTCAATTATTTTGTCCAAGATTATATCAGCTACAGTGGGCGATAGAGGATTCCCCATAGGCATGCCATACAGCTGTTGGTAGAACGTACCATCATAGGTGAAATAGTTGTTATCCCTCAAGCAGAATTCGAGACAGGCCGGAAATTGTTTCTTCGATAATTTTGTGTGCATTTCTAGGTTACTCCACTGTTTCATTATCGTATTTATCGCTAGATGAATTTGTATGTTAGTAAAGAGGGATACCACGTCGAAAGATACTAGGATTTCATCTTCGGCAATTGTGATATCATTTAAGTCGCGCTTCAGTTGAAAAGAGTTTTTTATATTGAGACTATCCGAGATATGTTTCAGTGTTTTCCCTATGTATTTTGATAATTTGAAACATGGCACACTTACTGATGATGATATAGGTCTAAGTGGGATGTTATCTTTGTGTATTTTTGGTAAGCCGTATAGTCTTGGGGCTGTGGCTGCAGTACAAGTTAATTGCTTTTTTAAATACAGACTAATCTTCTTTTGTTTGTATATCTCGTTTATAATATTATAATTTTTCCTTTGTAATTGTTGCGTTGGATCCGTCCGCATTGTTTTGTATGTTTGACTGTCTTGCAATAATTGTTCCATTTTGTTTTTGTAATCCACCTTGTATATCATAACCGTTTTATTACCTTCATCCGCGTTTGTAATGATAGCTATGTCATTGTGCTTCTTTATGAACTGTCTAGTGTCATCAAAAATTTTCAGTATCATTTTTTCTCTCGGGTTATTGCGTATCTTGTTTTAAATGTATTAATTTTTGTTGCCACATTGCATCTAAGTGCATCTTTTTCTCTGTCATCTCCTATTGCTTGAATACATTGTTCCAGGTCTGCAATCAAGTGAATAGGAGACAATGTTTTCTTTGATATTGGCAGTGCAAACTTTTTCCCCATTGATAACAAACAACGGCTCTCTGGGGGTACAATTATATACGTTTCGTTCACAAACCAGTCCTCATTTCATCTTAATCCAAAGATATCAAAACTTTTCGTCACGTGCGCTCGAATTTTTGAGTTTAAATGTTGTTCTGTAGTAGTGTTTATTTTCTTGGTAAATTGTATTTGGTTTTCCAAAACTAAGTTTAAGTCCTGTCCGTCTAATCTCTTTTTAAGATCCTCCCTAATATGATTCATACTGTTGCCAGCAATTTTGATTTGAATATTCGCTTCCTTTATTTCGAGGTTGAGGATTTTTTGTATAAATTGTTGCTGTATTTTTTTCCATTTCTTTTCTTGTTTTGTCCAATTTGAATCCATGTATAATATTGTTTGTCTTACCCTTTAGATGTGATGGCGTTATCCCGTAGTCTTTACATTGTAGAAGAAATTTAAGCCATCGTTGTTGCTTGGCGAGTTTCTTGTTGTACTTGCTGTACTGCTTGATGATGTATGTGGTCTCGTCGTCATATTTGTACCTCATGTGGTGAAAGAAGTGTTTCATTTTGATTGTTTTGTTTTAAGGGTGTTTCGGTTTAGCTCTCCGATAAGTTTGTAATATATTTATTTTGGGCCAATTTTTTGTCACAATTGTAATTATTTGGAGCTTTTCGGCCGATAAGATAAAGACAGAACACAAGGTTTCTCTTTTCCTCCTACGCGTTTCGATGAAATTTTTTCATCTTCATCAAGGAGACTATATATTTGTCATAAAATATGATATAAAACAAAACAAACATTAACACATTAGTTAGAATTACACAATTTACATCACTCTGTTGGTAACATAATACTTACATTCAATTTATAACATTGAAACTTTGAACATCTAACACATAAATAAACAAAACTTTACATTTAATTTACAGCCTCCATTCATGTTTCCTGCTTCGTCTATTGGCAGATAATGCCGTCATATAAGCGCAGTTTATATTGTTGACGTCTTCTTTGAAATTCATTGCAGTATTGATTTTTTGTTGTATTCGTAGAGCTTCCAGCGTCATTCGTGTTCGTTCTTTACCCTCAACGTCTAATATTTTCGCGTTTTCGAAGTCCGCTGTGTGTCCTTTGTAGGTCAAATGTTCGCATAGTGCTGCTGCTGTTTTTCTATTTTTGGCGTCTAGTCTATTTTCGTTTATTCGTACACTTAGCGATCGCTTCGTCGTTCCAATGTATATTTGATTGTAAGTTTCTCCTGCGCTCCCATTACATTTTATTTCGTATACCACATTATGTTGTTGTTCTTTGTCGATTTTGTCCTTTATTTGTGTAAAGATTGTGTTCAAAGTTCGATTTGGTTTATGCGCAAATTTTATATTGTTGTTGCGTGTGATGCTATACAATGTTTTGTTGTCCGTTAATCCTGGTATGTAATTAACGCCCGCATAAATTTGCTTTTCTTTTACATTCTTTTGTTCAGTGATGCTTTGCGCGCAGTTGGTTTGAATAATTGTTGTTGTTATCCATACGTCTATTAATGTATTAGGGTAGCCATTCTTATATAAAATAATTTTAATTTTTTTTAAATTTGTGCTCATGAACTCCTGTTCACTTAAATTGAAGATTTTCTTAAAAAAAATTATAAATATTTTATGTAAGAATGGCTACCCTAATACATTAATAGACGCATGGCTAACAACAAAAATTAGTCAAACCAACTGCGCGCAAAGCATCACTGAACAAAAGAATGTAAAAGAAAAGCAAATATATGCAGGCGTAAATTACATACCAGGATTAACGGACAACAAAACATTGTATAGCATCACACACAACAACAATATAAAATTTGCGCATAAACCAAATCGAACTTTGAACACAATCTTTACACAAACAAAAGACAAAATCGACAAAGAACAACAACATAATGTGGTATACGAAATAAAATGTAATGGGAGCGCAGGAGAAACCTGTAATCAAATATACATTGGAACGACGAAGAGATTGCTAAGTGTACGAATAAACGAACATAGACTAGATGCCAAAAATAGAAAAACAACAACAGCACTATGCGAAAATTTGACCAACAAAGGACACAAAGCGGACTTCGAAAACGCGAAAATATTAGACGTTGAGGGGAAAGAACGAACACGAATGACGCTGGAAGCTCTACGAATACAACAAAAAATCAATACTGCAATGAATTTCAAAGAAGACGTCAACAATATAAACTTCGCTTATATGACGGCATTATCAGCCAGTGGACGAAGCAGGAAACATGAATGGAGGCAGTAAATTAAATGTAAAATTTTATTTATTTATTTATTAGATGTTGAAAGTTTCAATGTTATAAATTGAATGTAAGTATTATGTTAACAACAGAGTGATGTAAATTGTGTTAATGTATGTTTTGTTTTATATCATATTTTATGACAAATATACAGTCTCCCTTATGAAGATAAAAAAATTTCATCGAAACGTATAGGAGGAAAAGAGAAACCTTGTGTTTTGTCTTTATTTTATCGGCCGAAAAGCTCCAAATAATTACAAAGAAATTTCTACGACAGCATAAGGGCAGTGTGGTGTTAACACAGGCGGATAAAGGAACCAAACAGGTTCTGATGAACAAAACCGAGTATGAGCAAAAAATGCGTAATCTACTTAGCGACAGAAAGGTATACAAAACAATAAGAAAAGATCCAACGCAACAATTTATGCGAAAAATAACGCATTTGTTAATGATTTATTTAAAGAAAACAAAATCAACATAAGAGAAAAATTTCAACTAGCTAGTACAGCAGCCGTCGCGCCAAGATTATACGGTCTTCCTAAAATCCACAAGGAACATATGCCACTAAGACCAATCTCATCATCTACAAAGGTACCTTGTTACAGATTGTCCAAACATATTGGTGCGGTACTAAAAAACATAATATCGGAATATTTCAACATAAAAGATGCATTTCAACTAAAAGACAGATTAAAGACTATTAAAATAGAAGATGATGAAACACTCATATCGTTCGACGTCATTTCACTATTTACAAACATTCCAACACACTTAGCAATACAGACGATAACAAAACAATGGTCACAATTGGAAAAACACACAACTATCTCAAAAAAACAGTTCCAAAATATATTAGAGTTTTGTTTACGAGAAAACAATTATTTTATGTACAGCTCGAAGTTGTACCAACAAACATACGGGATACCAATGGGAAATCCCTTATTTCCGACTATAGCAGAAAATACTTGACGACAGCATAGCTGAATTAAAAGAAAAGGACATATATGTACATCAAATGCATATATAAGTATGTAGGTGATGTATTCGCAATCATAAAAGCCAAGGACGCGGAAGACATCTTAAAAATATTAAATGCGCAACATACAAGTATAAAATTCACTATGGAAAAAGAAAAGGAAAATAAAATAGCCTTCCTAGATGTAGAAGTAAGTAGAAAAACAAACGGTTAGTAATAAATTGGTATACTAAATCCATCGCATCGGACCAACTAATTAATTATCACTACGGCAACAAGTATGATTAGAAAAGTAGCGCTACTCAGTGGTTAACAGTACATTGAGGAAAACATGAAAAAAAATAAAGAATATATTATTCAGAAATAGCTATCCAAGCACCCTCATTGATAGACTAATTCAAAACACAATAAAAAGAATTAGTCAAAAACGCGACAATTTACCGCCGGACAGCACCAACAAAAAATCCATCGGTGTAACATACATACCGGGTCTTACAGACAATCAAATACTACATAAAACAATAAACAACAAAAACATTAATTACGCGCACAAGCCGTAACACACAAACGTAACGCACACACTTAATTATATTTTTACAAAAATTAAAGACCCAATCCCAAAAGATCAACAAAACGATGTGGTTTACAAAATAACATGCAATGGTCGCGATGATGATAAATGTGGAAAATGTTATATTGGCACAACCAAACGACAACTGGTTATACGTATTAATGAACATAGAAAAGACGCAGCAAACAAAAAAACGAACACCTGTTTAGCTCATCACTTAACAAAGAGCAACCACGTAGCGGACTTTTCAAATGTTGAAATATTAGATATCGAAAAAAGCGAAAAAAAACAAGAATGTCTCTTGAAAGCATACGAATACAACAACAAATACACAACACACTAAATTTCAAAGAAGACTTTGACAATATCAGCAGCGTCTACTCAGCTGTTATTCAGAGATGTAAATCAAAGTAAACAAAAATGAAAGTGCGAACTGTTTATGTATATTTGTTAAAATAAAGTGCAATAGTTAATTTAATTGTAATACAATTAATGTAAGTAAAAAAAAAATTTGTATGATGTGTCAGTTACATGTTAATTGTTAGAAAGTGTTAGAAAAAAGTATCAAAATGTTAATATGTATATTATTTCTGCATATTTATCATTAAAGAAATCCCCAGAAGATGACGTGAAAAAAGAACGTCGAAACGCGTCGGGAAAAACCAACAACAACTGTTTTTTTTTAATTTTTGACCAAATGTGCTCAACCCAGCAAACACAAAAAAAATTTGATTTGAGCCATGTCCGTCCGTCCGTCCGTCCGTTAGCACGATAACTTGAGTAAATATTGAGATATCTTCCAAATTTTGTACACTAGCTTATCTGGACCCAGAAGAGATTGGTATTGAAAATGAGCGAAATCGGATGATAACCACGTCCACTTTTTATATATATAAAATTTTGGAAAACACAAAAAACCTGATAATTTAGTAAGTGATACACTTAGAATGTTGAAATTTGGAACATTTTTCAAAATGGGCGTGGCACCGCCCACTTATGATAACATCAATTTTACAAATATTATTAATCATAAATCAAAAATTGTTGAACCTATCGTAACAAAATTCGGCAGAGAGGTTGCCTTTACTATAAGGATTGGTTTGAAGAAAAATGTACGAAATCTGTTAAGGAACACGCCCACTTTTATATAAAAGATTTTAAAAAGGGTTGTGGACGAATAAAATAAGCTATATCTTTGCAAAAAAGAGCTTTATATCAATGGTATTTCATTTCCCAGGTGGATTTATAACAATAAATAGGAAAAACTTCAAATTGAAAAAATGGGCGTGGCACCGCCCCTTTTATGACTAAGCAATTTTCTTTGTTTCGGGAGCCATAACTCGAAGAAAAATTAACGGATCGTAATAAAATTCGGTACACAAATTTTCCCTATAGCAGGAAATATTTCTAGGGAAAATGGACGAGATCGCTTAAAGACCACGCCTACTTTTGTACAAAAAATTTTCAATAGAATTTTACTTTCTAAATTGAACTATAATATTAAATTGGAAAACATTAAAATTTTTGAAAATGGGTGTGGCACCGCCCCTTTTATGACTAAGCAATTTTCTATGTTTCGGGAGCCATAACTCGAAGAAAAATTAACGGATCGTAATAAAATTGGGTACACAAATTTTCCCTATAGCAGGAAATATTTCTAGGAAAAATGGACGAGATCGGTTAAAGACCACGCCCACTTTTATATAAAAGGTTTTCAATAGAATTTTACTTTCCAATGCTCCTGTTGTTAGAGCTCTAAAAGAGTTTAACTTGCTCCAAAATTCTTCAGTTTTGGACTTTTCCTACTGTGAAAAAAGATTTAAAATTCTACTAAATGACCTGCTAATTAGTTGGTAGTTTATCTTTACCTGTAACTAGTCTGTAAGAAATGTAATAATTTCAAGACTAAATAAATATTATTATTATTATTATTAAATTGAATTATAACATTAAATTGGAAAACATTAAAATTTTTGAAAATGGGAGTGGCACCGCCCTTTTTATGACTAAGCAATTTTCTATATTTCGGACGGGATCGGTTAAAGACCACGGCAACTTAGATATAAAAAAAGTTTAAAAGGGTCGTAGCCTAGAAAAATAACCTATAACTTAGCAAAAAATTGTTTTGAATCAATGATATTTCACATAACAAGTTTTCTTGTAAGAGGAAATGGAGAGACATTTTTTTAAATGGGCGGTGCCACGTGTTATGTAGAAAAGTAATTTATCTGAAATGAAATGTACCATTGAAGCTCACGCTGAGTATATAATGTTCGGTTACACCCGAACTGAGACACCTTTACTTGTTATATATATAGATTAATTGAAGCATCAGGACTGAAAAGGCGACAGCTTTTTCGATTATACCTTGTAAATCTCTTTTGACGTCCACCCCGTTGAACCCGCACTCCTACGATGGTTGAAGTGTTACAAACGCACTCAGCCACGTCATGCCTTAGTTGTTGCAAACTTATCCCAATTGCCTTCTTTGCATATTTCATTCTTTACACGGTACATACTTCGGTTATTATCATGTGTTAAAGATATGTTTTTTGTTGTTGGCAGGTTTCGAAGAAGCTAGTATTTTTATACTCACCTGAGCAGAGCTCACAGAGTATATTAACTTTGTCCACATAACGGCAATCCGTAACGGCAGAAACTAATCGATATAGATATAGACTTCTATATATCAAAATGATCTGGGCGAAAAAAGAAATTCATTTAGCCATGTCCGTCCGTCTGTAAACAAGATAACTTGAGTAAATTTTGAGGTATCTTGATGAAATTTGGTATGTGCGTTCCTGGGCGCTCATCTCAGGCCGCTATTTAAAATGAACGAAATCGGAATACGACCACGCCCACTTTTTCGATATCGACAATTTCGAAAAACAGAAAAAGTGCGATAATTCATTACCAAAGACGGATAAAGCGATGAAACTTGGTAGGTGGGTTGACCTTATGACGCAGAATAGAAAATTAGTAAAATTTTGGACAATGGGTGTGGCACCGCCCACTTTTAAAATAAGGTTGTTACGGGCCCCTTAATCCTCTTCCTTAAGATGGGCTTGCCTAGCGTGTTGGTAAAAGTGGTGTGTGCACTGGCGTTAATGCGGGAGCTTCAGCCTGGGGAGGGTTCGAAACACGTTTACCAAACCAAGCCATCATCTGTCAGCTCGGGGCCGAACAAGAACTTAAACTTTGCACACTAACGAAAAGCTACCGGAAAGCCTGAGTACCACCAAATATGCCTGGAAATCCCCATACCTAGCAGCGCGTATCTTATTTTGGCGGCTGGTCTTAACCCACCCTACCATGGCTTTAAAGCTGTTAATAAAGCCCCAAAAGACCAACCACACTACAATGGAATTAGACCAACACAATTAAATTTATAATATCATATTTACAAATTTTTATTACAGTTCAGCTCATTCTCATTATAGGTTAAAGAAATTTAAACGTATGTAAGACTTAGTGTAGGTGGCCATCTAATCGTAAAATTAATCACCAAGATCTTAATTTATGTCCGTAACAACTAACTTTTTTTTTTCTTGGGTATTGATCAGACAGAAAAAACTAACCTACCTCAACAATATGTAAATTATATATTTTATGAGTTCGGCGACCTTGCCGCTCACGAGAGCTTGGAGTTTCAGTGTAAAGATTAAGAAACCAAAACAAAAATTATTCCTCTAATTCTCTTGGTTTTACCATGAGATGATCCGAACTCCACACGAGAGATGGGTATTCATATGTATGTACGAAAGTACTTAAAAATGATGCGAACAACAAAGAAAGAAAGCTTGCATCCATGTGCATATATGTACGTACATACATAAGTTGGTTATGTATGTAAGTACATGTCACTTACGTTCTCTATCGTAGCATTTATGTATACTTCGTAGGTTGGTGGATAAAATGAAATAAGTGAACTTACTTACATGTTTTCCAGTGGTAATGGTTTGCTTACTACGACGCTGTCCCACGAAGCGAAGAAGGCCTTCCTTGCTTGGTACGCAGCTGCTGGTGCACGTTCAAATATTATAACCTATTTTATCCAACCAAATTTACCTTAGCAGTTAGGTGTGGTTATTTCTATGGCCAATATGGTATATAAGGTTTGCGAAGGGCGCATAAAAGGTGTCAAAGAATAACCGCCGCCGACCGGAGCGCCAGCAAAAAAAATGAATTTAAGAGAATGGTGAGCAATTGGAGCTAAGAGAGTCTCCCAAACATTGACAATTTCAAAGTTTTGGTTTTTGATTTACGATTTACAACATCTTGTGGAACTAGGTCAGTTTAACAGCTGATCATATGGTTTTCTTTTATGTTAATGTACATCGATTAGCTATGTTGTTGAAATGCAATAACATAGTTACAATAAAAATATCCTAATGTTCATGGTTCAAAGGTAAATATAACGATTTGATTAAAGGTTATTACAAACTCAATTAACATTATTTAGATATGTAGGAACCTAGGAAGATGGTTCTATTGTAGTTTCTTCAAAAAAAAAAAATCCTTTTATTAGGAAGTTCTTCTTCTTCCCTTCTTGGCTAGGGTATAATTATTTGAAATGAAGTTAATTATTAATAACTATTTTCTTACTCTATTCAAAAGGTTACATAGGGGTAAGAATTAAGCCAAACCAGTGAGAGTAGGTATTATGGCAAATTCATTCCTTTGTGCTTAGGTTTGCTTTGTATAATTATTTAGACTAACAGGTAACTCTAAAGGTAAGTATAATTCATGTTTTCAGTAGACGAATATTCAAGAACTAAAGATAACATTAGTAGTAAGTATAATTGAAGATGTTCATTGTAGGTTATGACAAGGTAAGTATGCGCATGTACATCTACATGCAAATTGAATCCAAATCCCTGGATTTTATTTTTACATTGTAATGCGGGTCTTCTAACTCTGGTCTCTGGTGATTTCGGATCTGAAAGGGAAAACCGCCTTTTCCACTATCGGGTAAAACCGCGCTGGTTATAAACTTAACTTTTACATGTTTAGGGCTTACAATTATCAAAGCTAAAACCCTCTTAACAATTCCTTATATAAATAGTTGTAGGTAAATTGTTAATGATAAAGTGGAAAACCGCCTTTTCCACTGGCTCACTTGTATTCTAACTTTTTATATAAACGTTGAAAATTGACAAGTTAGATATAAGCATGTAGGATACATAGGAAAATTGTCTTGAAGGCTAAGCTTAAATTTTTACTGAAACCGGAATTTGTTGTAAGTGATAAGGCTTCGCATTGGGTGCGTATGGTCAGATTCGGCCACTTTTTGCCGGCATACATTTGGGCATTATTTTGGTGGTGATTGATTCCGGCCGCAACAACACTTTTGCGCACGTTATTCAGGCTGCGCTTGGAGGGCCTCAGTTAGGTAGCCAATTTCTTTAAGTTGGGTTTAATTTGATTGCAGGGGATGTAGTGATGGTGGGAAGGGAGTTAGTTAAATTAGCACTCGCGATTTATCTTAACTTTTCGAGTTAAATTGGACACTTGGTTTACTAACTACACTTCCACACTTACGATCTGCTAAGCACTGTGGTTCTTCAGGAAAAAGAACGATTTTCGGGCCGGATATAAGGCCGAGACCCATGAGGTAGTAATTGACATATAGATTACCGATAATTTTTGTATCGAAAATCATATGTTCGAACTGATGATTGAAGGATGTTAATCTTAAAATAGTGTTGAGAACTACCGGGTGTTCTGTATGAAAATTTAAAAGAAAGCAAAAGTAGAAGAATTTCAAAAACAAGGGGAAACTGTGTTTATATGAGGGTGAATAAAGTGCATGCATGTACCCATGGTACATATACCCCCCACCTAGAGTGTTGGTGCGGTCGGTAACTTGCCCCTATCTTTTTGGATATCCTTTTGGTTGTAAATCGCACGCTTCCCTTTATTAACGTCTTCTAACTCATATAGACAATTGTCTTTTCGTGCAACAACTTTAGCTTTTATGAACTTTGGCGCAAACTTGGCACAGAATTTTTTTGCGGCATCGCTTAGAACAAAATTTCTACGATACACGCTATCACCTACTTTCAAATTTTCCGCGGAACTTCGCAAATTATATCTTTTCGCAGAGCTTTCGAAAGCTTTTTTCATATGCTCACCAACTGATTTCCGTATTAATGCAAGCTTGTCTGTTCTATCAAGGATATTATCATCTAGGGACTGTAGCTTCCGTAGCAGCGCATACTCGTCACCATGCGACGGCATTTGCTGACCGAAGAGGGCATAATACGGGGTACAACCTATTGCCTGGTGAAATGAAGTCCTCAATGCCTCGGCAATGCTTGGCAAGTGCTTGTCCCATAGGGCCTGGTCATCCTTCAAGTATGCTCTTATACCCGCAATTATGGATCTGTTGACTCGCTCGCTTGCATTTGTTTGGGGGCTGTACAACGCGGTGTAAACATGCTTGATGCCCCGTTCAGAAAGTAAATTGTTGAGCTGAGAAGATTTAAATTGTTTCCCGTTGTCACTTAAAATGATCTCGGGGGTTCCAAAAATGCTAAAAACGTTTTCCTTTAGAAAATCACAGATGCCTGTGGCATTGAAATTTTTCACCGTTTTAACTAAAGGAAATTTAGTGTAGTGGTCTAAAACAATAAAAATTCCTATGTTCCCTTGCTTTGAACGGGGATAAGGACCTAAGAAATCGATATAGAGTTTTTGGAAGGGACGCTGATCAGTGTATTGCGCGGACATAGGTGATCGATGCGTACTGTTGGAAGGTTTGGTTTGTTGGCAAGTTTCGCAACCGCGGACATAATCCTTGACGTCAATCGTCATATTGGGCCAATAGAAATTGAGCCTTAACCGCTCTAAGGTCTTGGCGATTTCTCCGTGGCATTTGTTAGGTTGGCAGTGGGCGTTCTGGATCACGTCGTTAACCAAGGTTTTAGGAATCCATAGCTTCCAGTTGTAGACCTCTCGCTCAGGGTTACCAGTGGGATGTTCGGTCCTCTTATACACGACATCCTCAACTATTCGTACATCAGGCAAACGATTTTGATTCTTTTTGACGTTAACTATCAATTTCATGTATTCTTCGGACTTAAATTCGGACGATTCTACATCGACTAACGGACGGAACTCTAACTCGTTGATTTCTTCGAAGTTCTGGCGGGATAGGGTATCAGGTACTACATTCAAGGTACCTTATCTATGCTCTATGTTGAACCTGTAACCTTGAAGCTTCAGAGACCATCGGGCCAATCGGGTGGATAAGTCGCTTTGGCGCATCAGCCATTGAAGACTGGCATGATCGGTCACAATTGTAAAATCTTGCCCTTCAACATAAGCTCGGAACTTCTTTAGGCTAAGCATAACGGCGAGGCATTCTAGCTCTGTAACACTATAATTGCTTTGGGCTTTGTTGAGCTTTTGGGAGAAATATGCAATTGGGGCCTCGATACCATCTTCATTTTTCTGCGCCAAAACCGCACCGACTCCGAGTTTAGATGCGTCACATTGGATGATGAACGGCTTCTCATAGTTAGGACTAGCCAGGACAGGGGCGGAACATAAAACTTGCTTCAAAGTATCAAACGACTTTTGTGCTTCATCATTCCAATTAAAATTTTTGTTTTTCCTTAATAAATTCGTCAATGGTGTTGTAAGGGACGCAAAGTTATTTACGAACCGGCGGTACCAACTGGCCATTCCAAGGAAACGCCGGACTTGTTTAACATTAGTTGGTACAGGATAATTCGTAACTGCCGAAATCTTCTCAGGGTCTGTTCGCAGCGTGCCATTACCCACAATATATCCCAGATACTTCACCTCACTGATGCAAAACTTACTCTTCTCGACATTAAGCCAGCTTTTCTTAAATGATGCGCAACTTCAGAAAGAACGGACATATGACTATCAAAGTCTTCGGACAATATAAGCAGGTCGTCTAAATAGACAAACACTTGATTTTTCAGTTTAGGTGGGATGACGCGATCCATCAAGCGGCAAAGTGCTTGAGGAGCGTTGCATAAGCCAAAGGGCATTACACAGTAACGATACAACGGACGGTTGGGGACAGTAAAACGAGTATAATCTCGGGAGTTCTCGGACAGGGGGATTTGCCCAAAGCCTCGACGCAAATCTAGTGAAGTTATGTATTTCGCCTTTGGTATCCTGCTTAATATACCATCAATATGCGGGAGGCGGTAAGCGTCCTTAACGGTTACGCTATTTAATTTTCGGGAATCAAGACACAGACGGACCTTATTTGGCTTCTTCACTAGAACAACCGGACTGGACCAAGGACTATTAGGTGACTCTTCGATCACACCTAATTGAAGCATTTCGCCAATTTCTGCATGAACAAGCTTTTCTACCGCGGGAGAAATGGGAAAATACCTTTGTTTAATCGGACGGACATTGGGCTGTAATTCTATCACGTACTCCATAAGAGACGTTTTTCCTAAACCTTCTTTTTCGCAGTTCGGAAATCTATTTTTAATATATTTTAACTTGACTTGTTGCTCGTCCGTTAAGAAAAGGGCATTATCATCAGGCTTCACATCAAGGGTAACTTCAGATATTATATGTGGCGCTATTCGGAATTTAATCCAAAAATCGACTCCTAAAATAACTTTTTGCGACATACTTGGATAACGAAAAACGTGATCGATTGGCTCCTATCTTCGAATTTTACTTTCAAGGCTATGACACCGAAAACCACTTGCGTTTTTCCATCTGCGGTACAAACGGCTGTTTTATGTTCTCGCAACTTATTCTGCTTGCGAATCTCGTGGGCAAGTGAGGATCCGATGCATGAGAATTGGGCTCCACTGTCTAGCAGTCTCAAATATTCTACACCACCAATCATTATCTTCGCATATGGCCTTAGGTCACATGACTTCTTAGTCAAGGAACAAACAAAGGTTTTAAGGGACTTTCGTTTTTCCTTAACACCTCGCCAAAATTCCTTAATACGGACAGACGAACGACTTAAACAAGATGATATAGTAGTTACTTCGGAAAATATTCGGTTACGGGCTTCATTATACTTTCTCAGACGGACTTCGTACGGAACAATTTTATGGACATTTGGACTAGTAACTAAAGGTGTACATTCTTTTTCTGGGTATAAAATCGAGGGTTTCATTATTTGTTTTTGGGGTCTTTGCGAGGGTTCAACCGGGAAGCCTCGCTCGTTTTCGAGTTTCCCGAACACATTTC
Organism: Eurosta solidaginis; assembly: GCF_040869045.1. NCBI lineage: Eukaryota > Metazoa > Arthropoda > Insecta > Diptera > Tephritidae > Eurosta > Eurosta solidaginis. Next base: position 139,927,998 of record NC_090320.1, on the reverse strand, counting down.
GCATTTTGGCCTATAAACGTTTGCCTTGCCACAGCCGTAACAAAATACCGTGCGATCTCCAAACAATCCATATACCTGTGACCCTCGGACCTGCAGTTCCAGCAAACCAATTTCGACGCGTCGAACGTTCGCCTTGTCACATCGTCCACTTCGCACTCTATGTCGACGGGTGTATCCTCCTCGTACTGAAGCTCGTTTGCATATCGACGGGGCATTGCTCGAGTATTTCCTGTTGATGGCAAATTGTTCGGCTTGCTAATTTCATTCGCGAGGCTCTCGCCCTTCAAGCAAAGCCTACGCAGTTCGGCAAGCGAGTTAACGGGCAAATACAATAACTGCTGGCGGATTCGAGGTCGCAGATTGTGCTGCAGGATCTCTATGAGCTCCGCCTCTGTCAATGGCTCTTGTAGGGGTTCAGCTAATTTGAGCACTGAGTTCCTGAACTCATCAAAGGTCTCGGTCATACCCTGCTTTCTGCTCCTAATCTGCTCCTTCAACTCAAAATCGCTTTTGTGCTGTTGGAAATTAGTCCTGATGGCTTGACATAGGGAAGTCCAAGTGACTCGTTCGACGGAACGTCGATATCTCCAGTACCAATCTTTCGCATCGTGAGTGAAAAGACTTTGGACATGCTCGCATAGCAAATTATAATTACCTCCGAGTGTATCGATTACCTGGCATTCGATGCGGTAAATAAAGCTATCGACGGACAGTCGTGGGGAACCATCGAAAGTGACACCCCAGCTCGATATGAGGTGTGCAATCCTACCGGAATTCGGTACACTCGACATATCGCTGAATCGAAACTGATCAATCGCACGGTTGAAAGTTTGGTTGGAGTTGTTGGGCAAATTAGGTATGTCCCTAGGCCAGAATCCTGTCGAATGGTTATCTAGGGGGACGTTGTTTACTACTGGGCTACGATTATTGACAGGGGGAACTGCCTGCACGTTTGGATTTTCCCCATTCAAGTTTAGTCTAGCTAGAACATTGGCAAGGGTACCCTCTAGCCTTTGCTCTATCAGATGTGCTACTCGGTTTTCGAGGTCGTCAACCAAAGTTGCCTGCCTAGCCGCTATCACAGCCGATACTATATTCCTAATCCGAATTTCGTCGTCTTTGTTGCCTGAGTCTGATGCCGGATTACATGGACTCTGAGTGCCACCGTCAACCGGACCTTGCTCATTGCGACGCAGCTCTAAATTTTTTTGACGGGCATTTGCGCTTGCACCTTTAAATTCTTTACTAGTGCACTTGGCTCGTCATTGTGGACAAGAGTTGTTCTTTTTCAACCAGTTCAATAGACATGCTCTGTGAAATGAATGGGAGCAAGCCGTACTTAAGATATCGTAGGTATCTTCAAGGGCTTCCTGACAGATTGTTTAGCAATTAGCTTGTGGTGGCATCCCTCCAGCACCCTGATTATGTGCCATGATCTCAAAAGGGATTATGAAGCAAAAATCGAAAAAGAAACAAATGCAAAAAAAAAAATCGATCCTTACAAAAAAATTCCAGCAAAGGAACAATTCTCTAATTCCTGCTATCCAAGATTCAAAAATAAGAAACGACAATAAGTATAAATTCAAAAAAAAAATGTTTGATTTCGATTAATTCCTTATATCAGTTCTACTAGTTAGATCGCTAAATTAGGTATTGGTTAATACTCTTGAAACCACAAAAAAAAAAAATCGTTACAAGATACTATCAACTCTCAACTCTGCAGCAAAAAAAATTATACAAAGTATCACAAAAATCGGAAAGAAACAAAAAATCATCAAAAAGATGGTTGGTCTAACTTCCGCGTGGTGTGGTAGTCAGTTTGGTAGGGGCATTCCAGGTGAAATCAGAAATAAGTACTCGAAGCTTTCGACATAGAAACAGCAATAATAATTAATGGGAAAATAAGAAACACTCGAAAATGGAATTTGAGACAAACTAGTTTGCCAGAACTTCACAAAGGGAAAAATTAAAAAGGAGCACGACGCAAATTGGAAGAGAAGTTCGGCCTAAAATCTCTTCGGAGGTTATCGCGCCTTACATTTATTTATTTATATGGCAACATAGGTACTTTCATATAAAGCTGTCACAACAACTTTTTTTGTTCATGTAACTGCTAAAACGGTGAATTACAACGATTTGTGCGCAGTTGATTCAACATTTTGTTGCGATGGATAAAAATTTACAGAAACTCCGGTAGAATTGACCTGTATTTCGTTGATTTTACCAGTCTTTTTCTTTCAGTGTTGTCGTACCTGTATTTCGTCCTACTACTCATTATCCTGGACCGTTCCCTCACACTCTGTTGTTTGGCCAATGAACTACTTCGCAGAGCATTATCTTGACGGATTGATTTTGCATCCTCAGTATCGTCTTGAAGATTCACAACAGTGATGCGTCCTGGCTTGAAACTACCCTTGCATTATTTCTGGGTAATTTTTTCCTTCTTTTTAGTGCGTCCATTCGGTTTGGTCAATGCCAGTGTTTCTCTCACAGGTATCTTTGATTTCGCTTTATTTGACCCATTCGATCCATCAACCTTTGCCAGATCTAATGCCTTTGACTTTGGTGGTCTTTGTCCAATCGCCTCCACCAGCACTCGCTTACTGCTGAACCATTTCTCCAAACTGAAGTTGAGTGGTACATCCCGGTTCTTATAACGCATATTCCTTCTTTGAGTATCGGTCCTGATGTCATGGTCAACTAAGAAGTCCACTCCCAATATAACTTCATCAACAATCTCTGCCACAATGAATTTGTGTAGAACCGTGACCTTTCTAATTAAGACTTCACACACCACTTCACCCTGGACTTGGTTATACTCGCCAGTAACCGTACGCAATTTTGCTCCAGGTAATGGCTTTACACTCCTGTTGACCAAATCAGATCGGATTAAAGAATGAGATGCGCCCGTATCTACAGTCAGTACACGCTCCTTGCCCTCCACATTTCCTTTGACGGTAAGACTGCTTGATTTTCTTCCAATTTTCGAGATAGATATCACAGGACATGCAATAGCTGGGGCAAGTTTTCGGTCTTTACATCTGACTCGCTCTTGCTTATCTCCTCCAGTTTTGCGTTTACGACCAGCTAAGTTGGAACTACCAGGACCGAAGCTGCAATGACGTGCAGTGTGCCCTGGCTTTCCACATTTAAAGCATTTGACGGCACCATCGTTTTTCTGCTGCGTTCCCTGTAATGCTTCCAAAATTGTGTTTACCCAGTCTGGTCTTTCCACTTCCACATAATGGGCTTTGTAAGCTGGTTTATTCAAGAGTGAGGCAGTTTCCTGAGTCAATGCATGTGATACCGTTTCTGCGAATGTTGGCTTTGGGTTTGCGTGGCTCACTTCGTTTCGACGACCCGTATGCCATTAATAAAGCCCTGAATTTTTCCACGGGTGCGTCCCCATTTGCGAGATGAGCCAGTCTTTCAACATCCGAGGCAAAAGCCTGCAAAGTCTCATTAGCTTTTGGTAGCGGTTTTGCAACTCTATTTGGTATTACTGCTTTCTGTGTTTCGTAGTTGTTCCGCTCTCCCTCGGGAATAGTCTGCAGGATCTCAGCAATAAATCCTTTCAATGCCACGAATAGTTCAGCAACTTTATCTTCAGCACTCCAGTTGTTCACTGCTGCGATCTTCTCAAACTAAATCTTAAACACCTTGAAAGGAACAGAACCGTCAAAGGATGGTGTTTTTACCTTTGAATTACTCGCTAGAACAGCTGGGCGATTTAGTTGTAACTGCTCCACACGACCTTTCAAATCATCGACTTCTGCCTGAAATTCAGCGATTTTTGCAAACTGCGCTTCCAGTTTTGATGATACCCTTGCCTCCTGTTTTGACAGTTGCAAGGATATGCGAGTTTCTTGTGTTTTCAACTGCTCAGCCATATATGCCTTCTGTTCTTCTAACTGTGTTTCTATCTTGGTTGTTATACGAGTCTTCCTGAGATTGTATACGTGTCACTTGTTCTTTCAGGATGTTACTGTCGATGTGTGTGCAGATATTGGAGCCAATACCAAGTTCAAGTCTGTGCTTGTAACTGTCTCCGATGTTTCATTTTTCTCTTTAATTTTTGTAGTCTCATCGCCATCAAGATGAAAGACATACTCTTCCACGTTAAATCCTTCTGATTCCATTGCCTCTCGTAGTCGTGCTTGAAGTTCGAGTTTATTGCCGGTTGTATTCAATCCACGACTCTCCTCAGTTGCTGGATCTCCAATTCACTCCACTTTGCCATGTCCTTGTTGTATTCGCAACCTTCGGAATTTATTCAACAATTCCTTCTGGTTACGTTCGTGTCGCTAAACTGTTGAATAAAATCCTCCAGTATTCTGTATTACAGAGTACTTCGCAATTAAACTTCACTTCGCTACTGATAGCGTGCTTAAATCAAACTGATTAGTCATGCCTCAGCTTGTGCTGCTTTTATACTCATCAAAAACCTTCAGGTGTACTCTTGGTCGGTAGTCACAAAACCTACCGACTCGTATGCCTGTCTCCTAATCTCTAAATTTTAATGCGAACTCGTCGCCCTTATATACTAATTTTTGCACGCAGGCAAACGGTTATTTTATAATAACAACTTCTAACTAATAGTATTAACAATATAAAACAACTGTTATTCTGGTGAATATTTCCTTCCCATGAATTTCCACGCACCATAATGCTCCTTATTGAATACAATGCTTTTGTACTTGCTCATACCGTGCTTTCCAGCCTTTGCTTTAACTATTGTATGTTTGTACATTTGTTTGTGGTCACCTGATTCTAATGATGTGTTTTGCTTTGTCTAATGCTTCTGCCGTCTGTTGTATGGCGTGCGTTGGTGTGTTGTATGCTAGTGCGTAAATATGTATAGCGAAATTTCTATTAGTAGCGGCGCTTCTTTTGACGACTTGCTGCTGATTTCCGTTCACTTAAGTTATTATGTGTGTTGTATTTGTAGCTGGGTGTGTTGGATTTTGAGTGTGCAAAGGGTTGACCGCTGCATTTTTATGTTTTGTACGTATCTACCTCCCTTCCAGATATTCGATGCATGTTAGGGTGATCCTGTATTTAAAATTTATGTTTGCGAAAATGTAAATATTTTGCTTGCGTGCAAAAGTGCGCAAGTCTAATTTGTTCTTTAATTTAATAATTATCAATTCAATGCACAACAGAATATATGTATTTAGGGTATAATTCATAAAGGTATACATAGATAGATAGATAATTAATTGAGGATCGCACTGCGACCATTGGTCTATTGTGCCCTCATCTGCTTCACAACAGCTCATCCAAGCCGACATCTCTGATGAACCCTAGCAGTTCACCTGGGTTGAGGGATTTGATGTGAGAATGCTCTGGCCATGGTGAGCCCATAAACTTAGCTCTACGTCTTGAGATTGCATCACACTCCAGGAGGATATGGTCCGCCGTCTCTGCTGATCGATCTCAAAACCGGCATGTGTTGTTCGATATTATATCCAGCTTTTGCATGTGGCTGTTCAGTCTACAGTGGCCTGTAAGAATAGCTGTTAGAATTCTTAGGTTGATTTTCGAGAGGCCTATAAATGCCCTGTATCGAGTTGTGCAGTAACCCCCTAACAGTAGCTTAGATTGTATCAGACCTGGCATATTACGCCAGTGTTCTTCCCTCTTTTCCTTTCCTTCTGCTAATAGATGCCCCCTTAATTTCCTGCTGGCCAACTGGCAGGAATGGCTCAGGACCAATAGGTCATATCGTTGCTGCTTCTCTGGCCAGGCTGTCCGCCTGTTCGTTTCCCTCGACTCCCCTGTGCCAGGAACCCAGGCCAACAGTAGTGCATTGTGTGCTCCTAGTTGATTCAGCTTTTCAACGCACTCAGGGACTAGTGCTGATTTTATTTCAAATGCCGAGATGGCCTTGAGGACGGCCTGGCTGTCACTGAGTATGGCAATTTTCTCATTGGAGTATTTTCGCTGAAGGTTCAGGTCCGCGCACTGGCTTATGTATATTTCTGGTGCTTCATATAAAATGCATAAGTGATAAATTCAAATATTATTATAAATTCCAAGTTAATTCAAAATGTATGTTCTTTACAAAAAATGTATGTATATGTGTATGTTGTGAGGATACAAAGTTCTCGGGTTGGGGTCCTCACACTCCACCCTCACCTGCCGCAATGAGACCCACCGTCACCAGGTCGGTGTGCGTGATCCGTACGCGGAAGTGGTGTTCGCCCATGCTGCTTCGTCGTCGCTGCCGTCGCTGGCCATCAGGCTCAATATGTCGCTGTTTTTGTCGTTGAGGCTACCGTTGACCCCGCTGGCCTTACGTTTTAATATTCTGCTGTCGTCGTTATGGTTGAGGCTGCCGTTGACCTCGCTGGCCTTACGGCTTAATATTTCGCTGTCGTCGTTGGTTGTTGGCGTTTCACTGCCCTTCCCGTCGGCGGTATGTGTAATGCCAGTCTATAAAATAAATGAAAAACTGGTAGATTTTCCTTACGGTGTTCCCTCCATGTATGGTAGATTTAAAAAAAAAAACGTGCTATATCATGCGCATAGTTAAAGAGTACGTTTATGGGATATTTATGTAATTGTTGTTTGAGTTTACCAAGCTTTTAATGGTTTATTCGACTTCAGGGTACTTCTTGATATGAAATTTCTTCGTGTATGATTTGACACTGTCTCGGTTGGGCGCGTCCGTTACTACCGATTTCATCCGGATTGAAGTAGAATCTTACAAAATAGTCTGTAATTCTGTAGTTGTCTCGGGGTGTGTGTTCGTTTAAGGCTGCCATAGCGAACTGCCTTCCCAGGTGTAATCTTGATCCATGCGCCGGTTCTCTGGCGATCTGTAATTTATTTTCTGGAGATATTCGTACCTGATTATCCGCAATGTTTTGTACTTGACCGTCTCTTTATGCCATCAGCTGTTGATTTGTACCTTGGTTCTCTACGTGTTGTATCTCGGTCTCTTCGCTAACTCGTGTGAGCGTACCGCAAATGGCTACCTCGCTGTTCTCTCTCTGTTGTTGTACCTCGTGCTTGTTGTTTGTTGTTCGATTTGACGATGTTGACGCGGTTTGATCTTCACTAGCGTCCTTCTTGTATCTCTGTTTATGACTTTGCCTCCTGGATTCGTTGTTGTCGGCGGCGTCGGCTGCGTGGTATGCTTTCAGCTCACTTAGGTGGGCTGCCCTCCTGCTTCCCCTGAAGACTTTGTCTAGCTCTACGATCACTGGTGGCACAAAGTTCGTTACCCAGTGAGAGCACTGTACTTGGGCGCTAGTTTGGCTGCAAAGTTATCCGCCGCTTTTGACAGCTGATGTTCCTTTACCAGCACTAGGTCGCCTATCGCCCGTCGCCATTGCCTTCTTCTTAAATTTTAATACTTCGCTTGCTCTATAGATGCTCTCTCTTGCTTCCGTCGTACCATCTCGAATACTTCTTTCATCCTTATTGACTTCTTTCCTGGGTTCGCTAATTTCTCACCTGTACCAAATACCTACTCATCGTAAAGGCTGTTCGGGATTCTCGGTTCCCTCCCTTGTACTATGTATGCTGGACTGTAACTTGTCGATTCACATAAACTTGTATTCAATGCCAGCGTTATCTCTGGTAACAACTCATCCCATGTCTTCTGCTCTTTTCCCGTAAATTATGCTATCATCCTCTTGAGGATCCGGTTTGCCCTCTCTGTCGGGTTCTCCTGCGGTGTGTACGGTGCCGTTAATTGGCGTTTCACGCCAAGTTCCTCTAAAAATCTGTAAAACGTCTGCTGACAAACTCTGCTCCGTTGTCCGTAATAAATACTTTTGGGACGCCGAACCGTGCCAAAATCCTCTCTCGAAATCCTCTTATTAAATATTCTGCCGTTGCCTTTCTGATTGGTACTACCTCTACCCATTTTGAAAATTTGTCTAGGAAGACTAATGCCATCGTGATGCCATGCTTCGATCGTGGCATTGGACCAACAAAGTCTGCACAGACTGTTGCCCAAGGCTCCTCTGAAATCTTCGTTAGCATCTTACCCGCGGCTGGCTTTTGACTCGGTTTGTATATTTGACACGTGTGACACTGCTGTACGTACTTCCTTATATCCCTGAATATTCCTGGCCAGTAATAACGTGTTGTTGCTTTCGCTATCGATTTTCGGATGCCCATATGCCCTGCGCTCGGTGTGTCGTGAATCTCCTCTAGCACTCTGCGTCTCTGTGGAGTCGGCACACATAGCGTCCATGGCACTGCATCTTCGCCATCCACCTGACTTCCTATGCGTCTGTACAACTTTCCATCCTCGATAACGTACTCTGGGAATTTCTCCGGGGCCTTTCTACCATCTTCCATCTTTGCTATAAGCCACTTACACTCGGCTTTTCCGTCATCCATCGTCAACGTACCCAACTGCTCGTCCATCGGTTGCCTTGATAATGCATCTGCCACAACGTTCAACTTTACTTTTCGATACTGTACGTCAAATGAATATTGCTGTAGTTCCAGCGCCCATTTCGCAATCCGAACAGTCGGACTCTCTATCGCATTCAACCATTTCAACGCTAGGTGATCTGTTATTACTGTAAACGTGTATCCTTCTACGTATGGCCTCATCTTTCGTATTGCCCAGACTATTGCCAAACACTCCTTTTCTGTCGGAGAGTAGTTCATCTCTGCCTTGTTTAACTTGCGTATGCTATTACTCGCTCTTCGTCGCCTGAACCTTGCGTAAGTACTGCACCAAAATCAAAATCACTTGCATCCATCTGTAAACTAAACTTCCTCGAAAAATCTGGAAAAGCGAGTACCGGTGCCTGCGTCAGTGCTGCCTTAAGTGCTTCGAATGCTGATTGTTGCTCTTCAAACCACCTCAACTTACTACCTTTCTTGAGCATCGATGTTAACGGGTGTGACACTTGTGAAAAATCCGGCACGAATCTTCTATACCATGAAACAACTCCTAGAAAACGTCGTAACTCTCATATATTCTTCTGTGGTTCCAGTTCTTTGATGGCTGCAATCTTGTCTGGGTCGGTATGGATGCCTTCCTCGCTAACGACATGACCTAGATATTTTAACCTTTTCTTAAAAAACTCAAAATTTTCCGGGTTTACCCTCAGGTTCACTCTATGCAGCTTTCGAAATACTTCTGTTAAATGTGCACTGTGCTCTTCCAATGTTTTGCTTGTAATGATAATATCGTCAAGATAAGCAAACGCGTATGGTTCCAATTCTGGTCCTATGACATGATCAAGTGTTCTATGGAAAGTTGCTGGAGCTGAGTGCAAGCCAAATGGCATTACCCTCCATTGGTATAGTCCACGCCCATGTACTGTGAATGCGGTGTATTGCTTGTTGCTTGCTTCCATAGGGATTTGCCAATATCCATTTTTCAAGTCGAGGCTACTGATAAACCTCGCGCTTCCTAATTTGTCCAAGATATGTTGTATACGTGGTAAAGGGCATGCGTCTTGTACTGATCTTGCGTTTAGTTGACGGTAGTCTACGAAGAGTCTCCATTTGCCATTCTTCTTCTTTGCCAGAACTATGGGTGCGCTGTGCGGGCTATTCGATGGTTCGATGCAATCTTTTTCGATCAGCTCGTCGACTTCCTTGTTGATAATTTCTTGCATTTTCGGATTCTTCGGATAGTACCTTTGCTTAATTGGACGGTCGTCCCTCAAAACTATTTTTTGTGTGGCCACGTTGGATACTCCTGACATCTTTGCAAATACCTGTAATTCTTGGCTCAGAAATTTACTCACCACATCTTCTGTCTTGCTAGTTGCTATCGCCGCCATCGGGTTGTGTTCCTTGAAATCTTCGCTATTCGTTTCGACCATAGTTGTACATGTCACTACCTCTTGCTTCCATTCGTCTACTCTCAACGTTATTTCTTGACCACCACATCTCATCTCCAAGTTTACCTTCTCCAGATAGTCCGTGCCGATTACCACCTCATCGCCCAGTCCCGGTAGGATTCGCATCTCGTTCCTCTATACTTTATCACCCATTCTTAATTCTGCATCTACCGTTTCTTTGATTATTATTGCTCTGCCATCGCCCATTCTTACTCGTGTCTTTACTTCGTTGAATTTGCAAGTTTCTAATCTTCTCGCCATTGCATCACTTATAAAGCTCCTCGTCGCTTCCGTGGCAATCGCTGCTACCACTTCTTCTCCGTTCACATACGTTGTTACCAATATGCGACCCTTTGTGTATTTGAACATGTCTAATTTCTTCGAAGATCCCATCCCTCGGTTCCAATGTGGTCTCTGGTCGTTTCCCTGTGGCTTCCTACAACAATCACGCGTGAGCACGCCCATCTTACCACATGTCCAGCAAAATTCTCTTCTTATGCCTCGGCACCCGTATGAAAAGTGACCGCCTCTTCCGCATCATCTGCAGGACGTTCTTGTGTCTACATATTCTTGTTGTGGCTCTGACCTCTGCTATTGTTGGAATTCTACTCGCTCCTCCTCTCTTTGTTCTGCCTGGAGACACTGGTACTGACCTTCTTGACGCCGTGGTATGAATGGCCTTGTGGTTGGTCGCATTGGTTCCCTGTCAGGAGTAATATTTTCATAGTCTTGAGCTAAACTTACCAGCTCCTCAAGATTGCTGACCTCGCTTCGCTTTACATATAGTTGGTACTCTCTGCGCGAGTTTCTGTAGATGCGGGCTAGTTTCTGCTCCTCGGTGTAGCCCGCGTGACGCATGAGTCCTTGTAATACTAAGAAATAATCTTTAAATGGAAATCCTAGGGGATCTTTGCCTCCGTCGTACTTGAATCCCCACTTCCTTACTCTGTCCATGGTCGTTGCATATGTGCCACGCTGTTGAATATAATTTGTCGTTGCGTACGTACCAGGCTTCTGAATAAAATGTACCGGTGGTTGTCCGACCTCCAATTGATTGGGTGCACCGTTTGCCTGCCTATCATTTCTTGGTGAATTTAGTTCGTTGCTTGTCTTTGATGCTTGTGGATTTGTTATCCACGCATGCCGAATCGCCAACTCTGTGAATCGATCCCGTAAGTTCTCGTTATCGTTCTCCTCTTGGATGAATGCCGCCAATCGTTTTCTTAGTTTTTCAACCGTTACGCCATCCTTTAGCCCAAATTCCGTGCTGTAGGCTACCAGATCCTCTCGAGTGAGATAGTATACCCATGATACCTTTACCATTGCTATGCATTATATCCTCGTCGTATTAACCCAGAAGTGTGTGAATCTTGTTTCCATCTTCGTTTCTGATGCTCTGAAAATATATCTTAAAATTTGATTTTTTTAACCAGCTCGGACGCCCAAATGTGGCGGACTTTTCCTTTGACTTTGCCGGGGTTGGCCTCAGTTCGTCCAGGGTTCCTGAAAGTAGAAATTCCTACCTGTCTTTCTAAAAGAATAACCCTGTTTATTTCGTACAAAAACGTTATAAAAGTATTTATTTAATAAAAATTCTATTTCTACTCCTAGCTGATTCCCTTGCTTTGTAAGAGGTGACTGAGTTAATAAAGACCTCGGCCAACATCTGCGGTCGAATGGAGTAATAAAGCATCCAGACGAATATACTTTTTAGTACAAATGAAGTCAACAACTTTTAGGTGTACTCTTGGTCGGTAGTCATAAAACCTACCGACTCGTATGCCTGTCTCCTAATCTCTCAATTTTAATGCGAACTCGTCGCCCTTATATACTAATTTTTGCACGCAGGCACGGTTATTTTATAATAACAACTTCTGACTAATAGTATTAACAATATAAAACAACTGTTATTCCGGTGAATATTTCCTTCCTATGAATTTCCACGCACCATAATGCTCCTTATTGAATACAATGCCTTTGTACTTGCTCATACCGTGCTTTCCAGCCTTTGCTTTAACTATTGTGTGTTTGTACATTTGTTTGTGGTCACCTGATTCTAATGTTGTGTTTTGCTTTGCCTAATACTTCTGCCGTCTGTTGTATGGCGTGCGTTGGTGTGTTGTATGCTAGTGCGTAAATATGTATAGCGAAATTTCAATTAGTAGCGGCGCTTATTTTGACGACCTGCTGCTGATTACCGTTCACTTAAGTTATTATGTATGTATGTTGTATTTGTAGCTGGGTGTATTGGATTTTGAGTGTGCAAAGGGTTGATTGACCGCTGCATTTTTCTGTTTTATGCGTATCTACCTCCCTTCGAGATATTCCATGCATGTTAGGGTGATCCTATATTTAAAATTTATGTTTGCGAAAATGTAAATATTTTGCTTGCGTGCAAAAGTGCGCAAGTCTAATTTGTTCTTTAATTTAATAATTATCAATTCAATGTACAACAGAATATATATATTTAGGGTATAATTCATAAACGTATACATATGTATATTTCTGGTGCTTCATATAAAATGTATAAGTGATAAATTCAAATATTAACATAAATTTCAAGTTATTTCAAAATGTATGTTCTTTAGAAAAAATGTATGGATATATGTATGTTGTGAGGATACAAAGTCCTCCGCTTTGGGGTCCTCACAATGTACATACTGCTTAGTATCGGCTTAGTGATGGTAATATCGCTTAGTGATATTAATATTCGTCACAATATATTTCTTATCTTATACAGCCGGTTATTTGTAGATTATGAATGGGATAAGTTTATTTTTCAGCCCCATTCATGAAAAGTATGAAGACAGTACCGTCCTTACTTGTTTCAAATAAGTTTTTCTAAATTTTTATTTGAAATTTTTTCCAATATCCGATTTTACTCATATCCGCTAAAAATTGGCATTTCAAGCATTTTTTGTTTGATAAGCCCAGCCTTAATCGTTGGTAGAATTTGGATTTTGTGACAACTTCCCCCTCTTCGGAGATCGGTGTTATATATAGTGTATATCTCATACAACCGATTGTTCAGATAAGAAACTTTTCGCAATTTCTGCCCCAATTTAACAGCTATAAGCTTCAAATTTAACCAATTGCTTACGTATATAGAATATATTGTTGTGTTAAAAAATGAAAGAGGTCGGTGGTATATATAGTATATATATGGTGGTATATATAGTATATATATTAGGGCGGGTCGATTTAAAATTCGCTCATTGCTCTGTGAATATCGTATTCTAGGGATCAAAATAACAAACTTTGCCGAAGGAACAATACCTCTAAAACAAATTCTGATGTCCCCCAATTTGGGTCGAACTTTTGGGTAGGGGCAAATTTTGAAAAATCCCACTTTGACCCATTTAGAGTGCTCCAATCGAGTCCAAATGTATGACCGAGCCCCACCAAGTTTGGACGCCCGACCCACCGATGCGAGTGGCACACCCCCTGGAACCCTCTGGGGGTTCACCATAAAAACATTTCAAAAAATCGCCGGTTTTGCACTTTACATGAAAAAATCAGCTAAATGGCTGTGTGGTAATAAGGCCAATTGACCTTATGGCCGATGACCTTATGTCACCGCACCATCGCATTAATGCATTGTCATCGAGCATTGATAGGTGTGCAAAGTTGCGATCAAACTTATCGCCATTAAAAGTGGTGATAAGGCCAATTGACCTTATGGCCGTTGATCTTATGTCACCACACCATCACATTAATTCATTGTCATCGGTCCTTGATACGTATGCAAAGTTTCAAATTAATCAGACTTCTAGAAACCGGTGAAAATTAAGCTCAAAGATTCCGTTACATACAGGCCAAGATAATAAAAGCGTGCTAAAAATGAATTTAACTTAGTGATAGAAAAGAAATTAGAAAAAATTATTAGAAATTAGCGTTTTTACAACCCTTTTAAAACCAAGGCATCACTGTGATGCATTTGCATGTCGTAAACATAGTTGTGTGGGTTTTTTATTCAACCGTTTTAAAAAATGAAGGTATCACTGTGACACAATTGCAGATCGAAAAATTGCTTGTGTTGTTTTTTTTCAGCCACCACAAGACACAGCAGGTAGAATTGAAATTACCATTTCATTCTTATTACCTCGTCTCGTAGACCATATATAACGCAACAGTTTTTGTGAATGCATTAAGTCGTTGTGAAGAACTCAAAGTGTGAAGTGCTAATTTCAGATAAAAAAATATTTCAAAAAAAATATTAAGTGAAGTGACCATTCCAAATCAAAAAGTTTACAATGAATCCACCATCCGCTACACCGCAAGATGAAGCAACTACATCAACAACTATCGAAAACCCAATGAGTCATATACCCAAGCATGATGTTACTGTTTTTGGTGTGTATACTGATTTAACTGATCTTAATTTACCAACCCATCTGGATAGCTTGAGATATTATTTTTATTTAAGCGAACGTGCTAAAACAGAACAAAAAAAGTTTTCCCATAAATCATTCACTATTCAAGTACAAGATAAGTTGATTGGAATTTGGGAAAAACTTGGTATGGAAATAATGCTGAAAAAAGTGTATTTAATAAATTGAATAAATTGCTTGACAAGTATCAAGAGCAAATCAAGAGAAGAAACGATGGATAAAATTGATGAGAAGTATCATACTAGGATGGTAAAAGAACCTCATCCTGTTATTTTGAGAGAACCCAATTCTGCATTGATTGGTTACGTAAGACTGGAACATTATGCTTGGGTATATGACTCATTGGGTTTTCCATAGTTGTTGAAGTAGTTGCTTCATCTTGCGGTGTAGAGGATGGTGGATTCATTGTAAATTCTTTGATTTGGAATGGTCACTTCACTTATTATTTTTTTGAAATATTTTTTTTATCTGAAATTAGCACTTCACACTTTGAGTTCATCACAACGACTTAATGGATTCACAAAAACTGTTGCGTTATATATGGTCTACGACACGAGGTAATAAGAATGAAATGGTAATTTCGATCTGCAATTGTCACAGTGATACCTTCATTTTTTAAAACGGTTGAATAAAAAACACACACAACTATGTTTACGACATGCAAATGCATCACAGTGATGCCTTGGTTTTAAAAGGGTTGTAAAAACGCTAATTTCTAATAATTTTTTTTTATTTCTTTTCTATTACTAAGTTAAATTCATTTTTATCACGCTTTTATTAGCTTGGCCTGTATGGAACGGAATCTTTGAGCTTAATTTTCACCGGTTTCTAGAAGTCTGATTAATTTGAAACTTTGCATACGTATCAAGGACCGATGACAATGCATTAATGTGATGGTGTGGTGACATAAGATCAACGGCCATAAGGTCAATTGGCCTTACCACGTAGCCATTTAGCTGATTTTTTCATGTAAAGTGCAAAGCCGGCGATTTTTTGAAATGTTTGTATGGTGAACCCCCAGGGGTTTCCAGGGGGTGTGCCACTGGCATCGATTGGAGCACTCGAAATGGGTCAAAGTGGGATTTTTCAAAATTTGCCCCTACCCAAAAGTTCGACCCAAATTGGGGGACATCAGAATTCGTTTTAGAGGTATGGTTCCTTCGGCAAAGTTTCTTATTTTGATCCCTAGAATACGATTTTCACAGAGCAATGAGCGATTTTTAAATCGACCCGCCCTAATATATATATAGAATATACATATATTTTCGCAATTTCAGCCCCATTTTAACAGCTAGAAACTTCAAATTTCACCAAATGCATACTTATATAGCATATATTGTTGTCTGAAAAAATCATAGATATCGGTGGTATATATAGTATATATCTCATACAACCGATTGCTCAGATAAGAAACTTTTCACATTTTCTCTCTTTTTGACAGTTAGAAGCTTCAAATTTCACCAAATGCATACCTATAGCATATATTGTCGTCTGAAAAAATCATAGAGATCGGTGGTATATATATTATATACCCTATATAAACTCGAAGCTTCAAATTTCATCAAATTTCATCAAATGCGCCCGTATCTACAGTCAGTACACGCTCCTTGCCATCCACATTTCCTTTGACGGTAAGACTGCTTGATTTTCTTCCAATTTGCGTGATAGATATCACAGGACATGCAATATCTGGGACAAGTTTTCGGTCTTTACATCTGACACGTTCTTGCTTATCTCCTCCAGTTTTGCGTTTACGACCAGCCAAGTTGGAACTACCAGGACCGATGCTGCAATGACGTGCACTGTGCCCTGTCTTTCCACATTTAAAGCATTTGACGGCACCATCGCTTTTCTGCTGCGTTCCTTTTAATGCTTCCAAACCTGTGTCTTCCCAGTCTGGTCTTTCCACTTCCCCACGATGGGCTTTGTAAGCTGGTTTACTCAATAGTGAGGCAGTTTCCTGAGTTAATGCATGTGATACCGTTTCTGCGAATGTTGGCTTTGGGTTTGCGTGGCTCACTTCATTTCGACGTCCCGTATGCCATTTATAAAGCTCTGAATTTTTACACTTTCGGTGTGTTCCACGGGTGCGTCCGCATTTGCGAGATGAGCCAATCTTTCAACATCCGGGGCAAACTCCTACAAAGTCTCATTAGGTTTTTGGGAGCGGTTTTGCAAATTTATTTGGTATTACTGCTTTCTGTGTTTCGTAGTTGTTCCGCTCTCCCTCGGGAATAGTCTGCAGGATCTCAGCAGCAGATCCTTCCAATGCCACAAATAGTTCAACAACTTTATCTTCAGCACTCCAGTTTTTCACTGCTGCGGTCTTCCCAAACTGAATCTTAAACACCTGGAAAGGAACAGAACCCTCAAAGGATGGTGTTTTTACCTTTGAATTACTCGCTGGAACAGCAGGGAGATTAGTTGTAACTGCTCCACACGACCTTTCAAATCATCGACTTCTGCCTGAAATTCAGCAATTTTTCCATCCTGCGCTTCCAGTTTTGATGATGCCCTTGCCTCCTGTTTTGACAGTTGCGAGGATATGCGAGTTTCTTGTGTTTTCAACTGCTCAGCCATATATGCCTTCTGTTCTTCTAACTGTGTTTCCATCTTGGTTTTTGTACGAGTCTTCTTCAGATTGTATACGTGTCTCCTGTTCTTTCAGTTGTGTTTCCATCTTGGATGTTACTGTCGATATTTGTGCAGATATTGAAGCCAATACCAAGTTCAAGTTTGTGCTCGTAACTGCCTCCGATGTTTATTTTTTCTCTTCAATTTTTGTTGTCTCAGCGCCATCAATATACGATATACATTGAATATCGTACAAATGCAAACAACTATTTTAAACAAAATTTACAAAATAATGCATATTTTTAATTTATTTAATAATTTGGGAAAAATTTAAACAACGTGACATCAGGACGGACAAGGCGACAGTTGTTTCGAATATACCTTGTAAATCTCTTCAAAGCCTTTTCGCCCGGGAGTGGGAGTCGAACCCGCACTCCTACGATAGTTGAAAAGGTTACAAACGCATTCAGCTACGTCATGCCTTAGTTGTTGTAAAGTGTTTCCCAATTGCCTTTTTTCGCATATATTATCTTCTACACATCACATACTTCGTATGTAGTTATGTGTTGAAGTTATGCATGTTTGTAAGGCGGTTTTCAGAGAAACTTGGCTTTGTTGCTGTTTTTGTTCTATTTATAGAACTACAACGAATTAACCAAATGTTGTCTACTTATATGAGTTAACCGGGGATTGCCCGTATCGCTTTAAATGTATAAAAACATTTATTTCAAGCAATTTTTAATTTTATAATTTATTTAATAGTTTGGGGAAAATTTAAACAACGTGACATCAGGACGGACAAGGCGACAGTTGTTTCGATTATACCTTGTAAATCTCTTCAAAGCCTTTTCGCCCGAGAGTGGGAGTCGAACGCGCACTCCTACATAGTTGAAATGGTTACAAACGCATTCAGCTACGTCATGCCTTAGTTGTTGTAAAGTTTTTCCCAACTGCCTTCTTTCGCATATATTATCTTCTACACATCACATACTTCGTATGTAGTTATGTGTTGAAGTTATGCATGTTTGTAAGGCGGTTTTCTGAGAAACTTGGCATTGTTGCTGTTTTTGTTCTATTTATAGCACTACAAAGAATTAACCAAATGCTGTCTACTTATATGAGTTAACCGGGGATTGCCCGTCTCGCTTTAAATGTATGAAAACATTTATTTCAAGCTATTTTTAATTTTATAATTTATTTAATGATTTGGGAAAAATTTAAACAACGTGACATCAGGACGGTCAAGGCGACAGCTGTTTCGATTATATCTAGTAAATCTCTTCAAAGCCTTTTCTGCCGGGAGTGGGAGTCGACCCCGCACTCCTACGATAGTTGAAATGGTTACAAACGCATTCAGCTACGTCATGCCTTAGTTGTTGTAAAGTTTTTCCCAATTGCCTTCTTTCGCATATATTATCTTTTACACATCACATACTTCGTATGTAGTTATGTGTTGAAGTTATGCATGTTTGTAAGGCGGTTTTCAGAGAAACTTGGCATTGTTGCGTTTTTGTTATTTTTATAGAACTACAACGAACTAACCAAATGTTGTCTACTTTTATGAGTTAACCGGGGATTGCCCGTATCGCTTTAAATGTATGAAAATATTTATTTCAAGCAATTTTAAATTGTATAATTTATTTAATAATTTGGGAAAAATTTAAACAACGTGACATCAGGACGGACAAGGTGACAACTGTGTCGATTATACCATGTAAATCTCTTCAAAGCCTTTTCTCCCGGGAGTGGGAGTCGAACCCGCACTCCTACGATAGTTGAAATGGTTACAAACGCATTCAGCCACGTCATTCCTTAGTTGTTGTAAAGTTTTTTCCGATTGCTTTCTTTCGCATATATTATCTTCTACACATCACATACTTCTTATGTAGTTATGTGTTGAAGTTATGCATGTTTGTAAAGCGGTTTTCAGAGAAACTTGGCATTGTTGCTGTTTTTGTTCTATTTATAGAACTACAACGAATTAACAAGGATTCCACGTATCGCTTTAAATGTATGAAAATATTTAAAAATGCGTTGTGCCATCGTCAGTGCCGATTTTCGTTCTGATCTGTTGTTGTCGTTTGTCCTGTGTTTATAGTTCGTAGGTATATGAGCAGGTATTGTCAAATTGATGCTTGTGTATATTCAGTTATGTGTATGTGCTGTGTGTTCATTCAGAACCGAGGGTGGTTTACTAATCGATTTGTGTGGCTGACTGGGGTAGATAGAAATCTGTGATTTTAGTCGTTTGACCTTCTTTGTTGGTTTTTTGTTTTGGTGTGTTAATTGTTTTGTGTTTATTTGTTGTTGTGTGTTTGTCTGTTGTGCCTGTGTGATTAAGTTGTTTCCTGTAAACAAGTTTTAAAGGCTCGAATATTGTGTCAGAAATTGTGTTTATCTGTTCGTTTATTATTCTACCGTCGAATGTTTTCTGTTTGTAGATTTCCATGTTTTCGAGTACGTTGAGCCGTCGGCCCTTTTCCTGTATGTGAAGAACCCTAAATGTTTTATAGATGTTTGCTGGGGAACATTCATTCTCGACCATGTGATTCGCGAAGTTAGACTCGGGTATAATGTTTGGATTCCGTATTTTTTTGTTGTAATCTCTAATATGTTCTCTGAACCTCGTTCTTATTTGCCGTCCTGTTTGTCCTATGTAACTATGCTGGCATCCGCAGGTAAGCTTGTATACGCCGTGGCTTCTAAACGGATCCTCTGGGTTAATGTTAGTTCTTAGTTTTCGCCCTAGATTGTTCGATGTTTTGAATGCTGTGTTAATGTTGTATTTTTTAAAGAATTTTGTCAATTTATATGTTGCTTTTCCAGTATATGTCATAGTCGTCCAGCTATTATTTTCCTTTTCATTATTTCTTTTTGGTTCTCCATTTGTCCTTCTGAGCTTATCCACTAGTGCTTTTTTATATCCGTTGTTTGCAGCGATATTATATATGACCTCACGTTCTCTCTTATATGCCTCTTGTGTAAGCGGTGTTCTATAAAGTCTATGTACCAAGTGCCTTAATGCTGCATTTTTATGCTGTTGAGGGTGATTGGAGGTATTGTGTATTATTGTATCGGTGGCCGTCGACTTTCTATATATGTCATAGTTAAATATTTTGGCTTCTTTATCAATATTTATCGTGAGGTCTAGATAGTTGATTCCTCCGTCTTCTTCGGTTTCCATTGTAAATTTTATATTTCCGTGCTGCTTGTTGAGGTACTCCAGTACAAACTCTTCGTTATTAGTAGTTAAAACGCATATTATGTCATCCACGTATCTAGCATAAAATGACACGCCTAATTTGGACTTCAGCTCCTGTATGTACTTTTCTTCCAGATTTTGCATGAACACTTCCATAATAATTGCTGATGTGGGGCTTCCCATTCCAAGACCGTTTGTTTGTCTATATATTTTATTGTTGAATTGAAAATAGTTTTGACGTAAAGTGGTTCTTAGCGTATTTGTGATTTGCATACTTTTCACTTTATTTTTTGTGTTATGAACTATTGTTGAGCTAACTATGTCCAAAGCCTCCGATAGTGGTATAGATGGGCATAAATCTTTTATGTCAAAATATACCAATTTGCTGTTTCTTGTTAGCTCTACGGTCTCGAGTCTCTCTATTAGTTCTGTTGTGTTAGCTATTGCATATTCGTTCCTTAGCTCCAGAGTATCTATCAATATCGTTTTTAAATATTTGGACAGTTTGTAACATGGTGCCGATTTAAAATTAATGATGGGCCTCATTGGCGTGTCCGGCTTGTGGATTTTTGGTAGCGCAACTAGTGGAGGAGCCGAAGGGTTCATTTGGACCAATCTATGTGCCATGTTAGAATCTACTATATTGGTTGCATTCTTTATAGCAACTTTGATTTGTTTTTGGTATTCATCTGTGGGATCCTCTCTCATTCTACGACATTTCATTTCCTCTATGAGATCCTCTGTTTTGGATATATATTGCTCTTTTTCGATTAGCACAGTGGTGTTTCCTTTGTCCGCTTTCGTTGTTTTTCCTTAATTTGTGCCGTAGATTCTTTATTGTTTTCTCCTCTGTATTCGATTTTTGTCCTTCCTGTGCTTTCACCTCCTTTTTTATGATTTCCCTGCACATGTGTCTTGCGTGCTCCTGTTCTTCCTGTGGTATCAATGATATTGCGATCTCCGCATCTATAATCGCTTGCTCCGTTTTTCTTACTGTATTCTGGTCCATGATATTGTGCTTCAGGCTCTTTTCGAGAAGTTGTGCCTCTTCCTTGGTAATGGCCACCGTTGTGAGTTTAACGAACTTGTCATGAAACTGGTGAGTGTTTTGGTTTTGGTTACCCTCTCGTCGTCCTGCCAGTTTGTCCAATTTTCGGTTCAGCGGCATGTATTTTTGTTGTAGTTCCTGATCGACCTCTGTCTTAATGCAGTCGAAACATTCCATTAATGCAGACGTAGGTAGTTGTTCTGCCCATCTTAAATGGATAGATAATAACTCGGCATTTATCTCATCCTTCTTCGAGTATAAGCTTTCCAACTCATATTTTAAAAAATTCTTTTCCGCTTTTCTGTTTTCCTGCTAGATTTGGTATTTGCCTTTATTGTTATTTTTGCGAATTTCGGAGTAACATTCAATTCCAGGCATTGTTCGTTGAACCAAATGCTCGCCTTTGCTTTATATATTTTCAGTAGACGTCGCTTGTAAATTGTTAGTAGTCCGTTCGCGTTCAAGTTAACAGCCTGACAAGCAATAACTGACTTATTTTGTTTGGTTGATTTTCAGACAGGGTAGATAAATGATGTATATTTGAATAATTACCGTCATCCCTTGTCAAATTTGGTTTTGAGACAACCCGGTTTCGGCGTTGTGCCATCGTCAGTGTCGATTTTCGTTCTGGTCTGTTGTTGCCGTTTGTCCTGTATTTATAGTTCGTAGGTATATGAGCAGGTATTGTCAAATTGATGCTTGTGTATATTTAGTTATGTGTATGTGCTGTGTGTTCATTCAGAACCGAGGGTGGTTTACTAATCGATTTGTGTGGCTGACTGGGGTAGATAGAAATCTGTGATTTTAATCGTTTGACCTTCTTTGTCGGTTTTTTGTTTTGGTGTGTTAATTGTTTTGTGTTTATTTGTTGTTGTGTGTTTGTCTGTTGTGCCTGTGTGATTAAGTTGTTTCCTGTAAACAAGTTTTAAAGGCTCGAATATTGTGTCAGAAATTGTGTTTATCTGTTCGTTTATTATTCTACCGTCGAATGTTTTCTGTTTGTAGATTTCCATGTTTTCGAGTACGTTGAGACGTCGGCCCTTTTCCTGTATGTGAAGAACCCTAAATGTTTTATTGATGTTTGCTGGGGAACATTCATTCTCGACCATGTGATTCGCGAAGTTAGACTCGGGTATAATGTTTGGATTACGTATTTTTTGTTGTAATCTCTAATATGTTCTCTGAACCTCGTTCTTATTTGCCGTCCTGTTTGTCCTATGTAACTATGCTGGCATCCGCAGGTAAGCTTGTATACTCCGTGGCTGCTAAACAGATCCTCTGAGTTAATGTTAGTTCTTAGTTTTCGCCCTAGATTGTTCGATGTTTTGAATGCTGTGTTAATGTTGTATTTTTTAAAGAAGTTTGCCAATTTATATGTTGCTTTTCCAGTATATGTCATAGTCGGCCAGCTATTATTTTCCTTTTCATTATTTCTTTTTGGTTCTCCATTTGTCCTTCTGAGCATATCTACTAGTGCTTTTTTATATCCGTTGTTTGCAGCGATATTATATATGACCTCAAGTTCTCTCTTATATGCCTCTTGTGTAAGCGGTGTTCTTTCAAGTCTATGTACCAAGTGCCTTAATGCTGTATTTTTATGCTGTTGAGGGTGATTTGAGGTATTGTGTATTATTGTATCGGTGGCCGTTGACTTTCTATATATGTCATTGTTAAATCTTTTGGCTTCTTTATCAATATTTATCGTGAGGTCTAGATAGTTGATTCCTCCCTCTTTTTCGGTTTCCATTATAAATTTTATATTTCCGTGCTGCTTGTTGAGGTACTCCAGTACAAGCTCTTCGTTATTAGTAGTTAAAACGCATATTATGTCATCCACGTATCTAGCATAAAATGACACGCCTTATTTGGACTTCAGCTCCTGTATGTACTTTTCTTCCAGATTTTGCATGAACACTTCCATAAGAATTGCTGATGTGGGGCTTCCCATTCCAAGACCGTTTGTTTGTCTATATATTTTATTGTTGAATTGAAAATAGTTTTGACGTAAAGTGGTTCTTAGCGTATTTGTGATTTGCATACTTTTCACTTTGTTTTTTGTGTTATGAACTATTGTTGAGCTAACTATGTCCAAAGTCTCCGATAGTGGTATAGATGGGTATAAATCTTTTATGTCAAAAGATACCAATTTGCTGTTTCTTGTTAGCTCTACGGTCTCGAGTCTCTCTATTAGTTCTGTTGTGTTAGCTATTGCATATTCGTTCCTTAGCTCCAGAGTATCTATCAATATCGTTTTTAAATATTTGGACAGTTTGTAACATGGTGCCGATTTAAAATTAATGATGGGCCTCATTGGCGTGTCCGGCTTGTGGATTTTTGGTAGCACAACCAGTGGAGGAGCCGAAGGGTTCATTTGGACCAATCTATGTGCCATGTTAGAATCTACTATATTGGTTGCATTCTTTATAGCAACTTTGATTTGTTTTCCTCTATGAGATCCTCGGTTTTGGATATATATTGCTCTTTTTCGATTAGCACAGTGGTGTTTCCTTTGTCCGCTTTCGTTGTGACAATATTGTTTTTCCTTAGTTTATGCCGTAGATTCTTTATTGTTTTCTCCTCTGTATTCGATCCGTTTAGCAGCCACGGCGTATACAAGCTTACCTGCGGATGCCAGCATAGTTACATAGTACAAACAGGACGGCAAATAAGAACGAGGTTCAGAGAACATATTAGAGATTACAACAAAAAAATACGGAATCCAAATATTATACCCGAGTCTAACTTCGCGAATCACATGGTCGAGAATGAATGTTCCCCAGCAAACATCAATAAAACAGTTAGGGTTCTTCACATACAGGAAAAGGGCCGAGGTCTCAACGTACTCGAAAACATGGAAATCTACAAACAGAAAACATTCGACGGTAGAATAATAAACGAACAGATAAACACAATTTCTGACACAATATTCGAGCCTTTAAAACTAGTTTACAGGAAACAACTTAATCACACAGGCACAACAGACAAACACACAACAACAAATAAACACAAAACAATTAACACACCAAAACAAAAAACCGACAAAGAAGGTCAAACGACTAAAATCACAGATTTCTACCTACCCCAATCAGCCACACAAATCGATTAGTAAACCACCCTCGGTTCTGAATGAACACACAGCACATACACATAACTAAATATACACAAGCATCAATTTGAAAATACCTGCTCATATACCTACGAACTATAAATACAGGACAAACGACAACAACAGATCAGAACGAAAATCGACACTGACGATGGCACAAGGCCGAAACCGGTTTGTCTCAAAACCAAATTTGACAAGGGATGACGGAAAATCGTTCCAATATACATCATTTAAAAATGCATATTTTTGTTTGAAACCACAAAAGTTCGTTAATCAGCTTCTCCAATTTATTTGAATCACGAATGGCAACTATTGTATTCGCAAACTGCTCTCAGTAAATGACTATAGAATTCTCGATGAGATATTTTTACATTGTACTTAACCCACGTCTTTTTAAAATCTGCATGCACAGATTCAAAAACTTGCAATTTTTGCAGGAATTGCCGTTAAAAGAAGACTGTCCGAAGTAAACTTCACGATCTACATGGCATTCTTTACCCCATTCATTGCTTCCTATTTCAGATTCTTTTAAGTTGCTTTCATAAAGTTTATTTATAACGCCTAGTAAGAGATGAAGTTTCGGAGGTGGAATCAACTCTATTATTTCAATGTCTTCATCAAAATCAAAGAGTGGTTTGTTTGCACAATTTTTAAAAAACTGAGCGTGTTCTTTTCCGTTTTCTTCCCAAGCTCTTACAAACAAACTATAAAGGCCATCTTGCTCACAGCTATCCAACAATCTATTTGTCCGCACATTCGTGGAAATAAATTCCTAATGAAAGGCTCCTCTCCAAAAACTCTGTTTACAGACAGTCTTTTGCCGTGAAAACGAGGGCAATGAAACATTACATGTTCTGCGCTTTCCAATTCGGAGGGACAGTTTGGACAGAAAGGATCCTCCTCTATCCCACGCTTATGTAGATATTACTTGAAGCCCCCGTGCCCGCTCAATATCTGTGTGAGGTGTTAATTTAGTTCGCCGTGTTTTCGC
Organism: Eurosta solidaginis; assembly: GCF_040869045.1. Classification (NCBI taxonomy): domain Eukaryota; kingdom Metazoa; phylum Arthropoda; class Insecta; order Diptera; family Tephritidae; genus Eurosta; species Eurosta solidaginis. The sequence continues at coordinate 139,902,862 of NC_090320.1, read as the reverse complement.
TCGTACCTTTCCGCTATATTCCAGACTAGCATGAAGGTCCAGCGCCCTTTTCTCGAATCCTCCCACCGTTCTTGCCACCTAACTATTGTTCGTGGCCTTGCGCTTTTCTTAGCATCTTCAGATGGTCGGCTGATTCCAATCCATGCAGATCGGCCATTTCACCTGAGAGTAGATCTAATGGGGTTTTCCTGGATAAAACATGGATCGCGTCGTCGGACACCGTCCGATAAGCACATGCTATTCGTATAGCAGTAATGCGTTAGGCTGCTAGTATATATTTTTGGTGGACCATTTTAGATCCGTGCCATACTGGTGCTGCATATAATATTATAGAGCTGGTTACGTTGGATAATAGCTGACGGTTAGCTTCGCTTGGGCCGCCGATATTGGGCATTATTCGCGTTAGGGCTCCACTAACTCTAGAAACTTTCTCCCCCACCGCACCGAAGTGCTCCCTAAAGGTTAGTTTTGAGTCAGTAATTACTCCTAGATATTTCAAGGAAGGTTGTGAATTTATTTGATTATCTCCTATGGTTAGGACCAAATCATCCACCGTCCGCTTTAAGCTAACCAGAACCACTTCTGTCTTATTGCTAGCCATCTCCAGCCCACGGCGTCATTACATAATGCTTGGATCAGATCAAGTTTCTTGGCCACTGCTACTACGACAATATCATCTGCATAGCCGACAATTTCTGTGCCTCCGGGAAGGTCGATTTTTAGCACCCCGTCATACATCGCATTCCAAAGAGTTGGACCTAGAACAGATCCCTGAGGGACACCGCCCGTGATGTTGTGCTTTCTTGGTCCCTCATCCGTATCAAAAAGGAGTACTCTGTCGCTTAGAGAGCTACCAATTATTCGGAGCAGGTAGGCAGGTGTGCTAAAGCTTCGTAGCGCTGTCATTACCTGCATCCAGTTCGCGGTGTTAAAAGCATTTCTAATATCCAAAGTTATCAGTGCACAGAGCTTCCTTTTAATTTGGCCTCCGGTTATGGCTCCGCGGTCTATATTGACAACTGTTTGTATTGCATCTATCGTGGATCTCGATTTTCGAAATCCAAACTGACTATTTGACAAGCCAGGGTCTGCTGCAGACGCCCACTGATAATACGTTCGAGAATCTTTCCTATTGAATCCAACATACAAAGTGGCCTGTATGAAGATGGCTGGTCGGGCATCTTACCAGGTTTCAGCAATAGAACCAATCTTTGACGTTTCCATGAGCGAGGGAAGACGCCTTCTTGGAAACAGGCGTTGAAGAGATCCGTAAGTACCGATGTTCTAGACTTTATCGCTGATTCAAGAGCTATATTTGGCACTTCATCAGGTCCTGGAGACTTACTGTCCGCAACTCTTTGTGTTGCATCTAGTCCCTCCTGCTCTGCTATTTTTGGGATTTCCATTTTTTCGAGAACATCTCTTTGATAGGTCCGGTAATCTTGTGTCGGAAAAAGAGTTTCTACGATTCTTCTCATTAGTATCGGGCATGTAGGCTGCTCTGATTTCCGCCCTTTAATTTTCGCCATCACCGTTCTGTAAGCCAATCCCCAAGGATCAAGATCAGCACTATCCATCAGTTCCTTGAATCAGGCTCTCTTGCTCTTTTTTATAGTATTTTTAAGCGTCGTTCTTTGGGCTATGTAGGTATTGTGTAGCTCATCATATCGTGGCGACGAGCGTGCCCTTTGTGCCCTTCGCCGTGCATTGTGGCATTTTCTACGCTCCTCCGCCATTTCCTCGTTCCACCAATATACCGGAGTCCGATTTACTTTTGCGCGACTTCTGGGCATGGCAGCATCATACGCCATACCTAATGACTTAGATATTTGAAACAAAAGATCTTCCGCATGTGTCCTTCGTATTAGGGCATCGTTCTATTCAACATCAAATACTTCTGGTTCAAAAAGGTGTTGTTTCCATCTTATTCTTTGCAGTTGGTTGGAGGCGTTCCTTGGTGCAGTTTCCACTAGCTTTAGGCTAATAGCTTTGTGGTCGCTGTGGGTGTAGACGTTACTGATGGACCATTTTGCTCATCTCGCTATTTCGCTACCAGCAAACGTGAGATCTATAATGGAGCGTCTATTGCCAGTGTCGAATGTATATTTCCCTGCCTCATTTAGAAGTTCTAGCCTCAGGGGTGTAAGGCTTTCGAGAAGAACTCTACCTCTATCGGTAGTTCTACTACTACCCCATACAGTTGACCATGCATTGAAGTCTCCACATATTATAAGCGAGTGTTTACCCTGTGCCTCTATGGTCATCCCAAAAATCACATTCTCAAACTCTGTACTACTCATGCTCGGAGGTGCATAGCAAATAAAAATGTATATTCATTTGATTTTTGCCGACGTGAATTCTGCCACTGTTGGTGCCATCCTTTCCTGCGGAAGAAGTCTTCCAGGTATCCAAATTGAGGCTTTCCCGACGAGTCCGTGAGCCAGCCTTGCTCCGGCTTATTTTTGTATGGCTCAGGGAATACCGCTAAGTCAAATCCTCCATCAAACATTGTTTGGGATAAGAGGTCTTGGGCCGCTTCACAGTGGTTTAAATTGAGTTGCAACAATCTCATAGGGCAATCTGGCTGCTTCCTTCCCGTTGTGGGCATCTAAAACTGCCTGCCGAATGTTCTCCCCCACATAACGAGCAGTTCGCGGCCTTGTGTCCCTCCTGACCGCATTTTCTGCAAAGCTTTGATCCGGCGTAGTTATTTCATCGAGATCTCTGAACTGTAGCGTGATCACTTAAGATTTTGCTGTGACCTTCGCTGACTCCTTTAGCACTGCTTCAATCTCCGCTTGGTAAGTGCTTGTTTTTCCATCTTGGGCTCTTTTAAGCTGCAGCAACAAATCTCCTTTTGCCGTTCTTCTAATAGTTTTGACATCACCCGCTAGGGCTTTTAGTTCATCGTAACTCCTCACTTTTAGCAGTATGTCAGCATACGTAGCATCTCCAGCTTTGGAAATTATGATTGCATCCGGCCTGGCTTTAGTCATTTTCTTCCTAATCTCCTTTTTGGGTTTGGCTACCTGCCACTCTCCCAACTTTTGAGTTGTGGCGTCTTCTGTCCTTTCGACCTTTTTCTGGTTCAGTGACGCTTGCGATTTTACTCGCTTGTGACTCTCCTAATGTTTTGGCGTAATATCCTTGGCTAAGATCGTGGGATTGGATACTTGATTTTCCCTTGTCGAATTCTTCCTCGATCTCTTTCCTGGTTGTGACGAGCTTCCATCCTTAGCCGTATTATTCGAAGTTATTTACTTCTTTAGGTCCTTTACTTCCAGCGCGGACTCTATGTACAATGGAGGCTAAGCGCTTAATTTCAGCGTGTATGTTATTACGCTCTTTAAAAAACTCAAACAGAGCATCAATTACTCTCCCTAGCTTGGTCATCTTGTTTTCGATCCCTCCAGAAACCTGAGAATTTTGAAAATCTTCTGCAGCCTTCTTAATGAAGTCACTTAATGAAGGAGTGCCTGTTTTAGCCTTCTCCTGTCTTGCCCTTGGGGTAACAGCCGGAGAAGCTTTTTTCCTGCCGTTGGCTTCCGCTCCTTTTGGTTTTGTCGCCGTGTTCGACGAAACAATTTGACCTCCGGCCGATAGACCAGGTCCTTCTGGGGAGCGAGGTAGCTTTCGTCCCATAAATGGGTTGAACTTACCTTCCCTATCTGGATTTTTATTTTTATTTTGGTTACTCATTTATGTGATTGGATCCCTACTTGGGGCCTCTATCTTAGTCCGGATGTACAGTCACCTTGAATGATCCCGTGGTTTTCTATGCGAAGGCAGGGAAGCCACGTGAAGGTTGACGCAGTTCCTTATGAAAACTGCGTTCCGAGCCAGATCAGCGTTAATCAGGAGAGTCTCAACCGTACTTGCACCACCAACTTAATGGTGACGTACTTCGAACATATACCAAGGCCTGCCAAGGTTTTAACGGGACGGAGACGAATGTCACATTAGCCGGAAAGTCGTTTTGACGGCGTGTCAAGCCGTGTACTAAGATTTCCGAATGTCACACTCGCCAGCCCTTAGCAAATATATCCAAATCGTTATTCCAGTATACCTTAATTAAGACCTTACTGGGCTCAGTCTTAATATGCTATCAAATATAAGCTTTCTTAATAATTATGAATTGAGCTTTTTTTCTTCCTGAATTTGTATCCCTCGCCGCGTAGTTGCCTCCTTCTCTTGGGTAGGTATTCCCTCGGTGCAGCCTCGATATGGGTTGTGGATGCTTAAATTACGGGCGGCATCTACTCGCCCCGTCACTGGGGGTTCACAGGGTGCATGAGGCCTTTTAAGCGAAACCCTCCTCGCCAGCCGATCTTGGTCAGGGGCTGCTTATTTGAATATTCGCAGCTAACCTAAATTAATAGGCCGTTCACTGTTTGCCGGCAGTGACTCCCTTAGGGTATGCATACTATCAATACTTATCATAACGGTAGCCCAGAAAACAACCCGGACGGCTGCACTGAATACCATTCTGAACATTCCACCTGTGTACCTGGTAGCGAAGAACATAGCGTTAGCAACCGCATCGAGCCTCAGTGCTTCGTTTAGCGTCATCAATTACAAGACGAACAGAATACCTGATTCCCTGTCTGCGTTTCGAGGGGCTCTTAAAGCCACAACAGAGGTGGATGGTTGACGCAACGGTGCTCAAATGGTGGACGATTCGATAAATTTTTACACTAGTTGGAATGAAAAAGTAGTGGAAGGAGTAAGGTCTGTGGTATACTGTGCTGATCCGGAAATAAACAGATCCTAAAAGTTGCCAGATCACTGTAGCGTTTCCCAAGCGGAAGTGTTAGCAGTAACCAAAGCAGTACAAACACTGGAAGAGAAAAGCCTAAACTGCAGCCATGTTAACTTTTATATTGACAGTCCAATAGCAATTAAGGCAATGATCTCCCATAGCACAGCATATAAAAGTGTGTTAGAGTGTAAGCAATCTGTTTAGGCCAACAGCCCATGGAAAGAATTTGGACGGGGAAAGGATACATCTATATTGAGTCCCAGGGCATATGGGATTAGATGGGAATGAAAAAGAGAATGAATTAGCTAAAGAGGGCGCATGCCTTGAAGATTCCTCCGCAAATGTCCCAATTAGATTGGGAGAGATTAAGAGAAAGCGAGAGGTGCACATAATCGACCTAGAGCGAAAGGCGTAGGTTCAAGCGGGGGCTGTAAAGTGTCGAAGATTATGTGTAGGTCTTACAACCTAAGACTAACAAAGTTGCTTCTATCATTAAAAAAGAGAGGACTGTAGACTCATGACGGGTATTCTGATTGGACACTGCCTCCTGGCGTCACATGGCTTTACATTAGGCTTGGTCAGTGATAGCAGATGTAGGAAGTGAGGGTTGGAGGAGGAAACGACCGAGCGCGTTTTGTGCTCGTCTCCTTCGCTTGCCAGGCTAAGACTAAGGGTATTAGGAGTGACACAGATTTCATATCTAGAAGTAGCAAGTAACATAGGTCGTAGGAACTTTATAGTAAGGGATTATTTTATGAAGTAAGTCTTGGTTTTTGATAGAGTTTTTCAGTTTGGTCGTTAAATAAGCTTTTGGTATCACTATGGACTCAATCAGTCTCTGTGAGGTCCCCATGGACCCGCCAGTTCAACCTTACCTAACCTCGAATTCACGATAGCACCAAAGCATATCAAACAAGGTGGAACTGACAACTGGAATATGTAGAACTCTTATTAAAAAATGTTTCTAAGAGGCGCATCAGCACTTCCTGAGCACTTGTTCTTATTTGTAGGGTTGTATTTTGGCAGCCGCTTCTAAAGGTGCGAGCAGCTTAAACGTTTTGTAATGGCGTTAACGCATAGTACTAAGTCGTAACGTTGTCGACGCACCACAGTATTCCCCTCATAGAAAGCTATAGATTGTGCGATGCATGCGGGTTTTAGACGATCTATGGAGACTTTCGATTTATTCCCATTGACCTCGATCACATAAAATTTCGGATTTCGGCTCAGAACTTTGTACGGTTAACGGTAAGGTGCTGACAGGGATGGACGAATTTAGTCATCCCTGATGAAAACATTGTCTGTCGAATCTAATTTTGCATTTAAAAAGGCTTTTTTGGCGAATGTTAACTCGTGTCCACCAGTCGTAGCTCACTCATTATCTTACGCAGTTCTTTAACCATATCCGCTTCGTTGACGTAGTTTGAACCTGATACGTACAAATCTGATGGTAGACGAAGAGTAGTCCCCTACGTTAATTCAGCTAGAGTACAACCTATATCGGCTTTAAAATCGGGATGCACGCCTAATAATATGAATGGCAAGTACGCTGTACACTGATCCACTTGATGGCATAAAAGGGAGGCCTTGAGCGTCCGATGCCAACGTTCTATCAATCCATTTGTTTGCGGATGGTATGGAGTAATGATAAATTCCCAAGCAGCGCATCAATTCGCCGAATAAGGCGCTTTCGAACTGACGTCCGAGATCAGATCCAGCCAATGAGAAGTGCTTTAGCAACAATTGGTGCAATCATATTTTTTGATATTGGGTATGCCTTAGGTCATCTATTATATCGGTCTATGACTCTTAGGCAATAATTTTTGCCATCCGAAAGCAGGAACGGACCGACGATGTTGATTTGCAAATGTGCAAAGCGTTGTCTTGCACACTCTCGACGTTGCAGTACGTTCTGATTGTGACGAACAATTTTGTTTTTTTTACATTGAATGCATGTTTTGGCAAACATTTTGCTGTCCGGCTGAATACCAGGCCACACAAACCGTTGAGTCATCAATTTAGCTGTGGTGCGCATACCAAGGTGCGATAGGTTGTGTTTTGCGTGTAGGGCATGATTACGGAACTTCTTTGTAATGAAAGGGCGAATGTTACCGGACGAAACATCGCAAACCACTCTCTTTTGGTTAATAGGTAGTAAAATGCTTTTTTTAACTTTGGCGAATGATTCTTTCTGCCATCAATATGTGAAGTTAGCTCTACATCGTTAATTTGGTCGTCAGCTAGTTCGTCGTAATTAATAGCTTTAGCTGTAAGTGCGTTAATGCGAGAAAGCAAGTCAGCAGTCACATTATCCTCACCTTTAGCATGTCGAATGTCTGTTGTTATTTGTGAAATGACCTCCAACTGTCTCACTTGCCGATCTGAATCTTTGTGTAGTACGTGTGAAAATGAAATGTAAGAGGATTATGATCAGTATAAACATGGCAACTGCGACCCTCCACCATATAACGAAAGTGACGCATAGCAAAATAGAACGCAGAAAGCTCACGGTCGTATGTACTATAACGCGCTTCGGCTGTCGTAAATTTTCCTCGAAAAAAGTCCAAGCGGCTGCAGATTCCCATTCAACAACTTGATTTAAAACAACTCCGGCTACGTAGTCAGATTCATCAACCCAGAGTGAGAGCTCTGCATTCGACAGAGGGTGAGCCAGCATGGCATATTTAGCGAGCTGCGCCTTACATGACTCATAACGATTTTTTGCGTTCTCTGTCGACGCAAGACGGGTGTTGTCGTTTTTGTTGTTGCCAGGTATCATAGCAAATAATGGCGGTGATGAAGCAGAGCATTAGGCAAAAACCTTCGATAAAAAATCAGCATCGCCAAGAAGCGTTTAAGCTCTTAGCGCGACGACTGGCAGATTAAAATTCATCAGCGCGTCTATACGACTAGGGTCGTAAGGGTCGAATTCCATCTTTCGTAATGGAGTGGCCCAAAAACTCCAGTTTTGAGACGCCGAAGCGGGACTTAGCTACATTGATCGTTAGATTGTTGGTGCGCAAATGATCAAATACCAAACGGAGATGTTCTTTGTGATCCTCGATGGATTTCGAAGCGATAAAAATATCATCTAGATAAGTAAACGTACAATCCAATACGCGAAACACTTCGCTCATAAGGCGCTGGAAGATTTGTGCAGCATTCCGTAAGCCGAATGTCCTGTGTGAACTCATATTAACCAAATGGGGTTTTAATCGCAGTTTTGCAAATATCGTCTGGGTGTATAGGCACTTGATGAAATGCGGATAATATTCCGGAGTGGTAATAGAGTTAAAGGCTCTATAATCGGCGCAGAGCCTCCACGAACCGTCAGCTTTTCGAACTAAATGCAAGGGGCTCGCCCAGTTACTTGGCGATGGACGACAAATTCCAAGCTTGATGAGAGATTCGAATTCCGTACGAGCAGCTGCTAACTTTTCCGGCGATAAGCGCCGTGGTCGTGCGTCAATGGGTTGTCCATTCGTAGTAATTCGATGGAAGATCGATGACGTTGTTTGGCTACCGATCTGCTTCGGGCGTGTAATTGCAGTGACCTCTCTCAGCAGTTCAGCAAACATTTGATTGTAGTTTATAGTAGAGATGCTTGAAGATTCCAGCTCCTGCGTCGAACATGGGGCCTTGAGTAGCGTAACTCGGTCAATAAGCCGTCGGCCTTGTAAATCGACAACAAGTCCGTGGAAGCCAAGAAAATCTGCCCCCAAAATAGCTTGCGATATATCCGTAATAACGAAATTCCACAAAAAATCACATCGAAGCTTTAAATTTAGATTTAAAATAAATTCGCCATAAGTAGAAAACAATTACATAGTTGTAAGACTTGCTCGAGCCAATTTTGTTGACTTCGGAATGATAGAAACATCAGCGCCTGAGTCAATCAAAAACTTGATGTTGGATGAAGGGTCAAGAATGCAAAGTCTATAACTTTTCGTAGAATCAGAGTGTTTGCCGATTTCTGATATTAAATTAGCAGAGCATTGCTATTGTGAAAAATGTTTTTGATCTGTCGATGCGAATGAACATGGCTGCCGGCATTTAGTTGCCTTATTGCCAAACTTGGTGTGATACCAAAAACTTTGATGACTTTGATTAGCAGACCTTGAGCGGGATAAAGATCTAGCACGTGGGCGAGCTTTTACACTTTGGTTATCTAAAGCTTTCCGACTTGCATAGTCAACGCAGCAATCTCGGCTCGTAAGTTAGAAATCTCACGTGATTGTTGAGGTTCGACGCCAACCTCACATACCTGCCCTTCTTTGAGAGTGACACTGTCAGTTATAGAATCGGCGATATTAATCGTTTCGCTAATCAGTACACTTGTTGCAATGATTTCTGCCTGTGTGTAGGCAGGTAAACGACTTACCTAAAGATCGTGCAAAATGCTTTCACTAAATGCTGGGCCGGCGGTGCGACGCATCTCGTTGTACAAATCACTTGGGCGTCGATTCCATAAGCTTACCTCTTTCAAAACCCTTTAGAGGCGGCGTTGCTGGCTTTCGGTGAAATGCTCAATTAACTTTTTCTGAATGTAAGCGTAACGTCCAGCTGCAGGTGCGCTATCTACAAGCGTTCGAAGCCCCATACGTTTAGTCGGAGGTACACTGTAATTCGCGAATCTTCGAACCAGAAGTCTAATGAATTTTCAGACTTCGTGGGAAGCGGCAATCGTGGTGTGTGCAACTGTGGCAATGTGGCATCAGAAATGGAGGATCCACCTGTTGCCATTGTACTATCGTTTAGAGACATTCTTCTTACGTAGAAAAGAAATTATTCAGAAACGTGCGGGTCACCAATATGGTGCAAATCACCAATTTTTAATGATAACTTTACGGAAACACAAGTGAAAAGAAATGACACTTCAATAATTTAAAAAAAAAGGTTTGTTTGTTCTTATTTGTAGGGTTGTATTTTGGTAGCCGCTTCTAAAGGTGCCAGCAGCTTAAACGTTTTGTAATGGCGTTAACGCATAGTACTAAGTCGTAACGTAGACGACGCATCAACGTCGTACAGGAATAATTTATTCTGGCTATAAAATGGATTGACATAGATTTTTTGAAGGGAAAGTGGTGTTTGGAAGGTTTATGGACTTTCGCATCCGGAAAATAGCGAGTATGGAAGACTTCACCTGTTAATATAACTAAAAAAAAGCAAATAAATTAATATTTTGATTCAAAGGTACACGGCAAGATGATCCCCAGTATGCTTGTCGTACGAGAAGACTAAAATAAACAGACTCAACGTTTCCAGAGGCCAGACAAAATTGTTTCCGCTGCAGTCTGGCTAGCTGCAGAAAGTTCCAACAGCATTGCTAGGTTTCGGATAACATAAATCGAAAATAGCCACTTCGTAAAAGTCGCTCCAATTTTCGGGTTTCTCCTGTGTTTTAGGTTCCCTCTTTACCTGTGACATCAAACTCGTAGAACTGCACGCTGACAGTAGATTGCAAATGTGCTTAGTTTGCCCGCTCATACTATACATACTTATATGTAATAATTTTACATTGTTAGTATAGACAGAACGCAATTGCAGAGTGCCGATATACTTATTTCTGTTATATTTTTTTTTTTGTTTTCGATAAGGGAATGTACGCAAAAAAGTTTTCTTGTCACACAATCAGAAAAATTGTGTAGGCTGTGTTTGTTCGATTTCGAATTTATAACTCATTGCAAGAATACTGTACTAGCTATACATATATGTATGAATTATACCATGTATTTGAAAGGAACTCTAACTTTCAAATTTGTTGTTTTATTGGAAAAATCGAAGTGCCTCGGAAAATCTTTCTACCATGGAATAATGAACACTTATACCCATTTTATTTAAACATTACACTCTGAGCCGGCATATGTATGTGTGTTAAATTACTTTTTACATTAGCCTTAAAATGCTAATGAATTAAAAACCGTGTGAATTTTTTGAAATAAATCTCATAAAAATTTATAGCAAGAATAGGAATATGTAAAGTAACACTTTAAAAAATGTTCACTCAAATAACGATTACCACTATATTAAAAATATTAATTATTCGCATTGTACCTTCAGCAACTATGCCCCTTTTCGGAAAATTGTACCTTAATAATAAACTGAATTAAGATATGGTCCAGGAAATGCTTACCTCAAGGGCCGCAACTAATTCCAGAAGTGTTGTCCATGCATTTACTTTTAAACTGCCACTAAAAATATTTTCATCTAAATGCATTTTCGCAATAATATCTACATCTTCGCCACTTGGTAAAGCCAACCGTATCGTTAATTGATGTGCTGAAGGTAATATGGAATGACTAATTTTTCTGTAGCTGAGTTCACATCCTGCTTTTTTAAAACTTGTCGTTGAAGCTTTACTTGCATTATTGAAAATGTAATAAAGCTTTTCATAGAAGTTGTGTAAATTTACATCCACACGATGTTCGAAAACTAATTTTAATTCTTTGATAAGTGCAAAGGGTGTTTGCAAATTTAAAATATTTACAATATTGAAATAATCAGGATAATACAAACTATTTTTTATGCTAATATAACCTTGTGGGTGCTTAATGTCGATTACAGCGAAATAGTAGTCCAATATTTGGTCTATATCCAATATGCCTTCAATAGAGGGCCAAATCAACAAATCCAATTGCAGTTCGATATTGTATGAGAAAAAATCTTGATACTGAATGAGATGTAGTTCATTATAATCTGGAATGGGGAGTTTGAAATAATCATCATATTTTGCCTCCAATTCAATTACTTGTTCCCAAAATTGCTGTAAACTAATAAAGTTTTTTTTACTTTTTATGTTTACTCCCAGACTATAACGCAAAAGTTTGCAATGCAAATTTAGTACGAGGGAATCTTTCTTGAACAACTTTACAGTGTAACCATTTTCTTCGAAGTCTTTCAAGGGTGTGAACACTTTACATGAATATTCGAAATCTTTCAAGTCATTCATATACCATACGCCGATAAACCCAATTATTGTATTGTTCCATTTAGCTCGCATATCGATAGCATCCCTCCTTAATTTTGAAAAAATAGCGGTGTGTTTTAAGTTTATAAAGGGGATCCCAACGCTAAATCTAACGTCAAAGTCTGTTAGAGATGTAATATCGAATAAAGCTTCAACACCCAAAGTTGTAGAGGATGTTTGAATGTCAGCAACGAAATGCCTTTTTTTTTCAATGAACCCAAAGCGACCATTGATATTCCGAAGTCGGTTTAACGGTGTTGTAATATTTATCAATATCATATTATCGTTCACTTTATTTACATATCCGTCCATGCTAAGCGTAATTTCTCTTAAGTTTAATGTTAATGTGGCTGCTCCTTGTATTTTTACCCGGTCTTTCAAACTGAATTTTGTAACTAAGGATCCTCTACGCAACTTTTCATGTGGACTAGTTATAAACACTGTTCCTCTGACATTTTGGCAATGCTGACTTTTATTCAACTCCCAAATGGAATTCAAGCCATACACCTTCATGATTTCATTTGCGTTATTGTAGAGTAGATTTATATCTGTAACGAATTTATCATCGTCCTTCTTATGAAAGATTTCCAATGTTACTGATGGCATTTCTATTAACGAACTATTTAAAACAAATCGAACATCAAAACTGAATGGAACTCTGTCAATGTTAATATCGTATTTACAAATTAAGCCAAATTTTTGTTTTTCACCCCACACTAAAGACATATTTGCAAAATATACTGGACCTTTATTGTAGACCGCTGCATCAAGAGTATTTCTACGCCAACCTCTGAATGGTGTATGAATCTCCAAATGAATGCACTGATTGATACTTTCCCCATGTGCTACTTCGATATCATATTTTACCACAACTAGTTCATTCATTTCCCACGAGACGTGAGCTTCACCATGATATTTTGGCCCCTGGGTGTTTGTGTTAAAACTGCAACTTATTGTTCGGTCTGGATAAGTTACCAATATTTTTCCAGTATCTTTATTGTTAAGTCTTAAGTATTCAATTAACAAAAGCAATCGTTGAGAGGGATCGCGGTTCATGTCCCAGTTCAATTCCACTGATAACTCTTTCTTTTCTTCGAAATACATGGCTATTGACCTTACGTAGATATCACGTAGTCTGTAAAAAAATTGATTTATTAGAGTAAGTAAGGGTATTGGGATATGGGATGGTCATACTTTTTTCAGATAATCTCAGCATTATTCATTCAATTCGTTATATTCAAGCATTATGCAACAACGAAACAAGATAGATTTAAATTACGTACTAGCTTACCCGGTAGAATATATGCCCTGTCCAAAAATTGGTTTGCGTAAAAGTGAGTAAGTGAAAAGGGGAACACTCGATATCCCATTCCCTCTCCAATTTGCCACTTTGGTCAATAACATTGCATTTTACGCGTATCTACGTTTAACTCTAGTCAACTTTAACTGTAGTTTAAATTTGCACTGAAAATCCGACGGTTGCAACGCATACATCGATGTTTCCACACAACACTCAAATGTGTACACTGTCAATATAAATCGTTAGAAGAACGTTGCGTAGTTTTCACCAAATTACAGATTGGTGGCCTTAGTACTATAAAGGTACGGCAAGCTACGAGTCATTTCTATTTTTAATACCGCAGCATCCAGTGAGTTTTCTAGCTCCGTATAACGCTCGTTCTCACTGGGATGCTCTGGATCATTGAGAGACTTCAGAAGCATTTTTTACACGACTTAAGTACCAAATAGAACATTTGATATGCGTAGCGTATTGCTTGCAGTAGCCTAATTGTTACAATGTTGCGCAAGTCAGCAAAGGGTCGTGGGTTCAGATCGTGGCAACTTTTTGTTTTAAAGTTTTTTTTTTTTTTAATTCAACTTTTTTCTCGTTTTTATAACAATTAGTTTAAAAAAATATTGTTACGAATATTAGCAACACTAAGGGGTGCTGCCATTTCTAGCCCGATGATAAGCAGTGGCGTGAATTCACATCAATAATTCAATCATTATGTATCTACATAAACGAATCAATAATTGCGTCTACACATATGTACGTATACGAGCAATGGAGAATCAATGCACAAACACATGCATATATCTGAGATACTCCTAAAAGTATGCAAAGAGAAGCTATAAAATCGTGCAATTGTAGTTACAGCTGAGAAATTTGAGAGCTGATGGCAACTAGTAGATTCTGGAAATGGAAGCGCCTAGAAGATGCGACCTTGAAATCAGAGAGTATAAAAGGCAGAAAATGTAGAGGCGCTGGAATTCAGTTTGATTAGAGCTATCAAGCAGTTATTGATTAAGCACGCAATCTGTCGGGCAATAGTAGAATCTCATTTGAGCTATCAATCAGTTTGGTTGTTAAGCAAGCTAGTTGCAAAGTATAATTGTTATCGTGAAGTACTTTAATAAAGGCCATTTTTCCATTATTCAAGATTGGAGATATTTATTCAACAGTTTAATGATTCGAACTTAGCAGAAAGGCAAATAAGAGGATTTGCAAGTAAATTCGTTACAATTGGTGTCAGAAGAGGAATTGTTGAATAAATTCCAGAGGACAACAAGGACATGGCAAAGTTCAGTAAATTGAAGATCCAGCAACTGAAGAAGGAGTTGGAGAGCCGTGGATTGAATACAAGCGGCGTTAAGCTCGAACTTCAGGCACGGCTACGAGAGGCAATGGAAGCAGAAGGAATTGATGTGGACGAGTATGTCTATTATCCTGATGGGGACGAGACAACAACAAAAATTGAATGAAAAACGAAATATCGCAGACAGTTACGAGCACAGACTTGAACATGATTTTGGCTGCAATATCTGCACAAACATCGACAGTAAAAGAAATGTCGTCAGAAATAACATCGAAGAATGAAGCACAAGAAACGCGTATGTCAGAAATGTCGACACAGATTACATCCAATATGGCATCCCAACTGGAATCGCAGGAGACACGCATAACATCCAAGATGGAAGAACAAGAGGAGCGCTTATCATTGCAGGTGGCACAAATGTCTTCACAGTTAGAAGCACAGGAAGCAAGGGTAACATCAAAGCTGGAAGCGCAGGATGCAAAAATCGCTCAATTTCAGGCAAAAGTTGATGATTTGAAGGGCCGTATGGAGCAGTTACAATTAAATCGCCCAGCTGTTTCAGCGAGTAACCCAAAGGTAAAAACACAATCCTTTGACGGGTATGTTCCTTTCCAGGTCTTTAAGCTACAGTTTGAGGAGACCGCAATAGTAAACAACTGGAATGCTGAAGATAAACTTGCTGCACTCTTCGTAGCATTGAAAGGACCAGCTGCCGAAATCTTACAGACTATTTCAGAGTACCAACGGAACAGCTATGAAGCATTGATGGCCGCTGTCGAATTGGTAGAGTATTACAATATTTTCCAACATAAATTATTGAACTAACCCAGACGGTTAACTAACATCAATGGAATGCCGAATATGAAACCCTTATCCGTTCACAGCTAATAAATTACTTATTACATACAACCCATTATGGGAACTAACTAAAATACTCTCATCGATATTCCAACGTTGCGAACAGGCATACAAACTTACAAACTTACGTGTATGCATAGCATTAACCAAAGGACTCACATTGATCTGCTGACTTAGCTTAATAACATATACAAAACTACATGTATAGAGTCATGCATACAAAACTACATGAATACAAACACTGTATACAAACTTACATGTACTCATACCCCATTTTCAATGTACATATTTTTAGTTATTAGTATTAAGATATTTATGAATGTATAGGTTAAGTAAATTACTATATAAGACAAAGAATTTATTGAATAAACAGAGATTTAATGTTTGCACATCGAAGTCGTAACTTCTTTTCATTTTCTCCAAACATTTCATGGCGATCCTGCCAGTCTAGGTCAATAACTAGCACAACTGCTAAAAGATCTAGCTGGCCAGAAGAGCCTGTCGGTTCGGAAAAAATAAATAAAACAGGATTCGCCTGTAAGTCAAACATATTAACTGACTGGAAAAAATCCTGCCAGTCCGATCCTAAATAAGCATAAAAATTTGCTGAACAAGCAAATATTGCTAAAGCGATCGACTGGAGGAAATTCCGCCAGTTTATAAAAACAGGACAACAAGTAAATCCTGCAAAATTGCAAAAAAATTTTTATATGATGAAAGAAAGAATCGACTGCAGATGTGTTTGAAGACCTGCTAATTCTTCAGTTGGTAAAAATCTCGGATGGTATTCAAACCAAGGAATTATTTTCATACACCACAAGCAATGCTGAAATAATTACACATACATACATGGCTAATCGCATAAAAGGTGGAATAAATTAAGGACAGGAAAATACATGGCTACATATATAATCGCATAAAAGATGGAATAAATTGAGACCGGAAATACATTAGCAATCGACGGAGTACCGGTTGAGACGACAACAAAACTGGCAGCTATATAAATATAAGTAGGTATAAAATTTAGAAACAAATTGGGCGGCCTTTATGGACGCTAAACTATGAGCAAAAACGAAAGTTTTTGTTTAGGCATTTTTTTTTTAAATATGGTAGGATAAACTAATTTTTTTACAAAAGTTTGATGTCAGCTTTGAAAATGACACAAACTAAACAAAAAAAAAATATAGGGAAAAGGATTGAAGCCCAATGTGTAAAAAAATAAACAATACTTTGAAAAAAAATTTTTTCAATTTTAAGATATGTCAAAAATATTAAATTTAATTTTTTTTAAGGAAATCAAAAACTTTATATAACTTTGTATATTCAAAAAAAAAAAACAAAAAAAAATTACTATTTCTAAAATCGAATGCAAAATATTAGTTACTTTGTAAAATTAATTAAACAAAAGAAAATAAAAATTAGAAAATTTTTTTTAAGGAAAAATTTTAAATACCTAAATCAGAAATGAAAAATTCTAAAATAAAACAAAAATTACAATTTTAAAAGTAAATTGTTGAAATATCAATTAATTAAATATAGTAAATTTATTAAAAATCAATGAATATCAAGAGTAAAATGGAATGCATAGAATAAAAGAATAAAATCGAAAAATTTTATTAAAAATTAAAATTTAGTTCATTACTCATAGAAGCAGGAACATAGCCAAAATGTCTTGGTGGACAAAAATAGCCCAAGGCATTATGATAGCCATAGCTGGCTATGAATTCGGTAAAGAAACCTCTGAAGAGGAAATAGTTGACAACAAATTGGTAAAATATGAGCCACAAGCCCAAGTGGACACAAAAACTACAGACATATGGCTAGGTGCTTTGATATGCACGATAGGGCTATTAATCATAGCGATAGCCGCTATTCTTAAAAACTATATGAAAACCAAATTTCCAAACTCAAAGTTGAGGAAGAGCAGTATACAAGTCAAGTAAAAGTAACCTTCAAATGTCTCAATTGATAGTAAAGACAGCTTTATTAGCCCCGCCTAAATTCAACGGCAAATCAAGAATCTGCATAATTCCCATGAAGGCTCCTGGTATCTTTAAAAACAAAGAAATCAGGAAGCAATTCCAAAAACTCACAGTAGTTCACATGGAAATACCAACCACGAAGGCTAGCACGGTCGAAAATTTATACCAAAAAGCATAATTATTTCAAATTATACCTGAAAAAAAGCAAAACCCCGTGCCAGTGGAGATACGCAAAATACACAAAAAAAGAAAAAAGTAAACCAGCCCATAACAACAAGCATGAAGAAAAAGTCACAAAGAGAACATATATATATAATAAAGCGCTATATAAATTTACAATAAAAGACTAGTCGCGCTCGTTTTCATCTTAGGATAGAAAAATAGTAGCGTAGAAAATTTTCAAGAAACCAGATTGTTGAGGAAGTTATTGACTTAGGACAATATTCGACCAGGCATAAAAGAAATGCCGGCAATCCAGGACTTCAAAATTATAAGAAAATACACAGTTGTCCTGAGGGACAAATTGGTGATTAAGAAATGAATATTTACTGCAGTAAGCGAATTTATAAAATAATAATTATTAACAAAGTTCTCTAAGACCAAACAATAGCACTAACCAAAGAGGTTGTGCATGTGACAATCCCGGTATAAAAATAAAAATATTCTTCATAAATGTTATAACGATTCTGTCTTGGTGGCCGCCGCAGAAATCGCATGACAAATAAGATCAAATAAATTGCTGGAAAAATAAGAAAAACAAATTAAAAGATGGGATAATTTTTGCATCCACAGTACCTTTTTTTCCATTAACCAGCTAAACTACTACAACAAATATAAATTACCTCGCTCTTCCACCAACTACAGCTACTAAATTTCCCGAATAATAAGCTATACAATTTTTATTGATTTTAAGTTTTATGTAACCCTAATAAAATAATATAATAATGAAAAGGTGTTAAGAAATATAAATAAGTATGAGGTGTTTCAGCTATAAAAACTCGCTTTTATAGAAACCATAATTTTAGGAAAAATATTTTTTTTCTTTAACTCCGATAAAATAGAATATAAATTATTAATAGGAAAATATTTCGATAGGAAAATAGGTTGCATGATAAAAATGGTAAGAACAATAAAAATAATTAATAGTCCATCTAAAATATCTCTTAGAAAGAATCTAAAAAGAAATATTCCAATTTATTCAATTGTTTAATAATAATTTATATCTAAACAATTGAAAACAATTTTTTTTCCTCTGCTTCATATTTCCATACAAATATTATAAATAAATTCTAAAAACAAGCGGATTTTAGATGGGTCGAAAGTTTTAAAATCCGGCAATAAAATAAATAAAATAAACAAGATAAATAAAATAAGTAAAATTTAAAAATTCTATACCTAAAAATTTAAAATTTTGAAAAAAAGGACGTATACAAAAACAAAAAACAAAAAATATATGTAAAATATAAACATTTTTGAAAAAAAAGGGATATGCATTAAAATATAAACAATAAAAACATCAACGTCAGCAGATCAAAAGCAAAGCAAACAACCTCTTTTGCTACAATATAAGTAACAATAAAATATCAAAATCATTGAAAATACGACAAAGAGTTTTATACAATTGTCCACAAAACAATTATATAACACTCTTTTTTCTAAGGCGGATGGTGTAGAATTATACGTCATACCCACTGTAATGTAGCATTATGCTTCATACCCACTGTAACACACTTGCAATAATACGTATCATGAACTCCAAATATATTTTAGTAATAATCGTATTACAATATTTTCCAACATAAATTATTGAATTAACCCAGACGGTTAATAACATCAATGAAATGCCGAATATGAAACCCTTATCCGTTCACAGCTAATAAATTACTTATTACATACAACCCATTATGGGAACTAACTAAAATACTCACATCGATATTCCAACGTTGCGAACAGGCATACAAACTTACAAACTTGCGTGTATGCATAGCATTAACCAAAGTACTCACATTGATCTGCTGACGTAGTTAATAACATATACAAAACTACATGTATAGAGTCAGGCATACAAAACTACATGTATACAAAGACTGTATACAAACTTCAATGTACCCATACCCCATTTTCAATGTACATATTTCTAGTTATTAGTATTAAGATATTTATGAATGTATAGGTTAAGTAAATTACTATATAAGACAAAGAATTTATTGAATAAACAGAGATTTAATGTTTGTACATCGAAGTCATAACTTCTTTTAATTTTTCTCCAAACATTTCAGGAGCAAGAAGTAGCTTTCCAAACATTGAAAGAGCGTTTGTGCACTGCATCAATGTTGGCATATCCGATTCCAGGAGCAACGTTTATTCTAGATACAGATGCGAGCGGATATGCTATAGGAAGCTTTTTATTACAACTGGTCAATGGACAGGAGAAGGTAGTTGCATATTGCAGCCGTTCAATTGGAAAACCAGAGAGAAACTATTGCGTTATACGGAGAGAGCTGTTGGCATTGGTAGAGTGCATTAAACATTTCCACAAATACCACTACGGCCAGCGATTCCGCGTCAGGACAGATCACGCAGCGTTGAAATGTCGTCTGCAGTTCCGTAATCCGGAAAGACAATTGGCACGGTGGATCGAGCGACTACAAAGCTATGACTTTTCTATTGAGCATCGAAAAGGTAGTACCCATGGAAATGCTGATGCAATGTCACGAATACCATGTAGTTTGGAATGCAAGAACTGTTCAAAGACCGAGGCTAAAGAAGACATTATAGATGTCCGGCTAATGACTATAACATGTACAGATGAATGGGACAAGGAACAGCTAAGAAAGTGTCAGCTAGAAGATACAGATCTGTCACGTGTTATGCAAGGGCTCGAACGAAACGAAAGACCAAACAGAGAAGAGATGTCAGCAGAGAGTCCCATTGAGAAGTCATATTGGGCACAGTGGAACAGTTTAGAATTGATATCCGGTTGCCTTCATCGAGTATGGGAGAGTGAAGATGGTAAATGTAAGAAGAAACTGATAGTTGTTCCCAGAAAGAGGATTCCTGACGTGCTCAGCGAGTTGCATAATGATCCAAGTGGAGCTCATCTTGGAATCACAAAGACGCTCGAGAAAATTAAGCAGAGATTCTATTGGGTTGTTTGCCGTCAGTCGGTCCCCGAGTGGATTGCCAGCTGCGAGGTATGCAACAGAGCGAAAGGGCCCAAAACACGAAGTCATGGCCAGATGAAGCAGTATATTTCAGATGCACCATTTGAAAGGATCGCCATGGATGTCGCAGGTATGTACTGGTGGTTATGGATTATTTCAGTAAATGGCCAGAGGTATACCCAATCCCAAACCAAGAAGCAGAAACAGTAGCAGAAGTGGATACAAACGAGTGGGTTGCAAGGTATGGTGTACCAATGGAGTTACATTCTGACCAAGGCAGGAATTTTGAATCAGCTGTGTTCCAAGCAATGTGCAAGAAGTTGGGCATTCGGAAAACACGGACAACTGCATTGCATCTTCAGTCCGATGTTATGGTGGAACGTTTCAATAGAACGTTGGAGGAGCATTTAAGGGAAGTAGTAGACAAATACCATTAGGACTGGGATACACATATATCATTATTCTTGATGGCCTACCGATCGGCAGTACATGAGACAACGGGCCAAACTCCCGCAAAGTAATTTTTGGCAATGACCTTCGACTGCCAGCTGATTTGAAGTATGGGATAGATGCCGATGCGGAGAGGAATGTCAAGAAATCCACTGGTGTCTTGGAAGAAGAGCTGAGAGGGATACACGATCTGGTAAGGCAACGAGCAAAGATGATGAGTGACAAGATGAAAGCGAGGTACGATAAAGCAATTAATTCGGAAGGGTTTCAGGAAGGAGATTTGTTGCTGCTATACAACCCACAACGGAAAAAAGGTTTGTCCCCGAAATTGCAGTGTAACTGGGAAGGCCCATACAAAGTTGTAAAATGGATCAACAATGTAGTGTACCGCATACAAACCATTGGCAAACCACGAACCAAAATGAAAGTGGTTCATTTGGAGAGGCTGGCAGCGTTTAGATCGAGAGATTTGTCTGATCGGGACGATCAGACTTAGGTGGAGGGCAGTGTTACGAATATTAGCAACACTGAGGGGTACTGCCATCTCTAGGCCGATGCTAAGCAGTGACGTGAATTCACATCAATAATTCAATCATTATGTATCTACATAAACGAATCAATAATTGCGTCTACAGATATGTAAGTATACGAGCAACGGGGAAGCAATGCACAAACACATGCATATATCTGAGATACTCCAGAAAGTATGCAATAAGAGAAGCTATAAAATCGTGCAAATTTAGTTACAGCTGAAAAATTTGAGAGCTGGTGGCAACTAGTAGATTCTGGAAATGGAAGCGCCTAGAAGATGCGAACGTTGAAATCAGAGAGTATAAAAGGCAGCAAATGTAGAGGCGCTGTAATTCAGTTTGATTTGAGCTTTCAAGCAGTTATTGATTAAGCAAGCAATCTGTCGGGCAATAGTAGAATTTCATTTGAGCTATCAATCAGTTTGGTTGTTAAGCAAGCTAGTTGCAAAGTATAAGTGTTATCGCGAAGTACTTTAATAAAGGCCATTTTTACATTATTCAATATTGTAGTTATTTATTCAACAGTTTAGTGATTCGAACTTAGCAGAAGAGCAAAGAAGAGGATTTGCAAGTAAATTCGTTACAATATTAATAAAACTAAAAGCTAGCGGATATTGCAATTATTTTGCTTAAAACACTAACTATTGTTATCGCAATCCAAATCGAAAATACATTTATACCACACTTATAAAAACTATACCCAGCGATAACTACGAAAAATGGTTGCATTCTGCGTAGAAATTCGTTTCAAAAGGATACAGAAACGGGCTACAGCTCATGAAATTTTTGGCACCTCAGTTGTGGTAGGCAGATGTCGGTGTTGTGCTTCATTTTACACATAAAGCTATTGATCAAGCAGCGACATCTATTTCTAAAAAAGTCGGTTTATTAAAGGCAGTGTGTCCAAACTAAGGGCAGGTTAGGTTTGGTTGAACTGGCCGGTCCATGAGGACCTCGCATAGACTGAATAAGTCCGTAGTGTTACCAAAATTTGTTTTAACGACCAAACTGAAAACCCTATCAAAAACCAGAACCTATGTATGTTTGTTTAATGGTGTGTTCATTTTATACTTATATTTAAGAATTCATGAGCTTAACACCGGCTTATAATAATTGAACTTCAATTATTATTTTTCTAAAAGAAACTGAAAAGAAAGAAACATTTACTGGCATATTGCGATGGCCCCATTTCGAAAACTGCCAACTTAATCATCATCAGGTAATTTTGTAATGTTATCAAAGGTTTCACCGGGATTCGAACCGTGAATCACATGGTGAAGCTGCAGTAGCCTTTAACAACTAGGCCATCCTGCTGGTATTTGTTTTCATGCTTAATTCAGTTTTTCTCATTTCTACACTAACAACACAATTGAGACATTTTGTCTCTATATTTATTTGTGTGCCATGTAAATTTGTTTTTGTAAAGTTCTTCTTCGTTGCGAATGAGAAACTTTGTAAACTTGGGCTCAGTTGTACATATTTATGTATGTTTGTTTAATGGTGCTTCTCATTCGCAACGAAGAGGAACTTCACAAAAACAAATCTACATGGAACACAAATCAATATAGAGACAAAATGTCTCAATTGTGTTGTTAGTGTAGAAATGAGAATAACTGAATTAAGCATGAAAACAAATACCAGCAGGATGGCCTAGTGGTTAAAGGCTACTGCAGTTTCACCATGTGATTCACGGTTCGAATCCCGGTGAAACCTTTGATAACATTACAAAATTGCCTGATGATGATTACGTTGGCGGTCTTCGAAATGGGTCCATCGCAATATGCCAGTAAATGTTTCTTTCTTTGCGAATGAGCAGCTTTGTAAACTCGGGCTCAGTTGTACATATTTATGTATGTTTGTTTAATGGTGTGTTCACTTTATACTTATATTTAAGAATTCATGAACCGGCTTATAATAATTGAATTTCAATTATTATGTTTTCTAAGAGAAACTGAAAAGAAAGAAACATTTACTGGCATATTGCGATGGACCCATTTCGAAAACCGCCAACGTAATCATCACCAGGAAATTTTGTAATGTTATCAAAGGTTTCACCGGGATTCGAACCGTGAATCACATGGTGAAACTGCAGTAGCCTTTAACCACTAGGCCATCCTGCTGGTATTTGTTTTCATGCTTAATTCAGCTTTTCTCATTTCTACACTAACAACACAATTGAGACATTTTGTCTCTATATTTATTTGTGTGCCATGTAGATTTGTTTTTGTAAAGTTCTTCTTCGTTGCGAATGAGAAACTTTGTAAACTTGGGCTCAGTTGTACATATTTATGTATGTTTGTTTAATGGTGCTTCTCATTCGTAACGAAGAGGAACTTTACAAAAACAAATCTACATGGCACACAAATCAATATAGAGACAAAATGTCTCAATTGTGTTGTTAGTGTAGAAATGAGAATAACTGAATTAAGAATGAAAACAAATACCAGCAGGATGGCCTAGTGGTTAAAGGCTACTGCAGTTTCACCATGTGATTCACGGTTCGAATCCTGGTGAAACCTTTGATAACATTAGAAAATTGCCTGATGATGATTACGTTGGCGGTTTTCGAAATGGGTCCATCGCAATATGCCAGTGAATGTTTCTTTCTTTTCAGTTTCTCTTAGAAAACATAATAATTGAAATTCAATTATTATAAGCCGGCGTTAAGCTCATGAATTTTTAAATATAAGTATAAACTAAACACACCATTAAACAAACATACATAAATATGTATAACTGAGCCCAAGTCTACAAAGCTTCTCATTCGCAACGAAGAGGAACTTTACAGAAACAAATCTACATGGCACACAAATCAATATAGAGACAAAATGTCTCAATTGTGTTGTTAGTGTAGAAATGAGAAAAACTGAATTAAGCATGAAAACAAATACCAGCAGGATGGCCTAGTGGTTAAAGGCTACTGC
This sequence comes from Eurosta solidaginis, assembly GCF_040869045.1. NCBI lineage: Eukaryota > Metazoa > Arthropoda > Insecta > Diptera > Tephritidae > Eurosta > Eurosta solidaginis. The sequence continues at coordinate 139,878,631 of NC_090320.1, read as the reverse complement.
AGTTTCACCATGTGATTCACGGTTCGAATCCCGGTGAAACCTTTGATAACATTACAAAACTGCCTGATGATGATTACGTTGGCGGTTTTCGAAATGGGTTCATCGCAATATGCCAGCAAATGTTTGTTTCTTTTCAGTTTCTCTTAGAAAACATAATAATTGAAATTCAATTATTATAAGCCGGTGTTAAGCCCATGAATTCTTAAATATAAGTATAAACTGAACACACCATTAAACAAACATACATAAATATGTACAACTGAGCCCGAGTTTACAAAGCTGCTCATTCGCAACGAAGAAGAACTTTACAAAAATAAATCTACGTGGCACACAAATCAATATAGAGACAAAATGAATGAATTGTGTTGTTAGTGTAGAAATGAGAAAAACTGAATTAAGCATGAAAACAAATACCAGCAGGATGGCCTAGTGGTTAAAGGCTACTACAGTTTCACCATGTGATTCACGGTTCGAATCCAGGTGAAACCTTTGATAACATTACAAAATTGCCTGATGATGATTACTTTGGCAGTTTTCGAAATGGGTCCATCGCAATATGCCAGTAAATGTTTCTTTCTTTTCAGTTTCTCTTAGAAAACATAATAATTGAAATTCAATTATTATAAGCCGGTTTTAAGCTCATGAATTCTTAAATATAAGTATAAGCTGAACACACCATTAAACAAACATACATAAATATGTACAACTGAGCGCGAGTTTACAAAGTTTCTCATTCGCAACGAAGAAGAACTTTACAACAACAAATCTACATGGCACACAAATTAATATAGAGACAAAATGTTTCAATTGTGTTGTTAGTGTAGAAATGAGAAAAACTGAATTAAGCATGAAACCAAATACAAGCAGGATGGCCTAGTGGTTAAAGGCTACTGCAGTTTCACCATGTGATTCACGGTTCGAATCCCGGGGAAACCTTTGATAACATTACAAAATTGCCTGATGATGATTACGTTGGCGTTTTTCGAAATGGGTCCATCGCAATATGCCAGTAAATGTTTCTTTCTTTTCAGTTTCTCTTAGAAAACATAATAATTGAAATTCAATTATTATAAGCCGGTGTTAAGCTCATGAATTCTTAAATATAAGTATAAACTGAACACACCATTAAGCAAACATACATAAATATGTATAACTGAGCCCAAGTTTACAAAGCTTCTCATTCGCAACGAAGAAAAACTTTACATAAACAAATCTACATGGCACACAACTCAATATAGAGACAAAATGTCTCAATTGTGTTGTTAGTGTAGAAATGAGAAAAACTGAATTAAGCATGAAAACAAATACAAGCAGGATGGCCTAGTGGTTAAAGTCTACTGCAGTTTCACCATGTGATTCACGGTTCGAATCCCGGTGAAACCTTTGATAACATTACACAATTGCCTGATGATGTTTACGTTGGCAGTTTTCGAAATGGGTCCATCGCAATATGCCAGTAAATGTTTCTTTCTTTTCAGTTTCTCTTAGAAAACATAATAATTGAAATTAAATTATTATAAGCCGGTGTTAAGCGTATGAATTCTTAAATATAAGTATAAACTGAACACACCATTAAACAAACATACATAAATATGTACAACTGAGCCCGAGTTTACAAAGCTGCTCATTCGCAACGAAGAACAACTTTACAAAAATAATTCTACGTGGCCCACAAATCAATATAGAGACAAAATGTCTCAATTGTGTTGTTAGTGTAGAAATGAGAAAAACTGAATTAAGCATGAAAACAAATACCAGCAGGATGGCCTAGTGGTTAAAGGCTACTGCAGTTTCACCATGTGATTCACGGTTCGAATCCCGGTGAAACCTTTGATAACATTACACAATTGCCTGATGATGTTTACGTTGGCAGTTTTCGAAATGGGTCCATCGCAATATGCCAGTAAATGTTTCTTTCTTTTCAGTTTCTCTTAGAAAACATAATAATTGAAATTAAATTATTATAAGCCGGTGTTGAGCTAATGAATTTTTAAATATAAATATAAACTGAAAACACCATTAAACAAACATACATAAATATGTACAACTGAGCCCGAGTTTATAAAGCTTCTCATTCGCAACGAAGAAGAACTTTACAAAAACAAATCTACATGGTACACAAATTAATATAGAGACAAAATATCTCAATTGTGTTGTTAGTGTAGAAATGAGAAAAACTGAATTAAGCATGAAAACAAATACAAGCAGGATGGCCTAGTGGTTAAAGGCTACTGCAGTTTCACCATGTGATTCACGGTTGAATCCCGATGAAAGCTTTGATAACATTACAAAATTGCCTGATGATGATTACGTTGGCGATTTTCGAAATGGGTCCATCGCAATATGCCAGTAAATGTTTCTTTCTTTTCAGTTTCTCTTAGAAAACATAATAATTGAAATTCAATTATTATAAGCCGGTGTTAAGCTCATGAATTATTAAATATAAGTATAAACTGAGCACACCATTAAATAAACATACATAAATATGTACAACTGAGCCCGAGTCTACAAAGCTTCCCATTCGCAACGAAGAAGAACTTTACAAAAACAAATCTACATGGCACACAAATCAATATAGAGACAAAATGTCTCAATTGTCTTGTTAGTGTAGAAATGAGAAAAACTGAATTAAGCATGAAAACAAATACCAGCAGGATGTCCTAGTGGTTAAAGGCTACTGCAGTTACACCATGTGATTCACGGTTCGAATCCCGGTGAAACCTTTGATAACATTACAAAATTGCCTGATGATGATTACGTTGGCGGTTTTCGAAATGGGTGCATCGCAATATGCCAGTAAATGTTTCTTTCTTTTCAGTTTCTCTTAGAAAACATAATAATTGAAATTCAATTATTATAAGCCGGTGTTAAGCTCATGAATTCTTAAATATAAGCAGGACCAATGTTATAAAATAACTCCGTCCTCTTGGCAAATACTAGAAGCTTCCTAGGACTTAAGCCACTTGCTGCTTCTAGATCTGACAGCTGTATCACTCCTTATATCCGGAGTCTTAGCCTGGCAAGCGCAGGGCACGAGCACAGAATGTGCTCGATCGTTTCCTCCTACAGCCCGCACTTCCTACACCTGCTATCACTGATCAAGCCTAATTTAAAGGCATGTGACGGCAGAAGGCAGTGTCCAGTCAGAATACCCATCATGAGTCTACAGTCCTCCCTTTTTAATGATAGAAGCAACTTTGTTAGTCTAAGGTTTTAAGACCTGCACATAATCTTCGACACTTTACAGCCTCGCACTTGAACCCACGCCTTTCCTGCTTGGTCGGTCATGTGCCTTCGCTTCTCTTGCCTTCGCTTAATTTCGCCAAGTCAAATTGGGACGTCTACGGAGCAAGCTTCAAGGGATGCGCCCTTTTTAGCTAGTGCATCCGCTTTTTCATTCCCATCTATTCCCATATGCCCTGGGACCACATATAGATGTATGCTTCTCCCTGTCCCGATTCTCTCCAGGGACCGCTTGCACTCTAACACGCATTTAGATGCTGTGCTGCTGTGTGCGAGATTACTGTCTTAATTGCTGCTTGACTGTCAATATAAAAGTTAACACGATTGCAGCTTGGGCTATTTTCTTCCAGGGTTTCTACTGCTTTGGTTACGGATACTATTTCCGCTTGGAAAACGCAACAGTAATCCGGCAGCCTGTAGAATCTGTTTATTTCCGCATCAGCACAGTATACCGCAGACCCTACTCTTTCCACTACTTTGGAACCATCTGTGTACACATGTATCGCCTCGTCGGCCATTTGAGAACCCTTGCACCAACCGCCTACCTCTATTGCGGCCTTAAGATCGCCCTCGGCGCGCAGATAGGGAATCTGGTAGTCTGTTCGTCTTGTGATTGATGGCGCTATACTACTATGGCCGTATGGTCGGCGCTCAAGCTGCCCCGAGGCACCGAGGCTGGTTGCAGTTGTTAACGCTATGTTCTTTGAACAAACTAAGGACAAGAAACTAAACAAATTATCTGGCTCACATACTGAACCTCATATCTATCGAGATACATCTGACTCAAATCGTTGGTTTCCCATTTACGTGCAAAATTGTTTATCTGGCTTAGGATTTCTACGACCGGATGACAAGGTATGAAGTAAAATTTAATTTTGATGTCTATTTTAAACTGTATCGACTTTTACAAACAAGGATAAACGAATTTTTTACTCCCTTAATTAGTTTCGCGTCATCTTTCCCACGAATTTCAATACAAAATTTGGGAATCTGGCAATCCACTTTTGAGTACCTTCCCTGAGAGCGAGAGCCTCGCAACTTAGAATACCGGGTAACAATTTAACTCGAAGGCAAAAAACTTTGCTAGGTTGTCCATGGATCGTGAAAAATCAAAAAATCCTCCGAATTTGGAAATTTTGCTTTCCGGTTTTAAGGATCTTACCAATAACTCACAGATCTGAAATTTCGAACGAAGCTTTGAGCTCTATTAGGTTGTAATATTTCGGACAAAAAAATGTCTCATGAAAAAGGGACCGAGATATTTAGAATATAGAATATTTAGAATAGAAAATTTAGATACATAGAAAGTCCTTTTACAATTTGTGGGATCTTGCGAACGCTATTTGAGTAGATCTTTATTCATGAAACTAAGAAAATGCTTCAGGACCTCATGAAAATGTAATATGAGGGTAGAACTTCCCGATCGCCTGCAACTGTTTACATACCTCATGGCAGGGATCGAAATATTTAGAAAATAAGTAATTTCCTGTGAAGATGTTATGAGAATCGAGATATTGAGAGGTATTTAGAAAGTCCATTTAGAACATGTGAAATCTCGCGGCCGATTTTTGGGTAACTTAATGTAGCATTAGATTCTGGAATCTAAGAAATTCAAAACGTTTTCAATGCGTGGCGCAGAGATCTTAAAAAAAAAATCATATACATATATTCCGCCACATTGTCGTCTGCGTTTTGACCATTTATAAAAGGAGGTTTTGAGAAAAATTTTCTCTTTTTCTTTTCTTCTTTTATATTTTTTAAAACTACATAATTCATATGTGGTATGTTTTGCTTGTTTGGCTTCCTGGACGCCGGATTCATCAACTCTTATAACTTGGTTTGTATTTCAGACAGGATGGCACCAAACAACAAGAAAAGTAAAATTTTGAATTTCGAAGCAATACTTGGGGTTATCTCCAGACAATCACACCCATGTTATTGAGAGATAAATTCGCAAGTTTCTCAAGAGACGTCGGTGTGAGCAGTAAATCTTCACAACAACAAAGTTTTGGTGAGTAAAATGATTAGAAGGATCTATTGAGGGTACTAAACACAATAAAGTTACTGATGCGATCATCAGGGTATGGTCCATTTGCCCTCTATTGTGCTGGCTTGCTTATGCCCATCGAATATACACAAACAAACACAAGAGATTGAACTGTAGGCACAGTTCTTTGGTTTTGCATGCGCTGGCATACCACTGCATCGTATGTATGTAATAATATAGGGTGGGTCGATTTTTATGGACGAAAGTTAACCGATATTCACCAACAAAGCTGAAGAAAAAGCTGAGCGAAGATGACTTCAAAGAACTTATAAAAGAAGAAGAGGAGATTGCGAACAAAGCTACAGGAGCACTAAAGAAAAAGCAAGAATCAAAACACGAAAATCTAAGGAAAAAACGATACCATACATATGTGGGTCAACAACAGCAAACATGAGGAGTGGTTTGTAAACACAACTGATGTTGAATTTCACTCAGACATAAAATGTCTGTTAGCAAAGGGTCCAAAGTTCGCGATGCCTATAGAAAATAAGAGCTTTCCGTTGTTTCAGTATATCGCGGATGGTGAGGATTTCGTACAAAGAAATACAACGAAAGATAAACAAGAAGAGGCGCGAACAAAATTCTCTGAACTTGTGAAAGCTCATGTAAGAACAAATAAACAAAGTGCAATAGATAGTGCAATATCGGATACAGTGAAGCGGACGAGGAATTTTCTGAGCAAAAATAAAAATATTCGTGTGTTATCATCAGACAAGGGAAACCAAACAGTGGCAATGAACGTAAATAACTATGAAAATAAATCGAATGATATATTAAATGTCTTGACAATGTACAGAATACAAAGAAAGGACCAAACAACGAGGCTTCAAAGCAAAAATAATAACATAGTGTATAAAATGTACAGAATGGATTAATCACAAAAGTCGAGAAAAATAAACTCACCACAACCACGGCACTACCTCCACGGATATGGACTTTCAAAAACACATAAAAAAGGAACCCCACTCAGGCCGATATGTTCCGCCGTCGGATCTTCAGCACACAACCTGTGCAAATATATAGGAGTTATTTTAAAAAACGTCACGCAAACTCGAATTATAACATAAAAAATACCCTAGACTTTAATGGAAAAATAAACAACTCGTATAGTTATGACGATGAAAGAGTAATATCATTTGACTTAATTTCCCTATTTCCCAGGATAACAACCCAACTAGCACTTGACATCATAATAAGAAAATGGACGATAATAGAAAAGCATACGAAACTACCAAAGAAAATGTTTATAGAAATGTTAAAATTTTGCATCGAAGAAAATCGATATATTGACGCATTAAATTCCTTTGACAAACATACAAATTTCACAATGGAACTCGAAGACGACGGAAAATTGCCATATCTTGACTCAATTATTATACGAAGAGGCAACCAATTGAAGTTAAAATGGTATAAGAAACCCACATCTACAGGACGAATCATTAACTTTCATTCGAAACACCCAAAGACGATGATAATGAATACAGAAATGGGCTGTATACGACGCATGCTAAATATATCAGATGACGTTTGCCACGAAGAGATCAAAGAAGAAGCAAAAGTATTATTAACAAGTAAGGAAGGCTAAGTTCGGGTGTAACCGAACATTACATACTCAGTTGAGAGCTGTGGAGACAAAGTAAGGGGAAATCACTATGTTGTAAAAAAACCTAGGGTAACCCTGGAATGTGTTTGTATGAGATGTCTATCAAATGGAAGGTATTAAAGAGTATTTTAAGAGGAAGTGGGCCATAGTTCTATAGATGGACGACATTTAGGGATATCGCCATAAAGTTGGACCAGGCCTGACTCTAGAATTTGTTTGTACGATATGGGTATCAAATGAAATGTGTTAATGATAATTTTAAAAGGGAATGGGCCTAAGTTCTATAGGTGGACGCCTTTGCGAGACCAGGGGTGACTCTAGAATTTTTTTGTACGTTATGGGTATGAAATGAAAGGTGTTAATGAATATTTTAAAAAGGAGTGGGCCTTAGTTCTATATGTGGCCGCCTTTTCGAGATATCGCCATAAAGGTGGACCAGGGGTGACTCTAGAATTTGTTTGTACTATATGGGTATCAAATGAAAGGTGTTAATGAGTATTTTAAAAGGGAGTGGGACCAGGGTTGACTCTAGAATGCGTTTGTACAATATGGGTATCAAACGAAAGGTGTTAATAAGTGTTTTAAAAGGGAGCGGGCCTTACTTCTATGGGTGGACGCCTTTTTGGGATGTCGCCATAAACATGGACCAGGGGTGACTCTAGAATGCGTTTGTACAATATGGGTATCAAATGAAAGGTGCTAATGAGTATTTTAAAAGGGCGTGGGCCTTAGTTCTATAGGTGGACGCCTTTTCGAGATATCGCCATAAAGGTGGGCCAGGGGTGACTCTAAATTTTTTTTTACGATATGGGTATCAAATGAAAGGTGTTAATGAGTATTTTAAAAAGGAGTGGGCCTTAGTTCTATATGTGGACGCCTTTTCGAGATATCTCCATAAACGTGGACCAGGGCTGACTCTAGAATGTGTTTGTACGATATGGGTATCAAATTAAAGGTATTAATGAGGGCCTTAGTTCTATAGGTGGACGCCTTTTCGGAATATCGTTATAAAAGTGGGCCAGGGTTGACTCTAGAATGTGTTTGTACAATATGGTGGATGGAGTGGGCCTTAGTTCTATATGTGGACGTCTTTTCGAGATATCGCCATAAACGTGGACCAGGGCTGACTCTAGAATGTGTTTGTACGATATGGGTATCAAATTAAAGGTATTAATGAGGGTTTTAAAAGGGAGTGGGCCTTAGTTCTATAGGTGGACGTCTTTTCGGAATATCGTTATAAAAGTGGACCAGGGTTGATTCTAGAATGCGTTTGTACAATATGGGTATCAAATGAAATGTGTTAATGATAATTTTAAAAGGGATTGTGCCTAAGTTCTATAGGTGGACGCCTTTTCGAGATATCGCCATAAAGGTGGACCAGGGGTGACTCTAGAATTTGTTTGTACGATATGGTTATCAAATGAAAGGTTTTAATGAGTATTTTAAAAAGGAGTGGGCATTAGTTCTATATGTGGACGCCTTTTCGAGATATCGCCATAAAGGTGGACCAGGCCTGACTCTAGAATTTGTTTGTACGATATGGGTATCAAATGAAATGTGTTAATGATAATTTTAAAAGGGAGTGGGCCTAAGTTCTATAGGTGGGCGCCTTTTCGAGATATCGCCATAAAGGTGGACCAGGGGTGACTCTAGAATTTGTTTGTACGATATGGTTATCAAATGAAAGGTTTTAATGAGTATTTTAAAAAGGAGTGGGCCTTAGTTCTATATGTGGACGCCTTTTCGAGATATCGCCATAAAGGTGGACTAGGGGTGACTCTAGAATTTGTTTGTACTATATGGGTATCAAATGAAAGGTGTTAATGAGTATTTTTAAAGGGAGTGGGCCTTAGTTCTATAGGTGACGCCTTTTCGGAATATCGTTATAAAAGTGGACCAGGGTTGACCCTAGAATGCGTTTGTACAATATGGGTATCAAACGAAAGGTGTTAATAAGTGTTTTAAAACGGAGTGGGCCTCAGTTCTATGGGTGGACGCCTTTTTGGGATATCGCCATAAACGTGGACCAGGGGTGACTCTAGAATGCGTTTGTACGATATGGGTATCAAATGAAAGGTTTTAATAAGTATTTTAAAAGGGATTGGGCCTTAGTTCTTTAGGTGGACGCCTTTTCGAGATATCGCCATAAAGGTGGACCAGGGGTGACTCTAGAATTTGTTTGTATGATATGGGTATCAAATGAAAGGTGTTAATGAGTATTTTAAAAGGGAGTGGGCCTTAGTTCTATAGGTGGATGCCTTTTCGAGATATCGCCATAAAGGTGGGCCAGGGGTGACTCTAGATTTTTTTTGTCCGATATGGGTATCAAATGAAAGGTGTTAATGAGTATTTTAAAAAGGAGTGGGCCTTAGTTCTGTATGTGGACGCCTTTTCGAGATATCGCCATAAACGTGGACCAGGGGTGACTCTAGAATGTGTTTGTACGATATGGGTATCAAATTAAAGGTATTAATGAGGGTTTTAAAAGGGAGTGGCCCTTAGTTGTATATGTGAAGGCGTTTTCGACATATCGACCAAAATGTGGACCACGGTGATCCAGAACATCATCTGTCGGGTACCGCTAATTTATATATATATGTAATACCACAAACAGTATTCCTTCCAAGATTCCAAGGGCTTTTGATTTCGCCCTGCAAAACTTTTTCATTTTCTTCTACTTAATATGGTAGGTGTCACACTCATTTTACCAAGTTTTTTTCTAAAGTTATATTTTGCGTCAATATACCAATACAATTACCATGTTTCATCCCTTTTTTCGTATTTGGTATATAATTATGGCATTTTTCTCATTTTTCGTAATTTTCTATATCGAAAAAGTGGGCGTGGTCATGATCGGAGTTTGGCCATTTTTTACACCAATACAAAGTGAGTTCAGATAAGTACGTGAACTGAGTTTAGTAAAGATATATCGATTTTTGCTCAAGTTATCCTGTTAACGGCCGAGCGGAAGGACATACGGTCGACTGTATACAAAAACTGGGCGTGGCTTTAACCGATTTCGTCCTTTTTCACAGAAAACAGTTACCGTCCTAGAATCTAAGCCTCTACCAAATTTCACAAGGATTGGTCAATTTTTGTTCGACTTATGGCATTAAAAGAATCCTAGACAAATTAAATGAAAAAGGGCGGAGCCACGCTAATTTTGAAATTTTCTTTTATTTTTGTATTTTGTTTCAACATATCATTACTGGAGTTGAATGTTGACAGAATTTACTTATATACTGTAAAGATATTAACTTTTCTTTTAAAATTTGAATTAAAAAAAATTTTTTTTTTAAAAGTGGGCGTGGTCGTTCTCCGATTTTGCTAATTTTTATTAACCAGTCATATAGTAATAAGAGTAATGTTCCTGCCAAATTTCATCATGATATCTTCAACGACTGCCAAATTACAGCTTGCAAAACTTCTAAATTACCTTCTTTTAAAAGTGGGCGGTGCCACGCCCATTGTCCAAAATTTTACTAATTTTCTATTCTGCGTCATAAGTTCAACTCACCTACCAAGTTTCATCGCTTAATCCATATTTGGTAATGAATTATCGCACTATTATGATTTTTCGAAATTTTCGATATCGAAAAAGTGGGCGTGGTTATGTCCGATATCGTTCATTTTAAATAGCGATCTGAGGTGAGTGCCCAGGAACCTACATACCAAATTTCATCAAGATACCTCAAAATTTATTCAAGTTATCATGTTAACGGGCAGACGGACGGACGGACGGACATGGCTCAATCGAATTTTTTTTCGATACTGATGATTTTGATATATGGAAGTCTATATCTATCTCGATTCCTTTATACCTGTACAACCAACCGTTATCCAATCAAAGTTAATATACTCTGTGAGCTCTGCTCAACTGAGTATAAAAAGTAACGATTTTCCTGAAAATATTACAAATACCCTAATTAAAAGATGTACATCACAAGCTAGTCAACGGGAATCACAAAAACCAGAAATTTTCAAATCATTATCTTATGTACCAAATTTATCAGAGTGCTCGAATTGTTATAATCAAGAAAAGGTTAGAATAGCGCAAAAGTCAATTAACACATTAAAAAATGTATTCAACATAATAAAATCTAAGGTACCTCAGCCGGATAGAAGCAATGTGATATATAAAATACCATGTAATGGAAATGACATGAAATCGTGCAATAATATATATGTCACTACCAAGCCGATTACCACAACATAAATCAGACTTTAAACATTGCCATGAAACAGCTCACCATAAAGCATCATTTATGACACACTGTAAGACGAAAAACCACTCTCTGATCTTTAACCAAACAACAATACTTCAGGAAGAGAAACAATACAATAAGAGATTGACTTTAGAACAGGGCTATTCAAAACTGAAAGTGCACCTGTATTAGTGAGAGCGCAATCGTTGCGATGATCGTACGGGTGAATTGATTTTTCATTTAGTCGCTTACTAGCAAGCACAGATGACATGATATGAAACTTCTCGCTCTCTGAGAGCGCGTGAAAATGTGCATTTTTTATAATATTGGCCATAGATACCATCATGCTCAAAATCAAATTTGGGCATTTCAGAATAACTTTGGGGTATTTTACATGGTAAAGGTTTAATTTATAATTTTCACTGAAAACTTACTCAAGATTGTCCAATGGGATATCAAAAAACTCGAATTTTTGTCAGGATTACAAATCCGAAGAAAAAATAACTATTTTCCACCTGTGGAAAATTTATCAGTGACAACACCTTTCATCGAAGGGCTGCACACGAAACGGGTTTTGATAGCAGCTTTCGATTGGAGAAAAAGTCAGCTTCTTAGTCTTCGCATTGATGTAAATGGATGCATAAAGGCCAGGTTTTTGTGAAGCGTTGCAACATTCCACTTTTGACAGCTGAGATAAATTGTAGGTATACGTATAGGTTAACGCAACATGTATAATTAACAGCCTTTTGCGGACGACAACGCAGATACTTCACCAAGTGATCTAATTTCGTAATTTCTTATAAATTTTTTGCGTTTTTTATTGTATGTGGGTATACATATGTATGTAAATAAACATTTTGGTCGCATCAAAGTGAAAAAGGGGCTAGCCGTTCATTGTTATCTTATGGCGGTGCCAGCGCAACAAGGCAAAGCAACGCAATCGAAATATATTATTTCATATTTTTTCACTTATCTACCACAAAATATTTCTACAAAACTTTGCCTTTTTTATAAATTTTAATAAGTTTTTATCACCTTACTTGCTGATTTTTTGAAAATAATGAAACCGAACGGATTTCTTGGAGTTTTTTTTTTTTTGGTAGTTTAGGCAACTCTATAGCCATCTGATGTTCAAGACCCATTCTTGGAAACGAACGAACTTTTGTTTACAATCAAATGAACTTCAAGACCCATTCCTGGAAACGAATTTTGAGAGAATAAAAGTTTCGTATCATGTCATCAGTGCTAGCAAGCAACGAGCTAACAACAAATATATGTATCGCGCATAATACATATTTTGATACCGATCAGCTGATACCCACCACCGATGTTGCTACGCCAAGTGCCAAGCACTGATGACATGATATGAAACTTCTCGCTATCCGAGAGTGCGTGAAAATGTGCATTTTTTATAATATTGGCCATAGATACCATCATGCTCAAAATCAAGTTTGGGCATTTCAGAATAACTTTGGGGTATTTTACATGGTAAATGTTTAATTTATAATTTTCACCGAAAACTTACTCAAGATTGTCAAATGGGATATCAAAAAACTCGAATTTTTGTCCGGATTACAAATCCGAAGAAAAAATAACTATTTTTCACCAGTGGAAAATTTATCAGTGACAAAACCTTTCATCAAAGGGCTGCACATGAAACGGGTTTTGGTAGCAGCTTTCGATTGGTGAAAAAGTCAGCTTCTTAGTCTTCGCATTGATGTAAATGGATGCATAAAGGTCAGGTTTTTGTGGAGCGTTGCAACATTCCACTTTTGACAGCTGAGATAAATTGTATGTATACGTATAGGTTAACGCAACATGTATAATTAACAGCCTTTTGCGGACGACAACGCAGATACTTCACCAAGTGATCTAATTTCGTAATTTCTTATAAATTTTTTGCTTTTTTTATTGTATGTGTATATGCATATGTATGTACATAACCATTTTGGTCGCATCAAAGTGAAAAAGGGGCTAGCCGTTCATTGTTATCTTATGGCGGTGCCAGCGCAACAAAGCAAAGCAACGCAATCGAAATATATTATTTCATATTTTTTCACTTATCTACCACAAAATATTTCTACAAAATTTTGCCTTTTTTATAAATTTTAATAAGTTTTTATCACCTTGCGGATTTTTTTGAAAATAATGAAACCGAACGGATTTCTTGGAGTTTTTTTTTGGTAGTTTAGGCAACTCTATAGCCATCCGATGTTCTTGGAAACGAATAAAATTTTGTTTACAATCGAATGAACTTCAAGACCTATTCTTGGAAACGAATGAACTTTTGTTTACAATCGAATGAACTTCAAGACCCATTCCTGGAAACGAATTGAGAGAGAATAAAAGTTTCATATCATGTCATCAGTGGTGCCAAGCGACGACTAACTCAATTAATGACGATAGAGCGAGTCATATGCGTGTGAATTGAGAGGGCAAAATTATGCTATGAAATGAATAGCCCTGCTTTAGAAGTACTTCATATTTTAACACACCGACCAACATACGAATGAATTACAAAACGGACATTGGTAACTGCGCGAGCTACTACAAACACTTGATAAACAATATGCGGACAGTGACTAACTCCATCATTGTTTACTATATAGTTTGGCAGCTTAAATAGAGTTTATGTTGCGAATAGAGTGGAAGGCAGTGGACTAGGCAGTCGAATGTCATATAATGAAGGAATTGATGTTCGGAGTTTTTTCAAAATTTGCCCGGAATCCTGAATCACAAAAGGGAGTCTAGTTAAGTACGAAAATGAAAAAATGTAGTTAGGTTTTGCTCCTTTTTTAGGAGGAGATTTTCATTATAAAAATGTAATATACAAACCAATGTTCATTCTATTACTTTTTTAGCAGGAGATTTTCATTTTAAAAATGTAATATATAAACCAATGTTCCTTCTATTACTCATTTTATCTATGGAGCTTCACATGCACTTTATAAAAATATAAAAAAAAGAATTTATTCCTCAATGAAAATAAATGAAACACGTATTAATGTAAGCATTAATCATGTTCCTTACTTCTTAAATGTTTTTCTTAAATATTATAAATGTGTTAAAAATAGCAGGACTAAAATTATATTGAGAAATTTGATATGTCAAACTAATTTTATATAAAAAAATGATTTCATAAATTGCATGCATTTTATACATATGCATTATATTTTAAATTTTCTCTAACTATTCGTTTTGTGCTGAATAAATTTTGCTTATGCATAACTTTCTTTGGCTATATAAGATAACAATTCCAGGGGCCGTTTTCACCATCTTCGGTGAACGATAACAAACACTTTATTTGAAAGAAATCGTTCAGTGATTCATCAAATAAGGGTTACTTTAAAGTAACGGACGTTAAAAGTTCCCTTGTCACATGAGGAAAAATGAAATACAACTATTTTTATAACACGAAGATAGATAGAACATTTATTGGGGATTGCACTGCGACCGTTGATCTATTGTGCCCTCATCAGATTGCGTCGTGTTCCAGGAGGATATGTTCCACCGTCTCTCCTGATCGATCGCCATAAAGGTGGACTAGGGGTGACTCTAGAATTTGTTTGTACTATATGGGTATCAAATGAAAGGTGTTAATGAGTATTTTTAAAGGGAGTGGGCCTTAGTTCTATAGGTGACGCCTTTTCGGAATATCGTTATAAAAGTGGACCAGGGTTGACCCTAGAATGCGTTTGTACAATATGGGTATCAAACGAAAGGTGTTAATAAGTGTTTTAAAACGGAGTGGGCCTTAGTTCTATGGGTGGACGCCTTTTTGGGATATCGCCATAAACGTGGACCAGGGGTGACTCTAGAATGCGTTTGTACGATATGGGTATCAAATGAAAGGTTTTAATGAGTATTTTAAAAGGGATTGGGCCTTAGTTCTTTAGGTGGACGCCTTTTCGAGATATCGCCATAAAGGTGGACCAGGGGTGACTCTAGAATTTGTTTGTATGATATGGGTATCAAATGAAAGGTGTTAATGAGTATTTTAAAAGGGAGTGGGCCTTAGTTCTATAGGTGGATGCCTTTTCGAGATATCGCCATAAAGGTGGGCCAGGGGTGACTCTAGATTTTTTTTGTCCGATATGGGTATCAAATGAAAGGTGTTAATGAGTATTTTAAAAAGGAGTGGGCCTTAGTTCTGTATGTGGACGCCTTTTCGAGATATCGCCATAAACGTGGACCAGGGGTGACTCTAGAATGTGTTTGTACGATATGGGTATCAAATTAAAGGTATTAATGAGGGTTTTAAAAGGGAGTGGCCCTTAGTTGTATATGTGAAGGCGTTTTCGACATATCGACCAAAATGTGGACCACGGTGATCCAGAACATCATCTGTCGGGTACCGCTAATTTATTTATATATGTAATACCACAAACAGTATTCCTTCCAAGATTCCAAGGGCTTTTGATTTCGCCCTGCAAAACTTTTTCATTTTCTTCTACTTAATATGGTAGATGTCACACTCATTTTACCAAGTTTTTTTCTAAAGTTATATTTTGCGTCAATATACCAATACAATTACCATGTTTCATCCCTTTTTTCGTATTTGGTATATAATTATGGCATTTTTCTCATTTTTCGTAATTTTCGATATCGAAAAAGTGGGCGTGGTCATGATCGGAGTTCGGCCATTTTTTACACCAATACAAAGTGAGTTCAGATAAGTACGTGAACTGAGTTTAGTAAAGATATATCGATTTTTGCTCAAGTTATCCTGTTAACGGCCGAGCGGAAGGACATACGGTCGACTGTATACAAAAACTGGGCGTGGCTTTAACCGATTTCGTCCTTTTTCACAGAAAACAGTTACCGTCCTACAATCTAAGCCTCTACCAAATTTCACAAGGATTGGTCAATTTTTGTTCGACTTATGGCATTAAAAGAATCCTAGACAAATTAAATGAAAAAGGGCGGAGCCACGCTCATTTTGAAATTTTCTTTTATTTTTGTATTTTGTTTCAACATATCATTACTGGAGTTGAATGTTGACAGAATTTACTTATATACTGTAAAGATATTAACTTTTCTTTTAAAATTTGAATTAAAAAAATTTTTTTTTTTAAAAGTGGGCGTGGTCGTTCTCCGATTTTGCTAATTTTTATTAACCAGTCATATAGTAATAAGAGTAATGTTCCTGCCAAATTTCATCATGATATCTTCAACGACTGCCAAATTACAGCTTGCAAAACTTCTAAATTACCTTCTTTTAAAAGTGGGCGGTGCCACGCCCATTGTCCAAAATTTTACTAATTTTCTATTCTGCGTCATAAGTTCAACTCACCTACCAAGTTTCATCGCTTAATCCATATTTGGTAATGAATTATCGCACTTTTACGATTTTTCGAAATTTTCGATATCGAAAAAGTGGGCGTGGTTATGTCCGATATCGTTCATTTTAAATAGCGATCTGAGATGAGTGCCCAGGAACCTACATACCAAATTTCATCAAGATACCTCAAAATTTACTCAAGTTATCATGTTAACGGGCAGACGGACGGACATGGCTCAATCGAATTTTTTTTCGATACTGATGATTTTGATATATGGAAGTCTGTATCTATCTCGATTCCTTTATACCTGTACAACCAACCGTTATCCAATCAAAGTTAATATACTCTGTGAGCTCTGCTCAACTGAGTATAAAAAGTAACGATTTTCCTGAAAATATTACAAATACCCTAATTAAAAGATGTACATCACAAGCTAGTCAACGGGAATCACAAAAACCAGAAATTTTCAAATCATTATCTTATGTACCAAATTTATCAGAGTGCTCGAATTGTTATAATCAAGAAAAGGTTAGAATAGCGCAAAAGTCAATTAACACATTAAAAAATGTATTCAACATAATAAAATCTAAGGTACCTCAGCCGGATAGAAGCAATGTGATATATAAAATACCATGTAATGGAAATGACATGAAATCGTGCAATAATATATATGTCACTACCAAGCCGATTACCACAACATAAATCAGACTTTAAACATTGCCACGAAACAGCTCACCATAAAGCATCATTTATGACACACTGTAAGACGAAAAACCACTCTCTGATCTTTAACCAAACAACAATACTTCAGGAAGAGAAACAATACAATAAGAGATTGACTTTAGAACAGGGCTATTCAAAACTGAAAGTGCACCTGTATTAGTGAGAGCGCAATCGTTGCGATGATCGTACGGGTGAATTGATTTTTCATTTAGTCGCTTACTAGCAAGCACAGATGACATGATATGAAACTTCTCGCTCTCTGAGAGCGCGTGAAAATGTGCATTTTTTATAATATTGGCCATAGATACCATCATGCTCAAAATCAAATTTGGGCATTTCAGAATAACTTTGGGGTATTTTACATGGTAAAGGTTTAATTTATAATTTTCACTGAAAACTTACTCAAGATTGTCCAATGGGATATCAAAAAACTCGAATTTTTGTCAGGATTACAAATCCGAAGAAAAAATAACTATTTTCCACCTGTGGAAAATTTATCAGTGACAACACCTTTCATCGAAGGGCTGCACACGAAACGGGTTTTGATAGCAGCTTTCGATTGGAGAAAAAGTCAGCTTCTTAGTCTTCGCATTGATGTAAATGGATGCATAAAGGCCAGGTTTTTGTGAAGCGTTGCAACATTCCACTTTTGACAGCTGAGATAAATTGTAGGTATACGTATAGGTTAACGCAACATGTATAATTAACAGCCTTTTGCGGACGACAACGCAGATACTTCACCAAGTGATCTAATTTCGTAATTTCTTATAAATTTTTTGCGTTTTTTATTGTATGTGGGTATACATATGTATGTAAATAAACATTTTGGTCGCATCAAAGTGAAAAAGGGGCTAGCCATTCATTGTTATCTTATGGCGGTGCCAGCGCAACAAGGCAAAGCAACGCAATCGAAATATATCATTTCATATTTTTTCACTTATCTACCACAAAATATTTCTACAAAACTTTGCCTTTTTTATAAATTTTAATAAGTTTTTGTCACCTTACTTGCTGATTTTTTGAAAATAATGAAACCGAACGGATTTCTTGGAGTTTTTTTTTTTTTGGTAGTTTAGGCAACTCTATAGCCATCTGATGTTCAAGACCCATTCTTGGAAACGAACGAACTTTTGTTTACAATCGAATGAACTTCAAGACCCATTCCTGGAAACGAATTTTGAGAGAATAAAAGTTTCGTATCATGTCATCAGTGCTAGCAAGCAACGAGCTAACAACAAATATATGTATCGCGCATAATACATATTTTGATACCGATCAGCTGATACCCACCACCGATGTTGCTACGCCAAGTGCCAAGCACTGATGACATGATATGAAACTTCTCGCTCTCCGAGAGTGCGTGAAAATGTGCATTTTTTATAATATTGGCCATAGATACCATCATGCTCAAAATCAAGTTTGGGCATTTCAGAATAACTTTGGGGTATTTTACATGGTAAATGTTTAATTTATAATTTTCACCGAAAACTTACTCAAGATTGTCAAATAGGATATCAAAAAACTCGAATTTTTGTCCGGATTACAAATCCGAAGAAAAAATAACTATTTTTCACCAGTGGAAAATTTATCAGTGACAAAACCTTTCATCAAAGGGCTGCACATGAAACGGGTTTTGGTAGCAGCTTTCGATTGGTGAAAAAGTCAGCTTCTTAGTCTTCGCATTGATGTAAATGGATGCATAAAGGTCAGGTTTTTGTGGAGCGTTGCAACATTCCACTTTTGACAGCTGAGATAAATTGTATGTATACGTATAGGTTAACTCAACATGTATAATTAACAGCCTTTTGCGGACGACAACGCAGATACTTCACCAAGTGATCTAATTTCGTAATTTCTTATAAATTTTTTGCTTTTTTTATTGTATGTGTATATGCATATGTATGTACATAACCATTTTGGTCGCATCAAAGTGAAAAAGGGGCTAGCCGTTCATTGTTATCTTATGGCGGTGCCAGCGCAACAAAGCAAAGCAACGCAATCGAAATATATTATTTCATATTTTTTCACTTATCTACCACAAAATATTTCTACAAAATTTTGCCTTTTTTATAAATTTTAATAAGTTTTTATCACCTTGCGGATTTTTTTGAAAATAATGAAACCGAACGGATTTCTTGGAGTTTTTTTTTGGTAGTTTAGGCAACTCTATAGCCATCTGATGTTCTTGGAAACGAATAAAATTTTGTTTACAATCGAATGAACTTCAAGACCTATTCTTGGAAACGAATGAACTTTTGTTTACAATGGAATGAACTTCAAGACCCATTCCTGGAAACGAATTGAGAGAGAATAAAAGTTTCATATCATGTCATCAGTGGTGCCAAGCGACGACTAACTCAATTAATGACGATAGAGCGAGTCATATGCGTGTGAATTGAGAGGGCAAAATTATGCTATGAAATGAATAGCCCTGCTTTAGAAGTACTTCATATTTTAACACACCGACCAACATACGAATGAATTACAAAACGGACATTGGTAACTGCGCGAGCTACTACAAACACTTGATAAACAATATGCGGACAGTGACTAACTCCATCATTGTTTACTATATAGTTTGGCAGCTTAAATAGAGTTTATGTTGCGAATAGAGTGGAAGGCAGTGGACTAGGCAGTCGAATGTCATATAATGAAGGAATTGATGTTCGGAGTTTTTTCAAAATTTGCCCGGAATCCTGAATCACAAAAGGGAGTCTAGTTAAGTACGAAAATGAAAAAATGTAGTTAGGTTTTGCTCCTTTTTTAGGAGGAGATTTTCATTATAAAAATGTAATATACAAACCAATGTTCATTCTATTACTTTTTTAGCAGGAGATTTTCATTTTAAAAATGTAATATATAAACCAATGTTCCTTCTATTACTCATTTTATCTATGGAGCTTCACATGCACTTTATAAAAATATAAAAAAAAGAATTTATTCCTCAATGAAAATAAATGAAACACGTATTAATGTAAGCATTAATCATGTTCCTTACTTCTTAAATGTTTTTCTTAAATATTATAAATGTGTTAAAAATAGCAGGACTAAAATTATATTGAGAAATCTGATACGTCAAACTAATTTTATATAAAAAAATGATTTCATAAATTGCATGCATTTTATACATATGCATTATATTTTAAATTTTCTCTAACTATTCGTTTTGTGCTGAATAAATTTTGCTTATGCATAACTTTCTTTGGCTATATAAGATAACAATTCCAGGGGCCGTTTTCACCATCTTCGGTGAACGATAACAAACACTTTATTTGAAAGAAATCGTTCAGTGATTCATCAAATAAGGGTTACTTTAAAGTAACGGACGTTAAAAGTTCCCTTGTCACATGAGGAAAAATGAAATACAACTATTTTTATAACACGAAGATAGATAGAACATTTATTGGGGATTGCACTGCGACCGTTGATCTATTGTGCCCTCATCAGATTGCGTCGTGTTCCAGGAGGATATGTTCCACCGTCTCTCCTGATCGATCACGAAATCGACATGAATACAAAATTATGTTTTTTATTTAGTTGATAGGCGATAGAAATTCTTATATTTTTCAAGAAATCCAGGAAATTTCAAGAAGAACCCTAAGTTTTTAATTATTTGTGTTTTGCTTTGACGTTGGCGGTGCGTTGCTTATAGATTGAAGCAATTAAAGCGCGTGTGTTCAAAGTCAGATTTAGACGCAACGCAAGTGCCAAAACGACTCAAAAGTCAGCTTAAGCTTAGTTGCTTCACGTGTTATTTATCATTATTAATTAAAAATGTTGGATCTCGTAAGAAGCTAAACTTAGGCAAGATACACATGAGACATAGCTTCGTAGACGCGTACAAAATATGGAATGCAGCTAGGATTTTCTACGCCTCAAAATTTCTTATGTTGTACCTAATACGTGTCTATGAAGATACGCCTCGTGTGTATCTTCCTTTAGATTATTTTCAAAGAAAAAATGCTTTGTTTTATACTTCGCTAATATTCACATACACGTCTACTACTATGGCTGTCGCTACATTATTTGAAAAAAAAATTTGTTCTGAAAAATGCAACCTTGTTAATGCGTTCTCAAACACGGTTGCCACACCATGTTTTCATTTAGTAAAATGCATCGAAAAAAAGACCAGATCTCCAAAAAAAGGACCAAATTTGAGGTGGTTTTTTATTGGTATACAAACAATTGGGATGTTTCAGTGGTTTAATATATAAAATTTTAATAAAGTAGAAACTTGGTTTTAATTCAAACTGCACAAACAAAAATAAAGTGCACCTTTAGGTATTATATGTTCACATTTATAGGATTAGTCTATGTCTTTCACCAACCAAACGTTGTGAACCTAGTTTTGCTTGATTGCAATGGAATAAAGTGCATAGCGCAGTTAGGTTTTATTAAAGAACGGTTAAAAAATTTGCCTTGTGGCAAACTCAGTAAATCGTAAATAAAATTAAGCAGTGGTGTTAATACTATTTTTATAGATGGTTACAGTTTAAACTTCATACCAGAGCCTAGATTCAGTAAGTGTGGGTTGGAACTCGGACTAAAAATCAAGCGTCTTAAAAGTTTCAACTGTGTAATAACTGAATACCGATCGAAATATCTAACCACTAAAACAAGTATTTTTTTTGATAAGTCCGTTGTTTCATCAAAAATTTATGACAATGTATTTGCCCGAATATTCAACACTTCCCTTTTTAATGCCCTGCCTAAATTATCTACCTCGTGAAATTTCATTGTTCTGCTACATTTTTTAGATAGAACAATTTTGTTGGTAAGAATTCCATTGAAGTGTAAATTGGTTAGGTATTTTATACGATGTTTAATGATTAAGTTGAAACACGACTTTTCTAGTCTTTAGATTTACCGGAAGTGCCGGCCAACATATCTATTTTCAAGGTTGCCCTCTATTTTCATATCGATACTTTTACAATATTTACAATAGGCTTGGTTAACTTCTAATAACTTAAGGTACATGTACATAATGGGTTTACAAAAGTAAATTGACAATTATGTGTGGGTAATAGATTTGCCGAAAATTTTGTTAGCAGTATTCTGAATTTTTGTTTCAGTGAAAAAGAAATAAAAGTACCAAATCCGTGACGAACAAGAATCAAAATTAAGAAAAAGGGACCAGCGGACCTATGGGGTTGAAAAGGGCAATTTTTTGTCCAAATTGACTGAGGTGGCAACCGTGTTCTCAAATGCAAGCTTCCACATACAATACATACACATACAAGTACTTCGACATTACGAAATACATTGTCGCGTTGTAAGCCAAAGTATTTTTGCATAAAACCTTTTTGACCACCACAATACCACAGATTAAGTGTAAAATTTCACAAAAGTAATACATTTTTTCGAAAAATCACACCGAATAACTGCAGTCCTTGTTTACGAATTTAGAAACAATGAGAATGGCAAACACGAACGAGTATGAAATATAATGTCAAAACGTATATGCACATGGTTGTATTTCAATGCATGAAAATGCTGTAAAAACGCATGAAATTGTTAAATTAAAGTTGAAAAAAAAAGTTAAAAACTTTAATATAAATAAAAAGTTTCTTTTAATAACAACAAATACGCCTTATATATTCTATTTATACATCAATTGGCAAGGTTTATCTCACTTTAAAATTTAAGCTAAATAATCAAAAGTTTTTTTTTGAAATTGAGTCGAGAACTGTGCGCGTGAATGTGCGAATTTCACCGATCAGCTGTTAGTTGCGCTACTTGGTAAAATTTACAATGAACTCCACGTTAAACAGCGAAGACGTGTGAAATAATGTGTGTAGAGAAATGTTCATGTTTGTTTAATTTTTTGTGTAAATTGTATTTTTATTTTATGTTTCTAAAATCTGTTTACAGTTCAAAGCCCTGAAGATGGTTACCGTGTGTAATCAAAATATATTGGTAAACTGAAGGAGAGACAATTTTTTGGGTGTTTAATACTAAAAAATTCGACCTAAAGCCGGTTAAACATATACCGATATTATTTTGTTACTGGCGAGTACCGAAGAAGATTTAACGATGAGATGCACGAGCTATACGCAGACATCAACATAGTCCAGCGAATTAAAACGCAGCGGCTGCGCTGGCTAGGCCATGTTATGTGAATGAAAGATGACGCTTCGGAACCCTCCTATGGAGCAGAGGTAGAGGGCGGCCCCCACCCCGCTGGAAGGACCAGATGGAAAGCGATTTAAGCTCCCTTGGTAAATTGTGTAAAGTAAAACTAGGGTACTAGGTTCGGCGGACCTCCATGCTTCCGAGAATACGACCTCTCTAGACGGCGCTGAGAATAAAAAGAAAAAGTTAGTGTTCAAGTATGTGGGGTTGCTTGGTTTAATGCACCTGGTTAATTAGATATAGATTTGTGATTGGTGTGAAAATTGGGTATGATTGTAGGTGTTAGATATATTAGCTTCGACAACGTTTATCGCTGTTAAATAAAATAATAAGATATAACTTTATTAGTATACTCCAATACTTTATTTCAATTATTTTACTTGCACAAGAGCATGTGTGTTACGCAATATAGATAAGCACAAGCAAATCAAAATCAAAACAACATTATACTGATGGATAACTACGAATGACAAGAGAATGATATAAAGCAAATTAATGTTAGTGTTGCCATCTTGCCATTGGTCGTGCTTAATTTTTAATATTTCCGCCCACCTCGTCCAATGTGGAGGAAATAGGAGGGATATCCAGTATCCGCCCACCATGTGTACCGGTAGTAGTGTCAGCTTCTATTGGGAGTAAAACGAGTTTGGAAAGGGCTCGTTTTATCAATGACGATTTAGTACGTATTGTTGCCACGCGGACATTTCCATCATTTCCAGTATGCACGTTTTCAATTCGGCCTAAGAGCCATTGTGTAGGTGGTGCGCGTTCGTCGCGAATCAGTACAAGATCCCCAATTTTTAAATTTGATCTAGTTTTCTGCCATTTGGTGCGGACCTGGAGGTCATGTAGATACTCCGCGCTCCACCGCTTCCAAAAATCTTGCTGCATCTGTTTCCATTTAGTCAGGCGGTTGGTTTTTACATCCAGAAGATTTGGCTCAGGAGTGGCTGTTAATGGACCACCAACCAAAAAATGTCCCGGGGTCAACGCCAAAAGATCTGAAGGGTCATCGGACATTGAAGATATCGGCCTAGTTTTTATAACGGCTTCGATTTGCTTTAGGACGGTGTAAAACTCCTCAAATGTTAGCATTGTGTCACCTATAACCCGACGAAGATGGTGTTTCAGGCTCTTTATGCCCGCTTCCCAAATGCCACCAATGTCCTGGGGGATCCTGGGGGTATAAAATGCCATGATACATTGTTCAGAGTCACCGAATGAGCCCCTGCTTCCAGCTGAGCGCGAAAGGCTACAAAATCTTCCTTGAGGACTGTGTTAGCACCGACAAATGTTGTTGCGCAGTCACTATAGATATCGGAGCTGTATCCGCGTTGAGAGAAAAACCGTCGGAGCGCCGCTAAGAATGCGTCTGTAGACATATCACTAACTAATTCCAGGTGTATAGCACGCGTGCTTAGGCATACGAAAAGCGCCACGTACCCTTTGGAGCTGCGGCTGCCGCGTCCCTTAGTAGCTCGTATTTTAAAAGGTCCTCCATAGTCAAGTACGCAGTGCTGGAAAGGGTGTGCCGGGTTACACCGACTTGAGGGCAAGTACCCCATTATTTGGTTGAGGCTCTGCGGTCTCTGGCGAATACATTTAACGCATCGATGTATGAACCTCTTTATAGATGATCGCGCATCGATTATCCAGTATCTTCTTCGTATAGCATGCATAGTTGCTTGGGTGCCCCCATGGAATGTAGTTTTGTGCGCTTGTGCAATAAGTAACTTGCTAAGTTGGCTATCTTTAGGCAAGATGATGGGAAAGCGTTCAAAGTTAGGCAAATTAACATTTTTTAGTCTACCATTTAATCGTAGGAGATCATCATCATCTAGCATTGGATTGAGCTTTAACAGTTTGCTTCTCGCATTGATTCCTTGACCCTGCTGAAGACTGTATATTTCATAAGTAAAATGTTTATTCTGTATATACCTTATCCAAAATCTCAAGGCCGTAGCTCGCTCTGTCGCAGTACAATATTTTGTGTTTTCATGAGACCTCTTCAGGGCGGCATGTATAAAACGCTGACACCAAGCGGTGACAGCTACAAGTTTTTGAATACTCGAGTACTTCTTAAGAATCCAATCGTCGGACTGATGGGCCGCCAGCAAAGATGTGATGCAAGCATCGTCGTCACCGGTCACTTTGGAGGTTGCTGGCTCAACAACTATGTTCGTAGGCCAATATCTTTCGTCTTTCTGCAACCATGTGGGGCCCGCCCACCATGTGGCAAGGGTTTCCAGTTGCGAAGGAAAAACCCCGCGGGAGGCAGCGTCGGCAGGATTGCAGTTCGTGGGCACATAACGCCACTTGTCGATGTCAGTTAGCTCTTGAATCTTTGTTATCCTATTAGCAATGTATTGTTTATGCTGTCCGGGGTTGGAACGGATCCAAATAAGTGCTGTTTTCGAATCGCACCAATACCATATATTTTTAGATTTAAGCGGTAATGTTGACATGATTTTTGTGAGTAAGATACTTGCTAGCACTGCTCCGTTCAACTCCAAACATGGTACGGTTCGTTTTTTTAATGGCGCTACCTTTGTTTTAGCCATAAGGATTGACACTTTTATTTCACCATTAATTTGCCTTACCCGCAGATACGCGACCGCTGCGAAAGCTGCTGTTGATGCGTCGCAGAATACGTGAAGCTGAACCTCTTCTGAATTTTCCATCGTGAAGAGCCATCTAGGAACTTTAACATTTTCTATCAGCGGCATTTCGTTGCGGAATTTTATCCACTGACTTTGGTGAGGTTCAGGTATTGGAGCATCCCAGATACATCCTGTGCGCCAAAGATCTTGGCACATTCGTTTCCCTGTAATAATTACCGGCGCCAGCAAGCAAGCAGGATCATAGATCCTTGCGACGTCTGAAAGCTGCTGTCGTTTAGTGATTGCTGAGGAAACTGAGCTTACATTTACTTTGCATCCAATAAAGTCTTCATGACAGGACCAAAATACTCCCAGTGCCTTAGTGTCTTTGTCTAAGCTCAGATCGTAAGTTTGGTTGGGACTAATTTTTTGTATTTTTTGAAGAAATTCGTCAGAATTTGAATTCCATTTACGCAGTGTTAATCCGCCGCGCTGCAGTAAAGACTGTAGTTGTTGTTGTAGTTCTATGGCCTTCCCGACAGAGTCAGCCCCGCATAAACAGTCATCCACGTAGAAGCATTACTTTAAAGCAGCTGCGGCTTCAAGAAATTCCGCGCCCTCATCCTTAGCCAAGGTATGAAGAACTTTTATGGTTAGGTACGGTGAGCAGTTGAGCCCGTAGGTGACTGTAAGCAAACGATATAAACAAGGCTGACCTCGTTCATCTTTCCAAAAAATTCGTTGCATGTCTGCGTCTTCGCGATCAACCAATATTTGTCTAAAACATTTCTCAATGTCTGCCATGAATGCAACTTTGTACCACCTCCACTTTAAGATAATTGAAGACAGATCGTTTTGGAGTTTCGGCCCAACAAACAAGCAATCATTGAGCGAGACGCCGAGTTTCGTTTTACGTGAAGCATTAAATACCGTTCTTAGTTTTGTGGTTGAACTTGAGTCTTTGTATACACCGTGGTGTGGAATATAACATACAGGCTGTGGTTCACTGGCCTCCTTAATGGGTTCCATATGGCCGAGCTTATGATACTCCGACATGAACTCGTCATAAAGCGTTTTGAGATAATCATCATTGTGAAGGCGGATGTTTTGATGATTGTAAAGCTTTAAAGCGTCATATTTAGTGTCTGCAAGCACAGACAGATGAGCTGATGGTTTAAATGGGTAGCGTACAATATAGCGGCCGGATCCGGTCCAGCGTACTGTACGTTCGAAAAATTCTTCACAATAAATTTCATCAAGGGTTAGCTTCGATGACGATTCAATGTCTTCACATGCATTAAAAGTCCAAAGAGACTTAATTAACTCATTAAGCTCAGCTGCCGCTGTTGCATAAAAGCTTGTGCGCAATGGAGCTCTAGATTGAGAACAGCGTCCGTGTATGACCCAACCTAAGTGAGTATTCTGCGCCACTGGGGAGCTAGGAGGCGACTGTTTCAATTCTTTACGAAGCAACTGCCCATAAATATCCGCTCCCAAGATAACATCTACTGGTCCAGGCTCAAAGAAGTTGGGATCGGCAAGGTTCAGATCGCAAAGATTAGAAAAAAGGTTAGGATCTAAGGGAGCGCTTGGAAGTTGCTGACTTAAACGTGGTAAAATTAGCGCCGTATATCTAATATAGAAATCTGGTTCCTGGATTGAAGAAACATTAAATTCGACGAACCCTGGAGAGACCACAGCATTCTTGCATCCAATTCCAGTTACTGGGACCTGCACGCATCGTCGATGAAGGTGCAGTCGTTGTGCTGCATATTCCGTTATAAATGACGCTTGCGACCCGTTATCCAAAAGGGCTATAAGGTGAAGACTATGTCCATTATCTGAGCATGCATTAATCTGAGCTGTAGCGAGCACTACATGGCTCAGTGTTGTTGGTGTAGGATTTTCATCACAGGTGCGCACATGGTGAGTACTAATGCCGGAGGTTTTTGATTGCATTTTTGGCAAGTATAAGCCGATGTGCATTCGCTGTACCCGTGGACACTCTTTAGGCAGTTCTGGCAAACTTTATTTTTTTGAACGAAGTTGAGCTTATGAGCTGCTGACAGGTGGCGGAATTCGGGACAAAACATAAGTATGTGCTTACCTGGACAGATACCGCATCGACCGGCGCCGCTAAAGTGACTGCGGACTGGTAACGCTGATGTTATTTTAGTTCGGTATCCTTTTGTTTTGACTTCGGAGAAACCCCCATCGATTCAAGACCTTGTACGCGACTCTCTAAAAACTTAGCTAGCTCCGCATACGTTGGAATGTGATTTGGTGATTCAAGTGAAATTTCCCAATCCCTGACAGTGTTAGGATCAAGTTTCTGGGTCACCAAAAATATGAGCCAGTTATCCCATTTTGAGGTTGGACATTTCAAATGCTCAAGTGTCCTAACCGCTTCAGAAACGCTGTTTAATATTTTACGTATGAATGCAGCAGATTCAGCTAGCGAACAAGGCAGATTGACTATTTCTTTTAAATACATTTTTACGAGTCGTCTTTTGCTGTCATATCGTTGGAATAGCGCATCCCATGCAATATTAAAATTACTTTCAATTACAGTGATATTTTTCATCAGGGCTTCTGCTTCGCCGCATGTACTGCTCTTGAGGTAATGCAGGCGCTGTACATCGGACAACGATTTATCACCAATTACAATAGCAGTGAACATATCCTTATATTGCAACCAACCCTGAAGCGTGCCATCGAATTTGGGTAGTTCAATTTTCGGCAAAATTGATATTGTGCATGAAGATGAATGCGGATGTCGAAAGTTTACCGAAGCAGATCCAGATGTCGAGAGCAATTCGATTGACTCATTCAATTCACCCACTGCTTCGCAATAAGCCGCTTCGATTGAGTTGAAATGACTGTCGGCTTGCACATTTTGCAGCTGCGCTTAATTTTCTGCAGTTGCTTCGACATTACGAACTTCTTTATATGTCGCATTATATTTTTCCCAGTAATCTTCCAACAAACCCTTCCTCGCAACGAAGTAACCTTTTGTCTGCTTTGTCTTGGATACCTTATTGGTATTAATATAAAAATTCTGGGTGTACTTAGCAAGTGCTTCTTCTTTTTTAAGCGCCATGTTTTATGCAAGGTTATGTAGAATCTTGATGCTGGAAAATTATACTGTGTGTAAAGTATTTTTTTATTTATTTAAAGTATGTACACCGTATTCCCCGCAAGGGATGCCAAATTAATGTTAGATATATTAGCTTCGACAACGTTTATCGCTGTTAAATAAAAGAATACGATGTAACTTTATTAGTATACTCCAATACTTTATTTCAATTATTTTACTTGCACAAGAGCATGTGTGTTACGCAATATAGATAAGCACAAGCAAATCAAAATCAAAACAACATTATACTGATGGATAACTACGAATGACAAGAGAATGATATAAAGCAACTTAATGTTAGTGTTGCCATCTTGCCATTGGTCGTGCTTAATTCTTAACAGTAGGTATTGATAGCGATGCCAGAATGTTATTGCTGGAACGCTCCTGAAATGACTGGTCCGAAGGCAGTCGGCTGCATGAGGAGCCTATTGAACGTTGCCGGGGTTGTGCCACTGACCATAATGTTGGCGTGGACGTCGGCGCCGAGTGCCAGTAGAACCGGCGCGGATCGATAAAACGTCAGGTCCGCGAGTTTCATGAATTGGAATAGTGCGGCAGCCGAGGAGTCAATCGCCGCGGTTCGGTTCAGATGCACATGCCGTGCTAACACGGTAGCCTGTGTCGTGATTCTATCCGTAACTCCGTATTTCCCGCGCAACACTAAAGCACATTTCGTGTGTTTTACCGTGTCAAGCCGTTCGAGTTGGAGGTCGAGGGATAAATGCACGTCAATCACGGACGTCGGCGCGCACCCAAAACATTGCGGTGCTATGGGCGGAAAGGACGTGTCCCGCGCCATCCCCATGTTTCTGTTGTACCTGGCCGCGTTTCCGGTCCGGGATTGTCTTCCGCTTCTCATGCTGAAGCAGCGGTCGGAAGGGTCGTGCTTCTCCGCTGGTCGTTGGGGTGATAGCTAAGGCTGCCGCACTTCTGGCAATCTCTTCCATTTCCTCCTCATCTCCTACTTGTTGGGCCCATGATCGGGTGTCCTCGGTGATGTGTATGGAGAGCACCTCGTCGGCGCTTGCTTCATCGTCGCGCTCTTCGCAATGTATAGGACGTGGCCGCGTTTGCTCCTCTTCCATATGCAACGAAGTATGATGTGGTTCCTGGAAGCGGTGGCAGCGGTGACAACGGTCGTTGCTTGGACATATTTCCAATCGATGGAAAGGCGACAGGCAATTAGGGCAATGGCGGTGTTTTAGAATGGTCCGGAGGCGTTCTTCTGCCGATAATCCCATGTAAATCGGGCATAATCGTATGCCGTGATTTTTCTGGTATAATCGGCAGAAGACGGTGAATTTGTCTACGTGTTGCTCTGTTTTGTTGCATTTAGCCGAGAAACCCGTCGTCTTAGAACGGGAATTTATCATATATTTTGTTTTTTGTTGGCGTTCAAAGTTTTTGTTGTTGGGTGGCATATGGACGGAGACTAGGGGCTTGATTCTGGCTGATATTTTGGTTCGCGTACTCGGGGTAAAGATTCACTACTATTTTTGCTTAATTCTATAATAGCGCTGGCCCTTCCTTTGTCGATATGCAATTAAGTTCATATGTGGAACAATTCTCCAGGGTACCTTCTCTTGTACAGCAGCTAAATCGTTGTATCTCACTCAATATCAGCAATATGGAGACGATAAATCATTTCATGGTCTCGATCGTGTGAGCTCCAGTGAAGCAGTTTCAAGCTTAAGCAAGTAACTTTCTAAGAAACTAATGTATTCAGCTAAATAATCCTCTGCCACCTTCCCAGATCATTTATACATTATTGGTATGCATTATCTTTGTACCTAACAGGCGAGTTCGCTTCTTCGTCAACATTTCTAAAGCTTCAGCTGCACCAAAAGCCGCTTGATTCAGCACATTGGTATAGTTACATGCTCGTGTAGCAGCAAAGGCAGTACAACACACATCAAGCGGAACAAACATTTCATCGTCTAAATTATAATCGTGTGATGATGCAACAACGTATTTCGATGCACCTTATAGTGCTTTAAGAACTACTCAACATCCGCGAGAGGAAACTACGAGCAATCAAGTGGATTGCGGGGCAAGAAAAACCTCATATTCTGTAAGTAATTTTTAATTTGATAGCAAATCACAGTTAATAAAATTTAAATTTATTTAAATATTGGAAATATGCGTCTAAGTTATCTGATTTAAAATGACGACTTAATACATAACGCCACGTGTATTAACAGCAAAGTAAGCCCATTTAAAATCGTTCAGCGTATAGGTTTCATCGCAATTGTCCTTCGATAGCTGCAGCAGTGCGCAGTGTGAAAGAGATTGTTCAGGCGCGCATAGCTTTCACGTATAAAACGATTTTGTTCTACAGTTTTCTCCAGAAATGTTGTGGTGATGATTTTAGGTAGGTGTGTATATGCGAAGAGTCATGTAAAATGCTGCTGGTGTAGCAAGAAGAGCGCCAGATGCACTTGAAAATATACTTCACTATCTTTCTGAAACTTGGAAGCGTCGATCTGAATTTTGGAATGAGCTGCCTCCTCCACTGTGGATCTGGTTACTAAACATTTAATCTATAGGCTAAGTAGTGTGTCATGGACTTGGTAGGTAGGTGATTGCGAAGATAAACCACGTCCTGTTGTCGGAAAGGAGCGTACTGTTGGTTGGTTAGGATTATGCCAACCTAGCCAATGCATTCGCTGCAGCAGGGCCGTTAAAATAGCTTTGGTGTCCTAAAATATATGGGTAAAGCGCTTCTTGGACTGTCTCAACCGTCCTGGGTGTACTATAACGATGGTAATTTACCGACTGCTTTATAAATCTTCTTTATCAGATAAGAAATTCTTAGCTCTACAGTGTTCGAACTGTAATTGCTATGACCCACTATGACGTGTCTCTATGTTTTATAACAAATTAATACTAAACAATTTTTTGTTGAAGTTATTTGTTGCTTTTTATTGCAAAATCGCGACGAGTGCACTAATCCGGTCAGTATTCCACAGGCAGAAGCTCTCGAAGAAGAAGTAGTCTCCATGCGTCCCTGCGGCTATAATTGTTAACTTTTTCCCACTTGTTCTTTAGGGACATTGATTGCAAAATGTAAGAATTGCAATAATGTTGCCTATTCAGTGGCGGGCCCCATCGCCCCCCTCCCCCCCCCCCCCCCCCCCCCCGCCGATCTGATCTGGAATGTATAATCTATAAGATCGTCCTAATCAGGCAACCTATAGTTCTTTGGGCAGCTCTTAGTAGCTGATGGAACCTATCTTCCTCCGGTCCGAAATTCGGTTAATACAACAGAAATTCTTTGAAAGTCGAGGGCTCGTACTTTATGAACAATGTGCAGAGTTGCTTAAATGTGGATAAACTTTTAGAATTTTTCAGCTAAGATAACTAATAAAAATAGTCGTGAGTTAGCCTAATTGATACATTTATAATATTTCAAAACCTGTATAAGAACTTTCAGTACACGATCCGAAAAAACGGAATAATAAGATATCTTTTCCAACAGGTTGTTTGGTGTTCACAAAAACCGTAAATTTTTCATGAAACATAAATTTTCTCATCAATATCATTAAAAATGAGGGTTTTCCCAAAACAAAATGAATACTTGTTATTTTCATCTTATAATTATTTAACCGGAATTCAAGCTTAACTTATTGCTTTTGCTGGTTCAAGACTCTGGCGGAGCCGTGCTGTAGTGGTAGCGTACTCCGCCTACTACACTGACGGTACTGGGTTCAAGACCAGCGCAAAAGCAACATCAAAATTTAAGAAAAAATTCATTCAATTACAAAAAAGCATTTCTAAGCGGGGTCGCCTTCGACAGTGGTTTGGAAAACACTTCGAAAAGTTTCTGCCATTAAAAACCATCTCAGTGAAAATTCATCTGCCTTCCAGGTGCCGTTCGGAGTCGGCATAAAAAATTAAAGCCACGTCCCGTATATTTGTAGGAAAAACTAAAAAGGGGCAAGATGCAAACTTGAACAGATGCTCAGCCTAAATATTTTCTGAGATAAATCGCGCCAAGTATATATTTGTTATTCTCAGTTGAGCAGAGCTCACAGAGTATATTAACCTTGATTGGATAACGGTTGGTTGTACAGGTATAAAGGAATCGAGATAGATATAGACTTCCATATATCAAAATCATCAGTATCGAAAAAAATTCGATTGAGCCATGTCCGTCCGTCTGTCCGTTAACACGATAACTTGAGTAAATTTTGAGGTATCTTGATGAAATTTGGTATGTAGGTTCCTGGGTACCCATCTCAGATCGCTATTTAAAATGAACGATATCGGACAATAACCACGCCCCTTTTTCGATATCGAAAAATCCAAAAAGTGCGACAATTCATTACCAAATACGGATTAAGCGATGAAACTTGGTAGGTGAGTTGAACTCATGACGCCGAATAGAAAACTAGAAAAATTTTGGACAATGGGCGTGGCACCGCCCACTTTTAAAAGAAGGTAATTTAGAAGTTTTGCAAGCTGTAATTTGGCAGTCGTTGAAGATATCATGATGAAATTTGGCAGGAACGTTACTCTTATTACTATATGTCTGCTTAATAAAAATTAGCAAAATCGGAAAACGACCACGCCCACTTTTTAAATTTTTTTTTTTTTAAATTCAAATTTTAAAAGAAAAGTTAATATCTTTACAGTATATAAGTAAATTATGTCAACATTCAACTCTGGCGATATCTCGAAAAGGCATCCACCTATAGAACTAAGGCCCACTCATTTTTAAAATACTCATTAACACCTATCATTTGATACCCATCGTACAAACAAATTCTAGAGTCACCCCTGGTACACCTTTATGGCGATATCTCGAAAAGGCGTCCACCTATAGAACTAAGGCCCACGCCCTTTTAAAATACTCATTAGCACCTTTCATTTGATACCCATATGGTACAAACGCATTCTAGAGTCACCCCTGGTCCACGTTTATGGCGATATCCCGAAAAGGCGTCCACCCATACAACTAAAGCCCACTCCCTTTTAAAACACTCATTAACACCTTTCGTTTGATACCCATATTGTACAAACGCATTCTAGAGTCAACCCTGGTCCACTTTTATAACGATATTCCGAAAAGGCGTCCACCTATAGAACTAAGGCCCACTCCCTTTTAAAATACTCATTAACACCTTTCATTTGATACTCATATCGTACAAACAAATTCTAGAGTCAGGCCTGGTCCACCTTTATGGCGATATCTCGAAAAGGCGTCCACCCATAGAACTAAGGCGCACCCACTTTTAAAATACTCATTAACACCTTTTGTTTGATACCCTTATTGTACAAACGCATGGTCCACCTTTATAACGATATCCCGAAAATGCGTCCACCTATAGAACTAAGGCCCACTCCCTTTTAAAATACTCATTAACACCTTTCATTTGATACCCGTATCGTACAAATTAATTCTAGAGTCACCCTGGTCCACCTTTATGTCAATATCTCGAAAAGGCGTCCACTCATAGAACTAAGGCCCACTCCCTTTTAAAATACTCATTAACACCTTTTATTTGGTACCCATATCGTACAAATTAATTCTAGAGTCACCCCTGGTCCACCTTTATAACGATATCCCGAAAAGGCGTTCACCTATAGAACTAAGGCCCACTCCCTTTTAAAATACTCATTAGCACCTTTCATTTGATACCCATATCGTACAAACAAATTCTAGAATCAGGCCTGGTCCACCTTTATGGCGATGGTGTCCACCTATAAAACTATGGCCCACTCCCTCTTAAAATACTCTTTAATACCTTTCATTTGATACGCATGTCATACAAACACATTCCACTCACAGCTCTCAAGTGAGTATGTAATGTTCGGTTACACCCGAACTTAGCCTTCCTTACTTTTTTTTATTTATTTTTTATCACGGTATAGGCCTGCTTATTCAGTCGTTTATTTGTCAATTTAGCAATGTTTGGCTCCGCCTTAAAATGCTGTGATAATTATTTCTTAGTGCTAAAAAATCTGAGAACGTGTGTTAATTGATCCTATTGCCCTACTATGAAAAAAGATATACACACATAAAAATAAATCTTTTATTTCATAGTTTTGATATCGGCTGACACTTCGGCCAAAAAGCCGCCTGAATATGCATTGCAATGTGATATCTTGGAGAAAAATCTATAATTTTGTTAATCGGTCTTGGTTTAAGTATATATTTTAGTGGCGCAAACAAATCTATTTTTTTATCACTTTTGCTTTCGCTTCCGTACAAAGAACCAGACTAGGGGAAAAGTGGCCATTAGACCAAACCTAAACAAAAAGCACCAGGTTTGTATAAATGGATCGAAGTGGTAACCGTGGTCGCTATGTCAAAAGTACCGTTTTTCGAATCAGCTGTGAACAGTGTTGTCGTTCAGAATTTTCAAAAAGCGGTCAATAAGGATTTTACGTTTATGTTACACTTCCACAAAGAAGCGTGCCACAAACTTTGTGTAGCAAGACCGCACCAAAGTTATGCATTGAACTGATCCGTTAAAGTCAAGCTCTTAGCAATGCCCCTTCTAATTGAAATTTTTAACAGCTGTAAGCTGTAAATCAATTTAAAAGGACTAATAAAAATCCTTCACTACATTAAAATACCCAAAAAAACTATGGTCATATTCACAATCAATGTTATGTAGGTAGGCTTTTTAAAATAATTTGCAATGGATAATATGTCAAAAGAGCTGTGACCAAATTTGAAGTATAGGTAACTATATTTCGACTTTGAATACGCACCTTTATTTTTAAGTTATGGATTTCTAATAAATTCGGAAGGATATAATTTCTGAATCAGATTTCTATATATACATCTTAAATAATCAAATGCATTTTTAATTTTGATGTTTACGACAGGGTAAAATATTGAGCCCCAAAATAGTTCTAAAAATATTTGAAATAGTTTTCAAAGAAGCAAAATGTTCTAAAAAGGATGAAATCTCCGC
Organism: Eurosta solidaginis; assembly: GCF_040869045.1. NCBI lineage: Eukaryota > Metazoa > Arthropoda > Insecta > Diptera > Tephritidae > Eurosta > Eurosta solidaginis. Next base: position 139,842,734 of record NC_090320.1, on the reverse strand, counting down.
AAAGCGACACAAGGGCAACACTGTATGTATGTACATTAGAGTGGCCCTTATTTGTATAGAAAATTGTCAAATTTTTAAGGTCTTACCCACTGAAATGGTTATATATAAAGAGCAAATAATCCTCACAAAATTTTGACTTAATTGACCAAAGTAAACTCGTGCCACAAACGCGTTGAAATAATGAACCAAGCCATTTACCACTCTTGGGTGCTGATATGAAGGTGATTCAACAGACATATATGTTTACATATTACAGAAATTAGATCCTCTCAACTTTTCATTTATTTAACAACAAATAAATCATGTACATATGGGAAAAAAATGTATAAAATAATTAACTTTAATCCTGCTGAAGCTTCATGGAAAGCGTTTGTTTTTGATAATTTGGATACTTTTTTCTGTAATCCGACACAACTTGTATGATATACTGTTTCTGATCTTCATCCGTGCTCAACTTGGAGTTATACTCTTCGATCAACCGTACCCCTCTCTCAGCTATGTCATTTACAACCTTAATTTTTTTTAGCAATTTTTTTCGTCTCTCCATACTTTTTATTCGACTCCCATCCGAAGGCTGATTCATTTAAAAAAGAGGCTCTTATACCAAATCGATTAAAAAATAATTTTGTTGCTGGAAAAGTAAACTGGTGCAGTCCTTTGTTTATAACGTCTGTTACATCCGAACATGTAATCATTACTCTTTTGGGTGGCCGCATTTCTTCTTCCGATTCAACTACATTATTTATGTTTTTTCGCATCTTTTCCTTCGTTTCAAAGTCAATTTCCTCATCAAATAAGGAAAATGCTATTGCTTCAGGACTTAGATACCATAGATGATTAAGCAATTTACCTAAAACTGTACCCGATAATTCTTCATCTACATTTCTAAATTCAGGCAAATCCATAATTAGCTTAAAGTCAGTCTGTGGCGCTTTCGTAGAAAGTTGACATAAAAACCAATACTCCACATAAATTTTTACTACGAAGATGCAAAGGTCACGTAACGCTGAAGAAGTAGAAGCATTCATCTTAAATTCAGTTCTAAATAGATATATTTTTAAAGTATAAACGGCCTTGGACATCCACCGAACGTGATGCATTGCTCCTGGGTATTTAAAGCTTATATTTTTCTTTGGAAATTCGCCCAAGAAAATCAAACAAAGTACAGAAAATTCTTCATAATCATTTCGAGTAAAATTGTGTAAGGATCTCAAAAACTCCACTATCATGCATTTATCCGAATTAAAAATATCAGATATTTGTTTTTCTTCAACTCCAGGTAAGAAATTGCTTTTGTCAATATTTGGCCAGGCGTCTTGAAATCTTTAAACAATTGAACATTGGGACCAGATGATTTGAGAAGTTTACACTCAAAAGCTGCTCTTAACAGTATTTCACTTATATGATGTCTACAGGGCAGGTAAAGAAGTTTTCTTTCTAGAAGGCCTTCTAGAAGAACGCACGCTCCATTCAGTGCACCAGTGTTGGTCCCAGTTGTGTCGAAACAACAAGCTTTTACAGAACTATCCAAACCCCAGTCACACAAGGCGTGAAAGACAGCTTCCGCTTGCATTTTCCCAGTACCATTTTCAAGAGACGGCACATGTAGAATTTGTTCTATATTCCCATTAGTTATAATAATCGGAAGCCTATCAACTATTTCACGACCCATTAATCCAGGTAAAAGCTTTCCATCCCAGTGAACTACTGCCGCATTCAGATCAATGTTATTGAATATCTTTTTTATTTTTTCAGCTTTTTTCTTTCGAAGTGCGCGCCGGCAGCTTTGAAGGGATGCTCTATTTAACACCAAAGTATTCAAATCATGGCCCAACGCATCAGCAATAGCGGAAATTAAGTGCGTTGCTTCTCGATCACTTATTTTACACTTGTCTAGGGAACAAATCACTCGTTCATTGATCACCTGATTTCTTCCGCGTCTTCTTTGTGGAACATATTCCTCAATATTGCTATCTAATTGTTTTCTGACACAAATGGTTGCCTCACTTTCGCTTGTATCATAAAGGTCAACTTTTTCAGCTAAAAAATTGTACTGCGTCATAATCAGAATAAGACTTATTTGTCACGGAAAGCCGATACAACTTACCTGACTCCTCCAATATTTGATTCCACCTCTCATTATTTTCAATAATTTCAGCTTGCTCTTGCCTTGCTAGTTCATGGTCAATTCCGTGCATATAACCTGGACGTCCCTTTTCCCTCTGTTTTTTTAAAAACTCAATGTCCTCTTTATTATACTCAGTTGAGCAGAGCTCACAGAGTATATTAACTTTGATTGGATAACGGTTGGTTGTACAGGTATAAAGGAATCGAGATAGATATAGACTTCCATATATCAAAATCATCAGTATCCAAAAAAAATTTGATTAAACCATGTCCGTCCGTCCGTCTGTCCGTTAACACGATAACTTGAGTAAATTTTGAGATATCTTGACGAAATTTGGTATGTAGATTCCTGAGCGCTCATCTTAGATCGCTATTTGAAATGAACGATATCGGACTATAACCACGCCCACTTTTTCGATATCGAAAATTTCGAAAAATCGAAAAATTGCGATAATTCATTACCAAAGAGGGATAAAGCGATGAAACTTGGTGCGTTGAACTTATGACGCAGAATAGAAAATAAGTAAAATTTTGGACAATGGACGTGGCAACGCCCACTTTTAAAAGAAGGTAATTTAGAAGTTTTGCAAGCGGTAATTTGGCAGTCGTTGAAGATATCATGATGAAATTTGGCAGGAACGTTACTCCTAATACTATATATATGCTTAACAAAAATTAGCAAAATCGGAGAACGACCACGCCCACTTTTAAAAAATTTTTTTTTAAGTGAAATTTTTACAAAAAATTTAATATCTTTACAGTATAAAAGTAAATTATGTCAACATTCAACTGCAGTAATGATATGGTGCAACAAATACAAAAATAAAAGAAAATTTCAAAATGGGCGTGGCTCCGCCCTTTTTTCATTTGATTTGTCTAGGATACATTTAATGCCATAAGTGAACAAAAATTTACCAATCCTTGTGAAATTTGGTAGCGGCTTAGACTCTAGGACGATAACTGTTTTCTGCAAAAAAGGGCGAAATTGGTTGAAGCCACGCCCAGTTTTTATACACAGTCGACCGTCTGTCCTTCCGCTCGGCCATTAACACGATAACTTGAGCAAAAATCCATACATCTTTACTAAACTCAGTTCACATAATTATCTGAACTCACTTTCTATTGGCATAAAAAATGGCCGAAATCTGACTATGACCACGCCCACTTTTTCGATATCGAAAATTACGAAAAATGGAAAAAGTGCCATAATTCTATACCAAATACGAAAAAAGGGTTGAAACATGGTAATTGGATTGGTTTATTGACGCAAAATATATCTTTAGATAAAAACTTTGTAAAATAGGTGTGACACCTACCATATTAAGTAAAAGAAAATGAAAAAGTCCTGCAGGGCGAAATCAAAAGCCCTTGGAATCATGGCAGGTATACTGTTCGTGGTATTACATATATAAATAAATTAGCGGTACCCGACAGATGATGTTCTGGGTCACCCTGGTCCACATTTTGGTCGATATCTCGAAAACGCCTTCACATATACAACTACCACCACTCCCTTTTAAAATTCTTACTAATACCTTTAATTTGACACCCATATTGTACAAACACATTATAGAGCCACCCCTGGTCCACCTTTATGGCGATATATCGAAAAGGCGTCCACCTATAGAACTAAGGCCCACTCCCTTTTAAAATACTCATTATCACCTTTCGTTTGATACCCATAATTTACAAACGCATTCTAGAGTCAACCCTGGTCCACCTTTATAACGATATCCCGAAAAGGAGTCCTCCTATAGAATTAAGGCCCACTCCCTTTTAAAATACTCGTTAGCACCTTTCATTTGATACCCATATCGTAAAAAAAAGTCTAAAGTCACCCTGTTTCACCTTTATGGCGATATCTCGAAAAGGCGTCCACCTATAGAACTAAGGCCCACTCCCTTTTAAAATACTCATTAACACCTTTCATTTGATACCCATATCGTACAAACAAATTCTATAGTCATCCCTGGTCCACCTTTATGGCGATATCTCGAAAAGGCGTCCACCCATTGAACTAAGGCCCACCCACTTTTAAAATACTCATTAACACCTTTCATTTGATACCCATATCGTACAAATTAATTCTAGAGTCACCCCTGGTCCACCTTTATGGCGATATCTCGAAAAGGCGTCCACCTATAGAACTAAGGCCCACTCCCTTTTAAAATACTCATTAACATCTTTCGTTTGATACCCATATTGTACAAACGCATTCTAGAGTCATCCCTGGTCCACCTTTATGGCGATATCTCGAAAAGGCGTCCACCCATAGAACTAAGGCGCACCCACTTTTAAAATACTCATTAACACCTTTTGTTTGATACCCTTATTGTACAAACGCATGGTCCACCTTTATAACGATATCCCGAAAATGCGTCCACCTATAGAACTAAGGCCCACTCCCTTTTAAAATACTCATTAACACCTTTCATTTGATACCCGTATCGTACAAATTAATTCTAGAGTCACCCTGGTCCACCTTTATGTCAATATCTCGAAAAGGCGTCCACTCATAGAACTAAGGCCCACTCCCTTTTAAAATACTCATTAACACCTTTTATTTGGTACCCATATCGTACAAATTAATTCTAGAGTCACCCCTGGTCCACCTTTATAACGATATCCCGAAAAGGCGTTCACCTATAGAACTAAGGCCCACTCCCTTTTAAAATACTCATTAACACCTTTCATTTGATACCCATATCGTACAAACAAATTCTAGAATCAGGCCTGGTCCACCTTTATGGCGATGGTGTCCACCTATAAAACTATGGCCCACTCCCTCTTAAAATACTCTTTAATACCTTTCATTTGATACGCATGTCATACAAACACATTCCAAGGTTACCCGAGGTTCAATTTCCTACATGGTGATTTTCCCTTATTTTGTCTCCATAGCTCTCAACTGAGTATGTAATCTTCGGTTACACCCGAACTTGGCCTTCCTTACTTGTTTTTCATTGAACTTAACGCATTTTTCGAAGCGATGTCAAAAAGATCGTCAAGTTCACTAACAAACTTAGATTCCTTCTCTTCTTGCATAACGGACTTTTTGTCTGGAGGCTTGAAAGAAAATTTTTGGATATTCCTCCATTCGTCATACAACAGTTTCAATTTTGGAATACAATTATATTCGCTTTGAGTAGTTATTCTTGCTTTTTCCCAAAATAGCAAAGCTTCTCGTATCGCTAACTTCGCACTGTCTTGCTATTTCGATTTACGGACACAGTACTCCTCGCAGAGAGCCTCGGACAAGAGTCATAGCGACCATGAATGGTGTAGTAAAGTCCACCGTTGCATATGGCTCGGCACTTCAACCAGGGAGCGGGGGAGCGAGATGATCCTCGGCAACCCAGGGTGAACTGTCCGCGACAAATGTCACCCGTATTGATATTTATTGGGCCTGGCATGTCCCTCCAGTGGAGCCCAGGACTGGTCCTGGACGCGCCTTGGGGGAACTACCCGTGCCCATCCGTCCTTCAAGGTAGAAGGGGAGCGTATCCCCTCCTACCCCGTGCGATGTTGTGCAAAAGGTTGGTTTCCCATAGGTGGTGGGGGGGGGAAGTTCCATGAGCCCTATGGGTTCGCTGAGAGTCTTCCCCGTTCACCTTGGTACCCCTTTGATACCTACCATCGTAAGTTGGCCTCAGCCTTACATACCGAGGTGAAGTATGCAATAAGAGATGGCGTTTGCCATTTCATACTTGGCAGCGAATAAAATTGTTAAGAATTCAGCTCATCAATAACTCCTCGTTTCCTCGTTAATGATAGCGTGCTGAGTATGTTTGGTTGTTCACTGTTGGTACTTGGCATACTATATGCGGGTGGTTGTTCGCTGTGCAAGGCGATTGTAGCGTATGTATATTTAAATGGCACATTTTGTGCGGATGGTTGTTCGCTGTGCAAGGCGATCGTCGGGTATGTATATATTTAATGTTAGGGTATGTATATATATTTAATGCTAGGGTATGTACATACTTAATGTTAGGGCTTGTGAGTAGGTTTTTGTGACGTGGAATTTTTGCTACGTTACAAAAGAATATTACAATAAGTTTATACGACATTAAGTAAAAAAAAGCTGTTTTCTTGAACTAACCCATTAATGCCCGGCATCAAATCTGCCGGCAGGAATACCTTTTTACACAGTTAATTAATTTTTGGTTAAATAATAAATTAAACACAAAAAAATATATTTTTTTCCAATTTCCAGCAAATGGGATTTCTCACAAGGGGTTCAGGGGCATTTTAGGTCTGAAACTGATTAATTCACTTGCGTTCTAAGCAGTTAATGTCATAGTTGTAGCAACATTATATGTCTTCGATGTTTAAAATGCAGTTTTCGATATTTGAAGAGGTGTACTCGTATGGGTACAATGGGCGCTAATAGGTTAACTGATATATAGATACGACTAGATTTTTCCCAAATTTGAAAGGTTTTTTTACGTGAATGGTAAATCCTTTTTCTTTACAGCCACCCCTGTTTGCATGCACAACAGCGAAACGTTTGCGTGACTAGCGAAAGCAGCGCTTACTAGAAGTGATGCTGCCAATGCTCGAACTTCGGGCCGTTTGTGGCACGGGTTAGAGTTGTTCAATCGAGTGGCAATTTGTAGGGAACTATTTTTTTCTCACACACAACCATTTTAGGGGGTAAGACCTAAACATTTCCGATTTCGCAAAATAAGGGCCACTCTAATGTACATAGGTATTTCAAAAAATCTTTTTGATTGCCTGCAAACGTTCGTGCAAAACCTCATCTGAGAGAAAATTCTTACTGAAAGCTAAAAATGTGCATGAAAATTCGCGGAATTTTCCCGAATTTTCTAAAAATTCTTAAGTGTATATTTGGATTGTTGGTGTTATATCGATTTAACATAAAAACATAGTCTTACTTGTATATAAATAATAAATTGAAATTTAAATTGAAATTGAACATTCCAAGCAGGCAGTGTACATATGGCACGGTGGTCCTCGATCGGATTTGACCTTGAAGTTCTTGCCCTTCAAATTTTCTTTCGAAATATGATTTGGGAATATGTTATGATTATACTTCAGCAAAAACTGAAATTGAACAATGAGCCGTTTTTTTTATTCAGTTTTTAAATTTTGTTTATTGTGTTGGAGTAAATCTAAATCCATGGTTACTATAGGAACAGCCTTGAAAGCAAGGATTCTTGAGATCTTCGAAAACTACGATGATCAAAATTAGTGTCTTCCAAAAGTGTTGTGTCAATCATGCAAGAGAAATCTCTATCGCCCCAATCTCGACAAGGATAAAATTCTCCAAATAGATTTCTCACAGTTCCAGTTGAAGAAGAAAACTAGAGCAACTGATGGAATGCAATGTAACTGCTGCTTATGTGAAACATCAAGAACAAATGGACAGACAAACATTATTCCGAGAAATGTTTTCTCCATTCAAAGGAGACAAAAGCGCTGTTCAAGTGTAAGGAAGCAAGAAGTTATTAAACAGTGTTCACTTTGTTTATCTGTAGTTCAAAAAGGAAAACGTCAGCGCCATTAATATGCTGCAATGATTTGCATAAGCTGATCGGTAGAGTAATCGAGTCACGTGACATTGAAGAAAAATACTTGAAATTAGGTATAGATGGCGGCGGTAGTTTTTTAAAAGTTTGTCTAAGTATCCAAGCTCCAATGGATCATTGCAACGTGAAGAAATCTAGTCGACAATCGTATACAGATGGTATAGCTGCTAAGAAATTGAAAGACTGAAGTGTAAAGATATTAATGATTATCGGCTTAGCTCCATGCGTTGAAGAGAACTACGATAATGTGGAACATTTATGGTCAGAACTTAATATTAATGAATTCCAAGGAACAATAGCAACTGATTTGAAACTTGCCAATATAATTGTTGGAATGATGTCACATGCAAGTTTACATCCATGTTGTTGGTGTTAAGCAGAAAAGAGTAATCTTTCTTGTGTTGGTGAAAGTAGAACGATTAGTAACTTATTAAAAAATTATATGGAACGGTGCGATGCAGGGAGCAACAAGAAGAATGCCAAACATTTCATGAACTGTGTAAAACCCCCAGTCATTCAAACTCTCGAGGATCGATTAATTTTGGATTTAATTCCTCCACCGGAGTTACATTTATTTTTAGGAGTCGTAAATACCTTGTTCTCTCACATGTCCAAAGAATTTGAGGCCGAAGCTCTTCTTTGGGCAGAGCGCTGTAATGTTCAACGTGAAATGACCCGTGGGAGCCCTTCGTTCAAAGGAAATAGTTGCCGCATTTTGTTACAGAAACTTGATTTGTTGCGTTCAAACTGTACCATAGGCTATTTAAAATACGTTGACGCTTTCCAGAAGTTCAATGAAGTTGTCAAAGCATCATTTTCAGTTAGGCTGGATCCAAAATTCATTGAATACATCAATGAATTTAAAGCATCATATTTATCTTTAGATATTGCAGTCACACCAAAAGTTCATACGGTTTTCTTTCACGTGGAAGAATTTTACACCAAACACGGAAATGGCATCGAATTTTATATAAAGAAAAGGATACTTAAAAATTATTTTCTTACATTTTTTTTTTATATAAATAAAATTGATAAAAAAAATTTTATTTTTGAAATTTTTTTTCAATTAAATAAAAAAAAAAAATATAAAAAAATCGGCCCACTCCGGGATAAGGGGGGTGATTGCAGAATTGATTGAAGTTTTTTATGAGAAAAAAAAATGGCGAAATTCGAAAAATCTCGATAAACTGAAAAATTTAAAAAAAAAACTTAAAAAATATTTTGGTATTTGTTGCGAAAAGTACATTTAAAAACAAATTTAAAAAAAAGATCCCAAACGGTAAATTTTTTAAAAAGTTATAGCATTTTGAAAACAAAAACGGTGTTTTTTTAAAATTCATAACTTTTTTGAGTTGGATGAAAAAATTCTGAAAAACGTCTTTCGTAAGCTAGAAAAAGAAGAAAAACTTTCAGCCAATTCTAAAGGGGTCGGGTTCAAAATTGGTCGAAATGCGATGGAATACCCCATATGTAAGTGTGTATGGATTTACTGCGCATTATTTGTTTACTAGCGTGTTTTCGTTAACACCGTGACAATTGTCATCCAATATTGAACAATAGATGGGTTTGCGTACATATTTGATAAGTTTGTGTGGATAAAGACTATGTCCATAGGATTTGAATTACTCGAAGCTGACTGGATATGTTTCTTAAATAGGGTTGAACGCGTCAGTAGATCAATCAAAAAAAAGAAAAACTATTGACTATATTCGGATATCGTCGACCTCATCCGGTTCTTCCTCCTCCTCCTGAGGGGACCGGATGATTTTCACCTTGGCGCGCCGCACGCCAAAACGGAGGGCGAAATCCGCTTTTTCAAGCGGAGTAATACTGTCCTCTGATATTAGGAGCACAAAAGAGAGGCTGTTCCACCGCAAAACCTCTGCCTTGATGACCCAGTCATCCATGGGCACATCGCGGTTGTGAGCCCGCAAATACTTCAACAGCGTTCCGCTATCTATTTTCATTCTCGGGATCCATACCCGAGCTCGGGGTCTTTTTGGGGTATCGGCTGCCTGGATGAGCTTTATCCTTAAGCCCTCCCAGACTTCCCCTAGGGCCAGGACGCACTTCTCCAAGAAGTCGTTGGACTGCTGGTCCTCGCATTTGACCATCCGGTAACCGCGAACAACCTCCGCCGAGTGGAACCAGGGGAGATTACCCTCCGAGTTGGCCATGACAAAGTCAATGACCATCTGAGACAGCCTTGCACCTAGCTCTCCCACTTCTCCAAGACGGGCTTGCTGCTGTTGGTGGTCGCATCCAGTGGCGCAAATTGTAGGTTACTCCGAACCATTTCTGAGAAAGTTTTTGCCCCTTCCAGCGCTCCGGCTGATATAGTGGTGTTACCACCAGTAATTTCGCTCCTCTTGGAGGTACTAGGGGCCTCTTCCAGGTCACTCTTCCGCAGAGCCGGCATGCGTATACCTCCGTTTTACAAGCACGAGGATCGTAAGCTCAGGACATGCGCTTTGGTAAAATCTGACTACAATGTTTTTCTTGTTTCTTCTCTTAGCTCTTCGGATCTGACAACGATTTCGCTTGAGACAGCTGACGGAGTCAGTATATTAATCGCTTCTTGCTACACGCCGCAGGAGAAGGACGCTCCACCGGAGGAGGTCCGAGCCTTGATGCAGGACTGGAGATGCGCAAACATTGTGCTGGGATGTGATGCCAATTCCAGGCACTCCCTATGGGGTAGTAAGGAAATCAACACTCGGTGTGAGTTCACTTTTCGGTTTTATTATTAATACTGACCTAGTAGTATGCAATCGGGGAAACACACTCACCTTTGTATTTCCAACCACGGACACATTCAACGGGTGGGAGGAGGTGTTGGATGTCACGCTACTAAGCTTGACTATCTACCTTAATGTGGAAATTCCTATTCCCTATCGTAATACAAAGAGGATCAATTGGCGAAGGTTCGTCAAAGTGGTAGGAAATAAGATAGGTAGGCATTCGGCAGAGGAAATTTCATCAGTGGAGGACCTTGATACTAACAGTAGCAAGCTGGAGAAGGCCTTAGGATCTGCTTTCAGGACAGCTTGTCCAATTAGTTTTAGTAAAAAGCCCATCCTTCTTGAGGAAAGGAGATGGAAAATGGACAGGGAGCTACGCAGAAACAGTGGAGCTCCTGGTAAACACGCTCTTTCCAGACTGTGGTTCCAGCCAAATGGAACCGAGGGAGTATACAGGGGTAATACCCTCCCTCCGGTTAATAAATGAACTTATAACTGAAAAAAGATAGAATGGGCTATCAGCAGTTTTTCGCCATACAAATCCCCAGGGCCGAATGGTATTTTCCCAGCGATGCTACAAAAAACTCGCTCTCTAGTGATACCCTGGATGGAACGCATTTTTAAAGCCTGCATTCGACTTAGTCATGTGCCTCGGATGGAGAGGGACCAGGGTGGTCTTCATTTCAGGTCAGGTAAGAGAGGACATGAAAAGCCTAAGGATTTCAGGCCCATCAGTCTTTCGTCATTTGTTCTAAAAATGTTTGAAAGATTACTTGACGTCCATATTCACGATAGGTTGGATACCTCGGGGCTATCAACAGCCAAACACGCCTATCTCAGGGGCCGCTCAACAGAGACCGCTTTACATGAAGTGTTCCACAAGGTAGAGTCGTCCTTCGAAAACAAACAATTTACCCTGGCTGCATTCTTGGAAATAGAGGGAGCCTTCAATAATATCCGGTTGGAAGCAATAGAAGGCGCCCTTCATGTACTCGGTATTGAGGACCTTATCGTATACTGGATAGGGACGGCTCTGCGGTCTAGAATGATAAGCGATAAACTGGGGGCTAGTGAGGTCACGGCACATCCGTGGAAAGGGACCTCTCAGTGCGGGGTCTTGTCACCATTGCTCTGGCTTTGCGTTATAGACAACATACTTCGTCAACTCAATCGGGATGGGGTTAAAGTGGTGGCTTACGCGGATGACGTAGTAATACTGGTATCCGGTCTGTGTCCCAATGTGATTAGTGGAATCATGCAGGGATCACTGAGGAAGCTGAGTAGTTGGGCGGAGGCCGCCGGACTAAGCGTTAACCTCTCAAAGACAGAACTATAGCTCTTCACCACTAGGACGTGTGCGCTTCCCACTCTTGATGGCTAGGAGTTGAGTCTGTCTGATAGGGTCAAATGCCTAGGAGTATTTTTAAAACTTAATCTGAACTGGAGGCTTAACACAGAGGACATAGTCAAACGAGCCTACTGGGTTATATATGCCTGCAAAGGAATGCTAGGGAAAAAGTGGGGTCAGAGGCCAGACCTCATGGCATGGATTTATAAGGCAGTTATTCGACCAATTCTGACATATGGGACACTCGGATAGCCAGGCGGCTCTTGGGGCCCTCGGGCCAGAGAAGATATCATCAAACCTGATTGGGCAGTGTAGGGAGACCGCCATGATTCTGGCATCGAAACATACAGGGTAACGAGATGGTGGATGAGCTGGTACGGCGTGGAGCGGCTCTTGATGTCTCAGGAGCGAGGGAGGTCCTTGCACCCCTGGGACTCATCAAGGGTAGCATCTCCCATCACTGGTTGAGCGAGGCCAACAATCGGTGGAATCGGTTGCGATCCTGTAGAGTTTCCAAGAGCTTGTGGCAATTTTATAACGAAAACGATCTATAGTTGTACTTAAGACGAACAGAAGGGATATATCCAGAGTAGTTGCGGTCCCCACTGGGCATTCGACAATTGGGGTACATGCGGCACGTATGGGACTGGAACACAACAACTGCTGTCGCAGCTGCAAGCGTCCGGAGGCGGAGGAATGTCCAGCACACTGTCGAAGCAGAATAAGGTTTCTTGGAAAGCCCTTTTTCGAAAGCCTCCCAGAACTCAAGGATGTTAGGCCGGGAGAGCTTCTCAAGTTTTAAACTCCACGGGATGGATATAGGGGGACGGATTTACCTGAGGCGCTTAAAAATGTTTATTAGTCTTCTTACAATACCCTTTCATTGGTTAACTCACGAGTTGTGGTATCAAAACCGCGCATTAGCGCTAATTGGAGTCAGTTGGGACTCGCCACTCCAACCAACCAACCAACCTATTCGGACATTGCCAGCAGGCGTTTTTGTGAATGTTGTGAATAGTAATGTAAAGTAAACTTGCTGTGCGAACCGTAAGCTTAAAAGGTGATTCAATTGTGTCCAAATTTTACTTAAATACTTTGTTGCACTTATCATTCATGCGTTTTAGATTGAACTAAAATAATTCGTTAAGGGTTAGCTTATAGTTGCCGCTAGCTATGGGAAATATTACTTTGTATTTGATAACAAAGAGGAACAACAAACCGTACCAGTTACCCTCACAGCTAAATTATTTCGTACCATTTGGCTTCAAAGTTTACGGAGAAGGGTTTGTAACGTCGGGTGGAAATTTTCTCACAATATAGACCCCTTTATCTCAGCGAGATGAAAAAACTAAACGCTACTCTAAAAAAAAAGATGAAACGTTTCCTATCGCTAACTCAGAAGAAAGCAAGGAGTTGCTCTCTGGTATTTTACTGGGGGAGGGAAATTTTTGTTGAGGAAGTTGCTGATGCTGTCACATTTGCTTTTGATATAGCCCATTTTAGTTATTTTAGTTAGTACAAATAATTTCAAAACAATACAGATAAGATAATGTTTAAATCTGTTGAAATTATCACTCATATAGCACAGAAGCGAAACTGAATTGCACGATTACGTTAATGATACATAAACGGAACTGTGTACATCCCGTCTACAGTCTTCGAAATCTTCTGTGTCTAGTGACATTTCTCATTATCAACTGATCGAGAGACTCTGAATAAAGCTACTTTTTTCTATAGAACTTGCCAATGAGAGGCAGAATTCTTTAAATTGTGAATAGTTAGTTGTTCGTGTCACTTGGTGGTTATTGCGCCACATCTAGGCAGTCTTTTTATTGGAAGCGCTTAGCGTTAAACATATTTGTGGTTATTAAGCACCAGCGCACGTAGGTAGATTTTCATGTTTTAGGCGGTCAAAAATATTTCTTTGCCTATATCTTCTTAAAACTGTTTAATAAATGAAAAATTATAATAATTTGTGTAATTAATCGGTTATATTAAACAAATAGATATTACACTGCGTAACACTAAAAAATTCTGCGCAGTGAGGCTATTTTTATACTCAGTTGAGCAGAGCTCACAGAGCATATTAACTTTGATTGGATAACGGTTGGTTGTACAGGTATAAAGGAATCGAGATAGATATAGACTTCCATATATCAAAATCATCAGTATCGAAAAAAAATTTGATTGAGCCATGTCCGTCCGTCCGTTAACACGATAACTTGAGTAAATTTTGAGGTATCTTGATGAAATTTGGTATGTAGATTCCTGGGCACTCATCTCAGATCGCTATTTAAAATGAACGATATCGGACTATAACCACGCCCACTTTTTCGATATCGAAAATTTCGAAAAACCGAAAGAATGCGATAATTCATTGCCAAAGGCGGTTAAAGTGATGAAACTTGGTAGATGAATTGACGTTATGCTGCAGAATAGAAAATTAATAAGATTTTGGACAATGGGCGTGGCAACGCCCACTTTTACAAGAAGGTAATTTAAAAGTTTTGCAAGCTGTAATTTGGCAGTCGTTGAAGATATCATGATGAAATTTGGCAGGAACGTTACTACTGTTACTATATATGTGCTAAATAAAAATTAGCAAAATTGGATGGAGAACACGCCCACTTTTAAAAAAAAAAATTTTTTTAATTCAAATTTTAACAAAAAATTTAATATCTTTACTGTATATAAGTAAATTAAGTCAAAATTCAACTCCAGTAATGTTATGATGCAACAAAATACAAAAATAAAAGAAAATTTCAAAATGGGCGTGGCTCCGCCCATTTTCATTTAGTTTGTCTAGAATACTTTTAATGCCATAAGTCGAACAAAAATTTACCAATCCTTCTCAAATTTGGTAGTGGCATAGATTCTATGACGGTAACTGTTCTCTGTGAAAATGGAAATCGGTGAAAGCCACGCCCAGTTTTTATACACAGTCCACCGTCTGTCCTTCCGCTCGGCCGTTAACACAATAACTTGAGCAAAAACAGACATATCTTTACTAAACTTAGCCCACGTACTTATCTGAACTCACTTTATCTTGGTATAAAAAATGGCCGAACTCCGACCATAACCACGCCCACTTTATCGATATCGAAAATTACGAAAAAAGAAAAAAATGTCATAATTCTATACCAAATACGAAAAAAAGGATGAAACATGGTAACTGGATTGGTTTATTGACGCAAAATATAACTTTGGAAAAAACTTTGTAAAATGGGTGTGACACCTACCATATTAAGTAGAAGAAAATGAAAAAGTTCTACAAGGCGAAATCAACAGCCCTTGGAATCTTGGCAGGAATACTGTTAGTGGTATTGCATATATAAATAAATTAGCAGTACCCGACAGATGATTTTCTGGATCACCTGGCCCACATTTTGGTCGATATCGCGAGAACGCCTTCACATATACATACATCTAAGGGCCACTCGCTTTTAAAACCCTCATTAATACCTTTAATTTGATATCCATATCGTACAAACACATTCTAGAGTCACCCCTGGCCCACCCTAATGGCGATATCTCGAAAAGGCGTCCACCTATAGACCTAATGCCCACTCCCTCTTAAAATGCTCAGTAACACCTTTCGTTTGATACCCATATCGTACAAACATTCTAGAGTCACCCTTGGTCCACCTTTATGGCGATATCTCGAAAAGGCGTCCACCTATAGAACTAAGGATTACTCCCTTTTAAAATACTCATTACCACTTTTCATTTGATACCCATATCGTACAAACACATTCTAGAGTCACCCTGGCCCACCCTAATGGCGATATCTCGAAAAGGCGTCCACCTATAGACCTAATGCCCACTCCCTCTTAAAATGCTCAGTAACACCTTTCGTTTGATACCCATATCGTACAAACATTCTAGAGTCACCCTTGGTCCACCTTTATGGCGATATCTCGAAAAGGCGTTCACCTATAGAACTAATGATTACTCCCTTTTAAAATACTCATTTCCACCTTTCATTTGATATCCATATCGTACAAACACATTCTAGAGTTACCTCTGGCCCACCCTAATGGCGATATCTCGAAAAGGCGTTCACCTAGTGACCTAATGCCCACTCCCTCTTAAAATGCTCAGTAACACCTTTCGTTTGATACCCATATCGTACAAACATTCTAGAGTCACCCTTGGTCCCCCTTATTGGCGATATCTCGAAAAGGCGTCCACCTATAGAACTAAGGATTACTCTCTTTTAAAATACTCATTACCATCTTTCATTTGATACCCATATCATACAAACACATTCTAGAGTCACCCCTGGCCCACCCTAATGGCGAAATTTCGAAAAGGCGTCCACCTATAGACCTAATGCCCAATCCCTCTTAAAATGCTTAGTAACACTTTTCGTTTGATACCCATATCGTACAAACATTCTAGAGTCACCCCTGGCCCACCCTTATGGCGATATCTCGAAAAGGCGTCCACCTATAGACCTAATGCCCACTCCCTCTTAAAATGCTCAGTAACACCTTTCATTTGATTCCCATAACGTACAAACACATTCTAGAGACACCCCTGGTCCACCTTTATGGCGATATCTCGAAACGGCGTCCACCTATGGAACTAAGGATCACTCCTTTTCAAAATACTCATTAACAGCTTTCGTTTGATACCCATATCGGTCAAACATATTCTAGAGTCACCCCTGGTCCACCTTTATGGCGATTTCTCGAAAAGGCGTTCACCTATAGAACTAAAGCCCATTCCCTTTTAAAATACTCATTACCACCTTTCATTTGATACCCATATCGTACAAACACATTCTAGAGTCACCTCTGGTCAACCTTAATGGCGATATCTTGAAAAGGCGTCCACCGAAAGACCTAAGGCCCACTCTCTCTTAAAATGCTCAGTAAAACCTTTCATTTCATACCCATATCGTACAAACAAATTCTAGAGTCAGCCCTGGTCCACCTTTATGGCGATATCCCTAAATGGCGTCCATCCATAGAACTATGGCCTACCCTCTCTTAAAATACTCTTTAATACCTT
This sequence comes from Eurosta solidaginis, assembly GCF_040869045.1. Classification (NCBI taxonomy): domain Eukaryota; kingdom Metazoa; phylum Arthropoda; class Insecta; order Diptera; family Tephritidae; genus Eurosta; species Eurosta solidaginis. The sequence goes on along the minus strand of NC_090320.1, from coordinate 139,825,953 downwards.
CCATTTGATACACATGTCATACAACCACATTCCAGGGTTACCCTAGGTTCATTTTCCTACATGGTGATTTTCCTTATTTTGTCTCCATAGCTCTCAACTGAGTATGTAATGTTCGATTACAGCCGAACTTAGCCTTCCTTACTTGTTCTTGTTGTACAGCAAGAAGTGTAATAACTTAGTTTTGTCTTTATCTAGGGTAAATTTTTAATAGGTTTTATGAAAAATTATAATAATTTGTATAACTAATCAGTTATATTAGAATAGATATTATACTGTGTAACACTAAAAAATGCCTGCGCAGTGAGGCTATTTTTCATGTTGTACAGCAACAAGGGTGTATCAAACCCTGTATCTAACACCCTATCTGCAAGTATCTGCAGCTAAATTTAATGCAGTTGGCAAGCTAATTGTGCCAAGTACCGTGTTCACAACTAATTTTCACTTGGACGGACTTGGAACCATAACAAAACTAGTGCTGAACACCAAAAATAAAAAAAAATAAAAAACATTTTTTTAACATCCTAAATAAAATAGGTTCTTTATCAATTTATAACTTTTAAAAATCATAAACACCATTAATAATGTTAGTATTTACCTGAAATATCAGAATCCATCACAATTACTCAATTCAATTGTCTTAAAACTTAAAATATTCACGTTAAAATATGCGATTTCACATTGGTTTAAAAAAAAACCATAACACGCGATTCAGAAATAGTTAAATTCCGATTACTTGACAGCTAACGCCAGATATGCGATGGATGGGAAGGGGTAGAATTATTGTTCCCCTGTCTTATTCTTAAGCTGTGAGAGTGCTTTTTTTTTGTAATTGTGGCAACTTTCAGAAATTCAATTATGGCCGCCTAAATGTCTAAAATCTACATATGTGCAGCGTTGTGGCCGCAACGTGCCAAACAGTAAATGATGGGTTTTTGTAATAGGCAAGGAAACTTGTTCGGTTTATTATGAATTCTTATAATAATGAGGAAAATATTCGTGTTTTTATACTCAGTTGAGCAGAGCTCACAGAGTATATTAACTTTGACTGGATAACGGTTGGTTGTACAGGTATAAAGGAATCGAGATAGATATAGAATTCCATATATCAAAATCATCAGTATCGAAGAAAAATTCGATTGAGCCATGTCCGTCCATCCGTCCGTCCGTCTGCCCGTTAACACGATAACTTGAGTAAATTTTGAGGTATCTTGATGAAATTTGGTGTGTAGGTTCCTGGGCACTCATCTCAGATCGCTATTTAAAATGAACGATATCGGACAATAACCACGCCCACTTTTTCCATATCGAAAATTTCGAAAAATCGAAAAGTGCGATAATTCATTACCAAATATGGATTAAGCGATGAAACTTGGTAGGTGAGTTGAGCTTATGACGCAGAATATAAAACTAGTAAAATTTTGTACAATGGGCGTGGCTCCGCCCACTTTTAAAAGAAGGTAATTTAGAAGTTTTGCAAGCTGTAATTTGGCAGTCGTTGAAGATATCATGATGAAATTTGGCAGGAACATTACCCTTATTACTATATGTCTGGTTAATAAAACTTAGCAAACTCGGAGAACGACCACGCCCACTTTAAAAAAAAAAATTTTAATTCAAATTTTAAAAGAAAAGTTAATATCTTTACAGTATATAAGTAAATTATGTTAACATTCAACTCCAGTAAGGATATGTTGCAACAAAATACAAAATTAAAAGAAAATTTCAAAATGGGCTGGCTCCGCCCTTTTTCATTTAATTTGTCTAGGATACTATTAATGCCATGAGTCGAACAAAAATTTACCAATCCTTGTGAAATTTGGTAGAGGCTTAGACTCTAGGACGATAACTGTTTCCTGTGAAAAAGGGCGAAATCGGTTGAAGCCACGCCCAGTTTTTGTACACAGTCGACCGTCTGTCCTTCCGCTCGGCCGTTAACAGGATAACTTGAGCAAAAATCGATATATCTTTACTAAACTCAGTTCACGTACTTATCTGAACTCAATTTGTATTGGTGTAAAAAATGGCCGAAATCCGACCATGACCACGCCCACTTTTTCGATATCGAAAATTACGAAAAATGAAAAAAATGCCATAATTATATACCAAATGCGAAAAAAGGGATGAAACATGAATATAACTTTAGAAAAAAACTTGATAAAATGGGTGTGACACCTACCATATTAAGTAGAAGAAAATGAAAAAGTTTTGCAGGGCGAAATCAAAAGCCCTTGGAATCTTGGAAGGAATACTGTTCGTGGTATTACATATATAAATAAATTAGCGGTACCCGACAGATGATGTTTTGGATCACCGTGGTCCAAATTTTGGTCGATATCTCGAAAACGCCTTCACCTATACAACTAAGGGCCACTCCCTTTTAAAACCCTCATTAATACCTTTAATTTGATACCCATATCGTACAAACACATTCTAGAGTCACCCCTGGTCCACGTTTATCGCGATATCTCGAAAAGGCGTCCACATATAGAACTAAGGCCCACTCCTTTTTAAAATACTCATTAACACCTTTCATTTGATACCCATATCGTACAAAAAAAATGTAGAGTCACCCCTGGCCCACGTTTATGGCGATATCTCGAAAAGGCATCTACCTATAGAACTATGGCCCACTCCCTTTTAAAATACTCATTAACACCTTTCATTTGATACCCATATCGTACAAAAAAAATTTAGAGTCACCCCTGGCCCACCTTTATGGCGATATCTCGAAAAGACATCTACCTATAGAACAATGGCCCACTCCCTTTTAAAATATTCATTAACACCTTTCATTTGATACCCATATCGTACAAACAAATTCTAGAGTCACCCCTGGTCCACGTTTATGGCGATATCCCAAAAAGGCGTGCAACCATAGAACTAAGGCCCACTCCCTTTTAAAACACTTATTAACACCTTTCGATATTCCGAAAAGGCGTCCACCTATAGAACTAAGGCCCACTCCCTTTCAAAATACTCATTAACACCTTTCATTTGATACCCATATAGTACAAACAAATTCTAGAGTCACCCCTGGTCCACCTTTATGGCGATATCTCGAAAAGGCGTCCACATATAGAACTAAGGCCCACTCCTTTTTAAAATACTAATTAACACCTTTCTTTTGATACCCATATCGTACAAACAAATTCTAGAGTCACCACTGGTCCACCTTTATGGCGATATCTCTAAAAGGCGTCCACCTATAGAACTTAGGGCCACTCCCTTTTAAAATTATCATTAACACATTTCATTTGATACCCATATCGTACAAACAAATTCTAGAGTCAGGCCTGGTCCAACTTTATGGCGTCCATCTACAGAACTATGGCCCACTTCCTCTTAAAATACTCTTTAATACCTTCCATTTGATACACATGTCATACAAACACATTCCAGGGTTACCCTAGGTTCTTTTTACAACATGGTGTTTTTCCCTTACTTTGTCTCCACAGCTCTCAACTGAGTATGTAATGTTCGGTTACACCCGAACTTAGCCTTCCTTACTTGTTTTTTGTAGAATTTATTCAATTGTTTTCTGTGGCAGATAGTGGATCTGCGTTAGGATTCTGTTGGCCTCGTTGACCGTTTCTCGCAGGGTACTCCTTCCATCTTCGTCACCCAAGAGCGTGCACTTTTGAGTATAGTGTGGACTCCCGTGGCGACCCCGAGGATTCCGGTGTGGCACACAGTGCTTAGGGAGGTTGGAATCTTCAGGGTGAGCCTCACACGGCGAGTCCTTGTGTAGGAGTTTAGATTGCTAGGTGTCCGGTCACGTGGCAGTTTGGAATCCTCAGTGGTAGCCTCGCACGTTGAGTTCGGACTTTAGTTTAGTTTGAAAACTGTCCGCGCACGTGAAGAGCCCGAGGATTCCGGGGTTGGCAATGAGTGCCTGTGGTGGTTTTGGAATCCCCAGTGGGAGCCTCCCACGTGGAGTCGGAACTTTTTTGTCTTCTAGGCTGCGCTCCTAGGGTGACGCGATGCGTTGATGGGAGTCCCTACTTGGAAGTCTACGATGGGAAGAGGGGGGGGGGGGGGGGGGGGGGGGGGGGGTAGTTGTAAACTGGTGGAAGTAACGAGTCCTTCTTACCCGCGTTGGAGGGTGGTAGGAGGACCAATTTCGTATTTGGTCTTTTGATTTATCACCTTGCCGTGTGCAGTTCGACGACTTCAACTCGGTTATCGGGGCCAAATGAAGGTTAGCTATTCGACCTAGTCTCCATTCGTTGGGAGACAAATTGTCCTCTTTTATGACGACTAGGTCCCCATGTTTGAGGTTTGATTGTCATGCTTCCACTTAACGCGTTTTTGCAATTCGGCGAGATACTCAGTTTTCCATCGTTTGCAGAAGGATTGATGCAGCGCCTTAAGTTTTTCCCAACAGTTGACGAGTGATGCGCGATTGCTGACGTCGTTCTCGGGTGGCGCTAGTAGATGGCCCCCGACTAGGAAGTGTCCGGGAATAAGTGGCTCCAAGTTTTACGGGTCATTTGAAGATGGGCTTAGGGGTCGGGAGTTGAGACAGGACTCAACCATATACAGAAGGGTACTAAACTCTTCGAGGGTAAGGTTATGATCCGATGCGATTTTTTTGAAATGGCTTTTGAAACTCTTGACTCCGCTTCCGACAGCCCGCCCATATGAGGAGCAGCTGCTGGTATGGAATGCCATGCGAGGGTTTGGTGGGCATATTTAGAGAGGGTTTGGTCGCAAGCGTCAGCAAGGAATGCTTTGAGTTCTGAGTGGAGAGCCCTCGACGCTCCGACAAAGGTCGTCACGTTGCCGGAGTAGAGATTTTTCGGGCATCTTCGTCTGGCGAAAACCGACCGAACGCTGCTAGGAACACGGTGGTACAGAGGTCGCTAGTAGCCTCTAGATGGATCGCCTTAGTCGCAAAGCAGACAAATAGGCAGACGTAACCTTTGGACATGCGGCATCCTCGTCCGCTGTAGGACTTGATCTCAAACGGTCCGGCACAATCCACCCCGGTATTTTTAAATGCCTGAGAAAATGTAGTGCGTTCCGACGAGAGGTTCCCAATGAGATGTGTCGCGAAACGTTTGCGGAGTAGCGTACAGGCCTTGCAATTATGAATGATGGATCGAATCATATTTTTGACCCGCGGTGTCCAATACTGCGTGCGTAGGAGCCGCAAAATTAGCTGGTTTTCGCCACGTAGGGAAATGGTGTGGACAACCTGGACTAGAAAACGGCTGAATCGGCAGGCGTAAGGGAGGATTATCGGATGACGCTCGCTGAAGGGAAGGCCCCTGCGTTAAGACAATACAAGTGGCTAGAGAAAGAATGTCGCTTTCGGCCGCGATTGGTTTCCCCGTTCTCGGAGATCTCGCTTCCTCGGCATAGTGGTTTTTTTGGTATGTATATCGTTATAAGACGGCTAGTCATAGCCTTGATTTCGTCAGGCGAAATCTGGCGAGAATCTGCTTTAAAAGATGCTTTTGTTTTCGGATGAGTTCTTTTTGAGAATCTCGTGATGCAGGTGATTACCCTCAACGCCATTGATAGATCGGGAAATCGATCGAGAATATCCCCGCTATTATAGACTCTTTTATTTTAGTAGCGTGTCGCTGATGATGGACAGGAGATCTGCCCAAAATGCATTTGATTATGTTAAATAAATAAAAAATTTGCTGTTTTACGGTTTATCCTTAAACGTACAATTGTTTTTATTTGACAAAATAATTTTGTAGTCAATAAGGAAGATAATTAATAATTATTTAATTTAATAAAATATTTAATAGACTACAAACTGAAGGTTCTATTATCTGTTAAGTGAATAGTGCTTATTTTGTTTTAAAAAGCCATGCAATCCAAGCAAAAACTGAACCGATACAATCGCTTACTAAACAAAAGAGAAATAATTAAAACTGACATTTTCTTCTTGAAGCAATACAAGGCTCTCAAAGTAATACCAAAGTTTGCACACATTAAGGGCAGTATTTCAAACTCTCGCACGGATCAAGTCGTGGCCAGAACTGGCTCACGTACGAAATCAACTTTCAATATAGTCGTCTTAACTCCACACAGCTTGAATTATATAGCCTACATTTGGAATTAACGAAATCCTTGGACAATATATCGTTTACCGTTTTTATTGAAAACCAACATAAATACTTTGAACAATGCCATAATACTTTTAGCAAAAAACGAAACATTCAAAATCGTAAATTGGAGAGACTCATTGATGAACAACATAGTCAACAACATGTTAAGCAAGCAATCCACCCAGTGAATAATCTTGCCATTAACCTATCTAAAGTCGATTTCAGTGACAAAGAATTAGATTCGCTTAATAGAGGCCCTAACTTTACATCAAAAACAAACCCCACAAAAATTCAAAATTCTGTCGTGGACATTGAATCCGCCATTCAATTCAAGCCAAGAAGCACACAAAAGACTATACGTGAGATGGCAACAAAATTGATTAAAAACGCAAAATCCAAACTTAATAGATCCAGAATACCAGAAATAACCAACACGATTAAGGACTTAAAAGCAAAGTATGTTTACTATATATCAAATCGGACAAAGGTAACAAAGTCATGGTTATGGATAAATCAGACTACGACAAGTGAATGCTACTTTCTATTGAGGAAGGTGGCTTTAAACCCTTAAAAAGATCGCCGCTTAGCCGTATGGTCAACGGCGCAAAATCTATAATTAAACAAATTTGCGATGTCTTCAAAATCAACAAATACACTTTGTTAGTACCCAACCCAGGTGTACCAAAAATCTACGGTTTACCAAGGGTTCACAAAGATGGTGAAAAAATGCGGAAAATCGTTTCCAATACATCATCGCCTTTAATGTGAGTCTCACAATGTTTGGTAGCTGAGATAAAAAAAAATACGGTACTTTCGATAGGACTAGAGTAAAAAATACTGTAACGAATTTAGGGAAACTTAACTTATTTGCAACCTTCTACTAACGTTCGTATCGCTAAACTGTTGAATAAATAACTCCAATATTCAATAATGCAAAATGGTCTTTATTAGACTACTTTGAAAATACTTCACAATAAAACTTATACTTCGCCACTGATAGCGTGCTTAGATCAAACTGATTGCTGCTTACTCAGCTTTCGCTCTTTTATACTCTCTGCTGTCTCGTTCGCATACTTCTAGGCGTTTCTGTTTCTAGAATTTACTACTTAGTTACCAGCTATAAACTTACTAGCTATAAACTACAGATGAACGTTTATAGCCTCTCGCATAGCCATATGCACGTGTATATGTGAGTAATACTTCCACCGATGATTGCATACTTTTTTGAGTATCTCAGATATATGCATGTGTTTGTGCGTATCTCTCCGCTGCTTGTATGTACATATGTGTAGACATAATGATTGATTTGTTTATGTACATACAACTTACTGCTTAGTATCGGCTTAGAGATGATAGTATCCCTTAGTTGCTAATATTCGTCCAAATACTTTCGATTTTGTCAACAAGGGACTGGCGATTATCCTGGGGCTGAACCCTCCTAGAGGGGGCCGGCTGGTAATAGTCACTACAGAAACCCTTCTAGGGGAGTTCATGAACCAGGGCCATTAGTGCCTTAGCTCCTTAAAAGCTCTGGCATAGAGAAGTGGCTCTTGAACGTGGTCTCAAGGTGGGGGCTGGACCGGTGGTGTTATGCGTTGCCGTGCCAATGGTCAGGCTGGCTGGGGGCCCTCTCAAATAGCTCAGTCGCTAACGTAGCCCTCTGGGAACTAGGCCTCACCCAGTTGTTATCTTGGCCCTACCAGAGGTATAGCGGATCTCTGCCTATGGTGGACGACCCCGTTCTCCGCAAATCGTTGGTTCAAACAACGGAAGATTTAAAAAATGAAAAGAATTGTAACGAGGCCGGAACTCGTAAAAAGCCGGAAGGGGTAACACCCATCAATCTGGGAGCTCGTGCAATGCAGGGCCCCCCAAAAGGCGCGGCGCCGCTATTGCCGTGGTGCCAAAGGCTTCAGGCGGCGCCGGAGCATCGTTCATCCCTCGCAATTTCCTCTAGGGGAGCTTTGGGGGTGGCGAATGGACCTGCTGCCTCCGTTAGTAACCCTCTCGGTAGGAAGTTTGCTACCGGGGGAGCTGCTAGTCCGGCTACGCCGACGGCGTTCACCCAAAGAAGGGATAGGCCACCTCCCTCACAGATGCGCAGTAGGCATAGGCAGGCTTTACGCATCCTGAAGTCGTTGGCGAACGTCCCTAACTTGCTCTCCATAGCACTGCCTGGGGACGCTGAGGAGTTAGGGGCTGAAATTGAGTGGGCGAAAACATTCGCCCCGGATTTTAAGAGGACAGCTTCGGTGAAGGAACAGGCCTCCGGTAAGCGCAACCGTTCGGTGGAGGTTGTGCAGAATGCTGCTAAAAGGTTTAGAGACCAAGGCCCCTCCTTCGCAGAGGTTGCTAAAAGTAGCATCTTTGTAGGGGTCTTTGAATTTAATCCTGAAAAGGAGCAGATTTTCAAGGAAAAATAGGACTGGATAAGGACCGAAATGGCAAGTTTTTCAGTCGCCTTGGTAAGATAGAACCCTAGGTCTCCACCTGCTTGCAAAGAGGTGATTTGGTATCAGGGGCAAGTCAAGTTGATGGCTTGCGATGACCAGAGGTCAAGCGACTTGCACAAAAATGCGGTGGTTAGATTGGGTGAGTTCTACCCTGGTGTGATGCTCAGGGCTGTCGACTTCAAGGCATCCCATTTAGGCCGAGAGCTAGAGTCTGGATTCCATCCAAGCTGGATGATTCAGAGGGAGTCCTTGAGGTCATAAAGACCTTCAACCTAGAGCTTCCTTACTCTAGTTGGAGAGTTATGAAGCTGGAGCATAGCACCAGGGCGACGCGTCAGGCGATACTGTTGCTCAACAAGGAGTCGCTGCCTTTCTTGGAGCGCGTGGATGGCGCCATTAAATTCGGTTTCGCCACCGTGAGGATTAAGGGTTACGCGAACGACCTGAAGGCGGGCTATGATCCCGCGCTGGAAATAGAGGCTGAGAAAGCGGAGAGCGAGGAGGAGGAGGACGCAGAAACAAACAAGGTTAGTCCGGTGGATGACACGTTGGGCGGGGACGTATCCCCGATTCTCCTCGCTGGATAGGCTTAGTGGTTACCCTGGAGAGGAGCCAATGTCTGATGAAGACGGCGACTTGACAGTGGTGGAGGTGGTCGGTGCTTAGCCTAGTGCGGGTCCTACAAATCAACCTCCACCATTGTAAAGCAGCTTCTGCTGCTCCAGTTTTCTATTGGATCAGCTGATATAGCCCTTAAATTCAATTCAAAATTGTAAAAGTTAGTACAGATGACGTCATCAAAATTTTCATGACGTTTAAATCTAAGCGAGGTGGCAAAAAGCTGTTATCAGATGGTGTTCTTAAAGACATGATATCTGGGATACTTTTATGCACAAATCATAAATGAAAGTTTAAGTAGTGGCATAGTTCCGGGTATTTGGAAAACTTCTACCATTGTGCCAATCGAAAAAGTTAATAACACAATAAAAGCAGATGAGTTACGTCCGATAAATACACTGGCCAGTGATGAAAAGATTTTAGAACTTGTGGTAAAAAAACAGTTGGTTCAATACTTGGAAGAAAAAAATATACTCATACCTCAACAATCAGGAAAAAAACATTCCTGTGAAACAGCTTTGAATATGGTTTTAGCTGAATGGAAAGAAGAACTTAATAATAAAAAGGCGATAATAGCAGTTTTCGTTGATCTTAAAAGAGCCTTCGAAACTATAGATATAAAAATATTATTAGGAAAATTGGAAGGAATTGGTATTAGAGATGTTGAACTAGATTGGTTTAAAGATTTCTTAACAAATCGCAAACAAAGAACAGTAATTGGTTCGAAAATATTAGACGAAGTGGATGTTAAGATTGGCCTACCACAAGGCTCTGTTCTTGCGCCAATTTTATTCAACATTTATATTAATCATTCAAGGTTCGAATCGAGCTCAAGGCCAGAACAATAATTTTTTTCCAATGATAATTATTGTTATTTTTTAATTTTTCTAAATTTGAAAAATTGTATTTTGTTTTTGGAATAGTATAGTAGAATGTTCTGGCCTTGAGCTCGATTCGAACCTTGAATGATTTATCAATAGGCGATAAAAACAAAAACATTTATATTAATGATATAAATTCTGTTTTGAAATTCAGCTCCATAAAAATTTTCGCTGATGATGCTCTAATTTCTATAAATGGCAAAAATGAAAATGATATAAGAATCAAGTTAAAAAGGCACTTAAACGCTTTATATCTGGATGTGTACTAACAGACTTAAAATTAATATAGAAAAAACTAAATACATGCTTATTTCAAGAAAAAACATTGCTAATTTTGAAACTATTACAATAAATAATATTGGAATAGAATAAGTAAATACGATTAAATATTTGGGTGTTCAGATTATGCAAATTAAATTTTGACGCCCATGTTGACTATACAGTAAGTAAAATAGCAAAAAAATTATGGTTTATTCAAAGAACTTGTAAAAACGTAAGTAATTATTACAAAGTATAGGTTTATAGATCCATAGTTGAGCCTTAATTTATTTATTGCTCAACAATATTTTTTATTATGAAAGATGCGCAAATTGATAAGTTGCAAAAAATGCAAAATAAAGCAATGCGCTTTATTTTAAGCAAACGTTATGATACTCCTATAAAAGACATACTTCTAAGTTTAAATTGGATGAGCGTTAAACAACAAATATTCTTTAACACAATGAAATTTATTTATAATATAAAGCACGGAATTTTGCCAGAGTATCCCAGAACAGGTATTACATTTAATTACGAGGTCCATGATAAAAATACAAGGCAGAGAAATAATTTTAAATTGCCAAATTATAATACAGAATCGGAACAAAATAGTCTTTTTTACAAAGGCTTGAAATACTTCAACGAACTACCTGAATATATAAAAAATTGTGATAGAAACTTATTTAGCAGCCGGTTGTATGACTACACCAAATCTAGGCCGATTAAGTTATATATGCGTTGAGATTTAAATGCAATAGTGATACATGTGTCATAATTAAACAATTTTTTTTTTATTTAAAAATTTAGATTAAGTACACATAGTTAATTAATGCAATCATATTTTTAAGTTTTGAACTAGGCTCTTAGAGTCGTAATAAATAAATAAATAAATATAAATATATATTCAAGAGCCTTGGGTAGTAGAGCATAAGATTTGCTGCTGAAAGTGGCAGGATTGACGTTGGTGAGTGGTGCCACACATGGGAAACCGATAGCTTGCATCTTGGTAAGATCTGAACTAAATTTTCCTTTTCTCCCCCAGTTTAGCGACAAGGATGCTACAACTATGGCGTTGACGGTCGGTGGTATGGATATTACACTGACGTCCTTTTACTTTCCTCATGAGGAGTCAGCTCCCACGGAGCTAGTCTGTAAGATAGTTCGGGATGCAAAGGGGCCAGTACTACTAGCAGGAGATGCCAGTGCGCACCACGAGGCGTGGGGCAGTGGAGACAAGAACGATAGAGGTGAGTCACTCTTTGATTTTGTAATTTATCATAACTTTAAGATTTGTAATAGGGGTTCTGCACCTACGTTTGTCACAAAGAGCTGACAGGAGGTTCTGGGCGTTGCCTTGATCTCCGGCAGGAAGGAATCTATGATACAAAATTGGACGGCGCTTGATGACCACTTTTTTCGGATCAAAGATTTGTCTGCTTCGACCTCGGCGGGGTAGCGTTCAAAACTGTCTGGTATAGGAACCTTAAAAACACCAACTGGCTTATCTAGAGTAAGCAGCTTCGAAAGAGGCTCTCAGGACTTAGTGTTCATATATCCCAGAACTCTGCAGAGCTGGATAATATGGTTCACTCGTTCACGAAGGCATGCGGGGAAGGTCTTGATAAGACCTGTCCTAGGAAGAAATTTAGGGGTAAGACCAAAACACCATGGTGGAACACTGGCATAGATAATCTACGCAAGGCATGTCGGAAATCATTCAATCTCGCTAAAGCCTCCAGGGAGGTTGAAAAATGGGATGCGTACGTGATGATCCTAGGGGACTATAAGAAACTGCTAAGGTCGTCGAAGAGGGCCTCCTGACGGAAGTTTTGTAGCGAAATGGAGACGGTGTCTGACGTATAAAGGTTCATAAAGGTGCAATCTGGTGCTCCAAAATGTGTTCCGGGATGCCTGCAAGGATCTGATGGGACATGGAGGGATTCGTCAGAGAGCACCCTTTGCCTGTTCCTGAGTACGCACTTTCCTGGCGCTAATGATGAAGAAATGAACTGGAGGGAGACTCACTTATGGGCCCTATGAGGGGAAGTTCATTACTATGGGTGAAATTAAATGGGCTCTAACGTCATTCAAGCCCTTCAAAGAACCAGGGCCGGATGTGTTGGCTCCGGTAAAACTCCAGCAAACAATTGAGCTGAGTTCTTTGTGGTTGTATAACATTTTCAAAGGAGTTTGTGCTCTTAACCATATTCCACGGGGTTGGAACTATTCAAGGGTCAACTTTATACCAAAAGCTGGTAGGACGTGTCACGTGACTGATTTGTCTGACATCTTTCCAGCTGAAGACACTCGAGAGGTTATTGGACTCTACACTTAGGGAGTCCTTGGAGGGGAGGTTATCGACATCCCAGCATGCGTATATGAAAGGGAAGTCCACGTAGACACTCTTAGCTTTTCTCGACATTGAGGGAGCTTTCAACAATGGTTCGCCCTCTGCGATAACTGATGCACTAATCGGCTTGGGGGCCGATCCGGGGCTAGTGGAACTTGTTCAGCAGTTACTGTTGCGAAGAGCGGTTCATGCTAACCTGACAGGCTCTACGGTGGTCAAACACATACGAAGAGGCACCCCAAAGGGTGGGGTACTTTCTCCATTTCTATGGGCTGCTACACTTAATGAGCTCTTGGTTCTTCTTGAGAAGGACTGTTGCGGCAAGGTAATCGCATATGCTGATGACCTTGCGCTGTTAGTTAGCGGGAAGTTTCCGCAGACACTATGCAATATAATGCAAACAAAGCTGAGACTGGTGGAGAACTGGATAGGAGTAAAGGTCTATCGGTAAATTCAGCCAAAACTGAACTGGTTCTGTTCACCAGGAAATATAAGATACTTGCGTTGTAGCTGCCGGTGCTAGCGGGTATAACCCTGACGCTGAGGGACTCTGCCAAATACCTAGGAGTAATTTTTGATAGGAAACTATCTTGGAGGGAAAACGCTCAGGAGCGTGCGATAAAAGCAACGGTGGCACTGTACAGCTGTAGGGGAGTTGTTGCGCGAAGATGGGAATTATCACCGGATATTAACCTGTGGCTCTACACCGCTGTGGTCAGACCAATTCTTTTATACGAGTCAGTGGTCTGGTCGAGGAGTTTATATACTAAATCAAACCTACGGATATTCCAGAAGGTACAAAGAAGTGCTCTAATCTCCGTGAGGGTGCTCTGCGCACCACCCCTGCGGAGGCGCTGGACACTATTTTTAATGTGTTGCCAATAGAATTGATGGCCAAGCAATGTGCGGCTTTTTCTGCTCTGCGGCTGCTAGAGTTATCCGGATGGAGAGATAATGTGGATGGCCATGCAGCCATCCTTTAGTATCTGAATTCGCCTTCGTCGGACTATTGCGCTCCGACTGTATTTATCAGTATGAAGAACGAGGTTATTACCCCGGATAGGGATTATTCGTTGAAGGAGCCGCCGGACCTGAGCGATAAGCTGCAGATATATACTGACGGCTCCAAACTGGGTAATAAGGTGGGTAGCGGTGTCTCTGTACCTCAACCAGGGTGGAATCTATCATTTAGTCTACCCGATCATTGCAGCGTTTTTCAGGCGGAGGTGGCTGCTATAAAGGAGGCCGCTGATCACCTGAGGAAGGCTACTCACGGCTATAACCAAATTTTGTATTTACTCTGACAGCCAGGCTGCACTAAAAGCATTTTGATCGGTCACATGTAAGTCCAGGACAGTAGAAAAGTGCCTCAAATCTCTTAACGAGGTCTCTGAGCAAACTTCCCTTAGTCTGGTGTGGGTGCCAGACACTCGGATATACCGGGCAATGAGATGGCTGACGAACTTGAAAGAGGGGGCACATCCGTTCCGCTTTCGTCGTCTTGGAAGGGATTGAGCATGCCGCTCGCTACCTATAAGCTCATTTGGAAAGGGATTTTCCTTAGGGAAGCGGGTGTGAGATGGAGCAATCTTGAAGCCTTCTACCACTATAAGCTCGTGTGGCCCGAATAGGACGCGAGACGCACAAAAAGTCTGCTTCTTGGTAGGGGGGCATATCTCTGGTGGTTGGACTACTTATAACCGGCCACATAGCAATCGGGTGCCATGCACAACGGCTGGGTGCTCCCTATAATGATTACCGCAGGAGCTGCAAAGACGAAGAGCAGATAGAAATAGTCAAACATTTACTGTGCGATTGTTCCGCGCTTTTTTACAAGAGGAAGGAATCTCTGGGATCTCCCTTCTTCGACGATCTTTGTGATCTGGCTAAGTTGAAACCTAATAAACTCCTGACGTTTGCTGTATCGACCTGTTGGTTTGAGTTGGGGAGAGATCCACGTGATATCACAATGGGACCTTTTTGGGCTTAAGTACACTGGTGCTCGCACCGGTGGCCACCTAACCATACCTAATCTTGTCAACAAGGCAAAAATATAATTTTTCAAGAAGATGAATTATGTACTTCGTACGTCGTCACGGCATTGTTTCCAAGCATTCCAGTCAGTATAGCTCTGGATTCGCTTCAAAAACATCTAGAAAATAGGAAAGCCAAACCGAATGAAATAAAGGTTATTATAAACGCAGCACGAATTTGCATGTCGCATAATTGTTTCGTTTTTCGTAATAAGCTTTATTCCAAACGATTTCGGAACAAGCATGGGAAATCCACTCTCACCCTTAATTGAAGAATTCGAGAACGATTTGAACGCTGAAGGAGCTTCGCCTCGAGCTTGGCTTAGGTATGTCGACGATGTCTTCTGTGTAGTCAAAAAGAGGGAACAACATACTTTAGAGACAATCAACAACAAGTATGAAAGTATAAAATTTACCTGTGAAAGAGAAGATGACCAATGCTCAATACCTTTTTTAGATTTAAAATGTACAAGGTTGGGCTAGAAACTGGAATTTGCCGTCTATCATAAACCTACTTCAAAATACCGTTTGATCACAAAAGATTCTTTTTGTCCATACCAACATAAGATTGCATCGTTCCACTCACTTGTTCATCGCTTTGTCAATTTACCGCTGTCCATTAAAAATTACCATAAAGAATACGAAAAAATTTCAGAGTTAGCAACGATAAATGGCTATGAAAAAAATCTTATCGATAAATTGATAGAAAAAACATTCGAACTACCATAACATAAATTATATGACAACACTTTTCACACAAAATAATGAAATAAAAACAAATAAAATAATGCACTTACCATTTACTTATTTCCCGACAATCACCAACAACATGGTAAAAATATTTGGAAAACATGACATAAAAATCGTTTACACCAACAGCACTAAATTAAGAAATTTTCTTGGTTCCACAAAAGATATTGTGTCCATCTACGAACGCAGCGAGATTTATCAAATCAGCTGTACTGGCTGCGATGCACAATACATTGGCCAAACAAAAGGACAAATCTCTGCAAGCATTGTAAACTTTACCAAGTAGCGCAACTAACAGCCGATCGCTCAAAATTAGTACACACACACAAACATCACTAATGGCAATATTACGGAAATCTTTAGGGAAATTCAAGTTCAATTTTTAAACAGACATAAAACTTTAAAATTTTGGAATATATAGCATCTAGGACACCTTCATTGCAGCAATTGAAAGAAAATGTTTGCTTATACTCAAGTATTTAATTATTTGATACAATGATTGAAGGTATATTAATCCAATGCAACTCTGCTCTTCCTACTGTTCTTCATTCCACTCCATTCGAGTGCCTTCTTTCACTGAATTCGAGTGCCTTCCACTCTATTCGCAACATAACTTCAATTTAAGCTGCCAAACTATATAGTAAACAATGTCTGTAAGAGCCTCCTGCTATTTACAACCAGATTGACTGAATTTTTGTATGTGTGCGTGTCGGGTATTTGACGCTTGCCCCGCGAATATCAAATAAAAAGCCATCAATCAACATTTGCATTGAGAAGCCGTAGCGTTCGGTGGTGAATATTTCGTCATCGGATTTTGACTTTTTTTACTTGCAACTACAGCAGTTTTATTAAATAATAAAAAAATTAATAAAAATTTTATTAAATAATAATAAAAGCTTTACATTCCATTAAGCTGGTAAACATTAATAATTTTCAATAAATTTTAATATGAATTGCTGTTCTTCCGCGTAGTTGTTCATTTTGAATGTCGACACAAACTAAATACAACACCTGATGTTTTGTCAATCACACCACGCGACTATCAAATAAGCTAGCAAGAAATGAAAAAATCAAAAATTTTTGATTTTCATCAACGTGTAGCCGACAACAAATACGTGTGTCACGAAGCCACCCGACTGCACTAACACACACAAAATTCAGTCAATCTGGTTGTAAATCGCAGGAGGCTCTAAGATTCAAAGAGCATGAGAAACACACAAAAAACAAACAAACTCATCTCTTCGCAGTAACAGAACATATGATTTCAACGACCGATGAATCATCCACACATACCATCAGCACCTTAGAAGAGAACGTGCGCCTAATAAAAGCTGTATACAACAACAAAAAATTAGATGCATATGAATCTCTGTATATCAGCAAAACGAAGAATCCGATGAATGCAGACAACGGGAATATAAATTCGCCACTCTTCTCTTTAATTTAGTTAATAAAATTTTACAAGCAAACATTTTTAATTCTTATCGTCATGTGTTCAAATTTGTTTATATAGAAACCGCTTTATTTAAGTAGCGCGTCGCTGATGATGGACAGCAGACCTGTCCGAAATGCATTTGATTATGTTAAATAAATAATGAAGTTTGTTGTTTTACGGTTTATCCATAAACGTACAATTGTTATACCTTTCATGAAAATGAAATGGTATATTAATTTCGTCACGAATTGCAAAATTGTAAGTCATTAAAGGGAAATAGGTAGACCCACCATTAAGTTTACCGAAATAATCAGGATGAAGAGCTGAGTTGAATTAGCCATGTGCGTCTGCCCGTCTGTCCGTCTATCTTTTTGTATGCAAACTAGTCCCTCAATTTTTGAGATATCTTGATAAAATTTGGTCAGCGGGTGTATTTGGGTGTCCGATTAGACATTTGTCGGAAGCGGCCGCATCGGACCACTATAGCAACCATACAACCGATTTTTCAGAAAAAGAGGATATTTGTCATATCTTCTTCAATTTATCAGATTGAAGTTTCAAACTTCACCATATACTTTCGTATATTTCACATATTGTTGTCTGAAAAAATTGATGAGATCGGTCGTATATATAGTATATATGTTAGCACGACGCACGCCAAATAGTAAAGCAAGAAGACACTTGTTGCACAAGCTGGTAAACAAAATTCCATAACGAAACATAACACCACGAAAATAACTAAGAATGCAGCGGTGAGAAATGCATCGTCAACATTTCAACCAAGTCATAACATCACGCAAATAAGCAGAAATGCAGCAAGCGGTGGGAAGCGCATCGTCAGCGAATTCACAAAGCGGCAACAGCAGCGCAGTCGGTAGAGCGGCGACAAAATAAGTTAGTTGTAAGAAAATAATATTTGTAAAAGTTAGTTCTAATTCTGACATTGAGTAATAAAGGAGCCATAGCTCCCAATAAAAACATTTTTTTTTCAACTAAATAACCTTTAGTAATTTAACTAGCGCCCGACCAGGGACCAGCGCGAGTGTCGGAAAGTAGTAGTGCCTGAAAATCAAAAAGTAAGGCCACGCGAGTGACGTATATAAAAAAAAAAAAAAAAACGTTAAAAGTGCCTGAAAAATAACAAGTAAGGCCACGCGTATACAGCGGCACCGGGAAGTGGAATAAGCAGTACGACCGAGGTACCCAAGTACCAGGAGGGAAAAGGACGAACACCGAAGCGGCGAAAACCCCACATCCAGCGTTGGACATGATACTAGCGTAAGATTAAATAGTAATAAGTAAATAATTGAAAACAAAAATAATAATAACAATTGAAAAAAAGAGAAAAAGAAATTATTATGAAAAGTAGATCTAAATGTGCTTTGTGAAAGAAAAAGAAAAATTAAAAGAGAAATTAGCATACAAATCCATAATATCAAAGATAAAAATTTACACAGAAATCATTGCGAGAAAGTAAATTGAGTTGCGCTTGTGAAACAAAAAGAAAAGGGAATTATTGTGAAAAGTAAATTTAATTGCTTTTTGTGAAAGAAAAATTAACTAGAAATTAGGAAACAAATCCATAAAATCTAAAGAAAATATTATACAGAAACCATTGTGAAAAGTAAACAGAGTTGTGCCTTGTGAAATAAAAGAAGAACTAAAAGAAATTAGCAATCAAATATATAAAAAAAACAAAAAAAAAAACAAAAAAAAAAAAAAAAATCTTTAGAAAAATGCCAGGATCCGCGGAAGAACTCGTTGATCAATTGAACCAACTTAGGTTGGAATAAGGAAATACCCGTCAGGGAAATCTTCCCGTCTCTAATACGACGGCAGTAGAATCAGCAGCTATAGAAGCGTTAGATAGAATGAATAGGACTTCCCCTAATGATTTGCCACCAGACCATAGTGTGACATTAAATGCGCAAAATATAAACGATCTAGATAGGGTACCAGATATGGTAAAATGCCTGAGAGAATTCTCAGGACGACCAGGTGAATTTAACTCCTGGAGAAAAAGTGTCGACAGAATACTAAAAGCATATGAATCTTTGAAAGACACACCTAAATATTTCGCCATACTACATACAATCAGACACAAAATTGTGGGCGATGCCGACACGGCTCTCGAATCTTATAGTACTCCACTAGATTGGATGCATATTAGAAAGTGCCTCATGATGCACTATTCCGACAAGAGAGATATTGGTACTTTAGAATACCAAATGACCACACTGGCCCAGCGCCACGATGATATCTCTACCTTCTATCAGAAGGTCTATCAACATCTTTCGCTAATCCTTGACAAAATTTCCTGTCTCAACTTGGGCGAAGAGTCCATCAGAGCCATGACAAACTCCTACAGAGAGAAAGCTCTGGATACGTTTATTCGCGGGCTTAATGGAGACCTACCCCGTCTCCTCAGTATCCGTGAACCAACCACCCTGCCACAAGCATTGCACCTGTGTCAAAAACTTGATAACATGTCCTTCCGAATGAACCACGCGAACACTGTGATTAGATCAATTATCAATGGACCGCCACGACTACCACGAAATACCACAAATTATAACAATAACAGACCTTTCTATCCCGAGCTGACTTATTCCTTAGCACCAAAACCTAGTTTTGCACCGAGGTTGCAACAGTTTAATCGACAACCAAATAGGTACCCAAATAATCCATTCGTTCCACAGACAAATCGTCCTAGCAACTACAATTACCCCGGATATGACCAAGGATTCCGCACGGGATACTACGGCCAAACCAATTATCCCCAGTATAACCCAAATTTCCGTTCGAACCCAACAGGATACAACAATCAAAATAATTACTCCAATAATAACAGAAATAATCTACCACCAAAACCACCAGTACCAATGGATGTAGACCAGTCCATACATTCCAGGCAAGTCAACTATCAAAACCGGCCGCAGAATAACCAAAACAACTTCGCGCAGAAGCATCCCCTTTCTACCCAACATCCTCACGCACCAAATAAAATGCAAAGAACTTTTTACGCCAATACGGACTACACTAAACCGGATGAATACTACGATCAGGTAGATCCTCACCAAATCTACGAGGATAATCCCGTCCTAACTAATTATGGAAATGAAAATCAACCAGACCACATACCAAAAAGTAACCTTAATTTAATCACAAACAATAATCCGGCTCCGAACGGGCAGGATTGCACCGAACTAGATACTATTCATTTTTTAGACTAACTCCATCTTCACTCCCCTATTACGAGTTCATTGCTAGGAGCGGAGATGGACTAGACTTTCTAATAGATACCGGCTCGAATAAAAATTACATACAATCCTCGAGGATAAGAAATGCAATTCCTAATGAGCATACTTTTAAAGTTAACTCTGTCGCAGGAGACATAGAGATCACTCACCACACGTACGTGGATATTTTCGGACACGGCGTAGGCAAAATTAAATTTTTCATTTTACCAACATTAAACTCCTTTCACGGAATAATAGGTAACGACACGCTCAAACAACTGCAAGCAACAATCCACACTGATAAAAATATGATGACAATTTTCGAAAATATAGTTATCCCTCTAAAACAAAGGGTGTCACAAGAAGTGAATAATGTAGGAATAAAAATACCACATCTTTCTGCCGAAATTCAATCAAAAATTAATGGCATAATTGGGAAATGTCCCAATCTGTTCTCGGATCCCGACGAAAAACTAACATATACTACTTTAGTAAAGGGCGAAATCCGCACTACCAGCGACACACCCGTATATTCCAAGCCTTATCCTTATCCAATGGCGCTTAAAGAGGAAATAGAAAGGCAAATAGAGGAACTCCTAGATAACGGGATAATTAGGAGATCACAATCCCCCTATAACTCACCAGTCTGGATAGTCGACAAAAAGTTGGACGCCTCTAGTAAAAAGAAATACCGGATGGTGATCGACTATCGAAAGCTCAATTCAATTACAATCCCCGATAAGTACCCTATACCAGAAATAAATGAGGTTCTTGCAAACCTCGGAAATAATTCACTATTTACCGTTGTTGATCTTAAAAGCGGATTTCATCAGATTCCACTTCGTGAGTCCGATATCGAGAAAACGGCATTTTCCGTAGACAACGGAAAGTACGAATTTCTCCGATTGCCATTTGGGCTTAAGAATGCCCCTTCCACATTTCAACGGGCACTGGATGATATCCTCCGGCAACATATCGGTGTAAGATGTTACGTCTGCATCGATGATGTAATAATATTTGGGAAAAACGAAGAGGAACACTTAAAAAATATTGAATTAGTGTTCAGAACCCTAGAGAGTGCAAACATGAAAATACAGCTAGACAAGTGCGAGTTTGCCAAACAGGAAGTAGAATTCCTGTGCTACGTTGTTACCCCGGAAGGAATAAAAACAAACCCAAAAAAGGTAGAAGCCATAGTTAATATGCCTCCTCCTAAAAATCTTAAGGAACTTCGTTCGTTCCTTGGCATGGCAGGCTATTATAGAAGATTTATCCAGGACTTTGCCAAGATCGCCAAGCCACTTACGGCCATTTTGCGAGGCGAATTTGGAAATATTTCCAAAAACGCATCAAGGAAGCAATTCATTACCCTAGATCAGGAAGCATTAAATGCATTCGACAAAATAAAAAACACCCTTACTTCACCGGACATCGTTCTGTCCCATCCGAATTTTGAAAAGGACTTCGAACTGCCCACGGACGCATCCGACTTCGCAATAGGCGCCGTACTATCACAAAATAAAAAACCCGTAACATACATATCTAGAACCCTCAACAAAACTGAAGAATCTTATGCAACCAATGAGAAGGAGATGCTGGCCATTATATGGTCCTTAAGCTCCTTAAGGAACTACTTGTACGGGTCAAGAAAAGTAAATATATTTACCGACCACCAACCGCTTACATACGCTTTAAGTACAAGGAATACGAATAGCAAAATGAAACGATGGAAAGCAATCCTGGAGGAATATAATTACGAACTGAAGTATAAACCAGGGTACTCCAACTTGGTCGCAGACGCCTTATCAAGGATACCTCCCCAAATAAATTCCCTCACTCCCACAATCCACAGTGACGAGAGCTCAAGCCATAACCTCATACCATGTACAGAGGCCCCAATAAACGTTTTTAAAAATCAAATATTTTTCAAGCAAGACGAAACATCTTCATATCAATTTAAAATAATATTTCCAACAATCCATCGTCACATAATTACAGAACCCCAATATGACAATCAAATTCTCACTACGCACCTAAAACGATACCTTAACCCCTCCGTCATCAACGGAATCAACACAGATGAAAGGATAATGGGCATGATCCAAAACATCTATCCACTACATTTTAGTAACTATAAGATACGCTATACCCAAAAATTAGTTGACGACATCACCAACGAACAGGACCAGGAAAACACCATTTTAGACATCCATAAACGCGCACACAGAAATGCAGTTGAAAACAAAGTACAGATTATGGAAAAAAGCTATTTCCCAGGAATGCTCAGCAAAATAAAAAGAATTGTAACTAATTGCACAACTTGCAAAGAAAACAAATACGAACGCCATCCCAACCAACCCAAAATTGGCGAGACGCCATTACCCACATATCCCGGACACACGGTCCACATAGACATTTTTTTAACAGAAGGTAAAGTAATTATGACTGCCCTGGACAAATTTACGAAATACGCACAAACAAGGAAGCTTTCAAGCAGGGCAATAGTAGACGTTAGAGGTCCTTTAAGAGACTTGATTTTCTATTTCGGAGTGCCAAAAGTGATTGTAATCGACAACGAACCTTCATTGAATTCTAGTTCAATTAAATTTATGATGACGGACGAGTTGGGAATAGAAGTTTTTACAACACCACCATACAAAAGCCAGGCAAACGGGCAAGTAGAAAGGTTCCATTCTACTCTGGTGGAAATAATGCGTTGCCTCAAAGAGAATGGAGGACACAGGAACTTTGACGAGCTCCTAGAAAGAGCTGTGTCGGAATACAATCATACTATCCATTCTGTGACTAAAAAGAGGCCAGTAGATTTATATTTCGGTAGAAACGTTACGTTTACTCCAGAAGATATAGAAAGAAGTAGGCAAAGTAACTTAGAGAAACTGGCACTTAAACAGAGAAAGGACATAGAATACCACAACAGAAAGAAACATAACGTAAAATCATATTTACCAGGTCAAATCATTTACGTCAAGAAAAACAGGAGGTTAGGGACTAAATTAAGTAAGCCATATACTAAGTAAATAGTTAAGGAGGATCGAAATAGTACAGTAATTACCGAAAAAGGACAAATAGTACACAAAAGTAGGATACGCAACTAATTAAACGATGTGTAAAACTTCTTCTTTGCAGATTTTTCATACCGCTCTGCCTAGCAGAGGTTCAAATACTCGACTACTCTAACTCCCAACTTGTAACAATAGAAAAAGGAACAGCCAAGCTACAGACCGGAACATTTAGAATAATACACGAAATCGACATTGAAAAATACAACGAAATCCTGGAGCATATAAAACTGAAAACACAAGCAGAAGAACTCTATAAAAATCCCAATTATCCCTTCTTACCCCTTCTCATATCACAAATTAAGGCTCATCTAAATAATCTAAAAATAGAAGGAAGATCGAAAAGGTCACTAAATTTCATAGGTAGTGCGTGGAAATGGATCGCAGGAAATCCAGACCACGAAGATCATGAAATAGTTTTAAATAAATTAAATAACGCCCTTGAAAATAATAACAATCAGGTTATTATTAACAAACTAACAATAAAAAAGATAAATGAAATTACAAATATTACAAACAATATTACCAGGGAATTGCAAAATGACAAAAGCAGGGAAATAGAAGCATTTTTGAAATTGAAATACAAATTAGAAATTTTAAAGGAAGAGATCATAAATATAGCATATGCTATTCATTGGGCGAAAGCCAATATAGTAAACTCATATATTATGTCAAGTGAAGAAGTAGACATTGCCAAACAGATTTTCGAAAAAGATAATATTCCGTTTATAAATTTGGATGAAGCTTTAGAATTTTCACAAATTAAAATAGCAACAAATGGCAAAATTATCATTTATATCATAAGTCTACCCACGGTAGAAGAACAAACTTGTAAAACAATAGACATTAGAGCAATAAAGAAAAACAATAAGATTAATAAAATAAATTTCGAATCAATACTTACCTGTGAAAGAAACCTTTATGGCATACAAAAAGAATGTAAACAATACAACTCAATTCAAATATGTTCAAAAAATAATTTGTTAGATTTAAGTAGGGACTATTGTATAAGTAATCTCCTAAACAGCCGCTTACCGAACTGCACAGTGACCAACAGACAACACATACCGGAAGTTGAAGCACTCTCAACAGACATCCTATTTTTGAACGACTTTAAAGGAGAAATCGTAATAAACGAAGAAACTACATCCCTTAACGGCACATTTATAATACACTACAACAACGCTACAATTATAATCAACGGGAAAAAATTTTCCAATACAGAAAAGCGCACAAGCAAGCCCCTACCCGCTGTACTTCAACCATTTTCAGAATCAAATACAACCGAAGAAATATTGTCCCTAAAAATGCTAAAGCAGATAAACATAAATAACACGAAACTAATAGAATACACAAAATCTGCAAATCATTTCAACTATGCCACTAATATCAGTATCGCACTGGTAGCTATAATCATTATTATATCCATTACAAGGTCAAGATTACCCCTCAAAAAGGTTAACCAGCAGCAGCCCATCGAACTGACAGAGGCTGCAATAGAGGGGCTAAATCAAATATTTCAAAAACCCAGCACCTCAAACGCGGACGTTTGAATTTCAGGGGGGGAGCTGTTAGCACGACGCACGCCAAATAGTAAAGCAAGAAGACAGTTGTTGCACAAGCTGGTAAACAAAATTCCATAACGAAACATAACACCACGAAAATAACTAAGAATGCAGCGGTGAGAAATGCATCGTCAACATTTCAACCAAGTCATAACATCACGAAAATATGCAGAAATGCAGCAAGCGGTGGGAAGCGCATCGCCAGCGAATTCACAAAGCGGCAACAGCAGCGCAGTCGGTAGAGCGGCAACAAAATAAGTTAGTTGTAAGAAAATAATATTTGTAAAAGTTAGTTCTAATTCTGACATTGAGTAATAAAGGAGCCATAGCTCCCAATAAAAACATTTTTTTTCAACTAAATAACCTTTAGTAATTTAACTTATATCCCCACAACTGATTGTTCGGATAACAAACTTTTCGTAATTACTGCTCTATTTTAAGAGCTAGAGGCTTAAAATGTCAACGAATGCTTACGTATATAGCATATATTGTTGTCTGAAAAAATCATAAAGATCGGTGGTTTATATAGTATATATATGGTGGTATGTATAGTATATATATACAGTATATATATATATTCGCAATTTCAGCCCCATTTTAACAGCTAGAAGCTTCAAATTTTACCAAATTCTTACGTATGTAGCATATATTGTTGTCTGAGAAAATCATAGAGATCGGTGGTATATATAGCATATATCTCATACAACCGATTGTTCAGATAAGAAACTTTTCGCAATTTTAACAGCTATAAGCTTCAAATTTCACCGATTGCTTATGTATATAGTATATATTGTTGTGTGAAAAAATCATATAGATCGGTTATATATAAAATATATATATTATGGTATATATAGTATATATATTTTTTTTTTTGCAATTTCAGCCCCACTTTAACAGCTAGAAGCTTCAAATTTCACCATATGCTTACGTGTATAGCATATATTGTTGTCTGGAAAAATCATACAGATCGGTGGTATATATAGTATATATCTCATACAACCGATTGTTCACATAAGAAACTTTGCGAAATTTCTGAGCAATTTTAACGGCTAGAAGCTTCAAATTTCACCAAATGCTTACGTAAATAGCATATATTTATGTCTGAAAAAATTATAGAGATCGGTGGTATATATATTATCTACCACATATAAACTATAATTTTTGCCCCCTTTTTACGGCTAGAAGCTTCAAAATTTATGAAATTTCATCAAATAGTTACGGTTACGTCATATATTGTTGAAATACGTGATTCGTAGTCATAGTTTTTACATGCAGACCACAAAAAACGGGAAGCTTTGCATCCTCACACAAAGTACCTACCTATTTTTATACCTTTCATGAAAATGAAATGGTATATTAATTTCGTCACGAATCCCAAAATTGTAAGTAATTAAAGGAAAATAGATAGACCCACAATTAAGTATATCGAAATAATCAGGATGAAGAGCTGAGTTGATTTAGCCATGTCCGTCTGCCCGTCTATCCGTCTGTCTGTTTGTATGCAAACTAGTCCCTCAATTTTCGAGATATCTTGATAAAATTTGGTGAGCGGGTGTATTTGGGTGTCCGATTAGACGTTTGTGGGAACCGGCCGGATCGGACCACTATATATATTTTTCAGAAAAAGAGGATTTTTGTCATATCTTCCTCAATTTATCAGATTGAAGCTTCAAACTTCACCATATACTTTCCAATATTTCACATATTGTTGTCTGAAAAAATTGATGAAATCGGTCGTATATATAGTATATATCCTCACAACCGATTATTCAGATAAGAAACTTTTCGTGATTAAAAAAAATAAATAAATGTAAATCCAATTTGCGTCGTGCTCCTCTTGAATTTCCCTACAAATTGGCCGGACAGGACCTACATGTTTTATGCCGACTCCGAACGGCATCTGCAAGGCAGATTAGTTTTCACTGAGTGCTTTTCATGGCAGAAATACACCCGGAGCGCTTGCCAAACACTGCCGAGGGCCGACCCCGCTTAGAAAAATTTTCTTCTAATTGAAAAACCTTATTTCTAAAATGTTGATGTTGCTTTGCCCGGGGTGTGAACCCAGGGCATACGGTGTGGTAGGCGGAGCACGCTACCATCACACCACGGTGGCCGCCGCTTTTCGTAATTACTGTCCTATTTTAAGAGCCAGAAGCTTAAAATTTCAACGAATGCTTACGTATATAGCATATATTGTTTTCTAAAAAAATCATAAAGATCGGTGGTATATATAGTATATATATGATGGTATATATAATATATATATATTTTTGCAATTTCAGCCCCATTTTAACAGCTAGAAGCTTCAAATTTTACCAAATGCTTACGCATATAGCATACATTGTTGCCTGAAAAAATCATACATCATCGGTGGTATATATAGTATATATCTCATACAACCGATTGTTCAGATCAAAAACTTTTCGCAACTTCTACCCCATTTTAACATCTATAAGCTTCAAATTTCACCGATTGCTTATGTATATAGTATATATGGTTGTGTCAAAAAATCATATATTTTATAGGTTATATATAAAATATATATATGATGGTATATATAGTATATATATATAGTATATGGGGAAATCCGGCAAACTTTGGTTTTTTTGGAGAGAAAAATTTTTTTTGAAACATGGTATCACGCAAATAACTTTTTGTTAGGAACATTGGGGGGTGAATTGGAGCTATAGTGCATTGCCTTTACTCGTCTTACATAATGCCTCAAAAAGGTATAGTCCAAAGATCGAGCAAAATATATATAAATTGAGGTCGCAATGTTAAATATACATTTAATTCAACACTTCTGTACCGATTATATCGAAATTTTAACAAAATATGGAGATATGCGCAGCTGTTAGCTATGTAGCATTTTTTTGACACACGAGAACCGGTTTTGTAAATATCGGTAAAAATATAAAACCGAATAACCGCTAAATCTTTTTTAACTGTAAAGTTGGCAACACATTTATTTTAACACCTTTCTACCTATTCTTTTGAAAAAAGGTAAACAGCTGCTATATTTTGTGTGTCCTCTTTCTTGTTTATCGTATTTGCTCGTTTTTCCAATATTCTCAGACTTTCCAATGTATATCTGGCTCTCCCGTGTTTGTTCCTATCTATTATTTTTGTATTAGCCAGATCAGCTGAGTGTGCACTTGTTGTGATATGCTGCGCTAAGGCCTTAGAAAGTCTGAGAATATTGGAAAAACGGGCAAATACGATAAACAAGAAAGAGGACACACAAAATATAGCAGCTGTTTACCTTTTATGTTTATAGTTAAGAATCTGTATGACAATGATACCAATGTTAAATGGTACTAATGCTTTTAGTTTTAATATTTAAATAACAAATATATTACGTAAGTGTTGTCTATGTTTGTACGTATGTAAATCAATGTTAGTGTTGTTCTCGTTACATATATAAAGTAAATTTATATATATAAATTAAAGTAGTCTTTATACCATAAATTAATGTAAATATTTTTATCTTTATTGTTGTTAATAAATTAGATCACCTCTGATGATGCTAGGAAGTCTAGCGAAACTTAGGTGGAAAAATTGAAATAAATATCTTTATTTGCCATTAAGAAACGATTGGTCAAAAAAACTTAATATTTTTTACTTATTTAAAAACTTCTTAACCGTTTGTGTTGAAATTTTACCATGATGTACATATCTATGTGGGGTATATTTAGGTAAAATTTTGTTGATATTCGAAACCCGGTTTTAGAGATATCGGAAAAATATGAAACCGGGTAACCGTCAAATATTTCATGCCCGTTTGTTTTCCCGTTAATTTTTTCTCTACACCACAGTGGTATACCATCAATTGCCTCATCTTGGAATATTCACGCAAGGAAAGTTATTGATGTTTGTACGTGGGGCAAATATACGAAATTTTCGCCAAAAATTGGCAATCGTCAAAAAGTGTAGACAATTTTTTGTTTTTTTTTTTTTATTTTTGTACCATATTTGGGATTCTTTTCATTTATTTTAAATAACACTTTTTGACGATTGCCAATTTTTGGCGAAAATTTCGTATCAATCAGCATCATCAATAACTTTCCTTGCGTGAATATTCCAATATGAGGCAATTGATGGTATACCACTGTGGTGTAGAGAAAAAATTAACAAACCGGTATGAAGTGATAAAAGTAAAAAAAATTTACGCGACCAAGTGCTTCCACTTTTCTGCCTCTACCTTCAAAACTGAAAGGGGCACATCGAATTTGAAGCCCCAGGTAGCCCTGATAGGCTGTTATCATGGTTTAATTATGTACAGGTTGGCTCATCTCATCAGCTGATTTTATTTATGTCATTGCATAGTCGAAGGGATTGTCAAAAGGAGATGGCAAACTCAAAATGAAACCAACACATTGGCAACATTTTACTTACACATACAAAAACTGCTAAGTTTTATGTTTCCATTCCATACCATTCGCACCAACACCAATACACAGATTTTGACAATTTGAACAGACATATTTTGTTGCTTTACAGATGAGCCAACCTGTATATAGTTGAACCATGGCTGTTATCGTGCATAATCGAAATTTCAATATCAGTTGCCTCAAAAAGCTATAAGCAAAAAACTGTCAATATTGAAAATGACAAAAAAAAGTATCGCTACTTTGATTGATGATAGTTTTGAGTATTGGAGGGGCACATTAATTTTGCTCATACTTTTAGAATCTCCGTCTCAAAAACAAAATTTAATTTAAACTCCATAGCGTTTCAGCGATGCCTCAACATTTTATCGAAAAAATTCCAAAAAAAAAAAAAAAAATCAAGGGTATCGCTTGAAAAAGTGTAAAAATCGACGTTTTTACGTTTCGAAGTTCTGCAAAAACTTACTATCAACTTTCTTGATTTTTAAAATAATCAGATCGAATAGTCAAAAGGTCAAACTTAATGTCATTGTACTTGTTCCTGGCCTTAAGTTTTTTGCCCGTGTGTAAAACCCAAGTATCCAAAAAAGTAAAAGTTTTTGGGATTTGCCCATATATATAGTATATATATATTTTTTTTTGCAATTTCAGCCCCACTTTAACAGCTTACGTGTATAGCATATATTGTTGGCTGAAAAAATCATACAGATCGGTGGTATACATAGTATATATCTCATACAACCGATTGTTCAGCTAAGAAACTTTGCGCAATTTCTGACCCATTTTAACGGCCAGAAGCTTCAAATTTCACCAAATGCTTACGTGTATAGCATAGATTGTTGTCTGAAAAAATCATAGAGATCGGTGGTATATATATTATATACCCCATATAAACTGTAATTTTTGCCCCTTTTTTACGGCTAGAAGCTTCAAAATTCATCAAATTTCATCAAATAGTTACGTTTACGTCATATATTGTTGAAATACGTGATTCGTAGTCATAGTTTTTACATGCAGACCACAAAAAACGGGAAGCTTTGCATCCTCACACAAAGTACCTACCTATTTTTTATTTTATATTTATCTTAAAAATCGTTTAGATATGTTCAAATTTCACCAAATGCTTACGTTTATAGCATATATTGTTTTCTGAAAAAATCATAGAGACCGGTGGTATATATAGTATATATCCAATACCACCGATTGTTCAGATAAGAAACTTTTCGCAATTTCTACCCCATTTTAACAGCTATAAGCTTCAAATTTCAACAATTGCTTACGTGTATAGTATAAATTGTTGTGTGAAAAAATCATAGAGATCCGTGGTATATATAGTATATCTATATATATATATATATATATATATATATATATATATATATATATATAGAAGCTTCAAATTTCAACAAATTTCATCATATAGTAACGTTTACGTCATATATTGTTGAACTACGTGATTCGTAGTAATAGGTTTTACATGCGGACCACAAAAAACCTAAAACTTTGCATCCTCACACAAAGTACCTACCTATTTGTATACTCAGTTGAGCAGAGCTCACAGAGTATATTAACTTTGATTGGATAACGGTTGGTTGTACAGGTATAAAGGAATCGAGATAGATATATACTTCCATATATCAAAATCATCAGTATCGAAAAAAAATTCGATTGAGCCATGTCCGTCCGTCCGTCCGTCTGACCGTTAACACGATAACTTGAGTAAATGTTGAGGTATCTTGATGAAATTTGGTATGTATGTTCCTGGGCACTCTTCTCAGATCGCTATTTAAAATGAACGATATCGGACAATAACCACGCCCACTTTTTCGATATCGAAAATTTCGAACAATCGAAAAAGTGCGATAATTCATTACCAAATACGGATTAAGCGATGAAACTTGGTAAGTTAGTTGAACTTATGACGCAGAATAAAAAAATGGTAAAATTTTGGACAATGGGCGTGGCACCGCCCACTTTTAAAAGAAGGTAATTTAGAAGTTTTGCAAGCTGTTATTTGGCAATCGTTGAAGATATCATGAAGAAATTTGGCAGGAACGTTACTCTTATTACTATACGTCTGCTTACTAAAAATTAGCAAAATTGAGAACGACCACGCCCACTTTTTAAAAAAAATTTTTTTAAATTCGAATTTAAAAGAAAAGTTAATATCTTTAGAGTATATAAGTAAATTATGCCAACATTCAACTCCAGTAATGATATGGTGCAACAAAACACAAAAATAAAAGACTATTTCAAAATGGGCGTGGCTCCGCCCTTTTTCATTTAATTTGTCTGATACTTTTAATGCCATAAGTCGAACAAAAATTTACCATCCTTGTGAAATTTGTTAGAGGCTTAGATTCTAGGACGATAACTGTTTTCTGTGAAAAAAGGCGAAATCGGTTGAAGCCGCGCCCAGTTTTTATACACAGTCGACCGTCTGTCCTTCCGCTCGGCCTTTACACGATAACTTGAGCAAAAATCGATATATCTTTACTAAACTCAGTTCACGTACTTATCTGAACTCATTTGTATGGTGTAAAAAATGGCTGAAATCCGAATATGACCACGCCCACTTTTTCGATATCGAAAATTACGAAAATATGAAAAAATGCCATAATTATATACCAAATACGAAAAAAGGGAGGAAACATGGTATTTGTATTGGTCTATTGACGCAAAATATAAGAAAAAAATAAATGTAAGGCGCGATAACGTCCGAAGAGATCTAAGGCCGAGCTTCTCTTCCAAGTAGCGTCGTGCTCTTCTTGATTTTCCCTACAAATTGGCCGGACGGAACCTACATGTTTTATGCCGACTCCGAACGGCATCTGCAAGGCAGATGAGTTTTCACTGAGAGCTTTTCATGGCAGAAATACACCCAGAGCGCTTGCCAAACACTGCCAAGGGGCGACCCCGCTTAGAAAAATTTTCTGCTAATTTAAAAACCTTATTTCTAAAATTTGATGTTGCTTTGCCCGGGGTCGAACCCAGGGCATACGGTGTGGTAGGCGGAGCACGCTACCATCACACCACGGTGGCCGCCAATATGGACGCAAAATATAACTTTAGAAAAAACTTGGTAAAATTGGTGTGACACCTACCATATTAAGTAGAAGAAAATGAAAAAGTTTTTCAGGGCGAAATCAAAAGCCCTTGGAATCTTGGAAAGAATGCTGTTCGTGGTATTACATATATAAATAAATTAGCGGTACCCGACAGATGAAGTTCTGGATCACCCTGGTCCACATTTTGGTCGATATCTCGAAAACGCCCTCACATATACAACTAAGGGCCACTCCCTTTTAAAACCCTCATTAATACCTTTAATTTGATACCCATATCATACAAACACATTCTAGAGTCACCCCTGGTCCACGTTTATGGCGGTATCTCGAAAAGGCGTCCACATATAGAACTAAGGCCCACTCCTTTTTAAAATACTCATTAACACCTTTCATTTGATACCCATATCGTACAAAAAAATTCTAGAGTCACCCCTGGCCCACCTTTATGACGATATCTCGAAAAGGTATCCACCTATGGAACTAAGGCCCACTCCCTTTTAAAATACCCATTAACACCTTTCATTTGATACCCATATCGTACAAACGAATTCTAGAGTCACCCCTGGTCCACCTTTATGGCGATATCTCGAAAAGGCGTCCACCTATAGAACTAAGGCCCACGCCCTTTTAAATACTCATTAACACCTTACAACTAAGGGCCACTCCCTTTAAAACCTCATTAATACCTTTAATTTGATACCCATATCATACAAACACATTCTAGAGTCACCCCTGGTCCACGTTTATGGCGATATCTCAAAAAGGCGTCCACATATAGAACTAAGGCCCACTCCTTTTTAAAATACTCATTAACACCTTTCATTTGATACCCATATCGTACAAAAAAATTCTAGAGTCACCCCTGGTCCACCTTTATGGCGATATCTTGAAAAGGCGTCCACATATAGAACTAAGGCCCACTCCTTTTTAAAATACTCATTAACACCTTTCATTTGATACCCATATTGTACAAACGCGTTCTAGAGTCACCCTGGTCCACGTTTATGGCGATATCCCGAAAAGGCGTCCACCCATAGAACTAACGCCCACTCCCTTTTGCAACACTTATTAACACCTTTCGTTTGATACCCATATTGTACAAACGCATTCTAGAGTCAACCCTGGTCCACTTTTATAACGATATTCCGAAAAGGCGTCCACCTATAGAACTAAGGCCCACGCCCTTTTAAAATACTCATTAACACCTTACAACTAAGGGCCACTCCCTTTTAAAACCCTCATTAATACCTTTAATTTGATACCCATATCATACAAACACATTCTAGAGTCACCCCTGGTCCACGTTTATGGCGGTATCTCGAAAAGGCGTCCACATATAGAACTAAGGCCCACTCCTTTTTAAAATACTCATTAACACCTTTCATTTGATACCCATATTGTACAAACGCGTTCTAGAGTCACCCCTGGTCCACGTTTATGGCGATATCCCGAAAAGGCGTCCACCCATAGAACTAACGCCCACTCCCTTTTGCAACACTTATTAACACCTTTCGTTTGATACCCATATTGTACAAACGCATTCTAGAGTCAAGCCTGGTCCACTTTTATAACGATATTCCGAAAAGGCGTCCACCTATAGAACTAAGGCCCACTCCCTTTTAAAATACTCATTAACACCTTTCATTTGATATCCATATAGTACAAACAAATTCTATAGTCACCCCTGGTCCACCTTTATGGCGATATCTCGAAAAGGCGTCCACATATAGAACTAAGGCCCACGCCCTCTTAAAATACTCATTAATACCTTTCGTTTGACACCCATATTGTACAAACGCATTCTAGAGTCAACCCTGGTCCACTTTTATAACGATATTCCGAAAAGGCGTCCACCTATAGAACTAAGGCCCACTCCCTTTTAAAATACTCATTAACACCTTTCATTTGATACCCATATAGTACAAACAAATTCTAGAGTCACCCCTGGTCCACCTTTATGGCGATATCTCGAAAAGGCGTCCACATATAGAACTAAGGCCCACGCCCTCTTAAAATACTCATTAATACCTTTCGTTTGACACCCATAGTGTACAAACGCATTCTAGAGTCACCCCTGGTCCCCTTTATGGCGATATCACGAAACGGCGTCCACCTATGGAAATAAGGATCACCCCATTTTAAAATACTCATTAACACCTTTCATTTTATACACATGTCATACAAACACATTCCAGGGTTACCCTCGGTTCATTTTCCTACATGGTTATTTTCCCTTATGTTGCCACCATAGCTCTCAACTGAGTATGTAATGTTCGGTTACACCCGAACTTAACCTTCCTTACTTGTTTATTTTATATTTATCTTAACAGCCTCATTCTGTTTGGCGAACGATACGCTCAACGAACGATACCTGCTTGGACGATATCGTGTGCTTATGGTATTCTGAATCTTACGTTGCCGTTTATCGTGCCGTTTATCGTGTCAACTACACGACAATCAAGTGTCAAACTTGCAACTCTGTGCACATATGTTTTGTTTTTGTGCACGTCCATAAAGTTAACAAAATAAGTGAAATAAAAATAAAGTTGCTAGTGCAATAAATACAGTGATATAAATATAATAAAAATGTATCAAGCTATTGCTCTATTAGTGTCCCAAGAAGAAAAATTAAAAATCCTAAGGCGGATATTGAGAGACCGCTCGAATGTTCTTCACTTACCGGACGCTGAGTAAAATAACAAATTGCGCCTGTGTTGACATTGTTTAAAAAATAATTTTATTTGTAGATTTTTTCAAAATTCTCGCGTTAACAAAGAAATATTTCAACATGTCTTTGACGAAATTCAATATGTTTCAAAGATACATTTCATAGCACGCATTTACCACTCCAACTAAAATTATCCACATCCCTGCGTTTTTTGGCAACAGGCAGTCATCAGAAATCAATTGGAAATGAAAGCATTTCATCTATGGCCCAGCCTACGGTAGCGAAAGTCATTGATAAATGCTTATCCATTTTTGAGAATCATTTCAGCCAAAAGTGGATAAATTTTGAGAGGAGTGAGGAAGAAAAACGTTCAGTAAAAGAGCACTTCTTTACCAAATTCGATATACCGGGTGTTGTTGGCTGCGTGGATGGTACTCACGTGCGGATCAAGTCACCTCCTGCAGATATGAAGCACCTATATTACAACCGGAAAGACTTTTATAGCTTATATGTGCT
The DNA here is from genome assembly GCF_040869045.1 of Eurosta solidaginis. Classification (NCBI taxonomy): domain Eukaryota; kingdom Metazoa; phylum Arthropoda; class Insecta; order Diptera; family Tephritidae; genus Eurosta; species Eurosta solidaginis. Next base: position 139,790,586 of record NC_090320.1, on the reverse strand, counting down.
GGTTGCAAGTATGTATACTGATAGGCTACGTTCTCTATGGTGACAGCTTCTTTTTTTTTCCTTCTATAGATATGTGACCACAATATGGTCATAGCGTTTGTGGATTCAAGGCATCCAGGGGCAAACCACGACTCATTTATATCGAAGCATAGTGAAGCAGAACGGCATATGAGAACACAATATCAAAATGGAAAAAGGAATTTTTGGCTACTAAGTAATTATAGTTTTTAATTTCTCTATGATTCAACAAAAAACAAACAAAATTGTTTCACAGGTGATTCCGGATATCCTCTGCAACCTTATTTAATGACGCCATTTAGGATCCCTTCAGAAGCGGTTCAAACTCGATACAATGAGGTGCATTGTAAAGCTCGAAACCTTGTCGAACGCTGCTTTGGAGTGGTGAAAAACCGATTTCGATGTATCATAGGGTCGAGGGGACTTCATTATTCGGCTGAAAAAGCAATAAAAATAATAAATGTTTACTGCGCAATCTAGTTTTGACTATTATTCAGCAGCCAATTCGTTACAAAATTCAATTGGTGGTACAGGTACGCGAAAAATTGCCAACGAACAATATGTTATTTGTGCGTATGGGCGCTGGAATGTGCTCAATTAGGTGCTCACAAGTAAGATCTGATGCGTATTCATTTACATTAACTGGTGATGTGGGCGTTATAGATCCAGCGCTTTTGGGTACAGCATCGGTACAGGTTCAATATTGTACAACAGAACAGTGGTATCGATATGTGTTTTGTTCAAACTGATATAAGCATAATTGAACGTGTTGCAGAGAGTCGTTCTGATTCATCCGTACTCAAACTAATTGATTATCGCTCAGCAAAAGTAACTGCAACACGCCCAAATTGGATGCAAGTGCTTAAGGATTTTGTTTGCCGTTTCTATAAAATGTCTAATATGAATGTGCTTAAAAGCCATCCAATCTTCAGATTATGGATTTAAATCGCTTCAGCTATGAAGAAGAAATACTTGATCGCGTTAGGTTAGTTTTGTTTTTTCTTAACTCCATATATAATGACTACATTCATAAAAAGTTTAAAGATTGTGGCGTCAAAGGCAATGTGGTGGCAGAACTCAAATATAATATTGATAGCTTGTATCAATTCATAAAACTCATTTCATAAGAACAAGAGCATTTATATCGACGTTGATGATAAAACTTCCAAGATTTAACGTTAAAAATTTTTAGAGGCCTAAATCTAAACAAAACGAACTACAAAACTCCAACTTATATTCGTCTAATTATATATTGACCTATACTTTTATAAAAAAAATTGCAAAAATATTTTAACTGAAGCGAAACTTTCTGAAATTTGATAAAAATTGGCACTGGAACCGAAACTTGCTAAAAGTGTCACTACTATTTTTGTGTCCACATCTGTATATCGAAATTGTTCAAGACTTTTATTCATTTACTATCACAACAAATAAATTACTGGGAAAAAACTTTTTATCTATCTTATTAAGGAACTTATGCTTTCATAAAGCTCCGTTTTAACTTTTTAGGTACTTCTGGTTGAATACTTATGTCTGGAAAGGCCGAACCATTGTCTCTAGGTCCCGAATCAGTTCCTCGACGTACGAGTAACAGAATCATAAATAGAAGCAGCAACATAAAGAGTATCAACACTAAAAGCCGAAGAAAAACGAAAATTAGTCAAAGAAATCAATAGTGGATATTCCAAAGAAGTAAAAGTCGAAATTTCCAAATGAAGAGGGACAATAATTTTAGTGAATCGCAAGGATCAGCTCAAAATATAATCTGAAACAGGGCGATCTTAAACAATACATAGTTAAGTGGTTCTTTAAAAATGCACTGAATTAGAGAAAATCCTCGCGATTCACTAAACTATTGTCCCTCCTCATTTTCGACTTTTACTTCTTTGGAATATCCACTATTCATTTCTTTGACTAATTTTCGTTTTTCTTCTGCTTTTAGTGTTGATACTCTTTTTTGTTGCTGCTTATTATTAAGCTTCTGTAACTCGTCGTTAGAGGAACCGCTCCGGTACCTAGAAACAATAAAGTTTACAACAATTAAGTTTAGGACTCACGTACAAACTCTGTAGTCATATTTGCTACTATAGCTTCTAATGCCTCAGACTGCTGAGAAAAAATAGCAACTAGCTGCTCTAAGGACTTGGCAATGGAATTTGAGGCATCTGCTTGTAGCATAGCTGCTTCAGCTAAATTTTCCATTGCCTTGGCCTGTGCCTCACCCACGTCAACTAGTGCTTTGGTTGCATCGGCTTGAATTTTCGCCGAATCGGCAATGCAGTGTTGGAAGGTTTGAGTCTGAGTGGTTCTTCGCTGCGCTCTGCTCGGTGTCACTACAGCGGTCGTGCTGGTATTAACTTCCTCTGTGGAATTTGGCGTTGCACAAGCAGATGGTGGCGTCGAGGACACTGGGCCTGCTATAGCACTCACTCCTGCGAATTCAACTAGCGCTGCAGCTGTGGAGGACGTTGCCCTCGATGGCCTTGACACACCAAGTGTCATTCCGCTTGACGCTGCTCCTTTCGTCATCAGCAGCATTCTGTCTATAACCTCCTCCACTTCGTTGAGTGGACACGGCTGAAATGGTCCGCCACCTGTAGCACTCATATTTGCCGCGTTTTCCGGAATTTTTTTTTTTTGGTGCGGCATTTGAGGTCGGCAAAAATCTATAAAATAACATAAAATAATAATATTTGGACATATATATATATATACATATGTATGTTTGGAACGTGGGCATTTACTTTTTGCGCAATTTTGGCCCATTGCTCATCAAATAAAGTTTTATTTGCGCCATATACCGGTGCTCATCTGGCCAGATTCACATTTTCTTCCAGCTCATGAACAAGCACGAGGATTTGGGCACCTATGGTCTTTTTTGAGTCTTCTAGTATAAAATACAAGTTTTTTTATACAAAAATAACTAATTAATTAATAATACTCACTTTTTTTGTTTGTGTCGCTCATTTTAAACCAAAGAGATAGGTGAATACCTATTGTTTGTTTTAAACACTTTGTTTTCGTATTGGTAGCAATTTTTCGTGATACAGAATACCAATCGACGAGCACTTTCGTTGCGTAACAGTCAGCTGTTATCGTTTTGTCTATCGTATTGCAATTCATAATGCGAACACGCGAACGATGACCGTTTTGGAGACGATATCGCCAAACAGAATGAAGCTGTAAAAATCGTTTAGGTATGTACATCTGTTCACTATATATTTCTTATCTTATAGATCCGATTATTTGGAGATTACGAAGGGGATAAGATTATTGTTCAGCCCCATTCATGAAAGGTATGAAGTCTTCGGCACAGCCGAAGACAATTCCATCCTTACTTGTTTTTATTTTACAAAATAATTGTGTTGTCAATAAGGAAGATAATAATTAATTTAATAAAATATTTAATATACTACAAACATAAGGTTCTACTATTTGATAAGTGAATACTGCTTATTTTGTTTTAAAAAAATCCTTGTTGTTGTTGATGTTTATTGCTGCATGCACTTGCACTCGTTTTTCTTCTATGTTTGTATGGTAATCCTGTTCGTCTTGAGATGGCCATTTCGTTTTGCCTTCTTGCAGCCAAGGGGGACCCTGCCACCACAAAGGGTTGTCGACTAGGTCCGAGGCTGGAAGTCTTCTGCTTGCTAAGTCCGCTGGATTATATGCGGACTCGACATGACACCAAGCTTTGGTTCCTACCTTTTCCACGACTTTTGTCACCCTGTGAGTTTCTAATATTGACCAGGAACGAGAAGTTTTCTTATCCATGCTAAGACTATGGTAGAATCTGTCCATAGGTGTATGTTGTATGCGCCTAAATTCAGGTTCTCCATCATCGTTTCCAGGGTTTCGGCCAGCAGGACGGCACCGCATAACTCTAATATTGGTAATGAAACGGTCTTTACTGGCGCTACTCTTGTTTTCGCAATGAGTAGGCTACGTAGAGCGGGGTACTCCTGCATAAAGGTTTGCCACCGAACTCGAGTGAGTGAAGATACCGTATCGTCCCAATCCGTCCCCTCCAGCCAAATGTTCTGCATGATGATCTTGGCTACGATGATAACTGGGGCGGGCCAGCCTAAAGGGTTGAAGAGTTTGGCTATCGCACTTTTTGTTAATATATCCCAATTTTCGATTGATTTTGCGGTAAAATAGAAGTAGTCGGAATGCGCTTTCCAACGGATGCCTGGGGTTTTTATCATGCTCGAGTCTCGAACTCCAGAAAGTCTTCCACAATCCGGTGTGGTTTCGATATTTCCTGTAGTATCCTGCTGCAATTGGAAGTCCATTTTCGCAGAGGGATTGCTGCTGACTTTAATGCAGCTGTGATTTCATTGCGAGCTTTGATTGCTCTGGCGGAAAATTCCACTCCGTTGTAGTGTATATTAGCATGTGCTGTTCCTAATAACACCCATTTAGTTGTGTTAGAAGGACACGAGAGACGTTATGTATATTATCTTGCCTTTTTTCAAATTCAGATTGAGGAATTGTCTTCGGTTGTGCTGTCGGAGGATGGAGCAAGGTGTTGTGTCTTGCGTGGCACGTGCTGTAATTAAATTTCCTAGAGCATCGTGTCATTGTGTGCCCACCCGACAGACAATTCAGGCAGTAACTATTGCTTTTGACAAAATCTATTTTCCCTGACGTGGAAAACCTTCGGTATTTTTGGCAATTTCGTAATTTTTGCTCCGTACTGTTGCACAACTTACATGCCAGTTTTGGCACACTGGCCTGGTAAACCCTTATAGAATTTTCCCTAGAATTTGAATTTTGACTTTTGGGCACTTTGGTGGGTTTGCTGCCCCTGAGGTCAGAAACCGTCTCTAACGTTTGGAAGCGATTGGACAGGATTTTGTCCATATCCTCCCATTTCGATATATCAGTTTTTCTTTCCACGGTCTATTCCCGAAGAACCAAAAGAGATTCTGAGAGTTTTGTTGAACACAAGTAGGTTATAATTGCATCCCAATTTGTGATGTCAATCTTATGACTTTGCAGCGCAGATATGCAATTGTTGATTTCATGTTGAAATTTTCTGATTGAGGTTCCACACTTCTGCTCGACTGCCGTCAGATTAAATAAAAGTTTTAGTTGGGTGTTAACTAGGATACGCTTATTTTCGTATCTGTCGCTTAAATTTTTCCAGGCGGTTGCCAAACTCTTGTTTGTTAATGAGCACCTCCCCACTATTTCTTTTGCCTCTCCTTGCGTTTTTTGTTTGAGATAATATAATTTTTCAACATCTTTAAGGTCGGTATTGAGAATGTAAATGGCGGTGAACATGTTTCTAAAGGTCGGCCAGGAAAGGTAGTCGCCTTTAAATACATCAGTATTGCATGGCGGAAGCCGAATCTTACACCCCAGGTTCGAAGAATCTTCCTCTTTCGATTCATCTTTTCCAGATTGTAGGGTGATAGTTTCGTCTTCAGCCGCCACTGCAAACACGCATTGCAGGTAGCATGCGAAAGAACTTTTATTCTTTTTTCTAGCGAGATGTGTTCCTCCTTGGACAGCTCAGGATTGCTGAGAATACTTTCATACGCAACCTTGGTTTTCTTCCTTAGTGCCCTCTTGCAGTAGTGCAAGGGTGTGCTTGTTCCGGGATTTGGCCGAGGTAGAGTTGATGTCTTGTTCAAACTTTACTATGGAATCCGCCAATCTAATATAAGTCTCCATTGTTTTAATTAATCTCAATATTTTGTTTATTTAAAGGTGTCGAGAGTGGAGGTAAACGAGTAAGTGGCGTTGGTGTGTATGCAACCGCAGCAAAAATTATAAGTGTGTTTTTGTTTGAAAGTAGTACAGCTATCAATCCTGCTGTGATTGTACTGTGTCTGAGTAGAATTGTAAAAACACGGATAGAAATGATTAAATGTGTTAACAAAAATAGAAATCCTTATGTGAATTTAATGTGTTAAAAGCTAAAAATTTGAAACAGATGGAAATCTTGACGTGGATGTAATGTGTAAACAGTGATATGGAACACTGATAGAGATCCTGACGAGGTTTTGATGTGTCTACCTACAGTTATATAAAACACAGATAGAAATCCTGACAAGGATTTAATGTGTATACAAAAAAAATGTGATGTGAGCGCTAATGAGTATCCCAGAGTAACCAACCAGGGTATTTTTCCCAACACAAAACAAATTTATTTGTTGATCCAACTTAACGTGGAAAAGTACAATTTTAATTATTTATTATAAAAAGTGTAAAAACAAAAATACAAGCGATAGAGTAAATTGTGTTTGTGATTAATTGTGTGATTTGGAACCAATATGAATAAGCCACTAGCCATCCAACGCAGTGATACTTATTCAGCTTTTGGTATAATTTTTATTCAGTTCGCAAACTGATTAATAAAATGAGTTCCGTGATGGATATGCTGAGGCTATCAACTAAGTGATAATATGGTTCCTGTCGCAAAATGTTTGTCAACGTATGTGGCGACGAGGGGTATACACAGTGCAGGTATGAGTGTGTGATGAAAAAAAAAAAAAACCAAAAAAAAAGATCTCTGACTGTGTGCCTTGAGCTGTGTCGGGTAACCAATACCACTGCTGGGGGGAATTACCCGATAGTCAAAAGGCGTTGTGTGCTGAATAAAAACGAAATTTATCACTTTCACTTGCTTTGCCTTTGTACCTATGACGGAGTGGACTTATCGTACGTAAATCACGTAAATAGAAAAAAAAGGTTTTGTGCACGACCAAGCAACCACGTGCCTTAATAACACTGGACCACGAATTTCAACTTTTTTTCTTTACCAGAAACGCTGTTATGAAATTCGTATGTAAAATCATGATTTGAAAATTGAGTTCATTGAGTACCGTTTTTGAGATATTTGCAATTTACCGTTATTCGAAAAAACCAAAAAGAGGGCTCCCTTTAATTACGTATATCTCACGAAAGGTTCAAGCAATTGCAAATAAGTTTACAGAATCGGAAAGGCGATAAAATTTGCTATAAACTCATGATACATTGTTTTTAGGTTAACCATATAGTTTTCGAGATATTATCTCATCATTTCAGATTTTTGTTTTTTTTTCTGAAAAAATATGAAAAAAATTACTTTTTGCGAGGGCAGAATTCCAAAACCACAACTTTTTTTCTAAATATTTTTTTATTTACGTAAACCTCTGTTTAATTAGAAAAAAGATAAGCTATCATCGAAGAAAATCGATCCAAAACTACGTAAGTTATAAGCGATCAAATAATAATACCCAGGTTGCGCAACTTCAATGTATGTATACATACATATATTACAGGTATAAAGTGCAAATGGGATATTATCCGGATAAACGAATAACACCATAACAATGATAATAATTTTTCTTTAAATAAATCAAATAGTACTTTTAATACTCGAATTGTTTTATAGTAGGTAGAGTGGTTGCATCGAAAGGAAGAGTGGTTGGGTTCGAAAGCTGTTGTAGGCATGTAGTTATAAACATGTATTTCCGTCACTTATGGGTAAGTATGCAGGTAGATTTTCAAAATTATAAGACACAGAAAATTTTTAAATCCTACATCTAAAGCAGGTAGTATTTACTTTTCCCGGCTTCGTATAAAAAGGAACCTTTCTGTCTAGGTAAAATTTGATTTTTTAAATTTTATTCTTGTTCCGAGTATAAATATTAGTTAATGCGCCTTGAAACTTCATAACATCAGCAAGGCTCGCCGGAGATAGTTCAGTTCATAAGTCAAATTTCAAAACCGTGATTTAGTAAAAAAAATAAAATGAGTAAAAGAACGCGAGAATTTGAGTGTAATAACGATCCAGATATGTTCTGTTTCATGTGTGGCCTATATACTATCATAAGGCGACGACGAGTGTTCTCAGATCATATCAAAACTTTATACTCCAAGTATTTTGGCATTGAGCCTAAAAATGCTGAAAATCCATGGACACCGAACACTTTGTGTACATCGTGTCGAGTAGAACTGATTCAGTCGGAATCCGGACAACAAATAAAATTTGATACACCAATGATATGGAGAGAACCTACTTGCCATTCAATAGAGTGTTATATTTGTCAAACAAAAGTACTTCGCGTTGGAAGATCAAGAAGAGTAACCTATGCCAGCGTACCTACAGTGACATTACCAGTATTACATTCAACGGCAGTTGCGGATCCAGTTCCATTGCCAACAGTAACATCTGAGTGCGGGGAATCAAGTTGTACTGAATTTCGCATGGGAAAGGAGAGAAACGTTCTATCGCAAGCACAACTTAATGATTGGATAAGAGATTTGGAACTATCAAAGGAAAAGGCCGAGATCCACACTTCTCGTATGCAACAATTTAAATTTGTATCATCCGATGTTAAGGTGATATATTGAAGAACTCGTCACGAACCATTTTCCAAACACTATACCAAGAAAGACAGTATATGCTACTGCAACGACATTCCTGGTTTATTCAAAGAATTTGGTCAAACATATGAATGACAGCAATAAACTGAGTTTAAAGGCTGTATTATTGCATATTGGTAACAAAAAGCCTTCTATCCCGCTAGCACATGCAGTAAATACAAAGGAAACCTACGAGGAAACGCAAAAACTACTCAAATTTATCAAATATGAAGAGCATGATTAGAAAATATGTTCTGATCTCAAAGTCGTTGCAATGCTATGCGGTCTACAAAGTGGCTACACCAAGTATTGCTGCTTCCTCTGCAAGTGGGATAGCCGAGCTCGTAAGGACCACTACGTCAGAAAGGATTGGCCGGAAAGAGTCGAGTTTAATGTGTGATCGAGTTTACCGTTGGTGTGGATAACATCAAATACACCCCTCTTGTCAAGAAAGGGAAAATCATACTTCCACCCTTACACATCAAGCTCGGTCTCATTAAAAACTTTGTTAAGGCTTTGGACAAAGAAGGCGAAGCATTCAACTATTTGAAAACAATTTTTCCAGATATTTCTCAAGCCAAGATAAAGGAAGGTATTTTTGTCGGACCACAAATAAAAAAGTTGATCAACAATAATCAATTCAAAGGACTACTCTCACCAGTTGAGGCAGCAGCGTGGGAATCCTTTGAAAACGTCGTTGCTTCTTTTCTCGGTAGACACAAAAGCCCTAACTACGAGCAGATAGTGAACGACTTAATCAATAATTATGCGAAAATGGGTAAAGGCTTATTAAAATTAATTTCCCAAAATTCTATAACTTGTTTACCTAACTAATATTTTCTTTCCAGGCGTAAATATGTCGTTAAAAATTCACTTTCTGCACTCACATTTGAGCTTTTTTCCAGCAAATCTTGGCGACGAAAGTGACGAACATGGCGAAAGGTTTCATCAGCAAATGAAATTAATTGAAAATCGATATCAAGGATTCTGGGACGTCGCAATGATGGGTGATTACTGCTGGTTTCTCATAAGAGAAACCGATCCTAAACTGAATAAGCGTCAAAGTCGAACACATAATTATTTCGACTACATAGTAAAATAAAATTAAGATAAAGATTGTTAGAGTATAGTACAAACACAATTAAATTTTAAAAAAAAGTTAAAAATATGGGTAATTTCATTCATAAATTGAGCTTTTAACTAAATAGAAACAGAGCATAGCTAGATATTTCACTCTTCTTTATACCATACATACGTTTTGAGGTATACGTTGAAATTGCGCAACCTGGGTATTTTTATTTGATCGTTTATAACTTACGTAGTTTTGCATCGATTTTCTTCGGTAATAGCTTATCTTTTTTCTAATTAAACAGAGCTTTACTTAAATAAAAAAGATTTGAAAAAAAACTGTGGTTTTGGAATGCTGCCCTCGCAAAAAGTAATTTTGTTCATATTTTTTCATAAAAAAAAACAAAAATCTGAAATGATTAGCTAATATCTCGAAAACTATATGGTTGAGCAAAAAACAATGTATGATGCATTTATATCAAATTTTATCGTCTTTCCGATTCTGTACACTTATTTGCAATTGCTTAACCCGTTCGTGAGATATACGTAATTAAAGGGAGCCATCTTTTTGGTTTTTTCGAATAACGGTAAATTGCAAATATCTCAAAAACGGTACCATAGAATCAAAAATGAACTCGATTTTCGAAATCAGGGGGTGGTTTTACATACGAACTTCATAACGGCGTCTCTGGTAAATTTTGGCCGTCGACCAGTGTAATCGTTGGATTTAATGGGCTGCGCTGTGTTGATGTGATGTTGTTTGATGATGTGATGGACTGTATGTGACGCTGTGTGATGATGTGATGTTAATGTGATGATGATAATAATGGACTATGTGTGTGTGAGATAACGAGTTTGTCTTCGCGCTGGCTGCTGGTTGGTTTAAATGTATGTATTTGAATATGATGCCTTTGATAAATAATATCTAACACTTTAATTCCCAATGTGCTGATTTTCTTTGATAATTAAATTTAAGATGTGTTGGCACTTGAAATCTTAATTTTCCCCAGCGGGGCAATGTGGACCCTGGAGAGTCGGGTGTGTGCGTCGCAAATGAAAGGAAAAATAAAAAGAATTAAAAACGAGTAACAATAGTTTATTAACAATTAATCGCTAGATTTAAACAATGGATTAATTAATTCAAAATACAAAATGGCACATTCGAAAGTTAAGCACAATTCCAAATTTTAATTACAAAGTGTTAAATGAATTATAATGAAAATGAGGAAAATGGTTGGTTGTGGATTACTCACCTGTGGGATGGTCGCCGGCCTTAAGAAAAACGCATAGTATCCATTTTTTCATATCTTTCTCTTTTGTTGCGAAATTCTTCTTATCAGATGATGAAATCTGCATATATACTTAAAACATTTCATAAGAAGATTGATAATTACCTGTGCATATGTGAATGGAATATCGAATTGAACTAAAAGTAAGACTTTAAAAATAAATATAAGACAAAAAAATTGTTTTAAAAATTTCATAGTTTGACGGTGACCGAACTCGTGCCACACGACCGCAACCGCAACATCATAACCACTAGGCCACTACGTCTGCTTATTAGCTTGTGCTAAATTTTGTATTTAATATTGCAGTGCACACGATTTGTTCCGTTTAATTTTTCTTTAACTTAATTTAACGTCTCTTTTCATGAAAATGGTGTCAGTTCAAGCAGAGGGTTGTGGTTTTAGGAACTGTTGGTTCGTTTTTCAAGAACAAAAAAGTAGGAACATGGAAAGCTTGAATTGAGTCCGGTGGTGCTGGATTTTAGAACGGCGTTTTTCTCTGAGCGTATTGTAATGAAAGCATACAATTGTTGGCCTGCTAGTTAGGTTAGGTTGAACTGGCCGGTCTATAAAGACCTCACATAAATTGAATGTGTCCACAGGATTACCAGAATTTGTTTGACGACCAAACGGAAGAACCCCAATCAGGTGACAGGACATATGATATAGAATAACTCCGTCCTCTTGGCAAATACTAGGAACCAGGTTAATTGCTGCCTCAAGCTCTGACAACTCTGCCGCCCCTAATAGCTGAATCCAGAGTCCAGTCAGTATGCACATCGTGGCCTTAAGTCTTCTCTCTTCAGAGATATGAGCCACTTTGTGAGTCTAATATCGTAGGCTTTGCACATGATCTTAGAAATTTTGCAGCCCCGCGCTTTTGCCCACGTCTTCTCGTTTGATGGATCACAAATCCTGTCTCCTTTTGATTTATCCCAAACGAATTGGGACGTATATCGTCGACTCAGGGAGTGTTGCACCCTCCTTTGCCAACTCAACGCTTTTTCGTTTCCTTCTAAGCCTTTATGACCGGGAACCCAGTAAAGATGTATGGTTCGGCCTGAGCGAAGTTTTTCCAATGCCTCATTGGATTCCAGAACATTTCTTGATGAAGTACTGTGTGAGATTATTGCCTTAATCGCAGCCTGACTATCAATATATAAATTGACAAGACTGCAGCTTAAGCAGAATTTCTGCTGCTTTTTTCTCTGCCGAAATTTCCGCTTGAAAAACGCCGTAGTAATCTGGCAGCCTGTACGATATATTTATTTTTGGGTCGACACAGTAAACAGCAGACCCAACCCCTTCCATTAATTTACCATACGTATACACGTGTATACCATGTTCTGCCATTTCTGCACCCCGGCACCAACCCTCCAGGTCATTTGTGGCCCAACATCTCTTTCGATGCTCAGGCGCGGGAACATATATTCCGTTTGCCCGATATTAGATGGCGCTATACTGCTGAGACTATAAGGCTTGCACTCAAGCTGGCCCGAGGCCTTAAACCTTATTGTTGCTAACGCGATGTTTTTGGCCGTTACGTCTGCAGGCGGGATATGTAGAATGGCATGTAATGCTGCTGTATGGGTTGTTTTTAAAGCTCCCGTTATGCTAATAATTGATACTCTGCACACCCTCTCAAGCTTTATAATGTACTTTTTTGTGTGGCTGTCCACCAAACAAAAACCTCATAGTAAAGTATGACCTTGACGATTGCCGTAAATATCCAATGAGAGATTTTTTAGTGATGGGCCCACGTGCATCCTAGCATCCTCTTGCATGCATGGAGTGCCGCAGAGGCTTTCTTCGCTCTCTCTTCCGCATGGAGTTTCCGCGTCAACTTACTATCTAGTATAACTCCTAGATACTTTGTGCTATATTTTTCTTGCAGTCTAGGCCCATTTAGTCCTAGTAAATAATACTAGATAGGGTTTTTCCGTGTTGGCGGTTAACCCGTCTCTATATGCCCAGTCATGTACATCCCGAAGTTCTCGATCAATCACAGAGCTGACTGAGTGTTGTTAGGCATCTGCCGCTTATGATGACAGAAACGTCATGTGTATATGTCGTAAGTTTGACAGGTTCTCCGTCGAACCGCTTAAGCAATTGGTTTATAACCAGCGTCCACAGCATTGGTAATAATACCCCACACTGTGACGTTCCTCTGTTTACAGATTTCGTTGCCCCGCATAGACCCCACTGCGATGTGATCATTCTACAGCTTAACATGGAGCCGATAAAATTTGCTAAAGCTGGATGAACTTCAATCGAGTTGAGACTATCCATGATTGCATTTTCCGAGATATTGTTGAAAGCTCCGACAATGTCCAGAAATATACCTAGAGCATATTCCTTCGTCCCCTGATGGGAAGTGTGTGTTAAGTAGCGGCTCAGGGAACTCTTCACTACTGTGTGACAATCCCCCGTCGTCCTTTTTTATCAGTCCCTAGACTGCATCTCCTTTAGATATCACTATCCTCAGTCTCGCGGTTTCGCTGGAGCATTCTATGTCGTCACAGAAATACTTCCATGAAACCCGCTTTGACCAATTGATTTAACGTGTATAGATCCTCAACAGATCTCTGTATTAGTTCCAGCACTCCTCGCTTTCCGCAACTTTTGTCAGCTTAAAAATCTTTTTTTACCTGCCCTCTAAGAAGACTCAGCTCCTTACTCCACCATGGTGGCTTTGCTTTCCCCTTGAATCTTCTCAGAGGACAAGCCCCGTTGTACACAGTTGTCAGCTCCTTTGAAAATAAGTTGTTGCACTCCTCCAACTCCTCTACGGTGGCAACCTCTTTAGGCTGCCCAATCTTCCTGATACATCTCTCTGAAATTTGTACCAGTTCGTTGCCCTAGGGCTTCTAAAGGTTTTCCTCTCGCTACCCTCTTTAGGGGGATTAGGAAGCGGATATATGCAGAGTCTGAGAATGATGGCCTATCAAGTACCCTCCATTCATACCCCGACGTATCATGTTCAGAACTCAATGTAATATCAAGCACATTGCTTGACGTAGGACCAGCATACGTAGACATGCTACCCCTGTTGGGCACCTGTAGCATACTCTGTAGTATGTAACAAAATAGGGACTCACCTCTATCACTAATATTGTCCCCTCCCCATACGGTCTGCTAGTTAAGGAGGCAAAAAAATGTATTATTGAGTTCTGTTTTAAAAACTGAATTTACAATTTTACCCAGCTTTTATTGATTAAAATTACTTACGTTAGCATAATAACTTATAAATAAAGTCCCAACTACTCGGCGCATGTCGGATGTGGTGTTCAATTTGCTGATCCAGGTCTGCACTTGTTATCTGGCGCATGTCGGATGTATGTATGTATGTATGTATGTTATAGATAATAATCTTATATTTGCTCCTACTTATACTATTTCTTATAGCATTGGGAATAGAATTCCAGGTACGTATAGTGTTTGCGAAGAATAGTCTAGTCGACGCAACAGATGTGAAAGAAAGCTTTTTATAAAGATATAAGGGCGTCTTAGTGAGCATGAGTCGGAAAAGGAAAATTCAGCTCCTGGCTTCGAGATAGTCGGATATTTGACATCCCAGAAGGCTAGATTTCCAACGCGATATGTGGTCGAACTTCGAAAGTCCATACACATAGCGTATTATATGGTTAAAGGCCACGTCTAACGATGAGCCGATTGCGAGCCTAGCTTATTATATATCAACTCGGAAGATGTCAAATAAGGTAAAATTAATTGGAAAGCCAATTTATGGCGGATGTTATGAGGAGTAAACATCGCCGATAGCCTCAGATTTCGCAGTGCGCCATACACCCTTCCTATAGCCTGGTTAACGTGGTCAACACAAATCAAACTGGAGTTGACTACAAAGCCAAGGTTTGTAATTTTACTCACCAGTTTAATTTGGTCGGTACCAATACAAATAGGTGGAATACTCGTCTCAGCCAACTTTTTCTTTGATATAGGTAAGACGTAAGTTTTATTTGCGTTAAGACGAAGCCCGTTGTGATTAGCCCAATGGAAAATTTCTGAGATGTCAGCGTTAAGTTTAGAACAGAGATCATCGACGTCATCAATACGACTAGAAAGGTAAAGCTGAACATCAGCATGCATAGTAACAAATTTACAGACTGTAAAAATGTCGTTGATAAATAAGGTAAACAGCAACGGCTCAAGAATTTACCCCTGAGGATGTTATTGCAAATTTACCAATATTGCTGATCTAGCGTATGCATAATATTGCATTTGGGCTGTTAGCTTATTTGTCAACGTTATTTTTGTTAACTTATTGCGCTTTACCTTAGGCTAACTTGTGAACTTTATTGTTGTTAACTCCTCCGCCGTTAAAAAGAATGTCCCCGTTTGTTCATATGGATTGTTAAAAATGGCTTACTAGGGTTATTGGTACCGCTTCCGTGGGTTCTTAAGGAGTTGGTGCTTCTTTACTGTTATTCACGTTGTGGTTCGATAGCTCTTCTAATTTTATTCTGAAATTTTCTTTCATGGCTGATACTTGCTAGTGAAAAATTTGTGATTATGGCTGCTGAGCGAGTTGTCTGTAAAGTTTTCAAATGATTGGTGTTATTTATGTGGAGTGCTTTCATCATCCCCAAGCTCTATTGTAATATTGCTGGTAAAGGTTTGCTGATTAGTCGTGGTCAATCAAAACTATTAAATATGATATCCTACGGCATATGATCCAAAGAGTTTGATTTTTTGGTTATCGGTTTGAATCGTGCTATTATATTGATTTAAAAGTATGATTCCGAGTGAGATAATTTATTCTGTTGGGATGCGGTGATTGTTGATTAGAGTACATTCTGCTGGACTGCTTTTGATTAGTCTATAATATTCTTTTGACTACAAATTTTTATATTATTATTTTGCTTACATTTTATTTTTATTCAAAATACTTTGTTATTACTGCAAATAGCAATATATTTATAGGGAATTTTGTTAATGCTCTTATTTTTTTTAATTGGTTTAATCAGGAGTCACAAATTTCTTAATTTGTTATTGGTATTCATTTCTTACTTACTTAATTGGCGCTTAACCGTTTAAACGGTTATGGGCGTCGAACAAGGCACGCCATTAGGTTCTTCTCTCTGGCAACCGGCGCCAGTTGGTCACACCAAGCGAGTTTAAATCATCTTCCACCTGGTCCTTCCAGCTGAGTGGGGGACGCCCTCTACCTCTTCCTCCATAGGCGGCTTCCGATAGAAACACTTTCTTGGCCGGAGCGCTATCTTTCATTCGCATAACATGGCCTAGCCAGCACAGCCGCCGCGTTTTAATTCGCTGGACTATGTTGATGTCTGCGTAGATCTCGTACAGCTCATCGTTAAATCTTCTTTGGTACTCGCTATCGCAAACGAGTAGAGGCCCATAAATCTTTCGAAGAACTTTTCTCTCGAACACTCCCAGAGCCGCTTCATCTGATGTTGTCATGGTCCATGCTTCTGCACCATACAGCCGGGCGAATATGATAGATGACTTGTAGAGTACGATTTTCGTTTCCCGAGAGAGGACTTTACTTTTCAATTGCCTATATAGTCCAAAGTAGCATTTATTGGCACGAGTGATTCTTCGCTGCTGATGTTGTTGTTAGTGTTGATGCTGATTCCCAAATGAATGAAGTCTTTTACTATTTCAAATTTATGGCTGCCAACAGTAGCTCGATGACAGCAGGTACTTCGTCTTGTCCTCATTCACCATCAAACCCATCTTTACCTATAATTTTTCCAGTTTGGAGGATGGCAGAACTAACGGCGCGGGTGTTTAGGCCGATGATATCAATGTCATCAGCATATGCCAGTAATTTCACGCTTTTATAGAACATTATTCCAGAGCGGGTAAGTTCTGCAGCTAGTATAATTTTCTCCACCATCAAATTGACGGAATCGCACGATAGGGGGTCACCCTGTCGGAAACCTCGTTTAGTTTCGAACTGTTCGGAGAGGTCCTCCTAATTCTAACTGAGCTTATGGTGTTGCTAACGTCATTTTGCACAGCTGTATAAGTTTTACGGGGAAACCAAATTCAGATATAGCGGCATATAGGTAGCTCCTTTTCGAGCAGTCGAAGGCGGCTTTAAAATCCGCGAAAGGTGATGTGTGTCGATTCTCTTTTCGCAGGTTTCTTTCCAAGATTTGGCGCATTGTGAAAATCTGGTCGATGGTAGATTTACCAGGTCTGAAGCCGCACTGATATGGTCAAATCAGCCGATTCACGGTGCGCTTCAATCTTTCGCACAATACTCTTGGCAGGACCTTATATGCGGTATTACGAAGGCTGATTCAGCGATATTTGGTGCAGTTTGTAGTATCCCGTTTCTTGTGGATAGGACAAAGGACACTTAGATTCCAGTTGTAGGGCATGCACTCGTCCGACCATGTTTTGCGAAGAGGCTGATGCATGCGCCTTACCAACTCCTCGCCGCCGTATTTGAACAGCTCCGCAGTAAATCCATCAGCGCCCGCGGCCTTGTTATTTCCAATCGTCATAATTGGTTGGGGAATATTTAATCCATCAACATCGATTGCGGGATCGGTTTCGTCATCCCTGTGCGGTAAATCGCTGTTTCCATTTAGGAGAAGAGAGAAGTGTTCCCTTCATAATCTAGGTACTCTCTGGACATCAGTTACAAGGTCGCCGTTTTCGTTCTTACAAGAGCTTGCACCGGTGTTAAAACCTTCCGTCTGTCGCCAAATTTTTTGGTAAAATTTTCAGGCGTTATTCCTGGTGGCTATCAGCTCAAGCTCCTCGCACTCACGCCTGGTATTCCTACTATGTAAAATAACATGTTATTATTTGTAGCAATTTTTACACTCGCAAGTTCTACTGATTCTTCTACATTATTTAGTATTTAGTGTTATTTTTTTCAAATACCGATTTTATTAACTCTAATTCGCCAAACTATAAAATATATGAATTGACGATTCCTGCTTGCAGTGAATCGCATAATCTAAATTAACAATTTCTATGTTTATCAAAATTTTGTAGCAAAATTTAGCTGCATATCTTCATTAATGTTTCTAAATCTTCGTGATCTGGATTTTCCGCAATCCATTTCCAAACTTTTTCTATTTGGTTAGTTAATTGTTTAAATCTTTTAGGTTGAAGTCTATTCAGATATGTTTGGGTTAGATTTAATTCATGAATGGGAATGGGAATTTTTGCAGTTATCTTGGGTTTAAACGTACTGCTTATTTCATTCATTGTTCTTTGGCATTCCTGTAAGTCTATTTTATGTATAATTCTATGTTTTCATGTTTGTCCCGTGTCGAAAGTTACTAATTGCGAATTTGTGTAGTCTATTGTTTCAAAGTCGGTGCAGAAATCTGCAAAAGAAGGACAAATTTGAGAGGGGGGAAATTTTTTTCTGTAAAATCGAATCAAGTCTTAATATTACTCTTGTGTATTGTTCATTTTTCTGTAATAAGTACACTTGATTTGCCTTTTTTTCGATTTCTTTGCTATATCTAGCCGTAAGTTTTGATTCTAGTGGTTTGTTTATTCTAACGTAAATTATATCTCCGGGATCGTATGTTTTCATTCGTTTCCGTGCTTTATTATGCATTTCCAAATCTTTTCATTGACTTTTTCTATTTTTTCTTGTCTTTTCTATATTTTCCCGTTCAGAGTTTTCATATTGTTTTGGGTCTATGGAAAATCGTCTACCGAAAAATGTTTGTATAGGCCGTTTTCCTGTTGCTGAGTGTGTATGGTAGTTCTGTTCATATGTAGAGATGGGTAAATACCCGGCAAATTGGTTATATATCGTAAAAATGGGTAAATGCCAAAATATTTACCTAAAAGAAGGGTAAAAATAATTTTTGGAAAATATGGGAAACAAACACACAAATTTGATCCAAAATGTACCCAATGTGTAATACCATATCATAATATATTATTTATTGCGATATCGGTTGAATTATTTTTAATCTGTCATCCAGCGTTTTATATAAATCTTTACCCAATAATACAAAACGTTGCCCAAATTTTAATTAACCCAGCAAAAATGTTAAGTCATAAAAGACTCGGAAACAATACTAAACTGGAGCGTTTACAGTCGTTATGAGCTCATTTGGGAGGCCGAAACCAATGCATTTCCCATCTTCCAATGGTTGTCCTATTAACATATCTCATTTCAGCCTAAATAAGAGTCCGATAGGAGCTTTAAAAGGCTTTTAAACAGCTCATATTATACTGTACTGGAACTATTTACGGTGTAATTTTTAACTCTCATAAACTGTGATTATATGACATCATGACATAGCACCGCAGCTTTGCGGTCACACTAAAAATGACGAGAAGCGTTCATGAGCGGAAAAACGTTGATGCTTATACAAAAAATGTAAGGATGGCTAAGTTCGGGTGTAACCGAACATTACATACTCAGCTGAGAGCTATGCAGACAAAATAAGGCAAAATCACCAGGTAGGAAAATGAACTTATGGTAACCCTGGAATGTGTTTGTATGACATGTGTATCAAATGGAAGGTATTAAAGAGTATTTTAAGAGGGAGTAGGCCATATTTCTATGGGTGGACGCCATTTAGGGATATCGCCCCAATGGTGGACCAGGGCTGACTCTAGAATTTTTTTGTACGATATCGGTATCAAATGAAAGGTGTTAATGAGTATTTTAACAGGGCGTGGGCTTAGTTCTGTAGGTTGACGTCTTTTCGAGATATCGCCATAAAGGTGGACCAGGGGTGACTCTAGAATTTGTTTGTACGATATGGGTATCAAATGAAAGGTGTTAGTGAGTATTTTAAAAGGGAGTGGGCCTTAGTTCTATAGGTGGACGCATTTTCGAGATATCGCCATAAAAGTGGACCAAGGGCGACTCTAGATATGGGTATCAAATGAAAAGTGTTAATGAGTGTTTCAATAGGGAGTGGGCCTTAGTCTATAGGTGGACGCCTTTTCGAGATATCGCCATAAAGGTGGACCAGGTGTGACTCTAGAATTTGTTTGTACGATATGGGTATCAAATGAAAGGTGTTAATGAGCATTTTAAAAGGAAGTGGGCCTTAGTTCTATAGGTGGACGCCTTTTCGAGATTTCGCCATAAAGGTGGACCAGGGGAGAGCCTAAAATTTGTTTGTACGATATGGATATCAAATGAAAGGTGTTAATGAGTATTTTAAAAGGCGTGGGCCTTAGGTCTATAGGTGGACGCCTTTTCGAGATATCGCCATAAAGGTGGACCAGGGGTGACTAGAATTTGTTTGTACGATATGGGTATCAAATGAAAGGTGTTAATGACTATTTTAGAAGGGAGTGGGCCTCAGTTCTATAGGTGGACGCCTTTTCGAGATTTCACCATAAAGGTGGACCAGGGGAGAGCCTAAAATTTGTTTGTACGATATGGCTATCAAATGAAAGGTGTTAATGAGTATTTTAAAAGGGCGTTGGCCTTAGGCCTATAGGTGGACGTCTTTTCGAGATATCGCCATAAAGGTGGAACAGCGTGACTCTAGAATTTTTTTGTACGATATGGGTATCAAATGAAAGGTGTTAATGAGTATTTTAGAAGGGAGTGCGCCTTAGTTCTATACGAGATATCGCCATAAAGGTGGACCAGGGGTGATTCTAGAATTTGTTTGTTTGTTAATGAGTATTTTAAAAGGGAGTGGTGGTAGTTGTATATGTGAAGGCGTTTTCGAGATATTGACCAAAATGTGGACCAGGGTGACCAACAACATCATCTGTCGGGTACCGCGTGTACCGCGGGTAATATCACGAACAGTATTCCTGCCAAGATTCCATGGGCTTTTGATTTCGCCCTGCAGAACTTTTTCATTTTCTTCTACTTAATATGGTAGGTGCAAAACGGGTGTGAGTTTTGCAAAGTTTTTTTCTAAATTTATATTTTGCGTCAATAAACCAATCCAATTACCATGTTTCTTCCCTTTTTTCGTATTTGGTATAGAATTATGGCATTTTTTCATTTTTCGTAATTTTCGTATCCAAAAAGGGGGGCGTGGTCATAGTCAGATTTCGAATCGAAGCCCCTACCAAATTTCACAAGGATTGATACATTTTATGGCATTAAAGGTAGATATCCTAGACAAATTAAATGAAAAATTGTGGATCCACGCCCATTTTGAAATATTCTTTTATTTTTGTATTTTGTTGCACCATATAATTACTGGAGTCGAATGTTGACATAATTTACTTATATACTGTAAAGATATAAAATTTTTTGTTAAAATTTGACTTTAAAATTTTTTTTAAAGTGGGCGTGGTCGTTCTCCTATTTTGCTATTTTTTACTAAGCATACATATAGTAATACGGGTAACGTTCCTGCCAAATTTCATCATGATATCTTTAACGACTGCCAAATTACAGCTTGAAAAACTTTTAAATTACCTTCTAATTTTCTATCCTGCGTCATAAGTTCAACTCACCTACCAAGTTTCATCGCTTTATCCGTCTTTGGTAATGAATTATCCCACTTTTTCGGTTTTTCGAAATTTTCGACATCGAAAAAGTGGGCGTGGTTATACTCCGATATCGTTCATTTTAAATAGCGATATGAGATGAGTGCCGAGGAATCTACGTACCAAATTTCATCAAGATACCTGAAAATTTACTCAAGTTATCGATTTAAAAGGGCAGGCGGACAGACGGACGGACATGGCGCAATCAAATTTTTTTTCGATACTGATGATTTTGATATATGGAAGTCTATATCTATCTCGATTCCTTTATACATGTACAACCAACCGTTATCCCATCAAAGTCAATATACTCTGTGAGCTCTGCTCAACTGAGTATAAAAAAAGAATAGCAAGGGTAACAATAATGTACAAATGCAATTCAATGTAAATATAGTTCTCATGACAAAATATCTATATTTGTTCCAAACTAGCTTTGAAAAACATAAATATTTGATATATGATAATTTTTGCATGCTAGGTAAGGAACTTTTAGGCCGTTAAATAAATAAATATTAGCCGTAACCAAAGCAGTAGAAACACTGGAAGAGAATAGCTTGAACTGCAGCCGTGTTTTATATTGACAGCCAGACAGCAATTAAGGCAATAATCTCGCATAGCACAGAATCTGAAGGTTTGTTAGGATATAAGCAATCCCTATATATTAGGCCCCGGGGCATATGGGAATAGATGGTATTGTAAAAGCGGATGAACTAGACGCCGTAGACGTCCAAAAAAATTGGGTGAGATTAAGAGAAGGCGAGAGGTGCACATGACTGACAAAGCGAGAAGATTGTGGGTCCAAGCGCGGTACTGTAAAGTGTCGAAGATTATGTGTAGGTCTTACAACTTTAGACTAACAAAGTTGCCTCTGTCATTAAAAATAGAGGACTGTAGACTCATGACGGGTATTCTTATTGCAAACTGCCTTCTATCGTCACATGCCTTTAAATTAGGCTTGGTGAGCAAGATGTAGGAAGTACGGATTGGAGGAGGAAACGATCGAGCCCGTTTTTAGCTCGTGGCCTGCGCCAGCTATTACGCCAGCTAAACGCCAGCTATTAAGAGTGATACAGCTGTCAGATCTAGAAGCAGCAAGTGGCATAACTCCTGGGAAATTTTTATTATTTACCAAGAGGACGGAGTTATTTTACAGCATAGGTCCTGGTTTTTTATAGTGGTTTTCAGTTCGGTCGATAATAAACTTCTGGTAATACTACGGAATCATTCATTCCATGTGAGGTCCTCACGGACGGGCCAATTCAACCTAACCTAGCCTACAGATTTGGATTACAATATGGGTCCGAAATATGTGAAAATTATCTTTTATGACTCCAATTCGATGAAATTATGAATAATCCAAAAATATTAAAATTAGTAAACTAGGCAGCTCCAAAATAAAAACTGAGAGATTTTTCTGCCAAAATTTATTTTAAATAAAAATTTAATTCAACTAATACTAATTTCATTTCTAACTTATCCTCATGTGAGTTTTATCACAACAATTTCTCCAGTATGTTTTTCGCTTCGGATATGTGGAAAAATTCTTCCTAAAAACCCTGAAATAGTGCCATTAAAGAACTCAAAATTAGAGGTATATGAAGCCTGTAAGGCTCATAAAAGTTCATTTAGTGACTCATAATTACAAGGACTCTTTATTTTTTTATTATTATTGCATTGTAATCGGGTTCTGAACTAAATTCTAAGTTTCAAGCGTGTAGCTTATCTGGAAGTTAAACAAATAAATAAATGTAAGGCGCGATAACCTCCGAAGAGATCTAAGGCCCAGCTTCTCTTCCAATTTGCATCGTGCTCCTCTTGATTTTCCCTATAAATTGGGCGGACGGGACCTACATGATTTTATGCCGACTCCGAACGGCATCTGCAAGGCAGATGAGTTTTCACTGAGAGCTTTTCATGGCAGAAATACACCCGGAGCGCTTGCCAAACACTGCCGAGGGGCGACTCCGCTTAGAAAAATTTTCTTCTAATTGAAAAACCATATTTCTAAAATTTTTGATATTGCTTTGCCCGGGGTTTGAACCCAGGGCATCCGGTGTGGTAGGCGGAGCACGCTACCATCACACCACGGTGGTCTGGAAGTTGCTTAAACTTTAATTACAAAATTCGTTCAAATGGCCGGCCGGTCGGGTTGTCAAGCAAAGCTAAATAAAACCGTTTAAAATCGGGAAACGCGACGCGCATAAACTTTCAAAAATATACCTATAACAGAAAAGTGCAGTGATAAAAAACATTTACAAGTAGCCCAAATTTCATAAACAAATTTAATTATGTTCATATTATCACTAGTAGTATATTTGCACTTGTGATATATAAATAAATAAATGTAAGGCGCAATAACCTCCGAAGAGATCTAAGGCCGAGCTTCTCTTCCAATTTGCGTCGTGACCCTCTTGATTTTCCCTACAAATCGGCCGGACGGGACCTACATGTTTTATGCCGACTCCGAACGGCATCTGCAAGACAGATGAGTTTTCACTGAGAGCTTTTCAGCAGAAATACTTCAGAGCTTCATAGCAGAAATACACCCGGAGCGCTTGCCAAACACTGCCGAGGGGCGACTCCGTTTAGAACAATTTTCTTCTAATTGAAAAACCTTATTTCTAAAATTTTGATGCTGCTTTGCCCGGGGTGTGAACCTAGGGCATATGGTGTGATAGGCGGAGCACGCTACCATCACACCACGGTGGCCGCCGATACACCATAAAATAAAGAAAAAGAAAACATTAGAAGTGCAAATTAAAGCACATAGAACATACATACATACGTACACATAGTACACCACAAAAAGTGCACATTGGGCAATACTCACAAAATGAAATTTTTGTGACAATAAATCACCTGTTATGAAAATTGATATAAGGTTAGTTTGAACTGGCGGGTCCATGAGGACCTCATATACACTGAATAAGTCCGTAGTGTTACCAGAAGTTTGTTTTAACGACCGAACTGTAAAAACGCTATCAAAAACGAGGACCTAAGTTGTAGGATTTAAGCCACTTGCTGCTTCTAGATCTGACAGCTGTATCACTAGCTGGAGTCTTGTCCTGGCAAGCGCAGGGCAAGAGCACAGAACGTGCTCTATCGTTTCCTCCTCCAGCCCGCACTTCCTACATCTGCTATCAGTGACCAAGCCTAATTTAAAGCCATGTGACGCCAGAAGGAAGTATCCAGTCAGAATACCCGTCATGAGTCTAAAGTCCTCTCTTTTTAATGATAGAAGCAACTTTGTTAGTCTAAGGTTGTAAGACCTGCACAAAATCTTCGACACTTTACAGCCCCGCGCTTGACCCACGTCTTTCCTGCTTGGTCGATCATGTGCACCTCTCGCCTTCGCTTAATTTCGCACAGTCTAATTGGGACGTCTATGGAGCAAGCTTCAAGGGATGCGCCCTTTGTAGCTAATTCATCCGCTATTTCATTCCCATCTATTCCCGTATGCCCTGGGACCCAATATAGATGTATGCTTCTCCCTATCCCGATTCTCTCCAGGGACTGCTTACACTATAACAAGCATTTAGGTGCTGTGGTATGCGAGATTATTGCCTTAATTGATGCTTGACTGGCAATATAAAAGTTAACACGTTTGCAGCTTGGGCTATTTTCTTCCAGGGTTTCTACTGTTTTGGTTACGGCTAATATTTCCACTTGGATAACGCTACAGTAATCCGGCAGCCTGTAGGATCTGTTTATTTCCGGATCAGCACAGTATACCGCAGACCCTACTCCTTCCACTACTTTGGAACCTTCTGTGTACACATGTATCACCTCGTCCGTCATTTGAGCACACTTGCGCCAACCGTCCACCTCTATTTTGGCCTTAAGATCGCCCTCGAAGCGCAGATAGGGAAACAGGTAGTCTGCTCGTCTTGTGATTGATGACGCTATACTACTATGGCCGTATGGTCGGCGCTCAAGCTGCCCTAGGTACCGAGCCTGGTTGCAGTTGTGAACGCTATGTTCTTTGCTACTGCGATGGGAAACGTGTGTCGAGAAGCACCTTAAGGGATTCCTCATTATTACATGACCATTCCCCGTTCTCTTACCTTATTAGTCCCTGGACTATGTTTCCCCTTGCTAGAACTTTTTTCAACCATGCTGCTTCGCTGGAGCCTACAGAAACTTTTCCCTACAGAAACTTTTCTACTCGTCCGGGAAATTTCACGCTTTTAGATCCCTGTAATCGTCTCGACACGCTTCGCTTTCCACGGTCGTTGCTAGCTAAACAATTATTTTACCTGTCTTCTTATAACACTCAGCTCATTGCTACACAATGGCAGCTTTGCTTTTCCTCTGAATCTTGTTAGAGGACAAGCTTTGTTATACGCAGTCATAAGCATCCTGGTTAGGAATTCATTAGACTCCTCCAGTTCCTTCACATTGGCAACCTCTTTGGGTTGTCCCAGTTTTGTTTCTACCTGTTTCTGGAATTTAGTCCAGTTCGTTGACCTAGGGTTTCCAAAGTTCCCTCCCTTCTCTACCCTCTTTAGGGGGATGCTGAAACTGACATACGCATGATCGGGGAAGGAGGGTCTATCAAGAACCATCCAATCATAACTTGATTCATCACGTTCGAAGCTCAATGTAATATCCAGAACATTGCTGTATGTTGGACCAATGTATGTAGAGACATTTCCCCTGTTGGCTATCTGCAAATTGGTCTGCAGGATGTAACAAAATAGAGATTCGCCTCTCTCGTTCGTATCTGCTACTCCCCACGCATTGTGGTGGGCATTTGCATCCGCGCCTATGACGAACTGCCCTTTGCGCCCTTCGTCCTGTACTAGCCTCTTGCACTCCATTGGTAGAGCCTCCGCAGCATGGGCCATGTAGCAGGATGCCGGGATAAATGCCTGCTTATTATTCTGCTCAACGGCCACCATTACGAGGTCAGTAGTATAATTAAGCAGTATATATGAATGCAGCTGTTTCCTTATCATTACTACAGCTCGCACCCGTCTTTCCGTTTGCGCGTAGTAAACGCCATATCCGCACGCGCTAAGTCCAGAAACCTTTCCTCCCGATGAGAGCCACGGCTCCTGGATCAGCGCCACGTCAAACGAACCCTCCCCAAGGGTTAGGAGGAGTTCGCTCGACGCCACTTTACTGTGTTGGAAGTTTATCTGTAGGACTCGCAGCACAATTGGGCTTTCGTCTTGACGTCGTCGTCCTCCCCTTGCGAGGAGAGTATTCGAGGCCCCCTTCAGCCTCTCGTGACTGTTGTGCCGGGTGTTCCTCTGTGCGAGTCACAGCACCATTTGGCGGTTTGTCCTCTTCTAACACCTTCGTGGTGACGTCGGCTACCTCCACCTGTCTTTTTTCCTTTAGGCTTTTGACGTCCTTTTCGACTTCGCCTACTTCCAGCGTGTTAGGATTTTTATCCTCGGGACTTCTTTTCCTGAGTCGCATATAAATTGATATAAAAAAAAAGTATGAAAAAATTTAATATAAATGCTGTGTTCGAAAAAATCGGAAAAAGAAAAAAGTACGGTGTTGCAAAAAAAAAAACAAACAAAACTGACATGAGGGCGGTGCTCCAAAGGAATCTGCAAAGAAAAAAATAAATTGTTTGAAAGAAAAAATCAAAAATAAATAAAAGAGATTGAATAAAAACCTGAAAATAAAGTTAATGAGAAATATAAAAAATGTTACTAAGCACAATATCAAATATGATAATTCATTTAAAAATACATCTGTGCTTAAGTTTTAATTAAACAAGTAAGGACGGGACTGTAGGTGCCGATTACTTCATACCTTTCATGAATGGGGCTGAACAATAATCTTATCCCATTCGTAATCTCCAAATATTCGGCTGTATAAGATAAGAAATATATAGTGAACAGATGTGCATACCTAAGCGATTTTTAAGATAAATATGAAATAAAAAAAAAAATAGGTAGGTACTTTGTGCGAGGATGCAAAGTTTCACGTTTGTTGTGGTCTTCATGTAAAAACTATGACTGCGAATAACGTATTTCAACAATATATGACGTAAGCGTAAGTATTTGATGAAATTTAAAGCTTGTAGCCGTAAAAAGGGGGAAAAATTACAGTTTATATGAGGTATATAATATAAATACCACCGATCTCTATGATTTTTTCAAACAACAGTATATGCTATATACGTAAGCATTTGGAGAAATTTGAAGCTTCCAGCTGTTAAAATGGGGAGAAATTGTGAAAAGTTTGTTATCTGAATAATCGATTGTGTGAGATATATACAATATATACCACCGATCTCTATGATTTTTTCACACAAAAATATATACTATATATGCAAGCAATTGGTGAAATTTGAAGCTTCTAGCTGTTAAAATGGTGCAGAAATTGCGAAAAGTTTTTTATCTGAACAATCGGTTGTATGAGATATATACTATATATACCACCGATCTACAACAATATATGCTTTATACGTAGGCATTTGGTGAAATTTGAAGCTTCTAGCTATTAAACTGGGGCTGAAATTGCGAAAATATATATTGTAACGAATTTGCTTGCAAATCCTCTTATTTGCCCTTTTGCTAAGTTCGTATCACTAAACTGTTGAATAAATAACTCCAATATTGAATAATGGAAAAATTGCCTTTATTAAAGTACTTCACAATAACACTTATACTTTGCAACTAGCTGGCTTAATAACCAAACTGATAGCTTTAATGAAACTGGCTTTAAATTTAATACTGCTATGGCTCGCTAGACAGCGTCCTAATCGAAACTGCCTGATAGCTCAAATCAAACTGAAATCCAGCGCCTCTACATTTGCTGCTCTCTGATTTCAACGTTCGCATCTTCTAGGCGCTTCCATTTCCAGAATCTACTATTTGCCATCAGCTCTCAAACTTCTCAGCTGTAACTACAATTGCACGATTTTATAGCTTCTCTCATTGCATACTTTCAGGAGTATCTCAGATATATGCATGTGTTTGTGCATTGATTCTCCGCTGCTCGTATACGTACATGGTACATATGTGTAGACACAATTATTGTTTCGTTTGTGTAGATACATAGAGATTGATCTATGGATGTGCATGATATCACTGTTTAGCATCGGCTTAGAGTTGGCAGCACCCCTTAGTTTCGCTAATATTCGTAACACTGCCCTCCACCTAAGTCTGATCGTCCCGATCAGACAAATCTCCCGCTCTAAACGTTGCCAGCCTTTCCAAATGGACCACTTTTATTTTGGTTCGTGGTTTACCGATGGTTGGTATGCGGTACACTACATCGTTGATCCTTTTTACAACTTTGTATGGGCCTTCCCAATTACACTGCAATTTCGGGGACGACCCTTTTTTACGTTGTGGGTTGTATAACAGCACCAAATCTTCTTCCTGAAAACCTCCCGAATTAATTGCTTTATCGTATCTGGCCTTCATCTTGTCACTCATAATCTTTGTTCGTTGCCTTATCAGATCATGTATTTCTCTTAGCTCTTCTTCCAAATCACAGAGGAGTTCTTGGCTTTTCTCTCCGCGTTGGCATCTATCCCAAACTTCAAATCAGCTGGCAGTCTAAGGTCATTGCCAAAAATTACTTTTGCAGGGGTTTGGCCTGTTGTCTCATGCACTCCTGATCGGTAAGCCATCAAGAATAATGGTATGCGGGTATCCCACTCTTTATGGTACTTGTCTACTACTTTCCTTAAGTACACCTCCAATGTTCTATTGAATCGTTCTACCATACCATCGGATTGAGGATGCAATGGAGTTGTCCGTGTTTTTCCAATACCCAATGATTTACACATTTCCTGGAACACAGCTGATTCGAAATTTCTGCCTTGGTCAGAATGTAACTCCATTGGTACACCATACTTTGCAACCCAATTGTTTATAATATATTATATACCTCTGGCCATTTGCTGAAATAATCCATAACTACCAGTACATATTTGTTTCCGCTGTTGCTAGTAGGAAATGGACCGGCGACATCCATAGCGATCCTTTCAAATGGCGCACCTGAGTTATATTTCTTCATCTGGCCATGACTTCGGGTTCTGGGCCGCAAACCTCGCAGTTCGCAATCCACTCAGTGACCGACTTACGGCAACCAACCCAATAGAATCTCTGTTTAATCTTCTCGAGCGTCTTCGTGATTCCAAGATGACCTCCGCTTGGACCATTATGCAGCTCGCTGAACACTTCAGGAATCCTCTTTCTGGGAACAACTATCAGTTTCTTCTTGCATTTACCATCCTCACTCTCTCATACTCGATGGAGGCAACCGGATATCAATTCTAAACTATTCCACTGTGCGCAATATGACTTCGCAATGGGACTCTCTGCTGACATCTCTTCTTTCTTTGGTCTTTCGTTTCGTTAGAGCCCTTGCATAACACGTGACAGATCTGTCTCTTCTAGCTGACACTTTCTTAGCTGTTCCTTGTCCCATTCATCTATACATGTTATATTCATTATCCGGACATCTATAATATCTTCTTTAGCCTCGGCTTTTGAACAGTGCTTGCATTCCAAACTACATGCTCTTCTCGACATTGCATCGCCATTTCCATGGGTACTACCTTTTCGATGCTCAATGGAAAAGTCATAGCTTTGTAGTCGCTCGATCCACCGTGAAAATTGTCCTTCCGGATTATGGAACTGCAGAAGGCATTTTAAAGCTGCGTGGTCTGTCCTGACACGGAATCGCTGGTCGTAGAGGTATTTGTGAAAATGTTTAATGCACTCTACTAATGCCAACAGCTCTCTCCGCGTAACGCACTAGTTCCTCTCTGGTTTTCCAATGGAACGGCTGTAATATGCAACTACCATCTGTATCTAGACGTTGCTCCTGGAATCGGATATGCCAACATTGGGGCAGTGCACAAACGCACTTTTAATTTTTGGAAAGCTACTTCTTGCCCCTTCTTCCATTCAAAAGCTTTATTTTTTTCTTGTTAGCTCTTGCAGACTATGGGCTACGCTGGCAAAATTTGGTACAAATCGGCGGTAATATGTGCACAGCCGAAGGAAACTTCTCAATTCATGCAGATTCTGTGGTCTTGGCCAATCCTTTACTGCCTCTATCTTTTCATTCACTGTATGGATACCTTCTGTCGTTACCTTGTGACCCAAATAATTTGCTTCCTTTTTAAACAGCGCACACTTTTTGGGACTTAACTTCAGACCAGCGCCAGCTATTCTCTGGAAAACTTCATCTAAGTTTTTAAGATGTTCATCAAAGTTCTTGCCCAATACGATGATGTCGTCCAGGTACACCAAGCATTTAATAACTCCGGCATTCTTCTGTTGTGATCCATTCAGTGCTTCCAAAATTGTGTCTACCCAATCTGGTCTTTGAGCTTTGTATGCTGGTTTACTCAATAGGGAGGCAGTTTCCTGAGTCAATACCGTTTCTGCAAATGTTGACTTTGGGTTTGCGTATGTGGCTCGCTTCGTTTCCACGTCTCGTATGCCATTTATAAAGCTCTGAGTTTTTACCCTTTCCGTGTATTCCACGGATGCGTCGGCATTCGCCAAATGTGCAAGCCTCTCGACATCTGACGCAAACTCCTGCAAAGTCTCATTAGCCTTTTGGTAGCGGTTTTGCAACTCTATTTGGTGTATCTTCTTCCTGTGTTCGCTTCCGTATTGCCTCTCTAGAGCGCTCATCAATGTTTCGGGAATAGTCTGTGGGATTTCAGCAGCAGACCCTTTCAATGCCACGAATAGTGCAGCAACTTTATCTTCAGCACTCCAGTTGTTCACTGCTGGGGTCTTCTCAAACTGAATCTTAAACACCTGGAAAGGAACAGAACCGTCAAAGGATGGTGTTTTTACCTTTGGATTTCTTGCTGAACCAGCTGGGCTATTTAGTTGTAACTGCTCCATACGACCTTTTAAATCATCTACTTCTGCCTGAAATTGAGCCATTTTTGCATCCTGCGATTCCAGTTTTGATGATACCTGTTCCAAAATTTCTGCCGGCATTTCAGTTATACGTGCCTCTTGCGCTTCCAATTGAGATGCCATATATGTATTTTGGTCTTCCAGTTGAGATGACACTTGCGAAGTCATTCCTGAAATACGTGCCTCCTGTGATTCCAGTTGGGATGCCATATATGTCTTCTGCTCTTCCAGTTGGGATGCCATATATGTCTTCTGTTCTTCGAGCTATGTTTCCATCTTGGATGTTATTCGTGTCTCTTGGGATTCCATCTGTGATGAAATATACGTTTTCTGTTCTTCCAGTTCCGATGTTATACGGGTTTCCTGCGATTCTAGTTGTTTTTCCATCTTGGATGTTAATGTCGACGTTTGTGCAGATATTGCAGCTAATATTGTGTTCAAGTCTGTGCTCGCCATTGTCTGCGGTGTTTCGTTTTTCTCCTCAATTTTTGTTGTTGTCTCGTCGCCATCAAGATGAAAGTTATACTCTTCCACATCAATTCCTTCTGCTTCCATTGCCTCTCGTAGCCGTGCCTGAAGTTCAAATTTAACGCCGCTTGTATTCAATCCACGGCTCTCCAACTCCTTCTTCAGTTGCTGGATCTTCAATTCACTGAACTTTGCTATGTCCTTGCTGTCCTCTGGAATTTATTCAAAAATTCCTCTTCTGACACCAATTGTAACGAATTTGCTTGCAAATCCTCTTATTTGCCCTTTTGCTAAGTTCGTATCACTAAACTGTTGAATAAATAACTCCAATATTGAATAATGGAAAATAAAGGCCATTTTTCAAGTACTTCACAATAACACTTATACTTTGCAACTAGCTGGCTTAATAACCAAACTGATAGCTTAAATGAAACTGACTTTCAATTTAATACTGCTATGGCTCGCTAGACAGCGTCCTAATCGAAACTGCCTGATAGCTCAAATCAAACTGAATTCCAGCGCCTCTACATTTTCTGCCTTTTATATACTCTGATTTCACCGTTCGCATCTTCTAGGCGCTTCCATTTCCAGAATCTACTATTTGCCATCAGCTCTCAAACTTCTCAGCTGTAACTACAATTGCACGATTTTATAGCTTCTCTCATTGCATACTTTCAGGAGTACCCAATGAAGTTAAGCGAAGTAAATTAGTAACACCACGCAATGTACTCGAAATACCACTCATCAGATTGGCAAATTTAGCGACATACAAAACTACCAAATGGTGATTGGAAGGGTAAAGTAACTTTGCATGAACCGTCACCATCAATGGTTGCAAAGACAAATTTAACCCATAATACTGGCGATCTAAAAGGAGTTTAATATAGCTGAGAGTGAACGTGGTCGTAATCAGCCTTCATGTGTTATGTTTAGGCGTACGGTAAATGATCGTACCAAATCCAGACTTCCCTCCGATAGGGCAGTTGTATTCAAGAATCCCACATTCTTCACGAATATTGAAGGAAAAGATGTTAAATTGGTGGGGGTGCCCAGTACAGTCAACTCCCAAGAAGATGTTGAAATATTATTCCCAATTATCGATTCATTAACGCTGCAAAGTACATCGGAGTGGTTGTTTTGTGTGCGGGGTTTAATATAGAATGAGGGACCTTAGTTAAAATATGAAATAAAATAATTTTGTCCAATTGAATGCCACATACAGCTACATAAGTGATTGGAAATTGATTAGTACATATGCACTCAAGTTGGTTTATACTCATATGGCGTCGTAAGCTTAGGGCAGTCCTAATCTTCTCCAGTTTAGTGCTCTGTGCGCTTTGGACTTGGGTCTTCTTTATATCCAAACCATACCAAAAGATGCAAAATTTACTGATCTCATACAAACAGATAATCCACAACAGCATGTTTATTTATTACAAAAATTAATATCACAAGCAAATCGTGTATTACGTTATCAACAACAACAGCAATCTCATACAGCCTCGAGTATTGAACATAATTCATTGCGTACCCGTGGTCCTACCGGGAGCATACCCGTACCGGCTGCAGCACATAGTGGCAAGAATTCTGGTATTGTGCTTCGTTAAGCCGACAACGAGTCCACCAACTATCAGCCTAGTCGAAACATCAGAACAAACACTCGCAATTGTTGCACGTCGCAAGAAAATACATACGGCTGGTGCCAACTATTCCTTCCAAGAGGAACGTCTGAAAATACTTGAAAATTAACAACGCGAACGTAACGCCGGCATGGATGAATTCCAGAACAATATGGATTATGATCGCGCTCTAACATCAGTCGAACGTCAGGCCAATTGAATGAAAGTCTGCTGCCTATGCCATATACAGGTGCATTGCAAGTGTTGTCTGCATTATGCCGCTCGTCCAAACTTTCCGTCATATCGAATTCACACTAAAATTAGCTGGATTTGAGCATATGCGTGAAATAGTAATTTTGCATGTTTGAATTGTATCCAAGCTTTAGAAATACTGAGACCTCTCCAAAGTGTTGTGGTCTTCAAGTGAAGACACATATGTTTGTACAGAATACACTACAATGAAATCGTAACATCGCAGATCATATGACAAAGGCGGATTTGAAGGAATGGTAAGACTAGTGAGCACAATCAGCAGCTATTATGGCAGGGCTGAGATGAAAAACATTAATTTTTTTCTTTTTGTAGGTACTTTGTATACTTGAGGAGCATGATGATGAAAGCTTCCAACGGAAATTCATTCGATGCACCAAATGGAGATACATGCTGTGAATGTGAGTAAAAATGACCTATTTTAAATAGGTTTTTATGAATTTTACGTCCATGTTGGATTCTACCGCTGCGTCTTGTTACCCACTATGCTGGCTGTGTCATAATTGCCGCATGACTCTTAAGCCCTATGCTAATCTCAAATCGAGTTCTGTCGAACGTAGTGCGCCTGGTGCTAATAATATTACACATACGGAAAGCTCGCGACCAACCAGCCCCAAATGAGGTAGAATCTGACCTTCCAAGTTTTGAATTTTGAGAAAACGCAGTAGTAGCCGAGCGTCGGGTTGCAGTGATCTTGGCAGTACTGAGAAGTATTTGTTGAAGCCGCCAGTAGGCATATAAAAGCCCCTTATCTACTGACACTGTTTATTAAAACACAATATATTGACTATATTCGAAGAAGCATTTCTGTAAATGCGTTGAATTCAAAATAAACTAGTAAACAAACCTTGAATGTTCACAGGCGTTACATTCAAAAATGTTTGCTCAATGAAATTCTGATGTAGTAATTTTGCCAGTCACCTCATTCGTATGAGGTGATTGAAATAAAAATTATCGTTAAATTCATCAAAGTTAAAACGAGAGATAAAAACGTGATTCAAAATTTTAATATTAATTGATTAATTTAATTGATTTGGAAAAAATTTGAAATATGATTGGCTAACTTAAAAACAGGAATTCTGACTTAAGTCACGTGTAAACGCTTTAAGGCTTGCGATTTTCTTAATAACTTAAAACCACGGCAAAGCCAACCAAAATGAAGCATTTTACAAGCATATAAGCTATAAGCATGGAAATTTAGCATGTATATCCCTCAAACACTGCAGCAAACAAATACAGAAACTATCTAAGCAAAAAGAAGATCTAAAATTTCTCTTAGAATGCAAACGATACGGACATATCTCTTATCACTTAACAAATTCATTCAGACACGTTGAAATTAACACCACTTCTAAAAAGATAAGACAACAGATTTATAAGTCAAAACAAAATTTTCTGATGAAAATATTAAATTTAGAAATCACGCAAACCAACATTAACATCAAGCTTACAAAAGATCTATTAAATCAGGCTCAACAACAATTAAAATTTACTTTAAATGAGGTAGAACTTAACACATTTGTCAATAAACAAGGTTTCCTCAGTCAAAGGATCGCAGAAAGAAAGAAAACTATACTTACGTCAAAAATAAATAAACTTAAGAAAGAAAAAATTAAGAAACTTAAAATAACAACAAACGATAACTGGTTCGTAAATAAAACAACGATTGATTTCCCTAACGAAGTTAAATGGATATTTTCACTTGGAAAAAAAAATTCACAGTACCAATGACAAAATCAAATTTTTCACCTATACACATCATAGCAGAAATTGAACAAATTATACAATCATTTGAAAACGAAAAGGATAAAGAAATCGCGCGTAACAAAGTGAGCAATGGAATTCTCCAATTTAAGCGTAACATTAAGCATAATGAAGCCCAAAAATTTATATTAGTGGCATTTTATAAGGCGAAAGCCTTCGTCGGCAAATACAAGAACGAAATTGTTTTAACAGAGGCTGACAAGGGAAAGAAAACAGTAGCAATGTATAAAACTGAGTATACAGAGAAAATGAGTAAGGTAATCGAAAACAAAAACACTTACAAAGCAACAAGAACTGACCTTACAAATACTTTACAAAAGAAAAACAACAGAATAGTTGACGATCTTTACAAAAACAAACATATCAATTATAGAGAGAAACAACAACTCACTTGCTCTGCGGCTTCGGCACCTAGAATATATGGATTGCCAAAAATACATAAGCCTGAAATGCCTTTACGTCCTCTTGTTTCTTCAGTACAAATTGTCAAAGTACGTTGGAGATATTCTACAAGCTTTATTATCGGAAAAATACAATGTTAAGAATTCGTTCAACCAAAAAGATAAATTAGCCAATATAAGGTTATGTGATGATGAAATTCTAATGTCCTTTGATGTCGTTTCATTGTTCACTAACATACCAACAATGTTAGCCTCGAAAATAATTCTAGGAAAATGGAACCAAATAAAAGAAAAAACCAATATTCCAAAGCCGTAATTCCAGGAGATATTAGATCTCTGCCTTAAAGACAATAATTAGTTTATGTTTGATAATAAGCTTTATACGCAAACGTTTGAAATGCCTATGGGCAATCTAATTTCACCTACAATCGCTGACATATTTATGGATGACTTACTTGACACTGCTATTTTGCAACTTAAGCAACGATTTGATATAGACATAAAATTTATATGTAAATATGTGGACGATCTCTTGGCTATAATTAGACGTAACGACGCGAACATTATTCTAGATATTCTGAATAAATATCACAAAAAACTGCAATGGAAATGGAAGCCAACTCCAAAATATCTTTTCTTGATGTCTGCATCCATAGGGAGAAACACAACCTTTTTCTTGACTGGTATTCAAAACCTACCTCTTCTGGACGCTTAATAAACTACCTTTCCTCGCAGCCGACCAAATCTAAGATTAATACAGCAAAAAATTTCATACATAAAATTTTGAACTTAAAGAGCGGTACGCAGATCACAAGAAACTAAAAATTCCATATAAAAACGCTCAAGGAATGTACGCAGTTCACAAGAAATTTAGCACGATATTTTACTACTATTTTTCCATCAAATTTGCATACGCCAACAACGCTTTCCGCAAGAAATATGTCAAGTGCCATATATTTCTTGAAGAAAAATGTAAAAAAACTGGAAAAATTAGGTAAGCACATGGTTTTTTAATTTTTCTGCAATAAATAATTATTATTTTGTTATAGTTTGTTATAATAGCTGCAGCACCAAAACGCAAAAAGGGCATAGTGAATTTCACGGCGGAGGAGAAACAGGCACTTATAAAGGAAGTGACATTCTTTACATTTCTTTTGTTTATGTGCTCTTCTTCTTGCTTGTTTGACTATTCACCGTGGATTTTTAAACGTCAAAATTACTTTCATACTACTATTTTCCACGCAAGAAAAAAGGCTAAATTTTTCTTGAGCAATTACTTGTGATCTGCGTACCGCTCTTAAGCCACAAAACTTTCCATAATGCCAATATACAAAAAATGTTTAATATTTTACGCAGCAACAGTTATCCTAATAATTTAATACGAGAGCTAATAAACCAAGAAATCATGAAATCCAGCAACCAACCTAACAAAAGAACAAATTTAGAAACGAGAGCAGCGAAAAAGTTTTACAGCGTGACATACATACCCAAACTTACCGAAAAAATTGATCACAGCATAATAAAAACAACAAACACGTAATGTAAGCAAACACAACGATATTTACAATAACAAAGTGTCCTGTAGATCTCCATCAAAAAACAACGTCATTTACGAAATTATTTGCAAAGGAAAACCAAACGACGAATGCGGCAAAATATATATTGACACAACAAAGCGTCCCCTAGGTGGTAGACTGGGCGAACATGAAGCGGATATAAGAAAACAAAAGAACAGTACAGCGTTATCACAACACATAGTATCAAGTGGACACTCAGCTGACTTTACTAATGCGAAGATTATTTACAGGGAACGGAAAGAAACAACAAGATACACTTTGGAAAGCCTGAGAATAATGGAAAGAAGAG
Organism: Eurosta solidaginis; assembly: GCF_040869045.1. Taxonomy (NCBI): domain Eukaryota; kingdom Metazoa; phylum Arthropoda; class Insecta; order Diptera; family Tephritidae; genus Eurosta; species Eurosta solidaginis. The sequence continues at coordinate 139,753,156 of NC_090320.1, read as the reverse complement.
AAAAGACAATTAACAAGAAAGAAGACACAGGCATCTGCTTACATTACGTGTTTAGGAAAATAGCTTTTAGTATTGACGAGATTACCACTGATGACATGATACGAAACTTTTATTCTCTCTCAATTCGTTTCCAGGAATGGATCTTGAAGTTCATTCGATTGTAAACAAAAATTCGTTCGTTTCCAAGAATGGGTCTTGAACATCAGATGGCTATAGAGTTGCCTAAACTACCCAAAAAAAAAAAAAAAATCCAAGAAATCCGTTCGGTTTCATTATTTTCAAAAAATCAGCAAGTAGGGTGATAAAAACTTATTAAAATTTATAAAAAAGGCAAAGTTTTGTAGAAATATTTTGTGGTAGATAAGTGAAAAAATATGAAATAATATATTTCGATTGCGTTGCTTTGCTTTGTTGCGCTTGCATCGCCATAAGATAACAATGAACGGCTAGCCCTTTTTTCACTTTGATGCGACCAAAATATTTATTTACATACATATGTATATCCACATAAAATAAAAAAACGCAAAAAATTTATAAGAAATTACGAAATTAGATCACGTGGTGAAGTATCTGCGTTGTCGTCCGCAAAAGGCTGTTAATTATACATGTTGCGTTAACCTATACGTATACCTACAATTTATCTCAGCTGTCAAAAGTGGAATGCTGCAACGCTCCACAAAAACCTGGCCTTTATGCATCCATTTACATCAATGCGAAGACTAAGAAGCTGACTTTTTCTCCAATCGAAAGCTGCTGTCAAAACCCGTTTCGTGTGCAGCCCTTCGATGAAAGGTGTTGTCACTGATAAATTTTCCACGGGTGAAAAATAGTTATTTTTTCTTCGGATTTGTAATCCTGACAAAAATTCGAGTTTTTTGATATCCCATTTGACAATCTTGAGTAAGTTTTCAGTGAAAATTATAAATTAAACCTTAACCATGTAAAATACCCCAAAGTTATTCTGAAATGCCCAAATTTGATTTTGAGTATGATGGTATCTATGACCAATATTATAAAAAATGCACATTTTCACGTGCTCTGAGAGAGCGAGAAGTTTCATATCATGTCATCTGTGGAGATTACCATTGCGTTTAGATGGTATTGATTGACTGTCCATAAATGTTCAATGTTTTTATGTTTTTCAAAAGTGTTGTGTGTTCAAAAACAATAGTTCTAAATAATGTAGTTCTAATAAATGTTCAATGTTTTTATGTTTTTCAAAGGTGTTGTGTGTTCAAAAACAATAGTTCTAAATAATTTCAAAAGAGAAAAAACCCACGGCAGATTGAAATATTGTAAGTTGGTTTTTTATGTATTATTATCTGTTTTTAGTTGATTTTTCATACGGATTTATCAAGCTCAATATATTTTGTATGTAATTTAACATTTTTTGTATTTTTTTGTTTGTAACAGATTTAACAAATAAACACATACCCCTGCTGATAAATGTTCAATGTTTTTATGTTTTTCAAAAGTGTTGTGTGTTCAAAAACAATAGTTCTAAATAATTTCAAAAGATAAAAAACCCACGGCAGATTGAAATATTGTAAGGTGGTTTTTTATGTATTATTATCTGTTTTTAGTTGATTTTTCATACGGATTTATCAAGCTCAATATATTTTGTATCTAATTTAACATTTTTTGTATTTTTTTGTTTGTAACAGATTTAACAAATAAACACATACCCCTGCTGATGCTAAAAAGCTATTAGCGAAACGTTGGGTTAGAAAGTGGAATAATGTAATTTTATTTCGCACTTAAAAAAACTTAGACCGGAAAAGCCTAATAATATAGCTTCAGATTCAACAAGAACTGGTCGGAAATATATAATACACGGCAAAATCATTTAATGTGTGGTCAACCAAGTCTTCAGATGAGAAAAAGGCAGTCGAACTTAAGTTCTATGAAAAGGACAACAGCTGTTACCGAACACTTTTCTAGAAATCTGCTCTTAACAAGCTTTTATGCTAACAGCACCGCAGCTTAATATGAGGTTTCTTAGATTTTGCGCCCCTAATTGGCATTAGGCGTTTTTAGAAAATTTCACTAACTCTTGATTGAAGCCTTAAGACGTAAACTAGTTCAAAAGCATCACAGCTCGAGCTTCGTTTTCTTTTCTAAATTTTAATAAGAGTTAGAGAGAGAAAAGTGTCATGAAACAATCTCAAAGCCAAAACATATTTTGGTTTGATTTTATAACTTGTTTTATGTTGAGACGAAATTCTAGTTGGCCTCGTGCCTGTGGCCGAGTGCATATGTTCTGTGGCAGACCGCGGGTCTGCATTAGGGTTCTGGTGTCCTCGCTCGGAGTGAGTGAGTGAATTTGGGTTTGATTTTTTTGAAATTTTAAATTTTAATGGGCCGAATGCCTTTGTTTTCTGTGGCAGATGCGGATCTGCATTAGGGTGATTGGTTCTTGAAAATTGTAATTAAAAATAGGCCGATGGCTTTTATGTTCTGTGGCAGATAGCGGATCCGCGTTAGGGCTTTTCTGGTATCCTCGTTGTGGGATAACAAGTGAGTGGGATGGCGTCCTCGCTCGGGGGAGCGAGTCGATTGTGGTATATTTTCTGGTGTCCTCGCTTTGATTTGGTTCTCGATAGGAAGGTGGAGTTCGGAGGGGAGTGAGGGAGAGGAACGGAGGGATTGTTAGGAGGAGGATCAGTTTGGCAAGTAGTCGTTTCACCCGACCCTTCTCTGTCAGAAGGTCAACTACACGTACTCGGTTATCTTCGCCGGGGTGTACCTTGAACACTCTACCCAGCCTCCATTCGTCTTTGATCCATTCTCTTTGATGACAACTAGATCATCCACCTTAAGATTCGGTTTCAACTGTTTCCACTTCACTCGTTTTTGAAGTTCGGAAAGATATTCGGTTTACCATCGCCGGCAGAAGGTGTAATGGAGGGCTTTGAGCTTCTGCCATCGGTTTACCATGGAAGCGGGGGCTTCGTTCACGTCCGGTTCTGGTGGAGCTAGAAGATGGCTGCCGGTTAGGAAATGTCCTGTGGTTAGTGGCTCCAGGTCCGTTGGGTCACTGGATGCCGGGGCTGAGAGGCCGTGAATTGAGGCATGCCTCGATCCGGCACAAAAGGGTTTAGAACTCCTCCATGGTATACTTATGAGGAGAAGCGACCTTTTTGAAGTGACTTTTGAAGCTCTTCACTCCCGCTTCCCACAGGCCGCCCATATGTGGAGCAGCGGCGGGGATAAAATGCCAGCTCAATAACTTGGTGGTTATACTTTGAGACTGTTTTGTCTCGGCTTTCTACCAGAAAGGCTTTAAATTCGGATCGTAAAGATCTTGACGCTCCGACAAAGTTTGTACCATTGTCGGAGTAGATGCATTTCGGACAACCTCCTCTCGCGATAAAACGTGAAAAGGCTGCGAGAAAGCATGGGGTGCTCAGATCACTAGTGGCTTCTAGGTGGATTGTCTTGGTGGGGAAACAGACAAAAAGGCACACGTAGCCTTTGGAAAGTCGGCACCCCCTGCGTGGTAGCTTTTGATTTCGAAAGGCCACGCAAGGTGTACCCCGGTATTGGTAGACGCGCGCGTAAAAGTAGTACGATCGCAGGGAAGGGTACCCATAAGTTGGGATTGCGCCTGCTTTCGGTGAATAATGCAGGTTTTGCAATTATGGATGATGGCTCTGATCATGGTCTTGACCTTCGGAATCCAATATTCGGTTCGGATAAGACGGAGCATGAGCTGGTTATCGCCATGAGGGGAATCATGATGAATCATCATGACTGTAAGACGAGACAGCCTGCAATTATAAGGCAAGACGATCGGATGACGCTCGTTGTATGACATGTCTTTTGAAGCCACTAGACGCCCCCCCCCCCCCCCCCCCCTGTTCTAATAATATCATCTTTGTCGATGTATGGGTTGAGTGACAGTATTTCACTCTTGCGATCAATAGGTTCCCTATTTTTCAATTTTAAATATTCTGTACCATAGAATTGTTTCTGGCAGACTCTTATTAATGCTTGAGTTGTTGCCTTAATCTCATCGGCTGAGATTATGCACGACTTTTCGTGGAAAACTGCTATAGTTTTAGGATGCGTTCTTTTATAGAATCTCCTAACATAGGATAGGACTTTCAAACCCTGGGCAAATTTGAAAAGCGATCGAGAAGATCTTCTTGTTCGGCCTTTGTGACGGCATACGACTGTGCTTTCTCTTTTTCTCCTCATATGATGTATGGTAATCCGTTTCCTGTACTGGCCATTGGTCCCTGCCACCACAACGAATTGTTGAATAATTCACCCGCTGGTAGACCTATGTTCCTAAATTTGCTGGATTTGATTCTGAATCCACATGTAGCCAGTCCTTGCTTCCGACCATGTCGATGATCTTCGTGATGCGGTGTACGACGAAGGTTGACCAAGAACAAGGCGGTTTCCGTAGCCATGCGAGGAAAACGCTGGAATCAGTCCATAGATGAATGGTGATTGATGCTCCTAAAGATTGAGTCAATCATCTCTGCGAGCAATACTGCACCGCAAAGTTCCAGACGTGGGAGGGGAGATTGTCTTCACTGGTGCGACTCTGGTTTTTGCCATAAGTAGATGTGAATAGACATTATTCTCTTTTTTGACGCGCATATACACGGCTGCTGCATATGCTTTCTCAGACGCGTCACAGAAGTTGTGAATTTCAACGTCATCTTCTGGTGAGAATTGTACCCAACGTGGTATTGGAATTCTATCTATTTCCCGATAATCTTGGGTGAAGTTTTTCCACCGCTCTATTGTCGTTGGTAAGACAGGCTCGTTCCACCCTGTACCTTCTAACCAAATGTTTTGCATAATTATTTTTGCCCACTATGACCATTGGGGCAAGCTACCCTAACGGGTCAAAGAATTTGTCAATAACTGACAGTACCTCTCTTTTTGTTAGCATGTTAGGGTTGTCTAGTAATCCCGCTTTGAAATAAAATAAGTCAGAATGTGCGTTCCACCTTATACCTAATGCTTTCACTGTGCTGGTGTCTTCAAAGGCTAGGAAGTTCTCGCTGAGCAGATCCGATTTTGGGATGTCTTTAAGAACCTCCTCCGAGTTTGATGTCCACTTTCGTAATGGAAACCCTGCCGAATGTAAAACCTGTCGAATTTCGTTTCTTGCCATGATGGTGGATGTGAGGTTGTGTCCTCCTGCGAGGACGTCATCTACATACATACATTCCCGGAGTATATTTGATGCTGTGGGATGGGAATTTTGTACGTCGTCAGCCAACTGCAGAGCGTTCTTATAGCAAGATGGGGAGCACAATTAACTCCGAAAGTTACCGTTTTTAATTCGTAGAGTCCTATTGGTCGTTCAGACATGTACCATTAGCAGTCGGACTTGAAGCGTTGAAAACGACCCGGACTTTTGTAGTTGTGATTTCCGCCTTTACCACGGCGTGATGGGGCAGGAAATAGTTATCGGGGTTATCTGCTGCGACTATACCATTTATTTTGTTCATATGTCCGAGCGTCTGATATTCTGAAAGTACCCTTATGTATTCGTTCCCTAACTCCGGATTCTTCTTTAACCGCGTTTCATTTCGAAAGAATTACGAGCATGTAGCTTAAGGGACCCTGTTAATTTTCGTTCTCCCAGATATTCTTGTCTAAATGGGAGTGACACGACATATCTTCCATCCTCGTTTCTCTTTGTGGTTTCTCTGTATAATTTTTCACAATATTTGTCATCGACGCTAGGTCTTTTAATTTTCGGTACATTCTCCAACTACCAAAAGACTTTTAGTTGTTTTTCCAACGCAACCTCGTTGTAAAATGACACGATACTGTTCGTTGGACTCGGTTCCTCGATTCGACCGGTTAGTATCCAACCGAACACTGTCTCTTGGGCCAAAAGTCTATTAAGTGCGTTCTTTTTCAGACCGCTTAGTAAAATTTTGGGATATATGTCTCCACCAAGTATAAGGTCTACATCTGATCATTGACGTAGAACCTCTTTTCAGCCAGAACCAAGTATGGGAATGCCTGCATAGTCATTTTGTTGATATGACAGGATGGCAGATTCCCAGGAAGTTTGGCTAAAATAAGAACAGGAGTAGTCAAGCTGAAGGACTGGTGAACGAAGTTTGGTGTTGGATGCCTCTTTCACTTGAGTAGATACTGTATTGGTGATGCCTGGAACTTGGGCATGCATTCTTTTTGACGGTAAATTGATTCTTCGTTTTAGTCTTTCTGTTATGAAAGAGCATTCCGACCCTGTATCTATTAGTGCACGTGTAGAGAAATCAGTACCATTATGGTGGATGTTGACGCGAGCTGTCCTTATAGCATACCTGTGCTGGAATTAGCATGACAGGATTTTACATTCTGGTTCGCAGAGGAATGTGGTTGCCCTGATTCCTGTCTTTTTTGTGCCTGTGCTGATGTTGACGGGATATTATCCGCGTCTTTAAACGGATTGCGCCTCGTAGCTTGCTGAACTGTATCCGCATGCAGGAGCCTGTGGTGACGAGAGTGGCATTTGGCACAGTTGTACGAACTGGTGCACCTCGTCACTGTGTGTCCTGAGGATAAACAGTTCAGGCATCCGCCCGTGGATTTGATGAAGTTGATTCTCTCCACTGGGGTCAAATCACAGAATCGGCGATAATTCCGTAGCCTGTTTTCAGCTTTGCACATCTTGCAAAAAACTTATGATGTTGATTTTGATGTAGGTTTTGATACCTTCGTTTAGAAGGCACCGAGTCTTTTTATGGGGGTTTCGGTTGTATGCCGATTATGTGATGGCTTTTTTTGCTTTTGGGCGTTAGTACCAGTGAAGCTAGACACTGTTTCCAGTGTCTGAAACCTATTTGATAGAAACTTGTCCATATCATCCCACTTAGATATGTCCATTTTATGGTCTATGCTTTGTTCCCATAGAGCCAACCTACTTTCCGGTAACTTTGTCGAACACAAATATGTTAAAATTGCATCCCAATTGGATTATCGATTTTGTGACACTTGAGGGACGATAGACAATTGTTTATATCGCTATGTAATTTCTTTAACGCGCTCCCACACTCACTCTCTAGCTTCTTTAAATTAAAAAGAATTTCTAATTGCGTGTTGAATAATATACGCTTGTTTTCGTATCTTTCACACAAGTTCTTCCAGGCCATATCGAACCCATCATTTGTTAGGAGGCATTTTTTTACAATATCTTTGGCCTCGGCCTGTGTCTTATCGTTCATGTGGAATAGTTTTTCCACCCCCTGTTAGTCGGGATTATTTATATATATGGCCGTGAAGGTCACGAAAGGTTGGCCATGATAAATAATCGCCTTTGAAAATCTCCGTATCGCAAGGAGGGAGGCGGATCTTATGGCCGCGAGGTGCGGCTGGGGGTGCTTGCTCAGTGATAGCACTATTCTCTACTTTTTTATACTTCTCTGCCTCAGCAGATATTCTGGATGAGTAGCGCATATAAATCGATTAGAATGTCATATGTTTTTTCCTGAAGGCCAACTCGTCATTTGGGTCGACATCCTCTGATCCCATCAGTGAGTCAAACACAGACTTGACCTTCTTCCATAAGGAGCGCAACTCTTCTTGCTGTATCGCAAGAGTGTGCTTTGTGTGGTTTTCCTCTGGAATAAGGCTGTACTGTTGTTCAAACCCTGTTATCAACTCAGCTGATCGGATATAAGTTTCCATTTTCACAAAAGTTTATCCCACACAACTAAAACAAACTAAAATAGTCCTTAACAAAAATGGAGGCAGTGTTTCTAAGAAGGCTTTTCTGTATTTAGGTGCGACTTGGGCGACTCTTTTGGTTTTGCCAAAATGAATACAACAAAAATGTATATTTCTTTGAGGCAGTCTGTATTTATTTTTTGGCAATTAATTTCTAAGGGTCAGACTTGGTCGATTCGTTTGATTTTTACAAAAAAGAATACAACAACCGTGGGACTTACTCACCACCCGCACGTAAATAAATGTATATATTGGTTATAAGTGGCAATTTATTTCTAAGGACTTGTGTGCCGAGAGGAAAGTGCAAAGTGCGAGATATATCATAGAATGTATTGAATTAGTGAAATTACCAGAGCTGTGAAAACTAAATTAATGTGCACGTGAGTTGATATATTTTTTTTTTTAAATTTGTGCACAACCAATGTAACGCTAGTAATAAGACAATGGTGCTTTAATCGCTTAAGTGGGGTTATGTCCCTTATATATCCCTTATTGTGGTCGTAAGATACTACGGATCGACACGCGGTAGGGGGGTGGCAGTTAAACAAGGGGATTTCGTTTTGCACAGAAAAAAAAATAGACACTATCGCACAGATAGCCAGTGCTATTTTTAACTTTTCGTGGTTCAGGGGTTCGGACTACTCGGCGCACTTTTTAAATGAAACTTAACCACAGAAATATGACCAAAAAAAGTGGCAAGAAATATATAACACTTACGTGAACTGCGAGAAGTTTGTAGGTTATGTGTTGTTAAAATGTTGTGTATCACCAAATGATTTGTGAAAAAATTCAGAAAAATGAGGAATACCACCAAGAGTGTATACTAAGTGTTGTTTCTATGTGGACGATTACCGCTGACTCCCGTAGTGTTTCACAAAGATGTAATAATTGCAGTGTACCACCAAAAGGGTGCAAAATATCACCGTATTAAACTGTTGAGTGTATCACCTCGATAATTTTGACGAAAGAAAATACCACCAAAGTGTATCACTAATGTATATAATTTGTAATGTGGACTGTATGTATATCGCGTTGGTTCCTTTTTCGGGGAGAATGACCCTGAAGGACCATGAACCGGCTCGAAGGACCATGAACAATTGTGGTGTGTCGCAACTCCGCAGGGGAGTGGAGGCACCAAAATTGTGTTAGGATTAAAATTAAAAGAAAATAAAAAAGGCGAGATATTTCTCGTTATAATAGTCATTTTATTTAAGCGAAAAGTATAAATAAAGCATCAATTTACCTTTATATAAAATTAAGATGGCAGGGCTTCTCGGACGTTGATGGCTGTGGCTGTTGATCTCTCGACAATTGCCGGAAAAGTAGACGGTTGCCTTGTCGAGGACAACCGTTGAACAGCGGGAAAAGTCTCCGGATTTAAGGGGAAGCTTCCGCACACAGTTGTGCCGGCATGCATGTATATGTGTACGGACAACATCACCCTACCTATGTATACATATACATGCCTGTGGGAGAACTAGTCGTCGATAATATGGTGCTATTGGGGTGGCGCAAATTAATAAGAATTTAGGCTTCGGGTCTAAACACACTTTTAATCCCTAAAAGAAATAAAACACAATGGCTAAAAAAGCAAGTTACAGTCTTGATGAAGGTCAACTTGACACAAGCCTCGATACCTTTATTTTCGAAAATAATAGACTCGAGTCATTTTACTCACCAACCCTTATATCTGACCAAACAGAATCCCTTCTGAAAATAAAAACACAACAGCTCGAAAGGTTGTGGGAATCACTCCTAGATTCCTACAGAAACGTATCTCTTTCTCCATCCCATCAGGAATCCACCGATTCAATAGAGTAAAAATACCAAAAGTGCTCTGAAAGTTATGAAACTTGCATGTCTCAGATAATGTATGTTATGCAGTTACTGATACCCTCCCCTCAAACGTCTCAGCCTCTTAATCTCCCGAATACGCCAAACTCCTCACAATTATATCTCAAAGTACCACCCTGCGATACCGAAATATTCCATTGTGGGTATGAACACTGGCCAGCATTTGCATTTAGGGATATATCTACGGCAATCACCCCAAATTAACCAAAGCTCAGAAGCTGTATCACCTGCGGCAGAAGACGAGAGGTCAATTAGTAAAACAATACCCATTAAAAGACGATAGTTTTCAGCAGGCATGGTACGCCCTTAAAGCTCGGTATGACATCTGAAGAATATTGGTTGATAACCAACTGAAGACCTTCTTTAGTCTTCAGCAAATTTACACGAAAATGGTGAGCAGATACAAAAATAATAATTGTTTATGCACCCTGTCCACAAAAGGTATCCCTACCTCTAATTGGGACCCATCCTTGTGTATATATGCTTGTCGAAACTTCCTACTAAAACTCTCTCTCTATGGGAACTATCTCTTAGTTCGCGAAAAGAGTTACCCTTTGGTCAGATATGGACCAATTTTTGATATTCAGCTATGAAGTAGTGAACAGACTCTATACTTACAGGCCGAGTAAACCGAAAACATCTCCAACTACTTTCACTCCCAGGTCCACAAATAACTCTACCCATAACTCGACGTTCCCAGAACGGAACGAATAACTTCCACACAGAACCACGGCAAGTCTTTTGTAAGAGACAACAATTATTGCGAGAATTGTTTGTCATACGCCAACCTAAGAGTGATTGTCAGAGAAAGTTTGTATGCGTTTACTGCCAGAAAACACATCAAGTCAAGCAACGATTGCTGTAGCCGCGCAGAAACTTCAAGATCCCATCATCCACACGGTGTCATAAACTTTCTCCAGCACCTGTAAAACAAAACTATTCTCAACGGCACTAGTCCCCACATACCACGCCGGGGAGTATCATCAAATCCGTGTACTGATAGACCAAGGCTCTCACAAAACGTTTATGGCAACCAGCGTCCAAAAACTGTTAGGCCTTCCCGCAAAGCAGTCCACTTTGAAATCTCGCGCATGGGAGTAATGGTGGTACAAAAATCGAACAAAATATGCGAGGTCACCCTTTGCTCCTCCGATTTAAGCAAAAGGATTAGGACCTAAGTTATTTTGCTCTACCCACTCACTCATTTTATCCCAACAAGTAAATTATCAAAGGTCAGTTTGCATGTATTCAGCTGCCTCCAACTCGCCGTCCCTAAATGCCTAACCCCCTCAAAAATCGGTATAGTAATATGCAGCGATGTCATTCCCCAATTCCTACTCGAAGGGCTCAAAAGGAACGCCCAAGAAACCCTCATATCCAAGAATACAATATTCGGATTAGTTCTCACCCGACCAGTACGTGAACCAGTTGCTACCTTCTCAAGCCAAGTCAGTGAGGCAACGGAACCGGATCTCAGCGATCTTCTCAAGCGTTTCTGGGAACAGGAGGAAATCGCAACAACGCAATCCCATTCAGCTGAAGACGAATTTTGCGAAACCCTTTAGAGTACAACAACAAGAAGACGGGAAGATGGACGCTATGTGGTGAAACTTCCGTTTAAGCCCGATTTCCCTCACTCAATGGCTCTAGGCATCACCGTTTAAAGAAGTCTGGAAAGGAAACCGGAGCTGCGGGATAAATACTCAGAAGTACTTACCTAGTACCTCCAAATGGAGCTACCTCATCACGCTGTTCTCAAACCCGACAGCAAAACCACAAAAGCTCGTGTCGTATTCAATGCCTCTAACACATCACATCAACAAACTCCCTGAACGATGTATCATACTTTGCACAGTGGTCGGTTCCATAGGACAAAAATAAAAAAACCAAAGTGAAAAGTTTGTCACCAAATGTATCGTTAGTTTCTCTTATTAGAACAACCTTTTAAAAGGTATATTTGTTTTAGTTGTATTCGAACTCTACTCTTTAAGAATAGCTTCAAAGGTGAGGTTATGATATTTGCTAGTTTTTGCAGTGTGAACTAGTTAAAAATAAAGTGCAAGTTTAAGCTATTTAAAGATACATAAAATTGCATTGTATCGAAATAAATAGAAATGAATATTGTCGCCTTGTCCGTCCTGATGTCACATTGTTTAAATTTTTCCCAAATTATTAAATAAATTATAAAATTAAAAATTGCTTGAAATAAATGTTTTCATACATTTAAAGCGATGCGGGCAATCCCCGGTTAACTCATTATAAGTAGACAACATTTGGTTAATTCGTTGTAGTTCTATAAATAGAACAAAAACAGCAACAATGCCAAGTTTCTCTGAAAACCGCCTTACAAACAAGCATAACTTCAACACATAACTACATACGAATTATGTGATGTGCAGAAGATAATATATGCGAAAGAAGGCAATTGGGAAAAACTTTACAACAACTAAGGTATGACGTAGCTGAATGCATTTGTAACCATTTCAAATATCGTAGGAGTGCGGGTTCGACTCCCACTCCCGGGAGAAAAGGCTTTGAAGAGATTTACAAGGTATAATCGAAACAGCTGTCGCCCTGTCCGTCCTGATGTTACGTTGTTTAAATTTTTCCTAAATTATTATATAAATTATAAAATTAAAAATTGCTTGAAATAAATGTTTTCATACATTTAAAGCGACACGGGCAATCCCCAGTTAACTCATTATAAGGTATTTACTTCATTTTGAAATAATTTTAGTGTCTTTAGCTTGTTGTGTTTTTTTTTTTTTTTTTAATTTCACCAATGCCTTTATTAGTGTTTATTTGCACAAATATTTCAATTTCAGCTAACGTTTCAGTTGGGTTCCTCACCAATCCTCACGTTGGGACTTATATCCTACTATTAGCCAAGGTCTAAGGATTCTAAACTGTTAATATTAGCTGCTACTTTCTGCCACTATCTATGTTTTGCAACAGTTTTCTTGTAGCGTCACCCTGATAAATTATTGTTGTATGTTATATGTGATTGCATGTAACATAAGACATAATTTAATGCAGTCGACGATATACAAATGTAAACTTTTGTGTGTTTGTTGTTTTGCTATTGTTAGGTATGCAAGATCTTTAGTTTCTTTAACTTCTTTATTTAATCCTATTAAACATTGTATTTGCGATAGCCACATTTTGCCACTTTTCCTCCCACATCTACTTACTTTTTGTATGCGTGCGGAGAAAGTGGATGGTTGTGGGTCGGTTTAAAAGTATCACCCGCACCAATTTTATGAAAAAATTATTCTCACATATTTGTAAGGCCGTGACCAAAGTTTCACGTTGATATCTCTACTGGAAGTATTTTTGGCCACCAACTCCATATTAGACCGACCACAGTGCATTGGCCCAATTCTCCAAAACGACTTAACGTCAATAATTCTCAACTGGCGTCTCTACAAGTTTGTTTTCAATAGCGGCATAAAGAAAATATACCACCAAATTTTGGTTAAGGAAGAAGACCAAAACTTCCAAAGAATACTTTTTAGAAAAGCCCCTCAGAAGCCGATAGAAAATTTTAAATTAAAAACCGTCACGTTCGGTGCCACTGCACTCCATATCTTGCAATCCGTACCCTTCACCAACTCGCCCAGGATTGCGCAGAAAAATACAGACTCGCCAAAAATATCATACTACAAGAAACCTAAGTAGATGATATCCTCTCTGGCGGGCATGACATACAGTCCACACTTAACTTTATGACTCAAACTATTGAAGCTCTAAAATCGACGGGCTTTCCATTGAAAAAAGTTATTGCAAACATAACAGAAATTCTCGAATCAATCCCAAACTCTGATATCTTAGAGGCGGAACTCCTCAATTCCACGACACGAGTTCCACTAAAACTCTGGGAATAAGATGGAACGCATTAACTGACTTGTTTTCGTACTCCTACGACCCAGTTCCCGATTCTAAGTCAAATACAAAACGGCAAATACTTTCAGCCGTAGGGTAACCTTTTGACCCGGCAGGATATCTGCCGCCAATAACGATCTTAACCAAAACCCTCCTCCAACATCTCTGGTAAGATGGAACAGGTTGGGATGAAGAAGTCAAACCGAAATCATTTTACAAGTGGAACGCCTTCCGTGAAAGTCTCCCATCCATAAGCAGCATAAACATCCTTCAATGGATGCAATTCTTCCTTGATAAATGCATCCAAATCCACGGTTTCTCTGATGCCTCCGAAAAACCATTTGCCGCATGTGTCTATATTAAAATGCAACACGATCGCACAATCTCAACCCATCTATTTGTTGCAAGAACCAAAGTCGCATCCCTGCAAACATCTCAATTGAAGTTACCACTGGCCACCTGGCTAGAAAAGCCCCACATACTTGAAAAACCCATGTGGCAAACATAATCACCCAGATTCTTCAAAACGTCAGCAACGCAACTTAGCGCCACGTACCCAGTGGTGACAACCCCGTAGAATTAGGAACACGAGGATGCAAGCCGCAAGATTTAGTTGACCCCAATGACTCTCTAAGCGGAATACATCCTGGCCAAAATACACGCCTTCCAATCCAACCCCTCCGGAGAAAAAGCACATCAAGGACTTTAATGCCATCAATCACGGCGAAATACTTGAACGGTTTTCGTCATACCCGCGTGCTCTAAGGGTTGTAGTGTATATGTACCGTTTCATCCGTCACACTCATATACATTCGATTGTCCTCACTCGCGGGGAATTGTACGACGCTAAAATGAAGGTCATCATGTTAAAGCAGCGCCATCATATCCCAGCAGAAATCTTTCAACTGGAAACATCAAACCCCATCAACAAGAAAAGCTCCTTGCTGAACCTAAATCCCATGCTAGATGATGGCATCCTGCAGTTTGACGGTCGTTTAGTTAATGCTGATATGAGTTATAACGAACGCTATCCAATAACAAACCCAGATTACTCCAAGTTCTGCTCCCTGCTGCTAGATTTTCTTCATAAGGTTTAGCTACATGCTGAGAAACAACTCATGATCCGAATGATACAGCAGGAGTACTATATTCCCCGACTCAAACAGAAAGTGAAAAAAATATTTCATTGCAAAACGTGCACTATCAGGGCCGTAGAGAGAAAATCCGGGCCCGGGAGTAACCAATTTAGGGACCCCCTATAAAAAATCCACCATTACATTTGATTAACTTGAATTAATGACGTTTCATTCATGCAGGGGCGGATCCAGCACGATTTGGGAGGAGGGCCGATTAGGACGATCTTATAGATTATACAATATCTAATATATAAAATTCTTCTGTCATGGTTTTAGAGGCTGAACTCCTCCGAAACGGCTGAACTGATTCTCATGAAATTTTGTGAGCATATTGGGTAGGTCTGAGAATCGGCCAACATCTACCTTTTATTTTCGCTACGTGTCTAGGGTCTTGAGATCAAAACGTGGACCCGGGTACCCCAGAATGTGTTTATGCAATATGGATATCAAATGAAAGCTGTTGATGAGTGCTAAAGTACAGGATAATTTTCATACCCCTTGGTGACTAGGGTCTCCAGATATAGGCCAAAACGTGGACCCGGATATCCCTAGAATGTGTTTATACAATATGGATGTAAAATGAAAATTTGCTGATGAGTGCTATAGTACAGGATAATTTTCATACAACTGTGAGGCTAGGGTCTCGAGATATAGCCCAAAACGTGGACCCGGGTACCCCTAGAATGTGTTTATACAATATGGATATCAAATGAAAGCTGTTGATGAGTGCTATAGTACAGGATAATTTTCATACCCCTGGGTGACTAGGGTCTCGAGATATAGGCCAAAACGTGGACCCGGGTACCCCTAGAATGTGTTTATACAATATGGATAGCAAATAAAAGCTGTTGATGAGTGATTTAGTACAGTATCATTTTCATACAATTGGGAGGCTAGGGTCTCGAGATATAGCCCAAAACGTGGACCCGGGTACCCCTAGAATGTGCTTATACAATATGGATATCAAATGAAAGCTGTGATTTAGTAGAGGAAAATTTTCATACCCCTGGGTGACTAGGGTCTGGAAATATAGGCCAAACGTGGGCCGGTGAACGCCTAGACAATGTTTTTACATTGTGGGTATTAAATTGAAGCTGTTGATAAGTGCTATTGGTGACTGAGGTCTCGAGATATAGGCCAAAACGTGGATCAGGGTAACACTAGGATGTGTTTTTATATTATGGATATCAAATTGAAGCTGTTTATGTGTGCTTTAGTACAGAGTAAGTTTTATGCCGCTGGGTAACTAGGGTCTCGAGATATAGGTCAAAACATGGACCCGGATACCCCTAGAATGTGTGTGTATTATGGATATCAAATGAAAGCTGTTGCTGAGAGCTCTAAAGTTCATTGTGATATTCGATTTAGTCGCATCAACCTGGCAAAACTGATAAATATACATGCGAAGCCGAAATAAATACAAGAATTAATAATACCCACATACCTATTTACATACGTCCTATTCGATACGCCTTAAATTTTGTATATAAATTTGCCTGTATTAGTATTTACGATGCTTTTTTCCGGGAAGTATACCAGACACGGACTGGGACTGGGATTAGGACTAGGACTGGGACTGAGACTCGGAATGGGACTGGAACAAAATACATACCAACCTCTGGGACTGGCTATAAGAGATGAAGAAGAAGGAGAAAAACTTGAGAGAAAAGAAAAGAGATAAGGAGACTGATGGAGATGAAGCGAAAAATACGGAGGGAGGAGTGAATAAAAGGATTAAGAAAAAGTGAGGAGAGGGAAAGCAGAGTTAGACGGAAAAAGCTTATTAAAATGTATGCAGATAGGCCAAATTTACGGCAGAACAACTTCTGCCGGGTCTGCTAGTACATACATAAAAAAAGTACATAAAAGCTAAACATTTTAAAATTGCATATCTATTTAAAACAACCTTTTAAAATTTTCATAAGTTCCGGATCAGAGCAGGGGCTTCGTAAATGTGTTTCAAGTGAATTATTTCGCATTCTAAGCTTTGAGAAACGTCCGACCTGTATTTTTCGACAAATTTTGCCGCACTCGCCCAGCCAAATTGATACATAAATGTCAAAAGCGTGTATAAGTACGCCCCTTTGCTTGAGTGAAGTTGGAAGTATAATCAATAATTAAAAAAATGAGAAAAGGGGATTGAAAAAAAAGGAGGAAAATTTTTTCGAAATTTTCCTTCACTTCCTAAAGTCCCGTTCTTTTGGATATACCTTCACTTAGAACTCACAAATATATATAACGACACGCTCGCACCCAGACAGCGTCATCAAAGTTGTATAAAGAAATGAGTCACATGTGACTCATGAACTCATTCCACTACGCTATTATGAGTCACTTATGGTTCATCGAACAGGGAAGTTGCCAATAAACTTCCATGAATACTTTTTTTTGACTTCTAGTTTTCCTTCAACTAACCCGAAGTAAACTAAATTAATATAAAATGAAATAAAATGGAATAAACTAAATTAAGATAAAATAACCTCAAATGAAATAAACTAAATTAAGATAAAATAAAATAAAATGAAACAAACTAAATTAAGATAAAATAAAATAAGATGAGATAAACTAAAATAATTAACACGAAAATAAAACCGGAAAAAAATATATCAAATTTGTTCAACGCCTAGTAACTTTGAATTTCAAAACATTCCAAAACGTGTGAAATATATTAAAAGGATTCCGTACGGATACTAAAATTTCCGAATGGGTTTAATGATACAATTTTTAAGTTTATTGTATGCACCTGCAAGTTGAAGAATAGATAGAGAGAGATAATTTCAGTTCTGCATTTCATCAAAATGAACCTACTGTAGTGAACGTGGAAGTACCAGCAAAAATTGTTAACAAATTTTAAAAGTTATTTAATTTCTTCTATTTACCTATATAAATTCTAAGTTATTACATAAGGAAAGCTATGTAAAAGAAGATGTCCACAACGATTTCGAAAAAAATTGAAAACTTGAGAACTGCTTTAGAACCTTGAACATTTTGGAATTTTTAATAGATTTCTGTCTATACCGTTTTACACGGATAAATAAAGCCCAATAACGTTACGGAGCATTAGAAGCAAAATTTTGGAACATCTTTCGAAAATTTTTTTTTAGTTATTTTTAAAAGCTTTCAGTATACCGTTAATTAAACTAGTTGTTAAAATTAGCGAAATAAAAAAAAAAGGAAAAGTTCGTTGGTCTTAACCTCAGAGGTTTATCTAGTATGTATTAAATATAAAATATATTCTAAGTTTCACAGGAATGAATTGTCAATAAAATTGTAATTAGAATGGGAATGCTGGCGTCTACAGTCTTTTAGAAGGCACTTAGGTAAATCAGGTAAGGGGCCACCGGCACCCCCTGCCGTGGTAGCTTTTGATTTCGAAAGGCCACGCAAGGTGTACCCCGGTATTGGTAGACGCGCGGGTAAAAGTAGTACGATCGCAGGGAAGGGTACCCATAAGTTGGGATTGCGCCTGCTTTCGGTGAATAATGCAGGTTTTGCAATTATGGATGATGGCTCTGATCATGGTCTTGACCTTCGGAATCCAATATTAGGTTCGGATAAGACGGAGCATGAGCTGGTTATCGCCATGAGGGGAATCATGATGAATCATCATGACTGTAAGACGAGACAGCCTGCAATTGTAAGGCAAGACGATCGGATGACGCTCGTTGTATGACATGTCTTTTGAAGCCACTAGACGCCCCCCCCCCCCCTGTTCTAATAATATCATCTTTGTCGATGTATGTGTTGAGTGACAGTATTTCACTCTTGCGATTCAATTTTAAATATTCTGTACCATAGAATTGTTTCTGGCAGACTCTTATTAATGCTTGAGTCGTTGCCTTAATCTCATCGGCTGAGATTATGCACGACTTTTCGTGGAAAACTGCTATAGTTTCAGGATGCGTTCTTTTATAGAATCTCCTAACATAGGATAGGACTTTCAAACCCTGGGCAAATTTGAAAAGCGATCGAGAAGATCTTCTTGTTCGGCCTTTGTGACGGCATACGACTGTGCTTTCTCTTTTCTCCTCATATGATGTATGGTAATCCGTTTCCTGTACTGGCCATTGGGTGTTGTACTCTTACAACCAAGATGGTCCCTGCCACCACAACGAATTGTTGAATAATTCACCCGCTGGTAGACCTATGTTCCTAAATTTGCTGGATTTGATTCTGAATCCACATGTAGCCAGTCCTTGCTTCCTACCATGTTCCGACGAAGGTTGACCAGGAACAAGGCGGTTTCCGTAGCCATGCGAGGAAAACGCTGGAATCAGTCCATAGATGAATGGTGATTGATGCTTCTAAAGATTGAGTCAATCATCTCTGCGAGCAATACTGCACCGCAAAGTTCCAGACGTGGGAGGGAGATTGTCTTCACTGGTGCGACTCTGGTTTTTGCCATAAGTAGATGTGAATAGACATTATTCTCTTTTTTGACGCGCATATACACGGCTGCTGCATATGCTTTCTCAGACGCGTCACAGAAGCTGTGAATTTCAACGTCATCTTCTGGTGAGAATTGTACCCAACGTGGTATTGGAATTCTATCTATTTCCCGATAATCTTGGGTGAAGTTTTTCCACCGCTCTATTGTCGTTGGTAAGACAGGCTCGTTCCACCCTGTACCTTCTAACCAAATGTTTTGCATAATTATTTTTGCCACTATGACCATTGGGGCAAGCTACCCTAACGGGTCAAAGAATTTGTCAATAACTGACAGTATCTCTCTTTCTGTTAGCATGTTAGGGTTGTCAAGTAATCCCGCTTTGAAATAAAATAAGTCAGAATGTGCGTTCCACCTTATACCTAATGCTTTCACTGTGCTGGTGTCTTCAAAGGCTAGGAAGTTCTCGCTGAGCAGATCCGATTTTGGGATGTCTTTAAGAACCTCCTCCGAGTTTGATGTCCACTTTCGTAATGGAAACCCTGCCGAATGTAAAACCTGTCGAATTTCGTTTCTTGCCATGATGGTGGATGTGAGGTTGTGTCCTC
Source organism: Eurosta solidaginis (assembly GCF_040869045.1). Classification (NCBI taxonomy): domain Eukaryota; kingdom Metazoa; phylum Arthropoda; class Insecta; order Diptera; family Tephritidae; genus Eurosta; species Eurosta solidaginis. The sequence continues at coordinate 139,733,582 of NC_090320.1, read as the reverse complement.
CTGCGAGGACGTCATCTACATACATACATTCCCGGAGTATATTTGATGCTGTGGGATGGGAATTTTGTACGTCGTCAGCCAACTGCAGAGCATTCTTATAGCAAGATGGGGAGCACAATTAACCCCCAAAGTTACCGTTTTTAATTCGTAGAGTCCTATTGGTCGTTCAGACTTGTACCATTAGCAGTCGGACTTGAAGCGTTGAAAACGACCCGGACTTTTGTAGTTGTGATTTCCGCCTTTACCACGGCGTGATGGGGCAGGAAGTAGTTATCGGGGTCATCTGCTGCGACTATACCATTTATTTTGTTCATATGTCCGAGCGTCTGATATTCTGAAAGTACCCTTATGTATTCGTTCCCTAACTCCGGATTCTTCTTTAACCGCGTTTCATTTCGAAAGAATCACGAGCATGTAGCTTAAGGGACCCTGTTAATTTTCGTTCTCCCAGATATTCCTGTCTAAATGGGAGTGACACGACATATCTTCCACCCTCGTTTCTCTTTGTGGTTTCTCTGTATAGTTTTTCACAATATTTGTCATCGTCGCTAGGTCTTTTAATTTTCGGTACATTCTCCAACTACCAAAAGACTTTTAGTTGTTTTTCCAACGCAACCTCGTTGTAAAATGACACGATACTGTTCGTTGGACTCGGTTCCTCGATTCGACCGGTTAGTATCCAACCGAACACTGCCTCTTGGGCCAAAAGTCTATTAAGTGCGTTCTTTTTCAGACCGCTTATTAAAATTTTGGGATATATGTCTCCACCAAGTATAAGGTCTACATCTGATCATTGACGTAGAACCTCTTTTCAGCCAGAACCAAGTATGGGAATGCCTGCATAGTCATTTTGTTGATATGACAGGATGGCAGATTCCCAGTAAGTTTGGCTAAAATAAGAACAGGAGTAGTCAAGCTGAAGGACTGGTGAACGAAGTTTGGTGTTGGATGCCTCTTTCACTTGAGTAGATACTGTATTAGTGATGCCTGGAACTTGGGCATGCATTCTTTTTGACGGTAAATTGATTCTTCGTTTTAGTCTTTCTGTTATGAAAGAGCATTCCGACCCTGTATCTATTAGTGCCCGTGTAGAGAAATCAGTACCATTATGGTGGATGTTGACGCGAGCTGTCCTTATAGCATACCTCTGCTGGAATTAGCATGACAGGATTTTACATTCTGGTTCGCAGAGGAATGTGGTTGCCCTGATTCCTGTCTTTTTTGTGCCTGTGCTGATGTTGACGGGATATTATCCGCGTCTTTAAATGGATTGCGCCTCGTAGCTTGCTGAACTGTATCCGCATGCAGGAGCCTGTGGTGACGAGAGTGGCATTTGGCACAGTTGTACGAACTGGTGCACCTCGTCACTGTGTGTCCTGAGGATAAACAGTTCAGGCATCCGCCCGTGGATTTGATGAAGTTGATTCTCTCCACTGGGGTCAAATCACAGAATCGGCGATAATTCCGTAGCCTGTGTTCAGCTTTGCACATCTTGCAAAAAACTTATGATGTTGATTTTGATGTAGGTTTTGATACCTTCGTTTAGAAGGCACCGAGTCTTTTTATGGGGATTTCGGTTGTATGCCGAGTATGTGATGGCTTTTTTTGCTTTTGGGCGTTAGTACCAGTGAAGCTAGACACTGTTTCCAGTGTCTGAAACCTATTTGATAGAAACTTGTCCATATCATCCCACTTAGATATGTCCATTTTATGGTCTATGCTTTGTTCCCATAGAGCCAACCTACTTTCCGGTAACTTTGTCGAACACAAATATGTTAAAATTGCATCCCAATTGGATTGTCGATTTTGTGACACTTGAGGGACGATAGACAATTGTTTATATCGCTATGTAATTTCTTTAACGCGCTCCCACACTCACTCTCTAGCTTCTTTAAATTAAAAAGAATTTCTAATTGCGTGTTGAATAATATACGCTTGTTTTCGTATCTTTCACACAAGTTCTTCCAGGCCATATCGAACCCATCATTTGTTAGGAGGCATTTTTTTACAATATCTTTGGCCTCGGCCTGTGTCTTATCGTTCATGTGGAATAGTTTTTCCACCCACTGTAAGTCGGGATTATTTATATATATGGCCGTGAAGGTCACGAAAGGTTGGCCATGATAAATAATCGCCTTTGAAAATCTCCGTATCGCAAGGAGGGAGGCGGATCTTATGGCCGCGAGGTGCGGCTGGGGGTGCTTGCTCAGTGATAGCACTATTCTCTACTTTTTTATACTTCTCTGCCTCAGCAGATATTCTGGATGAGTAGCGCATATAAATCGATTAGAATATCATATGTTTTTTCCTGAAGGCCAACTCGTCATTTGGGTCGACATCCTCTGATCCCATCAGTGAGTCAAACACAGACTTAACCTTCTTCCATAAGGAGCGCAACTCTTCTTGCTGTATCGCAAGAGTGTGCTTTGTGTGGTTTTCCTCTGGAATAAGGCTGTACTGTTGTTCAAACCCTGTTATCAACTCAGCTGATCGGATATAAGTTTCCATTTTCACAAAAGTTTATCCCACACAACTAAAACAAACTAAAATAGTTCTTAACAAAAATGGAGGCAGTGTTTCTATGAAGGCTTTTCTGTATTTAGGTGCGACTTGGGCGACTCTTTTGGTTTTGCCAAAATGAATACAACAAAAATGTATATTTCTTTGAGGCAGTCTGTATTTATTTTTTGGCAATTAATTTCTAAGGGTCAGACTTGGTCGATTCGTTTGATTTTTACAAAAAAGAATACAACAACCGTGGGACTTACTCACCACCCGCACGTAAATAAATGTATATATTGGTTATAAGTGGCAATTTATTTCTAAGGACTTGTGTGCCGAGAGGAAAGTGCAAAGTGCGAGATATATCATAGAATGTATTGAATTAGTGAAATTACCAGAGCTGTGAAAACTAAATTAATGTGCACGTGAGTTGATATATTTGTTTTTTTTAAATTTGTGCACAACCAATGTAACGCTAGTAATAAGACAATGGTGCTTTAATCGCTTAAGTGGGGTTATGTCCCTTATATATCCCTTATTGTGGTCGTAGGATACTACGGATCGACACGCGGTAGGGGAGTGGCAGTTAAACAAGGGGATTTCGTTTTGCACAGAAAAAAAAATAGACACTATCGCACAGATAGCCAGTGCTATTTTTAACTTTTCGTGGTTCAGGGGTTCGGACTACTCGGCGCACTTTTTAAATGAAACTAAACCACAGAAATATGACCAAAAAAAGTGGCAAGAAATATATAACACTTACGTGAACTCCGAGAAGTTTGTAGGTTATGTGTTGTTAAAATGTTGTGTATCACCAAATGATTTGTGAAAAAATTCACAAAAATGAGGAATACCACCAAGAGTGTATACTAAGTGTTGTTTCTATGTGGACGATTACCGCTGACTCCCGTAGTGTTTCACAAAGATGTAATAATTGCAGTGTACCACCAAGAGGGTGCAAAATATCACCGTATTAAACTGTTGAGTGTATCACCTCGATAATTTTGACGAAAGAAAATACCACCAAAGTGTATCACTAATGTATATAATTTGTAATGTGGACTGTATGTATATCGCGTTGGTTCCTTTTTCGGGGAGAATGACCCTGAAGGACCATGAACCGGCTCGAAAGACCATGAACAATTGTGGTGTGTCGCAACTCCGCAGGGGAGTGGAGGCACCAAAATTGTGTTAGGATTAAAATTAAAAGAAAAGAAAAAAGGCGAGATATTTCTCGTTATAATAGTCATTTTATTTAAGCGAAAAGTATAAATAAAGCATCAATTTACCTTTATATAAAATTAAGATGGCAGGGCTTCTCGGACGTTGATGGCTGTGGCTGTTGATCTCTCGACAATTGCCGGAAAAGTAGACGGTTGCCTTGTCGAGGACAACCGTTGAACAGCGGGAAAAGTCTCCGGATTTAAGGGGAAGCTTCCGCACACAGTTGTGCTGGCATGCATGTATATGTGTACGGACAATATCACCCTACCTATGTATACATATACATGCCTGTGGGAGAACTAGTCGTCGATAATATGGTGCTATTGGGGTGGCGCAAATTAATAAGAATTTAGGCTTCGGGTCTAAACACACTTTTAATCCCTAAAAGAAATAAAACACAATGGCTAAAAAAGCAAGTTACAGTCTTGATGAAGGTCAACTTGACACAAGCCTCGATACCTTTATTTTCGAAAATAATAGACTCGAGTCATTTTACTCACCCACCCTTATATCTGACCAAACAGAATCCCTTCTGAAAATAAAAACACAACAGCTCGAAAGGTTGTGGGAATCACTCCTAGATTCCTACAGAAACGTATCTCTTTCTCCATCCCATCAGGAATCCACCGATTGCATGTCTCAGATAATGTATGTTATGCAGTTACTGATACCCTCCCCTCAAACGTTTCAGCCTCTTAATCTCCCGAATACGCCAAACTCCTCACAATTATATCTCAAAGTACCACCCTGCGATACCGAAATATTCCATTGTGGGTATGAACACTGGCCAGCATTTAGGGATATATCTACGGCAATCACCCCAAATTAACCAAAGCTCAGAAGCGGTATCACCTGCGGCAGAAGACGAGAGGTCAATTAGTAAAACAATACCCATTAAAAGACGATAGTTTTCAGCAGGCATGGTACGCCCTTAAAGCTCGGTATGACATCTGAAGAATATTGATTGATAACCAACTGAAGACCTTCTTTAGTCTTCAGCAAATTTACACGAAAATGGTGAGCAGATACAAAAATTGCAAACCACAATAAATAATTGTTTATGCACCCTGTCCACAAAAGGTATCCCTACCTCTAATTGGGACCCATCCTTGTGTATATATGCTTGTCGAAACTTCCTACTAAAACTCTCTCTCTATGGGAACTATCTCTTAGTTCGCGAAAGGAGTTACCCTTTGGTCAGATATGGACCAATTTTTGATATTCAGCTATGAAGTAGTGAACAGACTCTATACTTACAGGCCGAGTAAACCGAAAACATCTCCAATTACTTTCACTCCCAGGTCCACAAATAACTCTACCCATAACTCGACGTTCCCAGAACGGAACGAATAACTTCCACACAGAACCACGGCAAGTCTTTTGTAAGAGACAACAATTATTGCGAGAATTGTTTGTCATACGCCAACCTAAGAGTGATTCTCAGAGAAAGTTTGTATGCGTTTACTGCCAGAAAACACATCAAGTCAAGCAACGATTGCTGTAGCCGCGCAGAAACTTCAAGATCCCATCATCAACACGGTGTCATAAACTTTCTCCAGCACCTGTAAAACAAAACTATTCTCAACGGCACTAGTCCCCACATACCACGCCGGGGAGTATCATCAAATCCGTGTACTGATAGACCAAGGCTCTCACAAAACGTTTATGGCAACCAGCGTCCAAAAACTGTTAGGCCTTCCCGCAAAGCAGTCCACTTTGAAATCTCGCGCATGGGAGTAATGGTGGTACAAAAATCGAACAAAATATGCGAGGTCACCCTTTGCTCCTCCGATTTAAGCAAAAGGATTAGGACCTAAGTTATTTTGCTCTACCCACTTACTCATTTTATCCCAACAAGTAAATTATCAAAGGTCAGTTTGCATGTATTCAGCTGCCTCCAACTCGCCGTCCCTAAATGCCTAACCCCCTCAAAAATCGGTATAGTAATATGCAGCGATGTCATTCCCCAATTCCTACTCGAAGGGCTCAAAAGGAACGCCCAAGAAACCCTCATATCCAAGAATACAATATTCGGATTAGTTCTCACCCGACCAGTACGTGAACCAGTTGCTACCTTCTCAAGCCAAGTCAGTGAGGCAACGGAACCGGATCTCAGCGATCTTCTCAGGCGTTTCTGGGAACAGGAGGAAATCGCAACAACGCAATCCCATTCAGCTGAAGACGAATTTTGCGAAACCCTTTAGAGTACAACAACAAGAAGACGGGAAGATGGACGCTATGTGGTGAAACTTCCGTTTAAGCCCGATTTCCCTCACTCAATGGCTCTAGGCATCACCGTTTAAAGAAGTCTGGAAAGGAAACCGGAGCTGCGGGATAAATACTCAGAAGTACTTACCTAGTACCTCCAAATGGAGCTACCTCATCACGCTGTTCTCAAACCCGACAGCAAAACCACAAAGGCTCGTGTCGTATTCAATGCCTGTAACACATCACATTCAACAAACTCCCTGAACGATGTATCATACTTTGCACAGTGGTCGGTTCCATAGGACAAAAATAAAAAAACCAAAGTGAAAAGTTTGTCACCAAATGTATCGTTAGTTTCTCTTATTAGAACAACCTTTTAAAAGGTATATTTGTTTTAGTTGTATTCGAACTCTACTCTTTAAGAATAGCTTCAAAGGTGAGGTTATGATATTTGCTAGTTTTTGCAGTGTGAACTAGTTAAAAATAAAGTGCAAGTTTAAGCTATTTAAAGATACATAAAATTGCATTGTATCGAAATAAATAGAAATGAATATTGTCGCCTTGTCCGTCCTGATGTCACATTGTTTACATTTTTCCCAAATTATTAAATAAATTATAAAATTAAAAATTGCTTGAAATAAATGTTTTCATACATTTAAAGCGATGCGGGCAATCCCCGGTTAACTCATTATAAGTAGACAACATTTGGTTAATTCGTTGTAGTTCTATAAATAGAACAAAAACAGCAACAATGCCAAGTTTCTCTGAAAACCGCCTTACAAACAAGCATAACTTCAACACATAACTACATACGAATTATGTGATGTGCAGAAGATAATATATGCGAAAGAAGGCAATTGGGAAAAACTTTACAACAACTAAGGTATGACGCAGCTGAATGCATTTGTAACCATTTCAAATATCGTAGGAGTGCGGGTTCGACTCCCACTCCCGGGAGAAAAGGCTTTGAAGAGATTTACAACATATAATCGAAACAGCTGTCGCCCTGTCCGTCCTGATGTTACGTTGTTTAAATTTTTCCTAAATTATTATATAAATTATAAAATAAAAAATTGCTTGAAATAAAAGTTTTCATACATTTAAAGCGACACGGGCAACCCCCAGTTAACTCATTATAAGGTATTTACTTCATTTTGAAATAATTTTAGTGTCTTTAGCTTGTTGTGTTTTTTTTTTTTTTTTTAATTTCACCAATGCCTTTATTAGTGTTTATTTGCACAAATATTTCAATTTCAGCTAACGTTTCAGTTGGGTTCCTCACCAATCCTCACGTTGGGACTTATATCCTACTATTAGCCAAGGTCTAAGGATTCTAAACTGTTAATATTAGCTGCTACTTTCTGCCACTATCTATGTTTTGCAACAGTTTTCTTATAGCGTCACCCTGATAAATTATTGTCGTATGTTATATGTGATTGCATGTAACATAAGACATAATTTAATGCAGTCGACGATATACAAATGTAAACTTTTGTGTGTGTTTGTTGTTTTGCTATTGTTAGGTATGCAAGATCTTTAGTTTCTTTAACTTCTTTATTTAATCCTATTAAACATTGTATTTGCGATAGCCACATTTTGCCACTTTTCCTCCCACATCTACTTACTTTTTGTATCCGTGCGGAGAAAGTGGATGGTTGTGGGTCGGTTTAAAAGTATCACCCGCACCAATTTTATGAAAAAATTATTCTCACATATTTGTAAGGCCGTGACCAAAGTTTCACGTTGATATCTCTACTGGAAGTATTTTTGGCCACCAACTCCATATTAGACCGACCACAGTGCATTGGCCCAATTCTCCAAAACGACTTAACGTCAATATATCTCAACTGGCGTCTCTACAAGTTTGTTTTCAATAGCGGCATAGAGAAAATATACCACCAAATTTTGGTTAAGGAAGAAGACCAAAACTTCCAAAGAATACTTTTTAGAAAAGCCCCTCAGAAGCCGATAGAAAATTTTAAATTAAAAACCGTCACGTTCGGTGCCACTGCACTCCATATCTTGCAATCGTTACCCTTCACCAACTCGCCCAGGATTGCGCAGAAAAATACAGACTCGCCAAAAATATCATACTACAAGAAACCTAAGTAGATGATATCCTCTCTGGCGGGCATGACATACAGTCCACACTTAACTTTATGACTCAAACTATTGAAGCTCTAAAATCGACGGGCTTTCCATTGAAAAAAGTTATTGCAAACATAACAGAAATTCTCGAATAAATCCCAAACTCTGATATCTTAGAGGCGGAACTCTTCAATTCCACGACACGAGTTCCACTGAAACTCTGGGAATAAGATGGAACGCATTAACTGACTTGTTTTCGTACTCCTACGACCCAGTTCCCGATTCTAAGTCAAATACAAAACGGCAAATACTTTCAGCCGTAGGGTAACTTTTTGACCCGGCAGGATATCTGCCGCCAATAACGATCTTAACCAAAACCCTCCTCCAACATCTCTGGTAAGAAGGAACAGGTTGGGATGAAGAAGTCAAACCGGAATCATTTTACAAGTGGAACGCCTTCCGTGAAAGTCTCCCATCCATAAGCAGCATAAACATCCTTCAATGGATGCAATTCTTCCTTGATAAATGCATCCAAATCCACGGTTTCTCTGATGCCTCCGAAAAACCATTTGCCGCATGTGTCTATATTAAAATGCAACACGATCGCACGATCTCAACCCATCTATTTGTTGCAAGAACCAAAGTCGCATCCCTGCAAACATCTCAATTGAAGTTACCACTGGCCACCTGGCTAGAAAAGCCCCACATACTTGAAAAACCCATGTGGCAAACATAATCACCCAGATTCTTCAAAACGTCAGCAACGCAACTTAGCGCCACGTACCCAGTGGTGACAACCCCGTACAATTAGGAACACGAGGATGCAAGCCGCAAGATTTAGTTGACCCCAATGACTCTCTAAGCAGAATACATCCTGGCCAAAATACACGCCTTCCAATCCAACCCCTCCGGAGAAAAAGCACATCAAGGACTTTAATGCCATCAATCACGGCGAAATACTTGAACGGTTTTCGTCATACCCGCGTGCTCTAAGGGTTGTAGTGTATATGTACCGTTTCATCCGTCACACTCATATACATTCGATTGTCCTCACTCGCGGAGAATTGTACGACGCTAAAATGAAGGTCATCATGTTAAAGCAGCGCCATCATATCCCAGCAGAAATCGTTCAACTGGAAACATCAAACCCCATCAACAAGAAAAGCTCCTTGCTGAACCTAAATCCAATGCTAGATGATGGCATCCTGCAGTTTGACGGTCGTTTAGTTAATGCTGATATGAGTTATAACGAACGCTATCCAATAACAAACCCAGATTACTCCAAGTTCTGCTCCCTGCTGCTAGATTTTCTTCATAAGGTTTAGCTACATGCTGAGAAACAACTCATGATCCGAATGATACAGCAGGAGTACTATATTCCCCGACTCAAACAGAAAGTGAAAAAATATTTCATTGCAAAACGTGCACTATCAGGGCCGTAGAGAGAAAATCCGGGCCCGGGAGTAACCAATTTAGGGACCCCCTATAAAAAATCCACCATTACATTTGATTAACTTGAATTAATGACGTTTCATTCATGCAGGGGCGGATCCAGCACGATTTGGGAGGAGGGCCGATTAGGACGATCTTATAGATTATACAATATCTAATATATAAAATTCTTCTGTCATGGTTTTAGAGGCTGAACTCCTCCGAAACGGCTGAACCGATTCTCATGAAATTTTGTGAGCATATTGGGTAGGTCTGAGAATCGGCCAACATCTACCTTTTATTTTCGCTACGTGTCTAGGGTCTTGAGATCAAAACGTGGACCCGGATACCCCAGAATGTGTTTATGCAATATGGATATCAAATGAAAGCTGTTGATGAGTGCTAAAGTACAGGATAATTTTCATACCCCTGGGTGACTAGGGTCTCCAGATATAGGCCAAAACGTGGACCCGGATATCCCTAGAATGTGTTTATACAATATGGATTTAAAATGAAAATTTGCTGATGAGTGCTATAGTACAGGATAATTTTCATACAACTGTGAGGCTAGGGTCTCGAGATATAGCCCAAAACGTGGACCCGGGTCCCCCGAGAATGTGTTTATACAATATGGATATCAAATGAAAGCTGTTGATGAGTGCTATAGTACAGGATAATTTTCATACCCCTGGGTGACTAGGGTCTCGAGATATAGGCCAAAACGTGGACCCGGGTACCCCTAGAATGTGTTTATACAATATGGATAGCAAATAAAAGCTGTTGATGAGTGATTTAGTACAGTATAATTTTCATACAATTGGGAGGCTAGGGTCTCGAGATATAGCCCAAAACGTGGACCCGTGTACCCCAAGAATGTGCTTATACAATATGGATATCAAATGAAAGCTGTGATTTAGTAGAGGAAAATTTTCATACCCCTGGGTGACTAGGGTCTGGAAATATAGGCCAAACGTGGGCCGGTGAACGCCTAGACAATGTTTTTACATTGTGGGTATTAAATTGAAGCTGTTGATAAGTGCTATTGGTGACTGAGGTCTCGAGATATAGGCCAAAACGTGGATCAGGGTAACACTAGGATGTGTTTTTATATTATGGATATCAAATTGAAGCTGTTTATGTGTGCTTTAGTACAGAGTAAGTTTTATGCCGCTGGGTAACTAGGGTCTCGAGATATAGGTCAAAACATGGACCCGGATACCCCTAGAATGTGTGTGTATTATGGATATCAAATGAAAGCTGTTGCTGAGAGCTCTAAAGTTCATTGTGATATTCGATTTAGTCGCATCAACCTGGCAAAACTGATAAATATACATGCGAAGCCGAAATAAATACAAGAATTAATAATACCCACATACCTATTTACATACGTCCTATTCGATACGCCTTAAATTTTGTATATAAATTTGCCTGTATTAGTATTTACGATGCTTTTTTCCGGGAAGTATACCAGACACGGACTGGGACTGGGATTAGGACTAGGACTGGGACTGAGACTCGGAATGGGACTGGAACAAAATACATACCAACCTCTGGGACTGGCTATAAGAGATGAAGAAGAAGGAGAAAAACTTGAGAGAAAAGAAAAGAGATAAGGAGACTGATGGAGATGAAGCGAAAAATACGGAGGGAGGAGTGAATAAAAGGATTAAGAAAAAGTGAGGAGGGGGAAAGCAGAGTTAGACGGAAAAAGCTTATTAAAATGTATGCAGATAGGCCAAATTTACGGCAGAACAACGTCTGCCGGGTCTGCTAGTACATACATAAAAAAAATACATAAAAGCTAAACATTTTAAAATTGCATATGTAATTAAAACAACCTTTTAAAATTTTCATAAGTTCCGGATCAGAGCAGGGGCTTCGTAAATGTGTTTCAAGTGAATTATTTCGCATTCTAAGCTTTGAGAAACGTCCGACCTGTATTTTTCGACAAATTTTGCCGCACTCGCCCAGCCAAATTGATACATAAATGTCAAAAGCGTGTATAAGTACGCCCCTTTGCTTGAGTGAAGTTGGAAGTATAATCAATAATTAAAAAAATGAGAAAAGGGGATTAGAAAAAAAAGGAGGAAAATTTTTTCGAAATTTTCCTTCACTTCCTAAAGTCCCGTTCTTTTGGATATACGCTCACTTAGAACTCACAAATATATATAACGACACGCTCGCACCCAGACAGCGTCATCAAAGTTGTATAAAGAAATGAGTCACATGTGACTCATGAACTCATTCCACTACGCTATTATGAGTCACTTATGGTTCATCGAACAGGGAAGTTGCCAATAAACTTCCATGAATACTTTTTTTTGACTTCTAGTTTTCCTTCAACTAACCCGAAGTAAACTAAATTAATATAAAATGAAATAAAATGGAATAAACTAAATTAAGATAAAATAACCTCAAATGAAATAAACTAAATTAAGATAAAATAAAATAAAATGAAACAAACTAAATTAAGATAAAATAAAATAAGATGAGATAAACTAAAATAATTAACACGAAAATAAAACCGGAAAAAAATATATCAAATTTGTTCAACGCCTAGTAACTTTGAATTTCAAAACATTCCAAAACGTGTGAAATATATTAAAAGGATTCCGTACGGATACTAAAATTTCCGAATGGGTTTAATGATACAATTTTTAAGTTTATTGTATGCACCTGCAAGTTGAAGAATAGATAGAGAGAGATAATTTCAGTTCTGCATTTCATCAAAATGAACCTACTGTAGTGAACGTGGAAGTACCAGCAAAAATTGTTAACAAATTTTAAAAGTTATTTAATTTCTTCTATTTACCTATATAAATTCTAAGTTATTACATAAGGAAAGCTATGTAAAAGAAGATGTCCACAACGATTTCGAAAAAAATTGAAAACTTGAGAACTGCTTTAGAACCTTGAACATTTTGGAATTTTTAATAGATTTCTGTCTATACCGTTTTACACGGATAAATAAAGCCCAATAACGTTACGGAGCATTAGAAGCAAAATTTTGGAACATCTTTCGAAAATTTTTTTTTAGTTATTTTTAAAAGCTTTCAGTATACCGTTAATTAAACTAGTTGTTAAAATTAGCGAAATAAAAAAAAAAGGAAAAGTTCGTTGGTCTTAACCTCAGAGGTTTATCTAGTATGTATTAAATATAAAATATATTCTAAGTTTCACAGGAATGAATTGTCAATAAAATTGTAATTAGAATGGGAATGCTGGCGTCTACAGTCTTTTAGAAGGCACTTAGGTAAATCAGGTAAGGGGCCACCGGCACCCCCTGCCGTGGTAGCTTTTGATTTCGAAAGGCCACGCAAGGTGTACCCCGGTATTGGTAGACGCGCGGGTAAAAGTAGTACGATCGCAGGGAAGGGTACCCATAAGTTGGGATTGCGCCTGCTTTCGGTGAATAATGCAGGTTTTGCAATTATGGATGATGGCTCTGATCATGGTCTTGACCTTCGGAATCCAATATTAGGTTCGGATAAGACGGAGCATGAGCTGGTTATCGCCATGAGGGGAATCATGATGAATCATCATGACTGTAAGACGAGACAGCCTGCAATTGTAAGGCAAGACGATCGGATGACGCTCGTTGTATGACATGTCTTTTGAAGCCAATAGACGCCCCCCCCCCCCCCCCCCCTGTTCTAATAATATCATCTTTGTCGATGTATGTGTTGAGTGACAGTATTTCACTCTTGCGATCAATAGGTTCCCTATTTTTCAATTTTAAATATTCTGTACCATAGAATTGTTTCTGGCAGACTCTTATTAATGCTTGAGTCGTTGCCTTAATCTCATCGGCTGAGATTATGCACGACTTTTCGTGGAAAACTGCTATAGTTTCAGGATGCGTTCTTTTATAGAATCTCCTAACATAGGATAGGACTTTCAAACCTTGGGCAAATTTGAAAAGCGATCGAGAAGATCTTCTTGTTCGGCCTTTGTGACGGCATACGACTGTGCTTTCTCTTTTCTCCTCATATGATGTATGGTAATCCGTTTCCTGTACTGGCCATTGGGTGTTGTACTCTTACAACCAAGATGGTCCCTGCCACCACAACGAATTGTTGAATAATTCACCCGCTGGTAGACCTATGTTCCTAAATTTGCTGGATTTGATTCTGAATCCACATGTAGCCAGTCCTTGCTTCCGACCATGTTCCGACGAAGGTTGACCAGGAACAAGGCGGTTTCCGTAGCCATGCGAGGAAAACGCTGGAATCAGTCCATAGATGAATGGTGATTGATGCTTCTAAAGATTGAGTCAATCATCTCTGCGAGCAATACTGCACCGCAAAGTTCCAGACGTGGGAGGGAGATTGTCTTCACTGGTGCGACTCTGGTTTTTGCCATAAGTAGATGTGAATAGACATTATTCTCTTTTTTGACGCGCATATACACGGCTGCTGCATATGCTTTCTCAGACGCGTCACAGAAGCTGTGAATTTCAACGTCATCTTCTGGTGAGAATTGTACCCAACGTGGTATTGGAATTCTATCTATTTCCCGATAATCTTGGGTGAAGTTTTTCCACCGCTCTATTGTCGTTGGTAAGACAGGCTCGTTCCACCCTGTACCTTCTAACCAAATGTTTTGCATAATTATTTTTGCCACTATGACCATTGGGGCAAGCTACCCTAACGGGTCAAAGAATTTGTCAATAACTGACAGTATCTCTCTTTCTGTTAGCATGTTAGGGTTGTCAAGTAATCCCGCTTTGAAATAAAATAAGTCAGAATGTGCGTTCCACCTTATACCTAATGCTTTCACTGTGCTGGTGTCTTCAAAGGCTAGGAAGTTCTCGCTGAGCAGATCCGATTTTGGGATGTCTTTAAGAACCTCCTCCGAGTTTGATGTCCACTTTCGTAATGGAAACCCTGCCGAATGTAAAACCTGTCGAATTTCGTTTCTTGCCATGATGGTGGATGTGAGGTTGTGTCCTCCTGCGAGGACGTCATCTACATACATACATTCCCGGAGTATATTTGATGCTGTGGGATGGGAATTTTGTACGTCGTCAGCCAACTGCAGAGCATTCTTATAGCAAGATGGGGAGCACAATTAACCCCCAAAGTTACCGTTTTTAATTCGTAGAGTCCTATTGGTCGTTCAGACTTGTACCATTAGCAGTCGGACTTGAAGCGTTGAAAACGACCCGGACTTTTGTAGTTGTGATTTCCGCCTTTACCACGGCGTGATGGGGCAGGAAGTAGTTATCGGGGTCATCTGCTGCGACTATACCATTTATTTTGTTCATATGTCCGAGCGTCTGATATTCTGAAAGTACCCTTATGTATTCGTTCCCTAACTCCGGATTCTTCTTTAACCGCGTTTCATTTCGAAAGAATCACGAGCATGTAGCTTAAGGGACCCTGTTAATTTTCGTTCTCCCAGATATTCCTGTCTAAATGGGAGTGACACGACATATCTTCCACCCTCGTTTCTCTTTGTGGTTTCTCTGTATAATTTTTCACAATATTTGTCATCGTCGCTAGGTCTTTTAATTTTCGGTACATTCTCCAACTACCAAAAGACTTTTAGTTGTTTTTCCAACGCAACCTCGTTGTAAAATGACACGATACTGTTCGTTGGACTCGGTTCCTCGATTCGACCGGTTAGTATCCAACCGAACACTGCCTCTTGGGCCAAAAGTCTATTAAGTGCGTTCTTTTTCAGACCGCTTATTAAAATTTTGGGATATATGTCTCCACCAAGTATAAGGTCTACATCTGATCATTGACGTAGAACCTCTTTTCAGCCAGAACCAAGTATGGGAATGCCTGCATAGTCATTTTGTTGATATGACAGGATGGCAGATTCCCAGTAAGTTTGGCTAAAATAAGAACAGGAGTAGTCAAGCTGAAGGACTGGTGAACGAAGTTTGGTGTTGGATGCCTCTTTCACTTGAGTAGATACTGTATTGGTGATGCCTGGAACTTGGGCATGCATTCTTTTTGACGGTAAATTGATTCTTCGTTTTAGTCTTTCTGTTATGAAAGAGCATTCCGACCCTGTATCTATTAGTGCCCGTGTAGAGAAATCAGTACCATTATGGTGGATGTTGACGCGAGCTGTCCTTATAGCATACCTCTGCTGGAATTAGCATGACAGGATTTTACATTCTGGTTCGCAGAGGAATGTGGTTGCCCTGATTCCTGTCTTTTTTGTGCCTGTGCTGATGTTGACGGGATATTATCCGCGTCTTTAAATGGATTGCGCCTCGTAGCTTGCTGAACTGTATCCGCATGCAGGAGCCTGTGGTGACGAGAGTGGCATTTGGCACAGTTGTACGAACTGGTGCACCTCGTCACTGTGTGTCCTGAGGATAAACAGTTCAGGCATCCGCCCGTGGATTTGATGAAGTTGATTCTCTCCACTGGGGTCAAATCACAGAATCGGCGATAATTCCGTAGCCTGTGTTCAGCTTTGCACATCTTGCAAAAAACTTATGATGTTGATTTTGATGTAGGTTTTGATACCTTCGTTTAGAAGGCACCGAGTCTTTTTATGGGGATTTCGGTTGTATGCCGAGTATGTGATGGCTTTTTTTGCTTTTGGGCGTTAGTACCAGTGAAGCTAGACACTGTTTCCAGTGTCTGAAACCTATTTGATAGAAACTTGTCCATATCATCCCACTTAGATATGTCCATTTTATGGTCTATGCTTTGTTCCCATAGAGCCAACCTACTTTCCGGTAACTTTGTCGAACACAAATATGTTAAAATTGCATCCCAATTGGATTGTCGATTTTGTGACACTTGAGGGACGATAGACAATTGTTTATATCGCTATGTAATTTCTTTAACGCGCTCCCACACTCACTCTCTAGCTTCTTTAAATTAAAAAGAATTTCTAATTGCGTGTTGAATAATATACGCTTGTTTTCGTATCTTTCACACAAGTTCTTCCAGGCCATATCGAACCCATCATTTGTTAGGAGGCATTTTTTTACAATATCTTTGCCCTCGGCCTGTGTCTTATCGTTCATGTGGAATAGTTTTTCCACCCACTGTAAGTCGGGATTATTTATATATATGGCCGTGAAGGTCACGAAAGGTTGGCCATGATAAATAATCGCCTTTGAAAATCTCCGTATCGCAAGGAGGGAGGCGGATCTTATGGCCGCGAGGTGCGGCTGGGGGTGCTTGCTCAGTGATAGCACTATTCTCTACTTTTTTATACTTCTCTGCCTCAGCAGATATTCTGGATGAGTAGCGCATATAAATCGATTAGAATGTCATATGTTTTTTCCTGAAGGCCAACTCGTCATTTGGGTCGACATCCTCTGATCCCATCAGTGAGTCAAACACAGACTTGACCTTCTTCCATAAGGAGCGCAACTCTTCTTGCTGTATCGCAAGAGTGTGCTTTGTGTGGTTTTCCTCTGGAATAAGGCTGTACTGTTGTTCAAACCCTGTTATCAACTCAGCTGATCGGATATAAGTTTCCATTTTCACAAAAGTTTATCCCACACAACTAAAACAAACTAAAATAGTTCTTAACAAAAATGGAGGCAGTGTTTCTATGGAGGCTTTTCTGTATTTAGGTGCGACTTGGGCGACTCTTTTGGTTTTGCCAAAATGAATACAACAAAAATGTATATTTCTTTGAGGCAGTCTGTATTTATTTTTTGGCAATTAATTTCTAAGGGTCAGACTTGGTCGATTCGTTTGATTTTTACAAAAAAGAATACAACAACCGTGGGACTTACTCACCACCCGCACGTAAATAAATGTATATACTGGTTATAAGTGGCAATTTATTTCTAAGGACTTGTGTGCCGAGAGGAAAGTGCAAAGTGCGAGATATATCATAGAATGTATTGAATTAGTGAAATTACCAGAGCTGTGAAAACTAAATTAATGTGCACGTGAGTTGATATATTTGTTTTTTTTTAATTTGTGCACAACCAATGTAACGCTAGTAATAAGACAATGGTGCTTTAATCGCTTAAGTGGGGTTATGTCCCTTATATATCCCTTATTGTGGTCGTAGGATACTACGGATCGACACGCGGTAGGGGAGTGGCAGTTAAACAAGGGGATTTCGTTTTGCACAGAAAAAAAAATAGACACTATCGCACAGATAGCCAGTGCTATTTTTAACTTTTCGTGGTTCAGGGGTTCGGACTACTCGGCGCACTTTTTAAATGAAACTTAACCACAGAAATATGACCAAAAAAAGTGGCAAGAAATATATAACACTTACGTGAACTGCGAGAAGTTTGTAGGTTATGTGTTGTTAAAATGTTGTGTATCACCAAATGATTTGTGAAAAAATTCACAAAAATGAGGAATACCACCAAGAGTGTATACTAAGTGTTGTTTCTATGTGGACGATTACCGCTGACTCCCGTAGTGTTTCACAAAGATGTAATAATTGCAGTGTACCACCAAAAGGGTGCAAAATATCACCGTATTAAACTGTTGAGTGTATCACCTCGATAATTTTGACGAAAGAAAATACCACCAAAGTGTATCACTAATGTATATAATTTGTAATGTGGACTGTATGTATATCGCGTTGGTTCCTTTTTCGGGGAGAATGACCCTGAAGGACCATGAACCGGCTCGAAAGACCATGAACAATTGTGGTGTGTCGCAACTCCGCAGGGGAGTGGAGGCACCAAAATTGTGTTAGGATTAAAATTAAAAGAAAAGAAAAAAGGCGAGATATTTCTCGTTATAATAGTCATTTTATTTAAGCGAAAAGTATAAATAAAGCATCAATTTACCTTTATATAAAATTAAGATGGCAGGGTTTCTCGGACGTTGATGGCTGTGGCTGTTGATCTCTCGACAATTGCCGGAAAAGTAGACGGTTGCCTTGTCGAGGACAACCGTTGAACAGCGGGAAAAGTCTCCGGATTTAAGGGGAAGCTTCCGCACACAGTTGTGCTGGCATGCATGTATATGTGTACGGACAACATCACCCTACCTATGTATACATATACATGCCTGTGGGAGAACTAGTCGTCGATAATATGGTGCTATTGGGGTGGCGCAAATTAATAAGAATTTAGGCTTCGGGTCTAAACACACTTTTAATCCCTAAAAGAAATAAAACACAATGGCTAAAAAAGCAAGTTACAGTCTTGATGAAGGTCAACTTGACACAAGCCTCGATACCTTTATTTTCGAAAATAATAGACTCGAGTCATTTTACTCACCCACCCTTATATCTGACCAAACAGAATCCCTTCTGAAAATAAAAACACAACAGCTCGAAAGGTTGTGGGAATCACTCCTAGATTCCTACAGAAACGTATCTCTTTCTCCATCCCATCAGGAATCCACCGATTGCATGTCTCAGATAATGTATGTTATGCAGTTACTGATACCCTCCCCTCAAACGTTTCAGCCTCTTAATCTCCCGAATACGCCAAACTCCTCACAATTATATCTCAAAGTACCACCCTGCGATACCGAAATATTCCATTGTGGGTATGAACACTGGCCAGCATTTAGGGATATATCTACGGCAATCACCCCAAATTAACCAAAGCTCAGAAGCGGTATCACCTGCGGCAGAAGACGAGAGGTCAATTAGTAAAACAATACCCATTAAAAGACGATAGTTTTCAGCAGGCATGGTACGCCCTTAAAGCTCGGTATGACATCTGAAGAATATTGATTGATAACCAACTGAAGACCTTCTTTAGTCTTCAGCAAATTTACACGAAAATGGTGAGCAGATACAAAAATTGCAAACCACAATAAATAATTGTTTATGCACCCTGTCCACAAAAGGTATCCCTACCTCTAATTGGGACCCATCCTTGTGTATATATGCTTGTCGAAACTTCCTACTAAAACTCTCTCTCTATGGGAACTATCTCTTAGTTCGCGAAAGGAGTTACCCTTTGGTCAGATATGGACCAATTTTTGATATTCAGCTATGAAGTAGTGAACAGACTCTATACTTACAGGCCGAGTAAACCGAAAACATCTCCAATTACTTTCACTCCCAGGTCCACAAATAACTCTACCCATAACTCGACGTTCCCAGAACGGAACGAATAACTTCCACACAGAACCACGGCAAGTCTTTTGTAAGAGACAACAATTATTGCGAGAATTGTTTGTCATACGCCAACCTAAGAGTGATTCTCAGAGAAAGTTTGTATGCGTTTACTGCCAGAAAACACATCAAGTCAAGCAACGATTGCTGTAGCCGCGCAGAAACTTCAAGATCCCATCATCAACACGGTGTCATAAACTTTCTCCAGCACCTGTAAAACAAAACTATTCTCAACGGCACTAGTCCCCACATACCACGCCGGGGAGTATCATCAAATCCGTGTACTGATAGACCAAGGCTCTCACAAAACGTTTATGGCAACCAGCGTCCAAAAACTGTTAGGCCTTCCCGCAAAGCAGTCCACTTTGAAATCTCGCGCATGGGAGTAATGGTGGTACAAAAATCGAACAAAATATGCGAGGTCACCCTTTGCTCCTCCGATTTAAGCAAAAGGATTAGGACCTAAGTTATTTTACTCTACCCACTTACTCATTTTATCCCAACAAGTAAATTATCAAAGGTCAGTTTGCATGTATTCAGCTGCCTCCAACTCGCCGTCCCTAAATGCCTAACCCCCTCAAAAATCGGTATAGTAATATACAGCGATGTCATTCCCCAATTCCTACTCGAAGGGCTCAAAAGGAACGCCCAAGAAACCCTCATATCCAAGAATACAATATTCGGATTAGTTCTCACCCGACCAGTACGTGAACCAGTTGCTACCTTCTCAAGCCAAGTCAGTGAGGCAACGGAACCGGATCTCAGCGATCTTCTCAGGCGTTTCTGGGAACAGGAGGAAATCCCAACAACGCAATCCCATTCAGCTGAAGACGAATTTTGCGAAACCCTTTAGAGTACAACAACAAGAAGACGGGAAGATGGACGCTATGTGATGAAACTTCCGTTTAAGCCCGATTTCCCTCACTCAATGGCTCTAGGCATCACCGTTTAAAGAAGTCTGGAAAGGAAACCGGAGCTGCGGGATAAATACTCAGAAGTACTTACCTAGTACCTCCAAATGGAGCTACCTCATCACGCTGTTCTCAAACCCGACAGCAAAACCACAAAGGCTCGTGTCGTATTCAATGCCTCTAACACATCACATTCAACAAACTCCCTGAACGATGTATCATACTTTGCACAGTGGTCGGTTCCATAGGACAAAAATAAAAAAACCAAAGTGAAAAGTTTGTCACCAAATGTATCGTTAGTTTCTCTTATTAGAACAACCTTTTAAAAGGTATATTTGTTTTAGTTGTATTCGAACTCTACTCTTTAAGAATAGCTTCAAAGGTGAGGTTATGATATTTGCTAGTTTTTGCAGTGTGAACTAGTTAAAAATAAAGTGCAAGTTTAAGCTATTTAAAGATACATAAAATTGCATTGTATCGAAATAAATAGAAATGAATATTGTCGCCTTGTCCGTCCTGATGTCACATTGTTTACATTTTTCCCAAATTATTAAATAAATTATAAAATTAAAAATTGCTTGAAATAAATGTTTTCATACATTTAAAGCGATGCGGGCAATCCCCGGTTAACTCATTATAAGTAGACAACATTTGGTTAATTCGTTGTAGTTCTATAAATAGAACAAAAACAGCAACAATGCCAAGTTTCTCTGAAAACCGCCTTACAAACAAGCATAACTTCAACACATAACTACATACGAATTATGTGATGTGCAGAAGATAATATATGCGAAAGAAGGCAATTGGGAAAAACTTTACAACAACTAAGGTATGACGTAGCTGAATGCATTTGTAACCATTTCAAATATCGTAGGAGTGCGGGTTCGACTCCCACTCCCGGGAGAAAAGGCTTTGAAGAGATTTACAAGGTATAATCGAAACAGCTGTCGCCCTGTCCGTCCTGATGTTACGTTGTTTAAATTTTTCCTAAATTATTATATAAATTATAAAATTAAAAATTGCTTGAAATAAATGTTTTCATACATTTAAAGCGACACGGGCAATCCCCAGTTAACTCATTATAAGGTATTTACTTCATTTGAAATAATTTTAGTGTCTTTAGCTTGTTGTGTTTTTTTTTTTTTTTAATTTCACCAATGCCTTTATTAGTGTTTATTTGCACAAATATTTCAATTTCAGCTAACGTTTCAGTTGGGTTCCTCACCAATCCTCACGTTGGGACTTATATCCTACTATTAGCCAAGGTCTAAGGATTCTAAACTGTTAATATTAACTGCTACTTTCTGCCACTATCTATGTTTTGCAACAGTTTTCTTGTAGCGTCACCCTGATAAATTATTGTCGTATGTTATATGTGATTGCATGTAACATAAGACATAATTTAATGCAGTCGACGATATACAAATGTAAACTTTTGTGTGTTTGTTGTTTTGCTATTGTTAGGTATGCAAGATCTTTAGTTTCTTTAACTTCTTTATTTAATCCTATTAAACATTGTATTTGCGATAGCCACATTTTGCCACTTTTCCTCCCACATCTACTTACTTTTTGTATGCGTGCGGAGAAAGTGGATGGTTGTGGGTCGGTTTAAAAGTATCACCCGCACCAATTTTATGAAAAAATTATTCTCACATATTTGTAAGGCCGTGACCAAAGTTTCACGTTGATATCTCTACTGGAAGTATTTTTGGCCACCAACTCCATATTAGACCGACCACAGTGCATTGGCCCAATTCTCCAAAACGACTTAACGTCAATAATTCTCAACTGGCGTCTCTACAAGTTTGTTTTCAATAGCGGCATAAAGAAAATATACCACCAAATTTTGGTTAAGGAAGAAGACCAAAACTTCCAAAGAATACTTTTTAGAAAAGCCCCTCAGAAGCCGATAGAAAATTTTAAATTAAAAACCGTCACGTTCGGTGCCACTGCACTCCATATCTTGCAATCCGTACCCTTCACCAACTCGCCCAGGATTGCGCAGAAAAATACAGACTCGCCAAAAATATCATACTACAAGAAACCTAAGTAGATGATATCCTCTCTGGCGGGCATGACATACAGTCCACACTTAACTTTATGACTCAAACTATTGAAGCTCTAAAATCGACGGGCTTTCCATTGAAAAAAGTTATTGCAAACATAACAGAAATTCTCGAATCAATCCCAAACTCTGATATCTTAGAGGCGGAACTCCTCAATTCCACGACACGAGTTCCACTAAAACTCTGGGAATAAGATGGAACGCATTAACTGACTTGTTTTCGTACTCCTACGACCCAGTTCCCGATTCTAAGTCAAATACAAAACGGCAAATACTTTCAGCCGTAGGGTAACCTTTTGACCCGGCAGGATATCTGCCGCCAATAACGATCTTAACCAAAACCCTCCTCCAACATCTCTGGTAAGAAGGAACAGGTTGGGATGAAGAAGTCAAACCGGAATCATTTTACAAGTGGAACGCCTTCCGTGAAAGTCTCCCATCCATAAGCAGCATAAACATCCTTCAATGGATGCAATTCTTCCTTGATAAATGCATCCAAATCCACGGTTTCTCTGATGCCTCCGAAAAACCATTTGCCGCATGTGTCTATATTAAAATGCAACACGATCGCACAATCTCAACCCATCTATTTGTTGCAAGAACCAAAGTCGCATCCCTGCAAACATCTCAATTGAAGTTACCACTGGCCACCTGGCTAGAAAAGCCCCACATACTTGAAAAACCCATGTGGCAAACATAATCACCCAGATTCTTCAAAACGTCAGCAACGCAACTTAGCGCCACGTACCCAGTGGTGACAACCCCGTAGAATTAGGAACACGAGGATGCAAGCCGCAAGATTTAGTTGACCCCAATGACTCTCTAAGCAGAATACATCCTGGCCAAAATACACGCCTTCCAATCCAACCCCTCCGGAGAAAAAGCACATCAAGGACTTTAATGCCATCAATCACGGCGAAATACTTGAACGGTTTTCGTCATACCCGCGTGCTCTAAGGGTTGTAGTGTATATGTACCGTTTCATCCGTCACACTCATATACATTCGATTGTCCTCACGACGCTAAAATGAAGGTCATCATGTTAAAGCAGCGCCATCATATCCCAGCAGAAATCTTTCAACTGGAAACATCAAACCCCATCAACAAGAAAAGCTCCTTGCTGAACCTAAATCCCATGCTAGATGATGGCATCCTGCAGTTTGACGGTCGTTTAGTTAATGCTGATATGAGTTATAACGAACGCTATCCAATAACAAACCCAGATTACTCCAAGTTCTGCTCCCTGCTGCTAGATTTTCTTCATAAGGTTTAGCTACATGCTGAGAAACAACTCATGATCCGAATGATACAGCAGGAGTACTATATTCCCCGACTCAAACAGAAAGTGAAAAAAATATTTCATTGCAAAACGTGCACTATCAGGGCCGTAGAGAGAAAATCCGGGCCCGGTAGTAACCAATTTAGGGACCCCCTATAAAAAATCCACCATTACATTTGATTAACTTGAATTAATGACGTTTCATTCATGCAGGGGCGGATCCAGCACGATTTGGGAGGAGGGCCGATTAGGACGATCTTATAGATTATACAATATCTAATATATAAAATTCTTCTGTCATGGTTTTAGAGGCTGAACTCCTCCGAAACGGCTGAACCGATTCTCATGAAATTTTGTGAGCATATTGGGTAGGTCTGAGAATCGGCCAACATCTACCTTTTATTTTCGCTACGTGTCTAGGGTCTTGAGATCAAAACGTGGACCCGGGTACCCCAGAATGTGTTTATGCAATATGGATATCAAATGAAAGCTGTTGATGAGTGCTAAAGTACAGGATAATTTTCATACCCCTGGGTGACTAGGGTCTCCAGATATAGGCCAAAACGTGGACCCGGATATCCCTAGAATGTGTTTATACAATATGGATGTAAAATGAAAATTTGCTGATGAGTGCTATAGTACAGGATAATTTTCATACAACTGTGAGGCTAGGGTCTCGAGATATAGCCCAAAACGTGGACCCGGGTACCCCTAGAATGTGTTTATACAATATGGATATCAAATGAAAGCTGTTGATGAGTGCTATAGTATAGGATAATTTTCATACCCCTGGGTGACTAGGGTCTCGAGATATAGGCCAAAACGTGGACCCGGGTACCCCTAGAATGTGTTTATACAATATGGATAGCAAATAAAAGCTGTTGATGAGTGATTTAGTACAGTATCATTTTCATACAATTGGGAGGCTAGGGTCTCGAGATATAGCCCAAAACGTGGACCCGGGTACCCCTAGAATGTGCTTATACAATATGGATATCAAATGAAAGCTGTGATTTAGTAGAGGAAAATTTTCATACCCCTGGGTGACTAGGGTCTGGAAATATAGGCCAAACGTGGGCCGGTGAACGCCTAGACAATGTTTTTACATTGTGGGTATTAAATTGAAGCTGTTGATAAGTGCTATTGGTGACTGAGGTCTCGAGATATAGGCCAAAACGTGGATCAGGGTAACACTAGGATGTGTTTTTATATTATGGATATCAAATTGAAGCTGTTTATGTGTGCTTTAGTACAGAGTAAGTTTTATGCCGCTGGGTAACTAGGGTCTCGAGATATAGGTCAAAACATGGACCCGGATACCCCTAGAATGTGTGTGTATTATGGATATCAAATGAAAGCTGTTGCTGAGAGCTCTAAAGTTCATTGTGATATTCGATTTAGTCGCATCAACCTGGCAAAACTGATAAATATACATGCGAAGCCGAAATAAATACAAGAATTAATAATACCCACATACCTATTTACATACGTCCTATTCGATACGCCTTAAATTTTGTATATAAATTTGCCTGTATTAGTATTTACGATGCTTTTTTCCGGGAAGTATACCAGACACGGACTGGGACTGGGATTAGGACTAGGACTGGGACTGAGACTCGGAATGGGACTGGAACAAAATACATACCAACCTCTGGGACTGGCTATAAGAGATGAAGAAGAAGGAGAAAAACTTGAGAGAAAAGAAAAGAGATAAGGAGACTGATGGAGATGAAGCGAAAAATACGGAGGGAGGAGTGAATAAAAGGATTAAGAAAAAGTGAGGAGGGGGAAAGCAGAGTTAGACGGAAAAAGCTTATTAAAATGTATGCAGATAGGCCAAATTTACGGCAGAACAACTTCTGCCGGGTCTGCTAGTACATACATAAAAAAAGCACATAAAAGCTAAACATTTTAAAATTGCATATCTATTTAAAACAACCTTTTAAAATTTTCATAAGTTCCGGATCAGAGCAGGGGCTTCGTAAATGTGTTTCAAGTGAATTATTTCGCATTCTAAGCTTTGAGAAACGTCCGACCTGTATTTTTCGACAAATTTTGCCGCACTCGCCCAGCCAAATTGATACATAAATGTCAAAAGCGTGTATAAGTACGCCCCTTTGCTTGAGTGAAGTTGGAAGTATAATCAATAATTAAAAAAATGAGAAAAGGGGATTAGAAAAAAAAGGAGGAAAATTTTTTCGAAATTTTCCTTCACTTCCTAAAGTCCCGTTCTTTTGGATATACGCTCACTTAGAACTCACAAATATATATAACGACACGCTCGCACCCAGACAGCGTCATCAAAGTTGTATAAAGAAATGAGTCACATGTGACTCATGAACTCATTCCACTACGCTATTATGAGTCACTTATGGTTCATCGAACAGGGAAGTTGCCAATAAACTTCCATGAATACTTTTTTTTGACTTCTAGTTTTCCTTCAACTAACCCGGAGTAAACTAAATTAAGATAAAATGAAATAAAATGAAATAAACTAAATTAAGATAAAATAACCTCAAATGAAATAAACTAAATTAAGATAAAATAAAATAAAATGAAACAAACTAAATTAAGATAAAATAAAATAAAATGAGATAAACTAAAATAATTAACACGAAAATAAAAACGGAAAAAAAAATATATCAAATTTGTCCAACGCCTAGTAACTTTGAATTTCAAAACATTCCAAAACGTGTGAAATATATTAAAAGGATTCCGTACGGATACTAAAATTTCCGAATGGGTTTAATGATACAATTTTTAAGTTTATTGTATGCACCTGCAAGTTGAAGAATAGATAGAGAGAGATAATTTCAGTTCTGCATTTCATCAAAAAGAACCTACTGTAGTGAACGTGGAAGTACCAGCAAAAATTGTTAACAAATTTTAAAAGTTATTTAATTTCTTCTATTTACCTATATAAATTCTAAGTTATTACATAAGGAAAGCTATGTAAAAGAAGATGTCCACAACGATTTCGAAAAAAATTGAAAACTTGAGAACTGCTTTAGAACCTTGAACATTTTGGAATTTTTAATAGATTTCTGTCTATACCGTTTTACACGGATAAATAAAGCCCAATAACGTTACGGAGCATTAGAAGCAAAATTTTGGAACTTCTTTCGAAAAATTTTTTTTTTAGTTATTTTTAAAAGCTTTCAGTATACCGTTAATTAAACTAGTTGTTAAAATTAGCGAAATAAAAAAAAAAGGAAAAGTTCGTTGGTCTTAACCTCAGAGGTTTATCTAGTATGTATTAAATATAAAATATATTCTAAGTTTCACAGGAATGAATTGTCAATAAAATTGTAATTAGAATGGGAATGCTGGCGTCTACAGTCTTTTAGAAGGCACTTAGGTAAATCAGGTAAGGGGCCACCGAAATTTTAGGTGCGTCGGTGGCCATGGTTTTTGAGGGTGGGAAAAGCACCGGGCGTCGCAACACCACCCGCGGCGCCACTCTATATATTCGGCCTTTTGTTTATTTTTTTTTTTCTTTTTCCTTTTTAAGCTTTTTTTCTGTTCTTTTGATTTTCAGAGTTTAGTAACCGGTCGTTTCCGGTTCGGTTAGTTTCGGTTAATTTCTTTTTGCGTTAGATTTTTTTTCTTTTTTTGAATTTAAAATTTTGAATGTTGTAACGGTCTGTCCGTGGCATGCGGTTCGGCCGGATGTCGTTTTATTTGAATTTTAAGCGTTTTGAGTCGGTCTCTGCGCTTCTGTCAGGTTTTTTGAATTTGACAGCTGTTAGTTTTGATAGGCATGATAGGAATTTTTTTCTGTTTATGGCGCAGGAACAGTAAGGTTGGCAAGGACCCGCCCCAGCCGACAATGACTAGCCACTGTGCACCACAAGATCATGCCGACCGCCTTCATTATTGCTTCCACCGAAGATGCGATAACCATAACAGATGGCGCCCAACGTGGGGCCTGAGGCGCTGGTCGCGAGGGTCAGTCGGGTCAACCTGTGAAGTTGACCATCCCACCAGTCCGAGTGAACAGCCACAGGAGCGCCACCTACGTTGCGGTGGGATGGTTGGACGGATCAGGTTGTCCGGGCTGGTCATCGGGGGCAGTGGCCGAAGGGGTCACGGGACTTCACGTCAGTCCTCCGGATTTTTGTATTCACCCGATGAGGCAGTGCTGAACGCACTTAGTTTTTTTTGTAAGTGGGTTTTTTTTGTTACCGGAATGTTGTCCGTTAGTCGGCTAGGAATAATTTTGTCCGATAAATTGGGTTTTTTTTTTGTACAATTTTTTTTTTATAGTTTTTTTTTAGTTTATCTGCCGAATTTGTGTTGTTAGAGTGAATGTGTGTGTGTATGTGTTGAAAGAACCCCAGCTCATCCCACGTCCCAGGTGGTAGTTTCGAATACCACCTGGACTGTGACGGGTTGAGCTGGGATTCAGAGTGGCACTCCTTCCTGTCCCACCAGACTGGGGAGCGGTTTCGAAACTGCTCCACCCATTGCTGCGGAGGCAGGAGGGGTGTCCAGTAAGAATGGACGGGAGGCCTCAACACCCCAACCAGTCCCAGGGGCAAGCCCCTGGAGACTGCCCCTGCGTTGCGGCTGGGCGCGTTGAGACCAACCCGCGTGTACCTGGAACTGACCCTAGTGGCCCCAACCAGTCTAGGAGGGGGGCTTAAGACCCCCTCGCATTGCGGTTGGGAGCACTAGGGACAAGTATGAATGAATTTATGTAATTTTTTGTTTTTGCCTGTGGCCCGAGTGCCTTCGGGAAGGGGATGCCAGCATTCCCATTGATTATATAACGAATCATTTTTTCTTGCAGCTTGACTTTTTTTGTACGGCTATCAATCGTAGTAATTATTATTTGCGAGCTTTTTGTATTTCCTCGCGCACCTGTAGATATATATTTAAAAAAATTTTTTTTATCAATCATCGTTAGGTATACTAAGTGAAGGGGGTGGACTTAAACTTTTTTTTTCTCCCTCCAATCCCTAAATGCCTTACGTGCCAAAAGTTTTTTTTTTTAATCTACGATTTGACATTTTTTTTTTTTTGAATATGTCGCGCGACCAGTCTTTCGGGCAACCGGGCCGGACTACTCCGTTCGGGAGTGCGGGGAATTTCCGGGGAAACCAGAACCGTGGCGGTAATAATAGAGGAGCTTTCTCCAAGGCCAGGCGTCTCTTGGTGGTGCACACCCCAGTAGGGGGACAATACGGAGATCCCACGGTAATGAACGTGGGCTCGGACCTGAATTACCCTCGTGATAAAATGGACAGACCTGTAAGCGCCAGTAACCTTAATGCGCCCTTATTAAACACGCATGATATTTCGGGGCTAATGACCAATGTGTCGACCTATGTACCGGATGGAGCTGGTGCCTTACCATTACACCAAGGAGTTGGAAACTCTGGAGAAGCTGCAGGGGATCGGGCGAATACCCTAGGAATGCAGGACGAAGCTACTCGTGGAGGCTCGTGGGTGGACGTGCTACACCAACTGTTCCAGGCTTCGCAGGAGGAAATGCGGAGAGAGATGGGGTCAATCAGAACCAACATGGACCAGCTCAACGCCGCTCTCGAATCCGCGCAGCAATCAATTCATCAAAACCGGAACGCAAATAGGATGGAAGGTAACCCACTTCCAACAGTAGTACCACCAATGTACCCGACTCCGAGCAGCATAGTAGTGAAACCGCAGGAGTGGAAAATCTCGTTCGACGGCACTGGGAGCGTAGCCGATTTCCTTTTTAAGCTGAACACCTTGTGTGAGCGCTCTCAATGCACGGACCAACAAATCATGGCTAGTTTCCACCTGTTTCTTTCCGGGCGGGCCGAAGAATGGTACTGGCTGTTCACAAAACAAAACCCTAATGCGACCTATACCTTTTTATGCTACTCATTGAAAGGAGAGTTTGGCACCTTGAAAACTGACCACGAGATCATGATGGAGATCTCCATGCGAAAGCAGAAAGCAAGTGAGTGCTATGACGTGTTCCACACGGACATAATCTCCTTGAACGCACGCTTAAGAGAACACATGTCGAACCTTCTACTGATTGACATAATAAAAATAAACGTCAAAAGTAGCCTTAAGCTGATGCTTTTTAACGCAGATGTAAGGACCCTTCATGATCTACGCGATGTAGCACGCAGAGGTGAACAAGTGCTGAAAGAAAGCAAGCTGTTGGGAGCCACTTACCCAGGACGGCATGTAAACGAAGCACGCGTGACAACCCCGGACATAAGGATGGACGGCGAGGACGGCGAAATGGATCCGCAGATAGAGGCGCTGGAATATCGACGCAACAGGATACCGGACTATTCGGGAATCCAATGCTGGAATTGCCAGGCAATGGGCCACTCCTATATATATTGTGAGGAACCCATTAAAAATCCTTTTTTGTTTTAAATGTGGGTATAAGGGTGTATTTATTCCTAAATGCCCTAGGGACCATTCCAAACAGGGAAACCAGTACCCGAGCGAGAAGGCGGGGGAACCTCGTTCGGCTTCATAGCTCCCACACCAGCCAGTGCGCGAGGCGTCGTCCCGTGCACTGAACCAGAGGGTGAATCTCTGCATGGAGGTGGTGGCCTTCCGAGGTGCAGTAGTACTCTGGCAGAAGAGCCCTCAAATGTGATAATAACTTACCCTGACAGTACGGACAATTCGAATAGTTCTGAATCCGAGAGTCAAACGTCCTCATCCGCGATGGGCGAGCCAATCAAGATTCTGCAACGCCAGCATAGGGATGTCGCTTGCCAGACGCATTTTTCACCAAGTCTAGAAGAAAGGGAACCTAGGTATGAGCGAATAAGACATACCATTTTCGAACAATACCCGGTATCGGACAATATTTTGAAGTGTAGGAAGAGATACCACAGGAGAGTACAGGAGCGTAGACTGCTGCAAGCCACCACGTTAACGCTTACAGGGGATGAAAGGCCTCTCGTAAAGGCTAAAATTAAAGATAGTTTTCTTGTAGGGCTGTTGGACTCGGAAGCCAACGTCTCCATCTTAGGGAAAAATGGATTAGAATTCCTAGAGAATAACGGCTTCGATTATCAGCCCTTACATGCGTTCGTATACACAGCGGGCGGCAACAAGCAAAAAAACTTTAGGCTCAGTATCTCTACCGGTCACCTTTAAAAATGTCACTAAGGTTATTGGTTTTTACCTTGTCCCTTCACTTCTCCAAGAAGCCTACTTCGGGGTAGATTTTTGGAGAGCATTTGCGTTAGCTCCCGAAATATTCCCAAGCGTAGAGTGCATAGAGATTAGACTTGAAAAGGAAGAGGAACTTAACCTCCATGAATTGTCACCAGAACGGAAATTAGAACTGCAAAAGGTCATCGAGACGTTTCCTTCGTAAGAGAAGTTAGGCCTAGGGCAAACTAAATTAGTGGAGCATCACATCGACACCGGTGATGCCATTCCCATAAAAAGCAAACATTTCCCTCTTTCGCCACCGAGGCAAGCCGAAGCTTTTAGCGAACTAGACAGGTTACTTGAATTAGGAGTTATAGAAGAATCAAACTCCCCGTGGTGTAGTCCTGTAGTACTGGTCCGGAAACCAGGTAAAGTTAGGCTGTGCATAGATTCGAGGAAGGTCAACGCGGTGACTAAGAAGGACTCCTACCCCCTTCCTCATATCAACGGCTTATTGAGCAGACTAAAGGATACGCATTTTATTAGTGGCATTGATCTGAAGGACGCGTTCTTCCAGATCAAATTGACAGAGTCCTTCAAGGAAAAACAGCATTCGCAGTTCCGGGGAAGCCTCTGTACCACTTCAAAGTAATGCCATTTGGTCTGTGCAATGGACCGCAGACTATGAGTAGGCTGATGGACAAGGCAATCCCCTCGCGTTTGCGAGAGAACTTCTTTGTCTATATGGACGACCTGAACGTGAAGAAAAGTAAATTTTGTCAGAAGGAAATACGCTACTTAGGGTACTTGATAGGCAGCGGGTGTCTGAAAGTGGATCCCGGAAAAATAGAAGCAATGCAAAACTTCCCGATCCCTAAATACCCTCGGCAAGTGCGTAGGTTTGTGGGCATGGCGAAATGGGTACAGGGCGTTTATTACCAATTTTGCTGACTTGGCAGGTCCCTTGACCGACTGTCTCCGTAAGTCAGCAGGCCCGTTCAAGCTTACCTCTGAAGCTATAGAGGCCTTCGAAAAGCTAAAAGTAGCTTTGAGTTCCGCCCCTGCCTTGGCCCAACCAGACTTTTCAAGGGAATTCGTAATACAATGCGACGCTTCCAAAATAGGTGTTGGCGGAGTGTTGTTCCAGGTCTATGACGAGGGCGCTGAGCCTCCGATCGCGTTTGTGTCGAAAAAACTGAATAATGCTCAACGCAATTACACGGTAATGGAATTGTCCCACTGCCATAATCAGCGTGAAGCGTTTCCGACCCTATGTTGAGGGATTACCGTTTCGTATTATCATGGACCACTCCAGTCTCAAGTGGTTTATGACACAAAAGGACTTGAGCGGGAGGTTGGCGAGGTGGTCGCTCTTACTGCAAAGATACGACTTTAAAATGGAACATCGTAAGGGCACCCTGAATGCAGTACCAGATGCGCTATCGCGGTTTGATGCCGATGAGTTGTCTTTCACTACCACACCCGGGGAAATAGATTTAGCCTCTGCCGAATTTAGCAGCAACGAATATTTAGACTTAATTCGGACCGTCACCAAAAATGAGGAATCGCTTCCGGATTTACGAGTGGTGGACGGGGTAATTTTCAAACGAGTTAAATTTCGTAAGGGAGTGGAAGGGGAAGAAGACTCGCTGTGGCGTTTTTGGTTGCCAAAAGGGTTGACTGAGGAAGCTGTGAGATTAGCACATGACGCTAACCAGAGTTACCATGGCGGGTGGTAGAAAACCTTAGAACGTGTTAGGCAGAAGTACTTCTGGCCGCAGCAGGCTAAGGACGTCAGGGACTACGTCCAGCGTTGTGATACCTGCAAATCGGTAAAACCTACTAACCAACAGTCGAGGCCACCTATAGAGAATACCTTTGCATCCGAGAGGCCATTTCAGCGATTCTATTGCGATTTCCTAGGGCCGTATCCGAGATCTAAGCGGCGAAATCAATTTCTTTTCATAGTACTAGACCATTTTTCAAAATACGTTTGGGTAAAGCCCATGCAGAGAGCCACCGCTGTAAACGTTATAAATTACTTCGCTTCTGAAATTTTTCCAGCTGTAGGGGTCCCTGAGTTTATTCACAGTGACAATGGTAAACAGTTTATCTCAAAGGAAATGAACCAATTTTTTGCAAATTACGGGGTGACGCACGCGAGGACGGGGTTATATTCTCCTCAAGCGAACGCATCCGAGCGCGTTAATAGAGAAATTGTTTCGAAGATTAGGATTTTCCTGAAAGATAAACCTGACCATACCGATTGGGATAAGCATATAACCGAGATTTTATCAGTTTTGAGAAGTGATTTTCATACGGCGATTCAGTGTTCCTCATACTTTGCATTATATGGCCAAAATATGGTCCAACGTGCCTCAGCGTACAACATTTTAGGGAAACTCCGCAGCCTTCGGGAAGACCAGGTTACGATAGTAAGCAGATCCGTAGAAATTTAGATCAGGCCAAGGATAGGGGAGCAACCACCTATAACAAGCGCTCTAGGCAAGTCAACTATAAAGAAGGTCAGGAAGTTTTTCGGAAAAACTTTGTTTTAAGTAACTTCAAACAGGGCATTAACGCCAAATTCCTACCAAAATACCTGAAGTGTCGCGTGCTTTGAAAAATAGGCAAGGCACTGTATGATCTCGAAGACCTAAACGGGAGATTGATAGGTCGATTTCACGCTTCGGATATTCGTCCTCAATGAACCAACAAGAACGGTTTTATGCCAAATTACAATTTGATTTTTTTTATATATACCTACCAATTGGACCTTTTTTTTTTGTCTGGGCGTTTTGGCGGTCGGGGACATCTCGCCCAGTATCCTCCCCGAGCACTGACCTCATAGGATGTTCACACGCGTACTCACCGAGGACCGTGAACCCCCTGGCAGTCCACGCTTAGGTCGGACTAGCCTTTCGGATTCCAGATCAAAATGTCTACGCTTTTTTTTTTGTTTTGCATTCCGGTGGGAGCGATAACCATTAGAAATCATCTTTCGGAATTTTGACGAGTTCTCCATAACAAATGTCTGATTGCCGCAAAGCCTTTTAAACTAGGAAACAGAATTAATTCCCAACTTGACTTAGTATTTTTGATGGACCTATGTTGCCCGGCTAGCTTCGTAGTAGGACTTTGAGACTCTTATCTCAGGGGTGCGTCGTGCACTACGTTGATTGGCATCGGAGGCCTCTGGCAGTGGCTTCCCACAGCGGATCCGGTTTCCTGTTCGCTTCATCGTCAGGTCTTCAAAGCGAAGCAGGTTTGTTACGGTCTGCTGCTACGGTCTACGGTTACGGTCCACCTGGGAGCGGTTCGAGCGAGCACACCTAGTGATGGGGCGAAAGTGGCGATACCAAAAGTATCGAAAGCAAGGAAAACCCAGATCTGCGATCACTAGCGAAAATTGCCACGAGTTTCCAGAAAAAAATTGAGCTGAGTTGGTTAACTGTGGTGATTTGTTCCCTTAAATTTTCCAATTAAAGGCTAAGCGTACTTTAAATTGAATTTTAAAGCCGATAAGCATTGTGCACATGAAAACAATCCTATACTACTTTTCGAACATAAAACTGAATTAATTTTCTGCAAGCAACATTTGATATCATTAAAATCGCAATCGTTGACGCGTCTGGAAGAAATGCAGCGACAATCAGCTCCGCAGTTACAAAGGAAACGAGTTAAAAGCACCATAGAATCAAAAGACTTATCAAAGGCAGTGTAAATAATCCTCCACTAATAACCAACATTTGTTCATCGTACACAAAATCTTACCTGCATTTCAAAGTGGTTAATTTACTTACATTTGCCATTCTGACGGCTTTACTACTAGCCGCAATTTCACTTTTTCGTTATGGCAACATACAACGGCCACATATTATTGTGACGTTGTCTGTGCGGACTGCATGGTGATTTTCCTTTCTTATTGTCTTCACGATACCACTTGATGTCACAAATTGAAGACGGACAATTGCAGAGTCCAGGATTTGACAATTAGGGATTAAGCGAACAAATTGGGGAATACCTTAAAGCGCATTCGTGCATGTATGAAGGTACACCAAAACCACCACAAACTCCATACGCAGTAGCGTATGATACAACGCCAACAACAACAACAGCCGGGCCGCCAGCTATAAGCCTGCTGCAACGCCACATGCAATAACCACAACGTTTAAAACAATGGGTGAGTTCGTTCCGTACTACGGACCACTATAACCTGCTAAATTGAGAGAGTCCAAAACCGAATTGGATCGTAGGATAATTTGGAAACCACTTAAAAGAAGATTTAGTATTTAAAATTATAGAAAGTACTATACTAACTAGATTAAAGTAATTAACACACATACATTTACATTTTCATATGGCCATAAGCATAACCATTTAAAAATACATTGAATTCATTTCACTAGCATTCGGAATGCGCTGCTTTAGACAAAGCGCTTTGAGAATGTCGTACGCCCATTAATTTTTGTATTGCTTAATTGAATAATAGGAATACATATTATAGAATACTATCCTTATAAATGATTTGGCATATATTTACCTTATTTTGGCTATTCATTTCTGGGTGATTCAAATGTGACTCAGGAACGTAGCAAAACCAATCTTGTTACCACGTTCAATGGGTCCCAGGTGAGCATATAGAAAAAAAAAACATAACTTAAGTTTACGAATCAAAATAACAGTAAATTGATACATAAATGTCAAAAGCGTTTATAAGTACGCCCCTTTGCTTGAGTGAAGTTGGAAGTATAATCAATAATTAAAAAAATGAGAAAAGGGTATTAGAAAAAAAAAAGGAGGAAAATTTTGTCGAAATTTTCCTTCACTTCCTAAAGTCCGGTTCTTTTGGATATACGCTCACTTAGAACTCACAAATATATATAACGACACGCTCGTACCCAGACAGCGTCATCAAGGTTGTATAAAGAAATGAGTCACATGTGACTCATGAACTCATTCCACTACGCTATTATGAGTCACATATGGTTCATCGAACAGGGAAGTTGCCAATAAACATCCATGAATACTTTTTTTGACTTCTAGTTTTCCTTCAACTAACCCGGAGTAAACTAAATTAAGATAAAATGAAATAAAATGAAATAAACTAAATTAAGATAAAATAACCTCAAATGAAATAAACTAAATTAAGATAAAATAAAATAAAATGAAACAAACTAAATTAAGATAAAATAAAATAAAATGAGATAAACTAAAATAATTAACACGAAAATAAAACCGGAAAAAAAAATATATCAAATTTGTCCAACGCCTAGTAACTTTGAATTTCAAAACATTCCAAAACGTGTGAAATATATTAAAAGGATTCCGTACGGATACTAAAATTTCCGAATGGGTTTAATGATACAATTTTTAAGTTTATTGTATGCACCTGCAAGTTGAAGAATAGATAGAGAGAGATAATTTTAGTTCTGCATTTCATCAAAAAGAACCTACTGTAGTGAACGTGGAAGTACCAGCAAAAATTGTTAACAAATTTCAAAAGTTATTTAATTTCTTCTATTTACCTATATAAATTCTAAGTTATTACATAAGGAAAGCTATGTAAAAGAAGATGTCCACAACGATTTCGAAAAAAAAATTGAAAACTTGAGAACTGCTTTAGAACCTTGAACATTTTGGAATTTTTAATAGATTTCTGTCTATACCGTTTTACACGGATAAATAAGGCCCAATAACGTTACGGAGCATTAGAAGCAAAATTTTGGAATTTCTTTCGAAGAAATTTTTTTTAGTTATTTTTAAAAGCTTACAGTATACCGTTAATTAAACTAGTTGTTAAAATTAGCGAAATAAAAAAAAAAAAAGGAAAAGTTTGATGGTCTTAACCTCAGAGGTTTATCTAGTATGTATTAAATATAAAATATAGTCTAAGTTTCACAGGAATGAATTGTCAATAAAATTATAATTAGAATGGGAATGCTGGCGTCTACATTCTTAGGTAATCAGGTAAGGGGCCACCGAAATTTTAGGTGCGTCGGTGGCCATGGTTTTTGAGGGTGGGAAAAGCACCGGGCGTCGCAACACCACCCGCGGCGCCCCCTCTATATATTCGGCCTTTTGTTTATTTTTTTTCTTTTTCCTTTTTAGCTTTTTTTTCTGTTCTTTTGATTTTCAGAGTTTAGTAACCGGTCGTTTCCGGTTCGGTTAGTTTCGGTTAATTTCTTTTTGCGTTAGATTTGTTTTCTTTTTTTGAATTTAAAAATTTGAATGTTGTAACGGTCTGTCCGTGGCATCCGGTTCGGCCGGATGTCGTTTTATTTGAATTTTAAGCGTTTTGAGTCGGTCTCTGCGCAGGAACAGTAAGGTTGGCAAGGACCCGCCCCAGCCGACAATGACTAGCCACTGTGCACCACAACATCATGCCGACCGCCTTCCTTACTGCTTCCACCGAAGATGCGATAACCATAACAATGTACTTGACAATGCCGGTAACATTTTCGTATGCTTGCGCAATCAAATTTGGTTTTTGGCTGAAAGACTATGAAGAGACCTCGGTACATTTTTTTTGAGGATGTCCCATCTTTGTGGAGTGCTGCTGAAAATAGTAAAACATTTTTGAACAACTCCGAAGAAAGTAATTTCAGCCGTACAACATTCTGCAGCATCAATACTACATAAATTGAGACTGTTTGTTTTTGTCGAGAATGCGACGTAGTGCTCCTAATACAGTTAGGGAATTTAACATCTACTCTGATAGTCGAGCGGCTATCAAGGCCTTGAGCTCAAATTCAGTGCGATCGGGGGTGGTCTGGGAGTGCCTGACCTCGCCTGAGATTGCATCGAATTATTTTTCAATTAAGATTATCTGGGTCACGAGCCATAGTGATTTCGGAATTCCGCTGGCCACCTGTGGATCGCTCCTCAATAGGTGGGCCTCGATTCAGCTCAGCAAACGTTGGGCGAGCATCACGTCGTGCAGGGCAGCAAGATCTTTCTGGCCGAAAGTGGATGGCAGGACGTCTGCTGAAATAATTGGGTTCACTAAGCCTCACCTATCAATGGTCATTGGGGTTTTGACAGGGCACTGTCCCATGGGTATCCATGCGGTTCGTCTCAATATACTGGAAACTCCATCCTGCTGCAGTTGTATGGAGGATGATGAGGTGGAATCACCAAATCACTTTATGCTTGATCGCCCAGCTTTTTCCATAACAAGGCGAAAGTGCTTCGGTCGCGACTCAGTTGAATCTCCCGAAGATTTATCCAAAGTTGAGATTGGTATCGGTCGGAGCTTTATCGCTGCTGCCCAACGATTCTCTAAGTAGCTAGATCTAAGTCACCATTATTTTTGGTGTATGTGGTATCACAACGGACCTTCGTGTTGTTCAAGAGAGCTTTCCTTATCAGGGCAGCTACCACCTAACCTAACCTAACGTAGTGCTCCGTTGTAATCTCCTTTCATATTAGGGGTTGGGCACGACTTGTGCACGACAATTTTCAATCATATATGGCAAATTAGATCAGCGATTTTCTGACCAGTTTTTTGGTTACAATTCACGAAAGCCAAAAACCGTTTTTGAATTGTAAAATATGATGCTTTCAAATTGAAATGGAGTTAGCGTAAAATGAACGTAGTCAACGTGACTAGCATCAGGCATAGCATCAACGATAATAGCAAAATACTCGGCTTTCTTGCCTTGATCTAATATAGTTTCCCTCACGTGCTTTGCACAAATTTCTATAAACACGTTCTGAATGTCTGGGGGAAGATAGTGAACATGCAAACGTTTGTGCTGCTGCTGTGAAATCCTAACTTTCTCCAAATGATCTCTAAGTATCGGATCATATTGGCTCATGAGATCTTAGATGTCCAAAAAATGTCCATCGTTTCGTTCACCAAGATATATACTTTCGCCTTTGAAAGCTAGACCTCTTTCACCCAAAAATAAAATA
Source organism: Eurosta solidaginis (assembly GCF_040869045.1). NCBI lineage: Eukaryota > Metazoa > Arthropoda > Insecta > Diptera > Tephritidae > Eurosta > Eurosta solidaginis. Next base: position 139,694,809 of record NC_090320.1, on the reverse strand, counting down.
GTGTCCAAAATTCTATATAAAATTTCTTTCCACTTTTGAGTTTCAGTGATTAGCTGGTCATTGATAAATGTAACAATTGTAGCCTCCTTTTGAATTCTATTTTGTAAAGATCGCCATTGAATATAACATTTATTGTGATCTTGAGTATTTACGTGCGATGGCAGTTGAGCTTCTTTCACACCTGGAATTTTGAATATCCGCAGAACAAATTTTACGTCGATTTAAAGTATTGGTGTTTAATAGACGACATGGTAGGCAATAAACAGCATTGCTACTGTCACCCCACACTAACCAGTCACGCTCTACTTTCTCTCTATTTGGCAAGATTCTGTTTAACAACGACGTAGGAAATACCTCGTCATGACAATCACGTGGAAAAATTACAGGACACTTTTGATGACCTCGACGAATTATTTCGTTGACTTCTTCAGATAGCAAAAACTAATTATTCACGATATCAAAATCGTTTAAATAATCTGGATTTTGATACAGAGTTGGTGTTATTGTTGGAAGACTTTTTGAAGAAGAACCTTCGTCAGTGTCACCACGAAAACTTTACGATTCGGATTCATGTAAACATATGTACATTCTTATACTCAGTTGAGCAGAGCTCGCAGAGTATATTAACTTTGATTGGATAACGGTTGGTTGTACAGGTATAAAGGAATCGAGATAGATATAGACGTCCATATATCAAAGTCATCAGTATCGAAAAAAAATTTGATTGAGCCATGTCCCTCCGTCCGTCCGCCCGTTCATCCACCCGTTAACACGATAACTTGAGTAAATTTTGAGGTATCTTGATGAAATTTGGTATGTAGGTTCCTGGGCACTCATCTCAGATCGCTATTTAAAATGAACGATATCGGCCTATAACCACGCCCACTTTTTCGATATCGAAAATTTCGAAAAATCGAAAAGTGCGATAATTCATTACCAAAGACGGATAAAGCGATTAGACTTGGTAGGTGAGTTGAACTTATGACGCAGGATAGAAAATTTGTAAAATTTCGGACAATTGGCATGGCACCGCCCACTATTAAAAGAAAGTAACTTAGAAGTTTTAAAAGCTGTAATTTGAAGATATCATGATGAAATTTGGCAGGAACGTTACTCCTATTACTATATGTATGCCTAAAAAAAATTAGCAAAATCGGAGAAAGACCGAAAGACCATGCCCACTTAAAAAAAAAAATTTTTTAAAGTCAAATTTAAAAAAAAAGTTCATATCTTTACAGTATATAAGTAAATTATGTCAACATTCAACTCCAGTAATTATATGGTACAACAAAATACAAAAATAAAAGAAAATTTCAAAATGGGCGTGGCTTCGGCCTTTTTCATTTAATTTGTCTAGGATACTTTTAATGCCATAAGTCGAACAAAAATTTACCATTCCTTGTGAAATTTGGTAGGGGCTTAGATTCTAGGACGATAACCGTTTTCTGTGAAAAAGGGCGAAATCGGTTGAAGTCACGCCCAGTTTTTATACACAGTCTACCGTCTGTCTTTCCGCTCGGCCGTTAACAGGATAACTTGAGCAACAATCGATATATCTTTACTAAACTCAGTGCACGTACTTATCTGAACTCACTTTGTATTGGTATAAAAAATGGCCGAAATCCGACTATGACCACGTCCCCTTTTTCGATATCGAAAATTACGAAAAATGAAAAAAGGCATAATTTTATACCAAATACGAAAAAAGGGATGAAACATGGTAATTGGATTGGTTTATTGACGCAAAATATAACTTTAGAAAAAAACTTTGTAAAATGGGTGTGACACATACCATATTAAGTAGAAGAAAATGAAAAAGTTCTGCAAGGCGAAATTAAAAGCCATTGAAATCTTGGCAGGAATACTGTTCGTGGTATTACATATATAAATAAATTAGCGGTACCCGACAGATGATTTTCTGGGTCACCCTGGTCCTCATTTTGGTCGATATCGCGAAAACGCCTTTACATATACAACTACCACCACTCCCTTTTAAAATACTCATTAAAAAACAAACAAATTCTAGAATCACTCCTGGCCCACCTTTATGGCGATATCTCGTAAAGGCGTACCTATAGAACGTGTTGTCCAAGAGGGCTTTCCTTATCAGGGCAGCTACCACCTAACCTAACCTAACGTAGTGCTCCGATGTAAGCTCCTTTCATATTAGGGGTTGAGCACGACTTGTGCACGGCAATTTTCAATCATGTATGGCAAATTAGATCAGCGATTTTCTGACCAGTTTTTTGGTTACAATTCACGAAAGCCAAAAACCGTTTTTGTATTGTAAAATATGATGCTTTCAAATTGAAATGGAGTTAGCGTAAAATGAACGTAGTCAACGTGACTAGCATCAGGCATAGCATCAACGATAATAGCAAAATACTCGGCTTTCTTGCCTTGATCTAATATAGTTTCCCTCACGTGCTTTGCACAAATTTCTATAAACACGTTCTGAATGTCTGGGGAAAGATAGTGAACATGCAAACGTTTGTGTTGCTGCTGTGAAATCCCAACTTTCTCCACATGATCTCTAAGTATCGGATCATATTGGCTCATGAGATCTTAGATGTCCAAAAAATGTCCATCGTTTCGTTCACCAAGATATATACTTTCGCCTTTGAAAGCTAGACCTCTTTCACCCAAAAATAAAATAGTGTCCAAAATTCTATATAAAATTTCTTTCCAATTTTGAGTTTCAGTGATTAGCTGGTCATTGATAAATGTGACAATTGTAGCCTCCTTTTGAATTCTATTTTGTAAAGATCGCCATTGAATATAACACTTATTGTGATCTTGAGTATTTACGTGTGATGGCAGTTGAGCTTCTTCCACACCTGGAATTTTGAATATCCGCAGAACAAATTTTAGGTCGATTTAAAGTATTGGTGTTTAATAGACGACATGGTAGGCAATAAAAATCATTGCTACCGTCACTCCACACTAACCAGTCACGCTCTACTTTCTCTCTATTTGGCAAGATTCTGTTTAACAACGACGTAGGAAATACCTCGTCATGACAATCACGTGGAAAAATTACAGGACACTTTTGATTACCTCGACGAATTATTTCGTTGACTTCTTCAGATAGCAAAAACTAATTATTCACGATATCAAAATCGTTTAAATAATTTGGACTTTGATACAGAGTTGGTGTTATGGTTGGAAGACTTTTTGAAGAAGAACCTTCGTCAGTGTCACCACGAAAACTTTACGATTCGGATTCATGTAAACATATGTACATTCTTATACTCAGTTGAGCAGAGCTCACAGAGTATATTAACTTTGATTGGATAACGGTTGGTTGTACAGGTATAAAGGAATCGAGATAGATATAGACGCCCATATATCAAAGTCATCAGTATCGAAAAAAAATTTGATTGAGCCATTTCCCTCCGTCCGTCCGTCCGTCCGTCCACCCGTTAACACGATAACTTGAGTAAATTTTGAGGTATCTTGATGAAATTTGGCGGCCACCGTGGTGTGATGGTAGCGTGCTCCGCCTATCACACCTTATGCCCTGGGTTCAACTCCCGGGCAAAGCAACATCAAAATTTTAGAAATAAGATTTTTCAATTAGAAGAAAATTTTTCTAAGCGGGGTCGCCCCTCGGCAGTGTCTGGCAAGCGCTCCGATTGTATTTCTGCCATGAAAAGCTCTCAGTGAAAACTCGTCTGCCTTGCAGATGCCGTTCGGAGTCGGCATAAAACATGTAGGTCCCGTCCGGCCAATTTGTAGGGAAAAATCAAGAGGAGCACGACGCAAATTGGAAGAGAAGCTCGGCCTTAGATCTCTTCGGAGGTTATCGCGCCTTACATTTTTTATTTATTTTATGATGAAATTTGGTATGTAGGTTCCTGGGCACTCATCTCAAATCGCTATTTAAAATGAACGATATCGGACTATAACCACGCCCACTTCTTCGATATCGAAAATTTCGAAAAATCGAAAAGTGCGATAATTCATTACCAAAGACGGATAAAGCGATGAGATTTGGTAGGTGAGTTGAACTTATGACGCAGAATAGAAAATTTGTAAAATTTCGGACAATGGGCATGGCACCGCCCACTATTAAAAGAAAGTAACTTAGAAGTTTTGAAAGCTGTAATTTGAAGATATCATGATGAAATTTGGCAGGAACGTTACTCCTATTACTATATGTATGCCTAATAAAAATTAGCAAAATCGGAGAAAGACCGAAAGACCACGCCCACTTAAAAAAAAAAATGTTAAAGTCAAATTAAAAAAAAAAAGTTCATATCTTTACAGTATATAAGTAAATTATGTCAACATTCAACTCTAGTAATTATATGGTACAACAAAATACAAAAATAAAAGTAAATTTCAAAATGGGCGTGGCTCCGGCCTTTTTCATTTAATTTGTCTAGGATACTTTTAATGCCATAAGTCGAACAAAAATTTACCATTCCTTGTGAAATTTGGTAGGGGCTTAGATTCTAGGACGATAACCGTTTTCTGTGAAAAAGGGCGAAATCGGTTGAAGCCACGCCCAGTTTTTATACACAGTCTACCGTCTGTCCTTCCGCTCGGCCGTTAACAGGATAACTTGAGCAACAATCGATATATCTTTACTAAACTGAGTGCACGTACTTATCTGAACTCACTTTGTATTGGTATAAAAAATGGCCGAAATCCGACTATGACCACGTCCCCTTTTTCGATATCGAAAATTACGAAAAATGATAAAAGGCATAATTTTATACCAAATACGAAAAAAGGGATGAAACATGGTAATTGGATTGGTTTATTGACGCAAAATATAACTTTAGAAAAAAAGCTTTGTAAAATGGGTGTGACACCTACCATATTAAGTAGAAGAAAATGAAAAAGTTCTGCAAGGCGAAATTAAAAGCCATTGGAAATCTTGGCAGGAATACTGTTCGTGGTATTACACATATAAATAAATTAGCGGTACCCGACAGATGATTTTCTGGGTCACCCTGGTCCTCATTTTGGTCGATATCGCGAAAACGCTTTTACATATACAACTACCACCACTCCCTTTTAAAATACTCATTAAAAAACAAACAAATTCTAGAATCACTAATGGCCCACCTTTATGGCGATATCTCGTAAAGGCGCACCTATAGAACGTGTTGTCCAAGAGAGCTTTCCTTATCAGGGCAGCTACCACCTAACCTAACCTAACGTAGTGCTCCGTTGTAAGCTCCTTTCATATTAGGGGTTGGGCACGACTTGTGCACGACAATTTTCAATCATGTATGGCAAATTAGATCAGCGATTTTCTGACCAGTTTTTGGTTACAATTCACGAAAGCCAAAAACCGTTTTTGAATTGTAAAATATGATGCTTTCAAATTGAAATGGAGTTAGCGTAAAATGAACGTAGTCAACGTGACTAGCATCAGGCATAGCATCAACGATAATAGCAAAATACTCGGCCAAAAAATGTCCATCGTTTCGTTCACCAAGATATATACTTTCGCCTTTGAAAGCTAGACCTCTTTCACCCAAAAATAAAATAGTGTCCAAAATTCTATATGAAATTTCTTTCCAATTTTGAGTTTCAGTGATTAGCTGGTCATTGATAAATGTAACAATTGTAGCCTCCTTTTGAATTCTATTTTGTAAAGATCGCCATTGAATATAACATTTATTGTGATCTTGAGTATTTACGTGTGATGGCAGTTGAGCTTCTTCCACACCTCGAATTTTGAATATCCGCAGAACAAATTTTAGGTCGATTTAAAGTATTGGTGTTTAATAGACGACATGGTAGGCAATAAAAAGCATTGCTACTGTCACTCCACACTAACCAGTCACGCTCTACTTTCTCTCTATTTGGCAAGATTCTGTTTAACAACGACGTAAGAAATACCCCATCATCACAATCACGTGGAAAAATTACAGGACACTTTTGATGACCTCGAAGAATTATTTCGTTGACTTCTTCAGATAGCAAAAACTAATTATTCACGATATCAAAATCGTTTAAATAATCTGGACTTTGATACAGAGTTGGTGTTATTGTTGGAAGACTTTTTGAAGAAGAACCTTCGTCAGTGTCACCACGAAAACTTTACGATTCGGATTCATGTAAACATATGTACATTCTTATACTCAGTTGAGCAGAGCTCACAGAGTATATTAACTTTGATTGGATAACGGTTGGTTGTACAGGTATAAAGGAATCGAGATAGATATAGACTTCCATATACCAAAGTCATCAGTATCGAAAAAAAATTTGATTGAGCCATGTCCTCCGTCCGTCCGTCCACCCGTTAACACGATAACTTGAGTAAATTTTGAGGTATCTTGATTAAATTTGGTATGTAGGTTCCTGGGCACTCATCTCAGATCTCTATTTAAAATGAACGATATGGGACTATAACCACGCCCACTTTTTCGATATCGAAAATTTCGAAAAATTGAAAAGTGCGATAATTCATTACCAAAGACGGATAAAGCGATGAGATTTGGTAGGTGAGTTGAACTTATGACGCAGAATAGAAAATTTCGGACAATGGGCATGGCACCGCCCACTATTAAAAGAAAGTAACTTAGAAGTTTTGAAAGCTGTAATTTGAAGATATCATGATGAAATTTGGCAGGAACGTTACTCCTATTACTATATGTATGCCTAATAAAAATTAGCAAAATTGGAGAAAGACCGAAAGACCACGCCCACTTAAAAAAAAAAAATTTAAAGTCAAATTTAAAAAAAAAAAGTTCATATCTTTACAGTATATAAGTAAATTATGTCAACATTCAACTCCAGTAATTATATGGTACAACAAAACACAAAAATAAAAGAAAATTTCAAAATGGGCGTGGCTCCGGCCTTTTTCATTTAATTTGTTTAGGATACTTTTAATGCCATAAGTCGAACAAAAATTTACCATTCCTTGTGAAATTTGGTAGGGGCTTAGATTCTAGGACGGTAGCCGTTTTCTGCGAAAAAGGGCGAAATCGGTTGAAGCCACGCCCAGTTTTTATACACAGTCTACCGTCTGTCCTTCCGCTCGGCCGTTAACAGGATAACTTGAGCAAAAATCGATATATCTTTACTAAACTCAGTGCACGTACTTATCTGAACTCACTTTGTATTGGTATAAAAAATGGCCGAAATCCGACTATGACCACGTCCCCTTTTTCGATATCGAAAATTACGAAAAATGAAAAAAGGCATAATTTTATACCAAATACGAAAAAAGGGATGAAACATGGTAATTGGGTTGGTTTATTGACGCAAAATATAACTTTAGAAAAAAATTTTGTAAAATGGGTGTGACACCTACCATATTAAGTAGAAGAAAATGAAAAAGTTCTGCAAGGCGAAATTAAAAGCCATTGGAATCTTGGCAGGAATACTGTTCGTGGTATTACATATATAAATAAATTAGCGGTACCCGACAGATGATTTTCTGGGTCACCCTGGTCCACATTTTGGTCGATATCGCGAAAACGCCTTTATATATACAACTACCACCACTCCCTTTTAAAATACTCATTAAAAAACAAACAAATTCTAGAATCACTCCTGGCCCAACTTTATGGCGATATCTCGTAAAGGCGTACCTATAGAACGTGTTGTCCAAGAGAGCTTTCCTTATCAGGGCAGCTACCACCTGACCTAACCTAACGTAGTGCTCCGTTGTAAGCTCCTTTCATATTAGGGGTTGGGCACGACTTGTGCACGACAATTTTCAATCATGTATGGCAAATTAGATCAGCGATTTTCTGACCAGTTTTTTGGTTACAATTCACGAAAGCCAAAAACCGTTTTTGAATTGTAAAATATGATGCTTTCAAATTGAAATGGAGTTAGCGTAAAATGAACGTAGTCAACGTGACTAGCATCAGGCATAGCATCAACGATAATAGCAAAATACTCGGCTTTCTTGTCTTGATCTAATATAGTTTCCCTCACTTGCTTTGCACAAATTTCTATAAACACGTTCTGAATGTCTGGGGAAAGATAGTGAACATGCAAACGTTTGTGCTGCTGCTGTGAAATCCTAACTTTCTCCAAATGATCTCTAAGTATCGGATCATATTGGCTCATGAGATCTTAGACGTTCAAAAAATGTCCATTTTTCGTTCACCAAGATATATACTTTCGCCTTTGAAAGCTAGACCTCTTTCACCCAAAAATAAAATAGTGTCCAAAATTCTATATGAAATTTCTTTCCAATTTTGAGTTTCAGTGATTAGCTGGTCATTGATAAATGTAACAATTGTAGCCTCCTTTTGAATTCTATTTTGTAAAGATCGCCATTGAATATAACATTTATTGTGATCTTGAGTATTTACGTGTGATGGCAGTTGAGCTTCTTCCACACCTCGAAATTTGAATATCCGCAGAACAAATTTTAGGTCGATTTAAAGTACTGGTCTTTAATAGACGACATGGTAGGCAATAAAAAGCATTGCTACTGTCACTCCACACTAACCAGTCACGCTCTACTTTCTCTCTATTTGGCAAGATTCTGTTTAACAACGACGTAGGAAATACCCCGTCATCACAATCACGTGGAAAAATTACAGGACACTTTTGATGACCTCGAAGAATTATTTCGTTGACTTCTTCAGATAGCAAAAACTAATTATTCACGATATCAAAATCGTTTAAATAATCTGGACTTTGATACAGAGTTGGTGTTATTGTTGGAAGACTTTTTGAAGAAGAACCTTCGTCAGTGTCACCACGAAAACTTTACGATTCGGATTCATGTAAACTTAAAAAAAAAATTTAAAGTCAAATTAAAAAAAAAAAAGTTCATATCTTTACAGTATATAAGTAAATTATGTCAACATTCAACTCCAGTAATTATATGGTACTACAAAACACAAAAATAAAAGAAAATTTCAAAATGGGTGTGGCTCCGGCCTTTTTCATTTAATTTGTCTAGGATACTTTTAATGCCATAAGTCGAACAAAAATTTACCATTCCTTGTGAAATTTGGTAGGGGCTTAGATTCTAGGACGGTAACCGTTTTCTGCGAAAAAGGGCGAAATCGGTTGAAGCCACGCCCAGTTTTTATACACAGTCTACCGTCTGTCCTTCCGCTCGGCCGTTAACAGGATAACTTGAGCAACAATCGATATATCTTTACTAAACTCAGTGCACGTACTTATCTGAACTCACTTTGTATTGGTATAAAAAATGGCCGAAATCCGACTATGACCACGTCCCCTTTTTCGATATCGAAAATTACGAAAAATGATAAAAGGCATAATTTTATACCAAATACGAAAAAAGGGATGAAACATGGTAATTGGATTGGTTTATTGACGCAAAATATAACTTTAGAAAAAAACTTTGTAAAATGGGTGTGACACCTACCATATTAAGTAGAAGAAAATGAAAAAGTTCTGCAAGGCGAAATTAAAAGCCATTGGAATCTTGGCAGGAATACTGTTCGTGGTATTACATATATAAATAAATTAGCGGTACCCGACAGATGATTTTCTGGGTCACCCTGGTCCTCATTTTGGTCGATATCGCGAAAACGCCTTTATATATACAACTACCACCACTCCCTTTTAAAATACTCATTAAAAAACAAACAAATTCTAGAATCACTCCTGGCCCAACTTTATGGCGATATCTCGTAAAGGCGTACCTATAGAACTAAGGCCCACTCCCTTTTAAAATACTCATTATCACCTTTCGTTTGATACCCGTATTGTACAAACGCATTCTAGAGTCAACCCTGGTTCACCTTTATAACGATATCCCGAAAAAGCGCCCACCTATAGAACTGAGACCCACTCCTTTTTAAAATACACATTAACACGTTTCTTTGATACCCATATCGTAAAAACAAATTCTAGAGTCACCCCTGGTCCACCTTTATGGCGATATCTCGAAAAGGCGTCCACCTATAGAACTAAGGCCCACTCCCTTTTAAAATTCTCATTAACACCTTTCATTTGATAAAAAAATTCTAGAGTCACCCCTGGTCCACCTTTATGGCGATATCTCGAAAATGCGTCCACCCATAGAACTAAGGCCCACTCTCTTTTAAAATACTCTTTAACACTTTTCGTTTGATACCCATATTGTACAAACGCATTATAGAGTCCCCCTGGTCCACGTTTATGGAGATATCTCGAAAAGGTGTCCACATATAGAACTAGGGCCCACTCCCTTTTAAAATACTCCTTAACACCTTTCATTTGATACCCATATCGTACAAACAAATTCTAGAGTCACCCCTGGTCCACCTTTATGGCGATATCTCGAAAAGGCGTCCACCTATAGAACTAAGGTCCACGCCCTTTTAAAATACTCATTAACACCCTTCATTTGATACCAATATCGTACAAACAAATTCTAGTGTCACCCCTGGTCCACCTTTATGCCGGTATCTCGAAAAGGCGTCCACCTAAGGCGCACCCTCTTTTAAAATACTCATTAACACCTTTCATTTGATACCCATATCGTACAAACAAATTCTAGAGTCACCCCTTGTCCACCTTTATGGCGATATATCGAAAAGGCGTCATATTGGGGCTGGGTACGACAATTTTCAATCATGTATGGCAAATTAGATCAGCGATTTTCTGACCAGTTTTTTGGTTACAATTCACGAAAGCCAAAAACCGTATTGGTGCTTAATAGACGACATGGTAGGCAATAAAAAGCATTGCTACTGCCACTCCACACTCTACTTTCTCTCTATTTGGCAAGATTCTGTTTAACAACGAAGCAGGAAATGCCTCGTCATGACAATCACGTGGAAAAAATACAGGACACTTTTGATGACCTCGACGAATTATTTCGTTGACTTCTTCAGATAGCAAAAACCCATTATTAACGATACCGATATCAAAGTCGTTTAAATAATCTGGACTTTGATACAGAGTTGGTGGCATTGTTGGAAGACTTTTTGAAGAAGAACCTTTATCAGTGTCACCACGAAAACTTTACGAATCGGATTCACGTAAACATATGTACATTTTTATACTCAGTTGAGCAGAGCTCACAGAGTATATTAACTTTGATTGGATAACGGTTGGTTGTACAGGTATAAAGGAATCGAGATAGATATAGACTTTCATATATCAAAGTCATCAGAATCGAAAAAAATTTGATTGAGCCATGTCCGTCCGTCCGTCCGTCCGCCCGTTAACAAGATAACTTGAGTAAATTTTGAGGTATCTTGATAAAATTTGGTATGTAGGTTCCTGGGCACTCATCTCAGGTCGCTATTTAAAATGAACGATATCGGACTATAACCACGCCCACTTTTTCTATATCGAAAATTTCGAAAAATCGAAAAGTGCGATAATTCATTACGAAAGACGGATAAAGCGATGAGACTTGGTAGGTGAGTTGAACTTATGACGCAGAATAGAAAATTTGTAAAATTTTGGACTACGGGCGTGGCACCGCTCACTTTTAAAAGAAAGTAACTTAGAAGTTTTGAAAGCTGTAATTTGGCAGTCGTTGAAGATATCATGATGAAATTTGGCAGGAACTTTACTCCTATTACTATATGTATGCCTAATAAAAATTAGCAAAGTCGGAGAAAGATCGAAAGACCATGCCCACTTAAAAAAAAAATTTTTTTTTTAAAGTCAAATTTAAAAAAAAAGTTCATATCTTTACAGTATATAAGTAAATTATGTCAACATTCAACTCAAGTAATTATATGGTACAACAAAATACAAAAATAAAAGAAAATTTCAAAATGGGCGTGGCTCCGGCCCTTTTCATTTAATTTGTCTAGGATACATTTAATGCCATAAGTGGAACAAAAATTTACCATTCCTTGTGAAATTTGGTAGGGGCTTAGATTCTAGGACGATAACTGTTTTCAGTGAAAAAGGGCAAAATCGGTTGAAACCACGCCCAGTTTTTATACACAGTCAAACGTCTGTCCTTCCGCTCGGCCGTTAACAGGATAACTTGAGCAACAATCGATATATCTTTACTAAACTCAGTGCACGTACTTATCTGAACTCACTTTGTATTAGTATAAAAAATGGCCGAAATTCGACTATGACCACGTCCCCTTTTTCGATATCGAAAATTACGAAAAATGAAAAAAAGCCATAATTTTATACCAAATACGAAAAAAGGGATGAAACACGGTAATTGGATTGGTTTATTGACGCAAAATATGACTTTAGAAAAAAACTTTGTAAAATGGGTGTGACACCTACCATATTAAGTAGAAGAAAATGAAAAAGTTCTGCAGGGCGAAATTAAGAGCCATTGGAATCTTGGGAGGAATACTGTTCGTGGTATTACATATATAAATAAATTAGCGGTACCCGACAGATGATTTTCTGGGTCACCCTGGTCCTCATTTTGGTCGATGTTGCGAAAACACCTTTACATATACAGCTACAACCACTCCCTTTTAAAATACTCATTAACAAACAAACAACTTCTAGAATCACCCCTGGCCCACCTTTATGGCGATATCTCGTAAAGGCGTCCACCTATAGAACTAAGGCCCACTCCCTTTTAAAATACTCATTATCACCTTTCGTTTGATACCCACATTGTACAAACGCTTTCTAGAGTCAACCCTGGTTCACCTTTATAACGATATCCCGAAAAGGCGCCCACCTATAGAACTAAGGTCCACCCCCTTTTAAAATTCTCATTAACGCCTTTCATTTGATACCCATATCTTACAAACAAATTCTAGAGTCACCCCTGGTCCACCTTTATGGCGATATCTTGAAAAGGCGTCCACCCATAGAACTAAGGCCAACTCCCTTTTAAAATACTCATTAACACCTTTCGTTTGATACCCATATTGTACAAACGCATTATAGAGTCCCCCTAGTCCACCTTTATGGAGATATCTCGAAAAGGCGTCAACATATAGAACTAAGGCCCACTCCCTTTTAAAAGACACATTAACACCTTTCATTTGATACCCATATCGTACAAACAAATTCTAGAGTCACCCCTGGTCCACTTTTATGGCGATATCTCGAAAAGGCGTCCACCTATAGAACTAAGGTCCACGGCCTTTTAAAATACTCATTATCACCTTTCATTTGATACCCATATCGTACAAACAAATTCTAGAGTCACCCCTGGTCCACCTTTATGCCGGTATCTCGAAAAGGCGTCATATTGGGGCTGGGTACGACTTGTGCACGACAATTTTCAATCATGTACGGCAAATTAGATCAGCAATTTTCTGTCCAGTTTTTGGTTACAATGTATGAAAGCCAAAAACCGTATTGGTGCTTAATAGATGACATGGTAGGCAATAAAAAGCATTGCTACTGTCACTCCACACTAACCAGTCACGCTCTACTTTCTCTCTATTTGGGCAAGATCCTGTTTAACAACGACGCAGGAAATGCCTCGTCATGACAATCACGTGGAAAAATTACAGGACACTTTTGATGACCTCGACGAATTATTTCGTTGACTTCTTCAGATAGCAAAAACTCATTATTCACGGTACCGATATCAAAGTCGTTTAAATAGTCTGGACTTTGATACAGAATTGGTGGTATTTTTGGAAGACTTTTTGAAGAAGAACCTTCATCAGTGTCACCACGAAAACTTTACGATTCGGATTCATGTAAACATATGTACATTTTTATACTCAGTTGAGCAGAGCTCACAGAGTATATTAACTTTGATTGGATAACGGTTGGTTGTACAGGTATAAAGGAATCGAGATAGATATAGACTTCCATATATCAAAGTCATCAGTATCGAAAAAAAATTTGATTGGGCCATGTCCGTGCGTCCGTCCGTCTTCCCTTTTAACACGATAACTTGAGTAAATTTTGAGGTATCTTGATGAAATTTGGTGTGTAGATTCCTGGGCACTCATCTCATATCGCTATTTAAAATGAACGATATCGGAATATAACCACGCCCACTTTTTCGATATCGAAACTTTCGAAAAACCGAAAAAGTGGGGTAATTCATTACCAAAGACGGATAAAGCGATGAAACTTGGTAGGTGAGTTGAACTTATGACGCAGAATAGAAAATTTGTAAAATTTTGGACAATGGGCGTGGCACCGCCCACTTTTAAAAGAAAGTAACTTAGAAGTTTTGAAAGCTGTAATTTGAAGATATCATGATGAAATTTGGCAGGAACGTTACTCCTATTACTATATGTATGCCTAATAAAAATTTGCAAAATCGGAGAAAGACCGAAAGACCACGCCCACTTAAAAAAAAAAAATTTTTAAAGCCAAGTTTAAAAAAAAAAGTTCATATCTTTGCAGTATATAAGGTATATAAATTATATCAACATTCAACTCCAGTAATTTTATGGTACAACAAAATACAAAAATAAAAGAAAATTTCAAAATAGGCGTGGCTCCGCCCTCTTTCATTTAATTTGTCTAGGATACTTTTAATGCCATAAGTCGAACAAAAATTTACCATTCCTTGTGAAATTTGGTAGGGTCTTAGATTCTAGGACGATAGCTCTTTTCTGTAAAAAGGGCGAAATCGGTTGAAGCCACTCCCAGTTTTTATATACCTCTAGAACTAAAGCCCACTCCCTTTTAAAATACTCATTATCACCTTTCGATTGATACCCATATTGTACAAACGCATTCTAGAGTCAACCCTGGTCCACCTTTATAACGATATCCCAAAAGGCGCCCACCTCTAGAATTGAGGCCCACTGCCTTTTAAAATTCTCATTAACACCTTTCATTTGATACCTATATCTTACAAACAAATTCTAGAGTCACCCCTGGTCCACCTTTATGGCGATATCTCGAAAAGGCGTCCACATATAGAACTAAGGCCCACTCACTTTTAAAATACTCATTAGCACCTTTCATTTGATACCCATATCGTACAAACAAATTCTAGAGTCACCCCTGGTCCACCTTTATGGCGATATCTCGAAAAGGCGTCCACCTATAGAACTAAGCCCCACGCTCTTTTAAAATACTCATTAACACCTTTCATTTGATATCCATATCGTACAAACAAATTCTAGAGTCAACCTTTATGCCGGTATCTCGTAAAGGCGTCCACCTATAGATCTAAGGCCCACCCCCTATTAAAATACTCATTAACACCTTTCATTTGATACCCATATCGTACAAACAAATTCTAGAGTCACCCCTGGTCAACCTTTATGGCGATATCTCGAAAAGGCGTCCATCTATAGAACTAAGCCCACGCCCTTTTAAAATACCCTTTAACTTCTTTCATTTGATACCCATATCTTACAAATAAATTCTAGTATCAGCCCTGGTGCACCTTTATGGCGATATCCCTAAATGGCGTCCACCTATAGAACTATGGCCCACTCCCTCTTAAAATATTCTTTAATACTTTCCATTTGATACACATGTCATACAAACACATTCCATTGTTACCCGAGGTTCATTTTTTTTTCATGGTGATTTTCCCTCATTTTGTCTCCATATCTCTCAACTGTGTATGTAATATTCGGTTACACCCGAACTTAGCCTTCCTTACTTGTTGTTTGATGTTTTTATTGTCTCCTCAGGCCCAGAAAAAAAATCATTATCAATATTCGTTGCTTTTGAAATTCGTTTAAAATTTGCACATGGAACAACTAAAAACTCTCCTGAATTAAAAAAAAAAAATGACTTAGTACCTCTAAATGGCGGGTACCCTGAGAAACCCCGGGCCCGGGTGGAATCACCCCATTCCCCCCTCCCTCTCGTCGGGCCTATGCACTATAAATAAGCAACAAATGCGTTCATATATCATGGCCGCTCTGCCCCCCGAACTTGCAACTTACTCCATACCTTTTCACGTAACAGGCGTGAAGTTCACTGGCCCGTTTATGGCTAAGACGTCCCTCTTACACTCAAAGAAAAAAACTGGTAAAATCAACCGAAATACGGGTCAATTCAAAGGAAGTTTCTGTCAATTTTTATCCATCGCAACAAGATATTGAATCAACTGCGCACAAATCGTTGATTCGTAATTGACCGTTTTAGTAGTCAAATGAACAAAAAAGTTGTTGCGACAGCTTTGTAGGAAAGTACCTATGTTGCCATATACATACGTAGATATACATACATATGTACGCACTAACTAATTTCAATTCAAATCATCAAATCTGCTGGCACACATTAAACATTATACACTTTATTATTTTATTTTATTAAACACACTTTCAGCAAATTTTATATTTCATAATTTATTTAATTTATAGTTTTGAACTTCGCTTTGCAAATAGAAATGAAAATAGTAGTCACAAAACTGACTCTCATTTCTTTCAGTCGCAGCTCAGCTCGTTCTCAATTTCCTCTCTCGCATGTAGTTGCCACACTTGATTGTTTCGAACAAAACTTGTAGTATACATGTTTGACATAACATTTTAAATAGAGAACTTTTAAGTTATAGAAAAGTAAAAAATCAAATCGCAGGAAGGTAATTCACCACTGGAGTAACTTTACATGTAGTTCGGCAAGTTTAATTTTCGTAACACTTTAAGTGGAAACGATTCGAAAACAACTCAAACTTTTATGTTGTCGGAAACATCAACATAATAAAGGATGTTTTTTTATTATCTTATTAGATTCGTTCGCGTGAGTGAAACTTTTGAAAAATCCTGTTCGTTCAAACAAAACTTTTGCAACAAGAGGGCGCAATTTTGCATTTCGCTTGGAGAAGAAGTTGCAAAATTTTACCCGATAAATAGGTGTCCCGGTATCTCATAATTTTTTGCACAGTAAATTCAAAAAAGGATTTTTTGGTTTGGTATTGATAACTGAAAATCTAGTTTTTTGTCGTTTTCCCATTTTGTGTGTTTTTTAGATTTGGTGGTTTTCTTATTTTGGTGTTTTTTTTTACACCACCATCGTCATAAGTACAAATTAGAGAGCGTGAAATTCTCTTTGAAATTTGCTCATGTATTTACTGTTGAGCGCTGTTGAAATGACCAGTGAGATCAGTTGTGTTAACAATAAAATCAGTTAGATTGATTAGGAATCTGTCAATTTTACAGAATTTTATTAGCTTAAGATCGACAGTTTCTCTTCTGTTGAAATGACTAAACTAATTTGTACGCATGACAAAGAATTCGGTCAAATTAACCATAATTCGATCAATTTGAGCGAATCTCCGTTAAGTCAAGAACAACAGAACCGGTTTGTTGATTTTACTAGTACCATTTCTTTCAGTATACGACGATCTTCTCACACCAAAGCATAAGTTTGCATATTCGTATGTTTCTCTATCCTCCATCCCTAATTATGCTCAAACTTGACGACAGAGGCCTTCAGAGCAGCGTTCGCTCGCTTCGTAGGGCGACGCGGAGTACCTCGCAAATTATGTCCGACAATGGGATAACATTTGTCGGGCTGTCCAGAAAGATCTCAATTTGTTTGTCAAGGAAGCAGTTGTGGACATTGCCGAAAGATATGCGGTACAGGGCCTCACCTGGCAATTCATACCGCCGTACGCTGTAAGCTTCAAGACCCATTTCACCAAAGTATCAGTAAATCAAAGGTTTGTATTTGAGGAATTCACTACTCTCATTATTTGAATTGAAGCAGTACGTTACTCCCGCCCTCTGTCTCCCATGTCACAGGATCCAAGCGATTTATTCGTTGTGACGCCTGGCCACTTTCTTTGAGGAGCCTCTTAATCTCCTTACCAGAACCGAATGCCGAAAACTTATCTTTGGCTACGAAAAGGCAAATACTAGAGGTTCTTCATCACCAGTTTAGTTCCCGGTGGAAGAATGAATACCTTAAAGAATTACATAAAATATATAAATGGAGACATCCCCGTCTCAATGTTAGTGAAGAAGATATGTTATATATATTGTTATCAAAGATGACAGAATTCCCTCAAATGACTGGCGCTTGGGGCGAGTTGTCAAACTTCATCCGGTAGCCGACCAACATATGCGTGTATTAGATATCCGCACCCAAGCGGATACAGTCACCCGCAATATAACTAAACTTTGCGTTCTACCCCTGTAGTTTCAGTTTACGACCAACTTCCCGCGCGCAATTCACGCTCTCTACGTATAAGTCCACTGAAACTCACCCTTTCTCTAATCTGTTCTGTGTATTTTCTCTACCTTTTTCGATTTTACATGTTTTTTCTAGAGATCATAGAGTACAACAAATGCCTCCTCAGTTGTCGCTACCATAGCTTGCGTTTCTGTCCGACATTTTTGGTATTGGTCCCGGCGGAACGCTTCGAGAAAGACCGTGCTCACAATTATTGCCTAAACTGTCTGGCAACGTCACACCGGACGAATGCTTGCACCTCCCAAGGTGGGTGCCGACATTGCGGAAGAATTCACCATACCTTACTTCACCGCTCAATTTCTATCACAACAGCACGCACGGGATCCCAACGAGTATCCACTCAGGCACGCACAGGACACCAACGAGTTCCAACTCCGTCACGCACAAGGCGCAATGATATCTATATGCCAACCAGATTGGTAATCGAGCGGCCCACTGACCGCTTGGAACGTCGAAATCCAACTTTGCGGCAGCTTGGAAAGCTTTTTAACAAAACCGAGGGAACCCTAGAAAAACTCGAAGAGCTGCTTTGCCTGTCAGCTCCGCAGACCGGCCGCGATGTTGAAAATATGAGCGCAAACCTCATCGACTTCGACGATTACTTAGTGTTGCTATATATATACAAAGCAACACATATGTACTTATATATGTAGCAAAGTTGATTAGAAACACATATTAGATGCAAATCCAAAATGTAATTTGCTTTGATATTGTTTTGCTACAAACAAAGCAACACATATGTATGTAGCTTAAGAAAATAACAACCCCGCTCTTTCTGTCTCTTCCTCCCTTTACCAAATTTTCAATTCAGATATTTATTAGCGAAGTATGATGCTTTGATGAAGGTTGCGAGCATTTAACAACAGACAAAAGGCGATTGGTCAAAACTCAGCATTTAACTACAGACCACATCTGAATTATATGGAAAATTCATTGGCTGCATAAGAGAAATTTGCGTTTTTTGTAAGGCTAGGAAGTGGCCAAATGAAACACCAGGTATGTGCTGTAGTAGTGAGCCTCCGCCAGCAATCAAAGCGCTGCTTACAGGAGAGCATACGTCGTCCAGTCATTTTAAACAAAATATAAGAAAATACAATCGTTGTCTCGCTATCACTTCGTTTGGCGGTAATGAAATTAGAGAAGGTAATTTCATACCAACTTTCAAAATACATGGACAAGTGTTCCATATTATTGGAAGTTTATTACCACCGCCCAACATGGTTCCAAAATTTTGACAAATATATATTTCTTCCCAAGAGGAGCAGCTTTCGTTGCGCCAAAATGTTCCACCAACTCTTCAAAAAGATATTTCGAAATTAATTCAAGAATTTCTTGAAAATAATGTGTATGTTCGAAGTTTTATGACTTCTATGGAGCGTATGCCATCAAATTCGAATAACTATGGGGTTGTAATCCATGCCGACAAACGCCCTGTTAATGAACACCTTGGTCGATATAATGCCCCGACTACAGACGAGGTCGCAGTATCGATAGTTGGCGAAAATGCTCGTCCCCGCCATATTGTGCTACAGTCCCACGATATAACACTCTCCACCGTGTGTCAGAAATTCATCCTTCATATGACCCCTTGCAACAACCTATCATATTTTTAAGTGGTGAGGGCGGTTACAGCATAAATATACTGAAAATTTCTCCAAGCAATGGGGCGCCTAACCCACAAAAAACAGTTTCATGTGTGCAATTTTATGCATATAAAATTATGATTAGAGAAAACAGCTTTAATGCGCTTCATAGATATGGATATCCCTTTAACCGATACTGTGTGGACATGGCTGCTACACTGATGACCAAAACGTTGAATATTATAAGAGCACATCAAAAGATGTTGCGTACAAATAGTTATATACATCTAAGGGATGCTGTTAACGAGGATTGCAATCCTGAAAACATTGGTCAGTTAGTAATTTTGCCGTCTTCATTTACTGGATCGCCTCGAGATTTGCATGAACGTACACAAGATGCCCTCTTATATGTCCGTCATTATGGAAGGCCTGACTTATTTATAACATTCACATGCAATCCAGAGTCGAGTGAAATCAAAAACGAATTGTTTCCTAATCAACGACCAAGTAAGCGCCATGACATTGTGTCAAAAGTATTCCATATCAAACTACACCAACTCATGAGTTTAATGACAAAACAAGATATTTTTGGAAAAGTTAGATGCTATATGTTTACTGTTGAATTGCAAAAGCGTGTTTTACCTCACGCGCATATGTATTTTAATTTGGCTAATAGATAAAATTCTTCCCGAAAACATGGATCGTATTTTATCAGCGGGAATTCCAAATAAAGACGAAGATCCGATGTTGTATGATATAATTACTAAAAATATGATCCACGGCCCATGTGGGGTTGATAATTTATCATCGCCCTGCATGTTGAATGGACGGTGTTCAAAACAATACCCACGCCAGCTCCAACAGCATACGCAGACCGGGGAATATGGATATCCAAGATAAAGATGAAGGTTTTCAGGGGACGGTGGCTATACCTATGTACATTCTAATGGGACAAAGTCGACAACCGATGCATCGTTCCATATTGCCCCGTTCTTTCCAGATGTTTCTCCAAAACACGGAAGCTACAATCTGCGAAATCCGTCGCAAATATTGGATACTCCGTTTGCGTAAACTCCTTCGATCCATGTTGTTGTTGTTGTTGTTGTAGCAATGCTCGCCCCACCTAATAGCCGGGACCGATCACAAATTGTCATCAATATCCTCTAACGGGAGTCCAAGGAAACTTGCCGTTTCAGCAGGGGTGGACCATAAGGAAAGGGGCGTTAAAGGCGTTGGTTCCACATTACAGTTGAAGAGATGGTTGGTGTCATGTGGGGACACATTGCAAGCGGGGCATACATTTTGTATGTCGGGGTTGATTCTGGATAGGTAAGAGTTTAACCTGTTACAGTATCCAGAACGAAGTTGAGCAAGAGTGACACGCGTTTCCCTGGGGAGTATGCGTTCCTCTTCCGCAAGTTTTGGGTAATTTTCGTTAAGTACTGGATTCACCGGGCAATTCCCGGCATAAAGGTCCGACGCCTGTTTATGGAGCTCACCAAGGACCTGCTTGTGTTTTTTCACTTCATACGGCTGTGTTCTCAGGTGCCGTATTTCCTCAAAATGCTTTCGGAGATGACTCCTTAAGCCCCTAGGCGGTGCTGGTTCATCAATCAGATGTCTGTTGGGATGCCCAGGTTTCTGGGCATTCAACAGGAACTGTTTGGTCAGCATCTCATTTCTCTCCCTGATGGGGAGTATTCTCGCCTCATTATGCAGATGGTGTTCTGGGGACATAAGAAGACAGCCCGTGGCGATTCTGAGAGCAGTATTTTGGCAGGCATGTAGTTTCTTCCAGTGGGTGATTTTTAGGCTTGGCGACCATATGGGTGACGCGTAGCACGTAATCGGCTGGCTAATTGCTTTGTATGTAGTCATGAGCGTTCCTTTATCTTTTCCCCAAGTACTGCCAGCGAGGGATTTGAGAATTTTGTTACGGCTCTGAATTCTCGGAACAATTGCGGCTGCGTGCTCACCAAAATATAGGTCCTGATCAAACGTCACACCCAAGATTTTGGGGTGTAGGACAGTCGGTAGCGTAGTGCCATCAACGTGGATGTTCAAAATGGTCGACATTTGGGGCGTCCATGTTGTAAATAAGGTCGCGGAAGATTTAGTCGGTGATAATGCCAGGTTTCGCGAGGCGAAAAAACTGGAGAGATCAGGGAGGTAGCCGTTTATTTTATTGCATAGCGCATCGATCTTTGGGCCTGGGCCTGTGGCCATTATTGTGCAGTCATCGGCGTAGGAAACGATTGTAACTCCTTCCGGTGGTGAAGGTAGCTTAGATATGTAGAAATTAAACAAAAGTGGGGATAGGACACCACCCTGTGGCACCGCTTGTTTAATTCTCCTTGGTTTTGATGTTTCGTTTCTAAATTGCACCGATGCCTGCCGACCACCCAGATAATTTGCGGTCCACCTTTTAAGACATGGGGGAAGGGTAGAACCTTCCAGGTCCTGCAGTAACGGGCCATGGTTGACCGTATCAAAAGCTTTTGATAGGTCTTGCGCTACGAGTGCTGTTCTATGGTGGGGGTATTGATTTAAACCGCAATTTATCTGGGTGATAATGGCATTTAGCGCGGTGGTAGTGCTATGGAGTTTTCTGAAGCCATGCTGATGAGGGGCTAGCTGCAAATTTGCTTGGAAATAAGGGTGCAAAATGGCTTCAAGCGTCTTTGCCACTGGCGATAGGAGAGATATCGGACGATACGACTCACCTATGTTAGCTGGTTTCCCAGGCTTTAGTAGCGGGACCACCTTGGCCATTTTCCATTTCTCAGGTATGACAAAGGTGGAAAGAGACAGATTGAAGACATGCGCTAAATATTTGAAACCCTCTTTCCCTAGGCTTTTAAGCATCGGCATGGCTATGCCGTCTGGGCCCACTGCTTTGGATGGTTTAGCACGACCAATGGCGTCCTCAACCTCTTTAGCGGTGATGGTGATTGGTGACGCGCTGAATTTGTGTTTATGTGCGTGTCTATTGGCTCTCCGTCTATCTTTGTCGACCGTAGGATGCATTATATACTGTCGGCAGAAAGCGCTCGCACATTTTTTCGCGTCCGACAGCACTTTGTCGCCAAAGGCGATGGAAACTTTGTCTTTGTGCTTAGTCGGATTCGATAGGGACTTTACGGTGGACCAAAGTTTACCCACACCGGTAGAGAGGTTACAACCTCTTAGGTACTCCTCCCATTTCGCCCGCTTGTGTTCATCCACAAGCAATCTGATGCGTTGGTTTATATCCCTTATTTGGGGGTCGCCTGGATCAAGCTTTCTTATAAGGTCACGTTCTCTCGCTAAGTTTGCGGCCTCCGCCGGGGCCGGATTTCGGGAATTCTCCCGGCGGGAATGAAATGTGCCGAGGCGGATTTAATGAACTTACGGAAGGCACGCTCCCCTTGGCGCGCATCAGTCGGGATAGGGAGGGCAGCAAAGCGGCTGTCTGTAAAGGATTTATATTCTTCCCACTTTCCTTTTTTGAAGTTTATGAAAGTGCGTTTTTCAGTGACGATGAAGGCGGCGGTACGCTCAAGCGAAATAAGTATGGGCAGGTGGTCGGATGCCAATGTTACCATCGGCTGCCAGTTGACGCAGTATACGAGTTCTGCGCTCACGATTGAGATATCTGGCGAGCTGTGACAGCTTCCTACCATACGTGTGGGGGCGTCTCCGTTTATTGTGCAGAACGTCGTTTCTTCTATTTGATCCGCCAACATCTCACCCCTATTGTCCGCCCGCAAGTTTGAGTGCCATAGATCATGATGGGCATTGAAATCGCCTAAGATAATGCGATTGTTGCCAGTGAGTAAGGCCCTGATATTAGGGCGGTATCCACTGGGGCAACAGGTGGCAGGAGGGATGTAGATGTTGATGATTTCTAGGTTTGCATCGCCTGACCGGACAGATAGGCCTTGACGTTCTAAGACATTGTCCCTGGATCAAATATATAATATTGCACAGAGTGGTGTATGATAAACGCGAGACCGCCTCCATTTCCGCTCTCGCGGTGTTTCCTGTGGACATTATAGCCAGAGCAGGTCTGCAATGCAGATCTTGCTGTGAGTTTAGTCTCTTGAATCGCAGCAATGCGGCGCTTAGGCGTAGACTACGGGGCGCCCTTGGGCGTGAACAGCAAGGAGCCACAAAAGATTTATAAAAGTTACGTGGACGTCGGGTTTTGGTATCAAGCCCAGAACACACCCTGTCCGATGCAACCATCCCTTGCACGAGACACACTGAACAGAGTATGACCGTCCTAAAAAGATTCTTTTCCGGCAGATGCAGCAAAACCATTTCACAGGACCGGGGTCAGGAGACGCACCCGGATTGGATTCGATGCCTTCCCGAAGTAAGAGAATATGGAGCAGTCCTGCTGCAAGGAGCTGCTGGGAGGATGACAATTTGTGGGAGGGACGAAACAAATTAGATGGAGTCACACTGAAATGACAGTCCTTGGTCGGGAAAAATCCCGAGTCGCTCCGGTACATAGAACCGACTGCCTTGGGAAGCGCCTTCGATCCATCATAAGCAACTGTGAAGCCTGTAGAATGTCCAAGAAACATGTGCCTCATCATTAGAGCGATACACTTGGAACTCGCTCACGACTTAAGCACGAATGCAGATATCATAGCGCTTGCAAAGAAAGATGTCTGGTTGTTGTTGTTTTTGTAGCTGTACTTCGCCCCACCCAATAGGCGCGACCACTCACAAATTTCATAAATATCCACTAACGGGAGTTCAAGGAAACTTTCAATTTCAAAAGGGGTGGACCAAAGTGAAGTTAGAGGCTTTAGTTCCACATTGCAATTAAAGAGATGGTTGGTGTCATGTCGAGACATATTGCAAGCAGGACATACATTATGTATGTCGAGGTTGATTCTGGTTTTTAAGATTTTAGCCTGTTACAGTATCCAGATTGAATTTGAGCTACAGAGATACGCGTCTTCCTAGGAAGACTGCTTTCCTCTTCCTGGCATAGAGGTCCAACTGCTTTTTGTGGATGTCACTGCGTTCCTGTTTTTGTTTTTTTACCAGTGATCTTAGGTGCCGTATTTCTTCGTAACGCTTGCGGAGATAACTTCTTAACTCCCTGGAAGTTGTAGACTCTTTAATCAGATGTCTGTTGGGTTGCCCAGGTTTCTGAGAATTGTTGGGAAACTCTTTGTGCAACATTTCATTTATCTCCCTAATGGGGAGTATTCTCACCTCATTGTATAGTTGGTGTTCTGGCGAGATAAGAAGACAGCCCGTAGCGTTTCTCAGAGCACTGGTTTGGTAGGCATCAAGCTTTAGGCCGAATGTCACCCCTAGTATTTTTGAGTGTAAGACAGGCGGTATCGTAATGCCATCGACGTAGATATCCAATATGGTCAACATCTGGTCTATCTGGTAAGGCGTGGGAAGTGGTTCAATTGCCCGATTAACGCTTCCGAAGGAAGTGTATAGGAGCAGATGATGAAAAGAGTTCTGCGTTAAACATTAAAGAATACAATGACATGCTTCCTGATCGAAGTGGAAAATATTATTAGCTCTCGTCTTCTCGCCCATATACCAATATCACTTGACCAGGAGGAACTACTCACGCCCAACCGTTTCCTGCTTGATATAGCCAACTTAGCGCAAACACCATTGACCAACATGGATTTCGAAAGGATATGTGGTTTGCGAAAGCAGTGGGGAATTGCACGTCAAGTACGAGCCACTTCTGAAAGAGGTGGATTGCAGGATATCTGTCACCGTTAACCCACGTTACGTTACCACGTAATCAATGGTGTCGAAGCATTGTAGATCAGGTGTACCCAGGAGTGGATAGTGTCGGAACGGAACACTGCGGCAAGCTGCATCCAAACTGGTCGTGCTAGACGTGGAAGCTGGTGAATTTTGTCATTCGAATAAGTCTCTCATGCGCTTATAGTACGGGGACGTACTCTAAAAAAGGAAAATGCTATGAAATCATAACAAACGGGAACGTACTCTAGTAAGGAAATTGTGGAAAAGGCTATGAAATCAAAACAAATGAAAGCAGTTGCATTGGCTATCAGTTGGGCTCGATATACTTGCTCAAAAACTTAAATTCATTTTTATACCCAGCTGAGCAGAGCTCACAGAGTATATTAATTTTACTCTCATAACGGTACCCCGTAACGGCATTAACTATTCGAGATAGATATAGACTTATGTATATCAAAATGATCTGGGCGAAAAAGGAAGTTCATTTAGCCATGTCCACCCGTCCGTCCGTCCGTAAACACAATAACTTGAGTAAATTTTGAGGAATCTTGAAGAAATTTGGTATGTAAGTTCCTGGGCACTCAGATCAGGTTGCTATTTAAAATAAACGAAATCGGACTATAAGCACACCCACTCTTTCGATATCGAATACTTTGACAAATCGAAATGTGCGATAATTCCTTGCCAAAGATGGATAAAGCAATGAAACTTGGTAGTTGGGTTGACCTTATGACGCAGAATAGAAAATTAGTAAAATTTTGGACAAATCTCAAAATGGGCGTGGCTCCGCGCTTTTTCATTTAATTTGTCTGGAATACTTTTAATGCCATAAGTGGAACAAAAATTTAGCAATCCTTGTGAAATTTGGTAAGGGCATAGCTTCTATGACGATGTGAAAATGGGCGGAATAGGTTGAAGCCACGCCCAGTTTTTATACACAGTCGACCGTCTCACATTGGGGATTAAGCACTAATTTTATTCAAAACCACTTACAGGTTCGAAAAATTAACCGATTGCAAAAATGTTTACACAGAAATTTTTGTAATTAAATTCTGAAGAGATTCACATGGCTTGATTCTTCAAATTAATTTTTTTATTAAACAAATTGTTGCAAAATAGCCTATTCTTTGCAGAACTTTATATTATAATACGTATTTATGTATCACTTTCGTGACATACAATTTTTGCTCAATACTTGAGAGAATGATATACACTTTAAGAGATAGTAGGTATTGCTAATATACATTGTTTTTGCAAAATTAATTTGTTTAAACAATTTTTTAAAGAACATTTTGCAAAATTGTTTTTTTTAATTTTTTTCTAATTAATTTTAAAAATGTGCGTCTGTCCTTCCGCTCAGCCGTTAACACGATAATTTGAGCAAAAATTGATATATCTTTACTAAAGTTAGTTCACGTACTTATATGAATTCACTTTATCTTGGTATTAAAAAGGGGCGAAATCCGACTTTTTCGATATCGAAAATTACAAAAAATGAAAAAAATTCCCGAATTCTATACCAAATAGCAAAAAGGGATGAAATATGGTAATTGGATTTGTTTATTGACGCAAACTATAACTTTAGAGAAAACTTTGTAAAATGGGTGTGACACCTACCATATTAAGTAGAAGAAAATGAAAAAGTTCTCCAGGGCGAAATCAAAAGCCCTTGGAATTTTGGCAGGAACACTTTCGTGGTATTACATACATAAATAAATTAGCGGTACCCAACAGATGATGTTCTGGGTCAACCTGGTCAACATTTTGTTCAATATCTTGAAAACTCCTTCACATATACAACTAAGGGCCACTCCCTTTTAGAACCCTCATTAATTCCTTTAATTTGATACCCATATCGTACAAACACATTCTAGAGTCACCCCTGGTCCACCCTTACGGCGATTTCTCGAAAAGGCGTCTATAGAACTAAGGGACACTCCCTTTTAAAACCCTCATTAATACCTTTAATTTGATACCCATATCGTACAAACACATTCTAGAGTCACCCCTGGTCCACCTTTATGGTGATATCCCGAAATGACGTCCACCTATAGAACTATGGCCCACTCCTTTTTAAAATACTCTTTAATACCTTCTATTTGAAACCCATGTCATACAAACACATTCTAGAGTTTAGTAAAGATATATCAATTTTGGCTCATTTTGTCGTGTTAACGGCCGAGCGGAAGGACAGATGGTCGACTGTGTATAAAAACTGGCGATGGCTTCGACCGATTTCGTGCATTTTCACGAAAAACAATTATCGTCATAGAAGCTGTAGGGTTTCTTTTAATATATTATACATTTTACCTGTTAACTTTATATACTTTGGCAATTCATTAGTTTATGTTCAATAATTTTATTTTCACTATTTTGATTTTTCAAATATCAAAAATTTCATTCTGTTGAAAATATTTATAAAATAAAAACATACATTTAAGCGTATTTTTATAAAAGTTTTTATAAAATATAAAAGTGGTTTCAACCACTACAATTTGGCGATCCTGCCAGGAGGCAATTGAAGAAACGAGAAACAAACAGCAAATTGCCAGA
Organism: Eurosta solidaginis; assembly: GCF_040869045.1. Lineage (NCBI taxonomy): Eukaryota > Metazoa > Arthropoda > Insecta > Diptera > Tephritidae > Eurosta > Eurosta solidaginis. The sequence continues at coordinate 139,666,967 of NC_090320.1, read as the reverse complement.
TAAGCATCGACCAACGAATAATGAAATGAAAATTCTGCCGCAAAAAATTGTTATATTTTAGAACGTTAATACTGATTGCAGAGGTCATTTTGTAACTTCAAAAAGTAAAAAATTTAACAGTCAAATAATAAAAATTTTGTAAACAAACAATAAAAAAACCTTTGCCGATACATAAATAAGTTTCAATATTTTTAAAATCGGAGAAATGAATCTGAGTTCTTGCAAAATTTTGTTAGAATTCGCAACACCACCTTCAATGTGCACAATTCAGTACTCCTTTTTGTGTGTTAAGTGTTCACTTTGTGCGCCCACAGATGAACAAATAGCCTTAGCCATTTAAATACATTGAAGGCGAATCAATTGAAGTATTTAGCACAAAAAAAAAACAAACATATATATATAAAAGAAACTAAAAAAATACAAATTAAGATTTTTTGATAATTATTTTTCTGTTTTGCATTGCGTTGTGTGGCTTTAATTATAAATTTGGTGTCTCTGCCCGTTTTATTCTTGTTTCTACGTCAAATATTTAATAATACTATGATTAAAAAATACTTTAATTAAAAAACATTCTCTGCTTACCGTTGTTGGTGGATTAAAAGAGAAAAGATAAATAAAAATAACTTTCTAGGGAACTTAAGCCACATGCGTTTTTATCATCATCACCAAATATATACTAAATAACACAACAAGAGTTACAGTTATACATTCATACTTTTAACACAACACAATTAATTCGATCGTCGTCGCGACTAGACGTATATTATTTTCGCGACGTATATTATTTCGCTAGTTTCTAGTGGCTTACGCTATCATGAAAAATTTTATTAAGTGCTCTATTTCGTGTGGTATTGATGACCATCTAATATGTGGACTTTGTTGCCTAAAAGTTCATATTAAATATACAAAATTTGATAGTGGCATTGTAAATGTTTTAAAAGACAATAAGAATATTGCTTGTAGATGCGACAATTGTGTTGTTGGTCTGCATTCTAAATTGCAGTCCAAGATAGCTGAGACTCAAAAAAGCCTAACTGCTCTTGGTAGCTTTTTAAAGTCCATAAGTGGTGATAGTTGTGAAAAAAATAAACAAACAAAAAACATTAAATCGCGAAATAGTTCGGAGAATGCAAAAAATATTATTATAACGCGCTCAAAAGCTAATGTCGTTGAACCGAATGCGAAGCAAGCGCAAAATGCAAATGCAAATCAAGAAGAGTCTGTTACTCTCCCATTGCCGAACTCTTGTGATGTTGTTTCTGCTGAAGATGAAGTTGTTGCTGTCGTCATGAGTGCGAATGAGGTGCCATCAGATCAATGCATTGCTTATGCTGACGTCGCTGCTGGTGCTGCTGATATTGCTGAGTCCGTCCCTAAATTGGCACTGCTGATTCAAATAATGCACAGGGGAAAATTAATAACAAATGTGACGTGAACAAAAATCAAAAGGCGCGTGCAATTGTTGTTGGTAGCAATGCTAATTCCAATTTGAATGTAAATGTTCGCTTTAAATGGCTTCACTTGTCATCTTTTAAGCCGTCGGTAGATGAAGAAGCAATTTTAGATTATGTTTCAAAAGTTTCCAATATATCGAAATCCGTAATGCGTTGCCAAAAGGTTGTTAAGAAGGATGCGGATGCCAATTCTGTAACTCATGTTAATTCTAAGTTTGGTATATCCTCATCCAATTATAATGAGATCCTTGATGCATCAATTTGGCCGTCTGATGTCAAATTGAGGCCATTTCGTTTTTTTCAAAAGGCTGTGTCCCTGCAGAAGAATGTGTGAGTGTTAACTCAAGTACTAATAATGAGCCAACTATTCCATGTTTGAATAATAGTGCTCCCTCTACAAAGAAATCTTTGACTATTTATTTTCAAAATATGTCGGAAATGAGGACTAAAGCTTCAACTGTTTATGCCGCTACTTGTAAGAGTGGTTATGATATAATTGTTCTCGTGGAAACGTGGTTAATGGAAGATTTTCATGATAATGAGTTTCTTGATAAGAATATGTACAGTGTGTTTCGCAAAGATCGAAATAGTTTTAGCACAGGTCTCCCTCTCGAGGAGGAGTCTTAATAGCTGTTAAGAAAGAAATACATTCGTCTCAGGTTCCTCTTAATATAGCTGATACTGCTATAGACCAACTAATAATTTCAATAAAAGGCAAACCCGGTATTCTTCACGTTAGTGTATCTTATATCCCGCCAAATAGTCCGGAGAAGCTTTATGAAGATCATGTTAATAACATTACGTATGTTTCGAGGGACGATTTGAATTCGCAGTTATGTGTATTAGGTGATTTTAAATTAAATATAATCATTTGGAGTTATCTTCCAGGTGAAAATGTTCTTATACCAACCAATGTAAATTATGCTAATGAAATGTATTTAGTTGATAGTTTTTGCAGTTTACAATTAGTTCAAATTAATAATTTTGTAAACTCACTCGGTAAAATACTAGATCTAATTTTTGTTAGCAATGATCTAAATTGTAATTACTTTGTTCTTGTTTTCCGTTATCGAATACTGACAAGCATCATATAGCATTAATACTAGAGCTTGAGTTTTATGAGTATGCAAATGTTGCACTTAATAATGAGATTGGTTTCAATTATAGTCGGTGTGATTTTGGATTGATAAATAATTTAATTTCCAATGTTGACTGGCAACTTCGTTTTCGTCACCGCAGTCTTGTGGACTGTTTTAATTTATTTAAAAGTAATGGGGCATATTCATAGTCCTGAGTTAGAGTATGCTTGACTTGGTGCGGCACTAAAAAGATAGAGTACATTTCATTTCTAAGTATATCATAGTCAGTTTAGTGGCATGCTGTAACGACAGCCTACTTTAGGCAAAATTCTATTACATAAAGAAATCTATTACGCAATGTTGTCAAATCTGGACGTTGGCTTGTTGTTATTCATTTCTTGCGTCTGATTGCTAAAAATTCAAAAAGTAAGCAATTTGTTAATAAAAAATGTATTTTAACCTCGTTTATTAATTAAAATTTGTATTTATTACTACAGAAAAATAAAAGAGAACAAAACTGCCACAAAGAAAATTTAGGAAATTTAATAAAAATCGCACTGCTATTTTTCTGTTCGCTGTTTTATATGTATATATACGCATATCTGCTTCGAAGAATGATTCCATTTAAGTATTTTGTAGTAATTAGTTTTATTATTTATTTTATACACAAATCCAGATACAAATACAATAAGAAGTGGTTAGCACCAAATGATAGAACGGTGTTAACATGTAGTATATTTGAAATATTTAGATTGAATTACGTTTGTTATTCATATTAGAGAGATGGTTACAAGCACTTGATTCTGAATTTCACTTCGTCATCAGCTTGAATTTCAAATGCAGGTACTTGATTTCGAAGCTCGCCATCCGATAAAAAAGTGAAATTCAGAAACATGCCCTAGTAACCATCGCCGTGTGCACTTTTTGTCTAATATCAAAAAGAATACAAATTGTATTATTTGCTCGCAAAACGAATTATGTTTTTTTAGTATTTAAAGAAACCATGTACCCTAAAACAAATGGATCAAATCGTTCTTTATATATTTTTGGCTTTCTCATTATTCGCGAATCGTCAATAGTTTCAAAATCTCTTTCGATTTCCTCAAAGTATGACATTTTCACTCTTCTTGAATTAAAACCACAGCTTAAATTACTGAATACACACGTAAATTGAAATTTCATTTCATTTGACAGATTAACCGATGAATGCGGCTTTTTTGCGAGTATGATAAAGATAAAGTATACTTTTTTTCTGAAATATGCTTTAACTTTTTTAGCGCATACTTTAACTTGACTATGAATATGCCCAATATCTCGGAAATAGTAGAAAATAATATTCCTCGTCTTCCAGCAAGGGTTTATAAGTTACCGTGGTATACAAAGAACCTAAAGAAATTTAAAAAGCCAACGTAATAAATATTATAAGCTTTTTAAGGAACCGAATTCCCTTCAACACAAGCAAGAATACTTAATGTACGTTGAGGAGTTCAATTGCCTTGATAAATTCTTATACAATCAGTATATTAATTACTTCGAGAATAACATCAAATCCAATCCAAAGTCGTTTTGGAATTTTATTCGTTCTAAGCGATCATCTTCAGTTAATCCGCGGGCTGTGTCTTACCAAGGTATAAATTCAACATCATCTTATGACTCGGCAAATTTGTTCGCAGAGTTTTTCAAATCGAATTTCGACTTTAGTGACGCTCCGAGTGAGAATAGTGGTATGCTAAATAACATATCGTCTTGTCTTAAATTCCCAACATTAGTTGTTGATATAGATGATATTATTATAAGTATAAAGACTATCAAAGAAATGTATGGTTTCGGTTGCGGAACCCTTGTTGTACATTTTTAATTTGTCCCTAAGTCAGGCATTTTTTTGGATCATTGGAAAATTACTTATATTGAACCAGTTCACAAGAATGGTAATAAGAGCGATGTTTCAAATTATCGACCAATTTCTAAATTGCCCGTTATATCGAAACTGTTTGAGAAAGTGGTTATGGGAAAGTTAATGTCGTTAGTTCAGCGGCATATCTCCACAAATCAGCACGGATTTGTTCCAGGACGTTCAACAATTTCTAATCTCTCAGTATTTTCCAATTACTGCATTCCAGCTTTCACAGATGGTTTCCAAGTCGACTGCATATATACTGACTTGTCCAAACCTTTTGATAGAGTATCTCAACGAGTTTTATTGGCTAAGGTACAGCATTGGGGGTTTTGTTCCACCTTCTTACAATGGATAAGTTCATATTTATCCAATAGAATAAATTGTGTTGTTATCGATAATGTAAAGTCAGCGCCATATTTGGCTACTTCGGGTGTGCCTCAAGAAAGCATCCTTTGTCCGCTCTTCTTTATAATGTTTTTTAATGATGTAAGTGCTTGCTTTAAAAAGTGCGGCCATCTTAGTTACGCTGATGACTTGAAAATCTTTTTCAAAATAAAAAATGAGTCTGTTGTTCCTGCACTTCAAACAGAATTAGTTGCTTTTAATGATTGGTGCAACAGGAATAGGCTTGCTCTCAATGTCAGTAAATGTTACAGTGTTACGTATTCTAAATTAAATAAGAATTTGATTTCAACTTATTACGTTTCTGATATACCTTTGGTAAGGGTCAATAAAATTCAAGACTTAGGTATCGTATTCGATTCACTATTTATGTTCATTGAACACTTAAATTTTATAATCCCTAAAACGTATTCTTTATTGGCATTTATAAAAAAAAATGGCTCCCAGACCCATATACTAAAAAGTTATTGTATAATGCGTTTGTAAGATCAAGGCTGGAATATGGTTCTATAATCTGGTGTCCATATTATGAAGTTCACAGTAAAAGGATTGAACGTGTTCAAAAAGTATTTATGAAATATTGCTTATCTGACATAAATTTTGACCTGCCGATCTCTTCATATACATCCAGGTGTAAGTTAATTAATTTGCATACATTAGAGAGTAGAAGGGTAATTTTTTCTATTATATTCATTTATGATATCGTTAATGGCATTATCGATTGTCCAATACTTCTTGCATTATTGAACTTTCATGTGCCACCACGTAACTTACGCCAACATAATGTGTTTTACTATTGAAAAGTTAAGATCTAATTATGCCATGAATGCTCCAGTCACACGCGCTCTAAGTGTAATCAACTCTATTAATTCCAATCATTGCATTGACTTTTCTATATCTCGAACTTGCTTTAAAAATATATTATTTTCTGTTTTAAGCTAAATAGTTTAGTACTATCCATATACATATGTACACATATATCCATATGGAATCTAGTCTCTAAGATTTTTGTAAACATAGACTTAAATAAATAAATATCAAATATGAAATAAATAACACAAAAAGAGCTACAGTTATACATTCATACTTTTATTTATTTAACAACTAGCAATCCGCACCGTATTTCACACAGGTTGCAATGTTTAAAAATGGTAATTTTTTGTTGAATTTTGAATTAATGCTTCAAAATAAAGATAATTCATATCCCTTTATCTTTTTTCCTTTTCTTTCCCTTTCCTTCTTTCCCTTCCTTCCTTTCTTTTGTGTTCCTTTCATATCCTTTAATTTCTCCTCCTTTCTTATCCTCTTTTCTCTTATCCTTCCCTTTCCTTTAGTTTTCTTTCATTTCGCTGCCAGGTCCTATATTCTGCCCTCCTTTCCTCCCCTGTAATGTCCTCTCCTTTTATTTGTTTGTTATGAAAAGCTCGGCTCAAAAACTTATTCAAATCGTAATAATAAATCATTATTAAAATATGAAATTACATGGATGAAAGTTTTGGACAAATTATCTTAATTAATTGTTTTCATTTCCTCTCCTTTCCTTTACTTTCCTTATTTTTCCTTTCTCATTTCGTCTGCTTTCCCTTACCTTCCCTTCCTTTCCTTCTTTCCCTTCCTTTCTTTCTTTTCATTTCCTTTCCTTTTCTTTCATTTCCTGTCCGGTCCTGTCTTCTTCCTTCGTTTCCTCCCCTGTATTTCCTATCCTTTTATTTCCGTATTGTTAAAAGCTTGGCTCAAAAACTTATTTAAATCGCACGGATAAGTTATTATTTAATATTAAACTGCGTGGATGAAAGTTAAGGAAAAATTATCTTAATTATTTTTGTTAGTTGGGCCAAACTCTTTGTAAATTGTTTGCTGGAAAAAGAAAAGACAATAGCTTTAAATGTATGAAAGCATTTATTTGGAGCAATTTTTAATTTATAATTTATTTAATAATTTGGGAAAAATTTAGACAACGTGACATCAGGACGGACAAGGCGACAGCTGTTTCGATTATACCTTTTAAATCTCGTCAAAGCCTTTTCTCCCGTGAGTGGTATTTGAACCCGCACTCCTACGCAGGCCCGTAGAGAGGGGAGGGGGAATGGGGGATTCCCCCGGGCCCGGGGTTTCTGAGGGGCCCGCGATTTAGTGATACTTAGACATTTTTTTTTAATTCAGTAGAGTCTTTAGTTGTTCAATTGTGCAATTTTTTAGCCGAATTTCAAAAGCAATGAATATTTGCATTTCGTTTTATTATTATAGTGAAGTGTGAAAAATAAAAATCTATATATATAAAAAGAAAGGTTAAAATGTGTTTTAGTTGGTCGTCGGTGTTTGAAGAGATGCATCGGTTGATTATACCTCACGCAGTGGTTATTACATAGGTTTGGTTGCGATCGACGTACAGGGACTCGAGATATAGGCCGAAACGTGGACCCGGGTACCCCTAGAATGTGTTATAGAATAGGCATAACAAATGAAAGCTGTTGATGAGTGCTTTAGTAGAGGGTAATTTTCATATCCCTGGGTGACTAGGGTCTCGAGATATAGACCAAAACGTGGGCCCGTAAATGCGTAGACAGTGTTTATACAATATGGATATCAAATGAAAACTGTTCATGAGTGCTTTAGTACAGGGTAGTTTTCATAACTATTGGTGACTAGGGTTTCGAGATATAGGCCAAAGCGTGGATCAGGGTAACACTAGGATGTATTTTTACATTATGGTTATCAAATTGAAGCTAAGCTGTTGATGTGTGCAGAGTAATATATTATTCTGCTGGGTGACTAGGGTATCGAGATATAGGCCAAAACGTAGACCCGGGTACCCCTAAAATGTGTTTATAGAATAGGGATAACAAATGAAAACTGTTGATGAGTGCTTTAGTAGAGGGTAATTTTCATACCCCTGGGTGTCTCGAGATATAGGCCCGTGAATGCGTAGATAGTGTTTATACAATATGGATAGCAAATGAAAGCTGTTGATGAGTGCTTTAGTTCAGGGTAGTTTTCATACTTATTGGTGACTAGGGTCTCGAGATATAGGCCAAAGTGTGGATCAGGGTAACACTAGGATGTATTTTTACATTATGGGTATAAAATTGAAGCTAAGCTGTTGATGTGTGCTTTAGTAAGTATAGAGTAATATATTATAGCGCTGGGTGACTAGGGTCTCGAGATATAGGCCAAAACGTGGAGCCGGATACCCCTAGAATATGTTGGTATTATGGATACTAAATCAAAGCTGTTGCTGAGAGCTCTAAAGTAATTTTCATTGTTATATTCTTTTTAGTCGCATCAACCTGGCAAAACTGATAAATGTGCATGCGAAGCCGAAATAAAGACATGAATTAATAATACCCACACACCTACTTACATACGTCCTATTCGATTTGCGTGAAATTTGGTATATAAATTTGCCTATATTTGTATTTACGATCCTTTTTTCCGGGAAGTAGACCAGAGACGGTCTGGGACTGGGATTACAACTAGGACTGGGACTGAAACTCGGAGTGGGACGGGGACTGGAAATGAATACATACCACCCTCTGGGACATGCAATAAGGTATGAAAAAGAATGGGAAGAACTTGAGAGAAGAGAAAAGAGAGAAGGAGATTGAGAAAGAGATAGAATGATACGAAGATGGAGATAAATGAAGCGTGATCGTTATGGCGGGGCATTTCCTACCTCGTTGTTTAACAGAATCTTGCCAAATGGATAGAAAGTGGAGCGTGACTGGTTGGTGTAGAGTGCCAGTAGCAATGCTTTTTATTGCCTACCATGTCATGCCGTCTGTTAAGCTCCAATACTTTAAATCGACCTAAAATTTGTTGTCCTGGCGGATATTCGAAATTCCAGGTATGAAAGAAGCTATATGATAAACTGCCATCACACGAAAATACTCAAGATCACATTAAATGTTTGTTATATTCAATAGCGATCTTTACAAAATCTAATTCAAGAGGAGGCTACAATTGATACACTTATCAATGAACAGCTAATCACTGAAACTTAAAAGTGGAAAGATATTTTATATAGAATTGTGGGCACTATTTTATTTTTGGGTGAAAGAGGCCTAGCTTTCAAAGGCGAAAGTGTGTATCTTGGTGAGCAAAAAATGGACATTTTTTGGGCATCTAAGATCCCATTGTGGTGTGGTGGTAGCGTGCTCCGCCTACCATACCGTATGCCCTGGGTTCGCACCCCGGGCAAAGCAACATCAAAATTTGAGAAATAAGGTTTTTAAATTAGAAGAACATTTTGCTAAGCGGGGTCGCCCCTCGGCAGTGTTTGGCAAGCGCTCCGGGTGTATTTCTGCCATGAAAAGCTCTCAGTGAAAACTCATCTGCCTTGCAGATGCCGTTCGGAGTCGGCATAAAACATGTAGGTCCCGTCCGGCCAATTTGTAGGGAAAATCATGAGGAGCACGACGCAAATTCGAAGAGAAGCTCGGCCTTAGATCTCTTCGGAGGTTATCGCGCCTTACATTTATTTTTATTTTTATAAGATCTCATAAGCCATTATGATCCGATACTTAGAGATCATTTGGAGAAAGTTAGGATTTCACAGCAGCAGCACAAACGTTTACAAGTTCACTATCTTTCCCCAGACATTCAAAACGAGTTTATAGAAACTTGTGCAAAGCACGTGAGGGAAACTATATTATATCAAGGCAAGAAAGCCAAGTATTTTGCTATTATCGTTGATGCTATGCCTGATGCTAGTCATGTTGACTACGTTCATTTTGCGCTAACTCCATATCAATTCGAAAGCAACAAATTTTACAATTCAAGAATGATTTTTGGCTTTCGTGGATTGTAACCAAAAAACTGGTAAGGAAATCGCGGATTTAATTTGCCATACTCTAGGTAAACATGAAATCCCATTAAAAGATCGTCGTGCACAAGCGTACGATAACGGCGCCAATATGAAAGGAGCTTACAACGGAGCACTAGGTCACATTCTTGACAAAACTCGAATGCTGATTACTCGCCTTGGTCTCAATTTATGTGGTGTTGCTGCTGTAGAATGTTGTACGGCTGCAATTACTTTCTTCGGAGTTGTACAAAAATGTTTTACTATTTTCAGCAGCAGCCCACAACGATGGGATATCCTCACAAAAATGTACCGAGCTCTCTTCACAGTCTTTCAGACACTATGTGGTCGGCTAGAATTGAGGCAATCAGACCATTCGCGAACCATGTTCCAGGATTAAAACAAGCACTAAACGCATTACTTAAGCTAAATTTGTCTGCACAAGCCTACGGAGATATTGCTGGCATTCTCAAGTACATTAACAAGTTCAAATGTATCTTGCTGTCCTCAATTTAGTTCAAATTATTTACTACAATTAATGAAAGAAAAGCTAGAGACGCCACCATAGATGTTGAGGTCCGACATGTGGGTCCCCCATAAATTCAGAAAACCAAAATTCGGAAACAAATTTTTTCAGAAAGCATTAATCAGAACTCTTTTTTCAGAAAGCCAAATTTCAGAAGTCAAATTTCAGAAACCAATATTCAGAAGACAAATTTCAGAAGTCAAAATTCAGAAAGTAATCAGACAGCAAAAATTTTCGCAAAATTTTAAGTTTTTTGCTGTCTGATTACTTTCTGAATTTTTAGTTCTGAATTTTGCCTTCTGACATTTGACTTCTGAATTTTCACTTCTAAAATTTGAATTCTGAGTTTTGACTTCAGAGTTTTGACCTCTGAATTTTGTCTTTCTGAAGAAAGGGTTCTGACTAATGTTTTCTGAAAAAATGTGTTTCTGAATTTTGATCAGGAACGAATGGAAAACCATTTTAAACGAACGCACAACAGTTGCTATTCAATTGAACATCTCGCCAAAGTTTCCGGACATTTTAAAGAGAAAACCCACAAGACGTTTTGAAGATAATAGAAACTAGATGATTACGGATGATCCAGAGTCTGATTTTAAAAACAATACATTCTTGGTGATCGTTGATTCCGTAATCACTGGCATTACTGAACGATTTGCAGCTATGAGAAATTTGAACGAAACGGTTTCCTCTTCGTTGCAATTTGAAGACATGGATGAAACGACGGGCTGGGCGAGTGCTGCAAAATTTGTCGAAAAATACAGGTCGGACGTTTCTCAAAGCTTAGAATGCGAAACAATTCACTTGAAACACATTTACGAAGCAAATTTTGATAAAGATCTGTCACCATTGGAATTGCTAAATGCCATCTGTGTACAATTTTGCCCAACATTTGTGTTGCTTTACGTATCTTTTGTACTATACCTGTCACTGTAGCTAGTGCAGAACGTTCCTTCAGCGTCCTTTCAAGAATCAAAAACTTTCATAGATCGTGTTCATCTCCTACAGTGGTCGAAGTATTACAAACGCATTCAGACACGTCATGTAAACCTTATCCCAATTGCCTTCTTTTTCATGTTTTTCTTATACACAGTACATACTTCGTAAGTAATCATGTGTTTAAGTTATGCGTTGGCAAGGCGATTTCAAAGAAACTGGTAGTGTTGTTGCTTTTGTTCTATTTATAGAACTACAACGAATTACGAATTAAACAATGTTGTCTATTTGTATGAATTAAGCGGGGATTGCCCTAATTGCTTTAAATATATGAAAACATTTATTTGAAGCAATTTTTAATTTATAATTTTATTTAATAATTTGGGAAAAATTTAAACAACGTGACATCAGGACGGACAAGGCGACAGCTGTTTCGATTATATCTTTTAAATCTCTTCAAAGCATTTTCTCCCGGGAGTGAGATTTGAACCCGCACTCCTACAATGCTTGAAGTGTTGCAAACGTATTAAGCCACGTCATGCCTTAGTTGTTGTAAGCATTATCCCAATTGCCTTCTTTTTATACTCAGCTGAGCAGAGCTCACAGAGTATATTAACTTTGTTCGCATAACGGTAAACCGTAACGGCATAAACTAATCGAGATAGATATAGACTTCCATATATCAAAATCATCAGTGTCGAAAAAAAATTTGATTGAGCCATGTCCGTCCGTGCGTCCGTCTGTCCGTAAACACGATAACTTGAGTAAATATTGAGATATCTTCACCAAATTTGGTACACGAGCTTATCTGAACCCAGAATAGACTGGTATTGAAAATGAGCGAAATCGGTTGATAACAACGCCCACTTTTTATATATATAACATTTTGTAAAACACAAAAAAACCTTGATTATTTAGTAAATAATACACCTAGAAAGTTGAAATTTGACATGTGGACTGATATTGACACTCTTGATACAAATTTGAAAAAAAAAATTTTAAAATGAGCGTGGCACCGGCCACTTGTGATAAAATCAATTTTAAAAATATTATTAGTCATAAATCAAAAATCGTTAAACCTATCGTAACAAAATTCGGCAGAGAGGTTGCTTTTACTATAGGGAATTCTTTGAAGAAAAATTAACGAAATCTGTTAAGGACCCACTTTTATATAAAAGATTTTTAAAAGGGTTGTGACGAATAAAATAAGCTATATATTTGCAAAAAAGAGCTTTATATCAATGGTATTTCATTTTCCAAGTGGATTTAAAACAATAAATAGGAAAACTTCAAATTTTAAAAAATGGGCGTAGCACCGCCCCTTTTATAACTAAGCAATTTTCTATGTTTCGTGCCATAACTCGAAGAAAAATTAACGAATCGTAATAAAATTGGGTACACATATTTTCCTTACAGCAGAAAATATTTCTAGGAAAAATGGACGAAATCGGTTAAAGACCACGCCCACTTTTATATAAAAGATTTTTAAAAGGGTCGTAGACGAAAATAATAAGCTATATCTTAGCGATAAAGAGCTTTGTATCAATAGAATTTTACTTTTCAAATTGAATTATAACATTAAATAGGAAAACACTAAAATTTTTGAAAATGGGTGTGGCACTGCCCCTTTTATGGCTAACCAGTTTTCTATTATTCGGGAGCCATAACTCGAAGAAAAATTAACGGATCGTAATAAAATTGGGTACACAAATTTTCCCTATAGTAGAAAATATTTCTAGAAAAAATGGACGGGATCGCTTAAAGACCACGGCAACTTGTATATAAAAGATTTTTAGAAGTGTCGTAGACTAGAATAATAAGCTATAACTTAGCAAAAAATAGTTTTGAATCAATGATATTTCACTTATCAAGTTTTATTGTAACAGGAAATGGGGAGACATTTTTTTTAAACAGGCGGTGCCACGTGTTATATTGAGAAGTAATTTATCTGAAATGAAATGTGCAATTGAAGAGCACGCTGAGTATATAATGTTCGGTTACACCCGAATTTAGACACCTTTACTTGTTAAATACTCATTAAAACCTTTCATTTGATACCCATATCGTACAAACACATTCTAGAGTCACCTCTGGTCTACCCTCATGGCGATATTTCGAAAAGGCGTCCACCTATAGAACTAAGGCCCACTCCCTTTTAAAATACTCTTTACTACCTTCCATTTGATACCCATGTCATACAAACACATTCCAGGGCTACGCTAGGTTCATTTTCCTACATGGTGATTTTCCCTTATTTTTCTGCAAAGCTCTCAGCTGGGTAGTTAATTTTCGGTTACACCCGATTTTAACCTTCTTTACTTGTTTTAATCAACATTTGACAAACCCAAATCGAACCTTTTATTTATATTCGTCCTCTGTTGCAAAATTAGGTATGTGTTCAATTATTATTAAAAAGCAAACGTTTTTGATCAATTTTTGAATATAGACACCGTTTCAATTTGAAATAATGTTGAAATTTGGTCAGTGTTTATTTCATTTTTGTTTTGTATGTATATTAGGTCGGGTCGATTTGTGGGGAGGCAAAAAAATCGCCCATTGCTATGTGAAAATCATATTCTAGGGATCAAAATAAGAAACTTTGCCGAAGGAACCATAGCTCTAAAACGAATTATGATGCCCCCCCCCCCTTTGGGTCGTAGGGGCAAATTTTGAAAAATCCCACTTTGAAATGCCTATGTTTTTTCTATTGGGAGTTTATTTTTGTCTTTAGAAATTTATTTAGTCAGAACATATGTAAATGTAAAAATGAATTTAACTTAGTAATAGAAAAGAAATAAAAAAATTATTAGAAATTAGCGTTTTTACAACCCCTTTTAAAACCAAGGCATTACTGTGATGCATTTGCATGTCGTAAACATAGTTGTGTGGGTTTTTATTCAACCGTTTTAAAAAATGAAGGTATCACTGTGACACAATTGCAGATCGTAAAATTGCTTGTGTTGTTTTTTTTAAGCCACCACAAGACACAGCAGGTGGAATTGAAATTTCCCCTACCCAAAAGTTCGACCCAAAGGGGAGGGGGGGGGGGACATCAAAATTCGTTTTAGATCCCTAGAATACGATTTTCGCAGAGCAATGAGCGATTTTTAAATCGACCCACCTTAATGTATATTGATGGCTGAGTTGTCCCTACCCACCAGGGGCTTGTGGGTATATGTATATTATAGCCCATTGTAGACAAAAAGGGCGATTCACGGGACTCTCTCTTAGGGATAAGTCATCTCGGCCGGTAGTGTATGTATATGTTAGTCAGGATTGCAAACCGGCACAAAAATCTACCATTTCGGTTCAGTGGTTCGAACCACTTTGGAAAAAACTTGAACCGGTTCATAAGTACATTTGCACAACAGAGCCGGTTCTGTTCCAGTGGTTCAACCCTTGCCAATAAGATATATGAAGGAAATGTTGCATTCAGATGCTCTGTTACTAAAGTATCTTGGGATTGAATTGCTTTTAAAATAAAGATAACAGCGCCGGGCTTTTAGAAAAGTCTCTAGCCCGTTTATATACATTTTTAAAGGTCCCCATCATGGATGGTCATAATTTCATTAATGTAAATACAGCCCATGCGATATGGATGCATGTCTCATTGCAGAAAGATTACGCATCCCACCTGTAGACCTGGTGGCGAAGAACATAGTGTTATTAATTTCAACGAGACTCAAAATTTCAAACCAGCTTGGCAGTTTGAGACCATACGGCCATAGCAGCAAAGCGCTATCTAACATTGGACGAAGATACTACTAGGTACCGTACCTGTCTTCGATGATAATATAAGAGCCAATACAGTGGTGGAGCGGTGGCGCCATGGCCACAAATGGCAGACGAGGCTAATCTTTTCGTTAGGGTCTGCAGTGTTACTGTATTTCAGGCGGAAGCTGTAGCCGTGAAAAAAGTAGTAGAAACTCTGGAAGAAACTAGCTTTAACAGCAGCCGCGTTAACTTTTATATTGACTGCCTAGCTCAGTCTATGTGACTCTCTCAGGTAGCTGCCAGTAATACATAACCTAAGATAAAAAGCTATACTTTAACGTTCTAAAGATTAATATTAGAAAATATGTCTCATTTATTATATGAAACTTCACAAAAAATCACAAAAGCTTAATTTATTTAATAATTTGGGAAAAATTTAGACAACGTGACATCAGGACGGACAAGGCGACATCTGTTTCGATTATACCTTGTAAATCTCTTCAAAGCCTTTTCTCCCGGGAGTGGGAGTCGAACCCGCACTCCTACGATAGTTGAAATGCGTTTGTAACCATTTCAACTATCGTAGGAGTGCGGTTTCGACTCCCACTCACGGGAGAAAAGGCTTTGAAGAGATTTACAAGGTATAATCGAAACAGCTGTCGCCTTGTCCGTCCTGATGTCACGTTGTTTAAATTTTTCCCAAATTATTAAATAAATTATAAAATTAAAAATTGCTTCAAATAAATGTTTTCACACATTTAAAAAAAGCAATACGGGCAATCCCCGATTAAATCATACAAACAGACAAAATTAGTTAATTCATTGTAGTTCTATAAATAGAACAAAAACATCAACAATACCAAAGTTTCTTTGAAAACCGCCGTACCAACAAGCATAGCTTTAACACATAATTGCATACGAAGTATGCAATGTGAAAAAGATTAAAATATGCAAGAGAAGGCAATTGGGAAAAACTTTACAACAACTAAGGCATGACGTAGCTGAATGCTTTTGTAACCATTTCAACTATCGTTGGAGTGCGGGTTCAACTCCCACTCCCGGGATAAAAGGCTTTGAAGAGATTTACAAGGTATAATCGAAACAGCCTGTCGCCTTGTCCGTCCTGATGTCACGTTGTTTAAATTTATCCCAAATTATTAAATAAATTATAAAATTAAAAACTGCTTCAAATAAATGTTTTCACACATTTAAAAAAAGCAATACGGGCAATCCCCGATTAAATCATACAAAAGCTTAAAGTTTGGTCAAATCTGAATTAAAAATTAAAATTAACAAAGTTCTATACCTGAATTTATACTATCTGCATACTTTAAAAAGTTTTAAGGGAAAGTGGGGAATTAATTTAATTTTGACTTATTTTGTTAAAATTTTATTTTGAACCGAAACGAACTCTTTTTTGGGGATCGTGGGTTCAAGCCACGGGAAAAGCAACATCAAAATTATAGAAACAAATTTTTCAATTAGAAGAAATCTTTTCGAAGCGCGGTCGCCCCTCGGCAGTGATTTGGCAAGCACTGCAAATGTATTTCTGCCATGAAAAGCTTCTCAATGAAAACTCATATGCCTTGCAGATGATGTTCGGAGTCGGAATAAAAGATGTAGGTCCCGTCCCGCCAACTTGTGGGAGAAATTAAAAGGAGGTCGGCGCAAATCGGAAAAGAAGTTCGGCCCAAAACCTCTTCGAAGGTTATTCGCGCATTACATCCATTTATATATTTTTATTTTATTCACTTTGAAATAAATAAGGTTCGGTTCAAAGCCCCAAAACAGCGGATGGTTCAGCCTATGAATTTCCGTTCGAACCTATTTGTAGCCCTGATTTGAATACTTACTTGTCCAAGTGCACTTCCACCTGTAGGGTTAATGGCTGCTCCATCAGCATACTTGTATTAAGCCAGTATTTCTTTTCTTTTATTTGTATACGCATCTCAAAAGTTTTTCTTTTAATAGGATCAGATTTAAAACTTGTTTGTAAAGTTAGACGGTATGGATCGTCGCCATTTTTTAAATGAAAATGTCCTAAAGAAAACGTTTCGTTATGGCTATAAGATGTGTAGAATGATATAGTTTCGAAAGACGCACTCTCGACGGTCATCTTCAGAACTTGAATACGGTGATTGCGAGCTTTATATTTTGCCTTAATCGCAACAGATTGTTCCGTGAACCAAGTACCATTAAAATTCACCTGCGGGAATTAACAACATTTTGATTAGTTTTGTTTTAAGAATTTGCGTCTAAATTAATATTTGCATACGTATCAAGGATCGAGGACAATGCAACAATTCGAGAAAATTTTAGCCCGTGGGCACCTAGGGTCTTGAGACCAAATGTATGATTACCAAATGAAAGCCTCTGATGGAGGCTTTAACAAAATAGTAAACATTTTCGGATATCTCACCCGCTTGCGAGAAAAAGTTAAAAATGTGGACCAGGCGTATCCCTGAATGCATTTTTGGGACATGGGTTTCAAATGAAACAAAAGATCCGCACGAAAAATTGAAAATAAAAATTTTGAAACAGAAATGGCGAAATTTAAAATTTTTCGCAGGATGTGTAGAACGATATGGAAGCACTCTCGACGGTCATCTTTAGAACTTGAAAACGTTCATTGTGATCTTCATAATTGCCTTAATCGCAACAGATTATTCTGTGAACCAAGTACCATTAAAATTAACCTGCGGTAACAAACTATATTGTGATAAGTTCAGTTTTACGAATTTGCGTCTAGATCAATATGGAGCAAACGCAAAAATGTCAAACTTCAAAGATATGAGTGTGAACTGTATTCTCGACTTACTTCTACCTACACAAATCAGCGAGAAAAGACTGTACAAAATAAAAATTTGCGTATGCGCATTTGGGAAGGCAGTTTATCCCGTTTTCTGAACATTACGATTTTTTGAGCTCACCACCATTGTAGATAAAGCAAGTGTGATATCATCTGCATGGACGTCAAAATTGATTCTTAAAGGGACTATCGTGATCTCATGTGGCCGCCATGGTGTGATGGTAGCGTGCTCCGCCTACCACACTGAAGATCGTGGGTTCACACCCCGGGCAAAGCAACATCTAAATTTTAGATACAAGGTTTTTAATTAGAAGAAAATTTTTCTCAGCGGTGTCGCCACTCGGCGGTATTTCGCAAGTATTCAGAATGTATTACTGCTATGAAAAGCTCTCAGTGAAAACTTGTATGCCTTGCAGATGCCGTTCCGAGCCGGCATAAAACGAGTAGGTCCCGTCCCGAAAATTTGTAGGAGAAATTAAAAGGAACACCTCAAATTGGACGAGAAGTTCGACTTAAAATCTCTTCGGAGGTTATCGCGCTTTACATTTATTTATTTATCGTTATCTTATCCGATATCTCTTTCTATCACAAGCTGATATAGCCGGCCGTGTTCGTCGCCAATTCAACATTCTGTCAAAATACTGCCAAAACGCTAAAAAGTAGCCTCTTGAACATCCTGTCAGAGAGTTGACAGATGGGGTAAAATATATCACCCGTTCCACTTAAAAAGCTTCATCGCTTCGATTTGGATGGTTACGGAGATATAAGCGTCTGAATTCTCATTTTTTTGTGGAAGCCTTTTTTTCTATAAATCACAAGTCGTATAATTGGCTCTCTAGAAGAAATTAATAAAACGGTTTCTAAAGTATTTTTCCACTCTTTTTGAATATGAATATAAAATAATTTTTTAGAAAAATTTTAGTAAACATTTTATTAAAATTTTTTTTAAATTTTTTTCAAAGAGGGACATTTTTCATATTCTTATATTTATTTTAAAAAAAAGCTTGATATTTTTCCTTTAAAATGATAACTATTTTATTTTGGCACGCGAAAATTTCTTTAATACATTTTTATTTTAAACATATAGAGTTCCAGCTAAAATTCACCCATAAATTTTATAACTTTTATTTTTTATTTTTTTTATACTCAGTTGAGCAGAGCTCACAGAGTATATTAACTTTGATTGGATAACGGTTGGTTGTACAGGTATAAAGGAATCGATATAGATATAGACTTCCATATATAAAAATCATCAGTATCGAAAAAAAATTCGATTGAGCCATGTCCGTCCGTCCGTCCGTCTGTCCGTTAACACGATAACTTGAGTAAATTACGAGGTATCTTGATGAAATTTGGTATGTAGGTTCCTGGGCACTTATCTCAGATCGCTGTTTAAAATGAACGATATCGGACAATAATCACGCCCACTTTTTCGATATCGAAAATTTCGAAAAATTGAAAAAAGGCGATAATTCATTACCAAATACGGATTAAGCAATGAAACTTGTTAGGTGAGTTGAACTTATGACGCAGAATAGAAAACTAGTAAAATTTTTGACAACGGGCGTGGCACCGCCCACTTTTAAAAGAAGGTAATTTGGAAGTTTTGCAATTTGGCAGTCGTTGAAGATATCATGATGAAATTTGGCAGGAACGCTACTCTTATTACTATATGTCTGCTTAATAAAAATTAGCAAAATCGGAGAACGACCACGCCCACTTTTAAAAATTTTTTTTTTTTAATTCAAATTTTAAAAGAAAAGTTAATATCTTTACAATATATAAGTAAATTACGTCAAAATTCAACTCCAGTAATGATATGTTGCAACAAAATACAAAAATTAAAGAAAATTTGAAAATGGGGGTGGCTCCGCCCTTTTTCATTTAATTGGTCTAGGATAATTTTAATGCCATAAGTCGAACAAAAATTTACCAATCCGTGTGAAATTTGGTAGAGGCTTAGATTCTAGGATGATAACTGTTTTCTGTAAAAAAGGGCGAAATCGGTTGAAGCCACGCCCAGTTTTTATACACAGTCGGCCGTCTGTCCTTCCGCTCGCCCGTTAACGCGATAACTTGAGCAAAAATCGATATATCTTTACTAAACTCAGTTCACGTACTTACCTGAACTCACCTTGTATTGGTGTAAAAAATGGCCGAAATCCGACTATGAACACGCCCACTTTTTCGATATCGAAAATTACGAAAAATGAAAAAAATGCCATAATTATATAAATAAAAATAAATGTAAGCCGCGATAACCTCCGAAGCGATCTAAGGCCGAGCTTCTCTTCCAATTTGCGTCGTGCTCCTCTTGATTTTTCCCTACAAATTGGCCGGACGGGACCTACATGTTTTATGCCGACTCCGAACGGCATCTGCAAGGCAGATGAGTTTTCACTGAAAGCTTTTCATGGCAGAAATACAATCGGAGCGCTTGCCAGACACTGCCGAGGGGCGACCCCGCTTAGAAAAATTTTCTTCTAATTGAAAAATCTTATTTCTAAAATTTTGATGTTGCTTTGCCCGGAAGTTGAACCCAGGGCATACGGCGTGATAGGCGGAGCACGCTACCATCACACCACGGAGGCCGCCGATATATAGTTATATACCAAATACGAAAAAAGGGATGAAACATGGTAATTGTATTGGTCTATTGACGCAAAATATAACTTTAGAAAAAAACTTGGTAAAATGGGTGTGACACCTACCATATTAAGTAGAAGAAAATGAAAAAGTTTTGCAGGGCGAAATCAAAAGCCCTTGGAATCTTGGAAGGAATACTGTTCGTGATATTACATATATAAATAAATTAGCGGTACCCGACAGATGATGTTCTGGATCACCCTGGTCCACATTTTGGTCGATATATCGAAAACGCCTTCACATATACAACTAAGGGCCACTCCCTTTTAAAATCCTCATTAATACCTTTAATTTGATACCCATGTCGTACAAACACATTCTAGAGTCACCCCTGGTCCACGTTTATGGCGATATCTCGAAAAGGCGTCCACATATAAAACTAAGGCCCACTCCTTTTTAAAATACTCATTAACACCTTTCATTTGATACCCATATCGTACAAAAAAATTCTAGAGTCAACCCTGGCCCACCTTTATGGCGATATCTCGAAAAGGCATCCACCTATAGAACTAAGGCCCACTCCCTTTTAAAATACTCATTAACACCTTTCATTTGATACCCATATCGTACAAACAAATTCTAGAGTCACCCCTGGTCCACCTTTATGGCGATATCTTGAAAAGGCGTCCACCTATAGAACTAAGGCCCACGCCCTTTTAAAATACTCATTAACACCTTTCATTTGATACCCATATAGTACAAACAAATTCTATAGTCACCCCTGGTCCACCTTTATGGCGATATCTCGAAAAGGCGTCCACCCATGCAACTAAGGCCCACTCCCTTTTAAAACACTTATTACCACCTTTCGTTTGATACCCATAATGTACAAACGCATTCTAGAGTCAACCCTGGTCCACTTTTATGACGATATTCCGAAAAGGCGTCCACCTATAGAACTAAGGCCCACTCCCTTTTAAAATACTCATTAACACCTTTCATTTGATACCCATATAGTACAAACAAATTCTATAGTCACCCCTGGTCCACCTTTATTGCGATATCTCGAAAAGGCGTCCGCATATAGAACTAAGGCCCACACCCTCTTAAAATACTCATTAACACCTTTCATTTGATACTCATATCGTACAAACAAATTCTAGAGTCAGCCCTGGTCCACCTTTATGGCGATATCTCGAAAAGGCGTCCACCTATAGAACTTGGGCCCACTCCCTATTAAAATTATCATTAACACATTTCATTTGATACCCATATCGTACAAACAAATTCTAGAGTCAGACCTGGTCCACCTTTAGAGCGATATCCCTGAATGGCGTCCATCTATAGAACTATGGCCCACTTCCTTTAAAATACTCTTTAATACCTTCCATTTGATATATATGTCATACAAACACATTCCGGGGTTGCCCTAGGTTCTTTTTACAACATGGTGATTTTCCCTGTGGAGACAAAGTAAGGTTACACCCGAACTTAGCCTTCCTTACTTGTTTTTTTTTTTCAAGTTTGAACATTCTATGTGTTTTTATTTCTATTCTTAAATAAAAGTTTGATATTTTTCCTTTAAAATGATACCTATCTTGTTATGCTGCCTGAAAATTTCTTTGATACATTTTTTTTTTAACATAGAGGTACAGATAAATGTATCAATTTTTTTATGCGCGCTTTAACTAGTTTTTTTTATTTTCAAAGGAAAGCTTTCTCATTATTTCTCATTTCTCATTTTCAATAGCAATAAATTGTAATAAAAATAAAGTTTTGTAGAAATAAATAAATATAATGCACATGTTCACTAAGTATTAAGCAAAATATAATACCACAATGAAAAAAGTGTAAGAACATAAAAAGCAGGCATAAATAATTTTTTACTGCCGTAAAATGAGTCTTGACCTTTACCGAAAGAAATTCAAGGGTTTAAAACTCATGTGTATTGAGACCTTACATTGTTTAGGCATTAATAATTTATAATTTTCTGCATTTTTATCGAATTTTTCTGTAATAACGAGCCTTTAACGTTTCTTGCGCATTCATGCAGGTAGTTAAAAACTACTCAGGCCTAAGTACTAAAATTTTTCTAAAAAATTATTTTATATTCATATTCGAAGAGAGTGGAAAAAATACTTTAGAAACCGTTTTATTAATTTCTTCTAGAGAGCCAACTATACGACTTATGATTTATAGAAAAAAAGGCTTCCAAAAAAAAATTGAGAATTCAGACGCTTATATCTCCGTAACCATCCAAAATTTAGGAGCGAACTTAAGTGAAATTAACACTACTATATAGCACAGCAATTTCACCAAATTTCATTCAAATCGCAGCGATGAAGCTTTTTAAGTGGAACGGTTGATATACTTTACCCCAGATAAGATATCATGATATTATTAATTATTAATTAACGTCATAAATAATTTACATTTTGACATTTTTGGAAGTATGAAAGCGAAACAGTAGATATTAGGTTGCTTCTCTTCCAAATTAATATACCCAGGGAAAACCCCTCTTAAAAGTAAATTTCACCCTGCATTTAGAGCAGAAAATGAAATATGAAATGTATATGTAAGGTGATAAGAACCTTTTAAATACTATTACGTTTAAGAATTGAAGGTTTTTACCCCGCTTTTATTATTTTGTGTTGTAGGTCTGTAGGATGTGGGTTTCAAACAAAACGTATTACGTTGTATTAACAAGGGATCCGCACGAAATTTGAAAATAGAAATTTTGAAACAGAATGTTGCAAAAATGCAGAAACCCGAAAATTCCGAAAAATCAAACTGTTGAAGCGAAAATTGTCGAAAAAGGAAAGGTAGAAAAAAATATAATGGGATTACGGACAAAAAGTGGAAAACTTTTGAGACAGAAATGTCTAAATTTAAAATTTTTCAAAATATCGAAATAATATTTTGTCGCAAAAAAAATTCCAAAAGATAAATTTGGCAATATGTCGAAAATATTTGTTTGCTTGGTATATTTTTTTACTTGCAAAGAAAAGTTGCCCATTTTCATGTGTTGTCACATTTTCCATAACTTGGTTGTAAAGAAACCCAATTATGTAAAAAAGGGGTTTCTGGAGAAATATTGTGGATAGCATCGCCTGGGCTGGACCAAAACAGGGCAATTGTTTAAAGGGGGTCGAAAGCTACCATTGCATAGAGGAATTTTGTGCAGAAAATCACGTCTTCGGATTATTGATATCGATAATAACACAATTTTTTTTTGGACTTTACCCATCATTAATTAAATTTTTTCGATATTCCTGGATTTTCTGTAGAAATACTGTGGATAGCGTTGCCGGTGAGGAACACAAGGTTATTTATTGGCTTCTTGTGAACGTTTTTCGACAGAAATACAATCTTTACTTTCCGTATTCGGATTAGTGATACCGGGGTCAAAATGGTACATTTAAAACAAATATTGAAATAATTATTAGTATCACTATTTCGATATTATTTTTTCACACTTACATTTTTCTCGATTTTCGTCATTTACTTTATGGGTCTGGTACGATATGTAGAAAATTTTAATCTCGAAACTAAAAAAACCGAAAAAAATTTCGAAAAAAAACTATTTAGGGCACCAAAAAGCCCGAAAAATAAAATGTCGAAAATAAAAATGTCGGAAAAAAATTTCGAAATAATTCAATGAATGATGTGTAAAATTCGCACGAATTTTAATCATTGAATTATTTCGCCAAATTGATTTTTCATATAAAACATCAACTATGTAATTATTGCAAAAATCATAAAAATTCACGGTTAAGCCTGAGCAGTTGTAACTACCTGTATTGTTTTTTGTGTGGGCTTTCCAGTGATTAACGAGCCTTGGAAAATAAACCGCGAATTATTGCTTAGGCCTGAATGGCCTGCATTACGCGTGCCTTTAGGAATAGATTGTTCAATAATGGTCGTGCGTGAGTAGTTTGCAACTGCCTGCATTGTTTTTTATGTATATATGATAAAAACCCTTTAAATACTCCTAAAGGACAATCTAATCGTAATGCAGGCAATTCAGGCCTAAGCAATAATTCGCAGCTTATTTTCCAAGGCTCACACAAAAACAATGCAGGTAGTCACAAACTACTCAGGCCTAAGCATGAATGCGCAAGAAATGTTAAAGGCTCGTTATTAGAGAAAAATTCGATAAAAATGCAGAAAATTATAAACTATTAATGCCTAAACAATGTAAGGTCTCAATATGCATGAGTTTTAAATCCTTGAAATTCTTTCGGTAAAGGTCAAGACTAATTTTACGGAAGTAAAAAATTAGGTATGCCTGCTTTTTATGTTCTTACACTTTTTTCCTTGTGGTATTATATTTTGCTTAATACTTAGTGAACATGTGAGTTATATTTATTTATTTGTACAAAACTTTATTTTTATTACAATTTATTACTATTTTATACAATGAAATAATAAGAAAGCTTTCCTTTGAAAAAAAAAAGAAGAAAACTAGGTAAAGCGCACATAAAAAATTGATACATTTATCTGTACCTCTATGTTAAAAAAAAATGTATCAAAGAAATTTTCGGGCAGCATAACAAGATAGGTATCATTTTAAAGGAAAAATATCAAGCTTTTGTTTAAAAATAGAAATAAAAATACATAAAATGTTCAAACTTGAAAAAAAAAATTAAAAATAAAAATTATAAAATTTATGGGTGAATTTTAGCTGGAACTCAATATGTTTAAAATAAAAATGTGAAAGGTACTTGGAAACAGGGGCTTGATGTATTCAATTTAAATAAATGAACACTCACACTTTAGTTTAAACATTTAATGAGTTAGTTAATAAAAATATTAATATGAAATTTAATAATGTTTGAATGTATGTAATTAGGATTGATACGCCTTGCGCGGCGTACACTCTCGTCGGCTGCTCGTCACTTACTACTGCTTAGACCAAAACAGAGTTGCCACCCTTACAGTTCGGCCTTTCCTGATAATGCGGAACGTCCCCGTGACGCTTCTGTTAAATCTTCGCCGTCTTCAATATCGCTATTATATTCGGCCTCATATAATTGTGGTAGAATACACCATGGTTTAATTTTATCGCTGGCGTAAACGGAGGAATACTGACGTTGCGTTCTTTTAGACCCAGGAATATCTCGTACAACGTAGCGGTCGTTATTTAATATGCGGACTATTTGGGATGGTCCCTTGTACCGGGGTTCTAATTTACGTGACGTACCTGTACTTGGAGCTTCGTATTCTACAACCACCAGATCGTTGACTTTATACTTGGTTGGAGTTGCATGTTTTTGGTCAAATCGCTGCTTACTTTTTATGCGCTCTCGTACTATACGGTCTGCTGCAGTTGCTCGTAGTTCGTCTATATTTTCTGTAGATGAGTCATCATGTTGTAATGCCAGGACAATCTTATTTTGGAGAACATCGCGTGGTCGAAAACCGAAGAGTAACTCTTCGGTGTACACAATGTTGTTTTGTTTTTCATACTATTGAGGCACCATTGTAAATTTCGAAGCGATTCGTCCCAGCGTTTATCGTTGGTTACGGTTGGCAAAAGCATTGACAAAATGGTTCGATTACAACGCTCAACCAACCCGTTGGCTCGTGGAGTTCTCACTGCATTAGCTATATGCTTAATGTCGTTGTCTTTGCAGAAACGTTCAAACTCTTTAGAAGTATATGCGGTTCCACGATCGGAAATAATGCGCCCAGGCATACCCACGAAACTACTGATGTCTTTGAATACGTCGATTACGTGTTTAGTCGCAGTGCTTTTCACAGCTCGTATAATTACGAATCGTGTAAACGCGTCGATTATAACCAGTATATGTTCATTACGTCTTACGCTCTTCTGAAATGGACCAAGGTGATCTACGTGCACCGTTTTAAATGGTATGGGCTCCACTTCGCCCACGTGTAACTCACCCTCTTTCATACCCCCTGGAACTTTGTTGTATGTGCACTCATTGCACGACTTAAGGTATGACTTAACGTAATTTCGCATGCGAGCAAACCACATATGCTCACCAATGCGTTGTAGCGTTTTCTCTAGACCTAAATGTCCAGCTTTGTCGTGTGCGTTATGGACAACTTGCCACCGTAATGTCTTTGGAACTACCCAAGCGTATTTACCGTTGACTACCTTAAACAATCTCCCCTTCTCCAATTCAAATTCTTTCGTAGCGCCTTTATCGCCCCGTTGTATTTTATCGATGATTTCTTTGATATGTTGGTCCTGCAATTGCATACCAAACAGCCAATCTTCTTCAGCTATTTTGACTTTGTCGGTTCGTAATGATGCCGTTTCAATTTCACGCGGTTCTTCAACAGGAGAACGGCTCAACGCATCTATATGCGCCATTCGCTGCCCACTTCGATGCTCAATATCAAGATCATAATCCTGAATACGCAACCACCACCGTGCGATTCGTGGCACCAATTCACGTTTTTTCATTGTTGTCGTTATTGCGCTACAATCGGTAATTAATTTTATTCGTTTCCCGTAAATGTAGTACCGAAATCTTTCGACGGTTTCGACTACCGCTAGCGTCTCAAGCTCGTAGCTGTGATACTTTTTCTCCGCGTCTGTGGTCGCCCGACTATAATATACGACAGGTTTCCAATGTTCATTTTCTTTTTGTAATAACACGCCCGCAAGCCCGATTGAACTCGCGTCAGTATGTACTTGATGTTCTGCATCAACTCGAAACGCAGTCATCACCGGTCGAGAAACTAAAATATCTTTAAGTTTATTAAATGCGTTTTGTTGATTTTCCGCCCATGCAAACGGCTCGTTTTTACGTAAAAGTCGATTTAGTGGCGCAGCTATTAGTGCGTATCCCGGGACAAATTTACGAAAGTAACCGCTAAGCCCGAGAAACTGCCTTACTTCGGGTACGTTTGTTGGCGTTTTATAATCACTTATGGATAAAGTTTTCGCGAGACCAGGTGCAATACCATCCGGGGTTAACTCATGACCCAAGAACTCGATTGTGTTTTTCAAAAATTCACATTTTTGTATATTTAACGTAACGTTTGCTTCGCGAATAGCGCTGAGTACTCGTTGCAATTTTTCGTACATCTCGTTTACCGTTTGGCTACCGATTAAAATGTCATCCATATAGTTCATCATATCATCACATTTGACACGTTCTTTTATTTTAGCAATTAATCGCTGAAATACTACCGGCGCGTTTTTAAGTCCGAAAGGCATCCTCTTGAACTCGAATAACCCCTCCGTAGTTACGAATGCGGTGTATTTTTGACTGTCTTCCGCAATTGGTATTTGATAATACCCACTATTTAAGTCTAATACCGTGAAATAAACGTATTTCTTTGCACTTTGTAGTTGTTCCTCAATATTTGGCATTGGAAAAATTTCTTTATTCATATGCTGATTGAGTCGCCTAAAATCAACACACAATCGCTCACTACCATTTTTCTTTTTAACTAAGATCATCGGACTAGCATATTCCGAATTTGATTTGCCTATAATGTCAGCCGCTAAAAGTTCATTAAAAATCCGCTATTATTTGCTTTTTAGGTTCGGGAACCCTAAATGGTTTTTGCGCTATCGGAATGTTAGTATCTAAAGTTAACTTCATTTCAACCAAATCAGTTTTACCTATCTCACGTATATTTGTTGAAAAAACATCTCCGTAGTTATTAAACAACTCAGTTAGTTCAGTTTTTACATTTATATCGTCAACTCCGCACTTGATATTGTCGATATTAAATTTATTTTCGCTCGCTAATGTTATTCGCCCGTATACGATAACCGCACGCATATCATTAAAAATGTTTTGCCCTAATAACAAATCTGCTGATAAGAGCTCATCGTCAACAACATATAATGTTACTAATCGTTTTAGATTTTCAATTTGTAAATCAACATGAATCTTTGCATGTGCATATATAACACCTCCGCAAAACCCACTAATTTTTAATACACATTTTTCTTTTTCGCAATTTACCTTATTTGCTACAGTCGCTCTGACCATGCTACATTCACTACCTGTATCGATAAATGCCATAAATTGCTTTCCGTTGATCAAAACACTCTGCTCAAAAATGTTATTGTGCATAATTTCGCGCTGTGTATTCGTTTTTCTCACCACTGTTTTCTTCTTTCCACAATTTTGTGGTTCACTTTTGGGATGCACTTTATCACAGTCTATGCATCTTTGCCTACGTTGCGGTTGTGGACATTTGGTAGATATATGCCTCTTTTCTTGGCAATTAAAACAAATCAGTTGTTTGTTTTTGTCGCTTCTTTCGCCACTACTCTTCTCACTCTCAACCGGCTTGACGAAATTCGCGCATTGTTTTAAACCGATTGACTGCCAAAGCTACTTGTAACTCGCGATGCTTCAACCCTTCTCTCGCATATTTCACCACTGCTGGTTCACTCAAAGCATACCGTTTACCTACAGCACTCATACGAAAACAATAATCTAGTAATGTTTCGTTTGTTTTACGCACTGCTTGACTCATTTTGTAATGTATGTCAGCTTCGTCCGGCATACAGCTAAACTCTTCACACAACTGTTGTGACAATTCACTCCAATTCGAATATAACTTATCTGTAGAATTGAGCCACATTTTCGCGGCGCCTTTGAGTCGACTATACACTGCCAATAACAAACACTTTTCTTCCCATTGGTATGCGCTCATAACACTATTAACCCTGTCTATAAATTGTTCAACCGTGATTGACGATTCGTTTGTTGGATCGAAGTCCGGTATAGTTTCCGCGATTTCTTTCACCGAATATTTGCTTTTGTTAACGTTTACCACCGACGTTTCGATAGCCGTTTGACCGTTTTGCGAATTCGATGTGCTCGCGACAACACTAACTGGGGTGCTTGAGTTTGTTTGCATCATTTGCATCATCGAAGTAAACATTTCGCGCAACTCATTAATTTGCTCTTGCACACTCGTTTGAGTAAATTCTATTACATCCGTGCCAACCGCTTGGCTTAGTCGCAAAACTAACTCGTTTTTCAGCCCTTCTGTCTCCAATCCTCTTTCACTGAGCAGTTCTTTAATCTCCGTCAATCTTAAACTATTAATTTTTACAAGCGGCATTTTGTTTGTTTACGTTTTTCGTTACCATAATCACCCTTTCGTTGTTAAAATTCGTTTTTATACGCTTTTGTACGTGTGTTTATGCACGATCTCGTTGACGTTAGTTTCTAATTAGAAATTTGCTTCGTTTGTTTTGCTTTCCCGAATCGTATTATTTGCGATACCGGGCACGTTATTGTTTCATTCACGCGTATATGTTACACGCTACCGTTCAGAGATATTAGACGTTCATCTCTCTTTCGCTACCGTACGTTTATATATTACTTAGTGAATATTACTTCTTCGGTTAACTCAATTATGGAGTATTTTACGCATCTCGTTCACGCAAATGGTATACATACGACATTTGCTACTTTAAATGTAAGTCACATTAACCTCTCTTTCTTACTTACGGACAATTAATGCTTTGCACAAATATATATATATATATTTGAACTCAACGTTTAATACACAACGAAATTCACAGAATGCCAGCGGAGCACCAACGCCACTCTGCCGGAGTCTCACTATCCCGTTATTTGCAAATTTACAATTCTTACGCCGATTCATCCCCTTCTGACCTGAAAGGTACTTGGAAACAGGGGCTTGATGTATTCAATTTAAATAAATGAACAGTCACACTTTAGTTTAAACATTTAATGAGTTAGTTAATAAAAATATTAATATGAAATTTAATAATGTTTGAATGTATGTAATTAGGATTGATACGCCTTGCGCGGTGTACACTCTCGTCGGCTGCTCGTCACTTACTACTGCTTAGACCAAAACAGAGTTGCCACCCTTACAAATGTACTAAAGAAATTTTCGCGTGCCAAAATAAAATAGGTATCATTTTAAAGGAAAAATATCAAGCTTTTATTTAAAAATAAATATAAGAATATGAAAAATGCCCCTCTTTGAAAAAAATTAAAAAAAAATTTTAATAAAATGTTTACTAACATTTTTCTAAAAAATTATTTTATATTCATATTCGAAAAGAATGGAAAAAATACTTTAGAAACCGTTTTATTCATTTCTTCTGGAGAGTCAATTATACGACTTATGATTTATAGAAAAAAAGGCTTCCAAAAAAAACAAGTAAGGAAGGCTAAGTTCGGGTGTGACCGAACATTACATACTCAGTTGAGAGCTATGGAGACAAAATAAGGAAAATCACCATGTAGGAAAATGAACCTAGGGTAACCCTGGAATGTGGTTGTATGGCATGTGTATCAAATGGAAGGTATTAAAGAGTATTTAAGAGAGAGTAGGCCATAGATCTATGGATGGACGCCATTTAGGGATGTCGCCATAAAAGTGGACCAGGGCTGACTCAAGAATTTGTTTGTACGATATGGGTATCAAATGAAAGGTGTTACTGAGCATTTTAAGAGGGAGCGAGCCTTAGGTCTATCGGTGGACGCCTTTTCGAGATATCGCCATTAAGGTGGGCCAGGGGTGACTCTAGAATGTGTTTGTACGATATGGGTATCAAATGAAAGGTCGTAATGAGTATTTTAAAAGGGAATGGGCTTTAGTTCTATAGGTGAACGCCTTTTCGCGAAATCGCCATAAAGGTGGACCAGGGGTGACTCTAGAATGTTTGTACGATATGGGTATCAAACGAAGGGTGTTACTGAGCATTTTAAGAGGGAGTGAGCATTAGGTCTATAAGTGGACGCCTTTTCGAGATATCGCCATTAGGGTGGGCCAGGGGTGACTCTAGAATGTTTGTACGATATGGGTATCAAACGAAGGGTGTTACTGAGCATTTTAAGAGGGAGTGGGCATTAGGTCTATAAGTGGACGCCTTTTCGAGATATCGCCATTAGGGTGGGCCAGGGTGACTCTAGAATGTGTTTGTACGATATGGGTATCAAATGAAAGGTGGTAATGAGTATTTTAAAACGGAGTAATCCTTAGGTCTATAGGTGGACGCCTTTTCGAGATATCGCCATAAAGGTGGACCAAGGGTGACTCTAGAATCTTTGTACGATATGGGTATCAAACGAAAGGTGTTACTGAGCATTTTAAGAGGGAGTGGGCATTAGGTCTATAAGTGGACGCCTTTTCGAGATATCGCCATTAGGGTGGGCCAGGGATGACTCTAGAACGTTTGTACGATATGGGTATCAAACGAAGGGTGTTACTGAGCACTTTAAGAGGGAGTGGGCATTAGGTCTATAGGTGGACGCCTTTCGAGATATCGCCATTAGGGTGGGCCAGGGGTGACTCTAGAATATGTTTGTACGATATGGGTATCAAACGAAAGGTGTTACTGAGCACTTTAAGAGGGAGTGGGCATTAGGTCTATAGGTGGACGCCTTTTCGAGATATCGCCATTAGGGTGGGCCAGGGGTGACTCTAGAATGTTTGTACGATATGGGTATCAAACGAAGGGTGTTACTGAGCATTTTAAGAGGGAGTGGACATTAGGTCTATAAGTGGACGCCTTTTCGAGATATCGCCATTAGGGTGGGCCAGGGTGACTCTAGAATGTGTTTGTACGATATGGGTATCAAACGAAAGGTGTTACTGAGCACTTTAAGAGGGAGTGGGCATTAGGTCTATAGGTGGACGCCTTTTCGAGATATCGCCATTAGGGTGGGCCAGGGGTGACTCTAGAATGTTTGTACGATATGGGTATCAAACGAAGGGTGTTACTGAGCATTTTAAGAGGGAGTGGGCATTAAGTCTATAAGTGGACGCCTTTTCGAGATATCGCCATTAGGGTGGGCCAGGGTGACTCTAGAATGTGTTTGTACGATACGGGTATCAAATGAAAGGTGGTAATGAGTATTTTAAAAGGGAGTAATCCCTAGTTCTATAGGTGAACGCCTTTTCGAGATATCGCCATAACGGTGGACCAAGGGTGACTCTATAATCTTTGTACGATATGGGTATCAAACGAAAGGTGTTACTGAGCATTTTAAGAAGGAGTGGGCATTAGGTCTATAGGTGGACGCCTTTTCGAGATATCGCCATTAGGGTGGGCCAGGGGTGACTCTAGAATGTGTTTGTACGATATGGGTATCAAACGAAAGGTGTTCCTGAGCACTTTAAGAGGGAGTGGGCATTAGGTCTATAGGTGGACGCCTTTTCGAGATATCGCCATTAGGGTGGGCCAGGGGTGACTCTAGAATGTTTGTACGATATGGGTATCAAACGAAGGGTGTTACTGAGCATTTTAAGAGGGAGTGGGCATTAGGTCTATAAGTGGACGCCTTTTCGAGATATCGCCATTAGGGTGGGCCAGGGGTGACTCTAGAATGTTTGTACGATATGGGTATCAAACGAAGGGTGTTACTGAGCATTTTAAGAGGGAGTGGGCATTAGGTCTATAAGTGGACGCCTTTTCGAGATATCGCCATTAGGGTGGGCCAGGGTGACTCTAGAATGTGTTTGTACGATATGGGTATCAAATGAAAGGTGGTAATGAGTATTTTAAAAGGGAGTAATCCTTAGGTCTATAGGTGGACGCCTTTTCGAGATATCGCCATAAAGGTGGACCAAGGGTGACTCTAGAATCTTTGTACGATATGGGTATCAAACGAAAGGTGTTACTGAGCATTTTAAGAGGGAGTGGGCATTAGGTCTATAGGTGGACACCTTCTCGAGATATCGCCATTAGGGTGGGCCAGGGGTGACTCTAGAATGTTTGTACGATATTGGTATCATACGAAAGGTGTTACTGAGCATTTTAGGAGGGAGTGGGCATTAGGTCTATAGGTGGACGCCTTTTCGAGATATCGCCATTAGGGTGGGCCAGGGGTGACTCTAGAATGTTTGTACGATATGGGTATCAAACGAAAGGTGTTACTGAGCATTTTAAGAGGGAGTGGGCATTAGGTCTATAGGTGGACGCCTTTTTGAGATATCGCCATTAGGGTGGGCCAGGGGTGACTCTAGAATGTTTGTACGATATGGGTAAATAACAAAAGGTGTTACTGAGCATTTTAAGAGGGAGTGGGCATTAGGTCTATAGGTTGACGCCTTTTCGAGATATCGCCATTAGGGTGGGCCAGGGGTGGCTCTAGAATGTGTTTGTACGATATGGATATCAAATTAAAGGTATTAATGAGGGTTTTAAAAGCGAGTGGTCCTTAGAAGTATATGTGAAGGCGTTTTCGCGATATTGACCAAAATGTGGACCAGGTGATCCAGAAAATCATCTGTCGGGTACTGCTAATTTATTTATATATGCAATACCACTAACAGTATAACTGCCCAGATTCCAAACGCTGTTGATTTCGCCTTGTAGAACTTTTTCATTTTCTTCTACTTAATATGGTAGGTGTCACACCCATTTTACAAAGTTTTTTCCAAAGTTATATTTTGCGTCAATAAACCAATCCAATTACCATGTTTCATCCCTTTTTTCGTGTTTGGTATAGAATTATGGCATTTTTTTCATTTTTCGTAATTTTCGATATCGATAAAGTGGGCGTGGTTATGGTCGGATTTCGGCCATTTTTTATACCAATATAAAGTGAGTTCAGGTAAGTGCGTGGACTAAGTTTAGTAAAGATATATCGGTTTTTGCTCAAGTTATTGTGTTAACGGCCGAGAGGAAGGCCAGACGGTGGACTGTGTATAAAAACTGGGCGTGTCTTGCACCGATTTCGCCCATTTTCACAGAAAACAGTTACCGTCATAGAGTCTATGCCTCTACCAAAGTTAAGAAGGATTGGTAAATTTTTGTTCGACTTATGGCATTAAAAGTATTCTAGACAAACTAAATGAAAATGGGCGGAGCCACGCCCATTTTGAAATTTTCTTTTATTTTTGTATTTTGTTGCATCATATCATTACTGGAGTTGAATTCTGACTTAATATACTTATATACAGTAAGGATAATAAATTTTTTGTTAAAATTTGAATTTAAAAAAAAATTTTTTTTAAAAAGTGGGCGTGTTCTTCATCCAATTTTGCTAATTTTTATTTAGCACATATATAGTAATAGTAGTAACGTTCCTGCCAAATTTCATCATGATATCTTCAACGACTGCCAAATTACAGCTTGCAAAACTTTTAAATTACCTTCTTGTAAAAGTGGGCGGTGCCACGCCCATTGTCCAAAATCTTACTAATTTTCTATTCTACGTCATAACATAAACCCACCTACCAAGTTTCATCGCTTTATCCGCCTTTGGCAATGAATTATCGCATTTTTTCGGTTTTTCGAAATTTTCGATATCGAAAAAATGGGCGTGGTTATAGTCCGATATCGTTCATTTTAAATAGCGATCTGAGATGAGTACCCAGGAATCTATATACCAAATTTCATCAAGATACCTCAAAATTTACTCAAGTTATCGTGTTAACGGACGGACGGACGGACGGACATGGCTCAATCAAATTTTTTTTTCGATCCTGATTATTTTGATATATGGAAGTCTATATCTATCTCGATTCCTTTATATATGTACAACCAACCGTTATCCAATCAAACTTAATATACTCTGTGAGCTCTGCTCAACTGAGTATAAAAATTGAGAATTCAGACGCTTATATCTCCGTAACCATCCAAAATTTAGGAGCGAACTTAAGTGAAATTAACACTACTATATAGCACAGCAATTTCACCAAATTTCATTCAAATCGCAGCGATGAAGCTTTTTAAGTGGAACGGTTGATATACTTTACCCCAGATAAAATATCATGATATTATTAGTTATTAATTAAGGTCATAAATAATTTACATTTTGACATTTTTGGAAGTATGAAAGCGAAACTGTAGATATTAGGTTGCTTCTCTTCCAAATTAATATACCCAGGGAAAAACCCTCTTAAAAGTAAATTTCACCCTGCATTTAGAGCAGAAAATGAAATATGCAATGTATATGTTAGGCGATAAGAACCTTTTAAATACTATTACGTTTAAGAATTGAAGGTTTTTACCCCGCTTTTATTATTTTGTGTTGTAGGTCTGTAGGATGTGGGTTTCAAACAAAACGTATTACGTTGTATTAACAAGGGATCCGCACGAAATTTGAAAATAGAAATTTTGAAACAGAATGTTGCAAAAATGCAGAAACCCGAAAATTCCGAAAAATCAAACTGTTGAAGCGAAAATTGTCGAAAAAGGAAAGGTAGAAAAAAATATAATGGGATTACGGACAAAAAGTGGAAAACTTTTGAGACAGAAATGTCTAAATTTAAAATTTTTCAAAATATCGAAATAATATTTTGTCGAAAAAAAAATTCCAAAAGATAAATTTGGCAATATGCCGAAAATATTTGTTTGCTTGGTATATTTTTTTTACTTGCAAAGAAAAGTTGCCCATTTTCATGTGTTGTCACATTTTCCATAACTTGGTTGTAAAGAAACCCAATTATGTAAAAAAGGGGTTTCTGGAGAAATATTGTGGATAGCATCGCCTGGGCTGGACCAAAACAGGGCAATTGTTTAAAGGGGGTCGAAAGCTACCATTGCATACAGGAATCACGTCTTCGGATTATTGATATCGATAATAACACAATTTTTTTTTGGACTTTACCCATCATTAATTAAATTTTTTCGATATTCCTGGTTTTTCTGTAGAAATACTGTGGATTGCGTTGCCGGTGAGGAACACAAGGTTATTTATTGGCTTCTTGTGAACGTTTTTCGACAGAAATACAATCTTTACTTTCCGTATTCGGATTAGTGATACCGGGGTCAAAATGGTACATTTAAAACAAATATCAAAATAATTATTAGTATCACTATTTCGATATCCTTTTTTCACACATAAATTTTTCTGGATTTTCGCCATTTACTTTATGGGTCTGGTACGATATGTAGAAAATTTTAATCTCGAAACTAAACAAGTAAGGAAGGTTAAGTTCGGGTGTAACCGAACATTACATACTCAGTTGAAAGCTATGGTGACAACATAAGGGAAAATAATGTAGGAAAATGAACCGAGGGAAACCCTGGAATGTGTTTGTATGAAATGTGTATCAAATGAAAGGCATTAAAGAGTATTTTATGAGGGAGTGGGCCATAGTTCTATAGGTGGACGCCATTTAGGGATATAGCCGTAAAGGTGGATCAGGGTTGACTCTAGAATGCGTTTGTACGATATGGGTATCAAATTAAAGGTGTTAATGAGTATTTTAAAAGGGAGTAATCCTTAGTTCCATATGTGGACGCCGTTTCGAGATATCGCCACAAAGGTGGAACAGGGGTGACCCTAGAATTTTTTTGTACAATACGGGCATCAAACGAATGGTGTTAATGAGTATTTTAAAAGGGAGTAGGCCTTAGTTCTATAGGTGGATGCCGTTTCGAAATATCGCCATAAAGGTGGACCAGGGTTGACTCTAGAATGTGTTTGTACGATATGGGTATCAAATTAAAGGTATTAATGAGGGTTTTAAAAGGAGTAATCCTTAGTCCCATAGGTGGTTGTTGTATAGGTGATCGCCTTTTCGAGATATCGCCGTAAGGGTGGACCAGGGGTGACTCTAGAATGCGTTTGTACGATATGGGTATCAAATGAAAGGTGTTAATAAGTATTTTAAAAGGAGTAATCCTAAGTCCCATATGTGGACGCCGTTTCGAGATATCGCCATAAAGGTGGACCACGGGTGACCCTAGAATTTGTTTGTACAATATGGGCATCAAACGAAAGGTGTTAATGAGTATTTTAAAAGGGAGTGGGTCTTAGTTCTATAGGTGGACACCTTTTCGAGGCATCGCAATAAAGGTGGACCAGGGGTGACTCTAGAATATGTTTGTACGATATGGGTATCAAATGAAAGGTTTTAATGAGTATTTTAAAAGGGAGTGGGCCTTAGTTCTATAGGTGGACGCCGTTTCGAAATATCACCATAAAGGTGGACCAGGGGTGACTCTAGAATGTGTTTGTGCGATATGGGTATCAAATTAAAGGTATTAATGAGGGTTTTAAAAGGGAGTAATCCTTAGTTCCATAGGTGGACGCCGTTTCGAGATATCGCCATAAAGGTGGGCCAGCGGTGACTCTAGAATTCGTTTGTGCAATATGGGTATCAAACGAAAGGAGGACCAGGGGTGACTCTAGAATTTGTTTGTACGATATGGGTATCAAACGAAAGGAGTTAATGAGTATTTTAAAAGGGAGTGGGCCTTAGTTCTATAGGTGGACGCCTTTTTGAGGTATCGCAATAAAGGTGGACCAGGGGTGACTCTAGAGTATGTTTGTACGATATGGGTATCAAATGAAAGGTTTTAATGAGTATTTTAAAAGGGAGTGGGCCTTAGTTCTATAGGTGGACGCCGTTTCGAAATATCACCATAAAGGTGGACCAGGGGTGACTCTAGAATGTGTTTGTGCGATATGGGTATCAAATTAAAGGTATTAATGAGGGTTTTAAAAGGGAGTAATCCTTAGTTCCATAGGTGGACGCCGTTTCGAGAAATCGCCAAAAGGTGGGCCAGTGGTGACTCTAGAATTCGTTTGTGCAATATGGGTATCAAACGAAAGGAGTTAATGAGTATTTTAAAAGGAGTGGGCCTTAGTTCTATAGGTGGACGCCTTTTCGAGGTATCGCAATAAAGGTGGACCAGGGGTGACTCTAGACTTTGTTAGTACGATATGGTTATCAAATGAAAGGTGTTAATGAGTATTTTTAAAAGGGAGTGGCTTTCGTTCTATAGGTGTTCGCCTTTTCGAGACATCGCCATAAAGGTGGACCAGGGGTGACTTTAGAATATGTTTGTACGATATGTGTATCAAATGAAAGGTGTTAATGAGTATTTTAAAAGGGAGTGGGCCTTAGTTCTATTGGTGGACGCCTTTTCGAGATATCGCCATAAAGGTGGACCAGGGGTGACTCTAGAATGAGTTTGTACGATATGGGTATCAAATTAAAGGTATTAATGAGAGTTTTAAAAGGGAGTGGTGGTAGTTGTATATGTGAAGGCGTTTTCCAGATATAGACCAAAATGTGGACCAGGGTGACCCAGAATATTATCTGTTGGATAGCGCTAATTTATTTATATATGTAATACCTGCCAAGATTTTAAAGGTTTTTTATTTCGCCCTGCAGAACTTTTTCATTTTCTTCTACTTAATATGGTAGGTGTCACAACCATTTTATAAAGTTTTTTTCTAAAGTTATATTTCGCTTCAATAAAACAATCCAATTACCTTACCATGTTTCATCCCTTTTTTCGTAAAAGTATAGAATTATGGCATTTTTTTCATTTTTCGATATCGAAAAAGTGGGCGTGGTCATAGTCGGATTTCGTTCATTTTTCATACCAAGATAAAGTGAGTTCAAGTAAGCACGTGAACTAAGTTCACTAAAGATATGTCGATTTTTGCTCAAGTTATCGTGTTAACGGCCATGCGGAAGGACAGACGGACAACTGTGTGTAAAAAATGGGCGTGGCATCAACCGATTTCGCCCATTTTCACAGAAAAGAGTTATTGTCATAAAATCTATGCCCCTACCAAATTTCAAAAGGATTGGTTAATTTTTGTTCGACTTATGGCGTTAAAAGTATCCTAGACAAATTAAATGAAAAAGGGCGGAGCCACTCCCATTTTGAAATTTTCTTTTATTTTTGTATTTTGTTGCACTATATCAATACTGGAGTTGAATGTTGACATAATTTACCTATATACTGTAAAGATATTAAATTTTTTGTTAAAATTTTACTTAAAAAAAAATTTTTTTTAAAAGTGGGCGTGGTCCATCTCCGATTTTGCTAATTTTTATTAAGCGTACATATAGTAATAGGAGTAACGTTCCTGCCAAATTTCATCATGATATCTTCAACGACTGCCAAATTACAGCTTGCAAAACTTTTAAATTACCTTCTTTTGAAAGTGGGCGGTGCCACGCCCATTGTCCAAAATTTTACTAATTTTCTATTCTGCGTCATAAGTTCAACTCACCTACCAAGTTTCGTCGCTTTATCTGTCTTTTGTAATGAATTATCGCAATTTTTCCGTTTTTCGAAATTTTCGATATCGAAAAAGTGGGCGTTGTTATAGTCCGATATCGTTCATTTTAAATAGCGATCTGAGATGAGTGCTCAGGAACCTACATACCAAATTTCATCAAGATACCTCAAAATTTACTCAAGTTATCGTGTTAACGGACGGACGGACGGACATGGCTCAATCAAATTTTTTTTCGATCCTGATTATTTTGATATATGGAAGTCTATATCTATCTCGATTCCTTTATATATGTACAACCAACCGTTATCCAATCAAAATTAATATACTCTGTGAGCTCTGCTCAACTGAGTATAAAAAACCGAAAAAAACTATTTAGAACACCAAAAAGCCCGAAAAATAAAATGTTGAAAAATAAAAGGTCGAAAATAAAAATGTCGAAAAAAAATGTCGAAATAATTCAATGAATGATGTGTAAAATTCGCACGAATTTTAATCATTGAATTATTTCGCCAAATTGATTTTTCATATAAAACATCAACTATGTAATTATTGCAAAAATCATAAAAATTCACGGTACTTTAGTGGTTCAGCACCCCCTAACCTATGTAACGTCCCAAAACTATTTATGTTCAGAGTTCAAATTTGTTAAGAAAGAAAGGTATTTATGTATTGTGATGAATATTATCATCACTAAGCTGCTACTAAGTAAATAATCACGCAACAACAAAAACATGGAGCCGCCACTCTTATGTGCATGTAACATTAAGGCAAGCTATACTCGTGTACATAAATACATTAATCATCATTTATACACATACATAGAAGGCGACGAAGAGATAATTCACCAACACACCAGCCAAAGTTGTTATTCACTTATACACACGCATATATGTAGCTCAATTACCAAGCAGGGGATACAGCAGTTTAGTAGAAATATGCGAATGAAGCAACGGAGAGTATAAAAGCAGCGCAAGCTGAGTAGTCCGTAATCAGTTTTGATTTAAACACGCTATCAGTTGCGAAGTGAAGTTTAATAGTGAAGCATAAGTGTTATTGTGAAGTACTCTCAAAGTATTCTAATAAAGACCATTTTGCAATACAGAATATTGTAGTTATTTATTCAACAGTTTAGCGATTCGAAAGTTAGCAGAAGGTTTGGAATAAGCCGAGTTTATCTAAATTCGTTACAATTGGTGTCAGAAGAGGAATTGTTGAATAAATTCCGAAGATTTCGAAGAGAACTTGGACATGGCAAAGTTAAGCGAGTTGAAGATCCAGCAACTGAAGAAGGTGTTGGAGAGCAGTGGAATTAATACAACCGGAAATAAATCCGCACTTCAGGCACGACTACGAGAATTATTGAGTCGGAAGGAATCAATGTGGAGGAGTATGTCTTCCCACCTGATGGGGAAGAGGTAACAACAAAAATGGAAGAGAAAAATGAAGCATCGCAGACAGTTACGAGCACGGACTTGAACATGATATTGGCTGCAATATCTGCACAAACGTCGAAAATGGCATCTCAACTGAAATTGCAAGAGACACGTTTAACATCCAAGATGGAATCACAGGAGACACATATATCCGAAATATCGTCACAAATAGCATCCAGGATTGAAGCACAGGAGGCACATATATCCGAAATGTTGTCACAAATAACATCACGGATTGAAACACAGGAGGAACATATATCCGAAATGTCGTCACAAATAGCATCCAGGATTGAAGCACAGGAGGCACGTATATCCGAAATGTCGGGATAAATTTCAGCATAAGTATCATCGCAGATCTCTGCACAACTGGAAGCCCGTATGGACGAAAAAATAATGCAGTTTGAGAACAAAATCGAGGCTGAGGTAGATGCTTTAAATGGTCGTATACAGGAGCTGCAACTAAATCGCCCAGCTGTCTCAGCAAGCAATACGAAGGTAAAACTCCATCTTTTAACGGCTCTATTTAAGCTTCAATTCGGGAAGACCGCAGCAGTGAACAACTGGAATGCTGGAGATAAACTTGCTGCGCTCTTCGTGGCATTGAAAGGGCCTGCAGTTGAAATCTTACAGAATATTCCAGATTACACTCAGAAAAAAAATTACAGTAATATCAACAGTTCTCTACGGTTAAGATCAAAAATGGTTGAATTAACGGAAATCTGTTAATTTGAACAGATTTATGGATTGAATTAACGAAAAACTCCTTTGATTTAACGAGCGTAACTCCTTTTTATTCAACAGGCCCATTCTGTTAATTATTGCCAGAAATCACAGTTAATATAACCACCGATTTGTTAATTTGAACCATAAAATCTTTTTTTCTAACCTGTAAATCCTTATGTTACTTCATAATAAAAGTTCTGTTGATTATTAACAGAAATCGCAGTTGTGTTGCCCAACTATCACTGTGGAATGAATTGTAAATATGTTGGTTTTGGTCGTCTGTTAGCTCAACAGATCAAATCTGGTAATTTTGAACAGAATTGCAAGTTAACTTGCCATTGCTGCAGTTAAATCAAACGAAATTCTGTCCAAGTATCTAAAACAACAACATTAAGTCCCGTTAGGTGTTGGAATGTATACATACATGCGAGTGTTTTGCAGCTCATACGTTCATTCGTGTATTTATTTGCAAAAAGCGTGTGCGGAGATTTATTTACAATTACTACTGTTGCTGGTAAAATAAAAGGGGGACTCATGTAACCGTATAAATGCCTTATAAAGTGTGTAAACGTATAAATTTATCTAGTGCGTAAACGAACTGTCAAATTTTGTATGAAAAATCATTTACACAATTTGTATAAATTTACGCGCACATTTCATTGTGTAAACGCGGTAAACTCAAAGGAATGCAACCTTGCAGACATTACAGCAGGCTTTTCATCAGAAATCTCCAACATTAGCAAGTCATTTACAAGAATATCTTAGTACAGACAATCTAAAAATTTTTGTTTGGCAATAATACATCTGATAAACAATCAAGTTTATCAAGAGTATTACTAGGTGCGTTCATATAACAGCGTGTGTAAATGGATATAATTTTACACCTTATAAGTTTATATGCTTTCATGAGTCCCCCTAATGTGTGTGCCGGTAAATATCTGTAACTTTTCTATAAAATGGACCCGGAAAATAGTGATTTTGATATATTTGTATGCCAAAGCAAGGAAGTAGAGGAAGACGAGAAACTGCTATTGTTGCTGAAGGAATGGGATTTGGAAAAAATTTACCTTATACTAAGACGTAAGTATATATACATCGAATTAATACTACAAAAATATTGGATTAGTATCAATGTTATGGTGAAATGTAAGGTTTATTTGAATTCAATACTTGCGGGGATAATATTGCACCAGCCATATATGTATGCCTACATACATACGCACATATGTATGCATGTGCATATGTACATAAGGTCAATAGTACCTCTCCT
Organism: Eurosta solidaginis; assembly: GCF_040869045.1. NCBI lineage: Eukaryota > Metazoa > Arthropoda > Insecta > Diptera > Tephritidae > Eurosta > Eurosta solidaginis. The sequence continues at coordinate 139,624,408 of NC_090320.1, read as the reverse complement.
TTTATTTTAATGCACTTATTTTTAAATATACAGATGCCAGCGTTAGAATTGGAGAATTACGATATCTAACTGAAACGGACCTTTGTCAAATATTTCCCTCCGTAGAAGTAGTGGGCACTAAAGCAAAATTGCGTGAAAAAATTAAATTGTGGAAAAAGGACGAGGTAATAGTTATATGATATGTATATATTAACAAATTTGATATGCACACATCTTAATTATTAGTTTGGTGAAGGTGAAGATCTGACGGCAGCGCTCCAAAAAGTGAATGAGTGGTTAAAGCATAACGATATACATCAATCTTCTACTTCGCCTTCTATTGAGACACCGCGTTCACAGTGTTCATTTGAAGTAAGTATATGTGTCACCGTGTATTTTTGATATTTGTATATAATATATGTCGTTATATAACTTATCCTTGTAGTGTGATATTCAAACCATCTTACCACATTATCCTCGAGGAAAAGATTCCCTGGAGTATTATGAAGATCAAAAAACGCTCACACCTTACCACCAGCAAAGCATAGCAAACTGCGTTATTGGCCACTACTTGGCATCCAGAAAGAAGATGTCATTGAACGATTTGGACAAAATTGCTGACAGTATATGCAAATACTTTCCTGGAGAGCGTTCGGTAAGTATTCGGATGAATATTTTATATGCATGGGTTGGAGCATAATCACCACTTTAAACACAGCACTGTTCATAAAAATAGTAGCAGAATTTAATGCGGGTCTCTTTGGCCTGTTTAATCATCGCTGAATTTAGTTTTTAAATTTTTAATTAAATTATTAAAGAAGGGAATAACTTCTATAAATAAGTGCTCGTAAAACTTTCCAAATAAAACTTAACGTGTATGAACAGTACCCACGGAAGGCGTATTCTTAATTGCTAAACTACATGATTTTCTATCTTCAGGCAACTTATTTTGGTCGCCGTGGAGTTTTTAAAAGACCCTGTGGTAAATTATATGATCGGTGTTTTAATAGTCGAAAAGGAAAAACTTTGACTTCGTGTTCAAACACACAAAGAGGCGATAATACAATATGCGAAAATACTGAAGTGGACGAAATTTTATCAAAAAAGCTGCAAATATGGTTAAAATATAACGGCAACCCACTAGAAGAAATTGAGGATAAGTGGAAAACTACACATCCTTATAGAAAACTCAGTCTCAAGAATTCATTGAAAAGAGGAGAAATGATATCCTCATTTATGAACGAATGGCCGTTGTACAAACATTACGTTCTTGGACCAAAGCTTGTAATTTAAATTTTTTTTTTTAATTTTTCAATAATACTTCCAATGGTGGTCAACAAACTATAACCAAAATGTAAATATTATAAGATTTTACTATTTACATATGTCTTTATTTTGTTTACTATCGACATCTTTATGTCAATAACAATGGGTACAATTTGATAATAATTTTTGTTTCTAATTTGTTGGCCGCCAGCGTATGGATGTTTGTGGTCACAACGACTTAGCAAATGAAGCACATTCATTTAATTTCTGCACTTTTGTTTTAAATCGCTACTATCTTCAATAAGAGTTCTTGCGAGATTGCAAACAAAAGAAACAAAATTTATGAAATTCGCCTCTTCGCTAAGTCGACGCACATAGTTATTGTTTCTGACTACAGACATATTAATAAATATATCACAGCTTTCTTGTTAGTTTGTAGTCGATATTTTTTACATGTCCCTTTTTTTTTATAAAATTGTCGAATTTGAATTTATTAAAAGCAAAACACAATTAAGAAAAAAGTACCCACTACCGATTAACGAACTAACAGACATGTGTGAATGCCCTGAATATTTTTATGCACATTTTATCAATATTTGATTTTTCATATCAATTGCGACTTTGAAGTACTCTATCCTAAGAAAGGAACACATTTATTGACAAAATGGGATGATTTTCTGCCATTAATACACAATTATTATAAGACGAATATAAAGGACAAAGTATGTCGAGAGTTATTGAATCAATTGGAAAATGAAAATATCACTGCAGGTAAACAAATGACAAACTTTTATTTTGAAGTACATATGCATATATTAATGGGTATGTTTGTATTTCCAGATACCAGAAATTATATAACTTCTATACTGATAAATGCTGTTATTACACCTGTTGCAAGGTACAAGAAAAACGTATCTATTAAACGGGTAACTATTCAGGAGGGAATGGACAGTTTTTTAGTCCATATAAACTCGGCACCGAATTTAGAGGAAACATTGGTTAAAATAAAAGAACGATTTTCACAAGAGAATAATACTTTGCAACCTGTTGTAATAGCTACTGGTTCTAGTATTAAGTCGTTAGACAATTTTTTTGTATATTTGGATGGAACAAAATTTAATTGCTCATCATTTGGCAGCATTGGACTTATGTTTTAAAATTTTTCAAGTTTTTGATATACATTATCCTCAGTACTGTAACGGTGTTTGGCTTTTTATTCAACAGTTTTATTTTGAAATTGTCACGAAATACGATGAACCTCAGCCCAAAGTGAGCGGCTTGATATCTCATTTGGATTCCTTAATTAAAAAACAGGTTAATTAAAAAAATGTAATATATTTTTGTTTTGTTTGTGAATACAAAATTGATTCGGTTAAAAAGTTAACATCTCATTTTAGTTTTGAACATAAGCTTAAAAATTTTAGTGTTTATAAATGCGCGCAAAAAATTGCTTCCACCATTTTTCAAGTAAATGGTCATTTGTCAAACACCTTCATAGGCACGAAAAATATGTAAATGATTATAACTTGAGTTTAGATATTGTAAAATCAAATTCTGAAAGTTCCAAACACAATAGCCGGTCATCAAATATCTGTAGTGAAACAGAAAGTAATATGTTTGAAACAGAGAGTTGTCAAAATTATAAACTTATAGAATCTGCTGTAATATTTTCAAGTGAACTATATTCAAAAAACAATTTAAGTCGAAGAGATGCTCTTACTATCCAAAAGAATATTTCGAATATATGTAAAAGCTTAGTTAATAAAATTAAAAATAGTCTTAAGAATGAAATTGATTTTACCTTTACTAAAAAATGTGCGAAGTTTTTGAATTATGCTCTGATCCATTGCAACAAGTAAACACTGAATATAAATTTTGTAAGTATATTCAGAAAAAAAATTTGTTTCACACTTTTTCTGAACATACTATAAACAATGAAATTGTGCCACGTATTCGATTTGGAAATCCTTCTTTGGCTGAATGTAACTCAAACGCATATATTATGCCATTACGATTTCAATTAAAAAAAATTTTCGAATTGAATTCTATTTATCGAGAGACATTAGAAAACATAAAATTCTTACAAAATCAAACGCAATATTCAAATTTTGTAAATGGATCTATTTTTAAGTCAAAGGAGCAAAGAATTGGTAAAGGGAAAATAATTATCCCATATTTTCTTTACTCTGATGATTTCGAAACAAACAACCCTTTAGGAAGTCATACAGCAAAAGACTCCATATGCGCATTCTATTATTCTTTTCCGACTATGCCGCAATATTTGTTGTCTAGTTTAGAATTTATTTTCGACAAATGCGGCAAGTCAAATCTTGTTATGTGAAAGATTTTGGATGTAACTTAGCATTGTACGGCCTTATTGAAGAAATTTGATTTTTTGAAGTAACGGGGTTAAAAATAAATGCTGACGGAAATACCTATCATGTTTTTTTACATTGGGACTTCTTCTTAGGGATAACTTAGGCTTGAAAACAATAGTTGGATTTTGTAAATAATTTCGAATAGAAAGATTTTGTCGTCTTTGCAGAAGAGGAAAAGTATATTTACAAAAGATGTCATAGAAGAGAACGATTGTATTAGAAATACTCAAAATTATTCAGAAGATCTTAAATTAAACAATTACAGGGTCACAGGAATAATTGAAAGCAGCATATTTAATGATATCAGCACTTTTAATATAACTTATAATTTCAGCGTAGGTATAATGCATGACATTTTTGAAGGAGTTTGTCGTTATGAATTATCTCAATCACTCGTATACTTTATAAAGAAAAAGTACTTTTCTCTAGAGTTTTTAAATACACGCAAACAGAATTTTATGTACGGGGAAACGGAAATAGGTAATTTTTCAGGCCCTTTACAAATGCACAGTCTTCTTAACTTCAACTTAAAAATGTCTGCAAGTGAAGCTCGAACTTTCACGCATTTTCTACCACTAATAGGAGACAAAGTTCCACGAAATGATGAAGTATGGAAGCTTGTCACGCTATTAATTAAAATCATAGATATTTGTCTATATACATCGTTCACTGAAAATGACATTGAGCTTCTTACAGATACGATATCCCGTCACCACAATTTTTATTTAAAGACATTTGGACCACTCAAGCCAAAACATCACTTCTTTGTTCACTATGGAACAGCAATAAAGGCTTCTGGACCTTTAAAGTATATTTCGTGTTTAAGATTTGAAGCGAAACATAAGGACTTGAAAAAATATACGTCAGTTAGTTATTCTCCCAAAATATTTGTTATTCATTGACAGTTAAAACTTCTTATCAGTTCTCTAATTTTATTTTAAAATTTAACGAGCTAAGGCCATCTTTAATTCATAACGCACATAAACAACAAGTCAGTGAGGATACCACACATACAACTGAATTTTTCTTGCAGTCTTATAACTTAGCAATAGAAAATTTCACTTTGGTTAACTCAGTGACATTCAAGGGAAGTGTATATAAAAAGCAGTTTTATCTCTCAAGATGATCGCAAAATTTAAAATTGTTCAAAATCGAAGGACTTTTAATTGATAAACAAAATCAATTGTTTATAGTTTCTTCCAAAATCGAATTGAGCAATTTTGATGAACATTACCAATCCTTTGTTGTTGGAATTAATACCAAGGAAATGTGTTTTAATAAAATTGAATTCTTCACTAGTCCTCCTATGCATATATATAGCATGACAGACGGTTTAGTTTATCCAAGAAATAAAATTTTGTAACTATTTCAATTTGGTGTTTGGCTAAAAATATCTGAAGCGGGCCATTTTTTTTTATAGTCATACTTTAACAATAAAAGTTACTAGTGTTGTAGATTTTGGACTGCAAAATCAGATTCTAAAGTATTTTTTGGAAAAAAAGTTATTATTATATAAGATATTGATTAATCAATATTTAAAATCCAAATATTTTAAAGCTAATTATTTAACTTTTTATTTAATGTGATTATTGTTTATTGATTACACCAAATATACAACATTAGTAACTTTTATTATTAAAGTACCACTATCAAAAAAAAGCGGCTCACTTCAGATAGTTTTAGCCGTCTTTAATTTATTGTTAAAAAAAGTAAACTGAATAAATAACATATGCTTTTAGTATAAATGATCTACAATAATACGAGTACATTTTTATGTACAAACGAACACAATTCTGTAAAATGAAGTTTTTTGCGTACTTAAATTTTATTTACTAATTATGGTTCAAAAAAGGACTGAATTTGTAAAGCACTTTCTATGTACTATATATACATATGTAAAAACACTTTGTAAAAATGAATTTTTTTTTATGTAGATATTGATGAGACAGGATTATAAATTTTTATTTAATGTGATATCCACATGTGTGGATGTTCAAGCCATAGATTTCCCTCCGTACTTATAATTTACATATATGAAATAAATAATTACAAAAATGTATTTAAAACTGTATTTTTATTTGCTGAAATAAAAAAATAATAGAGTTTACTCTGTCAACAAAACTGTGTTTTCTATTAAACCAACAGTAATTTTGTAGTTGGGTCAACAGATTGAACTATTACTTTTGACATAAATATGTGGCAAAACAACATTCGCATCGGTTATTAACGAACAGAAATATAAGGTAACAGAACAACATCCATTGTTATTAATAATAGATACCTTATTAAATTAACAGAATGGGGAACAGTTAATTTGACGGAGATTTTTTAAATTCAACAGCAAATCTAAACGTATTTTCAACAGATGAGCATTTTTTGGTTTAACGGATTTATTCTTTGGATGTGATTTACCTGTGAAATCTGTTGTTTTGACCTGTAATCCGCTTGATTCTACTGTATTTTTTTTCTGAGTGTACGAACTGAACAGTTATGAAGCATTGATGGATGCTGTCGAGAGACGTTACGGAAGCGAGCACAGGAAACAGATATACCAAATTGAGTTGCAAAACCGTTACCAAAACGCGAATGAGACTTTGCAGGAATTTGCGTCGGATATGGAAAGGCTGGTCCATCTAGTAAATGCGGACACACCCATGGAATGCAGCGAAAGGGTAAAAATTCAGAGCTTTATTAATGGAATTCGGGACGTTGAAACGAAGCGAGCGACATACGCAAATCCAAAGCCAACATTTGCTTGTTAGGACCCCAAATCCGAAGGCTTTGGAGTTCCCCACAACGCTATAAACAAGAATTTCAATGGAAATTAAAATGTAAATACTTTGTACCTACATTAAAATGTAAATACTTTGTACATAAACTGAATTCCTTGAATTATTTACCTATGTACACATAAATTTAAATACACATATTTATATTATTTTGTAAAATATTAAATGCCAAATTTATATACATATTATTTTACATAAACATATGAAATATCTGATTTTTATGCCAAATGCATATTTACATAAAAGTAGAACTTGAATAATCCCCCCCCCCCCCCCCATGTACATACAAGTAGAACTTGAATTGAACCCCCATGTACGGTGGAAGTTATGGGCAAATTAATGGTGACTTATAACCGTAAAACCATAGCCAGATAAAACAGCTGATCGAACCTACCTTATGGAAATCAATTTTATCGATAAATGGTGCCATACCATAACGCTAACGCCAGAACCATACAATAGCCAACCAAATGGTTTTTGGTTTCTCGCCATATTCATAACATAAAAATATTTGATTATTAAGTTAAGGCACCATTAATCGATCACATTGGAGATGGTTATTGATATGGGTATGGTTACCTATGGCGTTAGGGTTAAGGAAGTTTAATTGGCCCTTTAGGCGCGGAGTTTAGAATTTACAAATGTTCAAGGCGCGAAACTTAGAATTTACAAATGTACAAACACAAGAGAAGCCACAATAGGCATACCTAGTTAGTGTAATGTAAGCAGAGAGGAGTGTGTACATATGTATGTTAAGCAAAGTTATTAGAAGATTAAGATAAAAGGAGCATGTATCAAAATATCGATGTTAAATATGTAGATATAATTTTAGTGGTTAAGCATTGTTATTGTAATATCGCAATTTACCTGTGCGCAAATTAGTATAAAAGGGCGATAAATCCTTAAGTAGCTTCAGTAGTCAGATAACACTAAGTAGCTAGGCATAGTAGTTGGCTGGTTAAACTGGCCAGCGAATAGTAACCTTGGGGCTTTCACCTCACGAGTACTTAGTCAGTATATTTGTTGGGCGGTTCTCACCCCCGTTCAACCGGAAGGATTAGTGTGTGGTTTTCACCTCCGCTACCCTTTAATTGGCCAGGCTTAGACCTAAGAGAAAACAAGTAAGGAAGGCTAAGTTCGGGTGTGACCGAACATTACATACTCAGTTGAGAGCTATGGAGACAAAATAAGGAAAATCGCCATGTAGGAAAATGAACCTAGGGTAACCCTGGAATGTGGTTGTATGACATGTGTATCAAATGGAAGGTATTAAAGAGTATTTAAGAGAGAGTAGGCCATAGATCTATGGATGGACGCCATTTAGGGATGTCGCCATAAAAGTGGACCAGGGCTGACTCAAGAATTTGTTTGTACGATATGGGTATCAAATGAAAGGTGTTACTGAGCATTTTAAGAGGGAGCGGGCCTTAGGTCTATCGGTGGACGCCTTTTCGAGATATCGCCATTAAGGTGGGCCAGGGGTGACTCTAGAATGTGTTTGTACGATATGGGTATCAAATGAAAGGTCGTAATGAGTATTTTAAAAGGGAATGGGCTTTAGTTCTATAGGTGAACGCCTTTTCGCGAAATCGCCATAAAGGTGGACCAGGGGTGACTCTAGAATGTTTGTACGATATGGGTATCAAACGAAGGGTGTTACTGAGCATTTTAAGAGGGAGTGAGCATTAGGTCTATAAGTGGACGCCTTTTCGAGATATCGCCATTAGGGTGGGCCAGGGGTGACTCTAGAATGTTTGTACGATATGGGTATCAAACGAAGGGTGTTACTGAGCATTTTAAGAGGGAGTGGGCATTAGGTCTATAAGTGGACGCCTTTTCGAGATATCGCCATTAGGGTGGGCCAGGGTGACTCTAGAATGTGTTTGTACGATATGGGTATCAAATGAAAGGTGGTAATGAGTATTTTAAAACGGAGTAATCCTTAGGTCTATAGGTGGACGCCTTTTCGAGATATCGCCATAAAGGTGGACCAAGGGTGACTCTAGAATCTTTGTACGATATGGGTATCAAACGAAAGGTGTTACTGAGCATTTTAAGAGGGAGTGGGCATTAGGTCTATAAGTGGACGCCTTTTCGAGATATCGCCATTAGGGTGGGCCAGGGGTGACTCTAGAACGTTTGTACGATATGGGTATCAAACGAAGGGTGTTACTGAGCACTTTAAGAGGGAGTGGGCATTAGGTCTATAGGTGGACGCCTTTCGAGATATCGCCATTAGGGTGGGCCAGGGGTGACTCTAGAATATGTTTGTACGATATGGGTATCAAACGAAAGGTGTTACTGAGCACTTTAAGAGGGAGTGGGCATTAGGTCTATAGGTGGACGCCTTTTCGAGATATCGCCATTAGGGTGGGCCAGGGGTGACTCTAGAATGTTTGTACGATATGGGTATCAAACGAAGGGTGTTACTGAGCATTTTAAGAGGGAGTGGACATTAGGTCTATAAGTGGACGCCTTTTCGAGATATCGCCATTAGGGTGGGCCAGGGTGACTCTAGAATGTGTTTGTACGATATGGGTATCAAACGAAAGGTGTTACTGAGCACTTTAAGAGGGAGTGGGCATTAGGTCTATAGGTGGACGCCTTTTCGAGATATCGCCATTAGGGTGGGCCAGGGGTGACTCTAGAATGTTTGTACGATATGGGTATCAAACGAAGGGTGTTACTGAGCATTTTAAGAGGGAGTGGTATTAGGTCTATAAGTGGACGCCTTTTCGAGATATCGCCATTAGGGTGGGCCAGGGTGACTCTAGAATGTGTTTGTACGATACGGGTATCAAATGAAAGGTGGTAATGAGTATTTTAAAAGGGAGTAATCCTTAGTTCTATAGGTGAACGCCTTTTCGAGATATCGCCATAAGGGTGGACCAAGGGTGACTCTAGAATCTTTGTACGATATGGGTATCAAACGAAAGGTGTTACTGAGCATTTTAAGAAGGAGTGGGCATTAGGTCTATAGGTGGACGCCTTTTCGAGATATCGCCATTAGGGTGGGACAGGGGTGACTCTAGAATGTGTTTGTACGATATGGGTATCAAACGAAAGGTGTTCCTGAGCACTTTAAGAGGGAGTGGGCATTAGGTCTATAGGTGGACGCCTTTTCGAGATATCGCCATTAGGGTGGGCCAGGGGTGACTCTAGAATGTTTGTACGATATGGGTATCAAACGAAGGGTGTTACTGAGCATTTTAAGAGGGAGTGGGCATTAGGTCTATAAGTGGACGCCTTTTCGAGATATCGCCATTAGGGTGGGCCAGGGGTGACTCTAGAATGTTTGTACGATATGGGTATCAAACGAAGGGTGTTACTGAGCATTTTAAGAGGGAGTGGGCATTAGGTCTATAAGTGGACGCCTTTTCGAGATATCGCCATTAGGGTGGGCCAGGGTGACTCTAGAATGTGTTTGTACGATATGGGTATCAAATGAAAGGTGGTAATGAGTATTTTAAAAGGGAGTAATCCTTAGGTCTATAGGTGGACGCCTTTTCGAGATACCGCCATAAAGGTGGACCAAGGGTGACTCTAGAATCTTTGTACGATATGGGTATCAAACGAAAGGTGTTACTGAGCATTTTAAGAGGGAGTGGGCATTAGGTCTATAGGTGGACACCTTCTCGAGATATCGCCATTAGGGTGGGCCAGGGGTGACTCTAGAATGTTTGTACGATATTGGTATCATACGAAAGGTGTTACTGAGCATTTTAGGAGGGAGTGGGCATTAGGTCTATAGGTGGACGCCTTTTCGATATATCGCCATTAGGGTGGGCCAGGGGTGACTCTAGAATGTTTGTACGATATGGGTATCAAACGAAAGGTGTTACTGAGCATTTTAAGAGGGAGTGGGCATTAGGTCTATAGGTGGACGCTTTTTTGAGATATCGCCATTAGGGTGGGCCAGGGGTGACTCTAGAATGTTTGTACGATATGGGTAAATAACAAAAGGTGTTACTGAGCATTTTAAGAGGGAGTGGGCATTAGGTCTATAGGTTGACGCCTTTTCGAGATATCGCCATTAGGGTGGGCCAGGGGTGACTCTAGAATGTGTTTATACGATATGGATATCAAATTAAAGGTATTAATGAGGGTTTTAAAAGCGAGTGGTCCTTAGAAGTATATGTGAAGGCGTTTTCGCGATATTGACCAAAATGTGGACCAGGTGATCCAGAAAATCATCTGTCGGGTACTGCTAATTTATTTATATATGCAATACCACTAACCTTTAGAGCCGCCTTCGACAGCACGAAAAGGAGCTGCCTATATGCCGCTATGTCTGAATTTGGTTTCCCCGCAAAACTTATACGGCTGTGCAAAATGACGTTGAGCAACACCATCAGTTCAGTCAGAATTGGGAAGGACCTCTCCGAGCCGTTCGAAACTAAACGAGGTTTCAGACAGGGTGACCCCCTATCGTGCGATTTCTTTAATTTGATGCTGGAGAAAATTATACTAGCTGCAGAACTTAACCGCACTGGAACAATATACTATAAAAGCGTGCAATTACTGGCATATGCTGATGACATTGATATCATCGGCCTAAACACCCGCGCTGTTAGTTCTGCTTACTCCAAGCTGGAAAAAGAAGCGGTAAAGATGGGTTTGATGGTGAATGAGGACAAAACGAAGTACCTGCTGTCATCGAGCAAAGAGTCAGCGCATATGCGCCTTGGCAACCACGCTACTGTTGGCAGCCATAATTTCGAAATAGTAAAAGACTTCGTTTATTTGGGAACCAGCATCAACATTAGCAACAACATCAGCACTGAAATCCAGCGAAGAATCAATCTTGCCAATAAATGCTACTTTGGACTAGGTAGGCAATTGAAAAGTAAAGTCCTCTCTCGGCGAACGAAAATCATACTCTACAAGTCACTTATCGTACCCGTCCTGCTATATGGGGCAGACGCATGGACCATGACAACAGCAGATGAAGCGGCTTTGGGAGTGTTCGAGAGAAAAGTTCTTCGAAAGATTTATGGACCTCTACGCGTTGGCGATGGCGAGTACCGAAGAAGATTTAATGATGAGCTGTACGGGCTATACGCAGACATCAACATAGTCCAGCGAATTAAAACGCAGCGGCTGCGCTGGCTAGGCCATGTTATGCGAATGAAAGATGATGCTCCGGCCAAGAAAGTGTTTCTATCGGAACCCGCCTATGGAAGCAGAGGTAGAGGGCGGCCCCCACTCCGTTGGAAGGACCAGGTGGAAAACGATTTAAACTCCCTTGGTGTGACCAATTGGCGCCGGTTGGCGGAGCGAAGGAGCGACTGGCGCGCCTTGTTGGACGGCCATAACCGTTTAGACGGTTAAGCGCCAATTAAGTAAGTAAGTAAGTAATACCACTAACAGTATAACTGCCCAGATTCCAAACGCTGTTGATTTCGCCTTGTAGAACTTTTTCATTTTCTTCTACTTAATATGGTAGGTGTCACACCCATTTTACAAAGTTTTTTCCAAAGTTATATTTTGCGTCAATAAACCAATCCAATTACCATGTTTCATCCCTTTTTTCGTGTTTGGTATAGAATTATGGCATTTTTTTCATTTTTCGTAATTTTCGATATCGATAAAGTGGGCGTGGTTATGGTCGGATTTCGGCCATTTTTTATACCAATATAAAGTGAGTTCAGATAAGTGCGTGGACTAAGTTTAGTAAAGATATATCGGTTTTTGCTCAAGTTATTGTGTTAACGGCCGAGAGGAAGGCCAGACGGTGGACTGTGTATAAAAACTGGGCGTGTCTTGCACCGATTTCGCCCATTTTCACAGAAAACAGTTACCGTCATAGAGTCTATGCCTCTACCAAATTTAAGAAGGATTGGTAAATTTTTGTTCGACTTATGGCATTAAAAGTATTCTAGACAAACTAAATGAAAATGGGCGGAGCCACGCCCATTTTGAAATTTTCTTTTATTTTTGTATTTTGTTGCATCATATCATTACTGGAGTTGAATTCTGACTTAATATACTTATATACAGTAAGGATATTAAATTTTTTGTTAAAATTTGAATTAAAAAAAATTTTTTTTAAAAAGTGGGCGTGTTCTTCATCCAATTTTGCTAATTTTTATTTAGCACATATATAGTAATAGTAGTAACGTTCCTGCCAAATTTCATCATGATATCTTCAACGACTGCCAAATTACAGCTTGCAAAACTTTTAAATTACCTTCTTGTAAAAGTGGGCGGTGCCACGCCCATTGTCCAAAATCTTACTAATTTTCTATTCTACGTCATAACATAAACCCACCTACCAAGTTTCATCGCTTCATCCGCCTTTGGCAATGAATTATCGCATTTTTTCGGTTTTTCGAAATTTTCGATATCGAAAAAATGGGCGTGGTTATAGTCCGATATCGTTCATTTTAAATAGCGATCTGAGATGAGTACCCAGGAATCTATATACCAAATTTCATCAAGATACCTCAAAATTTACTCAAGTTATCGTGTTAACGGACGGACGGACGGACGGACGGACGGACATGGCTCAATCAAATTTTTTTTCGATCCTGATTATTTTGATATATGGAAGTCTATATCTATCTCGATTCCTTTATATATGTACAACCAACCGTTATCCAATCAAACTTAATATACTCTGTGAGCTCTGCTCAACTGAGTATAATAATAATTTGAAAGAAATATACATACCTACGTTTATATATAATTACTGGGTTTCTTTTACTAGGTGCGTAACTCTAGTACAGGAAACCCTGGACGGACCGAGTTCTACCCCGGTATCAGAAAAGGTCCGTCACAAATGGCACCAGAGCAGGGACTTTGATCAGAGCAATCAAAAATTGAGAAAATCTCCATAAAAAGAATCACACAGAGGATTACGAGACACAAAATTTCCAGGGGAAAAAAGCACAGAGGGAAGGCAAAACAACCAGCAGACATAGTGAAGGTAACTTGGGTGTATTACCTCAACCGTGAGGAACTTCTCAAATATGCATCCGAGTTTGGGCTGGAGAACAGCAAAACGGTGGAAGAGCTTCGCAAGCGCCTAGCAGGCTTCATCCAGACTAAAGGTACCGACGCCAGATTCCAGGATCGATTCTCAGAATTAGCCCTACAGCACGCCCGAACAGCAATCACGGTAAGCCCACCAACTCTGAAAGAAAACACCGAGCAAACATCGCCAGGGGGCAACGTACAGGAGACAGTCAACGAAACAACAGGGCACGAAGAGGGGTCCCAAACACCGCCATACACCATGTACCAGCCAACGCCACATACTAATATTATGGATCGCGAACGGAAATGGGGCTTGCTACACGACGGAGGTAAGGACCGCTGGGGTTTATGGAACGGGTCGAGGAGCTAGCAAACAGCTACGAAATTGGCCGCAACTCCATCCCACGAGCGCTACCAGAATTACTCAAGGTTAAGGCACGGGTGTGGTTCCGCAACCACAACCGACACTGGCAGGAATGGGAATCCTTCAAGAGATACTTCTTGAAATTTTGTTTGAGTTTCCGATATTTCGAGCGCTTAGACGATGAAATCAGGCAGCGTGTCCAAAGGCAAGTTGAGAATTTAAAGGATTACTTATTATCATTACAGGGGCTGATGCGACACTCCGACTACCTTAGTGACCAGAAGCTTACCAGGATATATAGGAATGTCCGCAGAGAGTACCAGCTCTATGTCAAAGGAAGCGAGTTCCACAGTCTAGAGGAGTTGGTGAGCTTGGTCGAGGACTATGACAACATTACCCCAGACAAGAAACCATGATATTTATACTCAGTTGAGCAGAGCTCACAGAGTATATTAACTTTGATTGCATAACGGTTGGTTGTACAGGTATAAAGAAATCGAGATAGATATAGACTTCTATATATCAAAATCATCAGTATCGAAAAAAAATTTGATTGAGCCATGTCCGTTCGTCCGTCCGTCCGTTAACACGATAACTTGAGTAAATTTTAAAGTATCTTGATGAAATTTGGTACGTAGGTTCCTGGGCACTCATCTCAGATCGCTATTTAATATGAACGATATCGGACTATAACCACGCCCACTTTTTCGATATCGAAAATTTCGAAAAATTGAAAAAGTGCGACAATTCATTACCAAAGACGGATAAAGCGATGAAACTTGGTAGGTGAGTTGAAATTATAACGCAGAATAGAAAATTAGTAAAATTTTTGACAATGGGCGTGGCACCGCCCACTTTTAAAAGAAGGTAATATAAAAGTTTTGCAAGCTGTAATTTGGCAGTCCCTGAATATATCATGATGAAATTTGGCAGGAACGTTACTCCTATTACTATATGTATTAGGCCGGGTCGATTTGTGAGGAGGCAAAAAATTCGCCCATTGCTCTGTGAAAATCATATTCTAGGGATCAAAATAAGAAACCTTGCCGAGGGAACCATATCTCTAAAACGAATTCTGATGCCCCCCCCCCCCCCTGTGGATCGTAGGGGCAAATTTTGAAAAATCCCACTTTGAAATGCCTATGTTTTTTCTTTTGAGTTTATTTTTCTCTTTAGAAATTTATTTAGTCAGAACATTTGTAAATGAAAAAATGAATTTAAATTAGCAATAGAAAAGAAATTTAAAAAAATTATTAGAAATTAGCGTTTTTACAACCCGATTTTAAAACCAAGGCATCACTTTGATGCATTTGCATGTCGTAAACATAGTTGTGTGGGTTTTTTACTCAACCGTTTTGAAAAATGAAGGTATCACTGTGACACAATTGCAGATCGTAAAATTGCTTGTGTTGTTTTGTTTAAGCCACCACAAGACACAGCAGGTGGAATTGAAATTGCCCTACCAAAAAGTTCGATCCAAGGGGGGAGGGGGGGGGGGGGGACATCAGAATTCGTTTTAGAGGTATGGTTCCTTCGGAAAAGTTTCTTATTTTGATCCCTAGAATACGATTTTCACAGTTGGTGAGCTTGGTCGAGGACTATGACAACATTACCCCAGACAAGAAACCATGATATTTATACTCAGTTGAGCAGAGCTCACAGAGTATATTGACTTTGATTGGATAACGGTTGGTGGTACAGGTATAAAGAAATCGAGATAGATATAGACTTCCATATATCAAAATCATCAGTATCGAAAACAAATTTGATTGAGCCATGTCCGTTAACACGATTACTTGAGTAAATTTTGAAGTATCTTGATGAAATTTGGTACGTAGGTTCCTGGGCACTCATCCCAGAACGCTGTTTAAAATGAACGATATCAGACTATAACCACGCCCACTTTTTCGATATCGAAAATTTCGAAAAATTTAAAAAGTGCGACATTTAATTACCAAAGACTGATAAAGCGATGAAACTTGGTAGGTGAGTTGACATTATGACGCAGTATAGAAAATTAGTAAAATTTTGGACAACGGGCGTGGCACCGCCCACTTTTAAAAGAAGGTAATATAGAAGTTTTGCAAGCTGTAATTTGGCAGTCGCTGAAGATATCATGATGAAATTTGGCAGGAACGTTACTCCTATTATTATATGTATTAAGCCGGGTCGATTTGTGAGGAGGCAAAAAAATCGCCCACTGCTCTATGAAAATCATATTCTAGGGATCAAAATAAGAAACTTTGCCGAGGGAACCATACCTCTAAAATGAATTCTGATGTCCCCCCCCCCCCCCCCCCCCTTTTTGGTCGTAGGGGCAAATTTTGAAAAATTCCACTTTGAAATGCCTATGTTTTTTCTTTTTGGAGTTTATTTTTCTCTTTAGAAATTTATTTAGTCAGAACATATGTAAATGAAAAAATGAATTTAAATTAGTAATATGAAAGAAATTAAAAAAAATTATTAGAAATTAGCGTTTTTACAACCCCATTTTAAAATCAAGGCATCACTTTGATGCATTTGCATGTCGTAAACATAGTTGTGTGATTTTTTATTCAACCGTTTTGAAAAATGAAGGTATCACTGTGACACAATTGCAGATCGTAAAATTGATTGTCTTGTTTTGTTTAAGCCACCACAAGACACAGCAGGTAGAATTGAAATTGTCCTACCCAAAAGTTCGACCCGAATTCGTTTTAGAGGTATGGTTCCTTCGGCAAAGTTTCTTATTTTGATCCCTAGAATACGATTTTCACAGAGCAATGATCGATTTTTAAATCGACCTGCTCTAATATGTATGCTTAATAAAAATTAGCAAAATCGGAGAACGATCACGCCCACTTCTAAAAAAAATTGTTTAAGTCAAATTTAAAAAAAAAGTTAATATCTTTACAGTATATAAGTACATTATGTCAACATTCTACTCCAGTAATGATATGGTGCAAAAAAATACAAAAATAAAAGAAAAGTTCAAAATGGGCGCGGCTCCGCCCTCTTCCATTTAATTTGTCTACGATACTTTTAATGCCATAATTCGAACAAAAATTTACCAATCTTTGTGAAATTGGGCAGGGGCTTAGATTCTAGGACGATAACTTATTTCTGTGAAAAAGGGCGAAGTCGGTTAAAGCCACGCCCAGTTTTTTATACACAGTCGGCCGCCTGTCCTGCCGCTCAGCCGTTAACACGATAACTTGAGAAAAAATCGATATATCTTTACTAAACTCAGTTCACGTAATTACCTGAACTCACTTTGTATTGGTATAAAAAATGGCCGAAATCCGACTATGACCACGCCCACTTTTTCGACATCGAAAATTACGAAAAATGAAAAAAATGTCATAATTGTATACCAAATACGAAAAAGGGATGAAACATGGTAATTGGATTGGTTTATTGACGCAAAATATAACTTTAGAAACAAACTTTGTAAAATGGGCATGACACCTACCATATTAAGTAGAAGAAAATGAAAAAGTTCTGCAGGCCGAAATTAAAAGCACTTGGAGTCTTGGCAGGAATACTGTTCGTGGTATTACATATACAAATAAATTAGCGGTACCCGACAGATGATGGCCTGGGTCACCCTGGTCCACATTTTGGTCGATATATCGAAAACGCCTTCACATATACAACTACCACCACTCGCTTTTAAAACCCTCCTTTAATTTGAATCCCATATCGTACAAACACATTATAGAGTCACCCCTGGTCCACCTTTATGGCGATATCTCGAAAAGGCGTCCATCTATAGAACTAAGGCCCACTCCCTTTTAAAATACTCAATTATCACCTTTCGTTTGATACCCATATTGTACAAACGCATTCTAGAGTCAACCCTGGCCCACCTTTGTAACGATATCCCGAAAAGGCGTCCACCTATACAACTAAGGCCCACTCCCCTTTAAAATATTCATTAACACCTTTCATTTGATACCCATATCGTACAAACAAATTCTAGAGTCACCCCTGGTCCACCTTTATGGCAATATCTCGAAAAGGCGTTCACCTATAAAACTAAGGCCCACTCCCTTTTAAAATACTCATTAACACCTTTCATTTGATACCCATATCGTACAAACAAATTCAAGAGTCACCCTGGTCCGGATATCTCGAAAACGCGTCCACCTATAGAACTAAGCCCACGCCCTTTTAAAATACTCATTAACACCTTTTGTTTGATACCCATATTGTACAAACGCATTCTAGAGTCACCCCTGGTCCACCTTTATGCCGATATCTCGAAAAGGCGACCACCTATACAACTACCACCACTATCTTTTAAAACACTCATTAATACATTTAATTTGATACCCATATCGTAAACACACATCCTAGAGTCTCCGCTGCTCCACCTTTATGGCGATATCTCGAAAAGGCGTCCACCTATAGAACTAAGACCCACGCCCTTTTAAAATACTCATTAACGCCTTTCGTTTGATAACCATGTTGTACAAACGTATTCTAGAGTCACCCCTGGTCCACCTTTATGCCGATATCTCGAAAAGGCGACCACCTATACAACTACCACCACTCCCTTTTAAAACCCTCGTTAATCCACCCTGATCCACCTTTATGGCGATATCCCTAAATGACGTCCACCTATAAAACTATGGCCCACTCCCTCATAAAATACTTTTTAATACCTTTCATTTGATACACATGTCATACAAACACATTCCAGGATTACCCCCGGTTCATGTTCCTACATGGTTATTTTCCCTTATGTTGTCACTGTAGCTCTCAACTGAGTATGTAATGTTCGGTTACACCCGAACTTAACCTTCCTTACTTGTTTTTAATTTGAATTTGTCGAACTACTTCTGATCTTGCGGGAATTGAAATACTATTGATTGTTGGTTTGTTAGTAATCTGAATTGTTATGTTTTCTGGGTAGTCATATGGTCTTAGTATTAGGGTGTCCCCTTCTGTTTGATAATCTAAGATGCAATTATATTTATTAATGAAATCTAATCCTAATATTCCATCGCATGGGATTGGTAAATTGTCTTCTACTACGTGAAATTTGTATCTAATTAAAAGATAATCGTCTTTTAAGTCTGCTTTAACCGTGCCAATAATGCTTGTTATACCCTGAACAATTCCTCTTATAACTGTTTTTTGAGAATTATTTATCGTGACATCATGACTGTCAATTTGACCCTTTTTTATTATTAAATATCCACTCCTGTATCGATTAGGAGGGTTGATATGGAATCATTCAGAGTTGTTCTGGAAGATATGTTGCTATTAAGGTGTAAATTGAAAATATATAATTTTTTATTTACTGAGGTGGTTGTTGGTTTTCCTGTTGTGCAATATTTCGAACATTTATGGTGTTATTGCGTTTAGATACTCGCGATCCGAAATTTCAACCAGATCTTTGGTTATTTGGTCTGTTGTCATTATTGTTATTATTATTGTTATAATTATTGAACGTGCGCCTCTGATCACCTTTATAATTATTGTTCTGGTAACTCCTGCGGAAGTTACCTCGGAAGTGATTTTGTTGGCGAATATATAAAAGCGAATTTGTATTTCCTGCTACTTCTGTGCAACTGTTAGTAAATTTTTATATAGCTTCGTTCATTGTTGTGAACGTTCCAGCTTGCATGATAGTTTTTACCCTGTCGTTGGAGCAATTTTTGCACATAGCTTTTACAGCTGATTGTGTAGCATACTTGGTTGCTAAATCTGGTGTTAGTCCATCTAATATGTATGCTCCTTCCAACGTTTTCGTGAGTTTTTCTATTTCCGCAGTATATTGGTTTGCAGTTTTACTGCGCTGTTGGATATTCAGGAGTTTTGCTGTCAAAACTTCAACTGATTCACCTTTAATTGCTGTTTTTAATTTTTGTTTTATCGCTTCAATTGAGCTTTCAGTGCTTAACAGGTTTCTGGCTGTTCCTTTCAGCTTGGTTTTTATCATCGAAACCGCTACAGCTTCATGGGTATCCTTAATTTGTTCTAGGATATCCAGAGCATCCCATAAGCTATTCAAGTTCTCGGCTTTAACATCGAATTCTGGCAGGACTGACGAAGCAATCTTTAAAAATTCGACTATTGTTTGTGGCATTTTGTTGTTTTCAGTTTGTGATTTTTTATCAAGAATTTCTCCTAAATTGGGTTGGGTTTCTGGTAATAAGATAGCAAAATTTAATTCTATCTCCCCTTGAAATGACGTTGGTACTAACGCCTCAATATTTTATCTACCCAATGAGGACACCAATTTATCTCTAACACCGGAAAAAATTTGTTGTGCTTCTAGTTGATGACTGGCAGTCAATTTGCAATATACTTCTTGTATAGCCTTGCCTATATTATTCAGCGACTGTAATATTGTCGTGAGATGCTTTATAACAGTTACTCTTTGTATGTTTGTATTTTTATTAATACATTTATAAGATTTTTCTGCCAAAATGTTTTCTTCCACAAGTGTAATGAGAATAGTTTCCCATTTCCCCATTGAGGTGAAAAAAAAAAAATTATTTTTTTTTTTTTCTATATTTTTCCCTTGGCTTTAGACCTTGTCTAGACCATCTGCTCGGCTCATGTATTTTTTTTTTTTTAATTTATTATGAGCTGAGTATAACTTTAGGAATAAGTTGAGGAAAGTGCAGGCGGTCAAATTTATCAACAAGATTTCGATAATCTAGTGCCTCGCTATGGTCAATCACCTGAATGGAATTGATTACATTGGCATTAGGCTCTTCTAATTTAGATTCTTGGCCTCCCATTGTCAAAAAGATATATACAAAGATTTTGTTCCTTTTTTTTAAATTTATTTTTATTTATGACCTGTAAGGTTATACATTATCAACATGCGTCTGATTACCTCAATTCTAGTAGAAGGATTAATAACATCCTCCATACTTGGCTCTCTAGTCATTCCAATATCCTTCCAAAATTTGTTCAGCCATATTAAAGTTCCTTCATCGTCTTCGATTTCTATTTCCTCAATTAGGGCTTTTGGATAAGTCCCAAACTTTTTACCTTTTTCCATATAAAAAATACAAATTTTTAGCACTCTAATATTTATGTATATATCTTTTTATATTAAGTTGAGCAGAGCTCACAGAGTATATTAACTTTGATTGGATTACGGTTGGTTGTACAGGTATAAAGGAATCGATATAGATATAGACTTCCATATATCAAAATCATCAGTAGCGAAAAAAAAATCGATTGAGCCATGTCCGTCCGTCCGTCCGTCTGTCCGTTAACACGATAACTTGAGTAAATTTTGAGGTATCTTGATGAAATGTGGTATGTAGGTTCTTGGGTTCTCATCTCTCAGCTATTTAAAATGAACGATATCGGACGATAACCACGCCCACTTTTTCGATATCGAAAATTTCGAAAAATTGAAAAAGTGCGATAATTCATTACCAAATACGGATTGAGCGATGAAACTTGGTAGGTGAGTTGAACTTATGACGCAGAATAGAAAACTAGTAAAATTTTGGACAATGGGCGTGGCACCGCCCACTTTTAAAATAAGGTAATTGAGAAGTTTTGCAAGCTGTAATTTGGCAGTCGTTGAAGATATCATCATGAAATTTGGCAGGAACGTTACTCTTATTTCTATATGCCTGCTTAATAAAAATAAGCAAAATCGGAGAACGACCACGCCCACTTTTTAAATTTTTTTTTTTTAAATTCAAATTTTAAAAGAGAAGTTAATATCTTTACAGTATATAAGTAAATTATGTCAACATTCAACTCCATTAATGATATGTTGCAACAAAATACAAAAATAAAAGAAAATTTCAAAATGGGCGTGGCTCCGCCCTTTTTCATTTAATTTGTCTAGGATACTTTTAATGCCATAAGGCGAACAAAAATTTACCAATCCTTGTGAAATTTGGTAGAGGCTTAGATTCTAGGACGATAAATGTTTTCTGTGAAAAAGGGCGAAATCGGTTGAAGCCACGCCCAGTTTTTATACACAGTCAATCGCCTGTGCTTCCGCTCGGCCTTTAACACGATAACTTGAGAAAAAATCGATATATCTTTACTAAACTCAGTTCACGTACTTATCTGAACTCACTTTGTATCGGTGTAAAAAATATCCGAAATCCGACTATGACCACGCCCACTTTTTCGATATCGAAAATTACGAAAAATTAAAAAAATGCCATAATTATATACCAAATACGAAAAAAGGGATGAAACATGGTAATTGTATTGGTCTATTGAGGCAAAATATAACTTTAGAAAAAAACTTTGTAAAATGGGCATGACACCTACCATACATATTAAGTAGAAGAAAATGAAAAAGTTCTGCAGGCCGAAATTAAAAGCACTTGGAATCTTGGCAGGAATACTGTTCGTGGTATTACATATACAAATAAATTAGCGGTACCCGACAGATGATGGTCTGGGTCACCCTGGTCCACATTTTGGTCGATATATCGAAAACGCCTTCACATATACAACTAAGGGCCACTCCCATTTAAAACCCTCATTAATACCTTTAATTTGATACCCATATCGTACAAACACATTCTAGAGTCACCCCTGGTCCACGTTTATGGCGATATCTCGAAAAGGCGTCCACATATAGAACTAAGGTCCACTCCTTTTTAAAATACTCATTAACACCTTTCATTTGATACCCATATCGTACAAAAAAATTCTAGAGTCACCCCTGGCCCACCTTTATGGCGATATCTCGAAAAGGCATCCACCTATAGAACTAAGGCCCACTCCCTTTTAAAATACCCATTAACACCTTTCATTTGATATCCATATCGTACAAACAAATTCTAGAGTCACCCCTGGTCCACCTATATGGCGATATCTCGAAAAGGCGTCCACCTATAGAACTAAGGCCTACGCCCTTTTAAAATACTCATTAACACCTTTCATTTGATACCCATATTGTACAAACGCATTCTAGAGTCACCCCTGGTCCACGTTTATGGCGATATCCCGAAAAGGCGACCACCCATACAACTAAAGCCCACTCCTTTTAAAACACTTATTAACACCTTTCGTTTGATACCCATATTGTACAAACGCATTCTAGAGTCAACCCTGGTCCACTTTTATAACGATATTCCGAAAAGGCGTCCACCTATAGAACTAAGGCCCACTCCCTTTTAAAATACTCATTAACACCTTTCATTTGATACCCATATAGTACAAACAAATTCTAGAGCCACCTCTGGTCCACCTTTATGGCGATATCTCGAAAAGGCGTCCACATATAGAACTAAGGCCCACGCCCCCTTAAAATACTCCTTAACACCTTTCATGTGATACTCATATCGTACAAACAAATTCTAGAGTCACCCCTGGTCCACCTTTATGGCGATATCTTGAAAAGGCGTCCACCTATAGAACTCAGGCCCACGCCCTTTTAAAATACTCATTAACACCTTTCATTTGATATCCATATCGTACAAACAAATTCTAGAGTCACCCCTGGTCCACGTTTATGGCGATAACTTGAAAAGGCGTCCACATATAGAATTAAGGCCCACGCCCTCTTAAAATACTCCTTAACACCTTTGATTTGATACTCATATCGTACAAACAAATTCTAGAGTCAACCCTGGCCCACCTTTATGGCGATATCTCGAAAAGGCATCCACCTATAGAACTACGGCCCACTCCCTTTTAAAATACCCATTAACACCTTTCATTTGATACCCATATCGTACAAACAAATTCTAGAGTCACCCCTGGTCCACCTTTATGGCGATATCTTGAAAAGGCGTCCACCTATAGAACTAAGGCCCACGCCCTTTTAAAATACTCCTTAACACCTTTCATTTGATACTCATATCGTACAAACAAATTCTAGAGTCACCCCTGGTCCACCTTTATGGCGATATCTTGAAAAGGCCTCCACCTATAGAACTCAGGCCCACGCCCTTTTAAAATACTCATTAACACCTTTCATTTGATATCCATATCGTACAAACAAATTCTAGAGTCACCCCTGGCCCACCTTTATGGCGATATCTCAAAAAGGCATCCACCTATAGAACTAAGGCCCACTCCCTTTTAAAATACCCATTAACACCTTTCATTTGATATCCATATCGTACAAACAAATTCTAGAGCCACCTCTGGTCCACCTTTATGGCGATATCTCGAAAAGGCATCCACATATAGAACTAAGGCACGCGCCCTCTTAAAATACTCCTTAACACCTTTCATTTGATACTCATATCGTACAAACAAATTCTATAGTCACCCTGGTCCATCTTTATGGCGATATCTCGAAAAGGCGTCCATCTATAGAACTCAGGCCCACGCCCTTTTAAAATATTCATTAACACCTTTCATTTGATACTCATATCGTACAAACAAATTCTAGAGTCACCCCTGGTCCACCTTTATGGCGATATCTTGAAAAGGCGTCCACCTATAGAACTCAGGCCCACGCCCTTTTAAAATACTCATTAACACCTTTCATTTGATATCCATATCGTACAAACAAATTCTGGAGTCACCCCTGGTCCACGTTTATGGCGATATCTTGAAAAGGCGTCCACATATAGAACTAAGGCCCACGCCCTCTTAAAATACTCCTTAACACCTTTGATTTGATACTCATATCGTACAAACAAATTCTAGAGTCACCCCTGGCCCACCTTTATGGCGATATCTCGAAAAGGCATCCACCTATAGAACTAAGGCCCACTCCCTTTTAAAATACCCATTAACACCTTTCATTTGATATCCATATCGTACAAACAAATTCTAGAGTCACCCCTGGTCCACCTTTATGGCGATATTTCGAAAAGGCGTCCACCTATAGAACTAAGGCCCACGCGCTTTTAAAATACTCATTAACACCTTTCATTTGATACCCATATTGTACAAACGCATTCTAGAGTCACCCCTGGTCCACGTTTATGGCGATATCCCGAAAAGGCGTCCACCCATACAACTAAAGCCCACTCCCTTTTAAAACACTTATTAATACCTTTCATTTGATACCCATATCGTACAAAATAAATTCTAGAGTCACCCCTGGTCCACCTTTATGGCGATATCTCGAAAAGGCGTCCACCTATAGAACTTAGGCCCACTCCCTTTTAAAATTATCATTAACACATTTCATTTGATACCCATAACGTAAAAACAAATTCTAGAGTCAGGCCTGTTCCACTTTTAAGGCGATATCTCTAAATGGCGTCCATCTATAGAACTATGGCCCACTTCCTCTTAAAATACTCTTTAATACCTTCCATTTGATACACATGTAATAAAAACACATTCCAGGGTTACCCTAGGTTCTTTTTACAACATGATGATTTTCCCTTACTTTGTCTCCACAGCTCTCAACTGAGTATGTAATGTTGGGTTACACCCGAACTTAGCCTTCCTTACTTGTTTTTATGCCCTTTAAATTTCGTATTTCATTCTTCAAACGGATTCTTTCTTCCGTGCTTGTTGTCAATTTAATTTTTTGTTACAAAATCGCTACTGCCCTTCTTAAATTAAACCGTTTTCCTCCTCTCTTTCTTTTGCTTTTAGTAGGCTTGGGAATCCTTGGTTCCTCTATCTTTTGTTGTTTTATCCTACGCCTATATTCGTCTATTGTAATTGCCTTAGGGCCCTGTTTAATTGTTTCTACTGTTTCTATGTCTACTGATTTTGCTACTGCTATTTCTAATTTTTTTTTTCTCTTCAATTACTTTATCACAACGCAAGAATACTGCCTCAAATTCGTCTTGACTATTAATGTGGTTAATTTGAAAAAGATAGAGAAAGAAAAAAAACTTTATTAAATTTATTGGCAGAAATCTACTTTTTGCCCTTAAACTGGCAGCCGTTAAGTTGCCATATGTTTCTGATATAATGCTAGAAATACTTAAATAATAAATACATATTCTGCTGTCCTCTTTGTCTCCTTGATGTGGCCAAGATTTATTCCACTTCGATATGCTTTATGCTGCCATTCAAACTGTTTGTTTATTACTGCCTTTCAAATTGTTTGTTTATTACTGCCATTCAAATTGTTGTGTATTCCACCCTACAATTATGCTTGGCATCCCTCTTGAATTTCTTCCTTGGTTTCTTTCTCTGACTGTAGACTTTTTGAAGAAGTCGTCCGTTGTATCACCTGAGTGTGCCTTCGAAAATAATATGTCCTGGGGATTAAATACTTCGAAAATAATATGTCATCGGGAATAAGTTGATGTGTGCGTTCTGTCAAGAGTTTAGCAGTCTGCTTCAAAATAGCTGTCTGCTGGTGGTACTTGGCAGAATAATCAATTAATACAGTAGGTGGTTGTCCTGCTTGAGATATTGTAGCAGGTATTGCAGGATCCTTTCAAGAGTTTAAGGATTTTTAAATGAAGTCAGCATATATTTCAAGCAGCAGACGAGGGAGTCTGTCGATTTAATTCAGCAGCTCAAAGGAGACTGCCGGTTTAGTTTCAGCAGCTCAAAATAATAAGGAGGCTGCCGATTTAGTTTCAGCAGTTCAAAAAAATAATAATAATGGCAGGATCGCCGTGTAGAATTTAAAATAGGAATGCTAATAATTTAGGAAGTGCCATTTGTGCGGCA
This sequence comes from Eurosta solidaginis, assembly GCF_040869045.1. Lineage (NCBI taxonomy): Eukaryota > Metazoa > Arthropoda > Insecta > Diptera > Tephritidae > Eurosta > Eurosta solidaginis. Next base: position 139,598,120 of record NC_090320.1, on the reverse strand, counting down.
CCAAGAGTAAGTTCTGTTTATTCATAACATTTCGGCTTATTTATACTAAAATATTCTGAACAAATTCTTATGTACTAAAGCTCCTATATACTAAACATACGTACATACATATTGCATGAGCGATGTAACCGTTTGTACATAGCAACCATTCGCACTTTCGCTGGTGCATAAGCGTGGCGCGTTTGCTTGCTTGCTTGCCCGTGGGAACGTAATTATATTGACGTTGCCTAAAATAAACACATTCACACTTACGACACAAGCAGAGTGTCCAATGCACTGCAGCGTGAGAAACGTTTAGAATGCATGCAAGATATATGTATGTTACACTATGATCAACCGCCCTTTGCGCCCTTCCTCCTGTACTAGCCTTTTGCACTCCATGGGTGGAACCTCCGCAGCATGGGCCATGTAGTAGAACGCCAGGATAAATACCTGCTTATTATTTTGCTCAACGGGCACCGCTACGAGGTCCTCAGTGGTGTAGTTAGGCAGCATATATGAATGCAACTGTTCCCTTACCATTACTACAGCTCGCACCCGTCCTTCCGTTTGCGCGTAGTAAACGCCAAAGCCGCGCGCGCTAAGTCAAGAAACGTTTCCTCCCGATGAGAGCCACGGCTCCTGGACCAGCGCCACGTCAAACGAACCCTCTTCAAGGGTTAGGAGGAGTTCGCTCGACACCACTTTACTGTGTTGGGGGTTTATCTGTAGGACTCGCAGCGCCATTGGGCAGTATGTCCCCCTCCAGCACCTTCGTCGCGACGTCGCACAGTGGCGCCACTGCCGTTAAAGCATGGCAAAAATCAAAAAAATCGTGAAAGCTTTCGCTAAATCTAATACATGTTTCTAATTGAGAATTTTCCAGGGATCAAGAATGTACAATTGTTTTTTCACAGAAAATTATAATTTACCAGGTAGAGCCGCTCAAAATTGACCAATTTTCAACAATGGGAAAAATTTGAAATTTTTCTTCTTTTTCGTTGTATTTAAAATGGTTTTGTGAGTAAATAGGGCGGCCGGTTGTCATTTTCTTGTATAGCAATTAAAGATAATTTAATTTAATTGTTTTTTTTTGTTAAAAGTTGGCGGATATACCTGTTTTTCGAAATGCCTATTTTTAGGCCCTTTTTAAAACTTTTGATGGAAAAAAAGTGTAAAAATATGTGCTCCGTCAAATTAACAGTAGTTATTTTTGAAATATTCAGTTACCTAAATTCATAAAGTCTACCTTCGTCCAGCTGCAACTTCAATTTTTACATCAAATAAAGTTAAACAACCTTGGGCATAAATACGCGCCGGAGCAGGTATATATAATTCAGTACGGCCGTAACGTTGTTAACAACCTACATTTTTTTAGTTACGAATTGTATACCTGAAATTCATTTTAATAATTTGAGTAGGTATATAAAGCTATCCATCATACAATGCACATTATCCTTCGTCTTTTAGAGATTAAGGAACTAAGTATTCTGTTTACATAAATAAAGTGAATAGTATTTTTAAATATAATTCACAGTTTAATATTTAGTCGGTAGTGCGGTAGCAAGTCCAGTGCGACTGATGAAGATCTAAAACAGCATTCCCACACCACCAAATGCGCTACCTAGGAAATACACTCCCGAAGAATCTTTGGCGCTGTTTATAGATCTCGGTTTAAAGAAGAAAAAATATATTATATTGCGTAAGTCATTATTGCAACGTAATGCTGATATTTTACCTGGATACAAAAAAATTACTCAAGCCAAGAAAGAAGCAGTCCCTCTAAGTCCCAAAATAACCGAAGTATCAGCTGAAATTGAGCTACAAAACCTAACGGATCATATGTCTACACGGCTCCTTCAAAGTTTTACTGAAGAAAAGTTGAAATCACTGCCAAAGGAGCTAGCATTGATAACTAAGTGGGGCTGTGATGGATCATCACGACAAAGCGCATATAAACAAAGAATAAATGTTGACGATGAAACAACTACAGGTAGTAATATATTTATGGCTTCTATTGTTCCATTACGACTAAAAGATGAAGCTTCAGAATATGGGAAAAATCCACGTCCATCATCAACTATATTGTGCCTCCCGATATTATTTAAATACGAGAAGGAGGATTGCCATTACAATAAGGCATGATTTTCTTCTAACAATGGTCGATGGAAAAGTTTCGAACTTAATAATAAATACGAAATCTACAATGAAATGTCCAATTTGTAAGAAGAGCCAAAATTACTTTGAAAATCTTGATGATTCAATAACTGACGAATAAATTATAAGTATGGAATATCTCCTTTGCACGCTAGAATAAAATGTACGGAATTTGTTTTGAAGCTGGCTTATACACTACCACACCAAGGAGAAGTTTTCGACGACAATACAACATGTAAGGAGAAACAAAACAGGAGAAAAAAAATAATTCAGGATGCATTCTATAAAGAGATTGGTCTTAAAGTTGACTCTCCAAAGTATGGATATGGAAATACAAATGATGATAACTCCTCAAGAAGATTTTTTGAAAACGATGAAGTGACTGCTCTCATAGCAGGAGTTGATAGAGATATTGTGAAAAGATTGGGAGTAATTTTAAATATTTTAAACTGCCACGAACCAGTTAATGGACCCAAATTTGGAGAAAATGCATCTAAAACTACAGAGCTGCTGCATCAAAAGTATCCTGAGAAGAAACTTACACCAACGGTACATAAAATTTTAGCACATGGAAAAGATTTAACTCTATTAAACCAGTGCTTACCATTAGGAGAATTGTCTGAAGAAGCTCAGGAATCTAAGAACAAGGACTACAAAAGATATAGATGTATGAACACCTGCAAAGTATCACGAGTTAGACAAAACGAAGACTTTTCAACATGTTAGCTATCTCTTCTGATCCAGTCATATCATCTATGAGGTATGTAAGAACACAGAAAGATCTTACAGATGCGTATAGCTCAGAAATGGTTGCTTTGTTAGATATATGTTCCAGTGACGATGACGATGTTAAGATAAAATAAGTTTCCCACTTCTTATCACAACAATGAAAAAGAGATTTACTAATCAATTTTGTTACTTTATTGAAAAATAAGATATCTATGTACAAGTTAATTTTTTATTTCAAATAAAAGGATTAATTAATTTAGTAATTCATAAAATATATACTTTTCGTTATTGTTTTTCTCTAAAGTTTATCAAATTTAATTTAAAGCTTAGGCATTTCGCCCTCAAACGAGTATTAAATTTTTTATAGAAATCAATACGTCTCTCGAGTTTGGTACAAATTGGTAAAGAGGTTACTAAGATAAAACTTTTTAGCATAAATGGGCAGTGCCACTCCCCTTTTCCAAAATTCGTTGGCTGTTTAATCTTTAGCTCAAATAAAATTTCAATGAACCACTTTCAACAACTTTTAGTTATTAACAAAATACATATTTGGCTTGTAAATTAAAAAAAAAAAATATGTAAAATTTTACGAGTAATTTTGAAGCACCTTGTTATTGTGGCACCAAAAACGGACATTTGAGTTTTATAAGAGTATTGCCATTTAAAAGAAACAATACGTCTACGATTTTGGTAGTTATTGTTTACGTGACTACTTAGATACAACTTTTTATTATAAGTGGGCATTGCCACGCTATTTTATCAAAATCATTAGTTTATCTTATTTAATGCTTAAATACGTCATTATAAGACAAATCTAATTTTATTTTTTTTTTATTTTTTACTAAAAATATTTTGTAATTGATATTAGAGAAAAATTGTAAGTTTACAAACGGCGATGGTTACTAGGACATGTTTCTGAATTTCACTTCTTCATCAGCTAGCTTTTCGGGAGCTGAGCGTTGAACTCGAATCTCCAACATTCATATCAGTGCAAGCCTTTTTAGCTGCTAAGCCATATGAATGTCCCGTTGTTCGCTGTAAAATTGGTCTCTAAGAGTTGCCTTTTTGTTTATATTCCTTTTGATCACCATGTAGGCACATACACTCTGTTTTTAGTTTATTCCTAATGGTGTGGATATAATTTTTAGGCGCGCTTTTGAAAGCTTAGTAACATTTGTTCGGATTTTTACAGTATGTGTTTTTAATACTTCCGCTGTTACTATTATATCAATATGGTCATATGTATTTAATTAGCGAGCTTTACGCATATTGCTTTTTACAATGGTTTTTGTAATTGATATTAGAGAAAAATTGTAAGTTTACAAACGGCGATGGTTACTAGGACTTGTTTCTGAATTTCTATTCTTCATCAGCTAGCTTTTCGGGAGCTGAGCGTTGAACTCGAATCTCCAACACTCATATCAGTGCAAGCCTATTTAGCTGCTAAGCTATATGAATGTCCCGTTGTTCGCTGTACAATTGGTCTCTAAGAGATGCCTTTTTGTTTATATTCCTTTTGATCACCATGTGGCACATACACTCTGTATGTAGTTTATTCCTAATCGTGTGGATATGAATTTTAGGCGCGCTGTTGAAAGCTTAGTAACATATGTTCGGATTTTTACAGTATGTGTTTTTAATACTTCCGCTGTTACTATTATATCAATATGGTCATATGTATTTAATTAGCGAGCTTTACCCATATTGCTTTATACAATGGTTTTTGTAATTGATATTAGAGAAAAATTGTAAGTTTACAAACGGCGATGGTTACTAGGACTTGTTTCTGAATTTCAATTCTTCATCAGCTAGCTTTTCGGGAGCTGAGCGTTGAACTCGAATCTCCAACATTCATATCAGTGCAAGCCTTTTTTAGCTGCTAAGCGATACGAATGTCCGTTGTTCGCTGTACAATTGGTCTCCAAGAGTTGCCTTTTTGTTTATATTCCTTTTAATCACCATGTAGGCACATACACTCTGTATGTAGTTTATTCCTAATGGTGTGGATATGATTTTTAGGCGCGCTTTTGAAAGCTTAGTAACATTTGTTCGGATTTTTACAGTCTGTGTTTTTAATACTTCCGCTGTTACTATTATATCAATATGATCATATGTATTTAATTAGCGAACTTTACTCATATTGCTTTATACAATAGTTTTTGTAATTGATATTAGAGAAAAATTGTAAGTTTGCAAACGGCGATGGTTACTAGGACATGTTTCTGAATTTCACTTCTTCATCAGCTAGCTTTTCGGGAGCTGAGCGTTGAACTCGAATCTCCAACATTCATATCAGTGCAAGCCTTTTTTAGCTGCTAAGCGATACGAATGTCCGTTGTTCGCTGTACAATTGGTCTCCAAGAGTTGCCTTTTTGTTTATATTCCTTTTAATCACCATGTAGGCACATACACTCTGTATGTAGTTTATTCCTAATGGTGTGGATATGATTTTTAGGCGCGCTTTTGAAAGCTTAGTAACATTTGTTCGGATTTTTACAGTCTGTGTTTTTAATACTTCCGCTGTTACTATTATATCAATATGATCATATGTATTTAATTAGCGAACTTTACTCATATTGCTTTATACAATGGTTTTTGTAATTGATATTAGAGAAAAATTGTAAGTTTATAAACGGCGATGGTTACTAGGACATGCTTCTGAATTTCACTTCTTCATCACCTAGCTTTTGGGGTGCTGAGCGTTGAACTCGAATCTCCAACATTCATATCAATGCAAGCCTTTTTAGCTGCTAAGCCATATGAATGTCCCGTTGTTCGCTGTACAATTGGTCTCTAAGGGTTGCCTTTTTGTTTATATTCCTTTTGATCACCATACAGAGTGTATGTGCCACCCACATATTCTTGTGATCACTATACACACAGGCATGTGTGAGTGGTAGTACGTATGTATCCTAGATTTTTACCGCTGTGAGCCCGCGGTACGGCAACTTTGTTGCCGGGAAACCCAACGAAGGAGCTGTATCGTGGGTTCATCGGCTCATGTAGCAAAGAGTCTCGTCCTCTTTTAATCCAGCAGCCAGCAAAGGAACACGTAATCACACGCTTACGTAAGTTGCCAATTTCCAAAAACATATTTAACAATTTCCAAAAATATATTTAATATTTTTAAAATTTTCACAACATTTGTTAACATTTTCCTTAACACTTGTTGTACTTATACACATTAAATAAAAAAAACACTGTGAATTCCTTTTATTAATACGAAACTTTTTTGGTGTTTTTATTTTTCTTCCCCTTTTTTCGCCCAACTAACCTTTAACAAATACGTGGGTGCGCGCCGTTGCCACCACGCATTTGTACATGGTCCTTACCACGCCGGTAAGAAGAGCCAATTAACTATAACTACAGTCAACTCCACTGCCTAGGCAATTAATAGGAAGCAGATCCACCAAACACGCATTTACGATCGTGATAATAATCATCAGCAGTTGGCACACACAAAAGTGATAACTACAATTTCGGTGATACAAACAGATTCGAGGAAGACACAACACCAACAGCAACAACTCCGACAATTCCCAATAATCAATCATCTATTAGTCCGGATCAACAATTTATTGAAAGGTACGTGGTTAAAAAATATTCCGTGCTAGGTAGGATTTTCTTTTAATTTCACAAAATAAAAATAACAAATTACAAAGTGATTCTTTATATCAAATAGTGCAAGTGATTTTTTTTTTTCGTGAAGTGAGAAGTCTTACTTTGTGCAAAATTGGAAAAAGGCGCTTAACGCAGTTATTTAAAGTTTGTGCAACACGCCTTGTGACTATCCGGAACAATCCCCCACCAGCGGTAAGATTTTCCGGACACAGCTAAAGGTAGCACAACACTGCTCTAAAAGGTTAACATAACCTCAAACACCGATTTGCGCCACTTTTCTATTTTCACGTTTGCAGGATTTATCTGAAAAAATTCATTTAATCCACAGCACAAAAATTCAATTTGTTAAGGTTACTTATTAAGAAACCTGTAAATTTAATTTAGGCGCACATTTAATTAAATAAAATTTTTTTTTCCACATAAAAATCACTTGCACTTATTTACACGGGCAATACTGCAATTTATTTTGTTGTTTCAGTGCAAAGTGCACTTATTTTTAAACTACACATATTGTTGTTGTTGTTTGGGTGGCCATTAGGCTTAGTTCTCATACAATTTAAAAAAAAAAATTGAAAAATTTATTATTCTCACTTTCGGCAATACACAAATCAGTTTTGACTGATCTAATTTTTTGTGATACAAAAGATCACAGTCCTTGGTTAAATTACCAAAAAGTCCATAACGAGCGTTCATACATTTTTTTATTTTTTCACTAACACCACTTTTTCACTAGCCATTACTTATTGGCCTACACAATTCGTTAACACAGCTGCATTAGCACTTTCTTTTAACAATTACGTGGGTGCGCGCCGTTGTCACCACGCAATTGGACATTCCCTCAAACTACTAGCTTTCTTGCAAGCTTCGAGGACACTTCACCGAGAAATCTCTCTCGAATACATTCCTTCATTCCAGTTCATTTTCAATCAGTACTCTCTGCAAAGGCAATTAATTAATTAATATTTAAATAAATTTTCATTTAATATAATGGATACCTATATACGCCAAGCAGAAGCAGTGACTGAGTTTGAAAATGACTATAATGATATGTCCCCTTCAGACCATACAAAACACACCCTCTTAGTCCAAAAGGAGGAGTTGAAATCGCTATGGGAGAAGGCGAAGCAGACATATGAGGAACTCTTGAGCTCCTCAGAACTGGAGGAAAAAGAGCTGTCGGTCATCAAAAAGAAGCACAAAATTGCATACTTCAGCTTTCTCAAGTGACAGGCAGCGATGGCTGAACTTTCGGAAAAACTTGAGAAAGCCGAAAAGAAAGAAGAAAGCTCAGGAGACAGGGAATATCGCGTGCGCCTGCCACCGTGTGATACGGACGTTTTCAAAGGAGATTACCTTTCTTGGCCTTCATTTAGAGACATGTTCACTGATATATATATACGTAACAAAAACCTCGAAGCAGTAGAAAAATTATATTATTTAAACCAAAAGACTCAAGGTGAGGCCAAAGAGATAGTTGGGCAATGTCCTTTAACGAAAGACGGTTTCGAAACAGCGTGGAAAAATCTTTGTGATAGATACGAAAATAAACGTATCTTAGTAAACGCCCAATTAAAAATTCTTTTTAGTTTGAAAGCAGTTGAGAGTGAATGCGGTAGCTCTATAAAGAAACTGCAATGTGAAATAAATAATTGCATCTCGGCGCTCCAATGTCACCATATAGACATATCAAACTGGGATGCAATTATAACATATCTATGTTCCACAAAACTGCCAGAAACCACACTGGCACTCTGGGAACAAACAATTGAAAACAAAACAGAAATTTCAAAATGGGCTGATATGGATAGATTCTTATACAATCGTTTCCAAACCCTAGAAACCGTGACTGATCTAAGAGGGGATACAGTTTCCAAAACCTCAAAGCCACAAGTATCTCGTTCGACAACAGATACATCTGCTAAAAATTAGGGTCCTATCAGGCAAGTGCAAGTGTAGCCAAACCTACGTGTAAGATGTGCAAAAGTTCTGCACATCGAATTTCAAAGTGTGAAAAGTTCTTACGTTTAACACCCAATAAACGGTTTGAACAAATTAAGAGCAGCCGTGGGTGTATAAACTGCCTTTCTGCTGGCCATTCGGTAACAAAGTGCACCAGTCAAATGAACTGTGCCACATGTCATTTAAGACATCATACGCTGCTTCATATTTCGAATCAACCAAAACCAACAAATACTTCAGACACTATCGGAGCATCTACCTCACGGGAAGCACAAATACGACGCAACGCTGAAAGGGAAAATGCTCCGATTAATAATGTGAACTCATGTTTCGCAAACAAAAATAAAGGGGTATTACTAGGGACAGCTCAGGTCAATATTCATTTTAATGGTGTTGACTATTCGGTGAGAGCCCTAATAGACTCGGGATCTGAATGTTCATTCATTACCGAGAAACTAAAGCGCAGAATTAATCTGCCATCCAAACACCTGCATGTCCAAGTTTCGGGCATCAATAATACAATGTCTGCACAAGTAAAAGAAGCGTGCAACATACAACTGCGGTCACCAACCGACCCATTAATCGAGATCAATACGATCATGCTGGTTTTACCACAACTGACAGGGTATCTTCCAACTTGCCGAATAAACGCAATGACTAGGCAAGCATTCCCTGACTTAGTACTGGCTGACAAACGATTCTTTGTCAATGAGCCAGTCGATCTAATTCTGGGCGGAGACATATACCCCTAAATTATGTTAGGCGGCATTAAGAAAGATGTGCTAAACACATTAATAGCACAGGAAACGGTGTTCGGCTGGATTCTGACAGACCGGACAGATGCGGTTGATACAAATAAGACCCTAGTTTCATATTTCAACGAGGTCACTTTAGACAAACAACTGGCGACTTTCTGGGAGATAGAGGAAATTCCAAAGAAGAGGAGCATCAATAAAGATGATACTTACTGCGAGGAGCTATACAAATCCACAACAGTTCGGAACAACGATGGCAAATACGTAGTCTCTTTACCCTTTAGGAAAGAGTTTAACTTAGGCCCCTCATTAAGAAGTGCGTGTTCTCAATTCTATCGCAACGAGACACGACTTGCGAAAAACCCAGTCCTTCAAACGGAATACAACAGAGTTGTATCCGAATATGAAACCTTAGGGCACATGACACAAATAGGCAATATTTCGCCAGACTCAAATGACTGTTACTTCCTACCTCACCATGCTGTTATAAAGGAGGGAAGTACAACGACAAAAGTCAGAGTCGTATTTAATGCATCTTGTCCTACCACTAATGGCAAAAGTCTAAATGATGCCTTATATCCAGGTTCGATTCTTCAATCCGAACTGACAATTCTTATACTACGTTGGCCGCTGTTCAAATACGTATTTAACAGGGACTTAGAAAAAATGTATCGCCAAATATGGGTCAATGAAGACCAAACAAAATATCAGCGAATCATATTTCGCAAATGCCTCAAAAACCCAATTAACATTTATGAATTGAAAACGGTAACCTTTGGGGTTAATTGTGCTCCGTATCTTGCGATTCGGACACTACACCAACTGGCTGATGACGTGGAGACATCGCATGCAATGGCAGCAGATATCCTGCGGAATTGCATGTACGTTGATGACGTAATCGCCGGTGAACACAGCATCGAAATTGCAATAAAGGCCAGGGACGAAATTTCATCGGCATTGCAATCGGCAGGTTTCCCATTGCGAAAATGGACGTCCAACTGCAAGAAAATTTTACAGGGTATACCGAAGTAACACTTATTAAGCGAGCATTTTCTTGAGTTTGAAGACACCAGCATGGTAAAAGCACTCGGCATTAAGTGGAACGCGCATTCTGACCTATTCTATTTTACTGCTAAACCTTTTGAAAACAGCGATGCCATCACCAAAAGGGTTATACTTTCTCCGATTGCAAAGCTGTTCGACCCTCTTGGCTGGCTGGCACCAGTGGTAATTGTAGCCAAGATTATAATGCACAATATATGTGGTTGGAAGGCACGGGTTGGGACGAAGAAGTATCACAAACTACTCTAGATCGTTGGACCGCATTTATGCAAGAATACGGAAAAATCAACGATATCCGCATATCGCGATGGGTTCATTTTACGCCAAAGGACAGCGTCGAAATACATGGATTCAGCGATGCCTCGGAAAAGGCATATGCCGCCACTGTTTTCCTGAGGGTACAAACAAAGGATCAAGTCTTCACCAACCTGTTGATGGCCAAAACGAGAGTAGCCCCGGTCAAAACCATATCACGACTGGAACTCTGCGGCGCAGTCCTACTTGCAGAAATTATAGAGTCGGCCATAGAAAATATGCAACTTTCAAACATTAAAGTAACCCTTTGGACAGATTCGACTATAGTACTGGCATGGATCCGAAAACCACCATGTCCGTTGTCAACGTTCGTGGCACATCGAATAACTAAAATCATCGATAAAGTAGGAGACAAAGTATGGCGGCACGTAGACTCCGCGTCAAATCCTGCAGATTTGGCGAGCAGAGGCCTCTACGCTTCGGACCTAATCAACAATTCTTTGTGGTGGCAGGGACCTTCTTGGTTACAAGAAGACAACGAAAATTGGCCAACACAAGAAGAAGATTACAATACGAATATGGAGGAAAAGAGGGTGAAAGTTCATACAACTTCGGTCAAAAATAACTTTGATATTCTGGATATGTTTTCCGATCTACCGAGGGCTTTGCGGGTTATATCCTATATTCTTCGGTTTTTCCAGAATACGCACCCAACAACTAAAGCCTCTTTTAAAAGGGATTCTCATTCAATAGCTCCTGACGAAATAGAAAAAACAACACGAAGATTGATAACAATATGCCAGAGGCAACATTATCAAGAAGAGTACGCAAATTTGAAGTCAGGAAAACTAATAAATGGGAAGAGTGAGATTTTACCCCTGAACCCATATACAGATGACGAAGGCATCATTCGAACTGGGGGGCGGACTGGGGCATCCAAAGACATGTCCCATAACGAAAGTCATCCCATTATTCTTCTTTATACTTGCAGGTTATCCAGACTTATAGTTCAAACCTCTCATGAGACCACACTGCATGGAGGGAACCAGCTGATGCTACGTCATATCCGCACTCAGTACTGGATCCCACGCGTTAAAGTCATGATAAGGTCGGTTATCCACAACTTTAAGGTCTCTACTATTTACAGGAAGCGGACACAAACGCAAATTATGGGGATCCTTCCGAAAGAGCGCACCACCTTTACTAGGGCCTTCACTAACACTGGGGTAGATTTCGCGGGGCCATTCGATATAAAATCCTACCGGGGGAGGGGATGTCGAATTTCAAAAGGATACGTTTGCCTGTTTGTCTGCTTTTCGACGAAAGCCATCCATCTAGAAGCGACAAACGACCATAGTACCGGGTCCTTCCTAGCTGCCTTCGCCAGATTTGTATCCAGGCGAGGCTGTCCGAAAAACGTTTACTCCGACAATGGTACTAACTTTGTCGGAGCTTCGCAATCGTTACGATCCGAGTTTAAAGCATTTCTGCGTGAAGCAAAGGACGGAACATTGACTAAATATAGCCATCACATTTTAGAGTGGCATTTTTGTGGGAAGCGGGGGTAAAAAGTTTTAAGACCCATTTTAAAAAGATCGCGTCCGATCATAAATATACTTTTGAGGAGTTTACTACCCTGTTATGTCGAATTTATATTTATATACTTAAGATGAGGGCCTTTACTTCCACATCTCGTATCTGTCAGATTTTCAATGAAATTTTAAATTCTGACTTAGTCGACAAAATAGTCAGAAAAGATTCGGGAAACTGAATGGCATATAATTATATATTAAGATCACTTAGAGCAAGCACATAACTCCAAAGGTGATTAGAAAAGGATATTCAGTCCGATCATCAAGCATTCCGATTTGATTCCTCCCCTTGGTCTTTGTAAGTGAGGTTATACGACTGTGTGGCAGGACTACAACCTTACATATTACTTTACACTATTTCCGAAGTTTATCATTAGTCAAATTCTTTCCGTCACATTTACAAATACATTGTTCAAAAAACAGTGATAGAGGGAAGGACAAAAAAAATGTTTCCACCGATCCCACCCTTTGCCAATAAACCTTCCGAGGTTTGAATATTAGCCTTCCATGATCCAATTACTATGTTCCCCAATGACGACAGAGATTTTGACACTCCCAAGGTACAAATCGAAACGGGTCGCTTTACGAAGCAGGAAGAAGGGGGAAGGATTCAATCCTCCTCATGGAAAATTTTAGTAGACAGGCACCTTTGGTAGTATATTAGTAGTGGCAATATATGTGTAAATGCCAACAGGTTTCAGAGGAAATAATTCATTTTCTAGTAAATATTTCGTGAATTGATAAATGTTATGTTGGTTTAGAATTTTATCCAAAAAACACTATATCAAAATTTTTTTTCAAAACCTCCCTATGTGAGGTTAAGATCAATGCATTTTTCACATAAGGTGGAGTCGATGAGAGGCATTCTGAGATAGGGCGACAGAAGGGTTAAGCTTGGTGCGGTCCTGCTACGCATGGAGTATTCAATTTTGATTCTGAAATTTCGGAAAGCTCCATCACGTTAAGTATTCATGGAAGTGTTCCGATTCCTCAAATTCTGAATGGAGATGAATGTTCCGAACATAAGAAAGGAATAAGTTAACATGCTCAAATGTACTCATATTTCGTTATAGCATATCTACTATTTGCTAGTGACATTTTTATGTGAATCGGTTTACTGGCCGAGCTTTTGACGTTGAACGATGAATTGGTTTAGGTTTCGTATGGTCTTAGGTTTACGCAAGTGAGCGATTCCTTAATGTCCGTGCTTTTCATAAAACCTATGTCCAGCCACACCAAAAGATCGTGGCATGGTTAATAAATTCATCACAAAATTAAAAAGTTGGCTAAGCAGTTATTCAGTTCAGTATATATCGGGTATTCATAAACTGATTTTTTCTGATATTTCTACTACTAATATTTTTTCGAATAATAGGCATACCCATGGAAAGATCACCACAGATGACGGGGCAACAGTCTATATTGGTCTATGCAGTCTCTCCCTATAGATACTAGATTCGCAACCACTTGGTCACAACATCAAAAGTTCTCAAATTCACCAGAATTTAGGAAGTGCAATTGTCGTTACACGGTTGCACATTTGTGTTTTTAATAGTTATTTATTGTAGGTACACACATTTGTATTCCGATTCTCACTCCCACAACTTAACAAATTTTAATTAAAAAGTAAATCATATCGGATTTCCGGCAAATTTCAATTACCACCTAATCATTCTATGAGAGAAGCAAAAAAAAAACGTTGTAAATTTCATTGCTTTTTTTAATTCAAAACTACAAAAAATATTTCAGTATTAAAGAAATATGAGTGATCCGAGGACACATTATCTTAGTTGAGATAAATGTATTTTGACGAAAGCGTTATATCCATAGCATTATGTGCAACAACCGTGTAAAATGTTACCTCTTTAGCCGGAGCTTTGAATTTGACGCTTTGATACAAATATACATGAAATTTCATATATGTATACCCCTACCCTCAATTGTCTCACTTACCCAGTCAGGTGTTAGTAGTTGATAAAAAGTGCCCGGGGCGTTTCAATCCACTTTTGGCTTCTAACATGAAAAAAATCAGCGTTATTCCTATACTGACTGAGATCCTGAATGATTAGGCCAAACGACGAACGAGCAGACGTAACCTCAAGTCCACCTTGTGCATCATTTAAATCATTGTCATACTTTAACTTACCTGGAGTTCCACCTTTTGCGCTAGAATAATTAATAAACGCCTGATCATGCTCAAAACGTCAAAGAACAAATCCAATGCATGCTGCACTAAGTCACGATTGCCTGCGCGACATTTCTCCGCAATGTTCTGGGTATCAAACACCATTAAGGCGGCCATTACAAACACACCGATATAGAGTTGGGCCACCTGAACAAAATATTATTTGAGAAACATATTGAAAAGGCTTAGTATTGCCATGTTGTTTATGACACTGATTAAAAGTCCGAGGATAGTTGTTAGGTCTGCCCCTTGAATTATTGTTGACTGCAGGTGCTGCTATTGAACTAAGATTCAGTGGTCTGCCATTGCCTTTACGCAATTTATTCAGAGGATTGTCACCGCCGCCACATACGGCAACCAATACTCCCACAACAAATATACCAACAATGCCTAACATAGATACCTTTGATGATTTGGCTGACGCGTTACCTCAACGTTATCGAGCGGAAGAGGAAAAAATTGTCGTCTAAAGTTTTGTATCGCATGACAAATAAACTGATGTAACTTGATGATAAAAATGCGCAGTCGGCATAATTTATGCATTGAAATTATTACTGCAAGACTTCAATTTCATTGATTACCAACGTGCATCGATAGAATTTAATTTCATTGAAATAGGCCAAAGATTCTCGTATCACAATTATGTTACAGCCATAGACTTGGCATGCCAAGAATGATTTGATTGATGTTACGGGCAACCTAATGGCAGGTTACATACTGGCATCCACACTGACGGCAGACCAACCCGAACGTATGCTGCAACAACAGTTGGATCAGCCCTTGGTGCACGTGATGAAAATTCTCAATATTTACCATATAAATATACCATATAATATCATATTGTTACGCAACAAAAGCCTTTACTATTTGCGAAAGTGCAAAAAAGTGATTTGTTCCCTAATGCAAAAGAGTTGGCGTTGGTGCGAAGTGTAGGATATTTTGGAAGTGAATACGTTTAATAAAGCTGTACAATATTTTAATAAGCGCTAATAATAGCTATAAGATAACGATAAATCAGGATTCAGGAGGTTATTAATTTCGCTACTCCAGACGTGCGTCTTCCACTGCCACTGACGCCACCGCTTCCACCCGAACCAGTACAATTCACTTTGTCGAGTTCTGCAGCTGATGTTCCAGTAACAGAAGAAATAGTAGCACCGGTAGCACCACCACTGTTGCTCTTTATATCAGAAGTTGACCTTGAAGATTTCTTTTCAGATGTCGTTGAGCTATGCGTCTTTTCATGGGGACGCTTTTTCGCTGATATGCGACCTTCTTGTCGAGATTTTAAAACGGCTCGTTTAAACGAACTAGTACACAACCAACAGAGTAGCTTTCCATTAATTTTTTTGTTTTCATCCTGCTTATCGAAAGCACTTCGCTGCTTGCATTCATCACATTGTATCGCTGGGCCATATTATGCTTCATGCGTTGACAATCTTGTGCATTTTGAGTTTCCAAAAGCTGCTACTATTTTGCAACATTCGCATGCATTTGGTTTACCATATTTGCCAAGTTGATACTCGCATTTTTTTGCAAGTGGTTTTCGACTTTCCTGTTGGTTGGAACTCAGAGCGACAGTAAGTACATTTTACCACCGACGTAACTACTCGACAATTCTTGCATAGCTGTTGACCAGCAGACAATTCCTCGAATGGGCGCCTGGGAAAACATTTCGAACAAGCAAACAGCATAGAACTCAGAATACTAAAATATCGCCTTATATTTCAGTTTCAGTTTTTGTTATAGTTTTTCTGCCTGGACTAATTTCCAAAATAATTCTTTAGTATATTTCACTTTTCCAAAAGGACGCAAATCGCCAAAGTTCGTGTCAATTTAATTCACGCAAAAAACGAAATTTTATGAAATTTTTAATTTCAGAGTAATCGCAGAGTATTTTGGTACAATTCGTTGGTTCTGGGTGTTTTTCGTTTTCTTGCCAAATCGGCATACATTAACCCCAATTTGTCCGGGCCAAAGGAAACTGGTGGAAGTTCCTGTGGCTTTGGTAAGAAGTGCTAAATCGCAAACTCTGCATGAGCAAATTGTGTGTGGAACGCCGCCATCAGTGGCAAGGCTCAAAATTTTCATAAATGAATGTTGATTGTACTAATAATACCTGAAAATAGAAAGAGCAATTAATTAATAAAAATTAGCAAATTTTACTATACGAACAGTAACTATACTCACCGCGTGTTTTAAATCAATGACATTTTTTTTTCATTCTGGAAATGGAAAAGCGTAGCAGATGTCAAAATCTCTACATTTAATGCTTGACTGTCAATGATTATTGCAATACAAACGTTAGGCCTCATGCGCAAGCATCTCGCGCACTACACGTCATGCACTACATGCGCACTACACGTCACGCACTAAATATCGCGCACAACACGCCGCACATATCGCGTATTACATATCTCGATCAATCATTCATGTGGTCGAGATTTGAAATACCTAATTCCACGAATCTCAACATTATCGACAATACACGTCAAAAAATAATGTTGGGTGGTGGAAGTACAACTCGGTAATACCTTTTCAGCCAGGTTTCGAACCGTTCCGTGTGGTGGCAGGCCACTTGTTGTGAAAACAAAGTTCACCACCAATCAAAAATAAATTGTTAGGACTACTTCGGCGACATCTACCGACATAAAATAAATTATAAAATGCACTAAAGCACCAGCCACATCGCATGGATGCGTGCTAAATCCGTTTTTTCTTCGTTTCTTTGCGCGCATAAGTATTTACTTATGGCCTTTAATTTTTTATTTCAACTAAATTTTATTTCAATAAAATGGTTTTTTTTTTCTTCTGCGAAAATATATTAGAGATAATTTTCTTTTTGTTTACGCCACCCAAACAACATTCCGCTAACCTCAATTTGGGCATGATCAATGATACCAATATTCTTTCAGAGCATGACCCGTTATCAAACCTTATTGGCCAAGTCAGAGGGAGGCGCAAAGCGTTTCGACGTCGCGTGCCAGCTCTGCGGCAGGGACCATAGTCTCCGACTCTGTGCCGAATACAGAAAAAAATCCCCGGAGGAGAGGTTGCGGGTCGTGCTGTTGCACAAATACTGCCCGAATTGTCTGTCGCCCTTCCACCGCGTGGACAAGTGCAATAGCAAATATCGCTGCAAACGGTGCCAGCAAAAGCACCACACCACGCTCCATCTAGATGAGCGTCTTTCTGAACGCGATAATGCAGCAACCATTGGCGACGACAACCCGTCCCATGACACGTTGTCAATCCACCTAATGGGGCCGACAAAGTCCTGGGCTCAGCAGGTGGAGGAAGAGGAAATGGAGGAAGAGAGAGCAAAAACAGAACTGAAACCGTCAACGAGCAGGAACGGGATGCGCAGTTTCCGACCGCTGTTGCTGCACGAACGAAGGGCGGAGGAAGTAAAGAAAGCTCGGAACTATCAAAATAATTGGCGGCGCCGTGACGTTGGACTCCAACGCGGCCCCACCAAGCCATCCAAACGCGAGAGACAGCAGCGGCAAAAAAAATCGACGCCATACTCTCTTGAGTACTCTCAGAGTACAAGGACGCTAACGCGCGACACGCCGAAAGGCTTCCGGACAGGGCGGCTGCTCCAGGCTACTCCATCGCCCATCATGCGGCCTTTCGTACCCATTGCGCCAACGGCCTTCGTACGAATCGAATCGCGTGGGCATTTACACCTGGTTCGGGTCATTACTGATCCCTGCCCCACCAGCACGATCGTCGATGCGGAGCTGGTACGCGACTTACAATTGGAGCGCCAAGGACATGAACAATGCAACTTCATACTGCGCGACAAATTCGGAGCGTCGACGCGCATAACGACCCAAGCAGCCGTCGTCGAAAGCCATTACCGCTTAAGTCCACCGTCCGATGTGGACCCCAAGATTGCCGCGCCCTTTGAATTTATGCGGTTGGCGGATCCGCAATTCTACCGCTCATCACCAATACGGCTTACACTCGGCGCTGACATTTACGCCGAAATGATGGTGAGCGGTATACCGGCATCGACAGTTGGCGGTCTCCTAACCCAACCGACCGTGTTCGGGTTGGTGGTATCGGGAGCCTGCCAAAAATAAATATCCGACTTTCACGCCTCACACATGCGCCATCTTATATATATTTAAGTAAATATGCACGGAATTTAAAACCACGTACGTATATCCAATAACTTCTTTTCTTTTTCCACAGGAGAGCGACACGTGAGGTCAACTATCTGGCGTGCAGTGCTTGCAGTCCGCATCTGCACTGCCTTCTTTCGTTACAGCGCCTTACTGGACGTGCGATCACGTGGCATCCTTTTTTTTATTTTTTTCTTTGTTGCTTACGGCAAGGGGGCCGGTATGTTTAGGTCACAGGCTTAAATATATCTCCCCCCCCCCACCCCCCTCGTAACATAACTTTCTTTGGTTATTTTCTTTCGTTACTACCACCCACATATTCTTGTGATCACTATACACACAGGCATGTGTGAGTGGTAATACGTATGTATCCTAGATTTTTACCGCTGTGAGCCCGCGGTACGGCAACTTTGTTGCCGGGAAACCCAACGAAGGAGCTGTGTCGTGGGTTCATCGGCTCATGTAGCAAAGAGTCTCGTCCTCCTTTAATCCAGCAGCCAGCAAAGAAACACGTAATCACACGCTCACGTAAGTTGCCAATTTCCAAAAACATATTTAACAATTTCCAAAAATATATTTAATATTTTTAAACTTTTCACAAAATTTGTTAACATTTTCCTTAACACTTGTTGTACTTATACACATTGAATAAAAAAAACACTGTGAATTCCTTTTGTTAATACGAAACCTTTTTGGTGTTTTTATTTTTCTTCCCCTTTTTTCGCCTAACTAACCTTTAACAAATACGTGGATGCGCGCCGTTGCCACCACGCATTTGTACATCAACATTCAACTCCAGTAATGATATGGTGAAACAAAATGCAAAAATAAAAGAAAATTTCAAAATGGGCGTGGCTCCGCCCTTTTTCATTTAATTTGTCTAGGATACTTTTAATGCCATAAGTCGAACAAAAATTTACCAATCCATGTGAAATTTGATAGAGGCTTAAATTCTTGGACGATAACTTATTTCTGTGAAAAAGGGCGAAATCGGTTGAAGCCACGCCCAGTTTTTATACACAGTCGACCGTCTGTCCTTCCGCTCGGCCGTTAACACGATAACTTGAGCAAAAATCTATATATCTTTACTAAACTCAGTTCACGTACTTATCTGAACTCACTTTGTATTGGTATAAAAAATGGCCGAAATCGGACTATGACCACGCCCACTTTTTCGATATCGAAAATTACGAAAAACGAAAAATTGCCATAATTCTATACCAAATACGAAAAAAGGGATGAAACATGGTATTTGGATTAGTTTATTGACGCAAAATATAACTCTAGAAAAAAACTTTGTAAAATGGGTGCGACACCTACCATATTAAGTAGAATGAAATGAAAATGGTCTGCAGGGCGAAATAAAAAACCCTTGAAATCTTGGCAGGCATTCTGTTCGTGGTATTATATATATAAATAAATTAGCGGTATCCAACAGATGATGTTCTGGGTTACCCTAATCCACATTTTGGTCGATATATGGAAAACGCCTTCACATATACAACTACCACCACTCCCTTTTAAAAGCCTTATTAATACCTTTAATTTGATACCCATATCGTACAAACACATTCTAGAGTCACCCCTGGTCCACCTTTATGGCGATATCTCGAAAAGGCGTCCACCTATAGAACTAAGCCCCACGTCCTTTCAAAATACTCATTAACACCTTTCATTTGATACCCATATCGTACAAACATATTCTAGAGTCACCCCTGGTCCACCTTTATGGCGATATTTCGAAAAGGCGACCAACTATAGAACTAAGGTCCACTCCCTTTTAAAATACTCATTAACATCTTTCGTTTGATACACATATTGTAAAAACGCATTCTAGAGTCACCCCTGGTCCACCTTTATGCCGATATATCGAAAAGGCGACCACCTATACAACTACCACCACTGCCTTTTAAAGCCGTCATTAATACCTTTAATTTGATACCCAGATCGTACAAACACATTCTAGAGTCACCCCTGGTCCACCTTTATGGCGATATCTCGAAAAGGCGTCCACCTATAGAACAAAGCCCCACGCCGTTTTAAAATACTCATTAACACCTTTCGTTTGATACCCATATTTTACAAACGCATTCTAGAGTCACCCCTGGTCCACCTTTATGGCGATATCTCGAAAAGGCGACCACCTATACAACTACCACCACTCCCTTTAAAACCCTCATTAATACCTTTAATTTGATACCCATATCGTACAATCAAATTCTAGGGTCACTCCTGGTCCACCTTTATGGCGATATCTTGAAACGGCGTCCACCTATGGAACTAAGGATCACTCCCTTTTAAAATACTCATTAGCACCTTTTTTGATACCCATATTGTACAAACAAATTCTAGGGTCACCCCTGGTCCACCTTTATGGAGATATCTCGAAAAGGCGTCCACCTATAGAACTAAGGCCCACTCCCTTTTAAAATACTCATTAACACCTTTCATTTGATACCCATATCGTACAAACAAATTCTAGAGTCAACCCTGATCCACCTTTATGGCGATATCCCTAAATGGCGTCCACCTATAGAACTATGGCCCACTCCCTCATAAAATACTCTTTAGTGCCTTTTATTTGATACACATGTCAGATGGATCGGCTGCATGTTAAATGGTAGAAAGATTACATCACAATGGGGATTGTACGAGGCCACGAAAGCAGTGGACGGGGGCACGCCGCAGGGAGGGGTGCTATCACCTCTGCTGTGGACGCTGGTCATCAACCAACTGCTCAGTCAATTCGATGAGGGACCCGTAAAACTTACGGCTTACGCAGATGACGTTGCAATTGTCATAAGTGGAAAGTGCCTTCCAACGATTAGTTCTTTGATGGATCGGGCGCTTCGCGATATTCAGACCTGGGCATCTAATATCAGATTGAAAGTCAATGCGGAGAAGACGGATATGGTCTTGTTTACAAAGAGGTACAAGGTCCCAAATTGGACCAGGCCTAAGTTACGAGGGGTGACCTTACAGCAGAAACCTTGCACAAAATATTTAGTAATCATCCTAGACAGTAAGCTGTCATGGAAGCTCAACGTGGAGGAGAGGGTCAAGAAGGCCTCAACTGCACTCTATTCATGTAAAAGAATGCTGGGGTGTACGTGGGGCCTATTGCCGTCTCTTTCTCATTGGGTTTTTACAGCGATTGTAAGCCCTATTCTATACTATGGAGTTCTTGTTTGGTGGAAAGCCACACAAAAAACAACATACCTCAAAAAAATTAGAGGGGGTATGCAGACTATCGATGCTTAGCATTACGGGAGCCCTGAATACAACCCCGACGGCTGCACTGTATGCCATTTTGCACATCCCACCTGTAGACCTGGTAGCAAAGAACAAAGCGTTAACGACCGCAACCAGGCTCGGTGCTTCGGGGCAGCTTGAGCGCCGACCATATGACCATAGTAGTATAGCGTCATCAATCACAAGACGAACATACTACATGATTCCCTATCTGCGCTTCGTGGGAGATCTTAAGGCCACAATAGAGGTGGACGGTTGGCGCAAGGGTGCGCAAATGGCGGACGAGGCGATACATGTGTACACCGATGGTTCCAAAGTAGTGGAAGGAGTAGGGTCTGCGGTATACTGCGCTGATCCGGAAATAAGCAGATCCTACAGGCTGCCGGATTACTGTAGCGTTTTCCAAGGGGAAATATTAGCCGTAACCAAAGCAGTAGAAACCCTGGAATAGAATAGCTTAAGCTGCAACCGTGTTAACATTTATATTGACAGTCAAGCAGCAATTAAGGCAATAATCTCGCATAGCACAGCATCTAAATGCGAGTGTAACCAGACTCTGGAGAGAATCGGGACAGGGAGAAGCATACATCTATATTGGGTCCCAGGGCATATGGGAATAGATGGGAATGAAAAAGCGGACGACCTAGCTAAAAAGGGCGCATCCTTTGAAGCTTGCTCCGTAGATGTCCCAATTGGATTGGGGGAGATTAAGCGAAGTCGAGAGGTGCACATGATCGACCAAGCGGGAAAGGCGTGGGTTCAAGCGCGGGGCTGTAAAGTGTCGAAGATTATGTGTAGGTCTTACAACCTTAGACTAACACAGGACACTGCCTGCTGGCGTCACATGCCTTTAAACTAGGCTTGGTCAGTGATAGCAGATGTAGGAAGTGCGGGTTGGAGGAGGAAACGATCGAGCACGTTCTGTGCTCGTGCCCTGCACTTGCCAGGCTAAGACTCCAGCTATTAGGAGTGATACAGCTGTCAGATCTATAAGCAGCAAGTGGCTTAAGTCCTAGGAAGCTTCTAGTATTTGCCAAGAGGACGGAGTTATTTTATAACATAAGTCCTGGTTTTTGATAGGGTTTTTCAGTTTGGTCGTTAAAACAAACTTCTAGTAACACTACGGACTCAATGAGTCTATGTGAGGTCCTCATGGACCGGCCAGTTCAACCTACCTACCTACCTACATGTCATACAAACACATTGCAGGGTTTCCCACGGTTCATTTTCCTACATTGTTATTTTCCCTTATGTTGTCACCATAGCTCTCAACTGAGTATGTAATGTTCGGCTACACCCGAACTTAACCTTACTTACTTGTTTTTATTTTTTATTTATTTAATTCATTCAGTCTAAAAGTACATTCTTTCTTACAGCCTAGTTAAGAATAGAAAACAATTCAAGCTTAAACTTATATAAGCTGTTATTAAAATTAAGAACATTACTGAATCGATTTGCTAGATGTATAGTCCTAGTTATAGGTTCATTCATAGCATAATTCGTTTTATGAGTTATTTCGATGAATAATCTATTATGCCGAAGATCACGCAGTGGAATATATGGAATGAACAAATTAGATAAATCGGAGCAATTTATGCTCAAGTTTATTACATTATAGGCAAGCATTAGTGAGATACAAGTTCTTCTGTCGTGCAAAGCTTGAAGTGAAGCATCCGTAAAGCAATTTTCGTAAAAACTTTTTGAACTCTTTCAATTTTATAGGAGTTAGATTCATAAAAAGGATTCCATATTATTGAACAATATTCACGTCGACTTCTGACCAAGGAGATATAAAGTGCCTTCAACGTCATAGGGTCCTTAAAGTCACTGGTGTTTCATCTAATGAACCAACCATTGCAAAGGACTTTGCAACAATGAAGTCAATATGACTGGAAATAGAGAGTTTGGAGTCAGAAATGACACCCAAATCTTTAATCTTTTGACAACGATTAAGAGATTTAGCATTTAGTTTGTAGCATTTAGTTTGTAGTTAAAATATGTTGTCTTTTTGGAATAAGACACAACGCAGCATTTGTTTGTATTTAAAAATAAATTATTGTTTGCGCCCCAACCGGCAAAAGAGTCCAGATCAGATTGCAAGTTAGTCAGTCAGTGCTATTACGGATCGTCAGAAATAGTTTGACATCGTCCGCAAACATCAAACATTTTGCGAATTTGAATTGCTGGGGCAAATCATTTATGAAAATTTAGAATAATAGAGGACCACAATGGGTCCCCTGCAGAATACCTGACCAGGCGTTTATATGTAGAGATGACTTGTCGGCTCCAATTGCCACATAGAGCTTTCTGTTCGATAGAAAACTCGTGAAGAATTTCAACAAGTTTCCATTGATTCCATATTTGGCTAACTTGCGTACTAGGATAGCATGATCAACCTTGTCGAATGCTTTCGAGAAGTCAGCGTTCTTTAAAGCACCCACAATTTGATTAGTAACTAAAGCTAAATTTGTGGAAGTATACCTACCTGGGAAAAATCCATGCTGACACTCCACTACAGTCTTGCCTACGTAGTCGAACAATTTACGTTGAAGTACGTGGTCGAATATTTTTGACAAAGTACTCTGTTTAACAATCGGTCTGTAGTTGCAAATGTCATTGCGGTTACCAGACTTAAATATGGGAGTTATGGAGCATAATTTCCACGAGTCCATAAAATTCCGCTTCTCGAAGTCGTGCTTGAAGTTTGATCTTATTGCCGGCTGTATTCAATCCATGGTTCTCTAACTCCTTTTTCAGTTGCTGCATCAGTAATCCACTTAACTTTGCCATGTCCAAGTTGTATTCGAAATATTCGGAATTTATTCAGCAATTCCTCTTCTGACACCAATTTTAACGAATTCAGGGAAACCCGCTTATTGTACACCTTCTGCAAACGTTCGAATCGCTAAACTGTTGAATAAATAACTCCGATTTTCAATAATGCAAAATGGTCTTTATTAGACTAATTTGAAAAATAACACTTATACTTCACAACCAATAGCGTGCTTAAATCAAACTGATTACTGACTACTCAGCTTGCTCTGCCTTTATACTCTCTGTTGCTTGTCTAAATGTCTAGACGTTTCCTCTTTTAGACTCCTCTACCTGGTCACCTGCCATACGCGCTGTAGTTGTAGTGTGTAAATATGCATGTGGATATGTGAGTACTACTTCGGCTGATGATGACATACGTTTCTGAGTGTCTCTCTGCTGCTTGTATGTATGTGTTTAAATGATGATTAATGTGTTTATGTAGCTTGCTTTAAGGTTTTTGTTATTGTGCATTCATTTATTGATGTGAATATTCGTCACAGTATGTTAAGCAAAGTTATTAGAAGATTAAGACAAAAGGAGCATGTAATGTAATAGAGATGTTAAATAGATATAATTTTAGTGGTTAAGCATTATTATTGTAATATCGCAGCTTACCAGTGCGCGAACTAGTATAAAAGCGCGACAAATCGTTCAGTAGGTAGTTAACACTAGCTAGGCATAGTAGTTGGCTGGTTAAACTGGCCAGCGAATAGTACACCTGGGGGTTTCACCTCACGAGTACTTAGTAAGTATATTTGTTGGGCGGTTCTCACCCCCATTCAACCGGAAGGATTAGTGGGTGGTTTTCACCTCCGCTACCCTTTAATTAGCCAGGCTTAGACCTAAGAGAAAATAATAGTTTGAAAAAAATATACATACGTTTATAACTAGGTGCGTAACTCTATTACAGGGAACCCATGCTGAAACAGTATCCCATGCGCTGACTCAGGAAACAGCATCGCGTCTGTATAAGCCAGCTTTCAAAGCACGCCGTGTGGAAATAGAAAGGCCTAACTGGGTGAACACTATATTGGAGGCGCTGAAAGGATCGCAACAGCGGAGTGACAGAGTAATCAAATGCTTCAAATGGTTGCATCGGACAGGTTGTTCTGGGCTAGATCCCAAAATCCGACGTCGACGTAACTTTTATAATTCTTTTGTGGCTCCTTGCTGTTCACGCCCAAGGGAGTCCCGTAGTCCTAAGCGCCTAAGCGCCCCACTACCTTCCAGGAGTTAAATAAATAAAAAAAAAATGTTGTCTTTAGCTTTAACATTAAAGTACGTGTATTTAGAATATGATATGAAAAAGGCTACACTAAAAACTCATGCGCATGCGTCGGATTTTCTTTGCCATTTCATCTAAAACTTCATCAACGGTAACAATTTGATCACGGTGGATGCTTAGTGATGCACAGCCATTCAATTGATTTTCACTCATCGTGTTTCTCAATTAGTTTTTAATCAGCCTAAGAGTTGAAAAAGCTCTCGTTCGTTGCCGATGTTACTGGAAGCGTACACAAGATTTTCAACAACATGTGAGCATTAGTAAAAGCCACAGAATCGCATTCCTGTAATATTAATAATAGATAAATTGATAAAAAAAAAACACCGAAGTACCTCCTTCAGGAATAAGTAGAATTCATGCTTTTTGAGCCTATGCATGAGATCTTACGTATACGTATATAAAATTCAAAAGAAAGAAACTGATCGAAAAAAGTCATATCTACATGGAAAAAACACTAATGTGTTTTTTTTTTCATTTTAAAATGTGAAAAACACATTATTTTTTCATTTATCAAATAATTTGAATTTTACATTTTTGAAATGTGTTTTTGACATTTTCCAATGTCAAATTTGCATTATATTTCAAATAGGAAATATGTACTTCAAAAAATGCTGTAAATTTAACATTATTTAACTTTAAAATTTACATCAAAAATATGCTAGATTTACAGGACAAATAATGTAAACTTTGCATTTTTTTTTAATGTAAATTTCATATTCAAAATAATTTGAAGTTTACATGAAAAAATAAACGGAATGTTACATTTTAAATTTAAAAAACACATTAGTGTTTTTTCTGTGTAGCCCCGGACTGTGTTGTTAATGTACCAACTTACCTCCAACAAATCGTGAGCATTCCAGCTTTTTTCTGATTTTTGGGCATAAAGAGATTTCAGAAGGCATTGACAAAGTTTTATTTCAGACATGCCAATATTTTCATTACCACGACAATGCAAAACTTTTGCATATCGAGAAATAAAAATTTTGCTTGAACGTCGTTGACATCATTTGAAAGCAATGCGTCAAAAGACATCAGAAGTTCTTTGTGGTTCAAAAATCGTAATTCCAAATTCTGAATTGCTGAGTCTAGAAATGGGATAAAAATGTTTATACGGTAGTGATCCCCCGCCTTTGTTTGAGCACTTTTTCTAGGCAAAATAATAGGGATTTCATTAGAAGCGCAAACTACTTCAACTGTCTGGAACATATTCTTGAACATCTCGCCAGCTGATCTACGCATATCTTTGAGCTCTTCGTGTACTAAATCGCAAAGTCGTATGGCTTTTTTCATTTCGATTTTCTTATCTTGAAGTTGCTGATTCAACGGCAGAGTAACGGACAAAATCGCGGTGCTGACAACAATTGAAGTTTGAAATTCTGCAGATTTTATAGCTTTCAATAACTGATATGCCGTTGAAGAAGTCACGCTATCTTTCCATGCAGATGCAATTTCAAGTGCTTCTAAGGCTGCGCCTTGCAGTTGTTGATAAGTTGCAACGGATTCCCCTCTACTAGCCTATCTTGTAGGGCATACATTTTTCAATTTTTTTTCGCATAATGGGGCAAGGATATTTTTCAATACATTCTTGCAAAAGAATTTGCCGTTTCGGCGTATTGAAAAAGTTATAGATCATCTTTAATATGCAAAAAACGTTACGTATGTAGCTGATATTACACGAATCTGCGATTGCTAAATTTAAGGAGTGCGCAGCACAGTGAACGTAGATGGCAAAGGGAAATTCGCCTGCGATACAGGCTTGTGCTCCTTGCAAATGCCCACTCATTGACTTTGCACCATCGTATCCTTGACCGAATAAAAAGTCACAGTTTATGACCATTTTTTTGTGGTTTGTCAATATAGATGATGGCCAAACTTTTCCCAGTTATTTCAGATACGGGAACGAATGCCAAGAATTCTTTTTTAATTTTTGAAGGGCTAGAATTTGGAACATAACGTACACATAATGATAATTGTTCGACACCTGAAAACACACAAGCTAGTATATTTTCACGATAAAACGTTTTTAACAAATAATTCTTTGAACCTAATATGTCTGCGCTTTCATCAGCTAGTACGGAAAATCCTTTACTTTAATTCACTTCTCCAACTATTCCGTGCAATATTATTTCATGGCAAGCATCGATTACTTCGTTTTGAATTGTTGGGCTGAGATAAGATGCATTTTTCTAAATGATTCCATAATTCCTGTACAGTCTCGCTAAGCATTCATAATATTATACGAAAATTTCCATCGTTTTCAGCAACTTCTGCAGAATCTGCAGATACTTCTAATGAACCCCAGTCTTTCTTTCCCTTCAAGGCCATATTTTTACGCCCACACAACATTACAACTTTTATTATAGGAGTAAATTTTTTCCGATTTTCTGTTATTTTTTACCAAGACCTTCATTCAATTGTTGTGTGATTGGCACTGTAAGGTGTTTTGTAATGCTCACACGTTCGTTGTGATTTAAAATTGTGTTATGATGATATTGCAAACCTGAATGATTTTCAAATGTTTCTAGGGCCTTTTTCCAGTTTGAAAAAGATTTGCAGACAAGCTGACCTGCAAAATATTTAAAAAATCTTTTTCGTTTTGTGCGTTCGAGTTTATCACTTTTCAGGAGAAATAAATATAAATACATTTAAATAAAGCCCAGTCGGTTGGTGGTAAAAAACGCCCTATGTTTGCAATGACATGCACACTGACATTATAATATATATATATATATATAAAATATATTTTTGATTTGTTCGATGAGGGAAATCAAAAGTTAATATTTTACTTATTTGAAATCGGGCTTCAAATCTAAAGTGATTCTAAATAACTCTCTGTTGTTTTGCATAACTTTGCAAATAAAATGTTACAGCCTACGAATAATTAAAAGTGGCAACTTACCGAGATGTTGGGAGCCAGAACCGCCAGTTTTTACGCTTAAAAACGCGCAATACTTACAAAAAGCACCATTTTGGTCAGTTGAGTATGCAAGCCAATTCCATCTGCTCAACCACGAATATTGAAACTTCAATTTCCTTTTTCCACTCATAGGAAAAGGAAAGCTTGGTGTCGGTGTGTTGTGTAACCGCTGTTCGTGGGCGAGAAGTCATGGCGGGCCAGGCATGCTGGAAGCCCGGGCTAAGCTCGTCGCTGGTCGTGGTTCTTGCCGCAAATTCTCACACACAGCTACACAGATAAAGAAAGGTTCATGCCTGTGATTGCGGACAGGAAAAAGGAAAGATACAAGCGGGAGGAAACAGTCCTGTCAGTTGGAGCCGACCCACCCATTTAGTCCGCAACACGCGAACTACCTTTGAATGCTACTGGGCTCCGACAATTGAAGTAGCATTCCCTATTACTGACAGTAGTCCGTCGGTCTTAGCGTCAAGTCATGTCCGTCAGTCAATCTATGGATCAAGCACTTAGAAACCAATCATTATCCTGGAGAACAACACCCACTCCAAAATAAAATGTATTTAGCCTTCCATTTCAAAGAACTACTAGCCCGATAAATTTAATTTCACTCAAATCAGTTTATTAACAAATTCTCTTAATAATAACAAATGAAAAATCCTTGGATTTAATAATAAAAAGATTAAGAATAAAAAAGGAATATGCGTAAAATAAATTCAATTCTATACAATATTTGGATTTTCTTTTCCCCCTCTTTTTCTTGTTGTAAATAAAAAAAAATTTAACACAAAAATAAATCAATGTAAAAAAAATTAAATATGCAATAATATAAACCTCATTTCAATGAAAAAAATGACAATAAATATATAAAGAAAAATTTCAATTCAATACAATAAACCCCCTTTTTTTAGTTTTTTCTTTCTTTGTTGTAAATTAAAAATAAAACAAAAATAAATCAACGTAGAAAAAAATAAAACATGGGATAATATAAATTTCAATTCAATTTAGAATAAATCGTAATACAAAATAATGTAACGAATTTATTGCAATTCCCCTTATTTGCAATCTTCTGCCAACGTTCGTATCGCTAAATTGTTGAATAAATAACTCCAATATTGAATAATGAAAAAATTGCCCTTATTAAAGTACTTCACAATAACACTCATACTTTGCAACTAATAGCTTGCTTAATAACCAAACTGATAGCTTAAATGAAACTGACTTTCAAAATAATACTGCTATGGCTCGCTAGATAGCGTATTAATCGAAACTGCTTGATAGCTCAAATCAAACTGAATTCCAGCGCCTCTACATTTGCTGCCTCTTATACTCTCTGATTTCAACGTTCGCATCTTCTAGGCGCTTCCATTTCCAGAATCTACTAGATGCCATCAGCTCTCAAACTTCTCAGCTGTAACTACAATTGCACGATTTTATAGCTTCTCTCATTGCATACTTTCAGGAGTATCTCAGATATATGCATGTGTTTGTGCATTGATTCTCCGCTGCTCGTATACGTACATGGTGCATATGTGTAGACCCAATTATTGTTTCGTTTATGTAGATACATAATGATTGATCTATGGATGTGCATGATATCACTGTTTAGCATCGGTTTAGAGATAGCAGCATCCCTTAGTTCTGCTATATTCGTAACAATAATAAAAGGAACAAAAAAAAGTAATGTACTAACTCTGGTTCAAAAAAAAAAAAAAAAAATTATTTGATTCCGTAAGGTATTCAGCCAAAGCAGAAAAAAATCGAATGCTATAAAAAAATTAAGACCGAACGCATGTAGGTGTATACAAATATACGTGGATATGTTTATTAGTTAACATTCACTAACTTGTTGGCTTCAGCGTTGATGTTGGCGCCAGCATACAATCGGGAAACCTAAGTTGGGGGTGGAGAAATAAGCCTAGAAAGAATCTAACCGATATCTGTGTGGCCGCTAGCCTTCTTTTCAGGCGATACCAAACGGAAACCACAAAACCCTGAATAACAGTCAAAACCTAATGTTCACGAAACTTAAGTTCATTTACATAGGTATGCATATACATACATACGTATGTACATATATACATACATAGTATCCAATCATACCAGCATATGTACACAGCTTAGTGTAGTTTGTCAAAACAAAACGATAAGATCGCCAAAAAAATGAGAAAGAAACGCAAAAGAAACGCAAAATAAATAATTATGCGAAATGCATAAGAAACAAAGCGACTTAGGCAAGTCGAGAAAAAAATAAAAAAAAGGACTAAGAGAAAAAACTTTTAATTTCTAGAGAGTATTAATGCTAGTTGGTGAACATATTGAAAAAAAAAAAACACGATGTTATCGCCTGCGTGGTTTTTCTCAGCTGCTGCTCTCGGTCATCTCCACTCTCGCACAGCAGCACTCTCTCTCCGAAGTTCTCTCCGTATTTGTTACTTGGTCAGCTCTGTCTAAGCGATCCAAATGTTCCGACGTTCCTGCCTTATTATGTAGTTTCTATTTCTTTGCTTCCTTTAATGCAATTTAGGTCACTGATCTCTTTCCGGTTCAACCACGGAAACAGCTGCTAACGGTAGATTATATGACCAGCTATGCCGGTATACCGTTGGCCTACATAAAAAAAATCTACAGTTTGGGTGTTGTTGTTGTTGCTGGGTACAACACGGTTCTTTTGCATGTCTATTGGTTGTGGGCGGCGCTATGTATGCTGGGGTTGTTGTTGTTATTCTCAGATTGCTGGAAACTCCAAGTTTTTAAACAAACCGAGATTCAGCCTTTTTGCCTCCCGCTGACAGGAATCTGCGAAATAAACAAATGCACAAACAATGCAAGTTAAGTAATGTGAAATGCATATGCGTATGTACATACATCTACAGGTATAGCTTAAACACATTCGAATACATACCTATGTATGTATGTCTATTTCATGCATTTTAAAGTGTGGTTAGATTTTATTTAAAATTTGTGATATTTTCGATTTTGAAAATAAATTTCGATTTAGCTAATTTTCACTAACTTAAATTTCACTTCTAAGCTATCTTGCCAAAACCGCGTATGTTTAAAATTTGTGATATTTTCGAATTCGCAAATAAATTTCGATTTGGCCAATTTTCACTAACTTAAATTTCACCTCTTGCTATCTTGCCAGGACTGCGTATGTATTTTGTGTTTATTTTTCTTTTCTTTTCTATCATTCTAATTAACATTCCTAGCAATTTTTTATTTTTTTATTTTACAATTACCTACACTTGAATTTACACTTTATTTTTAAATAGCAGGAAGTCACTCTATAGAAAAAAACTTAACTCGGTTTTTCTTTGACGGGATATTGCTGGACAAAAATATATGTTGTTGAAAGTTTTTCTTTTTTTTTCTTTGTTGGTTTTAACGTATCGGTCCGTTCACCGTTTACTTGTTGCACTGTAAAAATTTCTTTTTCTAGAAAATATATGATTTTTTCTTTTTTCTTATTGTCACTTTACAACTCTTATTTTTTTAGTTAATTTTATTTTTTCCTACTGTAAGTCTTATTACAGTTTTTTTTTCTCTTTCACTAAACTTTTACTTATTTTAATTTTTGTTTGCGACGCGCACTACGAACCGCATTAAATTGTGAAAACCTTGACACTAAATTCTTTTTGCTTCCGATGGCTATCAGGAGCCGATGGCTATCGGCGATCACACCGCCTGGTGTCGCGATGTAGTTCACTCAAACTGCCAGCTAATATCGTAACTACGCCTGCGCGTCGAGCTACCAATCCACGCTTACACATACACCTATACACACGCTTTCACTCAGATGGTTGATTTGAGGATAACATAAACACACACAACAGAAGGATCGGATTCGAAGTTGCATCCAAATCCGTATCTATAACAATGAAATAGGTTAAAGAAAAAAAAATAAATGTAAGGCGCGATAACCTCCGAAGAGATCTAAGGCCGAGATTCTGTTCCAATTTGCGTCGTGTCCTATTGATTTTCCCTACAAATCGGCCGGACGGGACCTACATGTTTTATGCCGACTCCGAACGACATCTGCAAGGCAGATGAGTTTTCACAGAGAGCTTTTCATGACAGAAATACACCCGGAGCTCTTGCCAAACACTGCCGCGGTGCGACCCCGCTTGGAAAAATTTTCTTCTAATTGAAAAACCTAATTTCTAAAATTTTGATGTTGCTTTGCCCGGGGTGTGAACCCAGGGCATACGGTGTTGTAGGCGGAGCACGCTACCATCACACCACGGTGGCCGCCAATAGGTTAGGTTGGAATTAAAAAAAAAAAAAAACAAGTAAGGACGGGACTGTCTTCGGCAGTACCGAAGACTTCATACCTTTCATGAATGGGGCTGAACAATAATCTTATCCCGTTCATAATCTCCAAATAATCGAATGTATAAGATAAGAAATACATATATAGTGAAAAAATCTACATACCTAAACGATTTTTAAGATAAATATAAAATAAAAAATGGCAGAAAAACCCCCTTATCTGAACGATCGTTATGGGATATATATTATATATAGCTCCGATCGAAATGATTTTTACAGGAAATCTTCTATGATATATTAGAATATATCACCAAGTTTCACGTTTTTATATTCCAAACTAAGAGAGAATGGCCAAAAATCTTTCTATCTGAACGATTGGTTGTATGGGATAGGTATATACTATATACATATAGCTCCGATCAAAGTGATTTTTTCAGGAAATCTTCTATGATATATTAGAATAAATATCACCAAGTTTAACGTTTTTATATTGGAAATTAAGGGAGAAATTGCCAAAAATCTTTCTATCTAAATGATCGGTTGTATGGGATATATACTATATATAGCTCCGATCAAAGTGATTTTTTCAGAAAATGTTCTATGATATATTAAAATATATATCACCAAGTTTCACGTTTATGCTTTCTAAATTGCGGCAGGAATGACCAAAATCGTCTTATCTGAACGATCGGTTGTATGGGAGATATATGTTATAGTGGTGCGATCCTACCGGCTCCGAAAAATGTCTAATATAATACAAAAATACATCCTTGTGCCAAATTTCATAGAGATATCTCAAAATTTGAGGGACTAGTTTGCGTTCAAACAGACAGACGGACGGACAGACGGACATGGCTATATCAACTCAGTTCGTCGCCCTGATCAATTCGATATACTTAATGGTGAGTCTATCTTCTATATTTCTCAAAGTTACAAACATCGGACCAAAGTTAATATACCATTTCATGTTTATGAAAGGTATAAAAATAAAAGGCAGTGCGATTCATAAACAAGTTAAAATAAATAAAACATAATTACGTCAATTATAATAATTATTGCACTCTAAATAATTAATGGAACACGATGTGCCTACTTACTTGAGTCCTGCCGCGCACGTTTTTCCGGGGGCGATTGTAACCATTTTAATAATCTCATTTTAAGTCAAGTTGAACTTTAAGCTTAAATTAAACTTTTAGTTTTTTTTTAATTAGATAACCACAACTCGAAAGATAAAAATTTATTCTGATCGTCTCTTATTTCACAAAATTACTTCAAAGCTATTTAGATTAACTTATTTAATAAATTTCTGAAAATCATAGAGCATAATTCGAAAGAATCGTTGGCCAAATTATACTGAAACCAGCAATACGGACATATTTGCATGTTGCTGCATTCAAATGACACAGTGACAAAATTAAAGCGAAAACACTTGCTCGCATATACATACATATTAGGCCGGGTCGATTTGTGGGGAGGCAAAAAAATTGCTCTATGAAAATCATATTCTAGGGATCAAAATAAGAAACTTTGCCAAAGGAACCATACCTCTAAAACGAATTCTGATGTCCCAAATTTGGGTCCAAATTTTGGGTAGGGGCAAATTTTCAAAAATCCCACATTGACCCATTTAGAGTGCTCCAATCGAGTCCAAATGTATGACCGACCCCCACTAACTTTGGAGGCCCGACCCATCGATGCCAGTGGCACACCCCCTGGAACCCCCCTGGGGGTTCACCATACAAACATTTAAAAAATCGCCGATTTTGCACTTTACATGAAAAAATCAGCGAAATGCCTATGTTTTTTCTTTTTGGAGTTTATTTTTCTCTTTAGAAATTTATTTTGTCAGAACATATGTAAATGAAGAAATGAATTTAACTTAGTAATAGGAAAGAAATTTAAAAAAATTATTAGAAATTAGCGTTTTTACAACCCTTTTAAAACCAAGGCCTCACTGTGATGCATTTGGATGTCGTAAACATAGTTGTGTGGGTTTTTATTCAACCGTTTTAAAAAAAGAAGGTATCACTGTGACACAATTGCAGATCGTAAAATTGCTTGTGTTGTTTTTTTCAAGCCACCACAAGACACAGCAGGTAGAATTGAAAAAACCATTTCATTCCTATTACCTCGTCTCGTAGACCATATATAACGCAACAGTTTTTGTGAATGCATTAAGTCGTTGTGAAGAACTCAAAGTGTGAAGGGCTAATTTCAGATAAAAAAATATTTCAAAAAAAAATAATAAGTGAAGTGACCATTCCAAATCAAAAATTTTACATGAATCCACCATCCTCTACAGCGCAAAATGAAGCAACTACATCAACAACTATCGAAAACCCAATGAGTCATATACCCAAGCATGATGTTACTGTTTTTGGTTTGTCTACTGATTTAACTGATCTTAATTTCCCAACCCATCTGGATATCTTGAGATATTATTTTTACTTAAGCGAACGTGCTAATACAGAACAAAAAAAGGTTTCCCATAAATCATTCACTATTCAAGTACAAGATAAGTTGATTGGTATTTGGGAAAAACTTGGTATGGAAATAATGCTGAAAAAAAGTGTATTTAATAAATTGCTTGACAAGTATCAAGAGCAAATCAAGAGAAGAAACAACACCCAACAATTTACAGAGTATGTAAAATCTCTGGAAACAATTTTTTACTTGTGAAACTCTTCCTGTAAATTATTGCTATCACTCATTTATTATAATTGTCAACCATTTTTAATTATTTTATTATTATATATTTTCAAGTGGTGGACGGCTTCCAGAAAATTGAGTTGCAAAATATGCCCCCTGCTCCAGAAAAAATTGAATTTTCCACCGTTTCGAAGTACTTATACGGCGTGGTTCCGGTGGATCTGGCTAACATCAAACCAGGGAAAATTGTACATTCTCGGTGGCTCACCAAGGCCGCTGGATTATTGCGATTATATGTGACAACGGAAAATCCAGATGCAAATTTAAGAATTCTGGTTGAATTTATAATTAAATGTTATGTTCCAATGTACTTCAATATCAAGTATTACAGCTCTGTCGTGTACGGCAGTGCATTATTTTTCAAGTTCATTGGTTGGTCACGATTTCTAGAACCTCGTTTACGCAAAATTGTCAATCAAGTAATTAAAGATAATTCATATTATGCGCATTCGGAAAATATCTTGTTATCAATGTTGTTTGATGATAGCAAAGAAAATCGCGACTGTGCCATCAAGAAAATTCTACGCTATCGAACCGATGTTGACGAGCCAATGGAACTTAGAGTTTAATACGAGATATAAACTTTAATTGCACAAGTTATATGGAAATTATCAATTTGAATGGTATAAATATCGTATTTGAACACCATTCACGCGAAGCATTCCGTACGATACATTTAAAGAATATTTAAATCAAGATGATCCACAGTTTAATGATCCAAAAATTCCATCACACATACAAGGAACGGAACGACATGTTCAATTGCTAGCTAGCGTTTCCAAACGGGTTATACCGGAAAATGTAGAGGCTGTTATGGCGACGACATTAGAGAGCCGTGCGAAATTGCCCAGACTTGAAAGAAAAAAAGACTTCAAACAATAATTTTTTTTAGTTTCTTTTATATAACTCACTTAAATTAATTTTTTCATTTATATATGTTCTGACTAAATAAATTTCTTAAGAGAAAAAATAGATATTATTATAAATAAATAATAAATATTATTATAAATAAATAAATAAAAATAAAGAAAAAACATAGCCATTTAGCTGATTTTTTCATGTAAAGTGCAAAACCGGCGATTTTTTGAAATGTTTGTACGGTGAACCCGCAGGGGGGTTCCAGGGGGTGTGCCACTGGCATCGGTGGGTCGGGCCTCCAAAGTTAGTTGGGGTCGGTCATACATTTGGACTCGATTGGAGCACTCTAAATGGGTCAAATTGGGATTTTTCAAAATTTGCCCCTACCCAAAAGTTCGACCCAAATTGGGGGACATCAGAATTTGTTTTAGAGGTATGGTTCCTTCGGCAAAGTTTCTTATTTTGATCCCTAGAATACGATTTTCACAGAGCAATGAGCGATTTTTAAATCGACCCGCCCTAATACATATGTATCAGAAAACTGCAAAAATCACAATTTTCTTGATTAAACAAAAACTAAAACTTGCATTCACATTCAATTATGCGAATAAACTCATAAATGAATAAACTCAGCATCTGTCTTTACTAGACTCCGTTAGCATGATTGCGATCGAATGACCGAACAGGTTTTGCCTACCATTGTATTGATCAAACGAAGGCAAGCGGAGAATAAAATCAAAGCACGAGAATTTGTATCGTTTAGTTCGGCAAACAAACAGAATCGTAAGCAATATTTATATGTAGCTTGTCGCCGTGACGTAAGGGGAGAAGAATTATGCAAATATTCAGACGCATGGATTTTTCATATTTGCCTTTTCATTCCGTAGAATGTAATCGCTGTTGAGGCAAACGAGCAAACGCCTGAGTTGATTATATTCACGCATGCAATATTTTGGGTGATTTTAAATCAATGTCAATTATGCAAGTTGGATCATTGAACACGATCATGTTGCCAAATGTAATCGAACGTTGTTGTGTTCGATTTTTGCTGTTCTCTGATATGTATGTAGATGATCGTTAGGCAAATTTACAAGGAAACTTCTTTATGAATTATTATGAAACAGAATATTATTAAAATATAAGTGTTCACTTCGTACATACTTATGCTTGCATATTAAAAATATAATATCACCAACAAAGTAAATACGTAGCAGAATTATAAAGAAATTTATTAACATAGAAATAAACACATCAAGTATTTGAATTGTAACGACCTAAAAAATCAAATGATCCTGAGGCAAGCGGGGTTTAAACCCCCAAAACCCCCCGCCACTACGCCCCTGGTTTGCGACATCCGCCCAATGCAGCTCCTGCCTTGGATGGTGCCACCTTCCTAGATGTTCTGGTCTCCGCGTCTGCTACCCCTATGACGAGCATCACAATGATAGTAGCCTCTCGACGTAATATGCGAAAATCACAGGGCGATATCATTATCGCAACATCAATCATAATTGAGTGTTGCAGATCAACATGTTTGTTGTGCTGTATCGCACATTGGTTCGAGCAGTTCGACACGACCAATACCCAGTGCAACAACATAAAAATATATTTAGCGTCGATGTGCTCTGACGAACCAACAGAGTTATATGCTTGTGAGCGGGCGAGCATAACTTAAAAGCCCAGGAAAGGCAATCACCAACATACCCACTTGATATTGTACAATTTTAGGTACACATATATGTATATATATGTAGATTGGAATTAGTGAGCATGCACTAATACTTAGGATGCGCACATGCGCATAACGAAGGTGGCGCTCAACTAGTGGAACAGAGAACTACTAGATGATGTTAAGGCACAAATCATACTTACGTACCATGCAGAAAATCCATATATGCAAACTATCGCACAACCAGTATGAATGCTATGCCAAACTATTCTTCATCTGTCCCTTTTTTCTTTGTTCTTTTTTTTACAAGAAACTGGTAGATTTTTTTTGCTCTATTCGAGGTATAGTAGATTTCGATCATATAAACACAGTCCCAAACCGGATCGGATTACCAAGAATAATCTCCGTCCTTATTTAAGGTGAAATAGCCTAGCTACGCCAAGGAAAGAGGGCGAAGCACCTGACACAGAAAGTACCAAGTTCGAACCTTAAGAGTAGGAAATGGGGAAATATAAAATGGTAGAGTTGGTTGTTTGCTATTCAACGATAGACAGTTACTTAGAAGATTTATTTATAGTTGACGCAATTTTCACTAAATTTTTTGGACTAGTACGAATTTATGCCGGTATATTCCTGTTTTTTGTCAAGAAAATTTGGATGCGTGACCATAACGTTATTTCTCATCTCTCGCTACGAGTAAAGAAGTCATTGTCTGATCTGACTGTACAAAAGTATATCAAGAAGAAAAGAAAAAACAATGTCTAACGGGAAGATCAGGTGATTATTCCGTTTGACCTATATTGAAGGAGAGAAGATATGGAAAACTGGAAAACTCCCGGTAGAAGCAGAGGCTTTGAACGCGTAGGCAAGAAACTAACAAAGTCAGTTTTTGAGGAGACATCGGAAAGACCACCACGGAAGGCGAAAAACGTCGGACCCAAACCCGCGTGCGTTGGCACTAAAATCCCCGAGTATAAAAAAACATGAAAAGCTCATGTTGGGGGGCAATCGTGAGAATTTTTCAAAATTATTTTTAAAGATTAAATATAAATCAAATAAGTGTTATTATTACTGCATTCATTTGTGCGGATAATAATATTTCTTGAAAACTTTTTGAATATGGCCAAAAGTAGTTTAAAACCAGAGGAAACTCTTTGAACATTTGGAGCATCGAGAAGTTGAGCCGTCTTGAATAGAACAATTATCTTCGTAGATATGTAAATTCGTATGATCCCAATACCGGCTAAGGCTGGAGTTACGAATGCAATATATACATCTGTGCCTACATAAATTTGTTTTCAAAGCAATGCTTACTGTTCTGAAAAAAAAAATAATTTGAAGCACGAAATGGCAAACAAAAATTAAAATTTACAAGCTCTAAACTTAAACCGAAAGGAAAGGTGAAAAGTGTGTAGGAATGATGGAAAATGACGGCCAATAAAAACCGTGATTCATCAAATAAAAATGTTTAAAGAGGCTAATGTGCCCAACTAAATTTAGAAATGTCAACGAAAAATAAGAAAAAAAATCATCCCGCGGGTGAAGGAGTAGCTGTAACCTTGGTCCATACTCAGACGCCGAAATTTCCCAACAAACGTCGAGACGGTCGACTTAAGGGATTCCTGGAAATTTAGCTTTAGAGTTAAATAATTTATAAAGATATTTTTTTTTTCTAATTTTTCTTATGAAAAATAGCTAGTGAAAATTAGTTGCGTAAATAGATTAATTAGGGATGTAACTAGTTTCTTGTTCATTCTTACGATCACTCAGTGATAGTTTCATTTTGTAATTATTATAATTTAAAAAGAAAATTTGTGTACCATAAAACAAGGAGTTAAGGTAATAATCTCGTCGATTTAAGTTTCCCGTAATTTTGGTTTATTTATATGGTTGGGAATTCCGACAAAGTTCACAAACTCGCATTTTCGGTATAAAATTTTAAGAGTTAATCTCGTAGGTAATACCGAAAATGGGCTCGCCCTCTTAAGTTCGTTAGTACATTTTTTTTTTGTATAATTAAAACCATTCGATTTACTAGTTATGCCAAAATATTATTTTCAAAAATAATTGTAGCACTAGCAGACATGGTCGCTAGACATCATACATCGAACTTACAACATTCCCGTCATCGTCGCTGAGCTCTCCGTCGCATGGAGATCAAGTAAGTAAAAAAAAAAATATACTTCAATTACATACATATTGTATTTTTTTTTAGTAGAAACATTTGTCGACGTGCTAGACTTGGCAAATATTTTTCGTTTTATTGGTAATAATTAGGTGAAAATATCCCTTTTTGCCTTTACATTTTGAACCGCGATTTGAAATCTAAATTTGATTGCGTTTGAACCATGGCGGAACGATACAAGGTGGCAGCATGGTGACATACCTACAAACATAAATAAAAATTCCATGTACTTTGTTTTTGTAAATTGGATGGACAAATGTCAAAATCGTACTGCGCCGGAAGTTGATGCAGGAAATCAAATAAAAAAAGTTTATAATCAGCTGTCCCATGCTGCCACCTTGTATCGTTCCGCCATGGTTTGAACATAATAGTTAACACACTCACAACCTGTGTCATTACCGTGGACGAGTGCGTTTCTTAAGTAATTTCGTTTGCATATTTTCTCTTTGGGACAAGTTCGTGTCTTTAGTCGTTACGTATATTTATTTTACTTGATCGCAAAAATCGAGTTGATAACTCAAAACAAAGCCCATATATTGACGGGATTTGCGAATAATAGGATTTCCCAAGTAAACTTACGAATGTTTGAAATTAATATTTATATAATTAGGTATAAAGATAAAGCTATTATATTATATACAGCTCGTATATTCGAATAATAAATATATCGATTTATTAGATATCTTTTAGTCTTAGGTAGTATTAATTGGCTTTTGAATAATTTGTTAAAAATATCAAAAAACTGAGAATAGGATGGATTTATTTTTTGTTATATTCTTACATACAAATTAGCTGATCTAATAATGTTAGTTATTACTTTTATTTCAATAAATGTATGAAATTATAGTAGTCTAAAAGAAAAAAATGGACTTCAAATTCTCTAATTTGGATGGCGAAATGTAGGGAAAGGTTAGTATACCAGGTTTAAGTATTTTTCTTGGCTTGATGTACATAAAGTCAAGGTACATTAACAGGTTGGGTGGGTAGAGACCAGGAGGAAAAATTCCATCTTCCCAATCCCTCCACCGTTGGTTGATTCCGTTATTTGTTATACATTTTTTTATTTCGCTGCTTGAGTTTCGCTGGGTTTTTTTTTTTTGTGTTGTACTTTTATCTCCGTTCATGAGGTAAAGAGTGTTAAATACCCTGCATACAGATTTTGTTTCGTACGAATTTCGCTGTATGTGACCGAGACAAGCCCACTCCCACCTGACTCGGAAGCATGCGCCTGACCCTTTTTCAGTAGTAAACGGCAGCATTCGGGAGAAGTTCGTTACATCCTCCGACGGGTTTTATAGCGCCGTGTAGCCAGGCCGCAAACCCAAACACACCGGGTAACCCAATGCTTACCCAAAGACGTCCAGTACCAGGGCCAAAACAGCGGTTGCGTGCTAGCCTTTTACCTACCAGGCGCAGTCACTTACTCCCAGAGTGATGACGTCTCCCCCGTTGCACTTCAGAATTCTGCAGTTAAACTGTATTGGAATAACTGGGAAGATCAGGGATATAATGAATTTCATGAAGCGGCACAATATCCGCATTGCTGCGGTTCAAGAGACTAAACTCACAGCATGATCTGCTCTGCGGATTTGTTCTAGGTATAATGTCCACAGAAAAGATCGCGAGAGCGGAAATGGAGGTGGCCACGCGTTTATCATACACCACTCTGTGCAATATCATTTATTTGATCCCGACATCGGCCGCAGGGACAGTGTCATAGAACGTCAAGGCTTATCTGTCCGGTCAGGCGATGCAAACCTAGAGATCATCAACATCTACATCCCTCATGCCAACTGCTGCCCCAGTGGATACCGCCGTTGTTGGAGAACATCAACCATATGTATTTCTCATATTTCATATATAATATTACTACTATTATCGTACACTGCATATGTCCATATTTCATTTCGCTTTTGTATTTCATCTTTATAACTCGCATGTAATTACTAACTTGTATCAAATGAATTCATAATCACAAGTGAAAGAATTGTATTAACGAGTTTCTTGATGTAACCAAATTTTTATAAACGTATATCTGCACTCTATACATACCTTAAGTATTAAATTTTATACTTTTATATTTTATATGAATGCATCTCTGCATAGTTACACTTACTTATACATTCATTCTCATGCAAATTTAAACACTCATTTTCTCATTTGAATTATATGTATTGATTTATTGAATTCGCTTTATGCTCATCAATCACAAATACACATATAGATGCACTTATTACTGTCTTTATATTTAACCTATGTACATACATATTCATATGAACATATGCAAAAAAACAAATGTTTGCTGGTAAGCTTCTAATTTGAATAAAATGAATGAGTATATGTTAAACCACCCACGCGGCACATTGATTTGATTGCGACGGCAATTTGATAGTGACAGTTTTTTTTTGTCTAGTTGCATAAACGAGTGTAAAAATATTTTGGCGACCGTGACAGGACTGTACAGTCCTAGTTTTTATAAAGAAAATACAAAGTGAAAGTGCCGTGCTTTAATAAAAACAAAAACAATAAATCGTTAAATTTATACGCATTGCTGCGGCAAAAACAAAATTATTAAATTTCTAATCACTGCTGCGTGGGTGTAACAAATAAATAAATAAAACATATAATAGTGATACTGTTGCTGGTTGCGGTGAAAAATAGATGCAGACTTGGTGGTACATGTGGAGTTGTTGTTGATTGCCTGGTCGACTCCTGCTGCTGAAAACAATTGAGTTGGGTTCAAGCTGGTTCATACGGCTGTTGCTGATTGCTGGGATTGGTGATCCGAATTGGCTGGTGTGGTGGCTTGTGGCCAAATTGTGGTGCATCTGTTGTTGCAGTTGGTTGGTGAACACGTAAGAAATGTGCATAGGTTTGGATTAGGTATGTAAATTTGAAACTTAAAATATATTGCGGGCGTTAAAACAGAAAAATAAAGAATAAAGACGAAATTTCAAAGTTAAAAAAAAAATGTGAGTAACGGATTCATTAGGAAAAGGTCATAATAAAGACGGTGCATAAAAAGGGAAAATTAGTGGATTCTTCTAGAAACCCAAAAGGCCGAGCCATTAAAAATAGCGGCAGTTTTGTATATAGGTCCCGGTAACTTTTATATAACGCCACCAAAGAGTTAGCAACAGGTATACAAGAGAGCAGGAATGTATATATATATAAAGAGCGGTAAATGTATAAGGGCTGACTATGTAAAGAACGCATGATATTGCGGTGTTCAAAATTTGCACATATAATTTCAAAGGTGTGCCTTAAAGTAGTATATGTACATATACATATACATAAATATATGTTTTTCAATAAAGACGAGTTAGCGGGATCATACGATTTTAATAAATATATGAGACTAATATGGTACTGTGAATGAAATTATGCTAGCAGTAAAACCCAATATTGAGTTGGTATACTAATGTGGCATTAGGGTGGTCATATATTTAACAAAATTGATTTTCAACTTCGATAAGTTGACAATGCGCTAATATTAGCATTCAATTAATAATTTGATGGTTTAAAATTGAGTTATTGGAACCCAATTTTTACATCGGAAATTCTTGAGCAGAGTTGCTACTAAATTAAATCGAAAATTTGTTGATATTTTCGAGCCAAAGGTTTATTGCAAACCTTTTCATAAATTTGAGAATAAATCGAAACCAAATCAAACCGAAAAGTAAATTTCATACAGTTCGGGCTGGGTGTGGGACAAGGGTATATTGAATCCCTGTTCAATTGTTGCTTGTTTGTACATTTCGTTTATTACATTAAAGTCACTTTGCTCAAAATGCCTCTTTCAAGCGATAACGCCGGTGATTCAGTAGCCAATTCTCTTGCTACTCTGAAACAACAGCGTGCTTCTTCTCGCAAAAATATAACTCGCATCAAGAATCTTCTTGATGATTCTTCAGCTGCTTCGAACCCAATAGACCTTGAATGTAGGTTAGACATTCTAAACTCGTATATGAAGCAAGTTATGGCATATCAAACGGAGATAGAAAAAATTGACTCTGAAGATGAGAAACGAGGTGAAATTGAGGAATTATGTGTTTCGGAAAAATCCAAGTTGCTTTCGTTGTTGGGTAGAAACAGATTACATGATAACACAGCACTGGAAACTACGTTTAGTGCTACAATTGCACCCATAAATCGCTTGCCAAATTTAAAATTGCCAAATTTCAACGGCAAATATGCGGACTATCAAAATTTTATTGGAAC
Source organism: Eurosta solidaginis (assembly GCF_040869045.1). NCBI lineage: Eukaryota > Metazoa > Arthropoda > Insecta > Diptera > Tephritidae > Eurosta > Eurosta solidaginis. The sequence goes on along the minus strand of NC_090320.1, from coordinate 139,553,520 downwards.
TTTTACAACTTTGGTTCATGATAAAACGTCCCTCTCGAATATTGAAAAGTTTAACCATTTATTGAGCAGTTTATCTGGTGAAGCTCTACATACAGTAAAATCGTTTCAGATTACTGCCGAAAATTACCCGAAAGCATTAGAACGTTTAGCGGAAAGATATGACAAAAAGTGTCTAATTTTTTTGACAGTGTAGAGCAAATGTTTAGCATACCTAAAATTTCTCAGCCAAACGCGTCCCTCCTCCGCAATGCCGTTGATACTATATCTGCCACATATGATTCATTGCATTCGTTAGGTAACGATAAGGACATAACAAATGCGCTACTTATTCATTTAGCCATGTCTAAAGTTGATGGTGCAACAAGGGCAAAATGGAATGATCAACTCGATTACTCTAAACTGCCAACATGGAATGATTGCTCTAAAGTTCTTATAAGGCGCTGTCAGTCTCTACAAGTAAATGATCATAAAAATTATAAGCCCTCATGGCTCAAAGAAAATAAGCCATCGGAAAAGCGATCTGAAAGATCTGCATTTAGTATTACCGAAGCTAAAGTTAAGAAATGCGCATATGGCAAATTAAAAGTTCATTTTATCACTAATTGTGGATCATTTGCTAATTTAACGGTTTAATTTTGAAAAAAAAAAATGCGCTTTGCATTAATTGTTTAAAAACAGGTCACAGCGTGTCTAGTTGTCGTGCTGGACGATGTCGGGTTTGCCAACGCTCACATAACTCACTGCTACACAAATACCAAGTGGCGTCCGTTTCTGCAGCAAGTAATGGTGCACCCGTTACGTCTCAGGATGCATCAAACACTGCTTCTGTAACCTATTCGACCAATGGTGCAGTCAGTCATGCTTCGGTCTCAGATGACGTAGTAGTATTAGCAACTGCAGTGATCCAAATTAGAAGCCAAAACGGTGAATACGTGGTAGCTAGAGCGTTATTAGACTCAGGGTCGCAAATCAATTTAATCAGCGAAGAAACGGCCAAAAGACTAAAACTGAAAAAAGATCGCAAACAGTTGCAAATAGCGGATGTTGGGCAAATCGAGGCAAATGTCAAGGGCAGGGTGTCAACCTCTATTAAATCTCGTGTAAATGAATACAAAGCTACTGTTGATCTTTGGGTTATCAAGTCAATTTTAGGATATCAACCACAAGGCAATATTACCACGACAGATTGGAACGTACCTTCAAATATAAAATTAGCCGACCCATTCTTCTTTAAACGACAAAAGGTTGATATTTTATTTGGAGCTGAAATTTTCTTTAGCCTCTTATCAGTGGGTCAAATAAAGCTGAAAGATGAGTTACCGACTTTACAAAAGACCCAATTGGGATGGATTGTTTCAGGAAAATGTAAAGCTAGCCCAAAAATGATAAGAGGGGTTGCGATCTAACAGTTGCCACTGTACAAGACCTTGATGAAAAAGATAACACCATAGGTGAGGCGCTTAAAAAATTTTGGGAAATAGAGGAGGTTGCAAGTTGCACTTCAAAGTTAACGCCAGAACACATAGAATGTGAAGCCCACTTTAGAACGTAAAACTGTTGCCCAGCGGGAAATTTGAGGTAAAACTGCCATTCAAAAAAGACCCATCAAACCTCGGGTTTACATATGAAATTGCCCAAAAAAGATTCCTTTCATTAGAAAGACGATTACAAAAAACGCCTGAAGTTTATAACATGTATAAAGAATTTATGAATGAATATATTAACTTAGGTCATATGACTCAAATCGAAGATATTGATATAAATTCACCACATTATTTTATTCCGCATCAATGCGTTTTAAGACCAGACGCCGCAACTACCAAACTACGAGTAGTTTTCGATGCGTCATGCAAAAGCTCCACAAAAGTTTCATTAAATGATACGTTAATGGTTGGCCCTACCATTCAACCAGAATTATTCAGCGCATTGATACGCTTTCGCTGTCGCAAATATGCAATTACCGCTGATATTACGAAAATGTACTGGCAAACAGCCATAAATGACGATGACAAAAGGTTCCAACTCACTTTATATAGAGAAAGCCCATTAGATTCAATCCAAACATTTTGCCTAAACACCGTCACATATGGTGCAGCGCCAGCGCCATACCTAGCCATTCGATGTTTGAAAGAGTTAAGCGAAATGTACGCTCAAAAATATCCGCTAGGATGTAAGGTAATACGCGAAGAATTTTACGTCGATGACATGTTATCGGGCGCTGACAACATAGATGACTTGCAACAAATTGAAAAAGAGGTCGTTACGATTTTAAGGGCCGGGAGATTCAGCCTTGCAAAGTGGCGCTCCAATCATCCAAAATTATTTAGAAACGACGATAAAGAAAAATCGTTGGAAGTGGATAACAGCGGCACAATCAAGGCCCTCGGAGTTACTTGGTCTCCGAAAAAAGATACAATAAAATTTAAAATCGACCGACATTCACTTAAAATAAAGGCCACAAAAAGAAATATACTGTCAGTGTCGTCACGAATATTTGACCCGTTAGGTTTGCTCTGTCCAATTATTATCAAAGTTAAAATACTATTGCAAGAATTATGGCTATTAAAGTTGGCTTGGGATAAATCAATTCCCCAAAGTATTGAGACAATATGGCAAAAGCTATCAGAAGATTTGGCTCAAGTAGACAAGATGGAAGTATCTCGGTTTGTTAATATATCGCCAAATAATGGCATACAAGTTCATGGGTGTTGTGACGCTTCGCAACGCGCATATGGTTGTTGCATATATATTCGAAGCTCAAATAATAACGTTGTAACATCACGGCTTTTAACAGCCAAATCTAAAGAAGCGCCTTTAAAAACCAAAAGCCTTCCGCGGCTTGAACTTTGCGCCGCGTTACTGCTCACAAGACTCTATAAAGTAATTGAACCACTGTTCAAATCTTTATTAGTTCAAAGCGTATATTTTTGGTCGGACTCAGAAATAGTGCTATATTGGTTGAAAAAGCACTCATCAACTCTATCAACATTCGTAGCGAACATAGTAGCTGAGATCCAAAAAAAACAACCAATGTTGTATGGAAACATGTGCAAAGTAAACAAAATCTGGCTGACCTCGCCTCACGCGGATGTGACATTGATCAACTTATACAACCTCTGTGGCGTGAAGGGCCAAATTTTCTATTAACAGATTCGACGAATTGGCCAAAAAACCCAAAATTTGAACTAGCAGAGAGCAACGCACAGTTAGAAATTAAACAGGTTAAAACCACACTGAATCTAGGGTTAAAGGAAAATATAATATTAAATATTATTAACTCAATATCATCCTTTAACAAAATTGTGCGAATCGTGGCATATCTTTATAGATTCATAAGGCCGTTAACAAATACAAAAAAATACAAATATAACTGCAACTGAATATAATTGGGCATTTTTAAAAATTTTAGAAACAGTTCAAAAATTCGAATTTGCAGAAGTAACGGAGCAATTGAAGAAGGGCGAATATCCAAAAGCAAACATCCAAAAGCTGAACCCTTTCATAGAGGAGCATAGCGAAGAAAATCGAAGTTTGTCTCTGATTCGCGTTGGAGGCCGCCTCAAACATTCAGAGTTTCCAAACGATGTAAAATTCCCATTGTTGTTGTCAAAATCATCAACCTTTGTGCACAAATATATTGAACATTTGCACAAAAAGAATTGTCATGCAGGTCCAAAGATTTTAATCGGTTTGATGCGACAAAAGTTGTGGGTCATAAATGCCAGAGATGTGGCTAGGAAGGTAGTTCATGAATGCGTTCGCTGTTTTAAATACAGGCCTAAACTGATGAGCCAAATAATGGCAGCAGAGAAAGGCATGGAGTTCGTTTTTATACCCCCACGCACACCGCTTTTCGGCGGACTATGGGAGGCAGCCGTGAAGAGCGCCAAGCACCTATTAGTGCGCGTAATCGGCGACACAGCACTAACCTTCTAAGAGCTAGGCACCGTGTTAATAGAGGTAGATGCAATCCTCAATTCGCGTCCAATCGCAGGCGCATCCGACGATCCGAACGATGGCGAAGCAATAACTCCGGCACATATGCTCATCGGAGACTCGCTCACAGCAATGCCCGAAACCCACAAATCAACCGAGAAACTGCGCTGCTTAGATCGCTGGCAGCGGCGCTCGTCCCTGAAGGCACAGTTCTGGTCCGCCTTCCAACGGGACTACATACTGAGCCTGCAGGCACGAACTCGATGGGAAAAGCCGCAGCCCAATTTGGAAATTGGCACCCTCGTACTGCTGCACGAAGACAATTTGCCACCCCAAAAATGGATGGTGGGAAGAGTAATAGGTATCAAAACGTCGGCGCCGGTAAAGTGCGTGTGGCAGACGTAAAAACGGCAACCGGTGTGTTACGCCGCGCAATTCACAAACAAGCGATGCTCCCAACAAGCGTATATTGAAGACCGCAGATCGTTCAACGGGGCTGGAATGTTGGAGAACATCAACCATATGTATTTCTCATATTTCATATATAATATTACTACTATTATCGTACACTGCATATGTCCATATTTCATTTCGCTGTTGTATTTCATCTTTATAGCTCGCATGTAATTACTAACTTGTATCAAATGAATTCATAATCACAAGTGAAAGAATTGTATTAACGAGTTTCTTGAAGTAACCAAATTTGTATAAACGTATATCTGCACTCTATACATACCTTAAGTATTAAATTTTATACTATTATATTTTACATGAATGCATCTCTGCATAGTTACAATTACTTATACATTCATTCTCATGCAAATTTAAACACTCATTTGAATTATATGTATTGATTTATTGAATTCGCTTTAGGCTCATCAATCACAAATACACATATAGATACGCTCATTACTGTCTTTATATTTAACCTATGTACATAAATATTCATATGAACATATGCAAAGGAACAAATGGTTGCTGGTAAGCTTCTAATTTGAATAAAATGAATGAGTATATGTTAAACCACCCACGCGGCACATTGATTTGATTGCGACGGCAATTTGATAGTGACAGTTTTTTTTTGTCTAGTTGCACAAACGAGTGAAAATACAGCCGTAATATCAGCGCCTTACTCACTGGCAATATTCGCATTATCTTGGGCGATTTCAACGCCCAACACGATCTATGGCATTCAAACTTGCAGACAGACAGTAGGGGTGAGGTGTTGGCGGATCAAATAGAAGAAACGACGTTCTGCACAATACGTATGGTAGGAAGCTGTCACAATTCGCCGGATATATCAATCTTGAACGCAGGGCTCGTAAACTGTGTCAACTTGAAGCCGATGGTAACATTGGCATCCGGCCACCTGCCTATACTTCTTTCGCCCGACCGTACCGCCGATTTCATCATAACAGAAAAACGCACTTTCATAAACCTTAAAAAAGGTAAGTGGGATCCATACAAATCCTTTACAGACTACCGCTTTGCTACCCTCCCTATCCCGACTGATGCTCGCAAAGGGGAGCGTGCTTTCCGTAAGGTCATTGTATCCGCCTCGTCTCGCTTCATTTCCGCCGGTAGAATTCCCGAAATTCGGCCCCACTTTCCGGCGGAGGCCGCAAATTTAGCGAGAGAACGTGACCTTATAAGACAGCTCGATCCCGGCGACCCCCAAATAAGGAATATGAACCAAATAATCAGATTGCTTGTGGATGAACACAAGTGGGCGAAATGGAAGGAGCACCTAAGCGGTCGTAACCTCTCTGCCGGTGTAGGTAAGCTCTGGTCCACCGTAAAGTCCCTATCGAATCCGTCTAAGCACAATGACAAAATTGCCATCGCCTTTGGCGATAAAGTGCTGTCGGATGCGAAAAAATGCGTGAGCGCTTTCTGCCGACAATATATAATGCATTCGACGGTCGACAAAGGTAGACTGAGGGCCAAAAGACACGCACATAAACATAAATTCAGCGCGTCTCCAATTACCATCACCGCCAAAGACGTTGAGGATGCCGTCGGTCATGCTAAACCATCCAAAGCAGTGGGCCATGAAGGCATATAGTTACCGATGCTTAAAAGCCTAGGGAAAGAGGGTTTCAAATATTTAGCACATGTCTTCAACCTGTCTCTTTCCAACTTCATCATTCCCGAAAAATAGAAAATGGCCAAGGTGGTCCCGCTGATAAAGCCTGGGAAATCAGCTAACATTGGAGAGTCATATCGCCCGATATCTCTCCTATTGCCAGTAGGCAAGACGTTTGAAGCTATTTTGCTCCCCTACTTCAAGGCAGATTTGCAGCTAGCCTGTCATCAGCATGACTTCAGAAAACTCCATAGCACCACCACCGCGCTAAATGCCAATAGCACCCAGATAAATTGCGGTTTAAATCGAAAACCCCATAGAACAGTACTCGTTGCGCTAGACCTATCAAAAGCTATTGATACGGGCAGCCATGGCACGTTACTGCAAGACCTGAAAGGGTATACCCTTCCCCCATATCTTAAAGAGTGGACCGCAAATTATCTGGGTGGTCGGCAGGCATCGGCGCAATTTAGAAACGAAATATCAAAACTAAGGAGAATCAAACAAGGGGTGCCACAGGGTGGTGTCCTATCCCCACTTTGTTTAACTTCTAGATATCAAGGCTACATTCGCCACCAGAAGGAGTTACTATCGTTTCCTAAGCCGATGAATACACAATAATGGCCACAGGCCCAGGCCGACAGATCGATGAGCTTTGCAATAGAATAAACGGCTACCTCCCTGATCTGTACAGTTTTTTCGCCTCGCGAAACCTGGTATTATCACCGACTAAATCCTCCGCGACCTTATTTACAACATGGACGTCACAAATGTCGACCATTTTGAACATCCACGTCGATGGCACTACGCGGCCGACTGTCCCACACCCCAAAATCTTGGGTGTGACGTTTGATCACGATCTACATTTTGGTGAACATGCAGCCGCAATTGCACCGAAAATCCAGAGCCGTAATAAAATCCTCAAATCTCTTGCTGGCAGTACTTGGGGAAAAGACAAAGAAACGCCCATTACCACTTATAAAGCAATTTTCCAGCCGATTGCATGCTACGCGTCCCCTATATGGTCGCCAAGCCTAAAAACTACACACTGGAAGAAGATACAGGCCTGCCAAAATACTGCCCTCAGAACCTCCTAAAGCTGTCTTCTTATGTCCCCAGAACACCATCTACATAATGGGGCTAGAATACTCCCCATTAGGGAGAAGAATTATATGCTAACCAAACAGTTCCTGTTGAATACCCAGAAACCTGGGCATCCCAACAGACATCTGATTGATGAGCCAACACCGCCCTGCTCATGTATTTACTTACTTAATTGGCGCTTAACCGTCTAAACGGTTACGGCCATCCAACAGGGCGCGCCAGTCGCTCCTTCGCTCCGCCAACCGGCGCCAATTGGTCACACCAAGGGAGTTTAAATCGTTTTCCACCTGGTCCTTCCAACGGAGTGGAGGCCGCCCTCTACCTCTGCTTCCATAGGTGGGTTCCGATAGAAGCACTTTCTTGGCCGGAGCATCATCTTTCATTCGCATAACATGGCCTAGCCAGCGCAGCCGCTGCGTTTTAATTCGCTGGACTATGTTGATGGATGCGTATAGCTCGTACAGCTCATCATTAAATCTTCTTCGGTACTCGCCATCGCCAACGCGTAGAGGTCCATAAATCTTTCGAAGAACTTTTCTCACGAATACTCCCAAGCCGATTCACCTGCTGTTGTCATAATCCATGGTTCTGCCCCATATAGCAGGACGGGTACGATAAGTGACTTGTAGAGTATGATTTTCGTTCGCCGAGAGAGGACTTTACTTTTCAATTGCCTACCTATTCCAAAGTAGCATTTATTGGCAAGATTGATTCTTCGCTGGATTTCAGTGCTGTTGTTGTTGCTAGTGTTGATGCTGGTTCCCAAATAAACGAAGTCTTTTACTATTTCGAAATTATGGGTGCCAACCGTAGCGTGGTTGCCAAGGCGCGTATGCGCTTACTCTTTGCTCGATGACAGCAGGCGTTTTTGTATATGGGGTATTCCATCCCATTTCGACCAATTTTGAACCCGACCCCTTTAGAATTGGCTGAAAGTTTTTCTTCTTTTTCTAGCTTACGAAAGACGTTTTTCAGAATTTTTTCAAATTTTTTCATCCAACTCAAAAAAAGTTATGAATTTTAAAAAAAACACCGTTTTTGTTTTCAAAATGCTATAACTTTTTCAAAAATTGACCGTTTGGATTCATATTTTTTTTAAATTTGTTTTTAAATTTACTTTTCGGAAAAAATACAAAAAAAGTTTTAAAGTTTTTTTTTAATTTTTCAGTTTTTCGAGATTTTTCGAATTTCGCCATTTTTTTTCTCATAAATTTGGCTACTAAATAAAACATCCATTGATATATCGCTTCACTCTTTAAAATAAAGCACAAATAAAGTCGTATATCAACAAAGGTTTTTGGAAACCATAAATAAATACAAATCCCTCAATTTCTCGCCTATATTCACTGATGGTTCAAAGAAAAATAACACCTCCTTTGCGGTCACTACAGAAAATGGAAAAACTATCGGCGAAGTAATCCTTCCTTCATACTCCTCGGTATTCAATGCTGAATCATTTGCAGTCCTCAAAGCTATGGAACACGCAGTTACGAGAAAAGGAAAATTTGTCATTTGCACCGACAGCATTTCATGTCTACTAGCTGTAATTAATATCTACAATCTTTCCACAACTATTTCCGAAATTTGAGACTTATGTTTTAAGTATAAAAACAAAATTTCTCTCCTTTGGGTACCTGGCCATGTTGGCATAACTGGCAATGAATATGCCGATAATACTGTTCGTTATTTTGAAGCAGCGCCAATATTTCAGTCCAATACGCTCCATAAAAAGGATTTAACTAAACATATCAATAAACAAGTAGTACAGAAAAAAGACATTGAGTGGCTTAATTTCAGTCACAAATACACCAACATCAATCGTACATGTAAAAAGACAGTGTACTCCAGTAGCATAACACGTCATCAATAAACCGTTTTCACCCGCTTAAGGCTAGGGCATACACTAATCACGCATCAACATTTATTATCCGGCACAGACGCAGCTTCCTGTCCATTTTGCTCCTGCATAGCCTCAGTAGAACACTTTCTTACCGGGTTTCCAATTTTAGAGAGACAGCGGCAAAAACACTTTGGTTCTTCAAACCCTTATACTTTTCTAAAAGACGCATCATACGCTAATGTAATCAAAATTTTGGATTTCGTATCAGAATGTAAACTTTTAAAACTCATATGAAACAACACATTAATATACATTCTTATGCACTTACTAATTTACTATATACTTATCCAATAATATTATAACTTTATCTTAATATATAAAAAACTCGTGTCACACAATTAAGGCCAATGGACTCCTAAACTACCGGACCGATTTTAAATTTGATTTGCACCCCGTGTGTAGTTTGATCTAATTTGAAATATAGGATAGGTGACTGGGTGACTAGGGTCTCGAGATATAGGCCAAAACGTGAACCCGGGTACCCCTAGAGCGTGTTTATAGAATATGGATATCAAATGAAAGCTGTTGATGAGTGCTTTAGTAGAGGGTAATTTTCATACCCCTGGGTGACTAGGGTCTCGAGATATAGGCCAAAACGTGGACCCGGGTACCCCTAGAGTGTGTTTATAGAATATGGATATCAAATGAAAGCTGTTGATGAGTGCTTTAGTAGAGGGTAATCTTCATACCCCTGGGTGACTAGGGTCTCGAGATATAGGCCAAAACGTGGACCCGGGTACCCCTAGAGTGTGTTTATAGAATATGGATATCAAATGAAAGCTGTCGATGAGTGCTTTAGTACAGAGTAATATATTATCCAGAGACGGACTTGGACTGGGATCAGAACTAGGACTGGGACTGAAACTCGGAATGGGACTGGGACTGGGACTGGAATAAAATACATACCACCTTCTGGGACAGGCAATAAGGGATGCAGAAGAATGAGAAGAAATTGAGAGAAGAGAAAAGAGAAAAGAGAGAAGAAGATTGAGAAAGAGATAGAATGAGGCGAAGATGGAGATAGATGAAGCGAAAAAGACGGAGGGAGGAGTGAATAAAAGGATTAGGGAAAAGTGAAGAGTGGGGGAGGGCAGAGTCAGACGGAAAAAGCGTCTTAAAATGTATGCAGATTGGCCAAATTTAGGGCAGGACAACGTCTGCCGGGTCTTCTAGTTTAGATATAAAATTTTTACTACTATTTTAAGTCGAGTAGCTAGTACTCTTTATATATTTAAGTTTTATATTTGTATATATTACTTAATAAATAATAATAATAATAATAATATTTATGTATATAGGTTGGTTGGAAATGAGAAAGCGTCAAACGTAAATGCGAAAGCGTGACATGGAAATGAGAATAGTTAATTTTAAATGCGAAAGTGTCATTTGGAAATGAAAATAGTCAATTGTAAATGTATGGTAATGTGTCCCTGCACCTATGGAATTTTGCCATTGCCGAATGCAAGAAGTTGATAAGCAAAAGCTTCCGGTGTTCCTCTTGGAATAATTGGCAAAATTTGCCGAAAATCTAGAGCAAGTTAAAGAAAAGCATCATCCATGGGATGATCATTACCCCTCAAGTCCTTAAGGGTTCGATCTTAAGCTGCCAGCGACTGTTTATGAGCCATGGTGCACTCATTCCACACGATAAGCTTACATGTCGTTAGAACGTCACTTTTGCCTATGTGAGTAAGTGAGATGTACGCCCAAAATAGTAACCGCGATTCCTAAGGAAGCAACTGATACAGTTGTTGTTGTTGATGTTGTAGCAGTTCTTCGCCCCATCCAATAGGTGCGACCGATCACAATTTGTCATCAAGACCCTCTAACGGGAGTCCAAGGAAACTTGCTGTTTCAACAGGGGTGAACCATAATGAGAGGGGTGTTAGAGGCTTTGGTTCCACATTACAATTAAAGAGATAGTTGGTGTCATGTGGGGACACATTGCAAGCAGGGCATACATTTTGTATTCGGGGTTGATTCTGGATAAGTAAGAGTTTAACCTGTTACCGTACCCAGATCGAGGTTGAGCTAGATTGACTCGCCTTTCCCTGGAGAGTGTGCGTTCCTCTTCCGCAAATTTTGGGTACTGTTTTTTGAGTACTGGATTCACCGGGCAATTCCTGGCATAAAGGTCCGACGCCTATTTGTGGAGTTCACTGAGGACCTGCTTGTGTTTTTTTTGCTTCATACGGCTGAGTTCTCAGGTGCCTTACTTCCTCATAATGGAGACAACTCCCCATCTGGATTTTCGGTGCAATTGCGGCTGCATGCTGCAAGAGATTTGAGGATTTTATTACGGCTCTGGATTTTCGGTGCAATTGCGGCTGCATGTTCACCAAAATCCAGAGCCGTAATAAAATCCTCAAATCTCTTGCTAGCAGTACTTGGGGAAAAGACAAAGGAACGCCCATTACCACTTACAAAGCAATTTTCCAGCCGATTGCATGCTACGCGTCCCCTATATGGTCGCCAAGCCTAAAAACTACACACTGGAAGAAGCTACAGGCCTGCCAAAATACTGCTCTCAGAACCTCCAAAGGCTGTCTTCTTATGTCCCCAGAACACCATCTACATAATGAGGCTAGAATACTCCCCATTAGGGAGAAGAATTATATGCTAGCCAAACAGTTCCTGTTGAATACCCAGAAACCTGGGCATCCCAACAGACATCTGATTGATGAGCCCAGGGGCGGAAGAGGAACGCACACTCTCCAGGGAAAGGCGAGTCAATCTAGCTCAACCTCGATCTGGGTACGGTAACAGGTTAAACTCTTACTTATCCAGAATCAACCACGAATACAAAATGTATGCCCTGCTTGCAATGTGTCCCCACATGACACCAACTATCTCTTTAATTGTAATGTGGAACCAAAGCCTCTAACACCCCTCTCATTATGGTTCACCCCTGTTGAAACAGCAAGTTTCCTTGGACTCCCGTTAGAGGGTCTTGATGACAAATTGTGATCGGTCGCACCTATTGGATGGGGCGAAGAACTGCTACAACATCAACAACAACAACTGTATCAGTTGCTTTCTTAGGAATCGCGGTTACTATTTTGGGCGTACCTCTCACTTACTCACATAGTCAAAAGTGACGTTCTAACGACATGTAAGCTTATCGTGTGGAATGAGTGCACCATGGCTCATAAACAGTCGCTGGCAGCTTAAGATCGAACCCTTAAGGACTTGAGGGGTAATGATCATCCCATGGATGATGCTTTTCTTTAACTTGCTGTAGATTTTCGGCAAATTCTGCCAATTATTCCAAGAGGAACACCGGAAGCTTTTGCTTATCAACTTCTTGCATTCGGCAATGGCAAAATTCCATAGGTGCAGGGACACATTACCATACATTTACAATTGACTATTTTCATTTCCAAATGACACTTTCGCATTTAAAATTAACTATTCTCATTTCCATGTCACGCTTTCGCATTTACGTTTGACGCTTTCTCATTTCCAACCAACTTATATACATAAATATTATTATTATTATTTATTAAGTAATATATACAAATATAAAACTTAAATATATAAAGAGTACTAGCTACTCGACTTAAAATAGTAGTAAAAATTTTATATCTAAACTAGAAGACCCGGCAGACGTTGTCCTGCCCTAAATTTGGCCAATCTGCATACATTTTAAGACGCTTTTTCCGTCTGACTCTGCCCTCCCCCACTCTTCACTTTTCCCTAATCCTTTTATTCACTCCTCCCTCCGTCTTTTTCGCTTCATTTATCTCCATCTTCGCCTCATTCTATCTCTTTCTCAATCTCCTTCTCGCTTTTCTCTCTTCTCTTCTCTAAATTTCTTCTCATTCTTCTGCATCCCTTATTGCCTGTCCCAGAAGGTGGTATGTATTTTATTCCAGTCCCAGTCCCAGTCCCATTCCGAGTCTCAGTCCCAGTCCTAGTTCTGATCCCAGTCCAAGTCCGTCTCTGGATAATATATTACTCTGTACTAAAGCACTCATCGACAGCTTTCATTTGATATCCATATTCTATAAACACACTCTAGGGGTACCCGGGTCCACGTTTTGGCCTATATCTCGAGACCCTAGTCACCCAGGGGTATGAAAATTACCCTCTACTAAAGCACTCATCAACAGCTTTCATTTGATATCCATATTCTATAAACACGCTCTAGGGGTACCCGGGTTCACGTTTTGGCCTATATCTCGAGACCCTAGTCACCCAGTCACTTATCCTATATTTCAAATTAGATCAAACTACACACGGGGTGCAAATCAAATTTAAAATCGGTCCGGTAGTTTAGGAGTCCATTGGCCTTAATTCTGTGACACGAGTTTTTTATATATTAAGATAAAGTTATAATATTATTGGATAAGTATATAGTAAATTAGTAAGTGCATAAGAATGTATATTAATGTGCTGTTTCATATGAGTTTTAAAAATTTACATTCTGATACGAAATCCAAAATTTTGATTACATTAGCGTATGATGCGTCTTTTAGAAAAGTATAAGGGTTTGAAGAACCAAAGTGTTTTTGCCGCTGTCTCTCTAAAATTGGAAACCCGGTAAGAAAGTGTTCTACTGAGGCTATGCAGGAGCAAAATGGACAGGAAGCTGCGTCTGTGCCGGATAATAAATGTTGATGCGTGATTAGTGTATGTCCTAGCCTTAAGCGGGTGAAAACGGTTTATTGATGACGTGTTATGCTACTGGAATACACTGTCTTTTTACATGTACGATTGATGTTGGTGTATTTGTGACTGAAATTAAGCCACTCAATGTCTTTTTTCTGTACTACTTGTTTATTGATATGTTTAGTTAAATCCTTTTTATGGAGCGTATTGGACTGAAATATTGGCGCTGCTTCAAAATAACGAACATTATTATCGGCATATTCATTGTCAGTTATGCCAACATGGCCAGGTACCCAAAGGAGAGAAATTTTGTTTTTATACTTAAAACATAAGTCTCAAATTTCGGAAATAGTTGTGGAAAGATTGTAGATATTAATTACAGCTAGTAGACATGAAATGCTGTCGGTGCAAATGACAAATTTTCCTTTTCTCGTAACTGCGTGTTCCATAGCTTTGAGGACTGCAAATGATTCAGCATTGAATACCGAGGAGTATGAAGGAAGGATTACTCCGCCGATAGTTTTTCCGTTTTCTGTAGTGACCGCAAAGGAGGTGTTATTTTTCTTTGAACCATCAGTGAATATAGGCGAGAAATTGAGGGATTTGTATTTATTTATGGTTTCCAAAAACCTTTGTTGATATACGACTTTATTTGTGCTTTATTTTAAAGAGTGAAGCGATATATCAATGGATGTTTTATTTAGTAGCCAAATTTATGAGAAAAAATGGCGAAATTCGAAAAATCTCGAAAAACAGAAAAATTAAAAAAAAACTTTAAAAATTTTTTTGTATTTTTTCCGAAAAGTACATTTAAAAATAAATTTAAAAAAAAATATGAATCCTAACGGTCAATTTTTGAAAAAGTTATAGCCTTTTGAAAACAAAAACGGTGTTTTTTTTGAAATTCATAACTTTTTTTGAGTTGGATGAAAAAATCTGAAAAAATTCTGAAAAACGTCTTTCGTAAGCTAGAAGAAGAAGAAAAACTTTCAGCCAATTCTAAAGGGGTCGGGTTCAAAATTGGTCGAAATGGGATGGAATACCCCATATACAAAATCGCCTGCTGTCATCGAGCAAAGAGTCAGCGCATACGCGCCTTGGCAACCACGCTACGGTTGGCACCCATAATTTCGAAATAGTAAAAGACTTCGTTTATTTGGGAACCAGCATCAACACTAGCAACAACAACAGCACTGAAATCCAGCGAAGAATCAATCTTGCCAATAAATGCTACTTTGGAATAGGTAGGCAATTGAAAAGTAAAGTCCTCTCTCGGCGAACGAAAATCATACTCTACAAGTCACTTATCGTACCCGTCCTGCTATATGGGGCAGAACCATGGATTATGACAACAGCAGGTGAATCGGCTTGGGAGTATTCGTGAGAAAAGTTCTTCGAAAGATTTATGGACCTCTACGCGTTGGCGATGGCGAGTACCGAAGAAGATTTAATGATGAGCTGTACGAGCTATACGCATCCATCAACATAGTCCAGCGAATTAAAACGCAGCGGCTGCGCTGGCTAGGTCATGTTATGCGAATGAAAGATGATGCTCCGGCCAAGAAAGTGTTTCTATCGGAACCCACCTATGGAAGCAGAGGTAGAGGGCGGCCTCCACTCCGTTGGAAGGACCAGGTGGAAAACGATTTAAACTCCCTTGGTGTGACCAATTGGCGCCGGTTGGCGGAGCGAAGGAGCGACTGGCGCGCCCTGTTGGATGGCCATAACCGTTTAGACGGTTAAGCGCCAATTAAGTAAGTAAGTACATGAGCAGGTATTGTTATTGTATATTGCTCATGTACCTACGAAATATAAATATTAAATAAACGACAACAACAGATCAGAACGAAAATCTACACTGATGATGGCACAATGCCGAAACCGGTTTTTCTCGAAACCAAATTTGACAAGGGATGACGGAAAATCTATGTTCGACCTGTAATGGATGACGCTATGCTATTCTATTATGGCCGTATGATCTGCGCTCAAGGTGCCCCGAGGCACTGTGCCTCTTTGCAGTTGTTAACGCTATGTTCTTTGCTACCAGGTCTACAGGTGGAACGTGCAGTATAGCAAACAGTGTAGCCGTCGGGGTTGTTTTCAGGGCTCGCATAATGCTAAGAATTGATAGCCTGCATACCCCTCTTATTTTTTTGAGGTAGATTATTTTGTGTGTGGCATTCTTTTACATGCATGAAGTGTCGTCGAGGCCTTCTTCACCGTCTCCTTCACGATGAGCTTTCACGACAGTTTACTGTCTATGACGATTGCTAGATATTTTTTCGAAGGTTTCTCCTGTAGGGTCACCCCTCCTAAATTAGACCTGATTGAATTTGGGACCTTATACCTCTTTGTAAACAAGACCATATCCGTCTTTTCTGCGTTGGCTGTCAAGCCCACATTATATGAACAGGTATGAATATCGCGAAACACCCGATCCATCAAAGAACTAATCTTTGGAATGCACTTTCTACCTATGATAATTGCAACATCAACTGCGTAAGCCGTAACCGCCTCAGCAGTTAGTTGATTACCTGCGTTCACAACATTTTTGAAAGCCCGGCAATGTCTAAGAAGACTCCCAGAGCATACTTTTTATATTCCAGGACTTCCTCTCTGTTTATTACTACCCTATGCAGTGCGGTGTCTATCGACTTGCGTTTGGCTATACATGTTATGTTGTGGAGAGCAGTTTTTCATCCACGTTGGACTTTATATATACATCTATCAGCCCCTCGAAGGTTTTGAAATTTCTTGTAGATCCTCAATAAATCCCTTTACTAGTCCCGGCACACTTCGCTTTCCACGGTCTTTGCCAGCTTAAACATTTCTTTATCCTGTCTTCTAAGAAGGCCCAGCTCATTGCTCCACCATTGCGAATTTGCTTTTCCTCTTAGAGAGCAAGCTCTGTTATACGCAGTAAAAAGCGTGCTTGTTATGAAATCATTGGAATCCTCCAGTTTCTTCGCATTGGCAACCTCTTTGGGTTGTCCCAGTTTTGTTGCTACATGTTTCTGGACTTTCGTCCGGATCGTTGAACCAGGGTTTCTAAAGGTTCCTCCATTCTCTACCATCTTTAGAGGGATGCTGAATGTGATATTAGCATGGTCGGAGAAGGACGGTCTATCAAGAACCATCCAATCATATATTGGTATATCACGTTCACAGCTCAATGTAATATCAAGAACTTTGCTGGATGTTGGACCAGTATCCCCAATGTTCCCCTGCTGGCTATCTGCAAGTTGGTTTACAAATATATATTAAACAAAATATAGATTCGCCTCTCTCATTCGTAATCCTCCTCCAAACCGCCCTTTGCGCCCTTCGTCCTGTACTAACCTCTTGCACTCCATCGGTGGAACCTCCGCACAATGGGCCATGTTGCAGGATGCCAGTATAAATGCCTGCAAATTCTTATGATCAACGGCCATCACTACGACGTCCTCAGTAGTGTAATTAGGCAGCATATATTAATGCAGCTGCAGCTCGCACCGTTCTATCCGTGTCCGCGTAGTAAACGTCAAATCTGCGCGCTCTGATTCGAGAAACCTCTCCGATGAGAACCGCGGCTCCTGGAACAGCGCCACGAACACTCTTCAAGGGTTAGGAGGAGTTCGCTAGACGCCTCTTTACTGTGTTGGAGGTTTATCAGTAAGACTCGCAGCACCATTGGGCTGTTTGTACCCCTCCAACACCGATCCGCCTCATTGTCGGGCGCAATGGAGTTCGGCTAAACCCTCACACCAACGACAAGGTGCCTACTCTAGTGAGGATATAGCCGTGAAGAAAGCCGCAGATATTCTGGAGAAAGCGTGCTCAAGCTGCAGTCTCGTCAATATATATGTATATTGCCTTCTGGCACCACATGCTTATAAGTTAGGTCTCGTCAGAAACAGCAGGTGTAGGAAGTACGAGCTGAAGAAAGGACCGGTTGAGCACGTTCTGTATTCGTGTTCTGCGCACGCCAGGTCAAGGCTCCAGTTATTATTTTTGCATATTTATTTAAATTTTAGGTCCTAGAAAACTTTTAGTATTTGCAAAGAGGACGGAGTTATTCCATAGCATTAGTCCAGGTACCTGATTGAGGTTCTTCCGTTTGGTCGTCAAATAAATTCTGGTAACACTATGGACACATTCAATCTGTTTGAGGTCTTCATTGACCGGCCTAGCTTAGCTGATTAACATTTGTGTCTTTGTTTATAAGGCCATTATTGCGTTCCTCTTCCTGTGTTAGAGCTTTTAAGGTAAATGGGTTTCCAGTTCTTATATTTCCCTCTTTAATTCGCTTTGTAGATTTTAAGGATTTGTTCATGCCATCCGCCTCCTGGTTCTGGGACGTTTGCCCTTCCCCTTCTGACCATTCTGCCTCTTAAAAGTAGGTTCAGCAGACCGCTGCCCTCCTATCAAGCGAAACGGCGTAGATGCAGTTTCTGAACCTATCCGAAACCTGATCCTTCGAAAAGGTGTCTTCGTTGTAAATTGGTTATTTGACGTGCGATTCAAATTGATATGTCATTATTTTGGCCTTGAGAAGCTTCACATTTCCGTTTAATGTCCTTTTAAGCTATGAAGTCGTTTTCATATGATTAGGTCAATTGTCCATTATTTCTCATTCTATTTAGTTCATTTAGTGTCTCATTATTACAAGGACTTTTTTCTGACAATTTGTTACAATCTAAGTCCTCAATACATAATCGTTCCAAAGACTTTACTCGACTCTGCGTCACCCTCCTCCTACTCCAAAATATTTTGATGTCTCTTCTACCGGACTGTATGTAATATTTGTTCAAAATATGAGCCAAATCGTACATCATAGGTCGCTTTCTATTCATGTATGTATTATGTGTTCCAAATATGGACCAAATCTGACCACAAATACGATTTTTTTGAATATCTCGAACTTTGTGTCACCTAGCGGCGATTTTTTTAGGTCGCTTTCTATTCTCGTATGTATTATGTGTTCCAAATATGGACCAAATCGGACCAAAAATACGATTTTTTTTGAATATCTCGATATTTGTGCCACCTAGTGGCGATTTTTTTCATAGGTCGCTTTCTATTCTTGTATGTATTATGTGTTCCAAATATGAGCCAACTCGGACCACAAATACGATTTTTGTGAATATCTCGATCCGTGCGCCACCTGGCGGCGATTTTCTATAGGTCTCTTTTTATTCTTGTATGTGTTATGTGTTCCAAATATGAGCCAAACCGGACCACAAATACGATTTTTGAATATCTCGATACTTGCGCCACCTAGCGGCGATTTTTTCATAGGTCGCTTTCCATTCTTGTATGTATTATGTGTTCCAAATATGAGCCAAATCGGACCACAAATACGATTTTTGTGAATATCTTGATCCTTGCGCTACCTAGCGGCATTTTTTTCCATAGGTCGCTTTCTATTCTGGTATGTATTATGTGTTCCAAGTATGAGCCAAATCGGACCACAAATACGATTTTTGTGAATATCTCGATCCTTGCGCCACCTAGCGGCGATTTTTATCTTATTATTGCATTGTCATCGGGTTCTGAACTATATTCCAAGTTTCAAGCTTGTAGCTTATCGGGAAGTTACTTAAATTTCAATTACAAAGTTCGTTCACAACGGCCGTGCATGCGGTCGTGCGGCCTGCCTGGCAAGTCAAGCTAAATAAAACCGTTTAGAAATAGATATTGGCTTTCGATATTTCGATAATTTGGTATAACAGCTGTTATGCCAAATTTCTCAAAAAAAGAATTCAGCCCTTCAAATAAGATAAACAAGCGGACCACGACCACATGTTTACTTTTTAAATTTGCTGAACGCCTTAACAAAAAAAACAAAATTTCGAAATGTAGAATTTCGAACCTCGAAAAATGGAGATAGTACTTTGTTTACTTAAGCCTCAATCTCTACAAAAAAGTGGGTTTTGTCCAATACCCAGAAAAAAATTTATTTTGTCGCATAGTGTTATTATTATAAATACGAAACACTTATTTAGTTTGACTTCCCCTATTCATGATATTTGGCATATCTTTATCACCTTTTCAATGCGAACCCTAATAATAATTTTTCCTCCAAAAATAGCACGAGTTTCAAGTCTAAGTATAATAAGAATCAGGTAAAATAACAGTTGCAATAAATATTGAAAGTTTTATAACAACTTTGTTGGCTGACCTAATCATGTGGAAACGACTTCATAGCTTAAGAGGATATTGAACGGAAAACCGTTTCAGCTGTATTTCGAAGGATCCAAAAAAAAAAAAAAAAAATTCCCAAACCCTCTCAACATAATCTTTTAATTTAGGGGCGGAAATTAGCAACTTTTTTTTTGTATAGGGACCAACCCAGTCTAGTGCCTACTATAGTTAAGAAAACTTAAGGCATCTCTCGCAAAGAATATACGTTCAATGTCATATAGTGTTATTCACAGAGAAAAAATTTGTCGCGTCCGTTATGTCACGATGGTAATCATACATTATCTTATATCCAGCGCTTAAAAAAAATTCCTTTATCTTCGCTAAGTTTTGCGTACTTTCACAAGCATAAAAAATCACATATATTTATCGTCGCATCCGAACCGCATTATACATGGTCACATATAAGTACTTAAATATTTGAGGTAGCCAAAATTTGTATGAAACGAAGCATTCTGGTATCGGTTATACCGCTTCTCATGTTCCTTTTTATGCAGGTTTAAATACCTACGAATATGGCGTCTTTTACCCAGGACTTGCCCATATATACAAATTAGTTATAGGCTAACTTATTTTTCGGCTAAGGTGGCAAGTAATCCAAAGATAACGTCGTGTAATTGGTTAACTTGTTCTTTAGCTTTTGGGGCTTTAAATGTCGGAAGGTTTCCGGGAGGGGGGAACGTAAGAAGCAGCTTGAAAATAAGCGGAGTTACAGTAAATTCGTTACAATATTAATAAATACGCAATAAATATTATACCAAAAAAAAAACAAACTGATTTAATGGAGTAATTTATTTATAAATGCAACATTGGTGACCCGCGACTTACACGCTTAAATAAAGTAAATTTAGACTTTTTATTCGTTGAAAGTGCGACTAACAAGAAAACATAAAACAGTTTTAACCAAATGGGAAGTGCATAAAATTATTGTTTGCACAAACATTCATTCCTTTCAACGAAATTGAATAGTAGCAACATAAGCACTTATTTTAAGTGGCGGATAAAGATTTGCCAAAATCACAAAATTATTATAAATTGCTTAGAACTGTTCAAAAGGAAATTGTTTTTTTATACCTTTCATGAACTTGAAATGATATATTAACTTTGGTCCGATGTTTGTAACGTTGAAAAATATAGAAGGTTGACTCAACAATAAGTATACCGAATTGATCAGGGTGACGAACTGAGTTGATATAGCCATGTCCGTCCGTCCGTCCGTCGGCCCGTCCCTCTGTCTGTTTGAACGCAAATTAGTCCCTCAAATTTTGAGATATCTCAATGAAATTTGGCACAAGGATGTATTTTTGTATTATATTGAATATTTGTCGGATCCGGTAGGATGGGACCACTATAACATATATCTCCCATACAACCGATTGTTCAGATAAGACGGCTTTGGTCATTCCTGCCGCAATTTAGAAAGTATAAACGTGAAACTCGGTGATATATATTCTAATATATCCTAGAAGATATCCTATAAAAATCACTTTGATCGGAGCTATATATAGTTAAATCCCATACAACCGATCGTTCAGATAGAAAGATTTTTGGCAATTTCTCCCTTAATTTCCAATATAAAACGTATTCTTGTGTGACCACCATTAGGTAAAATATCGCCTGATATTTTTTTCTGCGTTAGAAAGCAGAGTGGTCGAATTCTCCAGCAGTAAATCGGTTTGCAAACATTAACAACATTATAGTTCAAGGCACAACATACACACATTTTTTCGTGTTAGTAATATAACTTCACTAGCAGACCCGTCAGACGTTGTTCTGCCCTAAATTTGGTCTAGCTGCATACATTTTAATAACCTTTTTCTCTCTAACTCTGCCCTCCCCTCTTCACTTCTTCTTAATCATTTTATTCACTCCTCCCTCCAACTTTTTCGCTTCATGTATCTCTATCTTCGTCTCACTCTATCTCTTTCAGTCTCCTTCTCCTTCCCCCTTTTCTCTTCTCTCAAGTTTTTCCAATCCTTCTTCATCCCTTATTGCTAGTCCCCCAGGGTGGTATGTATTTTGTCCCAGTCCCATTCCGAGTTCCAGTAGCACTCCGAGTCTCAGTCCCCATCATAGTCTTAATCGCATTCCCAGCCCGTCTCTGGTCTACTTCCCCGAAAAAAGGATCGTAAATACTAATACAGGCAAATTTATATACCAAATTTCAGACCAATCGCATAGGACGTATGTAAATAGGTATGTGGGTATTATCAATTCATGCTTTTTTTTCGGCTTCGCATGCATATTTGTCAGTTTTGCCAGGTTGATGCGACTAAATCGAATATCACAATAAAAATTATTTTAAAGCTCTGAGCAACAGCTTTCATTTGATATCCATAGTACACACACATTCTAGGGGTATCCGGGTCCACGTGTTGGCCTATATCTCGAGACCCTAGTCGGCCAGCGGTATAAATTACTCTGTACTAAAGCACACATCAATAGCTTCAATTTGATACCCATAATGTAAAAACACGTCCTAGTGTTACCCTGGTCCACGTATTGGCCTATATCTCGAGACCCTAGTCACCTATATGTATGAAAACTACCCTGCACTAAAGCGCTCATCAACAGCTTCAATTTGATAGCGATAATGTAAAAGTACATCCTAGTGTTACCCTGGTCCACGTTTTGGCCTATATCTCAAGACCCTAGTGACAAACAGATATCAAAACTACCTTGTACTAAAGCACTCATAAACAGCTTTCATTTGTTATCCTTCTTCTATAAACACTTTCTAGGGGTATCAGGTCCACGTTTTGGCCTCAATCTCGAGACCCTAGTCACCAATAGGTATGAATACTACCCTGTACCAAAGCACTCATCAACAGCTTTAATTTGTTATCCATATTCTATAAACACATTCTAAGGGTACCCGGGTCCACATTTTGGCCTATCTCTCGAAACCCTATTCACCCACGGGTACGACAAATACCCCGTATCAAAGTACCGATAAACAGCTTCCATTTGATGTCCACATTTTACAAACATATCCCAGGATTACCCAGATCCACGTTGTGGTCTCAAGACCCTATCCAGAACGGGGCAAAAAGTATTCTATGTCTATCTCCTGGTTCTAAGCTACCCGTCCACCAATTTTCAGCCAAATCTGTTCATCCGTTATTGAGTTATAAATAGTGTAATTAACACCATTTCCTCTTATATATGTACATATATACATCACATTAGAAACTTCAAAAATAACAGTATTTCTCCACTATTTAATGGATGTTATTATACAATCTACAAACTTCAATCACTCTATCTATTAAAAAAAAGGGCATGAAAATCCGTTGCGTAGTTTTAAAGGTTTATGCATTCAAAGGAACATGGGACAGAAAAGGCGACTTTGTTTTATAATATGTAGTGATAGTGATACATGCAAAAATACCAAAAAATAAAACTTTTTTGAAGAATTTTAAGGAAATATTTAATATTTTTAACTAAATATTATTTTTCAATAGATGTATGCATTCTTAACCATTTATGTTGCATTAGCAATTAACCATTTATGTTACATAAATATGTATGTACATACCTATGTCAAGCTGATACGATATGAAAATACATACATATGTACATTCATACATGCCTATAAACCTAAGCCCGAATTTAAGTAACGCAGCGAATGCTATGTACATGTGTACAAATGTGTCGCATCATACCCAACTCAAAGGCAATTAGCGCGAACAGTTGACACCGAACAATCACACACACGAATTTTTTGGTAAAAATGTTACTTTTGTTTAAACAATTTGGCTGATATAAGAAAGGAATCAAGTAGTTTTTTTGATGCAGATCGAAGGTAAATATTTCAAAGTTTTACTGAAAAGTAGAATTTTTTAAATCCATCCATCCGTTTATGAGTTATAGCTGTGTAAACAAAAATTTTATGATTTTTTACTACATTTTGGCAATTTGCCACGCCCTATAATATATATCTTAAAATGATATTAACTGTGCCATCTCACGTAGCTAAGTTTTCAAATGCAAAAAACCGTTTTAAAATCGGAGCATTCTCTGCGAAGTTATGTGCATACATGGCATTTAGCGACTTTAATTTATAAGAGTTAAATATTGATATAGATTATGACTAAAGAAGACGAAGACGTCAAGCCTTTGAAAATCAATGCTCTTAAAGCACCAATATTTAACCCGAAGCGAGTGAGTTTGTGGTTTGCACAACTTGGGGCGGAATTCGCACATACACATACACATTTTGAAAGAAAAAGATAAGTTCAATCATGCTGTCTCGTTTATAGACACCGAGTACGCGCTAGAAATTGAAAATCTCATCATCAGCTCACCACAAACGAACCGTGCTTTTCAAAATCTGAGGAAGCAAAATTGCGCCAATTGCTAGACGGAGAGGCTATCGGCGACCGATCGCCAATCTCAATTTCTACGCCATCTTAAAGCCCTTGCACCCAAAGTAGACGAGGCTGTTCTGAAAACAAGATGGCTGGCAAACTTGCCTAAGAAAACTCAAGAGTTTCTCGCCATTTCTCCCTAAGGGACACAGCTAGAATCATTACCCAAAACTGCTGACAAGTTGCACGGAATGTTTCAGGTAACACATACGAAGGCCATTACGCTATCCAAAAATGCGATGCCGACGCAAGAGCGTGAGAAGCAAATAAGTGCTCTTACCAAACGTTTCGATCAACTCAGCGGTGAACTGCGTAAGCGAGGCCGATCCAAATCGCGCGGCCGAAGCAACAAATCATGCGATAGGTCCAAATTTCGTGGCTCAATAAAGAATGTTATTTGCTTTTTTCACCGAAAATTTGGTAAAGGCTGCAAGTTCTTGGAAAAAGAGAGCGGGAGTCACTAGAGGTGGATTGCGACTCCTTAGTCTCTTCTAACCGCCTGTTCGTCACAGATTTGACCACAAATACACCATATCTCTGCATTCAGATCTATCAGTTTTCCCATATAAGCAGTTGAAATGCAAACCTGAATCAGTGGGATACCAACTATATGCAGCGAATGGGTCACTAATAGGGACTTATGGATGTATTACAATCTCTCTAAACTTAGGCTTGCCTCGCAAATTCACTTGGAGGTTTGTTATTGCTGACGTCACACGACCCATCATTGGTGCCGAAGTTATTTTAATTTGTTAATCGACCTCAAAAGCAAAAAACTATACGACGGAGCCACTGGCCTCCACGCGAGCGTTAACTCTATACGCAAAAGTGTTGAATGCATTAAAATCCTTGGCTATGGCAACACGAAATACCATAAGTTGCTTCAAATCTACCCAAATATCGTACGGCCAGAAGGTGTCTCTTCCTCAAAGAAGCATTCTACGGTGCACCACATAAAAACAACAGCGGGCCCTCCCGTGACTTGTAAGGCGCGACGTTTAGCACCAAACAAATGAAAAATAGCGCAAGACGAATTTCGAAAAATATTGCAACTCGGTATAGCTCGATCTTCAAGCAGCCCATGGGCGTCACTATTGTATTTAGTTCCCAAGAAAACTGGTGACTAGCGACCCAGCGGCGATTATCGCCCACCTAATGAGCGTACAATCCCTGATAACTACCCCCTCAGGCTACTAGACGATGTTACAGCGACACTACACGGGAAAACAGTATTTTCCGTATTATATCTGATCTGTGCATTTAACCAGATACCGGCCGCCGATGACGATGTAGAGAAAACAGTTATTATCACCCCATTCGGCTTATTCGAATTTCCATACATGACGTTTGGTCTTCGAAATGCCGCGCAGACGTTCCAGCACTTTATTGACGAGGCGACACGAGATCTACAATTCGTTTTTCCCTACGTGCAGGATCTGCTCGTCGCATCACAAGATGAAGAAGCACACCTTAAGCACCTTAAACTACTATTTCAGCGTCCGCAAGACTATGGTCTTGTAATAAACGTGGCGAAGTCCGTTTTCGGCCAACATGAAGCGAAATTTTTAGGCCATAATATTAGCGCCAGAGGTATCAAGCCGTTACCAGACAGAGTTGAGGCCATCACTTATTTGAAATTCCCAACTACAATAGCTGTTTTACGTGGCTTCCTGGGAACCATAAATTTTTACCGAAAATTCATTCGAAACGCGGCAGAAATTCTTGCTCCTTTGAACAAATTACTCGAAGGTCCAAAAGTAAAAGGTTCGACGCCGATAACAATAACAACGGAGCTGCAACTAGCTTACGATAACGCAAATCAAGCGTTAGCAAATGCAACATTACTGGCAAACCCGAATTCTGATGCACGCTGGGCCATAATCTGCGACGCATCAAACACAGCCATTGGCACACTACTCCAGCAACTGGTCAACGGAGAATTGCAGCCGCCAGCTTTCTTTAGCAAAAATTTCAGCCTTCGATACAAAAATTGTCGACGTACGATCGCGAGCTTCACGCGATTTACGAAGCTGTAAGCCACTTCCATCATATTTTCGAAGGTAAGCATGTTACAATTTATACTGACCACAAGCCTCTGCTCCATGCATTTCAACAGCGTACCGATAGAGCATCGCCATGGCAATTTCGTTGATTATACTTCGTTGGGCAGTTCACGACTGATTTCAGACATATGTATATCTGGCCGTGATAACATCGTAGCAGACACTCTGTCCCGAGTTGAAACAATTTCACCACCAATAACTACGCGTGAGCTAGTCAAAGCTCAGGAAAATGACCTCGAGCTACGTGAGCTCGTCGAAAACACTTCGTCGTCACTAAATTGGCAAAAGATTATGTTCGACGATTATCCGATCGCAGTTTATTGTGATGTTTCATCAGGTAAACCACGTCCAGACGTCTCAAAAGCGCTGAGAAAGCAGTATTTGATGCGCTGAATTCTCTTGCATACCCCGGCACCAAGGTTTCGCAGAAGCTAGTAAGTAAACGTCACGTTTGGCCGTCAATTCAAAAAGGTTCTCGTGAATGGGCAAAATCGTGCTGCAATGTCTGCAAAATAAAATTCATCGGCACGTGACGTCACCTATCGCCCGCTCCGAAATACAAAAAAAAAGTTCGAACATATACACATTGACTTAGTCACCCTGCCAACGTCGCGAGGATACAACAAATGTTTGTCGATCATAGATAGATTCACTCGGTTCCCAGAAGCCGTACCATTAAAGAATGGAGATACAGACACAGTTGCATTCGTATTGATCACTAATTGTATTTCAAGATATGGCGTATCTGTCAGAATAACATCTGGCAGAGGAGGTCAATTCACATCAACATTATTTCAATCATTGACGAGGCTAATTGGCATTAAGCACTTGCGCACAACACCGTATCACCCCCAATACAACGGCCTAGTAGAGCGGCTGCATCGGCAACTCAAATGCCACAATGAGACATGGTTTGATGCCCTCCCTACCAGCTGCATTACTTGGTTTGCGCGCAGCATGGTTAGGTTAGATTGAACTGGCCGGTCCATGAGTACCTCACATAGACTGATTGAGTCCGTAGTGTTACAAGAAGTTTGTTTTAACGACTAAACTGAAAAACCCTATCAAAACCAGGACTTATGTTTAAAATAACTCCTTCCTCTTGGTAAATACTAGAAACTTCCTAGGACTTAGGCCAATTGCTGCTTCTGGATCTGACAGCTGTATCACTCCTAATAGCTGGAGTCTTAGCCTAGCAAGTGCAGGGCACGAGCGCTTGAACTCACGCCTTTCCCGCTTGGTCGACCGTGTGCACCTTTCGCCTTCGCTTAATCTCGCCCAGTCTAATTGGGACGTCTATGGAGCAAGCTTCAATGTATGCGCCCTTTTTAGCTAGTTCATCCGCTTTTTCATTCCCATCTATTGTTATATGCCCTGGGACCACATATAGATGTATGCTTCTCCCTGTCCCGATTCTCTCCAGAGACTGATTACACTCTAACATGCATTTAGATGCTGTACTATGCGAGATTATTGCCTTAATTGCTGCTTGGCTGTCAATATTATACTTAACACGGTTGCAGCTTAAGCTATTCTCTTCCAGGGTTTCTACTGCTTTGGTTACGGCTAATATTTCCGCTTGGAAAACGCTACAGTAATCCGGCAGCCTGTAGGATTTGCTTATTTCCGGATCAGCACAGTATACCGCAGACCCTACTCCGTCCACTACTTTGGAACCATCTGTGTACACATGTATCGCCTCGTCCGCCATTTGCGTACCCTTGCGCCAACCGTCCACCTCTATTGTGGCCTTAAGATCTCCCTCGAAGCGCAGATAGGGAATCAGGTAGTCTTTTCGTCTTGTGATTGATGACGCTATACTACTATGGCCATATGGTCGGCGCTCAAGCTGCCCCGAGGCACCGAGCCTGGTTGCGGTTGTTAGTGATAAGTTCTTTGCTACTAGGTCTACAGGTGGAATGTGAAGAATGGCATACAATGCGGCCGACGGGGTTATTTTTTGTTTGTCTTTCCACCAAACAAGAACTCCATAGTATAGAATAGGGCTTACACGTACACCCCAGCATTCTTTTACATGCATAGAGTGCCCTTGAGGCCTTCTTGACCCTCTCCTTCTCGTTGAGCTTCCATGACAGTCTTGGATGATTTCTAGATATTTTGTGCAAGGTTTCTCCTGTAAGGTCATCCCTCTTAACTTAGGCCTGGTCCAATTTGGGACCTTGTACCTCTTTGTAAACAAGACCATATCCGTCTTCTCCGCATTGACTTTTAACCCACCATTAGATGCCCAGGTATGAATATCCCGAAGCGCCCGATCCATCAAAGAACTAATCGTTGGAAGGCACTTTCCACTTATGACAATTGCAACGTCATCTGCGTAAGCCGTACATTTTACGGGTCCCTCATCAAATCGCCTGAGCAGTTGGTTGACGACCAGCGTCCACAGCAGAGGTAATAGCACTCTTCCTGCGCCGTGCCCCTGTCCACTTATTTCGTGGCCTCGTGCAATCCCCATTGTGAGGTAATATTTCTGAAATTTAACACGCAGCCGATCCATCTGATTAAGGCAGAATGTACTTTAATGTAATTAAGTCCTTCCATAATTGTCCATTTTGCAACATTATTGAAAGCCCCGGCAATGTACAAGAAGACTCCTAGAGCATACTCCTTATATTCCAGGGATTTCTCTATGCTTATTACCACCCTATGCAATGCGGTGTATACCGACTTGACTTTGGTGTACGCATGCTGTGTTGTGGAGAGCAGCTTTTCATCCACGTTGGACTTTATGTACACATCTATCAGCTTCTCAAAGATTTTGAGCAGAAATAATGTTAAGCTAATGGGTCTATAGTCTTTGGGATACACGTGACCGATCTTCCCCGCCTTTGGTAGGAAAGCTACATGAGCAGTTCTCCAAGAGTGCGGTACATGATTCAGTCTTATGCACCCATCGAATATTATTTTAAGCCATTCCACGACCGTCCTACTTGAGACTTGTAGCATGGCCGGGAATACACCATCTGGGCGCGGCGATTTAAACTTAGAAAACGTCTTCACTGCCCACTGGATCTTGGTATCGGTCACAAAGCCCGGCACTACTAGCTCCGTGATCGAAGTGTGAGTGATGTCTGCTGGCTCTTCTCAACCGTCTCCCGATGAGAAATGTGCGTCGAGAAGCACCTCAAGGGATTCCTCATTATTATGTGACCATTCCCCGTTTTCTTTCTTTATTAGTATCTGGACTATGTTTCCCTTTGCTAGGACTTTTTTCAACGGTGCTGTTTCGCTGGAGCACTCTATGTCCGTACAGAAACTTTTCCATGAGTTTCTAAAATTTTAACAAAAACTTAAATATATTTACATTATATAAGTAAATTATGTCAACATTCAATTCCAGTAATGATATGGTGCAATTATCCCGTACTATAGCACTCACCAACAGCTTTGATTTGTTATCCATATTATATAAACACTGTTTAGGCGTACGCGGGCCCACGTTTTGGTCTATATCTCGAGACCCTAGTCACTCAGGAGTATGCAAATTATCCTCTACTAAAGCACTCATCAACAGCTTTCATTTGTTATCCATATTCTACAAACATATTCTAGGGGTACTCGGTTCCACGTTTTGGCCTATATCTCAAGAACCTAGTCACCAACAGGTATGAAAACTACCCTGTACTAAAGCCCTCATCAACAGCGTCAATTTGATTCCCATAATGTAAAAACACATCCTAGTGTTACCCTGATTCACGTTTTGGCCTATATATCGAGACCCTGGTAACAAATAGGTATGAAAATTACCCTGTACTAAAGCACTCATCAACCGCTTTCATTTGTTATCCATATTGTATAAACACTGTCTAGGCGTACGCGGGCCCACGTTTTGGTCTATATCTCGAGACCCTAGTCACTCAGGAGTATGCAAATTATCCTCCACTAAAGCACTCATCAACAGTTTTCATTTGTTATCCATATTCTACAAATATATTCTAGTGTTACCCTGATCCCTGTTTTGGCCTATATCTCGAGACCATAGTCACCATTAGGTATGAAAACTACCCTGTACTAAAGCACCAACAGCTTTCATTTGATACCCATATTGTACAAACACATCCCAGGATAACACAGGTCCACGTTTTGATCTCAAGACCCTAGCCAGAACGGGATAAAAAGTATCCTGTGTCCGTTCCCTGGTCCTAAGCTACCTGTCCACCAATTTTTTAGCCAAATCGGTTCATCCGTTCTTGAGTTATGCGTAGTGTAACTAATACCACTTTCTTTTATATATATAGATTAAAAATGGGCGAAATCCGAGTATGAACACGCCCACTTTTTCGCTATCGAAAATTTCGAAAAATGAAAAAAGTGCCATAATTATATACCAAATATGAAAAAAGGGATGAAACATTTTGATTGGATTGGTTCTTTGACGCAAAATATAACTTTAGAAAAAACTTTGCAAAATGGGTGTGACTCCTGCCATATTAAGCAGAAGAAAATGAAAAAGTTCTGCAGGGCGAAATCAAAAGCCCTTGGAATCATGGCAGGAATACTGTTCACGGTATTATATATATAAATAAATTACAGGTACCCGACAGATGTTGTTCTGGGTCATTATGGTCCACATTTTGGACGATATCTCGAAAAGGCGTCCACCTATAGAAATTTGGTCCACTCCCTTTTAAAATACTAATTAACACCTTTCATTTGATACCCATATCGTAGAAACACATTCTAGAGTCATCCCTGGTTGTCCCTTATGGCGATATCACGAAAAGGCATCCACCTATAGAACTAAGGCCAACTCCCTTTTAAAATACTCTTTAATACCTTTCATTTGATACCCATGTCATAAAAACACATTCCAGGGTTACCCTAGGTTCATTTTCCTACATGGTGATATTCCCATCTATTGTTATATGCCCTGGGACCACATATAGATGTATGCTTCTCCCTGTCCCGATTCTCTCCAGAGACTGATTACACTCTAACACGCATTTAGATGCTGTGCTATGCGAGATTATTGCCTTAATTGCTGTTTGGCTGTCAATATTATACTTAACACGGTTGCAGCTTAAGCTATTCTCTTCCAGGGTTTCTACTGCTTTGGTTACGGCTAATATTTCCGCTTGGAAAACGCTACTGTAATCCGGCAGCCTTTAGGATTTGCTTATTTCTGGATCAGCACAGTATACCGCAGACCCTACTCCTTCCACTACTTTGGAACCATCTGTGTACACATGTATCGCCTCGTCCGCCATTTGCGTACCCTTGCGCCAACCGTCCATCTCTATTGTGGCCTTAAGATCTCCCTCGAAGCGCAGATAGGGAATCAGGTAGTGTTTTCGTCTTGTGATTGATGACGCTATACTACTATGGCCATATGGTCGGCGCTCAGGCTGCCCCGAGGCACCGAGCCTGGTTGCGGTTGTTAGTGATTAGTTCTTTGCTACTAAGTCTACAGGTGGAATGTGAAGAATGGCATACAATGCGGCCGACGGGGTTGGTTTTTGTTTGTCTTTCCACCAAACAAGAACTCCATAGTATAAAATAGGGCTTACACGTACACCCCAGCATTCTTTTACATGCATAGAGTGCCGTTGAGGCCTTCTTGACCCTCTCCTTCTCGTTGAGCTTCCATGACAGTCTTGGATGATTTCTAGATATTTTGTGCAAGGTTTCTCCTGTAAGGTCATCCCTCCTAACTTAGGCCTGGTCCAATTTGGGACCTTGCACCTCTTTGTAAACAAGACCATATCCATCTTCTCCGCATTGACTTTTAATCCACCATTAGATGCCCAGGTATGAATATCCCGAAGCGCCCGATCCATCAAAGAACTAATCGTTGGAAGGCACTTTCCACTTATGACAATTGCAACGTCATCTGCGTAAGCCGTACATTTTACGGGTCCCTCATCCAATCGCCTGAGCAGTTGGTTGACGACCAGCGTCCACAGCAGAGGTGATAGCACTCTTCCTGCGCCGTGCCCCTGTCCACTTATTTCGTGGCCTCGTGCAATCCCCATTGTGAGGTAATCTTTCTGAAATTTAACACGCAGCCGATCCATCTGATTAAGGCAGAATGTACTTTAATGTAATTAAGTCCTTCCATAATTGTCCATTTTGCAACATTATTGAAAGCCCCGGCAATGTACAAGAAGACTCCTAGAGCATACTCCTTATATTCCAGGGATTTCTCTATGCTTATTACCACCCTATGCAATGCGGTGTATACCGACTTGACTTTGGTGTACGCATGCTGTGTTGTGGAGAGCAGCTTTTCATCCACGTTGGACTTTATGTACACATCTATCAGCTTCTCAAAGATTTTGAGCAGAAATAATGTTAAGCTAAGGGGTCTATAGTCTTTGGGATACACGTGACCGATCTTCCCCGCCTTTGGTAGGAAAGCTACATGAGCAGTTCTCCAAGAGTGCGGTACATGATTCAGTCTTATGCACCCATCGAATATTATTTTAAGCCATTCCACGACCGTCCTACTTGAGACTTGTAGCATGGCCGGGAATACACCATCTGGGCGCGGCGATTTAAACTTAGAAAACGTCTTCACTGCCCACTGGATCTTGGTATCGGTCACCAAGCCCGGCACTACTAGCTCCGTTATCGAAGTGTGAGTGATGTCTGCTGGCTCTTCTCAACCGTCTCCCGATGAGAAATGTGCGTCGAGAAGCACCTCAAGGGATTCCTCACTATTATGTGACCATTCCCCGTTTTCTTTCTTAATTAGTATCTGGACTATGTTTCCCTTTGCTAGGACTTTTTTCAACGGTGCTGTTTCGCTGGAGCACTCTATGTCCGTACAGAAACTTTTCCATGAGTTTCTAAAATTTTAACAAAAACTTAAATATTTTTACATTATATAAGTAAATTATGTCAACATTCAATTCCAGTAATGATATGGTGCAATTATCGCGTACTATAGCACTCACCAACAGCTTTGATTTGTTATCCATATTGTATAAACACTGTTTATGCGTACGCGGGCCCATGTTTTGGTCTATATATCGAGACCCTAGTCACTCAGGAGTATGCAAATTATCCTCTACTAAAGCACTCATCAACAGCTTTCATTTGTTATCCATATTCTACAAACATATTATAGGGGTACGCGGTTCCACGTTTTGGCCAATATCTCAAGAACCTAGTCACCAACAGGTATGAAAACTACCCTGTACTAAAGCCCTCATCAACAGCGTCAATTTGATTCCCATAATGTAAAAACACATCCTAGTGTTACCCTGATTCACGTTTTGGCCTATATCTCGAGACCCTGGTAACAAATAGGTATGAAAATTACCCTGTACTAAAGCACTCATCAACCGCTTTCATTTGTTATCCATATTGTATAAACACTGTCTAGGCGTACGCGGGCCCACGTTTTGGTCTATATCTCGAGACCCTAGTCACTCAGGAGTATGCAAATTATCCTCCACTAAAGCACTCATCAACAGTTTTCATTTGTTATCCATATTCTACAAATATATTCTAGTGTTACCCTGATCCCTGTTTTGGCCTATATCTCGAGACCATAGTCACCATTAGGTATGAAAACTACCCTGTACTAAAGCACCCATCAACAGCTTTCATTTGATACCCATATTGTACAAACACATCCCAGGATTACACAGGTCCACGTTTTGATCTCAAGACCCTAGCCAGAACGGGATAAAAAGTATCCTGTGTCCGTTCCCTGGTCCTAAGCTACCTCTCCACCAATTTTTTAGCCAAATCGGTTCATCCGTTCTTGAGTTATGCGTAGTGTAACTAATACCACTTTCTTTTATATATATAGATTAAAAATGGGCGAAATCCGAGTATGAACACGCCCACTTTTTCGCTATCGAAAATTTCGAAAAATTAAAAAAGTGCCATAATTATATACCAAATATGAAAAAAGGGATGAAACATTTTGATTGGATTGGTTCTTTGACGCAAAATATAACTTTAGAAAAAACTTTGTAAAATGGGTGTGACTCCTGCCATATTAAGCAGAATAAAATGAAAAAGTTCTGCAGGGCGAAATCAAAAGCCCTTGGAATCATGGCAGGAATACTGTTCACGGTATTATATATATAAATAAATTACAGGTACCCGACAGATGTTGTTCTGGGTCACCATGGTCCACATTTTGGACGATATCTCGAAAAGGCGTCCACCTATAGAAATTTGGTCCACTCCCTTTTAAAATACTAATTAACACCTTTCATTTGATACCCATATCGTAGAAACACATTCTAGAGTCATCCCTGGTTCTCCCTTATGGCGATATCACGAAAAGGCATCCACCTATAGAACTAAGGCCAACTCCCTTTTAAAATACTCTTTAATACCTTTCATTTGATACCCATGTCATAAAAACACATTCCAGGGTTACCCTAGGTTCATTTTCCTACATGGTGATATTCCCTTATTTGACAAAGGATGAAGGAAAATCGTGCCAAAAAACATCACCCTTGGTCTACAATTTGGTCGATATTTCCTAAACTTACGTGATATGGAATTAAAAACCACTTATAAACCATCTACGAAACCCTACGAAACCAACGCAGCTAAGCTCTCAGCTGAGTATGTAATGTTCGGTTACACCCGGACTTAGCCTTCGTTACTTATTTATTTAAAATTTTATTTATTATAAACTTTTTTCTTTGATACGCTTTTTATACTCAGCTGAGCAGAGCTCACAGAGTATATTAACTTTGTTCGCATAACGCTAATCGGTAACTGCATAAAATAATCGAGATAGATATAGACTTCTATATACCAAAATGATCTGGACGAAAAAATGAATTCAATTAGCCATGTCCGTCCGTCCGTCCGTAAACACGATAACTGAAGTAAATGTTCAGGTATCTTGGTGAAATTTGGTATGTAGGTTCCCGGGCGCTCATCTTAGATCGCTATTAAAAATGAACGAAATCGGACTACAACCACGCCCACTTTTTCGATATCGAAAATTTCGAAAAACAGGAAAAGTGCGATAGTTTTACGGCCAAAGCGATGAAACTTGGTAGGTGCGTTGATTTTATGACGCAAAATAGAAATTTAGTAATATGTTGGACAATGGGCGTGGCACCGCCTATTTTTAAAAGAAGGTAATTTGAAAATTTTGCAAGCTGTAATTTGGCAGTCGTTGAAGATATCATGATGAAATTTGGCAGGCACGTTACTCCTATTA
Organism: Eurosta solidaginis; assembly: GCF_040869045.1. Taxonomy (NCBI): domain Eukaryota; kingdom Metazoa; phylum Arthropoda; class Insecta; order Diptera; family Tephritidae; genus Eurosta; species Eurosta solidaginis. The sequence goes on along the minus strand of NC_090320.1, from coordinate 139,518,107 downwards.
CTATTATAGAAACATTTTAGATTGTTTCTTAAATTTGAGGAACTGGTTTTTAATTCAACAATTCAATTACAGAGTTTAATACTATATTTTAAATTAATTAATAGAATGAGATTTTACGTTTTTAGTTTCTCCGATTGGTACGCTTCGCTTTCTCGTTAACTACTACTGTCCTTCGTTAATTTGATTCGTATCGCCATGTTTCAACTGGGTTGCCAGTGAGAGTGACAACAGGGTCGTTATTGTTAATTCGATAGTAGGGTTGCTTACAGTCGGCCATCCGACTCAATGGGAACGACCTCGTTACCGCAACCAGGATCAGAGTCTCGATCAGGTTCATCATCGATTCCTTCTTCGGGTGGTAATGAGCACCACCTTTTTAATTTATCGGCAGAAAAGATAGATGTATAATGTTTTTGTGAGCGTTTTGATTTTGGTAAATCTTCAATCACGTATCGGTCTTTGTCGAGAACCTTCGTGACGATGAACGGGCCTTTAAAGCGAGGCTCGAGTTTCCGTGAACACCCAGTGCTAGGAGGTTCATTTTGAGCAAGTACTAAATCGCCTTCTTCAAAACACGTTGGTTTTACACATTTTCTATCGAATCGTAGCTTAGCGGATGCTCGTTGGTCGTTAACTCGCGAAGCTGCGGTAGTTCGAATGTTTTGGAGTTCCTCGTCGCTAAGATAGTCGCTGTTATGTAGGCTAGAGACGATTTTGTTCTTCAGGATATCGCGTGGTTGAAAACCATATAGTAACTCATAGGGAGTACAATGCGTAGTTGAATTGTTCGTGGTATTGATGCACCACTGGACGTTGCGGATATTTTCATCCCAGTGCCTGTCGTTTTCTGTGGTTGGGAGAAGCATCGATACTATGGTGGGATTAGTTCGTTCGGCGTGACCATTTGATCGAGGCGTTCGCACCGCAGTTAGAATATGTTTGACATTGTTGACGTCGCAGTATCTCTTGAAATCACGCGAGGTAAATGCTGTTCCGCGATCGGTGACAACTCGCTCGGGCATGCCTATGAAACTACTTACATCATTCAATATATCAATTACGCATTTAGTGGACGTGTTCTTTACTGCTCGCAGAATAGTAAACTTGGTGAACGCATCGACGATGACCAAGAGATGTTCATTTGGCTTAGTGCTCTTGGGGAATGGTCCGAGGTGGTCCATGTGAACAGTTTTAAATGGGATGGGCTCAATATCGTCGAAATGGTACTGGGCTTCCATTTTCCCACCCTTATGCCTGTAGAATGCACACTCCACGCAAGATTTTAAATAGTTTTTAACTTAGTTGCGCATCCTGGGAAACCAGAGGTGATCCATTAGTCGTTGTATTGTTTTCTCCACCCCCATGTGTCCAGCACGGTCGTGAGCGTCTTGCGTTACTCGATACCTTAGGGTCTTAGGGACGACCCATAACGATTTGTGGTCTACTCGCCGAAATAGCCTATTATCTTTAATTACGTAGTCTCCGTCTGATGATAGACCCTTAGCCTGGATTTCGTTGATGATACCTCGCAGTGTGTCGTCCTGGAGTTGCATGCTGAATAGCCAGTCGGTTTCGTCGATCACTACTTTGGATACGCGTAAATGTGCTGTATCTGATTCTATCGATTCTTCCACTGGAGCTCGTCTTAGAGCATCTACGTGCTCCATTCTTCTGCCAGGTCTATGTTGTATGTCAATATCATAATCTTGAATCTTGAACCACCAACGCGCTATACGTGGAATCAACTCCTTTTTCTTCATTGCCGTTTGAATTGCATTGCAATCGGTTCTTACGACGATACTCTTGCCGTATATGTAATGCCTGAAACGTTCAAGCGACTCCACCACAGCCAACGCTTCCAGCTCGAAACTGTGGAACTTCTTTTCACTGGGAGACGTTGCTCGGCTATGGTAGGCAACAGGCTTGATGTCGTCACCTTCTCGCTGCATCAGTACACCAGCCAACCTGATGGAGCTTGCATCCGTGTGGAGTTCGTGTTCAGCATCCACTCGATAAGCAGTTAGTATCGGTTTTGACGTTAATGCGCGTTGGAGTTGGGTATATGCCTTGCTTTGCTCTAATGACCAATGGAAATCGACGCCCTTCCTCAAAAGTGTTCGCAACGGTTCAGAGATTAATGCAAAGCAAAGGACAAATTTTCGGAAATAGCCGCTGAGTCCGAGGAAACGGCGAACGTCATTTACATTCTTTGGTATAGCAAATTCTGATATAGCTTGTGTCTTCACCTCGCCTAGTGTTATACCGTCAGGGGTGATTTCGTGACCCAGGAAAGTTATAGAAGTTTTTAAAAACGTACACTTTTTTGCGTTTAGGGTAAGCCCGGCTTGTCTTAAGGCAGATAGTATGCGTCGCAACTTATCTACCATTTCATCAACCGAATTTCCACCTATCAAAATATCGTCCATTTATAATAGCATATCGCCTGGTTTCGTCTTATCCTGGACTTTCGCCATTAATCGCTAAAAAGCTATAGGAGCTTTCTTGAGGCCAAAAGGCATCCTTTTCAACTCATATAACCCGTCCGGAGTAATAAAGGCCGTAAACTTCCGAGAACTAGTAGCGATTGGTATTTGATAGTAGCCGCTATTTAAGTCTAAGACCGTAAATAATTTGTACTGCTTCGCTTCGTACAAACGCTCTTCTATATTAGGAACCGGAAATATTTCTTTTGTCATTAGTTGATTCAACCGTCGATAATCTTCGCAAAGGCGATCGCCACCGTCTTTTTTCTTAACCAGCACGAGAGGACTAGCATATTCTGACTCAGATTTAGTTATTATGTCGTTGGTTTCGAGTTCATTTATTTTATCATTTGTGTAACTAGTGCTTTTTTGGTGCCGGTATACGATACGGAGATTGCACTATGATTTTATTATCGTTAAGTTCGATGGTCATTTCGATTAGATTCGTCTTACCGATGCCGTTTAAGCCTTCCGCAAACAGATCACCGAATTCTTCTAAAACCGCGTATACTTTTGAACGATTTGACTGGTCTTGTATATCTGCCACCAATTGCTTTGCGTTTGCTTGCCAAAATTGGCAAATTTTGGGTACTGTTCTTTGAGTACTGGATTCACCGGGCAATTCCTGGCATAAAGGTCCGACGACTGTTTGTGGAGTTCACTGAGGACCTGCTTGTGTTTTTTTGCTTCATACGGCTGAGTTCTCAGGTGCCTTACTTCCTCATAATGGAGACAACTCCTCATCTGGATTTTCGGTGCAATTGCGGCTGCATGCTGCAAGAGATTTGAGGATTTTATTACGGCTCTGGATTTTCGGTGCAATTGCGGCTGCATGCTCACCAAAATCCAGAGCCGTAATAAAATCCTCAAATCTCTTGCTAGCAGTACTTGGGGAAAAGACAAAGAAACGCCCATTACCACTTACAAAGCAATTTTCCAGCCGATTGCATGCTACGCGTCCCCTATATGGTCGCCAAGCCTAAAAACTACACACTGGAAGAAGCTACAGGCCTGCCAAAATACTGCTCTCAGAACCTCCAAAGGCTGTCTTCTTATGTCCCCAGAACACCATCTACATAATGAGGCTAGAATACTCCCCATTAGGGAGAAGAATTATATGCTAACCAAACAGTTCCTCTTGAATACCCAGAAACCCGGGCATCCCAACAGACATCTGATTTATGAGCCCAGGGGCGGAAGAGGAACGCACACTCTCCAGGGAAAGGCGAGTCAATCTAGCTCAACCTCGATCTGGGTACGGTAACAGGTTAAACTCTTACTTATCCAGAATCAACCCCGAATACAAAATGTATGCCCTGCTTGCAATGTGTCCCCACATGACACCAACTATCTCTTTAATTGTAATGTGGAACCAAACCCTCTAACACCCCTCTCATTATGGTTCACCCCTGTTGAAACAGCAAGTTTCCTTGGACTCCCGTTAGAGGGTCTTGATGACAATTTGTGATCGGTCGCACCTATTGGATGGGGCGAAGAACTGCTACAACATCAACAACAACAACTGTATCAGTTGCTTCCTTAGGAATCGCGGTTACTATTTTGGGCGTACATCTCACTTACTCACATAGTCAAAAGTAAGCTTATCGTGTGGAATGAGTGCACCATGGCTCATAAACAGTCACTGGCAGCTTAAGATCGAACCCTTAAGGACTTGAGGGGTAATGATCATCCCATGGATGATGCTTTTCTTTAACTTGCTGTAGATTTTCGGCAAATTCTGCCAATTATTCCAAGAGGAACACCGGAAGCTTTTGCTTATCAACTTCTTGCATTCGGCAGTGGCAAAATTCCATAGGTGCAGGGACACATTACCATACATTTACAATTGACTATTTTCATTTCCAAATGACACTTTCGCATTTAAAATTAACTATTCTCATTTCCATGTCACGCTTTCGCATTTACGTTTGACGCTTTCTCATTTCCAACCAACTTATATACATAAATATTATTATTATTATTATTATTTATTAAGTAATATATACAAATATAAAACTTAAATATATAAAGAGTACTAGTTACTCGACTTAAAATAGTAGTAAAAATTTTATATCTAAACTAGAAGACCCGGCAGACGTTGTCCTGCCCTAAATTTGGCCAATCTGCATACATTTTAAGACGCTTTTTCCGTCTGACTCTGCCCTCCCCCACTCTTCACTTTTCCCTAATCCTTTTATTCACTCCTCCCTCCGTCTTTTTCGCTTCATCTATCTCCATCTTCGCCTCATTCTATCTCTTTCTCAATCTCCTTCTCTCTTTTCTCTTTTCTCTTCTCTAAATTTCTTCTCATTCTTCTGCATCCCTTATTGCCTGTCCCAGAAGGTGGTATGTATTTTATTCCAGTCCCAGTCACAGTCCCATTCCGAGTCTCAGTCCCAGTCCTAGTTCTGAACCCAGTCCAAGTCCTTCTCTGGATAATATATTACTCTGTACTAAAGCACTCATCGACAGCTTTCATTTGATATCCATATTCTATAAACACACTCTAGGGGTACCCGGGTCCACGTTTTGGCCTATATCTCGAGACCCTAGTCACCCAGGGGTATGAAAATTACCCTCTACTAAAGCACTCATCAACAGCTTTCATTTGATATCCATATTCTATAAACACGCTCTAGGGGTACCCGGGTTCACGTTTTGGGCTATATCTCGAGACCCTAGTCACCCAGTCACCTATCCTATATTTCAAATTAGATCAAACTACACACGGGGTGTAAATCAAATTTAAAATCGGTCCGGTAGTTTAGGAGTCCATTGGCCTTAATTGTGTGACACGAGTTTTTTATATATTAAGATAAAGTTATAATATTATTGGATAAGTATATAGTAAATTAGTAAGTGCATAAGAATTTATATTAATGTGCTGTTTCATATGAGTTTTAAAAGTTTACATTCTGATACGAAATCCAAAATTTTGATTACATTAGCGTATGATGCGTCTTTTAGAAAAGTATAAGGGTTTGAAGAACCAAAGTGTTTTTGCCGCTGTCTCTCTAAAATTGGAAACCCGGTAAGAAAGTGTTCTACTGAGGCTATGCAGGAGCAAAATGGACAGGAAGCTGCGTCTGTGCCGGATAATAAATGTTGATGCGTGATTAGTGTATGCCCTAGCCTTAAGCGGGTGAAAACGGTTTATTGATGACGTGTTATGCTACTGGAGTACACTGTCTTTTTACATGTACGATTGATGTTGGTGTATTTGTGACTGAAATTAAGCCACTCAATGTCTTTTTTCTGTACTACTTGTTTATTGATATGTTTAGTTAAATCCTTTTTATGGAGCGTATTGGACTGAAATATTGGCGCTGCTTCAAAATAACGAACAGTATTATCGGCATATTCATTGCCAGTTATGCCAACATGGCCAGGTACCCAAAGGAGAGAAATTTTGTTTTTATACTTAAAACATAAGTCTCAAATTTCGGAAATAGTTGTGGAAAGATTGTAGATATTAATTACAGCTAGTAGACATGAAATGCTGTCGGTGCAAATGACAAATTTTCCTTTTCTCGTAACTGCGTGTTCCATAGCTTTGAGGACTGCAAATGATTCAGCATTGAATACCGAGGAGTATGAAGGAAGGATTACTCCGCCGATAGTTTTTCCGTTTTCTGTAGTGACCGCAAAGGAGGTGTTATTTTTCTTTGAACCATCAGTGAATATAGGCGAGAAATTGAGGGATTTGTATTTATTTATGGTTTCCAAAAACCTTTGTTGATATACGACTTTATTTGTGCTTTATTTTAAAGAGTGAAGCGATATATCAATGGATGTTTTATTTAGTAGCCAAATTTATGAGAAAAAATGTCGAAATTCGAAAAATCTCGAAAAACTGAAAAATTTAAAAAAAACTTTAAAAATTTTTTTGTATTTTTTCCGAAAAGTACATTTAAAAACAAATTTAAAAAAAAATATGAATCCTAACGGTCAATTTTTGAAAAAGTTATAGCCTTTTGAAAACAAAAACGGTGTTTTTTTTAAAATTCATAACTTTTTTTGAGTTGGATGAAAAAATCTGAAATTCTTAAAAACGTCTTTCGTAAGCTAGAAAAAGAAGAAAAACTTTCAGCCAATTCTAAAGGGGTCGGGTTCAAAATTGGTCGAAATGGGATGGAATACCCCATATACAAAATCGCCTGCTGTCATCGAGCAAAGAGTCAGCGCATACGCGCCTTGGCAACCACGCTACGGTTGGCACCCATAATTTCGAAATAGTAAAAGACTTCGTTTATTTGGGAACCAGCATCAACACTAGCAACAACAACAGCACTGAAATCCAGCGAAGAATCAATCTTGCCAATAAATGCTACTTTGGAATAGGTAGGCAATTGAAAAGTAAAGTCCTCTCTCGGCGAACGAAAATCATACTCTACAAGTCACTTATCGTACCCGTCCTGCTATATGGGGCAGAACCATGGATTATGACAACAGCAGGTGAATCGGCTTTGGGAGTATTCGTGAGAAAAGTTCTTCGAAAGATTTATGGACCTCTACGCGTTGGCGATGGCGAGTACCGAAGAAGATTTAATGATGAGCTGTACGAGCTATACGCATCCATAAACATAGTCCAGCGAATTAAAACGCAGCGGCTGCGCTGGCTAGGTCATGTTATGCGAATGAAAGATGATGCTCCGGCCAAGAAAGTGTTTCTATCGGAACCCACCTATGGAAGCAGAGGTAGAGGGCGGCCTCCACTCCGTTGGAAGGACCAGGTGGAAAACGATTTAAACTCCCTTGGTGTGACCAATTGGCGCCGGTTGGCGGAGCGAAGGAGCGACTGGCGCGGCCTGTTGGATGGCCATAACCGTTTAGACGGTTAAGCGCCAATTAAGTAAGTAAGTACATGAGCAGGTATTGTTATTGTATATTGCTCATGTATCTACGAAATATAAATATTAAATAAACGACAACAACAGATCAGAACGAAAATCTACACTGATGATGGCACAATGCCGAAACCGGGTTTTCTCGAAACCAAATTTGACAAGTGATGACGGAAAATCTATGTTCGACCTGTAATGGATGGCGCTATGCTATTCTATTATGGCCGTATGGTCTGCGCTCAAGGTGCCCCGAGGCACTGTGCCTCTTTGCAGTTGTTAACGCTATGTTCTTTGCTACCAGGTCTACAGGTGGAACGTGCAGTATAGCAAACAGTGTAGCCGTCGGGGTTGTTTTCAGGGCTCGCATAATGCTAAGAATTGATAGCCTGCATACCCCCTCTTATTTTTTTGAGGTAGATTATTTTGTGTGTGGCATTCTTTTACATGGCGGCCACCGTGGTGTGATGGTAGCGTGCTCCGCCTATCACACCGTATGCCCTGGGTTCAACTCCCGGGCAAAGCAACATCAAAATTTTAGAAATAAGGTTTTTCAATTAGAAGAAAATTTTTCTAAGCGGGGTCGCCCCTCGGCAGTGTTTGGCAAGCGCTCCGGGTGTATTTCTGCCATGAAAACTCTCAGTGAAAACTCATCTGCCTTGCAGATGCCGTTCGGAGTCGGCATAAAACATGTAGGTCCCCTCCGGCCAATTTGTAGGGCAAATCAAGAGGAGCACGACGCAAATTGGAAGAGAAGCTCGGCCTTAGATCTCTTCGGAGGTTATCGCGCCTTACATTTATTTATTTTATTCTTTAACATGCATGAAGTGTCGTCGAGGCCTTCTTCACCGTCTCCTTCACGATGAGCTTTCACGACAGCTTACTGTCTATGACGATTGCTAGATATTTTTTGGAAGGTTTCTCCTGTAGGGTCACCCCTCCTAAATTAGACCAGATTGAATTTGGGGCCTTATACCTCTTTGTAAACAAGACCATATCCGTCTTTTCTGCGTTAGCTGTCAAGCCCACATTATATGACCAGGTATGAATATCGCGAAACACCCGATCCATCAAAGAACTAATCTTTGGAATGCACTTTCTACCTATGATAATTGCAACATCAACTGCGTAAGCCGTAACCGCCTCAGCAGTTAGTTGATTACCTGCGTTCACAACATTTTTGAAAGCCCGGCAATGTCTAAGAAGACTCCCAGAGCATACTTTTTATATTCCAGGACTTCCTCTCTGTTTATTACTACCCTATGCAGTGCGGTGTCTATCGACTTGCGTTTGGTTATACATGTTATGTTGTGGAGAGCAGTTTTTCATCCACGTTGGACTTTATATATACATCTATCAGCCCCTCGAAGGTTTTGAAATTTCTTGTAGATCCTCAATAAATCCCTTTACTAGTCCCGGCACACTTCGCTTTCCACGGTCTTTGCCAGCTTAAACATTTCTTTATCCTGTCTTCTAAGAAGGCCCAGCTCATTGCTCCACCATTGCGGATTTGCTTTTCCTCTTAGAGAGCAAGCTCTGTTATACGCAGTAAAAAGCGTGCTTGTTATGAAATCATTGGAATCCTCCAGTTTCTTCGCATTGGCAACCTCTTTGGGTTGTCCCAGTTTTGTTGCTACATGTTTCTGGACTTTCGTCCGGATCGTTGAACCAGGGTTTCTAAAGGTTCCTCCATTCTCTACCATCTTTAGAGGGATGCTGAATGTGATATTAGCATGGTCGTAGAAGGACGGTCTATCAAGAACCATCCAATCATATATTGGTATATCACGTTCACAGCTCAATGTAATATCAAGAACTTTGCTGGATGTTGGACCAGTATCCCCAATGTTCCCCTGTTGGCTATCTGCAAGTTGGTTTACAAATATATATTAAACAAAATATAGATTCGCCTCTCTCATTCGTATATCCTCCTCCAAACCGCCCTTTGCGCCCTTCGTCCTGTACTAACCTCTTGCACTCCATCGGTGGAACCTCCGCACAATGGGCCATGTTGCAGGATGCCAGTATAAATGCCTGCAAATTCTTATGATCGACGGCCATCACTACGACGTCCTTAGTAGTGTAATTAGGCAGCATATATTAATGCAGCTGCAGCTCGCACCGTTCCATCCGTGTCCGCGTAGTAAACGTCAAATCTGCGCGCTCTGATTCGAGAAACCTCTCCGATGAGAACCGCGGCTCCATGAACACTCTTCAAGGGTTAGGAGGAGTTCGCTCGACGCCTCTTTACTGTATTGGAGGTTTATCAGTAAGACTCGCAGCACCATTGGGCTGTTTGTACCCCTCCAACACCGCTCCGCCGCATTGTCGGGCGCAATGGAGTTCGGTTAAACCCTCACACCAACGACAAGGTGCCTACTCTAGTGAGGATATAGCCGTGAAGAAAGCCGCAGATATTCTGGAGAAAGCGTGCTCAAGCTGCAGTCTCGTCAATATATATGTATATTGCCTTCTGGCACCACATGCTTATAAGTTAGGTCTCGTCAGAAACAGCAGGTGTAGGAAGTGCGAGCTGAAGAAAGGACCGGTTGAGCACGTTCTGTATTCGTGTTCTGCGCACACCAGGTCAAGGCTCCAGTTATTATTTTTGCATATTTATTTAAATTTTATTTTTTAATTGCCAGATCTCGAGGCAGCAATTAAGCGAGGTCCTAGAAAACTTCTAGTATTTGCAAAGAGGACGGAGTTATTCCATAGCATTAGTCCAGGTACCTGATTGTGGTTCTTGCGGTTGGTCGTCAAATAAATTCTGGTAACACTATGGACACATTCAATCTGTTTGAGGTCTTCATTGACCGGCCTAGCTTAGCTGATTAACATTTGTGTCTTTGTTTATCAGGCCATTATTGCGTTCCTCTTCCTGTGTTAGAACTTTTAAGGTAAATGGGTTTCCAGTTCTTATATTTCCCTCTTTAATTCGCTTTGTAGATTTTAAGGTTTTGTTCATGCCATCCGCCTCCTGGTTCTGGGACGTTTGCCCTTCCCCTTCTGACCATTCTGCCTCTTAAAAGTAGGTTCAGCAGACCGCTGCCCTCCTATCAAGCGAAACGGCGTAGATGCAGTTTCTGAACCGATCCGAAACCTGATCCTTCGAAAAGGTGTCTTCGTTGTAAATTTGTTATTTGACGTACGATTCAAATTGATATGTCATTATTTTGGCTTTGAGAAGCTTCACATTTCCGTTTAATGTCCTTTTAAGCTATGAAGTCGTTTTCATATGATTAGGTCAATTGTCCATTATTTCTCATTCTATTTAGTTCATTTAGTGTCTCATTATTACAAGGACTTTTTTCTGACAATTTGTTACAATCTAAGTCCTCAATACATAATCGTTCCAAAGACTTTACTCGACTCTGCGTCACCCTCCTCCTACTCCAAAATATTTTGATGTCTCTTCTACCGCACTGTATGTAATATTTGTTCAAAATATGAGCCAAATCGTACATCATAGGTCGCTTTCTATTCATGTATGTATTATGTGTTCCAAATATGGACCAAATCGGACCACAAATACGATTTTTTTGAATATCTCGAACTTTGTGTCACCTAGCGGCGATTTTTTTAGGTCGCTTTCTATTCTCGTATGTATTATGTGTTCCAAATATGGACCAAATCGGACCAAAAATACGATTTTTTTTGAATATCTCGATATTTGCGCCACCTAGCGGCGATTTTTTTCATAGGTCGCTTTCTATTCTTGTATGTATTATGTGTTCCAAATATGAGCCAACTCGGACCACAAATACGATTTATGTGAATATCTCGATCCGTGCGCCACCTGGCGGCGATTTTCTATATGTCGCTTTTTATTCTTGTATGTGTTATGTGTTCCAAATATGAGCCAAACCGGACCACAAATACGATTTTTGAATATCTCGATACTTGCGCCTCCTAGCGGCGATTTTTTCATGGGTCGCTTTCCATTCCTGTATGTATTATGTGTTCCAAATATGAGCCAAATCGGACCACAAATACGATTTTTGTGAATATCTTGATCCTTGCGCTACCTAGCGGCATTTTTTTCCATAGGTCGCTTTCTATTCTCGTATGTATTATGTGTTCCAAGTATGAGCCAAATCGGACCACAAATACGATTTTTGTGAATATCTCGATCCTTGCGCCACCTAGCGGCGATTTTTATCTTATTATTGCATTGTCATCGGGTTCTGAACTATATTCCAAGTTTCAAGCTTGTAGCTTATCGGGAAGTTACTTAAATTTCAATTACAAAGTTCGTTCACAACGGCCGTGCATGCGGTCGTGCGGCCTGCCTGGCAAGTCAAGCTAAATAAAACCGTTTAAAAATAGATATTGGCTTTCGATATTTCGATAATTTGGTATAACAGCTGTTATACCAAATTTCTCAAAAAAAGAATTCAGCCCTTCAAATAAGATAAACAAGCGGACCACGACCACATTTTTACTTTTTAAATTTGCTGAACGCCTTAACAAAAAAAACAAAATTTCGAAATGTAGAATTTCGAACCTCGAAAAATGGAGATAGTACTTTTTTTACTTAAGCCTCAATCTCTACAAAAAAGTGGGTTTTGTCCAATACCCAGAAAAAAATTTATTTTGTCGCATATACTATAAATACGAATACGAATATTATAAATACGAAACACTTATTTAGTTTGACTTCCCCTATTCATGATATTTGGCATATCTTTATCACCTTTTCAATGCGAACCCTAATAATAATTTTTCCTCCAAAAATAGCACGAGTTTCAGGTCTAAGTATAATAAGAATCAGGTAAAATAACAGTTGCAATAAATATTGAAAGTTTTATGACAACTTGACCTAATCATGTGGAAACGACTTCATAGCTTAAGAGGATATTGAACGGAAAACCGTTTCAGCTGTATTTCGAAGGATCCAAAAAAAAAAAAAAAAAATCCCAAACCCTCTCAACATAATCTTTTAATTTAGGGGCGGAAATTAGCAACTTTTTTTTTGTATAGAGACCAACCCAGTCTAGTGCCTACTATAGTTAAGAAAACTTGAGGCATCTCTCGCAAAGAATCTACGTTCAATGTCATATAGTGTTGTTCACAGAGAAAAAATTTGTCGCGTCCGTTATGTCACGATGGTAATCATACATTATCTTATATCCAGCGTTTAAAAAAATTCCTTTATCTTCGCTAAGTTTTGCGTACTTTCACAAGCATAAAAAAATCACATATATTTATCGTCGCATCCGAACCGCATTATACATGGTCACATTTAAGTACTTAAATATTTGAGGTAGCCAAAATTTGTATGAAACGAAGCATTCTGGTATCGGTTATACCGCTTCTCATGTTCCTTTTTATGCAGGTTTAAATACCTACGAATATGGCGTCTTTTACCCAGGACTTGCCCATATATACAAGTTAGTTTAGGCTAACTTATTTTTCGGCTAAGGTGGCAAGTAATCCAAAGATAACGTCGTGTAATTGGTTAACTTGTTCTTTAGCTTTTGGGGCTTTAAATGTCGGAAGGTTTCCGGGAGGGGGGAACGTAAGAAGCAACTTGAAAATAAGCGGAGTTACAGTAAATTCGTTACAATATTAATAAATACGCAATAAATATTATACAAAAAAAAAAAAAAACAAACTGATTTAATGGAGTAATTTATTTATAAATGCTACATTGGTGACCCGCGACTTACACGCTTAAATAAAGTAAATTTAGACTTTTTATTCGTTGAAAGTGCGACTAACAAAAAAACATAAAACAGTTTTAACCAAATGGGAAGTGCATAAAATTATTGTTTGCACAAACATTCATTCCTTTCAACGAAATTGAATAGTAGCAACATAAGCACTTATTTTAAGTGGCGGATAAAGATTTGCCAAAATCACAAAATTATTGCTTTGAACTGTTCAAAAGGAAATTGTTTTTTTATACCTTTCATGAACTTGAAATGATATATTAACTTTGGTCCGATGTTTGTAACGTTGAAAAATATAGAAGGTTGACTCAACAATAAGTATACCGAATTGATCAGGGTGACGAACTGAGTTGATATAGCTATGTCCGTCCGTCCGTCCGTCGGTCCGTCCCTCTGTCTGTTTGAACGCAAATTAGTCCCTCAAATTTTGAGATATCTCAATGAAATTTGGCACAAGGATGTATTTTTGTATTATATTGAACATTTGTCGGATCCGGTATGATGGGACCACTATAACATATATCTCCCATACAACCGATTGTTCAGATAAGACGGCTTTGGTCATTCCTGCCGCAATTTAGAAAGTATAAACGTGAAACTCGGTGATATATATTCTAATATATCCTAGAAGATATCCTATAAAAATCACTTTGATCGGAGCTATATATAGTTAAATCCCATACAACCGATCGTTCAGATAGAAAGATTTTTGGCAATTTCTCCCTTAATTTCCAATATAAAACGTATTCTTGTGTGACCACCATTAGGTAAAATATCGCCTGATATTTTTTTCTGCGTTAGAAAGCAGAGTGGTCGAATTCTCCAGCAGTAAATCGGTTTGCAAACATTAACAACATTATAGTTCAAGGCACAACATACACACATTTTTTCGTGTTAGTAATATAACTTCACTAGCAGACCCGTCAGACGTTGTTCTGCCCTAAATTTGGTCTAGCTGCACACATTTTAATAACCTTTTTCTCTCTAACTCTGCCCTCCCCTCTTCACTTCTTCTTAATCATTTTATTCACTCCTCCCTCCAACTTTTTCGCTTCATCTATCTCTATCTTCGTCTCACTCTATCTCTTTCAGTCTCCTTCTCCTTCCCCCTTTTCTCTTCTCTCAAGTTTTTCCAATCCTTCTTCATCCCTTATTGCTAGTCCCCCAGGGTGGTATGTATTTTGTCCCAGTCCCATTCCGAGTTCCAGTCGCACTCCGAGTCTCAGTCCCAATCCTAGTCTTAATCGCATTCCCAGCCCGTCTCTGGTCTACTTCCCCGAAAAAAGGATCGTAAATACTAATATAGGCAAATTTATATACCAAATTTCAGACCAATCGAATAGGACGTATGTAAATAGGTATGTGGGTATTATCAATTCATGCTTTTTTTTCGGCTTCGCATGCATATTTGTCAGTTTTGCCAGGTTGATGCGACTAAATCGAATATCACAATAAAAATTATTTTAAAGCTCTGAGCAACAGCTTTCATTTGATATCCATAGTACACACACATTCTAGGGGTATCCGGGTCCACGTGTTGGCCTATATCTCGAGACCCTAGTCGGCCAGCGGTATAAATTACTCTGTACTAAAGCACACATCAATAGCTTCAATTTGATACCCATAATGTAAAAACACGTCCTAGTGTTACCCTGGTCCACGTATTGGCCTACATCTCGAGACCCTAGTCACCTATATGTATGAAAACTACCCTGCACTAAAGCGCTCATCAACAGCTTCAATTTGATAGCGATAATGTAAAAGTACATCCTAGTGTTACCCTGGTCCACGTTTTGGCCTATATCTCAAGACCCTAGTGACAAACAGATATCAAAACTACCTTGTACTAAAGCACTCATCAACAGCTTTCATTTGTTATCCTTCTTCTATAAACACTTTCTAGGGGTATCAGGTCCACGTTTTGGCCTCAATCTCGAGACCCTAGTCACCAATAGGTATGAATACTACCCTGTACCAAAGCACTCATCAACAGCTTTAATTTGTTATCCATATTCTATAAACACATTCTAAGGGTACCCGGGTCCACATTTTGGCCTATATCTCGAAACCCTAGTTACCCACGGGTACGACAAATACCCCGCATCAAAGTACCGATAAACAGCTTCCATTTGATGTCCACATTTTACAAACATATCCCAGGATTACCCAGATCCACGTTGTGATCTCAAGACCCTATCCAGAACGGGACAAAAAGTATTCTATGTCTATCTCCTGGTTCTAAGCTACCCGTCCACCAATTTTCAGCCAAATCTGTTCATCCGTTATTGAGTTATAAATAGTGTAATTAACACCATTTCCTCTTATATATGTACATATATACATCACATTAGAAACTTCAAAAATAACAGTATTTCTCCACTATTTAATGGATGTTATTATATAATCTACAAACTTCAATCACTCTATCTATTAAAAAAAAGGGCATGAAAATCCGTTGCGTAGTTTTAAAGGTTTATGCATTCAAAGGAACATGGGACAGAAAAGGCGACTTTGTTTTATAATATGTAGTGATAGTGATACATGCAAAAATACCAAAAAATAAAACTTTTTTGAAGAATTTTAAGGAAATATATAAAATTTTTAACTAAATATTATTTTTCAATAGATGTATGCATTCTTAACCATTTATGTTGCATTAACAATTAACCATTTATGTTACATAAATATGTATGTACATACCTATGTCAAGCTGATACGATATGAAAATACATACATATGTACATTCATACATGCCTATAAACCTAAGCCCGAATTTAAGTAACGCAGCGAATGCTATGTACATGTGTACGAATGTGTCGCATCATACCCAACTCAAAGGCAATTAGCGCGAACAGTTGACACCGAACAATCACACACACGAATTTTTTGGTAAAAATGTTACTTTTGTTTAAACAATTTGGCTGATATAAGAAAGGAATCAAGTAGTTTTTTTGATGCAGATCGAAGGTAAATATTTCAAAGTTTTACTGAAAAGTAGAATTTTTTAAATCCATCCATCCGTTTATGAGTTATAGCTGTGTAAACAAAAATTTTATGATTTTTTACTACATTTTGGCAATTTGCCACGCCCTATAATATATATCTTAAAATGATATTAACTGTGCCATCTCACGTAGCTAAGTTTTCAAATGCAAAAAACCGTTTTAAAATCGGAGCATTCTCTGTGAAGTTATGTGCAAACATGGCATTTAGCGACTTTAATTTATAAGAGTTAAATATTGATATAGATTATGACTAAAGAAGACGAAGACGTCAAGCCTTTGAAAATCAATGCTCTTAAAGCACCAATATTTAACCCGAAGCGAGTGAGTTTGTGGTTTGCACAACTTGGGGCGGAATTCGCACATACACATACACATTTTGAAAGAAAAAGATTAGTTCAATCATGCTGTCTCGTTTATAGACACCGAGTACGCGCAAGAAATTGAAAATCTCATCATCAGCTCACCACAAACGAACCGTGCTAGACGGAGAAGCTATCGGCGACCGATCGCCAATCTCAATTTCTACGCCATCTTAAAGCCCTTGCACCCAAAGTAGACGAGGCTGTTCTGAAAACAAGATGGCTGGCAAACTTGCCTAAGAAAACTCAAGAGTTTCTCGCCATTTCTCCCTAAGGGACACAGCTAGAATCATTACCCAAAACTGCTGACAAGTTGCACGGAATGTTTCAGGTAACACATACGAAGGCCATTACGCTATCCAAAAATGCGATGCCGACGCAAGAGCGTGAGAAGCAAATAAGTGCTCTTACCAAACGTTTCGATCAACTCAGCGGTGAACTGCGTAAGCGAGGCCGATCCAAATCGCGCGGCCGAAGCAACAAATCATGCAATAGGTCCAAATTTCGTGGCTCAATAAAGAATGTTATTTGCTTTTTTCACCGAAAATTTGGTAAAGGCTGCACTAGAGGTGGATTGCGACTCCTTAGCCTCTTCTAACCGCCTGTTCGTCACAGATTTGACCACAAATAAACCACATCTCTGCATTCAGATCTATCAGTTTTCCCATATAAGCAGTTGAAATGCAAACCTGAATCAGTGGGATACCAACTATATGCAGCGAATGGTTCACTAATAGGGACTTATGGATGTATTACAATCTCTCTAAACTTAGGCTTGCCTCGCAAATTCACTTGGAGGTTTGTTATTGCTGACGTCACACGACCCATCGTTGGTGCCGAAGTTATTTTAATTTGTTAATCGACCTCAAAAGCAAAAAACTATACGACGGAGCCACTGGCTTCCACGCGAGCGTTAACTCTATACGCAAAAGTGTTGAATGCATTAAAATCCTTGGCTATGGCAACACGAAATACCATAAGTTGCTTCAAATCTACCCAAATATCGTACGGCCAGAAGGTGTCTCTTCCTCAAAGAAGCATTCTACGGTGCACCACATAAAAACAACAGCTGGCTCTCCCGTGACTTGTAAGGCGCGACGTTTAGCACCAAACAAATGAAAAATAGCGCAAGATGAATTTCGAAAAATATTGCAACTCGGTATAGCTCGATCTTCAAGCAGCCCATGGGCGTCACTATTGTATTTAGTTCCCAAGAAAACTGGTGACTAGCGACCCAGCGGCGATTACCGCTCACCTAATGAGCGTACAATCCCTGATAACTACCCCCTCAGGCTACTAGACGATTTTACAGCGACACTACACGGGAAAACAGTATTTTCCGTATTATATCTGATCCGTGCATTTAACCAGATACCGGCCGCCGATGACGATGTAGAGAAAACAGTTATTATCACCCCATTCGGCTTATTCGAATTTCCATACATGACGTTTGGTCTTCGAAATGCCGCGCAGACGTTCCAGCATTTTATTGACGAGGCGACACGAGATCTACAATTCGTTTTTCCCTACGTGCAGGATCTGCTCGTCGCATCACAAGATGAAGAAGCACACCTTAAGCACCTTAAACTACTATTTCAGCGTCCGCAAGACTATGGTCTTGTAATAAACGTGGCAAAGTCCGTTTTCGGCCAACATGAAGTGAAATTTTTAGGCCATAATATTAGCGCCAGAGGTATCAAGCCGTTACCAGACAGAGTTGAGGCCATCACTTATTTGAAATTCCCAACTACAATAGCTGTTTTACGTGGCTTCCTGGGAACCATAAATTTTTACCGAAAATTCATTCGAAACGCGGCAGAAATTCTTGCTCCTTTGAACAAATTACTCGAAGGTCCAAAAGTAAAAGGTTCGACGCCGATAACAACAAGCGTTAGCAAATGCAACATTACTGGCAAACCCGAATTCTGATGCACGCTGGGCCATAATCTGCGAAGCATCACACAGCCATTGGCACACTACTCCAGCAACTGGTCAACGGAGAATTGCAGCCGCCAGCTTTCTTTAGCAAGAATTTCAGCCTTCGATACAAAAATTGTCGACGTACGATCGCGAGCTTCACGCGATTTACGAAGCTGTAAGCCACTTCCATCATATTTTCGAAGGTAAGCATGTTACAATTTATACTGACCACAAGCCTCTGCTCCATGCATTTCAACAGCGTACCGATAGAGCATCGCCATGGCAATTTCGTTGATTATACTTCGTTGGGCAGTTCACGACTGATTTCAGACATATGTATATCTGGCCGTGATAACATCGTAGCAGACACTCTGTCCCGAGTTGAAACAATTTCACCACCAATAACTACGCGTGAGCTAGTCAAAGCTCAGGAAAATGACCTCGAGCTACGTGAGCTCGTCGAAAACACTTCGTCGTCACTAAATTGGCAAAAGATTATGTTAGACGATTATCCGATCGCAGTTTATTGTGATGTTTCATCAGGTAAACCACGTCCAGACGTCCCAAAAGCGCTGAGAAAGAAAGTATTCGATGCGTTGAATTCTCTTGCATACCCCGGCACCAAGGCTTCGCAGAAGCTAGTAAGTAAACGTCACGTTTGGCCGTCAATTCAAAAAGGTTCTCGTGAATGGGCAAAATCGTGCTGCAATGTCTGCAAAATAAAATTCATCGGCACGTGACGTCACCTATCGCCCGCTCCGAAATACCAAAAAAAAAGTTCGAACATATACACATTGACTTAGTCACCCTGCCAACGTCGCGAGGATACAACAAATGTTTGTCGATCATAGATAGATTCACTCGGTTTCCAGAAGCCGTACCATTAAAGAATGGAGATACAGACACAGTTGCATTCGTATTGATCACTAATTGTATTTCAAGATATGGCGTATCTGTCAGAATAACATCTGACAGAGGAGGTCAATTCACATCAACATTGTTTCAATCATTGACGAGGCTATTTGGCATTAAGCACTTGCGCACAACACCGTATCACCCCCAATACAACGGCCTAGTAGAGCGGCTGCATCGGCAACTCAAATGCCACAATGAGACATGGTTTGATGCCCTCCCTACCAGCTGCATTACTTGGTTTGCGCGCAGCATGGTTAGGTTAGATTGAACTGGCCGGTCCATGAGGACCTCACATAGACTGATTGAGTCCGTAGTGTTACAAGAAGTTTGTTTTAACGAACAAACTGAAAAACCCTATCAAAACCAGGACTTATGTTTAAAATAACTCCTTCCTCTTGGCAAATACTAGAAACTTCCTAGGACTTAGGCCAATTGCTGCTTCTGGATCTGACAGCTGTATCACTCCTAATAGCTGGAGTCTTAGCCTAGCAAGTGCAGGGCACGAGCGCTTGAACTCACGCCTTTCCCGCTTGGTCGACCGTGTGCACCTTTGGCCTTCGCTTAATCTCGCCCAGTCTAATTGGGACGTCTATGGAGCAAGCTTCAATGTATGCGCCCTTTTTAGCTAGTTCATCCGCTTTTTCATTCCCATCTATTGTTATATGCCCTGGGACCACATATAGATGTATGCTTCTCCCTGTCCCGATTCTCTCCAGAGACTGACTACACTCTAACACGCATTTAGATGCTGTGCTATGCGAGATTATTGCCTTAATTGCTGCTTGGCTGTCAATATTATACTTAACACGGTTGCAGCTTAAGCTATTCTCTTCCAGGGTTTCTAATGCTTTGGTTACGGCTAATATTTCCGCTTGGAAAACGCTACAGTAATCCGGCAGCCTGTAGGATTTGCTTATTTCCGGATCA
This sequence comes from Eurosta solidaginis, assembly GCF_040869045.1. NCBI lineage: Eukaryota > Metazoa > Arthropoda > Insecta > Diptera > Tephritidae > Eurosta > Eurosta solidaginis. The sequence continues at coordinate 139,497,982 of NC_090320.1, read as the reverse complement.
GCACAGTATACCGCAGACCCTACTCCTTCCACTACTTTGGAACCATCTGTGTACACATGTATCGCCTCGTCCGCCATTTGCGTACCCTTGCGCCAACCGTCCACCTCTATTGTAGCCTTAAGATCTCCCTCGAAGCGCAGATAGGGAATCAGGTAGTCTTTTCGTCTTGTGATTGATGACGCTATACTACTATGGCCATATAGTCGGCGCTCAAGCTGCCCCGAGGCACCGAGCCTGGTTGTGGTTGTTAGTGATTAGTTCTTTGCTACTAGGTCTACAGGTGGAATGTGAAGAATGGCATACAATGCGACCGACGGGGTTGTTTTTTGTTTGTCTTTCCACCAAACAAGAACTCCATAGTATAGAATAGGGCTTACACGTACACCCCAGCATTCTTTTACATGCATAGAGTGCCGTTGAGGCCTTCTTGACCCTCCCCTTCTCGTTGAGCTTCCATGACAGTCTTGGATGATTTCTAGATATTTTGTGCAAGGTTTCTCCTGTAAGGTCATCCCTCCTAACTTAGGCCTGGTCCAATTTGGGACCTTGTACCTCTTTGTAAACAAGACCATATCCGTCTTCTCCGCATTGACTTTTAACCCACCATTAGATGCCCAGGTATGAATATCCCGAAGCGCCCGATCCATCAAAGAACTAATCGTTGGAAGGCACTTTCCACTTATGACAGTTGCAACGTCATCTGCGTAAGCCGTACATTTTACGGGTCCCTCATCCAATCGCCTGAGCAGTTGGTTGACGACCAGCGTCCACAGCAGAGGTAATAGCACTCTTCCTGCGCCGTGCCCCTGTCCACTTATTTCGTGGCCTCGTGCAATCCCCATTGTGAGGTAATCTTTCTGAAATTTAACACGCAGCCGATCCATCTGATTAAGGCAGAATGTACTTTAATGTAATTAAGTCTTTCCATAATTGTCCATTTTGCAACATTATTGAAAGCCCCGGCAATGTACAAGAAGACTCCTAGAGCATACTCCTTATATTCCAGGGATTTCTCTATGTTTATTACCACCCTATGCAATGCGGTGTATACCGACTTGACTTTGGTGTACGCATGCTGTGTTGTGGAGAGCAGCTTTTCATCCACGTTGGACTTTATGTACACATCTATCAGCTTCTCAAAGATTTTGAGCAGAAATAATGTTAAGCTAATGGGTCTATAGTCTTTGGGATACACGTGACCGATCTTCCCCGCCTTTGGTAGGAAAGCTACATGAGCAGTTCTCCAAGAGTGCGGTACATGATTCAGTCTTATGCACCCATCGAATATTATTTTAAGCCATTCCACGACCGTCCTACTTGAGACTTGTAGCATGGCCGGGAATACACTATCTGGGCGCGGCGATTTAAACTTAGAAAACGTCTTCACTGCCCACTGGATCTTGGTATCGGTCACCAAGCCCGGCACTACTAGCTCCGTGATCGAAGTGTGAGTGATGTCTGCTGGCTCTTCTCAACCGTCTCCCGATGAGAAATGTGCGTCGAGAAGCACCTCAAGGGATTCCTCATTATTATGTGACCATTCCCGTTTTCTTTCTTTATTAGTATCTGGACTATGTTTCCCTTTGCTAGGACTTTTTTCAACGGTGCTGTTTCGCTGGAGCACTCTATGTCCGTACAGAAACTTTTCCATGAGTTTCTAAAATTTTAACAAAAACACAAAAACTTAAATATTTTTACATTATATAAGTAAATTATGTCAACATTCAATTCCAGTAATGATATGGTGCAATTATCCCGTACTATAGCACTCACCAACAGCTTTGATTTGTTATCCATATTGTATAAACACTGTTTAGGGGTACGCGGGCCCACGTTTTGGTCTATATCTCGAGACCCTAGTCACTCAGGAGTATGCAAATTATCCTCTACTAAAGCACTCATCAACAGCTTTCATTTGTTATCCATATTCTACAAACATATTCTAGGGGTACTCGGTTCCACGTTTTGGCCTATATCTCAAGAACCTAGTCACCAACAGGTATGAAAACTACCCTGTACTAAAGCCCTCATCAACAGCGTCAATTTGATTCCCATAATGTAAAAACACATCCTAGTGTTACCCTGATTCACGTTTTGGCCTATATCTCGAGACCCTGGTAACAAATAGGTATGAAAAATACCCTGTACTAAAGCACTCATCAACCGCTTTCATTTGTTATCCATATTGTATAAACACTGTCTAGGCGTACGCGGGCCCACGTTTTGGTCTATATCTCGAGACCCTAGTCACTCAGGAGTATGCAAATTATCCTCCATTAAAGCACTCATCAACAGTTTTCATTTGTTATCCATATTCTACAAATATATTCTAGTGTTATCCTGATCCCTGTTTTGCCCTATATCTCGAGACCATAGTCACCATTAGGTATGAAAACTACCCTGTACTAAAGCACCCATCAACAGCTTTCATTTGATACCCATATTGTACAAACACATCCCAGGATTACACAGGTCCACGTTTTGATCTCAAGACCCTAGCCAGAACGGGATAAAAAGTATCCTGTGTCCGTTCCCTGGTCCTAAGCTACCTCTCCACCAATTTTTTAGTAAAATCGGTTCATCCGTTCTTGAGTTATGCGTAGTGTAACTAATACCACTTTCTTTTATATATATAGATTAAAAATGGGCGAAATCCGAATATGAACACGCCCACTTTTTCGCTATCGAAAATTTCGAAAAATGAAAAAAGTGCCATAATTATATACCAAATATGAAAAAAGGGATGAAACATTTTGATTGGATTGGTTATTTGACGCAAAATATAACTTTAGAAAAAACTTTGTAAAATGGGTGTGACTCCTGCCATATTAAGCAGAAGAAAATGAAAAAGTTCTGCAGGGCGAAATCAAAGCCCTTGGAATCATGGCAGGAATACTGTTCACGGTATTATATATATAAATAAATTACAGGTACCCGACAGATGTTGTTCTGGGTCACCATGGTCCACATTTTGGACGATATCTCGAAAAGGCGTCCACCTATAGAAATTTGGTCCACTCCCTTTTAAAATACTAATTAACACCTTTCATTTGATACCCATATCGTAGAAACACATTCTAGAGTCATCCCTGGTTGTCCCTTATGGCGATATCACGAAAAGGCATCCACCTATAGAACTAAGGCCAACTCCCTTTTAAAATACTCTTTAATACCTTTCATTTGATACCCATGTCATAAAAACACATTCCAGGGTTACCCTAGGTTCATTTTCCTACATGGTGATATTCCCATCTATTGCTATATGCCCTGGGACCACATATAGATGTATTCTTCTCCCTGTCCCGATTCTCTCCAGAGACTGATTACACTCTAACACGCATTTAGATGCTGTGCTATGCGAGATTATTGCCTTAATTGCTGCTTGGCTGTCAATATTATACTTAACACGGTTGCAGCTTAAGCTATTCTCTTCCAGGGTTTCTACTGCTTTGGTTACGGCTAATATTTCCGCTTGGAAAACGCTACTGTAATCCAGCAGCCTGTAGGATTTGCTTATTTCTGGATCAGCACAGTATACCGCAGACCCTAATCCTTCCACTACTTTGGAACCATCTGTGTACACATGTATCGCCTCGTCCGCCATTTGCGTACCCTTGCGCCAACCGTCCACCTCTATTGTGGCCTTAAGATCTCCCTCGAAGCGCAGATAGGGAATCAGGTAGTCTTTTCGTCTTGTGATTGATGACGCTATACTACTATGGCCATATGGTCGGCGTTCAAGCTGCCCCGAGGCACCGAGCCTGGTTGCGGTTGTTAGTGATTAGTTCTTTGCTACTAGGTCTACAGGTGGAATGTGAAGAATGGCATACAATGCGGCCGACGGGGTTGTTTTTTGTTTGTCTTTCCACCAAACAAGAACTCCATAGTATAGAATAGGGCTTACACGTACACCTTAGCATTCTTTTACATGCATAGAGTGCCGTTGAGGCCTTCTTGACCCTCTCCTTCTCGTTGAGCTTCCATGACAGTCTTGGATGATTTCTAGATATTTTGTGCAAGGTTTCTCCTGTAAGGTCATCCCTCCTAACTTAGGCCTGGTCCAATTTGGGACCTTGTACCTCTTTGTAAACAAGACCATATCCATCTTCTCCGCATTGACTTTTAATCCACCATTAGATGCCCAGGTATGAATATCCCGAAGCGCCCGATCCATCAAAGAACTAATCGTTGGAAGGCACTTTCCACTTATGACAATTGCAACGTCATCTGCGTAAGCCGTACATTTTACGGGTCCCTCATCCAATCGCCTGAGCAGTTGGTTGACGACCAGCGTCCACAGCAGGGGTGATAGCACTCTTCCTGCGCCGTGCCCCTGTCCACTTATTTCGTGGCCTCGTGCAATCCCCATTGTGAGGTAATCTTTCTGAAATTTAACACGCAGCCGATCCATCTGATTAAGGCAGAATCTACTTTAATGTAATTAAGTCCTTCCATAATTGTCCATTTTGCAACATTATTGAAAGCCCCGGCAATGTACAAGAAGACTCCTAGAGCATACTCCTTATATTCCAGGGATTTCTCTATGCTTATTACCACCCTATGCAATGCGGTGTATACCGACTTGACTTTGGTGTACGCATGCTGTGTTGTGGAGAGCAGCTTTTCATCCACGTTGGACTTTATGTACACATCTATCAGCTTCTCAAAGATTTTGAGCAGAAATAATGTTAAGCTAAGGGGTCTATAGTCTTTGGGATACACGTGACCGATCTTCCCCGCCTTTGGTAGGAAAGCTACATGAGCAGTTCTCCAAGAGTGCGGTACATGATTCAGTCTTATGCACCCATCGAATATTATTTTAAGCCATTCCACGACCGTCCTACTTGAGACTTGTAGCATGGCCGGGAATACACCATCTGGGCGCGGCGATTTAAACTTAGAAAACGTCTTCACTGCCCACTGGATCTTGGTATCGGTCACCAAGCCCGGCACTACTAGCTCCGTTATCGAAGTGTGAGTGATGTCTGCTGGCTCTTCTCAACCGTCTCCCGATGAGAAATGTGCGTCGAGAAGCACCTCAAGGGATTCCTCACTATTATGTGACCATTCCCCGTTTTCTTTCTTTATTAGTATCTGGACTATGTTTCCCTTTGCTAGGACTTTTTTCAACGGTGCTGTTTCGCTGGAGCACTCTATGTCCGTACAGAAACTTTTCCATGAGTTTCTAAAATTTTAACAAAAACTTAAATATTTTTACATTATATAAGTAAATTATGTCAACATTCAATTCCAGTAATGATATGGTGCAATTATCCCGTACTATAGCACTCACCAACAGCTTTGATTTGTTATCCATATTGTATAAACACTGTTTAGGCGTACGCGGGCCCACGTTTTGGTCTATATATCGAGACCCTAGTCACTCAGGAGTATGCAAATTATCCTCTACTAAAGCACTCATCAACAGCTTTCATTTGTTATCCATATTCTACAAACATATTCTAGGGGTACTCGGTTCCACGTTTTGGCCTATATCTCAAGAATCTAGTCACCAACAGGTATGAAAACTACCCTGTACTAAAGCCCTCATCAACAGCGTCAATTTGATTCCCATAATGTAAAAACACATCCTAGTGTTACCCTGATTCACGTTTTGGCCTATATCTCGAGACCCTGGTAACAAATAGGTATGAAAATTACCCTGTACTAAAGCACTCATCAACCGCTTTCATTTGTTATCCATATTGTATAAACACTGTCTAGGCGTACGCGGGCCCACGTTTTGGTCTATATCTCGAGACCCTAGTCACTCAGGAGTATGCAAATTATCCTCCACTAAAGCACTCATCAACAGTTTTCATTTGTTATCCATATTCTACAAATATATTCTAGTGTTACCCTGATCCCTGTTTTGGCCTATATCTCGGGACCATAGTCACCATTAGGTATGAAAACTACCCTGTACTAAAGCACCCATCAACAGCTTTCATTTGATACCCATATTGTACAAACACATCCCAGGATTACACAGGTCCACGTTTTGATCTCAAGACCCTAGCCAGAACGGGATAAAAATTATCCTGTGTCCGTTCCCTGGTCCTAAGCTACCTCTCCACCAATTTTTTAGCCAAATCGGTTCATCCGTTCTTGAGTTATGCGTAGTGTAACTAATACCACTTTCTTTTATATATATAGATTAAAAATGGGCGAAATCCGAGTATGAACACGCCCACTTTTTCGCTATCGAAAATTTCGAAAAATGAAAAAAGTGCCATAATTATATACCAAATATGAAAAAAGGGATGAAACATTTTGATCGGATTGGTTCTTTGACGCAAAATATAACTTTAGAAAAAACTTTGTAAAATGGGTGTGACTCCTGCCATATTAAGCAGAATAAAATGAAAAAGTTCTGCAGGGCGAAATCAAAAGCCCTTGGAATCATGGCAGGAATACTGTTCACGGTATTATATATATAAATAAATTACAGGTACCCGACAGATGTTGTTCTGGGTCACCATGGTCCACATTTTGGACGATATCTCGAAAAGGCGTCCACCTATAGAAATTTGGTCCACTCCCTTTTAAAATACTAATTAACACCTTTCATTTGATACCCATATCGTAGAAACACATTCTAGAGTCATCCCTGGTTCTCCCTTATGGCGATATCACGAAAAGGCATCCACCTATAGAACTAAGGCCAACTCCCTTTTAAAATACTCTTTAATACCTTTCATTTGATACCCATGTCATATAAACACATTCCAGGGTTACCCTAGGTTCATTTTCCTACATGGTGATATTCCCTTATTTGACAAAGGATGAAGGAAAATCGTGCCGAAAAACATCACCCTTGGTCTACAATTTGGTCGATATTTCCTAAACTTACGTGATATGGAATTAAAAACCACTTATAAACCATCTACGAAACCCTACGAAACCAACGCAGCTAAGCTCTCAGCTGAGTATGTAATGTTCGGTTACACCCGAACTTAGCCTTCGTTACTTATTTATTTAAAATTTTATTTATTATAAACTTTTTTCTTTGATACGCTTTTTATACTCAGCTGAGCAGAGCTCACAGAGTATATTAACTTTGTTCGCATAACGCTAATCGGTAACTTCATAAAATAATCGAGATAGATATAGACTTCTATATACCAAAATGATCTGGACGAAAAAATGAATTCAATTAGCCATGTCCGTCCGTCCGTCCGTAAACACGATAACTGGAGTAAATGTTCAGGTATCTTGGTGAAATTTGGTATGTAGGTTCCCGGGCGCTCATCCTAGATCGCTATTAAAAATGAACGAAATCGGACTACAACCACGCCCACTTTTTCGATATCGAAAATTTCGAAAAACAGGAAAAGTGCGATAGAGTTAAGGCCAAAGCGATGAAACTTGGTAGGTGCGTTGATTTTATGACGCAAAATAGAAATTTAGTAATATGTTGGACAATGGGCGTGGCACCGCCTATTTTTAAAAGAAGGTAATTTGAAAATTTTGCAAGCTGTAATTTGGCAGTCGTTGAAGATATCATGATGAAATTTGGCAGGCACGTTACTCCTATTACTATTATAGAAACATTTTAGATTGTTTCTTAAATTTGAGGAACTGGTTTTTAATTCAACCTGGGCATCCAGCTTCGATGATACCCCTATCTCCTGTGCCTCCAGCTACGAGGATATGCGGGCCTCCTGTGCTTTCAGCTGCTCAGCCAACTGAGATGCCATATATGTCTTCTGTTCTTCCAGTTGAGCTTCCATCTTGGATGTTATACGGTTCACCTGGGACTCCAGTTGTGTTTCCATCTTGGATGTAATACGTGTCTCCTGTGATTCCAGTTGGGATGCCACTGTCGATGATTGTGCAGTTATTGCAGCCAATATCACGTCCAAGTTTGTGCTGGTAACTGCTTGCGATGTTTCGTTTTTCTCTTCAATTTTTGTTGTTGTCTCCTCCCTATCAGGATGAAAGACATCACCGTCCACCTTAATTCCTTCCGTCTCCATAGCGTCTCGTAGCCGTGCTTGAAGTTCGATCTTATTGCCGATTGTATTCAATCAACGGTTCTCCTACTGCTTTTGCGGTTGCTGGATCCTTAGTTCACTTAACTTTGCCATGCCCTTGTTGTCCTCTGGAATTTATTCAACAATTCCTCTTCTGACACCAATTATAACGAATTTAAGGAAACTCCGCTTATTTCACACCTTCTAGTAACGTTCGTATCGCTAAATTGTTGAATAACTCAATATTCAATAATGCAAAATGGTCTTTATTAGACTACTTTGAAAGTACTTCACCGTAACACTTATACTTCGCAACCAAAATCGGGCTTAAATCAAAACTGCCCTTTTGACTACTCAGCTTGCATTCTTTTATGCTCTCTGCTGCTTTATTCGGATATTTCTTGTACAGCCTGGACGTTTCTCCTGCTAGAACTGTTGTACATATCTCCTACTTAGCTATATACATATATATTTGTAGTTTATGCGTTTCTCTTAATTATATGCGTATGTATGTGTGTATGTGTAGCAACTCTCAGGTGATGACTACAAGTGTGTGCGCTTAATATCTTTATGTACACAGTGTGGCTCACTTCAATGTTTTTGTGTCGGGAGTTTATTACTAGTGATCTGTGTTGCCAGGTGATGACAAAACAAGAAGCTAGATTGGCAAAAAAAGGTTAGAAAAAGCTAAATTTAGAAAAAAGAGAAGCTAAAAAACGGCCAGAAATTTTTTTGGTTAATTCATAAAATTTTTTTTTTATATTTTAGTTTACACATTTGTAAATAAAAACTTATAAACATAACTTCTTGTTTCAAAACATATCAGGCACATTTTCCTTGACTAGCATATGGAATTACTTTAAATGATTGCATATGTGTATATACATAAAAAAAATATTACAAACTAATTACTTATATAAAATATTCCCCATCTGAAGAATCAAAAGAGCTTAAGTCCGCGTATAAAGTTTGGCTATTTACCATAAATATGAGATCATCGGTAATTTCAAAATCCTTACAACATTTAGATAAGCGTTTTAATGAGCATCTAATATTAAGCAGCGCATTAAGCATTTTAATTTTTAGTTTGTTCCTTAATTTAGTTTTCAGAATTTTGATGCCACTAAAAATTCTTTCAACCTCCGCGCTAAATGAAAATGCCCGGAGCCACGCCCATTTTGAAATTTTCTTTTATTTTTGTATTTTTTTGCATCATATCATTACTGGAGTTGAATTTTGACTTAATTTACTTGTATACAGTAAAGATATTACATTTTTTGTTAAAATTTGAATTAAAAAATTTTTTTTTAAAAAGTGGGCGTGTTCTTCATCCAATTTTGCTAATTTTTATTTAGCGCATATATAGTAATAGTAGTAACGTTCCTGCCAAATTTCATCATGATATCTTCAACGACTGCCAAATTACAGCTTGCAAAACTTTTAAATTACCTTCTTGTAAAAGTGGGCGGTGCCACGCCCATTGTCCAAAATCTTACTAATTTTCTATTCTGCGTCATAACGTCAACCCATCTACCAAGTTTCATCGCTTTAACCGCCTTTGGCAATGAATTATCGCATTCTTTCCGTTTTTCGAAATTTTCGATATCGAAAAAGTGGGCGTGGTTATAGTCCGATATCGTTCATTTTAAATAGCGATCTGAGATGAGTGCCCAGGAATCTACATACCAAATTTCATCAAGATACCTCAAAATTTACTCAAGTTATCGTGTTAAGGGACGGACGGACGGACGGACGGACGGACATGGCTCAATCAAATTTTTTTTCGATACTGATGATTTTGATATATGGAAGTCTATATCTATCTTGATTCCTTTATACCTGTACAACCTACCGTTATCCAATCAAAGTTAATATACTCTGTGAGCTCTGCTCAACTGAGTATAAAAAAATAATTAAATAAAAAAAAGATTGTAAATAATTAAAATAAAGGTAGTCAGGTATCTATGTTAATCCGTCATTAGGAATCACTATGTCGCAGATCGTCTAACAGAGTACCTACAACAAACATAATGACAAGATCACAACATTTGACACCTAAAACAAAGACTACACCTAACATGGAACTATGATGCGAATACGTCCTTGGCGTGGTATATTCCAATCTTCTTTCCACTGACATCACCGAGTTCATACATAGAACTCCCTACTGTTCTCAGCACAATGCCCTTAACCTGCTTGGGTGCTAGCTTGGCGTTAAAATTATCAATTTTAGAGCTTTGCTTGAAGTTACGTCGGTACACCGTGTGTCCAACTTTGAATACTACATCCTTCGCTCTAGTATCGTAGATTTTCTGCTTTTTTCATGCGCTAGTTTTAATTCAACCATTATCTTATTTCTGAGCATCTGGAGCTTATCTGCTTTCGACACTACTTCGCAATCTGCATCTTTCAGTGCGCTTAGCTTCCGACATAGTTCGTATGATGCTCCGCGTTGCATCATCGGTACACCAAATACTGCCGTATAGGTAGACGTATCAATTGCGGTATGTACGACGCTGCGTAACGCGAATGCGGCATCGCTCACATACTTATCCCAACCCTTTTGATTGTCCTTGATGTAAGATCGTACTATTTGCAACACTGATCGGTTCACTCTTTCAGCCGCGTTTGCTTGTGGCGAGTAGAAAGGTGTTCGGATGTGAACTGTTCCATATTTTTCGAGGAATGTTGTAAACATTTCCGACGTAAATTGTTGTCCGTTATCTGAATTTACGTATTCAGGAACTCCAAAAACATGAAATATATCTTTTTCTAAATACTTAATAACTTCTGCTGAAGTTGCTTTTCGCATCGGTTTAAGGAAGACAAATTTAGAAAAATGATCTACACACACAGCACATAAACATTACCATCACGAGTACGTGGGTAAGGACCCATAAAATCGACGAACAAACGTTGAAAAGGGCGTTCAGTGATTCTTTGGTTTCCCATCTTGGGTTTGTTAAAGGTATTTTGCGTCTTATTGCCTTTACACACTTCGCATGATTTGAGATATGTCTGAACATCTGTCACTATACCTGGCCAATAATACTCATCTCGGATACGCGATAGGGTCTTATGTATACCTCCGTGACCAGCAGAAGGTGATGCATGGGATGCTTCGATCAGACCTCTCCGCAGCTCAGTTGGGACCCAGAGTTTCCAAGCATGGTCTTCTTGCAACTCGTCTCCTCTGTTGAACTGTGAGCGTTTGTATACGTATCCGTCCGATTCGCAAAGTTCCTGCAGTCGGCCTTTATTTTCAGTCACTGTTTTCCGTAGTTCTATGTATTCGTCCGACTGAAAGTATGGTGAGTTGAGGTCAACGTTTAGTACCCTGTCGCCAGTCGTGAGTTCGTCCATATTCATTAGCGATAAAGCATCAGGCATTATGTTTTGGGTTGCTTTACGGTGTTCTATATTGAAATTATACCCTTGCAGTTTCAGACTCCATCTTGCAAGTCGACCAGTCAGATCCTTCTGGTTCATAAGCCACTTCAGGCTTGCATGATCCGTTATCACTGTAAAAGGTAAATCCTCCCCATAGGGCCTGAACCTCTTTATACTAATTACAGCAGCGTACCACTCTAACTCTGTAATACTATAATTTCGTTGTTCCTTATTGAGTTTTGCGGACACATAAGCAATTGATCTTTCGTTACCTTCGTCGTCTAGTTGGAAGAGAACTCCGCCAACTCCGTCAGTTGATGCGTCACATTGTATGTAGAAGTGTCTGTCGAAGTCAGGATGTATTAGTACTGGTGCTGATATCAGTTTCTGTTTCAATGTTTCGAAAGCCTTCCTGGCGTCTTCTGTCATCGTGAATTTCATTATGTTTTCTTTTGCTAGTCGGTCATGTAAATGGCACAGTCTTGTATAAAACGTCTATACCAGCCTGTCATTCCAAGGAACCTTCTAAGCTGTTTTGGTGTTCGTGGTTCGGGGAAGTCACGCATGGCGGCTATTTTGCTATCATCCGTGCGTATTCATCCATCCCCGACCACGTACCCGAGATAACGTACCTCTTTAAAACAGAATTTGCTCTTTTCAACGTTGATCGTCAATTTTGCATCCCTAAGACATTTGGCAACTACAGACAACAAATATAAGTGGGACGAAAAATCATCGGAACAAACAAGTAAATCGTCTAGGTAAACAAATACAGATTCTCTAAGGGAAGCGGGTATGACTTTATCCATCAGTCGGCACATTCGTTGTACCGCATTGCACAGACCGAATGGCATGACTGTAAAATGATATAATGGTCTACCAGGTACAGTGAAATCAGTTTTCTCCCTGGACTTTTGCTCTGAAGGTATCTGCCAAAACGCATCTTTCAAATCAATGGCAGATATGTACCTGGAATTTTGCAGGCGGCTTAGGATTCCATCTATGTTTGGGAGGGGGCAGGCATCCTTAATGGTGCGCTCATTTATCTTGCGTGCGTCGAGACATACATGCGTACCCTTATCGACAAGTGAGACTGGAGAATTCCAGCAACTATTGCTTTCTTCGATAACCCCCATCGCTAACATCCTATCTAACTCTCTATAAACTAATTTTTGTATCGCCGGAGAAATCGTATAATGTCGCTGTTTTACGGGAAGGTTTTCATCCGTCACTTCAATAGTATGCTCCTCTACATCAGTTTTCCCTAACCCAAGTACTGCGAATGAAGGAAATTGTGCTTTCACCCATTCCAAAGCTACTGTTTCTTCATCACTCAAAACATGCTGCACTGCATCGAATATCAGGTCACCTTCGCCTGAAACAACAGAACCTTTTGACTTTATTATGGGCCCCTGCTAACGACACTCAGCTGAAATGCTTGCCAAAAATCGATCCCTAGATAGACCTCCTGCTGTAAACCAGGCACTATAAGGAACTCTAGTTCTCTAGTGGTATTGTCCCATAATACTGGAAGAGTCACTACTCCTACTACATCAGTTTCACCACCATTGGCTGTCTTGACGTTCTGTCCTTGGATCGGCACAATCAGACTTTCCTTTCCTTCTAGTAACTTATTGGCATTTTTCCCTAAGCAGCTAGCCCCGGCCCCGGAATCTAATAGCGCGAGCACCTCGCGTCCTCCGATCTCAGTTTTCGCGAAGAACCTATTGTCACCTTTAACTGACACAATCGTTGAAATTATTTTCTGTTTAATTCGCCTAAACTTCTTTTGTTTTTCCCGCATTTTCATAATTTTCTTGAAATTTTTCTCTTTCTTTTTAACGTTCAGCTCTTCACAAAATATTCGCCTACGCGCCTCTTCATATCTTAATTTTCTCTCATGTAAGCTTGTACCACCTGACTCACGTTTTTCAAATATATTTTTCGTTTCTGTATCCCTATTTCTCTTCAGTATGCTAACTAATCCGCCGGGCGATCTCGAATCTGGACAGAGTGCCAGGACATCTCTGCCAGTGCCCTGCTTCCCGCTTCGGGCTTTAAAACACAAAACGAGGAATCTCCTCCACACGCAAAACATTTCATCAAATGGAAGGAGGACTTACAATTTGTGTCTTTCCCTGCTTCTGCCGGATTCTTTATGTAGAAATCCAACGGAATTCCACAGGAAAAACCCAACATTAAATGGAATGGGGAAGGACAAAACATTTGGCTTTGGACTGGACTAACACCTTTACTGTGGACATTGGAGGACGAACTTACAATAGGATAAGGGGAATGTGTTGGAATGGTGGGCTTAGGCGGTTCTCGAGGAACAGAGGCAACTGGCAGATTCCTATTGATGGGCCTCTCTGCTTGACTCCTATTGGCTCCACGGCTATTCCTCTTGCTGACTCTCTGACAACAAACTCCTGTTAGTACCTAACTCGCTTACTGGTTTTACTCTAGACTTATTCTCCTTCATTAGCTTCTCTGCCCGTTTGCATTCTAACTTTAACTCCGCTAATGTGTTAGTTTTTGCCGCAAAAGTTAAATTTGCCAAATATGGCTTAAGATTTCCCTTTATTATTCGTAGCCTGATTCTGCCGACTTAAATTGGGCTAATACCCTCCTCTTTAACCCGAAATAATCAAATGACTCGTCATCAGCGCGGTCTTCCATTATTTGCCAATACCACTTTAGAGCAGGCCCTGTCACTAAGCAATGAAAATCCGAAAAAAGTTGTTCATAGGACAGCTGATACTGGACCCGCATCCTTTCCAGTCGGAAGACAAAACTCTCTAACGTCATACCCTTAGCCGAATCATCAAATTTCAGGTGCCATTTATCGAAATCTACTTTTTTCTTAGCCGTGTAAATATAGGATGATCCTGGCTGCTGCTGACTGTTGGTGGTACTTTGATGATTTTCTGTAGTTCCCCTAGTATGACCTGGCGTCGACGTCGTGGCTTGAGGGCGTGGTAACGCTGTGTTCTGCATAGATGTTTCCACGCCAGCAACGCGATCGCTTAGCGTGGAAACATCCGATCGTACCTTTCGCACCCCCTCTATATGCTGTGCCATCTCCGTGTTTTGTTGCATCATCACTTCCATCATCAATCCCAATTGTTCAATCCTATCCTCGAGTGGTGCCGCCCTGTCCCTATTTTCCGCCGCATTATTAACAGGCGATGCCGCTCCCCCGGTGGCGCACCTCCAACTGCCCCCTCTTCTTGATCGGCCATTTCTAATATCCTCTCAAGCCTACGCGAAAAGTTCAAGGAGCTGTCAGACGTGTCTACAGCGATCCTCTCGGTCAACGTAACCTCCTGCCTTTGGTTTTACCCCGGATCACGCTGCCCAAAAACCATAGCTGCGCACTGGTTCTGGAGATCTATCGGAAGGAAATCGACTTGGTGCTCAATACCTATATTTGTTTGGGTGAACAAAGATCATGCCACTTGATTTTGTAGTTGCCTAGAATAATCCCGCGTTACCGGTCTTTCACGAGTAAAAAGTCCCAGACCTCGTTTGGGTATTGCTCCCTTTTTCTTGAAATTCTCCATAGACCAATAAGGGATTTGTTTGTAAGGGGACCCGCTTTACTAAGACCCGCAAAATAAAAATCAATTTAAACAAGTAAGGAAGGCTAAGTCCGGGTGTAACCGAACATTACATACTCAGATGAGAGCTATGGAAATAAAATAAGGGAAAATCACAATGTCGGAAAATGAACCTAGGGTAACCCTGGAATGTGGTTGTATGACATGTGTATGAAATGGAAGGTATTAAATAGTATCTTAAGAGAGAGTAGGCCATAGTTCTATGGATGGACGCCATTTAGGGATATCGCCATAAAGGTGGACCAGGGCTGACTCTAGAATTTGTTTTTACGATATAGGTATCAAATGAAAGGTGTTAATGAGTATTTGAAAAGGGAATGTGCCTTAGTTGTATATGTGAAGGCATTTTCGAGATATCGCCATAAAGGTGGACCATGGGTGATTCTAAAATGTGTTTGTACGATATGGGTATCAAATGAAAGGTGTTACTGAGCATTTTAAGAGGGAGTGGGCCTTAGGTCTATATGTGGACGCCTTTTCGAGATATCGCCATTAAGGTGGGCCAGGGGAGACTCTAGAATGGGTTTGTACGATATGGGTATCAAATTAAAAGTGGTAATAAGTATTTTTAAAGGGAGTGATCCTTAGTTCTATAGGTGGACGCCTTTTCGAGATATCGCCATAAAGGTGGGCCAGGGGGACTCTAGAAGGTGCTTGTACGATATCGGTATCAAATGAAAGGTGTTAATGAGTATTTTAAAAGGGAATGGGCCTTAGTTCTATAGGTGAACGCCTTTTCGAGATATCGCCATAAAGGTGGACCAGGGGTGACTTTAGAATATGTTTGTACGATATGGGTATCAAATGAAAGGTGCTAATGAATATCTTAAAAGGGAGTGATCCTTGGTTCCATAGATGGACGCCGTTTCGAGATATCGCCATAAACGTGGACCAGGGGTGACTCTAGAATGTGTTTGTACGATATGGGAATCAAATTAAAGGTATTAATGAGGGTTTTAAAAGCGAGTGGCGAGTGAAGGCGTTTTCGCGATATCGAACAAAATGTGGACCAGGGTGATCCAGAAAATCATTTGTCGGGTACTGCTAATTTATTTATATATGTAATACCACGAACAGTATTCCTGCCAGGATTCCAAGGGCTGTTGATTTCGCCCTGTAGAACTTTTTCATTTTCTTCTACTTAATATGGTAGGTGTCACACCCATTTTACAAAGTTTCTTCTAAAGCTATATTTTGCGTCAACAAACCAATCAAATTACCATGTTTCATCCCTTTTTTCGTATTTGGTATAGAATTATGGCGTGGTTACAGTCGGATTTCGGCCATTTTTTTATACCAAGATAAAGTGAGTTCAGATAAGTACGTGGACTAAATTTAGTATATATATATGAGTTTTTGCTCAAGTTATCGTGTTAACGGCCGAGCGGAAGGACAGACGGTGGACTGTGTATAAAAACTGGGCGTGGCTTCAACCGATTTCGCCCATTTTCACAGAAAACAGTTACCGTCATGGAATCTATGCCTCTACAGAATTTAAGAAGGATTGCAAAATTTTTGTTCGCCTTATGGCATTAAAAGCATTCTAGACAAACTAAATGAGAATGGGTGGAGCCACACCCATTTTGAAAATTTCTTTTATTTTTGTATTTTGTTGCACCATATCATTACTGGAGTTGAATGTTGACATAATTTACTTATATACAGTAAAGATATAAAATTTTTTGTTAAAATTTGACTTAAAAAAAATTTTTTTTAAAAAGTGGGCGTGTTCTTCATCCGATTTAGCTAATTTTTATTTAGCACATATATAGTAATAGTAGTAACGTTCCTGCCAAATTTCATCATGATATCTTCAACGACTGCCAAATTACAGCATGCAAAACTTTTAAATTACCTTCTTTTAAAAGTGGGCGGTGCCACGCCCATTGTCCAAACTCTTACTAATTTTCCATTCTGCGTCACAAGGTCAACCCACCTACCAAGTTTCATCGCTTCATCCGTCTTTGGTAATGAATTATCGCAATTTTTCGGTTTTTCGAAATTTTCGATATCGAAAAAGTGGACGTGGTTATAGTCCGATATCGTTCCTTTTAAATAGCGATCTGAGATGAGTTTCCAGGAACCTACATTCAAATTTCATCAAGATACCTCAAAATTTACTCAAGTTATCGTGTTAACGGACAGACGGACGGACGGGCGGACATGGCTCAATCAAATTTTTTTTAAATACTGATGATTTTGATATATGGAAGTCTATATCTATCTCGATTCCTTTATACCTACACAACCAACCGTTATCCAATCAAAGTTACTATACTCTGTGAGCTCTGCTCAACTGAGTATAAAAAAAACTCAGCTTAATGACTTCTATATATATGTATGTATATATAGAAAAATGAACAAAAAAAAATGTAATATATTCAAATATAAAGATTCAATAACTTAACAATCTAACTTTTAATCAATAACGAAATATTCAAAAAGTAAAAAAAGATAAAAATCCTAAAAATTTAAAAGCGTATATGTAAATGTATCAGGGATATCCAAAAATAAACTTAAAATTCCTTAGGTGTAAACTCAAACTGAAAGTTCAGAGGAATGGATATTAAGGGTGAAAAGCGTGTATTAATTCAAAGATAAAAACACTTCAACTTCAAGGCGTGAATGCAATGTGTCGAAGTATTAAAATAAATAATAATAATAAAATAATAAATGAAAATTCACTAATTTTACGTGGATACAACTATGCACCTTAAAATGTGAAAATTTTCTGAATATAAACAAGGAAATAATTCCTTTTACTTGAAAAAAAAAAAAAATAAAATATAATAATAATAATAGTGGGACTAAACGTGTCTATGTAAAAACGTGTATAAAGAAACTCTTACAAAAATTCAAATAAAATCTCCGAATAAAATTTTTATGGGTAAGAAACAAAATTCAGTAAAAAAACAATAAAAGAAACAAGTGTAAATCAAATTTGTATAAGTATGTTAAAAATTAAAAAAAAAAAAATAAGGGTGTATTCATAAAATAAAACCAAAAGTATAAAATTTCAAAAATAAAATTGTGTGAATTCAATGTGTTAGTGTATGTGTGTTAAAAATTCAAACTAAAATAATGTTTTGATAAAAAAATTAAAAGTAATAAAAATAAATGAATTCAAGTTTTGTGTGTATATTAAGTTTGCATAGAAAAATTTTTCATATATATATAAAAAAATTTCATATATATAAAAAAAAGGTATACAATTTCAAAATAATAAAAATGTGCAAAATTAAATAAGTGCACACTGTACAGCCTAAGCTAACCAAAAAAAAATTTTTTTGGGTAAAAAACGATGTTTTGAAGGAAATCTCTGTAAAAAAACTTTAATACTTTGAAACGAAATTGTAAACGAACGAAAATGTAATTTTTTCTAATTAAATATGTCCAACTGTTGGTGCATGTTGGTGTTGTCCTCGCCTTAATGGCTTTGCTGGTGAGTAGAGTGTTGTAAGAATGTCTACTGTCCAAAGTCAATGTCAACTAATCCCCTCGTCTGGCTATGGAAGTGTGGCACTACAGCGTTTTAAGTGCTGGCTTAAAACGTGGTTGCCACTATTCCCCCTTACCCTGTCAAATTATTTACCCCCAGACAAGCATCCAAAAGCCTCACAGGTATATCGTGCTGGACTGCATACATGGCAGCTTGTGTTTGCTTGCAACAAACAAATTTTGCATTAAATATTATCTTCCAAGCACTAAAAAAGATCACGGATACCACTTTTACAAATGTTGAACTTCATAAAAGGAATTTCGAAATCTTGCCAGCGCTCCCCCCTAAATTTTGTCAATCATGCACTAATCGCTCAGTGCTAACAATAAGTGATGTTGCATTCATAACCCTAACTCTGTCCGAAAAGATGGAAATGAAAGATAAAAGAAATAGCATAGTAAAAAGTTACGCAAACAACTAGGATAAAGATAACTTAATACAAAAAAAAAAAAAATGCGAAAAATTAAATATATTTAGTGGGCTATTCGTTGGGCGCCATTGTTACATAACTGCTTGTGTTGGGAGAGGAGTGGCGGCTCGGCATGGTTGTAGCCCGGCTGAGGCTCGTCGGCTTAGGGGCGCGATTCTTGCCACGTCTCCTTCCCACAGTTACATAGCAAAAAGGGTTCATGCCTAGATGTGCGTGTTTGTGCAAAAAAAGGAAAAGAGATAGGAAAGAAAAAGCGGGAGAAATGACCAGACCTTGTCAGGTGTGGAGCCTTCCCACCCCTTCTGTTCACAAAAGAGTGAACGGCCTTGGACTCCACTATGGCTCCGTCATCCAAGTGGAGTCCCTTATTTCCTGACATCGTCCGTCACTAAGTCTTCAGTCCCTGTCCATCACTCCTACAACTATCTCAACTCACCTGCAACACTTGCCACAAGGGCAACACCTGCACCAACAAAGAAAAGAAACTTTAGCCTGACATACCTGTTGTCATTGCCCTATAGACTCAACCCATATAAATAAATATTCTGAGGATTTCTCTACAAATTTACAATAATTTCTTTATTTACAATTTTATTGCCTTAAATTATCAAAGAAAATCAAACCTAGAACTATTAATAGGTACTTCTATTAAAACTTAAAATTCAATAAATTTAACCTTTAAAGTAATTTTAGTTTATTACCAAGTTTTAATTATCTTCCAAAATTTTATCCATAAAGTCTTGCAGCTACTCTATTACTAAATTTATTTTCTTTTCATTATTATTATTAATCTATTTATATATATATATATATATCTTTTTCTTCTCAATAAGAAATTTTTATTAAATGCGATTAATAGAATTAATAATAAGGTAATTTATTTTATTTCAAGATCTTTATGCATTATTTTTTCAGCAAAAGAAAAACCTCAAAAATTGGTACGCCCTAATGCTTATTCAGATATTTTCCTTGCACTTGCTCTAAGGCAAGCTTTCTCAAAAACCCTCTTAACCTCTTAATATATGTATATACGTGTGTATATGCATATCTTATCAAAAGAAAAAAAAAACAAAGGAATGTGTATATCTGTCTATATAGCGTGTATGTTATACCTTGTTGAACAAACTCACCTCTCTTTGTCAACCGAGTTTGGTACCAAATGCGGCGTACAGCTGAAAGCGGAGGATAAAAAAAACATACAAAGCTACAAAGCAAAATTAGTATATGTACTTATTTGATCAGTTAGTAGGGCTTTGGCCGTGTGACCGCGATCAAGGACAAAATTTGCCTTGATTTCGAACAACGTGACGTGAACAAAAAAAATTAAAAAGTAATAAAAAACGCGTACTCGATTATGGGAACTTTGGTTTGGCCCTTGGCCTAAAAGTGCAAAAAAAAAATTTTAAAAAATGGTAAGTTTGTTACTACTGTCATGCAGTAGTTTGGCAAGTTATAAAAAAAAATGTTTAAGGAAAGAAATCAAAATTGATTTTATTGAAGTTATGCGTTTTTACACATAAACCCCAAGCATATGTCAACTATAAAACAAAATGAAAAATATATATAAAAAATTAAAAGGTGCAAATAACTAAATATCGCAAAATATTTCAAGTTTCTCCTTTCCCACGAATTGAGGAGAATTATTAAAAATTATAACTTCAAAAAAAAAAAAAAAATAAAAAAAAAAATAAAATTCAGTAAAAAAAATTGCAATTTCGAAAATATGGATATGACGTGTTTTCCTTCTCATAAGACTAGAAGGATTATTTAAAATTGAAATTCAAAAGGAAAATTAAATAATGTCTAAAAAAAATTTCATTAATTCAAAAAAAATTCTCAATTCGTGTTTGATTGAAAAAAAATTTGTGTATAAAAATAAGGTAAAAAAAAATGTTTAAATTTTGTCTTACCAACTTTGTGTTTGTGTATGCGAATGATGAATTCCGTTTGTGTAGGTGTGATTCTGTGTTGGCGCAATTTTTTGGAAAAAGTAGTTATCTTGTGTTGCGTGGATCTCTGTGAATTTTGCCGCTTTATTGCTACCCCCTTTAAAAATTTTCGTGGGCTTTTCTCCGGGCTGGTGAAGGACGTCCTCTAACAACTATCTTCTCCTGCTGCTCTAAACCTTCTGGACAGTTTAAATCTTCTTTAAAATTCGTCTAAGTCGCGGCCTACGACTACTTCTCGTTCCTGGAAAATATGGAAGACACTAAAATCATAAGCCCACAAACACATAGTCGGTTCATAAATGCAAGAATATGCAAATAAAACAATGCAACACAATAAAAAAAAAAAAAAACAGACGATTTCACATACATTTTTATAAAAACTTTTGATTTTTAATTCACTTCTTATTCAAAAGTAACCACACACTAGAAATTTAATTTTTTTGTAATTCTTGAATTTATAATTATCAAAAAAAAAATCAAAAAGGAATTTTTATTTCAACTAAATCGAAACAATTTTGGTTTTCCTTAAATTTCCGAAGTTGAATAAAAAATATTTAATTCACAAACAAAAGAAAAAAACTTCTATCATAAAAATTAAAAATTAGAATTATTAAAATTAATGTAAAACAAATGGGAATGAAAATTGATAGAATATTAAATTGTTGTGCAGCCTTACAATTCACATTTCACAAAAAAGACTTTTTTGAGACTGACTTCACATAAAAAATCACTAAAAAATTACATTTTACTTAACGAAAAATCAGCAATATGAGGGAAAAAGGAAAATGGCCTCCAATCGGGTCGTGTTTCTTCCTAGTTCCAGGATTTTGATGGTCCTGGCAAAATTCCCAGGGACTTGATCGTTCACTCGCACTTCACTTAACGCCCGACACTTTGCGTGGAACCCGCACTTCCTAAAATAAAACTTCTTTTTGTTGCAAACTTTATTTTTTTTTAGCACTGTACACTGTTTGAAATAAAATTCACTTTGTTTCATTGCTTTTGGCAAAGCAACACTAAGACCGCGACTTTCGATTTTTGTGATACCGAATGCTAAGCGGACCCCCTTATATACCGAAATGTATCTTGCGGAACTTATCTTTGTCACCGTACAGCAAAGCCTTTCTGCCCCTGTTTAGCTGAATCTCATAGCGGGCGTGTATGCACGTATACGCATCCCTCTAGTTATCTAACTACCACATGCAGGCATTTACCTTAGTGTATGAAGTGAAAATCGTTACTGCCGTTGTAACACTAAGACCGCGACTTTCGATTATTGTGATACCGAATGCTAAGCGGACCCCTTATATACCGAAATGTATCTTGCGGCACTTATCTTTGTCACCGTACAGCAAAACCTTTCTGCCCCTGTTTAGCTGAATGTCATAGCGGTCGTGTATGCACGTATACGCATCCCTCTAGTTATCTAACTACCACATGCATGCATTTACCTTAGTGTATGAAGTGCTGAAAGGGGAAAGATCGTTACTGCCGTTGTATAGATATCTGTGCATATACCCGCTTGCACGTGATTGGAAATTATTTTAGGGAAATCACAAGGGCTGCTGTTACACACATTGCGCGTTATTGCAACACCAACCCTAACAGCTCCAGCAATGTGAGTGGTCGTAAACGCAGAGCTGAGGGAGATGATCAGATCTCAAATACCAATCAATCGTTAAACTAAAGCGAGTCAGTTGCAAGGGGCGACAGATGGCTCCCTCAATTGAATGCCCCATAATCTATATCTCACAAATTGGAAGAAGGTCAAACAATCTTGCTGTCGTGTGTGTGGATGGAAAGGCACGTTTACTGACTGTAGATACGGGTGCATCCCATTCCATCATTCGATCAGATTTAGGCAACAAGAAGATAAGACCACTGCTTGGAGCAAGATAACGTACAGCCACGGGAGAGGATACCCAGGTAATTGGAGAAATAGCATATGAAGTAGCAATTGGGAACGTCACGGTACTACACAATTTTATAGTGGCAGAGATTGTTGATGAAATCATAATTGGAGTGGACTTCTTAATCGACCAAGGCATCAAGATCGATATGCAAAGCAAACGATGCGATATAAGAACATGGATGTGCCACTTAATTTCGGCTACGAGAGAGGCTATAGCAGTAAACGAGTGCTGGTGGAAGAGAGTCAGCAAATACAACCAAAATCCGAAGCAGTCATCTGAGCGAAGGTTGATGGAGTTTAAGGGACAAACAAATTGTGGCTTGGCGAAGCAGCAAACGAATCAACACAGAACGTACTTGTAGGAAAAACCCTGGCAATGACAAAACAAGATGGACGTATTCCGGTAAGAGTACTCAATGAGTTCAAGTCACCACTCAAACTGACAAAAGGAGCTATATTGGGAAGATGCCAAGAGGCTGAAATAGTTACTGTTAACAGCTCCAGGAAAGCGTTTCAACTAGCAAGACTGATCTTTCAAATGACATAACGGCATGGACGGAGGGGCTAAAGGAAGATTATCAGAGTAAGGCAAAGCAACTGCTCCTAAAGTACGCAAACATATTTGACCAGGATGGTTCCAAACCACGCCGCACCAATGTTGTGAAATATCAAATTGACACTGGAGACGCGAGGCCGATACGTCAAGCTCCTCGTAGTGTTCCACTGGCGAAACGGGAAGTTGTGAGTCAAATCGTAAAAGAAATGAGCGACAGCGGCGTCATCGAACCATCAGCTAGTCCATACTTAGCCCCTGTGGTACTTGTGAAGAAGAGGGATGGGAAAATGAGGTTTTGCGTGGACTACCGCAATTTGAACGACGTCACGAAAAAGGATAGCTGCCCATTGCCAAGAATTGACGACACTCTGGACTCGCTCTCTGGTACGAAATGGTTTTCCACACTGGACTTGAAAAGTGGCTACTGGCAAGTGGAGGTGAAGGAGGAAGACAAAGAGAAAACAACCTTCAGCGTCGGAGATGGTCTTTGGCAATTTACAGTAATGCCCTATGAACTATGTAATGCACCACCTACTTTCGAGAGACTCATGGATCAGGTATTGAAAGGACTACATTGGAAAACATGCTTGGTGCACCTGGACGACATCATCGTATTGGGCAAGAACTTTGATGAACATCTTAAAAACTTAGAGGAAGTTTTCCAGAGAATAGCTGGCGCTGGTCTGAAACTAAGTCCCAAAAAGTGTTCGCTGTTTAAAAAAGAAGTAAATTATTTGGGTCACAAGGTAACGACAGAAGGCATCTGTACTGCGAATGAAAAGATAGAGGCAGTAAAGGATTGGCCAAGACCGCTGTACCTGCATGAATTGAGAAGTTTACTTGAGCTGTGCACATATTACCGCCGATTTGTGCCAAACTTTTCCAGCGTATCCCATAGCCTCCATGAGCTTACAAGAAAAAATAAAGCTTATGAATGGAAGAAGGAGCAAGAAGTGGCTTTCCAAACATCGAAGGAGCGTTTGTGCACTGCCCCAATGTTGGCATATCCGCTTCCAGGAGCAAAATTTATTCTAGATACAGATGCGAGTGGATATGCTATAGGAGGCGTTTTATCAAAACTGGTCGATGGACAGGAGAAGGTAGTTGCATATTACAGCCGTTCGATTGGAAAAGCAGACAGGAACTATTGCATTACACGGGGAGAGCTGTTGGCATTGAATTTTCCATTGAGCATCGAAAAGGTAGTACCCATGGAAATGCTGACGCAATGTCACGAAGACAACATAGTTGCGAATGCAAGCACTGTTCAAAGGCTGAGGCTAAAGAAGACATTATAGATATTCGGCTAATGGCTATAACGTGTACGGATGAATGGGACAAGGAACAACTAAGAAAGTGTCAGCTAGAAGATGCAGATCTGTCACATGTTATGCAAGGGCTCGAACGAAACGAAAGACCAAACAGAGAGCAGATGTTAGCAGAGTGTCCCTTTGCGAAGTCATATTGGGCACAGTGGAACAGTTTAGGATTGATATCCGGTTGCGTGCATCGAGTATGGGAGAGCGAGGATGGTCAATGCAAGAAGAAACTGATAGTTGTTCCAAGAAAAAGGATTCCTGACGTGCTCAGCGAGCTGCATAACGGTCCAAGCAGAGGTCATCTTGGAATCACGAAGACGCTCGAGAAGATTAAACAGAGATTCTATTGGGTTGATTGCCGTCAGTCGGTCACTGAATGGATTGCGAACTGCGAGGTTGGCAGCAGAGCGAGAGGGCCCAAAACCCGAAGTCATGGCCAGATGAAGCAATATAACTCAGGCGCGCCATTTGAAAGAATCGTTATGGATGTCGTAGGTACATTTCCGACTAGCGGAAACAAATATGTACTGGTGGTTATGGATTATTTCAGCAAATGGCCAGAGGTATACCCAATCCCGAATCAGGAAGCGGAAACAGTAGCAGTTTATAAACAATTGGGTTGCAAGGTATGGTGTACCAATGGAGTCACATTCTGACCAAGGCATTTGCTATCACTGACCAAGCCTAGTTTAAAGGCATTTGACGCCAGAAAGCAGTGTCCAGTCAGACTACCCGTAATGAGTCTACAGTCTTCTCTTTTTAATGATAGAAGCAACTTTGTTAGTCTAAGGTTGAAAGACCTACGCATAAACTTCGACAGCACCGGGCTTGAACCCACGCTTTACCGCTTGGTCGATCATGTGCATCTCTCGCCTTCGCTTAATCTCGCCCAGTCTAATTGGGAAGTCTACAGAGCAAGCTTCAAGGGATGCGCCCTTTTTAGCAAGTTCATCCGCTTTTTCATTCCCATCTATTCCAATATGCCCTGGGACCCAATATAGATGTATGCTTCTCCCTGTCCCGATTCTCTCCAGAGACTGTTTACACTCTAACACGCATTTAGATCTTGTGCAATGCGACATTATTGCCTTAGTTGCTGCTTCACTGTCAATATAAAAGTTAACACGGTTGCAGCTAAAGTTATTCTCTTCCAGGGTTTCTACTGCTTTGGTTACGGCTAATATTTCCGCTTGGAAAACGCTACAGTAATCCGGCAGCCTGTAGGACCTGTTTATTTGCGGATCAGCACAGTATACCGCAGACCCTACTTCTTCCACTACTTTGGAACCATCTGGGTACACATGTATCGCCTCGGTCAACATTTGGGCACCCTTGCGCCAACCGTACTCCTCTATTGTGGCCTTAAGATCTCCCTCGAAGCGCAGATAGCGCAGGTAATCTATTCGTCTTGTGATTGATGACGCTATACTACTATGGCCGTATGGTCGACGCTCAAGCTGTTCCGCGGCACCGAGTCTGGTTGCGGTTGTTAGTGATTAGTTCTTTGCTACCAGGTCTACAGGTGGAAAGTGCAGAATGGCATAGAGTGCAGCCGTCGGGGTTGTTTTCAGGGCTCCCGTAGTGGTAAGCATTGCTAGTCTGCATACCCCCTATAATTATACCTTTTATGAACATGAAATGGTATATTAACTTTGGTCCGATGTTTGTAACGTTGAGAAATGTAGAAGATATACTCACCATTAAGTATACCGAATTGATCAGGGCGACGAACTGAGTTGATATAGCTATGTTCGTCTGTCCGTCCGTCCGTCCGTCTGTGTGTTTGAACGCACACTAGTCCCTCAAATTTTGAGATATCTCAACGAAATTTGGCACAAGGATGTATTTTTGTTTTATATTAGACATTTGTCGGATCCGGTAGGATCGGACCACTATAACATATATCGCCCATACAACCGATCGTTCAGATAAGACGATTTTGGTCATTCCTGCCGCAATTAAAAAAGTATATACGTGAAACTCGGTGATATATATTCTCATATATCATAGAAGATATCCTGAAAAAATCACATTGATCGGAGCTATATATAGTATATATCCCATACAACCGATCGTTTAGATAGAAAGATTTTTGGCGATTTCTCCCTTAATTTCCAATATAACGTTAAACTTGGTGATATTTATTCTAATATATCATAGAAGATTTCATGAACAAATCATTTCGATCGGAGCTATGTAAAATATATATGCCATACAACCGATCGTTCAGATAGAAAGATTTTTAGCCATTTCTGCCTTAATTTTCAATATAAAAACGTTAAACTTGGTGATATTTATTCTAATATATCATAGAAGATTTCCTGAAAAAAAATCACTTTGATCGGAGCTATATGTATATAGTATATACCTATCCCATACAACCGATCGTTCAGATAGAAAGATTTTTAGTCATTTCTCCCTTAGTTTCCAATATAAAAACGTGAAACTTGGTGATATATATTCTAATATATCACAGAAGATTTTTTGTAAAAATCACTTCGATCGGACCTATATATAATATATATCCCATACAACCGATCGTTCAGATAAGGGGTTTTTTTGCCATTTTTATTTTATATTTATCTTAAAAATCGTTTAGGCATGTACATCTGTTCACTATATATTTCTTAACTTATACATCCGATTATTTGGAGATTGCGAACCGGATAAGATTATTGTTCAGCCCCATTCATGAAAGGCATGTAGTCTTCGGCACAGCCGAAGACAATCCCGTCCTTACTTGTGTTTTGTGTGGCTTTCCACCAAACAAGAACTCCATAATATAGAATTGGGCTTACAATCGCTGTAAAAAGCCAATTAGAAAGAGAGGGAGATAAGCCACACGTACACCCCAGCATTCTTTTGCATGCATAAAGTGCTGTTGTGGCCTACTTCAACCTCTCCTCCACGTCGAGCTTCCATGCCAGTTTACTGTCTAGGATGACTCCTAGAAATTTTCTGCATTTTTTTTTCATGTAAGGCCACCCCTCCTAACTTAGGCCTGGTCCAATTTGGGACCTTGTATCTCTTTGTAAAGAAGGCCATATCTGTCTTCTCCGCGTTGACTTTCAACCCAACATTAGATGCCCAGGCATGAATATCCCGAAGCTCCCGATCCTTCAAAGAACTAAACTTTGGAAGGCACTTTCCACTTATGAGAATTGCAACGTCATCTGCGTAAGCCGTAAGTTTAACGGATCCCTCATCGAATCGCCTGAGCAATTAGTTGATGAAGAGCGTCCATAGCATAGGTGATAGCACCCCTCCCATTTTTAAAGCCCCGGTAATATCTAAGAAGACTCCTAGAGTGTATTCCTTATATTCCAGGGCTTTCTCTCTGCTTATTACCACCCTATGCAATTCGGTGTCTACCGAATTGTCTTTGGTGTACGCATGCTGTGTTGTGGAGAGCAGCTTTTCATCGACGTTGGACTTTATGTACACATCTATCAGCCTCTCAATCGTTTTGAGCAGAAATGATGGTAAACTAATGGGTCTATAGTTTTAGGATACACGTGACAGATCTTCCCCGCCTTTGGAAGGAAAGCTACACGAGCAGTTCTCCAAGAGTGCGGTACATGATTCAGTTTTATGCACCCATGGGATATTATTTTAAGCCATTCCACGACTACTTGAAACTTGTTGCAATGCCGGGAATATACCATCTGGGCCCGTCGATTTAAACTTAGAAAACGTCTTCACTGCCCATTCGATCTTGATGTCGGTCACCAAGCCCGGCTCTACCCGCTCCGTGATCGAAGTGTGAGTGATGTCTGCTGGCTCTTCTAAATCGTCTCCCGAAGGGAAATGTGTGTCGAAAAACACCTCAAGGGATTTCTCAGTATTATGTGACTATTCCCCGTTCTCTTTTTTTATTTGTATCTGGACTATGTTTCCCTTTGCTAGGAATTTTTTCAACCGTGCCGTTTCGCTGGAGCACTCTATATCCGAACAGAAACTTTTCCATGAGTTATGAGATTCTCTTCGCCATGCAAATTTCACGCTTGTAGATCCTCAGTAGATCCCTGAACTCGTCCCGACACGCTTCGCTTTCCGCGGTCTTTGCTAGCTTAAACATTTCTTTTACCTGTCTTCTTGGAAGACTCAGCTCATTGCTACACCATGGCGGATTTGCTTTTCCTCTGAATCTTCTTGGAGGGCAAGCTTTGTTATACGCAGTCATAAGCGTCCTTGTTAGGAATTCATTCGACTCCTCCAGTTCCTCCACATTGGCAACCTCCTTGTGTTGTCCCAGTTTTGTTTCTACCTGTTTCTGGAATTTAGTCAGTTCGTTGACTTAGGCTTTCTAAAGGTTCCTCCCTTCTCTACCCTCTTTAGAGGGATGGTGAGGCTGATATACGCATGGTCGGAGAAGGATGGTCTATCAAGAACCATCCAATCATACCTTGATATATCACGCCCGGGGCTCAATGTAATATCCAGAACATTGCTGGATGTTGGACAAATGTATGCAGGGATATTTCCCTTGTTGGCTATCTGCAGATTGGTTTGCAGGATGTAACAAAATAGATATTCGCCTCTCTCGTTCGTATCTGCTCCTCCCCACGCATTGTGATGCGAATTTGTATCCCCGCATATGACGAACCGTCCTTTGCGGCCTTCCTCCTGTACTAGCCTCTTGCGCTCCATCGGTGGAACCTCCGCAGCATGCGCCATGTAGCAGGATGAATGCTTATCCTCGCACCCGTCCTTCCGTTTGCGCGTAGTAAGTTTGCGCGCTAAGTCCAGAAGCCTTTCCTCTGGATGAGAGCCACAGCTCCTGGATCAGCGCCACGTCAAACGAACCCTCCTCAAAGGTTAGGAGGAGTTCGCTCGATGCCACTTTACTGTGTTGGAGGTTTATCTGTAGGACTCGCAGCACCATTAGGCTGTTTTTTTCCCTCCAGCACCTTCGTGGTAACGTCGTCGTCCTCCCCTTGCCCTTTTGCTTTAGAGTATTCGTTGTCCCCTTCAGTCTTTCGTAACTATTGTGCGCGTGTTCCTCTGTGCGATTCACAGCACCCTTTGGCGTTTGGTCCTCTTCTAACACCTTCGCGGTGACGTTGGCACCTCCACCTGTCTTTTTTCTCTTAGGCTTTTGAGGTCCTTTTCGACTTCGCCCACTTCTAGCGTGTTAGGATTTTTATCCCAGGGACTTCTTTTTCCTGAGTCGCATGTAAATTTCACCTGTGCCAAGCTGCGTGTATAATATATCCTCCACCTGCTTGTTTATTTGGAATATGTAGAACTGACCTTCCTTTTGGCTTATCTCCTACTTCCGTAGTTGGAACTTCCCTCTGACTCGCAGCTTTCGAGGTAGTTGCTACCTCGCTATTGGGGCCCATCTGTCTAACATCTTTGGGCCTACTTTTCTTGTCTATGCGCCTGCAAAGCCTCGCAGCACTGGGTCTTTTCTACCTCTTGAAAGCAGGCTTGTCGCCTTCCGCCGAACGTTGCCTCTTCATTCTGCCGTACGACGCTTCTTCCTCCTCGTACCGGTTGCAGAACCGAGGGTTTCTCGTAGCAAATCTTTTGAACTGCCTTCGACCTATTTCTACCGCCTCAAAGGCGCATTCCAAGCGCTCGATCTCCACTTCTTTTGGGTAGCCCATAGCTCCCAGGCGTTGTACAATTCTCAGTGCTGCACGGTACTGCGAGAGAGCTCTTCTATGTCCTCTGCTCCGTACTCTTCTCCACTCGTCTACTCCGTTTTCATTTGTGTACTTCGCCAACACGGAGTTCATTTAATCAGCACTACTCTCGCTCCCCGAGTCCGACGCATCGCTTAAAGCGTATTTGTTGTGCTTGGCTTGCGACTCAGTTCTCCTATTATCATCGTCCTTATTACAATTAATGAGTCGTTCATCTTAGTCGTACGACCACCTGCCCGACAAGGCGGGCTCAGCGGTCCAGTATTATATACGGGGAAAGAACCGTCCGCCACAGCAGCGCCCCTTACTGTGGTAAGGTCATCAATACTTCCTGAGGTGGCCCGGTATCGGAAAGGCTCCGTTCGAATACAGCCGAATTTATCCCTTGGCTGCAAATCGTCCTATAGGCAATGTCCGCATAACACTTTGGTTTGGGGGTCGGCAGTTCTTGGTCACCGACATCCCGCCGCCCTCCTATGAGGCGAAATGACGTAGATGCCAGTCCTAAACAGCTCCGCCTCATAGTCGGGCGCTATGGAGTTCGGCTAAGCGCTCACACCAACGACAAGGTGCTTACCCGAGTGAGGGTCGGTCCCGTCATACTCCAAATACAGAGGGACTGTCGTTTGCATCCGATTGCCACCTCAGCCGCGGAAGATACCACAGATTGGAACTGAAAACCCTGTCCATCATATATGCCTTACGCCGTTTTAGAGTTTAATTAGAAGGGATTCCCTTCAAGATAGTCACAGACTGCTACTCCCTACAGCTTAACTAGCGTATAGCCAAATGGGCCCTAGAGCTCAAAAACTATAATTATACAATTCAAAACAGAGGTGGGTTCAACATGAGACACGTTGATGCGCTTAGCCTCTGCCCTGAAACCGGAACTGCCAATGAATCCGAGTCAATCGTCGCTGCTATCGATAAAAAGCCTGTAAGGATAGCAAAACTTCGCGAAATGGTCTTCGCCGCGGATGCTGATGAAGCAGACTTTCACATCCAAGCGACACAATACCGCGATAATAACATAAAAGAATTGCGAGAAAAACTAGACATAGGTCCCGTGCCGAACTTTGAATTAGTAGACGGTATCGTCTTTAGCAAAGAGGGGGAGGAGAGGCTGCAGCTGTACGTCCCGAATGAGATGGGGGATAACATTATCACATGATCGCTAGATTTTTGCTTAGTCGACGCAGCCCTGTGTAGGCCGATATTAGTAATTTTATCATAAGAAATATGTTAAAATGTGTGAATGTGGCAACGCTATAGAGAGAATGAAAAAATAAGATTAATGACCAATGTAGCAAACAAAGACCGAAGAAAATTAATCTTCTCCTTTTTAATTGAAAATACCAGGAATTAAAATATATTTTATATACCTTCTACTAATTATATCTACACTACCTAGTTCTAAGTATGGCAAACCTGTAAGCTTTATCTATTAAATAAACTAGCAGTTGATTCTAACTACAACAGCAACAAAGGTTGCAGTTGGTCTCTGCTATTTGTCGACATTTTTGGCATCGTTGGAGAGACGAATACCTTGTCAGCTGTTTTTAATGAACCATCTCCTCCGACAAAGTGGACACTCACAAGAATAATTCATTGTCATACTGGTGCGGATGGTCGCGTACTTGTCGTAACTATAAAAACCGCAAATGGAGAATTCACTCGATCAATATCTAAGCTGTGTCTTCTACCAACACAATGGAACGTATTTTCCGAAGAAAACTAATATGCAGTTACATATATATTTTATTTCAGTTTGAGATTTCTATTTTTTCTTATACTGTTTTCACACAGAAACTTAATGATCTCATTTCACCTTCTAATGAAATCGTAAATTGTTTGCTTTCACACAGAAGTAACTGCTCGATTAGTATGAAGGATGAAATGTCAAGCGAATAAAATGACAATGCTATATGACAGACGATCATGGCGGAACGATACAAGGTGGCAGCATGGTGACAGATTTGGATAGGAATGAAATTCCTTGAGATACTCTAAGGCAAATCATAAGAAGAATACGAATTATTACAATAGGTCGAGCCTTGGTCCACTTTCCGGAAAGTTTAAATAAATTTCCGGCAAATCGCACACTAAATACGATTTATTACAATAGGTCAGGCCATGATCTACTTTCCGGAATGAAACGTCTCTCAAATAATAAGCTAGTGACAGAAATACCCACATATAAAATTTCAAACAAACCGCACCATACACTATTTTATTTAGAATAGGTCGGCATCTGGCCCATCTCCCGGAATGAAAAGTACCCCTTTACCAATTTTCAAGCACTGACCCAAGGTTGTTCTTTACGAAACGAATTTGATTGATCTGTTACAATAGTAAGGGCGTGTTTAGCTGATCCATTACATCACCCTTCTTTAGAAAAGAAGAATTTGGCAAGGTGATCAGCTCCTGCCTTCTTTTCATTTTTTCCAAATTTTTCAAAAATCCGGGATCACATAAAAGCTTTTTCTATTTTTAGGGTGGGTGAGATAAAAGACATATTTGTAAAGAAAAGCTTTTTCTCTCTTGTTTACTTTTTTCGTGCCAATTTATGCAATATTTTTCGGAAAAGTGAATAATGGCACGCAGGTGAGTTTTATATATTTATAAAAACTAAGGAACAAAATTACATAACTTAAAAAGTGCACAGATTCAAAGTTTAAGCCAAAATGCGGTGAAAAATTTGCCTTGGCAAGTGTTTTAGCTGTTTGTAGATTATTATGTATGTTTTATCATACGTAAACATTGGCCCAGTTTTAGCTTTCTGGAAACTCATACATAATATTTGTTTGTATACAACCAACAACTGCGAAGGTAATTGGATGGCTGGACGATCTGAATGAAGACGACGATGCAGACATTATAGAAAATATCAATAATGCCAATTCAATCGATGTGACTTTATTCCCACCTGAAGAACACGAGTTATCCGACTGAGATGACGCAGATGAAGATGAAGAAGGTACACTGGGCTGTTTGGGTCGTGGGGTTCTAGAAAGGGCATGCGAAATACAAATTGCCAATTCAGAAGTGGATGAATTGCAGTTTTTGAATGATGTGAGCAATACAAATACCTCACAGTCGGGGACTTCGGCTCAAAGGAAAAACGCAAAAACGCAGAAAAGACGTAAATCAACCAGTCATTATCAAGGAGTATAATTCCGGAATGGAAGGTGTCGATCTCTTCGACCAGCAAAAAGCAGCTTAGGTCAAGGAAATGGTATTGGGACATTTTCAGATTTTGCCTAAATGTTACAATTGTAAACTTATGGATGTTTTTTCGTAAAGCGCATCCACAAGTAACTCTTCTCGGATTCATATCATCCAGTTTCAGCACGAAATTGGAAACGAGAAAACGAGACTATGTACGATGGAGTCGAGCGCTACGTGAATTTCTCAAAAACTCAGTGTCGATGCAAAAACTGTATATGATTTTATTTTATTTTCATAGAATCTGCCCTCCGTATACGTTTATATATGATATATCATACGCTTCACCACGCCCACATCTTTTGAGAAATTTTTTTGGAAAACTAAAGTTAAACGTTTAATATCAACAAAAATATTTGCTGAAAATTTCAATCCCCTACCTTAAATGGTTTTATGTGTGAGCACTAAAGGGCTAACTGAAAAATAATTAAATTAAAATAAGTACTAATAATACCTGTAAGTAACGAAATATTTTATGGTTAACTTGAAAGGTTTGTTAGGTAAAATTTTCCAATAAATATATAATTTTTAAATCGAATTTTTGAAGCTAAACGAAGTATAATTTAAGATGTATATTTTTAAGGTGAAAAAAAAAACAAGTAAGGAAGGCTAAGTTCGGGTGTAACCGAACATTACATACTCAATTGAGAGCTATGGTAACAAAATAAGGGAAAATAACCATGTAGGAAAATGAACCTAGGGTAACTCTGGAATGTGTTTGTATGACATGTGCATCAAATGGAAGTTATTAAAGAATATTTTAAGAGGGAGTGGGCCATAGTTCTATTGGTGGACGCCATTTAGGGATATCGCCATAAAGGTGGATCAGGGCTGACTCTAGAATCTGTTTGTACGATATTGGTATCAAATGAAAGGTGTCAGTGAGTATTTTAAAAGGGCGTGGGCTCAGTTCTATAGGTGGACGCCTTTTCCAGATATCGCCATAAAAGTGGACCAAGGGTGACTCTAGAATTTGTTTGTACGATAAAGGTGGACCAGGGTTGACTCTAGAATTTGTTTGTACGATATGGGTATCAAATGAAAGGTGTCAGTGAGTATTTTAAAAGGGCGTGGGCTTAGTTCTATAGGTGGACGCCTTTTCCAGATATCGTCATAAAGGTGGAATAGGGGCGACTCTAGAATTTGTTTGTACGAAATAGGTATCAAGTGAAAGGTGTTAATGAGTATTTTAAAAGGGCGTGGGCCTAGTTCTATAGGTGGACGCCTTTTCCAGATATCGCCATAAAGGTGGACCAAGGGTGACCCTAAAATTTTTTTTTACGATATGGGTATCAAATAAAAGGTGTTAATGAGTATTTTAAAAGGGAGTGGGCCTTAGTTCTATAGGTGGACACCTTTTCGAGATATCTCCATAAAGGTGACCAGGGTGACTCTAGAATTTGTTTGTGCGATATGGGTATCAAATGAAAGGTGTTAATGAGTGTTTTAAAAGGGCGTGGGCTTAGTTCTATAGGTGGACGCCTTCTCGAGATATCTCCATAAAGGTGGACCAGGGGTGACTCAAGAATTTGTTTGTACGATATGGGTATCAACTGAAAGGAGTTAATGAGTATTTTAAACGGGCGTGGGCCTTAGTTCTATAGGTTGACGCCTTTTCGAGATACCGCCATAAAGATGGACCAGGGGTGACTCTAGAATGTGTTTGTACGATATTGGTGTCAAATTAAAGGTATTAATGAGGGTTTTAAAAGGCAGTGGCCCTTAGTTGTATATGTGAAGGCGTTTTCGTGATATCGACCAAAATGTTGACCAGGATGACCCAGAACATCATCTGTCGGATACCGCTAATTTATTTATATATGTAATTCCACGAATAGTATTCCTGCCAAGATTCCAACGGCTTTTGATTTCGCCCCACAGAACTTTTTCATTTTCTTCTACTTAATATGGTAGGTGTCACACCC
Source organism: Eurosta solidaginis (assembly GCF_040869045.1). Classification (NCBI taxonomy): domain Eukaryota; kingdom Metazoa; phylum Arthropoda; class Insecta; order Diptera; family Tephritidae; genus Eurosta; species Eurosta solidaginis. Next base: position 139,462,530 of record NC_090320.1, on the reverse strand, counting down.
ATTTTACAAAGTTTTTTTCTAAAGATATATTTTGCGTCAATAAACCAATCCAATTACCATGTTTCATCCCTTTTTTCGTATTTGGTATAGAACTATGGCATTTTTTCATTTTTCGTAACTTTCGATATCGAAAAAGTGGGCGTGGTCATGGTCGGATTCCGGTCAATTTTTATAACAATACAAAGTGAGTTCACAAAAGTACGTGAACTGAGTTAGGTAAAGATATATCGATTTTTGCTCAAGTTATCGGGTTAACGGCCGAGCGGAAGGACAGACGGTCGCCTGTGTATAAAAACTGGGCGTGGCTTCAACCCATTTCGCCTTTTTTCACAGAAAACAGTTATCGGCCTAAAAGCTAAGCCCCTTCACAAGGATTGGTAAATTTTTGTTCGACTTATGACATTAAAAGTAGCCTAGACAAATTAAATGAAAAAGGGCGGAGCCACGCCCATTTTGTAATTTTCTTTTATTTTTGTATTTTGTTGCACCATATCATTATTGGAGTTGAATGCTGACATAATTTACTTATATACTGTAAAGATATTAAATTTTTTGTTAAAAGTTGACTTAAAAAAAATTTTTTTTAAAGTGGGCGTGGTCGTTGTCTGATTTTGATAATTTTTATTAAGCATACATATAGTAATAGGGGTAAAGTTCCCGCCAAATTTCATCATGATATCTTCAACGACTGCCAAATTACAGCTTGCAAAACTTTTAAATTACCTTCTTTTAAAAGTGGGTGGTGCCACGCCCATTGTCCAACCTTTTACCAATTTTCAATTTTGCGTCATAGGTTCAAATCACGTACCAAGTTTCATCGCTTTATCCGTCTTTGGTAATAAATTATCGCACTTTTTTTGTTTTTCGAAATTTTCGATATCGTTCATTTTAAATAGCGATCTGAGATGAGTTCTCAGAAACCTACATACCAAATTTCATCAAGATACCTCAAAATTTACTAAAGTTATCGTGTTAGCGGACGGACGGACATGGCTCAATCATTTTTTTTTCGATACTGATGATTTTGATATATGGAAGTCTATGTATATCTATCTCGATTCCTTTATACCTGTACAAACAACCGTTATCCAATCAAAGTTATTATACTCTGTGAGCTCTGCTCAACTGAGTATAAAAATTAAGATATATATTTTTAAGGTTAACAAATTTACATTTGATTACTAATAAGAGGCTCCTTGCTCTTTTATTTTAAATTCGTTCGTCTATGAAAATATATTTTAAGTGTAACAGAGCAACCAGACTTGGCTTACCTTCCAATTAACAAAAAAAAAACGAATAACTTATATAATATATAAAAATAATGTTATATATTGTTAACTTATTTCCTACCCTAAGTTAAGTTTGGGTATACAGTAATTAGTAATTAGTAAAACGGTTCGACTAACAAAATTATAGATAAAGAAATTGTTGCTTTTCGAATTATAAAATCCCATCTGGAATTTTGCATCTATCTTATATGTAGTTGTGTGGTTTTTCCCAATTAAAAAATAAATAAATAATTACTTAGGATTTTTCCTTTTTTTTTTGTTTATTACATTTTGCGGTTTTTTCGGTAGAATTTTTTTTTTTTGTGTATTTTATATATGCTTATAATAACACGGTTTTTATGAATAGTCTGTAACTTTTTCTTTTCTCTTTCAAATGTGGTTACATTTACACCATTTACCTGTTTTACAACATATGGGCCCTTGTAAATACTTCTATGTTTATAACGTAGTTCTTTTTGAATTAGAACCATATAATGTATTTCAATGTTTGATGGACGTACTTGTCTGTCGTAATACAAGTTATTTCGTTGTTTATGTTTGTTTTTAAGCTTTTAAGAAAATTTATCATTATGGTATGCTCGAAGGTATTCATTAAATACCCGATGGTTTCGTTCAATTGCTCCAAGAGTTTCGTGGTGGTATGCCGTTGAAAAGTCATGTTTAATATTTCAAAAGAGTTTTGTAAGCTCTACAAATACCTCATTCTTATACTCGGTTCCTAAGTCTGACCTGATGGAATTCATTGTGCCATATGTCAAAATAAAACTTTCAAAAATTGCTGAAACTATAGTTTTAGCACTTTTATCTGACACTTCTATTGCTAATAGATATTTTGTTAGATCGCATATAACAGTAACTGCGAACTTGTTACTGTATTTCGATTCTTGTAACAGTCCGATAGTGTCGATGACTACTATATCGAATGCCTTACACGGCGTTGGAGTTAGTATTAAATGCTCTTCTGTATTCGATTTGACTTTGTTTAAAAAACATTGTTGGCAATTTTTAACGAATTTTGAAATGTCTCTAGTCATGTTCTTCCAATAATACTGAGTACGAATTTTTGCATACAATTTTTTAACACCGCAATGTCCAGCTGATAAAGGGTCATTGTGATATATTGTCATGATTTTAAGCTCTTCGTCGTCGTTCGTTATAGTTTGGGTTGTATCTGTAAGTATTATACTTAATGTTTTTAAAATTTTGTTTCCGCATTTTTTTAAATTTTAAATTGTACAGTATTCAAAAATAAATCATCTTTTGGCCATTAAACTTTTTTAGTTTTGAGATTGACTGTTACAGATCGTAACCTAGAAAGTAACTCGCCTAAATTTGTTATTTCGTTATCAATATCAATGCTAAGTAAATAACAGCTTCACCCCTGTCATATCAATTAATTTAGCTTAAAAAAGATGTACTTTTTAAATCGAAAAAAGTAGGCTACGTTCCGGTGTAACCGAACATTAAATACTCAGCTGAGAACTATAGAGACAAAATAAGGGAAAATCACCATGTAGGAAAATGAACCTAGGGTAACCCTGGAATGTGTTTGTATGACATTGGTTTCAAATGGAAGGTATTAAAGAGTATTTTAAAAGGGGGTGGGCCATAGTTCTATAGGTGGTCGCCATTTAAGGATATTGCCATAAAGGTGGACCAGGGCTGACTCTAGAATTTTTTTGTACGATATGGGTATCAAATGAAAGGTGTTAATGAGTATTTTAAAAGGGAGTGGGCCTTAGTTCTATAGGTGGACGCCTTTTCGAGATATCACCATAAAGGTGGACCAGGGGTGACTCTAGAATTTGTTTGTACGATATGGGTATCAAATGAAAGGTGTTAATGAGTATTTTAAAAGGGAGTGGGCCTTAGTTCTATAGGTGGATTCCTTTTCGAGATATCGCCATAAAGGTGGACCAGGGGTGACTCTAGAATGCGTTTGATCAATATGGGTATCAAATGAAAGGTGTTAATGAGTATTTTAAAAGGGAGTGGGCCTTAGTTCTATAGGTGGATTCCTTTTCGAGATATCGCCATAAAGGTGGACCAGGGGTGACTCTAGAATGCGTTTGTAAAATATGGGTATCAAAAGAAAGGTGTTAATGAGTATTTTAAAAGGGAGTGGACCTTAGTTCTATAGGTGGACGCCTTTTCGAGATACCACCATAAAGGTGAACCAGGGGTGACTCTAGAATTTTTCTGTACGATATGGGTATCAAATGAAAGGTGTTAATGAGTATTTTAAAAGGGAGTGGGCCTTAGTGGACCAGGGGTGACTCTAGAATTTGTTTCTACGATGTGGGTATCAAATGAAAGGTGTTAATGGGTATTTTAAAAGGGAGTGGACCTTAGTTCTATAGGTGGTCGCCTTTTCGAGGTATCGCCATAAAGGTGGACCAGGGTGACTCTAGAATTTGTTTGTACGATATGGGTATCAAACGAAAAGTGTTAATTAGTATTTTAAAAGGGAGTGGATAAAGGATAGCTGCCCATTGCCAAGAATTGACGACACTCTGGACTCGCTCTCTGGTACGAAATGGTTTTCCACACTGGACTTGAAAAGTGGCTACTGGCAAGTGGAGGTGAAGGAGGAAGACAAAGAGAAAACAACCTTCAGCTTCGGAGATGGTCTTTGGCAATTTACAGTAATGCCCTATGAACTATGTAATGCACCACCTACTTTCGAGAGACTCATGGATCAGGTATTGAAAGGACTACATTGGAAAACATGCTTGGTGCACCTGGACGACATCATCGTATTGGGCAAGAACTTTGATGAACATCTTAAAAACTTAGAGGAAGTTTTCCAGAGAATAGCTGGCGCTGGTCTGAAACTAAGTCCCAAAAAGTGTTCGCTGTTTAAAAAAGAAGTAAATTATTTGGGTCACAAGGTAACGACAGAAGGCATCTGTACTGCGAATGAAAAGATAGAGGCAGTAAAGGATTGGCCAAGACCGCTGTACCTGCATGAATTGAGAAGTTTACTTGAGCTGTGCACATATTACCGCCGATTTGTGCCAAACTTTTCCAGCGTATCCCATAGCCTCCATGAGCTTACAAGAAAAAATAAAGCTTATCAATGGAAGAAGGAGCAAGAAGTGGATTTCCAAACATCGAAGGAGCGTTTGTGCACTGCCCCAATGTTGGCATATCCGCTTCCAGGAGCAAAATTTATTCTAGATACAGATGCGAGTGGATATGCTATAGGAGGCGTTTTATCAAAACTGGTCGATGGACAGGAGAAGGTAGTTGCATATTACAGCCGTTCGATTGGAAAACCAGACAGGAACTATTGCATTACACGGGGAGAGCTGTTGGCATTGAATTTTCCATTGAGCATCGAAAAGGTAGTACCCATGGAAATGCTGACGCAATGTCACGAAGACAACATAGTTGCGAATGCAAGCACTGTTCAAAGGCTGAGGCTAAAGAAGACATTATAGATATTCGGCTAATGGCTATAACGTGTACGGATGAATGGGACAAGGAACAACTAAGAAAGTGTCAGCTAGAAGATGCAGATCTGTCACATGTTATGCAAGGGCTCGAACGAAACGAAAGACCAAACAGAGAGCAGATGTTAGCAGAGTGTCCCTTTGCGAAGTCATATTGGGCACAGTGGAACAGTTTAGGATTGATATCCGGTTGCGTGCATCGAGTATGGGAGAGCGAGGATGGTCAATGCAAGAAGAAACTGATAGTTGTTCCAAGAAAAAGGATTCCTGACGTGCTCAGCGAGCTGCATAACGGTCCAAGCAGAGGTCATCTTGGAATCACGAAGACGCTCGAGAAGATTAATCAGAGATTCTATTGGGTTGATTGCCGTCAGTCGGTCACTGAATGGATTGCGAACTGCGAGGTTGGCAGCAGAGCGAGAGGGCCCAAAACCCGAAGTCATGGCCAGATGAAGCAATATAACTCAGGCGCGCCATTTGAAAGAATCGTTATGGATGTCGTAGGTACATTTCCGACTAGCGGAAACAAATATGTACTGGTGGTTATGGATTATTTCAGCAAATGGCCAGAGGTATACCCAATCCCGAATCAGGAAGCGGAAACAGTAGCAGTTTATAAACAATTGGGTTGCAAGGTATGGTGTACCAATGGAGTCACATTCTGACCAAGGCATTTGCTATCACTGACCAAGCCTAGTTTAAAGGCATTTGACACCAAAAAGCAGTGTCCAGTCAGACTACCCGTAATGAGTCTACAGTCTTCTCTTTTTAATGATAGAAGCAACTTTGTTAGTCTAAGGTTGGAAGACCTACGCATAAACTTCGACAGCACCGGGCTTGAACCCACGCTTTACCGCTTGGTCGATCATGTGCATCTCTCGCCTTCGCTTAATCTCGCCCAGTCTAATTGGGAAGTCTACAGAGCAAGCTTCAAGGGATGCGCCCTTTTTAGCAAGTTCATCCGCTTTTTCATTCCCATCTATTCCAATATGCCATGGGACCCAATATAGATGTATGCTTCTCCCTGTCCCGATTCTCTCCAGAGACTGTTTACACTCTAACACGCATTTAGATCTTGTGCAATGCGACATTATTGCCTTAGTTGCTGCTTCACTGTCAATATAAAAGTTAACACGGTTGCAGCTAAAGTTATTCTCTTCCAGGGTTTCTACTGCTTTGGTTACGGCTAATATTTCCGCTTGGAAAACGCTACAGTAATCCGGCAGCCTGTAGGATCTGTTTATTTGCGGATCAGCACAGTATACCGCAGACCCTACTTCTTCCACTACTTTGGAACCATCTGGGTACACATGTATCGCCTCGGTCAACATTTGGGCACCCTTGCGCCAACCGTACTCCTCTATTGTGGCCTTAAGATCTCCCTCGAAGCGCAGATAGCGCAGGTAATCTATTCGTCTTGTGATTGATGACGCTATACTACTATGGCCGTATGGTCGACGCTCAAGCTGTTCCGCGGCACCGAGTCTGGTTGCGGTTGTTAGTGATTAGTTCTTTGCTACCAGGTCTACAGGTGGAAAGTGCAGAATGGCATAGAGTGCAGCCGTCGGGGTTGTTTTCAGGGCTCCCGTAGTGGTAAGCATTGCTAGTCTGCATACCCCCTATAATTATACCTTTTATGAACATGAAATGGTATATTAACTTTGGTCCGATGTTTGTAACGTTGAGAAATGTAGAAGATATACTCACCATTAAGTATACCGAATTGATCAGGGCGACGAACTGAGTTGATATAGCTATGTTCGTCTGTCCGTCCGTCCGTCCGTCTGTGTGTTTGAACGCACACTAGTCCCTCAAATTTTGAGATATCTCAACGAAATTTGGCACAAGGATGTATTTTTGTTTTATATTAGACATTTGTCGGATCCGGTAGGATCGGACCACTATAACATATATCGCCCATACAACCGATCGTTCAGATAAGACGATTTTGGTCATTCCTGCCGCAATTAAAAAAGTATATACGTGAAACTCGGTGATATATATTCTCATATATCATAGAAGATATCCTGAAAAAATCACATTGATCGGAGCTATATATAGTATATATCCCATACAACCGATCGTTTAGATAGAAAGATTTTTGGCGATTTCTCCCTTAATTTCCAATATAACGTTAAACTTGGTGATATTTATTCTAATATATCATAGAAGATTTCATGAACAAATCATTTCGATCGGAGCTATGTAAAATATATATGCCATACAACCGATCGTTCAGATAGAAAGATTTTTAGCCATTTCTGCCTTAATTTTCAATATAAAAACGTTAAACTTGGTGATATTTATTCTAATATATCATAGAAGATTTCCTGAAAAAAAATCACTTTGATCGGAGCTATATGTATATAGTATATACCTATCCCATACAACCGATCGTTCAGATAGAAAGATTTTTAGTCATTTCTCCCTTAGTTTCCAATATAAAAACGTGAAACTTGGTGATATATATTCTAATATATCACAGAAGATTTTTTGTAAAAATCACTTCGATCGGACCTATATATAATATATATCCCATACAACCGATCGTTCAGATAAGGGGTTTTTTTGCCATTTTTATTTTATATTTATCTTAAAAATCGTTTAGGCATGTACATCTGTTCACTATATATTTCTTAACTTATACATCCGATTATTTGGAGATTGCGAACCGGATAAGATTATTGTTCAGCCCCATTCATGAAAGGCATGTAGTCTTCGGCACAGCCGAAGACAATCCCGTCCTTACTTGTGTTTTGTGTGGCTTTCCACCAAACAAGAACTCCATAATATAGAATTGGGCTTACAATCGCTGTAAAGAGCCAATTAGAAAGAGAGGGAGATAAGCCACACGTACACCCCAGCATTCTTTTGTATGCATAAAGTGCTGTTGTGGCCTACTTCAACCTCTCCTCCACGTCGAGCTTCCATGCCAGTTTACTGTCTAGGATGACTCCTAGAAATTTTCTGCATTTTTTTTTCATGTAAGGCCACCCCTCCTAACTTAGGCCTGGTCCAATTTGGGACCTTGTATCTCTTTGTAAAGAAGGCCATATCTGTCTTCTCCGCGTTGACTTTCAACCCAACATTAGATGCCCAGGCATGAATATCCCGAAGCTCCCGATCCTTCAAAGAACTAAACTTTGGAAGGCACTTTCCACTTATGAGAATTGCAACGTCATCTGCGTAAGCCGTAAGTTTAACGGATCCCTCATCGAATCGCCTGAGCAATTAGTTTATGAAGAGCGTCCATAGCATAGGTGATAGCACCCCTCCCATTTTGAAAGCCCCGGTAATATCTAAGAAGACTCCTAGAGTGTATTCCTTATATTCCAGGGCTTTCTCTCTGCTTATTACCACCCTATGCAATTCGGTGTCTACCGAATTGTCTTTGGTGTACGCATGCTGTGTTGTGGAGAGCAGCTTTTCATCGACGTTGGACTTTATGTACACATCTATCAGCCTCTCAATCGTTTTGAGCAGAAATGATGGTAAACTAATGGGTCTATAGTTTTAGGATACACGTGACAGATCTTCCCTGCCTTTGGAAGGAAAGCTACACGAGCAGTTCTCCAAGAGTGCGGTACATGATTCAGTTTTATGCACCCATGGGATATTATTTTAAGCCATTCCACGACTACTTGAAACTTGTTGCAATGCCGGGAATATACCATCTGGGCCCGTCGATTTAAACTTAGAAAACGTCTTCACTGCCCATTCGATCTTGATGTCGGTCACCAAGCCCGGCTCTACCCGCTCCGTGATCGAAGTGTGAGTGATGTCTGCTGGCTCTTCTAAATCGTCTCCCGAAGGGAAATGTGTGTCGAAAAACACCTCAAGGGATTTCTCAGTATTATGTGACTATTCCCCGTTCTCTTTTTTTATTTGTATCTGGACTATGTTTCCCTTTGCTAGGAATTTTTTCAACCGTGCCGTTTCGCTGGAGCACTCTATATCCGAACAGAAACTTTTCCATGAGATTCTCTTCGCCATGCAAATTTCACGCTTGTAGATCCTCAGTAGATCCCTGAACTCGTCCCGACACGCTTCGCTTTCCGCGGTCTTTGCTAGCTTAAACATTTCTTTTACCTGTCTTCTTGGAAGACTCAGCTCATTGCTACACCATGGCGGATTTGCTTTTCCTCTGAATCTTCTTGGAGGGCAAGCTTTGTTATACGCAGTCATAAGCGTCCTTGTTAGGAATTCATTCGACTCCTCCAGTTCCTCCACATTGGCAACCTCCTTGTGTTGTCCCAGTTTTGTTTCTACCTGTTTCTGGAATTTAGTCAGTTCGTTGACTTAGGCTTTCTAAAGGTTCCTCCCTTCTCTACCCTCTTTAGAGGGATGGTGAAGCTGATATACGCATGGTCGGAGAAGGATGGTCTATCAAGAACCATCCAATCATACCTTGATATATCACGCCCGGGGCTCAATGTAATATCCAGAACATTGCTGGATGTTGGACAAATGTATGCAGGGATATTTCCCTTGTTGGCTATCTGCAGATTGGTTTGCAGGATGTAACAAAATAGATATTCGCCTCTCTCGTTCGTATCTGCTCCTCCCCACGCATTGTGATGCGAATTTGTATCCCCGCATATGACGAACCGTCCTTTGCGGCCTTCCTCCTGTACTAGCCTCTTGCGCTCCATCGGTGGAACCTCCGCAGCATGCGCCATGTAGCAGGATGAATGCTTATCCTCGCACCCGTCCTTCCGTTTGCGCGTAGTAAGTTTGCGCGCTAAGTCCAGAAGCCTTTCCTCTGGATGAGAGCCACAGCTCCTGGATCAGCGCCACGTCAAACGAACCCTCCTCAAAGGTTAGGAGGAGTTCGCTCGATGCCACTTTACTGTGTTGGAGGTTTATCTGTAGGACTCGCAGCACCATTAGGCTGTTTTTTTCCCTCCAGCACCTTCGTGGTAACGTCGTCGTCCTCCCCTTGCCCTTTTGCTTTAGAGTATTCGTTGTCCCCTTCAGTCTTTCGTAACTATTGTGCGCGTGTTCCTCTGTGCGATTCACAGCACCCTTTGGCGTTTGGTCCTCTTCTAACACCTTCGCGGTGACGTTGGCACCTCCACCTGTCTTTTTTCTCTTAGGCTTTTGAGGTCCTTTTCGACTTCGCCCACTTCTAGCGTGTTAGGATTTTTATCCTAGGGACTTCTTTTTCCTGAGTCGCATGTAAATTTCACCTGTGCCAAGCTGCGTGTATAATATATCCTCCACCTGCTTGTTTATTTGGAATATGTAGAACTGACCTTCCTTTTGGCTTATCTCCTACTTCCGTAGTTGGAACTTCCCTCTGACTCGCAGCTTTCGAGGTAGTTGCTACCTCGCTATTGGGGCCCATCTGTCTAACATCTTTGGGCCTACTTTTCTTGTCTATGCGCCTGCAAAGCCTCGCGGCACTGGGTCTTTTCTACCTCTTGAAAGCAGGCTTGTCGCCTTCCGCCGAACGTTGCCTCTTCATTCTGCCGTACGACGCTTCTTCCTCCTCGTACCGGTTGCAGAACCGAGGGTTTCTCGTAGCAAATCTTTTGAACTGCCTTCGACCTATTTCTACCGCCTCAAAGGCGCATTCCAAGCGCTCGATCTCCACTTCTTTTGGGTAGCCCATAGCTCCCAGGCGTTGTACAATTCTCAGTGCTGCACGGTACTGCGAGAGAGCTCTTCTATGTCCTCTGCTCCGTACTCTTCTCCACTCGTCTACTCCGTTTTCATTTGTGTACTTCGCCAACACGGAGTTCATTTAATCAGCACTACTCTCGCTCCCCGAGTCCGACGCATCGCTTAAAGCGTATTTGTTGTGCTTGGCTTGCGACTCAGTTCTCCTATTATCATCGTCCTTATTACAATTAATGAGTCGTTCATCTTAGTCGTACGACCACCTGCCCGACAAGGCGGGCTCAGCGGTCCAGTATTATATACGGGGAAAGAACCGTCCGCCACAGCAGCGCCCCTTACTGTGGTAAGGTCATCAATACTTCCTGAGGTGGCCCGGTATCGGGAAGGCTCCGTTCGAATACAGCCGAATTTATCCCTTGGCTGCAAATCGTCCTATAGGCAATGTCCGCATAACACTTTGGATTAGGGGGTCGGCAGTTCTTGGTCACCGACATCCCGCCGCCCTCCTATGAGGCGAAATGACGTAGATGCCAGTCCTAAACAGCTCCGCCTCATAGTCGGGCGCTATGGAGTTCGGCTAAGCGCTCACACCAACGACAAGGTGCTTACCCGAGTGAGGGTCGGTCCCGTCATACTCCAAATACAGAGGGACTGTCGTTTGCATCCGATTGCCACCTCAGCCGCGGAAGATACCACAGATTGGAACTGAAAACCCTGTCCATCATATATGCCTTACGCCGTTTTAGAGTTTAATTAGAAGGGATTCCCTTCAAGATAGTCACAGACTGCTACTCCCTACAGCTTAACTAGCGTATAGCCAAATGGGCCCTAGAGCTCAAAAACTATAATTATACAATTCAAAACAGAGGTGGGTTCAACATGAGACACGTTGATGCGCTTAGCCTCTGCCCTGAAACCGGAACTGCCAATGAATCCGAGTCAATCGTCGCTGCTATCGATAAAAAGCCTGTAAGGATAGCAAAACTTCGCGAAATGGTCTTCGCCGCGGATGCTGATGAAGCAGACTTTCACATCCAAGCGACACAATACCGCGATAATAACATAAAAGAATTGCGAGAAAAACTAGACATAGGTCCCGTGCCGAACTTTGAATTAGTAGACGGTATCGTCTTTAGCAAAGAGGGGGAGGAGAGGCTGCAGCTGTACGTCCCGAATGAGATGGGGGATAACATTATCACATGATCGCTAGATTTTTGCTTAGTCGACGCAGCCCTGTGTAGGCCGATATTAGTAATTTTATCATAAGAAATATGTTAAAATGTGTGAATGTGGCAACGCTATAGAGAGAATGAAAAAATAAGATTAATGACCAATGTAGCAAACAAAGACGGAAGAAAATTAATCTTCTCCTTTTTAATTGAAAATACCAGGAATTAAAATATATTTTATATACCTTCTACTAATTATATCTACACTACCTAGTTCTAAGTATGGCAAACCTGTAAGCTTTATCTATTAAATAAACTAGCAGTTGATTCTAACTACAACAGCAACAAAGGTTGCAGTTGGTCTCTGCTATTTGTCGACATTTTTGGCATCGTTGGAGAGACGAATACCTTGTCAGCTGTTTTTAATGAACCATCTCCTCCGACAAAGTGGACACTCACAAGAATAATTCATTGTCATACTGGTGCGGATGGTCGCGTACTTGTCGTAACTATAAAAACCGCAAATGGAGAATTCACTCGATCAATATCTAAGCTGTGTCTTCTACCAACACAATGGAACGTATTTTCCGAAGAAAACTAATATGCAGTTACATATATATTTTATTTCAGTTTGAGATTTCTATTTTTTCTTATACTGTTTTCACACAGAAACTTAATGATCTCATTTCACCTTCTAATGAAATCGTAAATTGTTTGCTTTCACACAGAAGTAACTGCTCGATTAGTATGAAGGATGAAATGTCAAGCGAATAAAATGACAATGCTATATGACAGACGATCATGGCGGAACGATACAAGGTGGCAGCATGGTGACAGATTTGGATAGGAATGAAATTCCTTGAGATACTCTAAGGCAAATCATAAGAAGAATACGAATTATTACAATAGGTCGAGCCTTGGTCCACTTTCCGGAAAGTTTAAATAAATTTCCGGCAAATCGCACACTAAATACGATTTATTACAATAGGTCAGGCCATGATCTACTTTCCGGAATGAAACGTCTCTCAAATAATAAGCTAGTGACAGAAATACCCACATATCAAATTTCAAACAAACCGCACCATACACTATTTTATTTAGAATAGGTCGGCATCTGGCCCATCTCCCGGAATGAAAAGTACCCCTTTACCAATTTTCAAGCACTGACCCAAGGTTGTTCTTTACGAAACGAATTTGATTGATCTGTTACAATAGTAAGGGCGTGTTTAGCTGATCCATTACATCACCCTTCTTTAGAAAAGAAGAATTTGGCAAGGTGATCAGCTCCTGCCTTCTTTTCGTTTTTTTCAAATTTTTCAAAAATCCGGGATCACATAAAAGCTTTTTCTATTTTTAGGGTGGGTGAGATAAAAGACATATTTGTAAAGAAAAGCTTTTTCTCTCTTGTTTACGTTTTTCGTGCCAATTTATGCAATATTTTTCGGAAAAGTGAATAATGGCACGCAGGTGAGTTTTATATATTTATAAAAACTAAGGAACAAAATTACATAACTTAAAAAGTGCACAGATTCAAAGTTTAAGCCAAAATGCGGTGAAAAATTTGCCTTGGCAAGTGTTTTAGCTGTTTGTAGATTATTATGTATGTTTTATCATACGTAAACATTGGCCCAGTTTTAGCTTTCTGGAAACTCATACATAATATTTGTTTGTATACAACCAACAACTGCGAAGGTAATTGGATGGCTGGACGATCTGAATGAAGACGACGATGCAGACATTATAGAAAATATCAATAATGCCAATTCAATCGATGTGACTTTATTCCCACCTGAAGAACACGAGTTATCCGACTGAGATGACGCAGATGAAGATGAAGAAGGTACACTGGGCTGTTTGGGTCGTGGGGTTCTAGAAAGGGCATGCGAAATACAAATTGCCAATTCAGAAGTGGATGAATTGCAGTTTTTGAATGATGTGAGCAATACAAATACCTCACAGTCGGGGACTTCGGCTCAAAGGAAAAACGCAAAAACGCAGAAAAGACGTAAATCAACCAGTCATTATCAAGGAGTATAATTCCGGAATGGAAGGTGTCGATCTCTTCGACCAGCAAAAAGCAGCTTAGGTCAAGGAAATGGTATTGGGACATTTTCAGATTTTGCCTAAATGTTACAATTGTAAACTTATGGATGTTTTTTCGTAAAGCGCATCCACAAGTAACTCTTCTCGGATTCATATCATCCAGTTTCAGCACGAAATTGGAAACGAGAAAACGAGACTATGTACGATGGAGTCGAGCGCTACGTGAATTTCTCAAAAACTCAGTGTCGATGCAAAAACTGTATATGATTTTATTTTATTTTCATAGAATCTGCCCTCCGTATACGTTCATATATGATATATCATACGCTTCACCACGCCCACATCTTTTGAGAAATTTTTTTGGAAAACTAAAGTTAGACCTTTAATATCAACAAAAATATTTGCTGAAAATTTCAATCCCCTACCTTAAATGGTTTTATGTGTGAGCACTAAAGGGCTAACTGAAAAATAATTAAATTAAAATAAGTACTAATAATACCTGTAAGTAACGAAATATTTTATGGTTAACTTGAAAGGTTTGTTAGGTAAAATTTTCCAATAAATATATAATTTTTAAATCGAATTTTTGAAGCTAAACGAAGTATAATTTAAGATGTATATTTTTAAGGTGAAAAAAAAACAAGTAAGGAAGGCTAAGTTCGGGTGTAACCGAACATTACATACTCAATTGAGAGCTATGGTAACAAAATAAGGGAAAATAACCATGTAGGAAAATGAACCTAGGGTAACTCTGGAATGTGTTTGTATGACATGTGCATCAAATGGAAGTTATTAAAGAATATTTTAAGAGGGAGTGGGCCATAGTTCTATTGGTGGACGCCATTTAGGGATATCGCCATAAAGGTGGATCAGGGCTGACTCTAGAATCTGTTTGTACGATATTGGTATCAAATGAAAGGTGTCAGTGAGTATTTTAAAAGGGCGTGGGCTCAGTTCTATAGGTGGACGCCTTTTCCAGATATCGCCATAAAAGTGGACCAAGGGTGACTCTAGAATTTGTTTGTACGATAAAGGTGGACCAGGGTTGACTCTAGAATTTGTTTGTACGATATGGGTATCAAATTAAAGGTGTCAGTGAGTATTTTAAAAGGGCGTGGGCTTAGTTCTATAGGTGGACGCCTTTTCCAGATATCGTCATAAAGGTGGAATAGGGGCGACTCTAGAATTTGTTTGTACGAAATAGGTATCAAGTGAAAGGTGTTAATGAGTATTTTAAAAGGGCGTGGGCCTAGTTCTATAGGTGGACGCCTTTTCCAGATATCGCCATAAAGGTGGACCAAGGGTGACCCTAAAATTTTTTTTTACGATATGGGTATCAAATAAAAGGTGTTAATGAGTATTTTAAAAGGGAGTGGGCCTTAGTTCTATAGGTGGACACCTTTTCGAGATATCTCCATAAAGGTGACCAGGGTGACTCTAGAATTTGTTTGTGCGATATGGGTATCAAATGAAAGGTGTTAATGAGTGTTTTAAAAGGGCGTGGGCTTAGTTCTATAGGTGGACGCCTTCTCGAGATATCTCCATAAAGGTGGACCAGGGGTGACTCAAGAATTTGTTTGTACGATATGGGTATCAACTGAAAGGAGTTAATGAGTATTTTAAACGGGCGTGGGCCTTAGTTCTATAGGTTGACGCCTTTTCGAGATACCGCCATAAAGATGGACCAGGGGTGACTCTAGAATGTGTTTGTACGATATTGGTGTCAAATTAAAGGTATTAATGAGGGTTTTAAAAGGCAGTGGCCCTTAGTTGTATATGTGAAGGCGTTTTCGTGATATCGACCAAAATGTTGACCAGGATGACCCAGAACATCATCTGTCGGATACCGCTAATTTATTTATATATGTAATTCCACGAATAGTATTCCTGCCAAGATTCCAACGGCTTTTGATTTCGCCCCACAGAACTTTTTCATTTTCTTCTACTTAATATGGTAGGTGTCACACCCATTTTACAAAGTTTTTTTCTAAAGATATATTTTGCGTCAATAAACCAATCCAATTACCATGTTTCATCCCTTTTTTCGTATTTGGTATAGAACTATGGCATTTTTTCATTTTTCGTAACTTTCGATATCGAAAAAGTGGGCGTGGTCATGGTCGGATTCCGGTCAATTTTTATAACAATACAAAGTGAGTTCACAAAAGTACGTGAACTGAGTTAGGTAAAGATATATCGATTTGTGCTCAAGTTATCGGGTTAACGGCCGAGCGGAAGGACAGACGGTCGCCTGTGTATAAAAACTGGGCGTGGCTTCAACCCATTTCGCCTTTTTTCACAGAAAACAGTTATCGGCCTAAAAGCTAAGCCCCTTCACAAGGATTGGTAAATTTTTGTTCGACTTATGACATTAAAAGTAGCCTAGACAAATTAAATGAAAAAGGGCGGAGCCACGCCCATTTTGTAATTTTCTTTTATTTTTGAATTTTGTTGCACCATATCATTATTGGAGTTGAATGCTGACATAATTTACTTATATACTGTAAAGATATTAAATTTTTTGTTAAAAGTTGACTTAAAAAAAATTTTTTTTAAAGTGGGCGTGGTCGTTGTCTGATTTTGATAATTTTTATTAAGCATACATATAGTAATAGGGGTAAAGTTCCCGCCAAATTTCATCATGATAT
The DNA here is from genome assembly GCF_040869045.1 of Eurosta solidaginis. Lineage (NCBI taxonomy): Eukaryota > Metazoa > Arthropoda > Insecta > Diptera > Tephritidae > Eurosta > Eurosta solidaginis. Next base: position 139,446,304 of record NC_090320.1, on the reverse strand, counting down.
CTTCAACGACTGCCAAATTACAGCTTGCAAAACTTTTAAATTACCTTCTTTTAAAAGTGGGTGGTGCCACGCCCATTGTCCAACCTTTTACCAATTTTCAATTTTGCGTCATAGGTTCAAATCACGTACCAAGTTTCATCGCTTTATCCGTCTTTGGTAATAAATTATTGCACTTTTTTTGTTTTTCGAAATTTTCGATATCGTTCATTTTAAATAGCGATCTGAGATGAGTTCTCAGAAACCTACATACCAAATTTCATCAAGATACCTCAAAATTTACTAAAGTTATCGTGTTAGCGGACGGCCGGACATGGCTCAATCATTTTTTTTTTCGATACTGATGATTTTGATATATGGAAGTCTATGTATATCTATCTCGATTCCTTTATACCTGTACAAACAACCGTTATCCAATCAAAGTTATTATACTCTGTGAGCTCTGCTCAACTGAGTATAAAAATTAAGATATATATTTTTAAGGTTAACAAATTTACATTTGATTACTAATAAGAGGCTCCTTGCTCTTTTATTTTAAATTCGTTCGTCTATGAAAATATATTTTAAGTGTAACAGAGCAACCAGACTTGGCTTACCTTCCAATTAACAAAAAAAAAACGAATAACTTATATAATATATAAAAATAATTTTATATATTGTTAACTTATTTCCTACCCTAAGTTAAGTTTGGGTATACAGTAATTAGTAATTAGTAAAACGGTTCAACTAACAAAATTATAGATAAAGAAATTGTTGCTTTTCGAATTATAAAATCCCATCTGGAATTTTGCATCTATCTTATATGTAGTTGTGTGGTTTTTCCCAATTAAAAAATAAATAAATAATTACTTAGGATTTTTCCTTTTTTTTTTGTTTATTACATTTTGCGGTTTTTTCGTTAGAATTTTTTTTTTTGTGTATTTTATATATGCTTATAATAACACGGTTTTTATGAATAGTCTGTAACTTTTTCTTTTCTCTTTCAAATGTGGTTACATTTACACCATTTACCTGTTTTACAACATATGGGCCCTTGTAAATACTTCTATGTTTATAACGTGGTTCTTTTTGAATTAGAACCATATAATGTATTTCAATGTTTGATGGACGTACTTGTCTGTCGTAATACAATTTATTTCGTTGTTTATGTTTGTTTTTAAGCTTTTAAGAAAATTTATCATTATGGTATGCTCGAAGGTATTCATTAAATACCCGATGGTTTCGTTCAATTGCTCCAAGAGTTTCGTGGTGGTATGCCGTTGAAAAGTCATGTTTAATATTTCAAAAGAGTTTTGTAAGCTCTACAAATACCTCATTCTTATACTCGGTTCCTAAGTCTGACCTGATGGAATTCATTGTGCCATATGTCAAAATAAAACTTTCAAAAATTGCTGAAACTATAGTTTTAGCACTTTTATCTGACACTTCTATTGCTAATAGATATTTTGTTAGATCGCATATAACAGTAACTGCGAACTTGTTACTGTATTTCGATTCTTGTAACAGTCCGATAGTGTCGATGACTACTATATCGAATGCCTTACACGGCGTTGGAGTTAGTATTAAATGCTCTTCTGTATTCGATTTGACTTTGTTTAAAAAACATTGTTGGCAATTTTTAACGAATTTTGAAATGTCTCTAGTCATGTTCTTCCAATAACACTGAGTACGAATTTTTGCATACAATTTTTTAACACCGCAGTGTCCAGCTGATAAAGGGTCATTGTGATATATTGTCATGATTTTAAGCTCTTCGTCGTCGTTCGTTATAGTTTGGGTTGTATCTGTAAGTATTATACTTAATGTTTTTAAAATTTTGTTTCCGCATTTTTTTAAATTTTAAATTGTACAGTATTCAAAAATAAATCATCTTTTGGCCATTAAACTTTTTTAGTTTTGAGATTGACTGTTACAGATCGTAACTTAGAAAGTAACTCGCCTAAATTTGTTATTTCGTTATCAATATCAATGCTAAGTAAATAACAGCTTCACCCCTGTCATATCAATTAATTTAGCTTAAAAAAGATGTACTTTTTAAATCGAAAAAAGTAGGCTACGTTCCGGTGTAACCGAACATTAAATACTCAGCTAAGAACTATAGAGACAAAATAAGGGAAAATCACCATGTAGGAAAATGAACCTAGGGTAACCCTGGAATGTGTTTGTATGACATTGGTTTCAAATGGAAGGTATTAAAGAGTATTTTAAAAGGGGGTGGGCCATAGTTCTATAGGTGGTCGCCATTTAAGGATATTGCCATAAAGGTGGACCAGGGCTGACTCTAGAATTTTTTTGTACGATATGGGTATCAAATGAAAGGTATTAATGAGTATTTTAAAAGGGAGTGGGCCTTAGTTCTATAGGTGGACGCCTTTTCGAGATATCACCATAAAGGTGGACCAGGGGTGACTCTAGAATTTGTTTGTACGATATGGGTATCAAATGAAAGGTGTTAATGAGTATTTTAAAAGGGAGTGGGCCTTAGTTCTATAGGTGGATTCCTTTTCGAGATATCGCCATAAAGGTGGACCAGGGGTGACTCTAGAATGCGTTAGATCAATATGGGTATCAAATGAAAGGTGTTAATGAGTATTTTAAAAGGGAGTGGCCTTAGTTCTATAGGTGGATTCCTTTTCGAGATATCGCCATAAAGGTGGACCAGGGGTGACTCTAGAATGCGTTTGTAAAATATGGGTATCAAATGAAAGGTGTTAATGAGTATTTTAAAAGGGAGTGGACCTTAGTTCTATAGGTGGACGCCTTTTCGAGATACCACCATAAAGGTGAACCAGGGGTGACTCTAGAATTTTTCTGTACGATATGGGTATCAAATGAAAGGTGTTAATGAGTATTTTAAAAGGGAGTGGGCCTTAGTGGACCAGGGGTGACTCTAGAATTTGTTTCTACGATGTGGGTATCAAATGAAAGGTGTTAATGGGTATTTTAAAAGGGAGTGGACCTTAGTTCTATAGGTGGTCGCCTTTTCGAGGTATCGCCATAAAGGTGGACCAGGGGTGACTCTAGAATTTGTTTGTACGATATGGGTATCAAACGAAAAGTGTTAATTAGTATTTTAAAAGGGAGTGGGCCTTAGTTCTATAGGTGGAAGCCTTTTCGAGGTATCGTTATAAGGGTGGACCAGGGTTTACTCTATAATATGTTTGTACGAAATGGGTATCAAATTAAAGGTATTCATGGGGGTTTTAAAAGGGAGTGTGTTACGTGGCTGGCTTGTTTGGGTGGTGAGGAGCGGCGGCAAGCAGGTATGCTTGCGGGCCCAGGCTAGCCCGTCGTTTTGGGCGGGGTATTGCACCACCGACCTCACCCGCAGCCACATGAACAAAAAGGGTTCATACCTGCATATGTATAGAAAGGAGAGAAAAAGCTGAAAAAGATATAAATAAACGTGAGGGGCAAAGTTATAGAGGGGAAAGCGTAAGGGGTAGAAAAAGATGAAGGCCTTTCCCGTCAGGTGGAGTCTACCCTCCCTCTGCAGTGCAACTTGTACCGCACCGTGGGCACTGTGCTGACTCCTATCTACTTACAGTGCCCCCAAACCTCACCTTGGTCTGTCCGTCCGTCAATAAGTCATTTCCCTATCACTAACCTTCACCTTACCTTGCCACGCACAAGTACAGCACCAACACCAAAAATATGGACTTAGCCCTGCATATTTCAAGACAATATTTTCATCCAAACATTTTTATTTACAATTCTTCAAAAATAAAAAAATATAAAAAGGCTCTGCCAGAAATACCCTAGTATTTATCTCACTATCCAATCTCCTTACAAATTATACAAAATATTACTTCATAAAAGCAATTACAAAGTTAGTTACAAATTCATAGATATTCACCCTTAGGGAAATGTACGCAATACACAAAATAATTCAAACAAACGAAGGTTAAATGCTATTCATACATATGTATATGCTACGAATGTTGGCTAAAGCCAGTTTTAATTTCCCTACCACTCTAAAGGTATCTAATCTATCGAATGTAACCCAAAGCTATAAATAAAACAAACCGCTTAAAATTAATTTTTAAAAGAAACAACGTAAAATAATAATATAAGATTTCAATTCAATTTGATTAAATACAATTGTTTGTAAAAGGAAGAAACATCAGTAAAACAGGAAGGCTCCCCTTTGCTTATTTCTGAAAAAAAAATCAATTTTATGAGCCACCCTCATACGCTATACTACCAGCCCATATCTTAAAGTCTAACGATTCAGAATTCAAATAAAGTATGATGTAGGTGTAAACAAAGAAACAAAAATTCAAAAACCCTAATCCCTGACCTACCGCAACCGCTCAAGTAAACATAAGATCAATTATGTACAAAGAAAAAGTAGGTCATCAAAGTAAAAGAATCTATGTGTATATGAAAACAAAAGATACGTATGTAAGTGCAAATGTACGTTTGTGACGTTTTTCATGCATGTACATATGTTCGCTGCAATCTGTTTTTATTTTTCTGATTTGCTAATCCCTGTTCTATTTTTGCAAGAGCAGGAATCTGTGCTAACACATGTACATACAACTAAACAGGTGTATTTTGATAAATTTCAATGTTTCACTCAAAACACTCACCAAGTTACTCTTCTTATCCAACGGCGCCGCTGCAGTTGAGTAGCTGAAACAGAAAAACTCAAACATACATATGTACCCTAGGCCACGCTCACTTTAGCCATACTCAACCACTCAGCCAAGATCACTCGCTAGTGGTCTTTAGTATTGAGTGCTTTGGTAGTATAAAATCTACCAGCGCGATGATTAAATGTAAAAATATAAAAAAAAGTATATTAGCCGAGGCAAAATGTATTAGTGCTGCAGCCACCCTATCAAATGCATAATTTCGGGGTGTGAAGCTAACATTGTATTGGTATTGATATTGCCAATAATCATAAAAGGGTGAGTACAAAAAAAATTAAAAAAACAAAAATGGCAAAAATTCGAAAATTTAAAGATTCTAATTTGGTGCTACCATAGGTAGCAGAAATTATGTGCAAAAGAAAAGTGTGTATATGGTAGAAGATGGAGATAAAAAATACAAAGAAACATAAATTTCAAACTGAAGTAGAAAAATTAAAAAAAAGAAGAAAATGAAGAAACGAAGAGAAAAAAGTGATGGAGCCAAAGGTGCAACCATTAACTCCTGAAATATGGAGTTAAGGTAAAACTCAAAAATTCTATGTTCGAAAAATAAATGCTTGGCCCCGAAATTAACTAACCCCTTTGCCCGTTCCCTGTCAAAATTATGACCCTTATACCAATATTTAAATAAACGTAATAATATATCCAAAATATACAAATTTCATAATATGACTAAATGTGTTGTTTGAAAAGCTCCTCCCTCCGCAGTGTTTGTTGTTGTTTATGTTGCCAAAGTATGTGAACTAGCCCCAAAAAATATAAAAATGTTGTTACCAGCTTTGTTGTGGTTGGTGCTAGTGTTTTCCTCTATTGTCTGCTTTGCCAAAAATTGTCTTGTATTTTTTTTTTTTTGTGTATGGTGTAGTGGCTGTTGTTGTGGCGGCCCAATGCCGCCGGTGAAAATTGATATCGATGTTGACAATTTTTATTGTGTTTTTGAAGAATTTGTACGAAGAATTTGTTATTGTTGTTGGTGTGCGCCACCAATTTAAAATTGTAGTGTAGTGCGTGGTAGTTGTTGCCGAGATGGCTATGGTTGTTGGGTTTGCAGCCCAATGCCGCCGGTGAAAATTGCTATACTCAGAGTTGCCAATTTCTTGTATTTTTTGTTGAGCGGTATGTCGCCAATGTAATATTGTTGTTGTTGGGCGTTACGCCGCTAATATAAAAAAGATGCTGTTGTGCTTGTTGCGGCCGTACGTTGCCAATAAAAAGTGCTGTAGTGGTTGTTGTTGTAGTGTGCGCCACCAAATTAATAATGTAGTGTAGTACGTGATAGTTATTGCCGGGCGGTATGTAGTCAAAACCAGCGCCCAGTGGGTCTTTTCCAACGGAGATTAAATTGTGTGCTCTGTAATGAGATGTTAATGAAATTTATTATCGGAATCCTACAAAAAAATTTTATCTATGCGCCCGTACATATACATAATTGCCTACGGATTTATTGTCTGCATAGTCATATATTCGTCTGCATTCATATATTTGTATACAGGGATATATATGTCGATGCAAGTTTTCTTTTGGCTTGCTTGGGACATAGGCCAGGTTGGAGACCCAGCTCCCGTCAAGCATGCCTGTGCCAACAAAAAAACCAAAGTGGACATGTCTTACCTTTCGCAACATATGCTTGCTGGAAACTGCTATCCCTTTTTACTTATCGCGGAAACTTTCGACGCGCACAAATTTTTCAAAAATGCGATTAAATTCGCGCACTACAAACTTTGTGAACTTTTTTTTTCACTTTCGTTTAAAAGCGCGCACTTCACTTTTGACTATCACCACTAGACTTGCACTGGACACTGTTAAAACAAGACTTTGGCCCGTTGACTGATTTTTCCCCTTCTTATAGCCACCGCCGTGGTAGGGAACGTTACCCAGAAACGGAAAATTTTTACCATCACATGCCACATTTTTTTCGGCTTTCCCGTATTTTCCATCTATACAATCAGGCACTCATACATTCACACGCTTACCGCTCCACAAAACGAACATCTACCCAGATACATTTGGTTCGTGCCTTGACCGCTCTCAATGATGCATTCACACGCTCATAGCCTTACACACATACACATCCGCATATATAAAACAGAACAAAACAAACACATAGGTGCATGGCATTCATCAATGTTGCTAGGTTGTTAGTAACATAGTGACTGCTACTCACAACCTGATGCCAACGCGCAACATCTTATTTCCGCTGCAACATTGTGTTCACTATAGCTACAATGTTGTCAATACACAATGTTATTAGGTTAATGGCAACATTGCGGCTAAGGCACGGACCTGGATACAAAACACATAAACACATAGACGCATATACACTCTGGCATTCATTTAAGCCAGTATGGAGACAGGCTGTCGTTACAAGTGGTGGTGAAGGCGTTTTCGAGATATCGACCAAAATGTGGACCAGGGTGACCCAAAACATCATCTGTCGCGGACCGCTAATTTATTTATATACATATGTAATACCACGGACAGTATTCCTGCCAAGATTCCAAGGGCTTTTGATTTCGCCTTGCAAAACTTTTTCATTTTCTTCTATTTAATATGGTAGTTGTCACACCCATTTTAAAAAGTTTTTTTCTAAAGTTATATTTTGCGTCAATAAACCAATCCAAATACCATTATTATGGCATTTTTTTTAATTTTCGATATCGAAAAAGTGGGCGTGGTCATAGTCGGATTTCGGCCATTTTTTATACCAATACAAAGTGAGTTCAGGTAAGTACGTGAATTGAGTTTAGTAAAGATATATCGATTTTTGCTCAATTTAACGTGTTAACGGCCGAGCTGAAAGACAGACGGCCAACGCTGTATAAAAACTGGGCGTGGCTTCAACCGATTTCGCCTTTTTTCACAGAAAATAGTTATCGTCCTAGAATCTAAGCCCCTACCAAATTTCACAAGGATTGGTACATTTTTGTTCGACTTATGGCATTAAAAGTATCCTAGACAAATTAAATTAAAAAGGGCGGAGCCACGCCCATTTTGAAAGTTTTCTTTTATTTGTATTTTTGTATTTTGTTGCACTATATCATTACTGGAGTTGAATGGTGACATAATTTAATTATATACTGTAAAGATATTAAATTTTTAATTAAAATTTTACTTTAAAAAAACTTTTTTTTAAAGTGGGCGTGGTCGTTCTCCGATTTTTTTTTAAGTATATATATAGTAATAGGAGTAACTTTCCTGCCAAATTTCATCATGATATCTTTAACGAGTGCCAAATTACAGCTTTCAAAACTTTTAAATTACCTTCTTTTAAAAGTGGGCGGTGCCACGTCCATTGTCCAAAATTTTACTAATTTTGTGTTCGGCGTCATAAGTTCAACTCACCTACCAAGTTTCATCGCCTTATCCGATTTTGGTAATGAATTATCCAGCTCGATCCCTGCGACGCCCAAATAAGGGATATAAACCAACGCATCAGATTGCTTGTGGATGAACACAAGCGGGCGAAATGGGAGGAGTACCCAAGCGGTTGTAACGTCTCTGCCGGTGTAGGTAAACTTTGGTCCACTGTAAAGTCCCTATCGAAACCGTCTAAGCACAATGACAAAATTTCCATCGCCTTTGGCGATAAAGTGCTGTCGGTTGCGAAAAAATGCGCGAGCGCTTTCTGCCGACAATATATAATGCATTCTACGGTCGAAAAAGATAGAGGGAGGGCCAACAGACACGCAAATAAGCATAAATTCAGCGCGTCTCCGATTACCATCACCGTCAAAGAGGTTGGGGATGCCATCGGTCATGCTAAACCATCCAAAGTGGTGGGCCCAGACGGCATAGCCATGCCGATGCTTAAAAGCCTAGGGAAAGAGGGTTTCAAATATTTAGCGCATGTCTTCAACTTGTCTCTTCCAGCTTTGTCATTCCCGAAAAATGGAAAATGGCCAAGGTGGTCCCGCTACTAAAGCCTGGGAAACCAGCTAACATAGGAGGGTCATATTGCCCTATATCTCTCCTATCGCCAGTAGCCAAGACGCTTGAAGCCATTTTGCTCCCCTAGTTCAAAAGCAAATTTGCAGCTAGCCTGTCATCAGCATGGCTTTAGAAAATCCCATAGCACGACCACCGCGCTAAATGCCATTGGCACCCAGATAAATTGTTGTTTAAATCAGAAGCCCCACCATAGAACATTACTCTGTGAGGACCCAATTCCACCGGCTTTGGAGCCCACACATTTGAACCTATAAATGTTCGTTACAACTTATTTGAGCATATAAATCATATTTGAATTACAAATTATACATCATTTTTCGAAACACCCTAATGTATATTACAATGAAATTATATCAGTGCATATAGCATGTAAAACATATAAACCTGAATTATATAAATTGAGCTTACACACATAAAATAATAATTTTTCTGAAACAGCCTGAAACACTTACATATTTATTATTTCGCAAAAAACATAATTTTCTCTGCCCGCATATGGCAAATATTTTGGGCGGATATTATATTTTACATAGAGATTAAACGGGAAAAACTTTGACTTTGCATTGAGATCAACTAACCTGCTGGAATTCTAAACAACGATGGGAATACAGCAACGCAATAAGCAACACACATAAGCTCCCATTGCAAGAGCATCAAAAACGTACAAACATACGTATACAAAGAAATTGCAACCAAGCACAACAGGCATTGAAGCGAACCGTCAAGGCAGACATCGAACAAAGAGGAAACAAAAAAATTGCAATGCACTAGAAAGACGTCACCTCGACATACCAAAAACACATCATGGGTACCAGGCAGCCATAAACATTACATTTGCAAGTTACTTACGAAGGGCAACCAACTCGTCGACAATAACAAGGCGCAATAAGCAGGCAACAGAGGGAAATTGAAAGTAACTATGCTAACTAACGGGAGATGCGTACCAATGAACTCGCATGCTAGAAATAAATACATATATGCAAGTAAATAATTGGATATATGGGTAGAATAATACCGTTGAACGTAGGATACCTTATGTAAATACATATAAAAAGTAAGATTTATTGTTGCAGGGTAGCTGTCCACTTGCGCGTGGACAAGTATAAAAGGGCGACAAATTTCGCGAATTTGGGTAGTAGCCAGCTAGGTATAGTAGCCTGCTAACGCCGTGTTTAGCGGTGAATAGGGCTCCTGGGATTTTCCCATCTCACGAGTTCTTTATTTTAGTAACTTTGGGGGTTTTTCCAACCCCATCGTAAGAGGAATTGTGGTGGTTTTCTACCTCCGCAACCTTCAGGAAGAACAGGGTATCTTTAAGTTTTATACTCGGTGGGGATTTTACCAACTACACCGACTGGGAGGAAGTGGTGGTTCTCCACCTCCACTTTCTTTACGAGTAGTCTGAGATTTTAGTTTAAACGTAGTCCCGGTGGGGGTCTTCCCAACCCCATCGGCGTAGAACCGACGGTGGTTTCCCACCTCCGTCGCCGTAGCTTTAAGGGTAGTTTTGATATTTTGAATATAGAATTTATAACGTTTTAGCAACAGGGGCTTTCTCTTTAAAAGGAGACGATAGGGACTCTTCTCTATTCCCACAGGGATCCTGGACTGACTGAGCATATCCCGGCGTAAGGAAAAGTTCGTCACAACTCGTTGCGCTAGACCTATCAAAAGCTTTTGATACGATCAACCATGCCACGTTACTACAAGACTTGGAAGGGTCTACTCTTCCCCCATGTCTTAAAAGGTGGACCGTAAATTATCTGGGTGGTCGGCAGGCATCGGTGAAATTCAGAAACGAAACGTCAAAGTTAAGAATAATTGAAAAATGGGTGCCACAGTGTGGTGTCCTATCTCCACTTTTGTTAAATTTTTACATATCAAAACTACCTTCGCGACCGGAAGGAGTTACTATCGGGCCCACAGATTGATGAGCTTTGCAATAGAATAAACGGCTACCTCATTGATCTCTCCAGTTTTTTCGCCTCGCGAAACCTGGCATTATCACCGATTAAATCATCCGCGACCTTATTTACCACTTGGACGTCCCAAATGTCTACCATTTTGAACATCCACGTCGATGGCACTACGCTACCGACTGTCCTACACCCCAAAATCTTGGATATGACGTTTGATCAGCATTTACATTTTGGCGAACATCCAGCCGCAATTGTGCCGAAAATCCAGAGCAATAAAATCCTCAAATCTCTTGCTGGCAGTACTTAGGGAAAAGATAAAGAAACGCGCATTACTACTTACAAAGTAATTGGCCAGCCGATTGCATGCTACGCGTCCCCATATATGGTCGCCAAGCCTTAAAACTGCTCACTGGAAGAAGCTACAGGCCTACCAAAATACTGCTCTCAGAATCGCAACGGACTGTCTTCTTATGTCCCCAGAGCACCATCTACATAATGAGGCACGAACACTCCCCATCAGGGAGAGAAATGAGATGCTAACCAAACAGTTCCTGTTGAATACCCAGAAACCTGGGCATCCCAACAGGTATCTGATTGATGAGCTAGCACCGCCCAGGGGCTTAAGGAGTCATCTCCGTATTATGAGGAAGTACGGCACCTAAGAACTCAGCCGTATGAAGCCAAAAAACACAACCAGGTCCTCAGTGAACTCCACAACCAGGCGTCGAACCTTTATGCCGGGAATTGCCCCGTGAATCCAGTACTCACAGAAAAGTATCCAAAACTCGCGGAAGAGGAACGCATACCCCCAGGGAAACGCGTGTCACTCTTGCTCAACTTCGTTCTGGATACTGTAACAGGTTAAACTCTTACCTATCCAGAATCAACCCCGACATCCAAAATGTATGCCCCGCTTGCAATGTGTGCCCACATGACACCAACCATTTCTTTAATTGTAATGTGGAACCAGCGCCCCTAACACCTCTCTCATTTTGGTCCACCCCTGTTGAAGCATCAAGTTTTCTTGACCTCCCTTTAGAGAATATTCATGACAATTTGTGATCGGCCGCACCTATTGGATGGGGCGAAGCACTGCTACAACAACAACAACAACCAGATTTTCACAATACGCCAAATCTTGGAAAAAATCCGTGAAAAGAGAATCGGCACACATCACCCCTTCGTCGATTTTAAAGCCGCCTTAGACAGCACGAAAAGGAGCTGCCTATATGCCGCTATGTTTGAATTTGGTTTCCCCGCAAAACTTATACGGCTGTGCAAAATGACGTTGAGCAACACGATCAGCTCAGTCAGAATTGGGAAGGACCTCTCCGAGCCGTTCGAAACTAAACGAGGTTTCAGACAGGGTGACCCCCTATCGTGCGATTTCTTTAATTTGATGCTGGAGAAAATTATACTAGCTGCAGAACTTAACCGCACTGGAACAATATTCTATAAAAGCGTGCAATTATTGGCATATGATGATGACTTTGTTATCATCGGCCTAAACACCCGCGCTTTTAGTTCTGCTTACTCCAAACTAGAAAAAGAAGCTGTAAAGATGGGTTTGGTGGTGAATGAGGACAAAACGAAGTACCTGCTGTCATCGAGCAAAGAGTCAGCGCATACGCGCCTTGGCAACCACGCTACTATTGGCAGCCATAATTTCGAAATAGTAAAAGACTTCGTTTATTTGGGAACCAGCATCAACATTAACAAAATCAGCACTGAAATCCAGCGAAGAATCAATCTTGCCAATATATGCTACTTTGGACTAGGTAGGCAATTGAAAAGTAAAGTCCTCTCTCGGCGAATGAAAATCATACTCTACAAGTCACTTATCGTACCCGTCCTGCTATATGGGGTATAAGCATGGACCATGACAACAGCAGATGAAGCGGCTTTGGGAGTGTTCGAGAGAAAAGTTCTTCGAAAGATTTATGGACCTCTACGCGTTGGCGATGGCGAGTACCGAAGCCGATTTAATGATGAGATGTACGAGCTATACGCAGACATCCACATAGTCCAGCGAATTAAAACGCAGCGGCTGCTCTGGCTAGGCCATGTTATGCGAATGAAAGATGATGCTCCGGCCAAGAAAGTGTTTCTATAGGAACCCGCCTACGGAAGCAGAGGTAGAGGGCGGCCCCCACTCCGTTGGAAGGACCAAGTGGAAAACGATTTAAACTCCCTTGTTGTGACCAATTGGCGTCGGTTGGCGGAGCGAAGGAGCAATTGGCGCGCCTTGTTGGATGGCCATAACCGTTTAGACGGTTAAGCGCCAATTAAGTAAGTTAGTAAGTATGGCCAATAGTCTACAAGGATCTAATAGCTATATTTTTTTGAAAAGGGGGAGGTCCCCCTCCTAGGAACAGGTATAATTTAATTATTGTATTTTTTCGTCTTTGTGACTGAATAACCCCAGAATGGCTACATGAATTTTGATGAAATTTGGAAAACAGACAATAGAATACTGGTGAAATTTTTTTCGAAAATGGATGGAGGAAGGTCACCCTAGAACAGTTATAATTTAAATATATTTTTTTGTCTTTGTGACTGAATCACGCCAGAACGGTTACGCGGATTTTGATGAAATTTGGGACACAGATAGACAATAGTCTGCTGGCTAACAATTTTTTTAAAATGGAAAGGGGGTGGGGGTCGACAACTCCTCGAACAATTACTTTTTATTAATTTTTACACTTTATGACTTTAACCACTTTATGACCTTCACCAATATTACAAACTCAAAGGGTCAAATTAGTAGAGGGCTTTCAAAGTGATCAATGACACCCTCCGCCCCAACCTAACCCCCCCCCCCCCCCCCCCCCCCCCCCCCTAACCAGGTGAAACATCTATAAATTGTTATTAGTCGAAATAAATTTTATCCTAAATCAATAATTTTTGGTATCTGTCTCATACAGATCGAGATCTAACCAATTTTGGAAAAACGATCATTCTGCTCCCCCCCATCCCCCCTCCATCAATTGTTTTTATTAACACGCTTTTATTAGCTTTACCTGTATGTTAATTTTTAACTCTTCATTCGCTTCAACGCGCCTGCTGCCTTATTAGCATGCTTTTATAACTAGCTTCACCTTATTTGTAATTGTAATTGTAATCATTTCTGGATGGTTTTCGGGTACCCGTCGCACATAGAGGTATTTGAGCAATCTGGGCGGATAAAATTATTTTTGGCTTTAAATAGTTTAAATATGTTACTCAGGGTGATTTCAGTTATATTTAACTATTTGTTTTATTTTATTATATATACAGTGGTCCAAAAAAGTCTACGAACAGCAAAGTTTCTTAAAAAATCATTGTTTTTTGTTTTAAATTATTTAATTATGTCATTCACGGTGATTTCAGTTATATTTATCTATTTATTTTGTTTTATTATATACACAGTGGTCCAAAAAAGTCTACGGACAGCAAAGTTTCTTAAACATTCATTGTTTTTTGCTTTAAATTATTTAATTATATTATTCATTGTTATTTCAGTTATATTTAACTATTTATTTTATTTTGTTATATATACAGTGGTCCAATAGAGTCTTAGAACAGCAAAGTTTCTTAAAAAATCATTCTTTTTTGCTTTAAATTTTTTAATTATGTTACTCATCGTGATTTCAGTTATATTTAATTTTTTAGTTTATTTTATTATATATACAGTGATCCAAAAGCGTTTGCTGATATTCTAGTATAATAATTCATTCTAGTATAATAATGTTCAACTTACAAGCAGATAGCACGTTTCGCTGATTTTTGGCATTTATTTTTATATGCCTGGCATCGAGAATTCTAACACAATTTATTAAGTAATTATCAAAAAAATATAAGCCTGCGGAAAAATAGTGAATTTCTATACTTGGCTTACGTGTGCGGTAATACCAGACTAGCAAATAGTCAATACTAAAGCTAAAACTCGTAAGCCAATCCGATGCACTGTTATTTGTAACAGAAGTCCAGTCGCATGGTTAGCCATCATTCTTTAGGGCAAATCATCAGAGGGTATGTCAGGCAGGTCATCATCTTGGATTTCAAACTACGTATGTCTCTTTCGAGTTCCAATGGTATCTTTTTTTGAATAAGGTCCCAAGCTCAGAAGGTATTTGTCTAAACTATTTAATTTCTCGTTAATTCTTTCCGCATCTGATCCTTTCTTGTGATTGAATAATTCGTTACGGGTGATTACTCGACCAGAGAAACCTTAATTTAAAAAAATCTTAATACAGTTATATACAGAACATACAAAAAAATATTAGTCATCGATTGAAGTTTTTGGCCAAATAAATCTAGGATTCGGTATCAGCACATTGATTCACCTAACAAGATCAAATTCTACAATTGCGTTTCTAAACGTAAGATTAACGTCCAAATTAAGTTTCATAAAAAACAGACATTTTTTAATATAACCGCCCACAAGAGTAGGGGGCGTGGCACGGTACCAATCATCACCATATTGCATATATATTCTTTTTATGCTACACCAAGATCACGCGCCGAATTTCAACAAAATTGGAGTACGTTTACTATTTTTTATTGCTCACCCTATGGAGATGGCACCACTGTGCAACGCTCAAAATTACCAATCTTTTTTCAAAAAGCGAGAATAAGCGGGACTAATCTTTCCACTATTTAAATTAACAAAACACGCGCTTTCTAAAAAATTGGAATCAATGCGGGGCAAAGCGGGTACTAAAACAAAAACCTTTTGGAAAAAAAATTGGGAAAAAATTTTGCCCCAATAAATCACTTTTTAAAAATTGTATTACGAAGGCGTTAAGGACTATATAAAGCTTAAAATACATATATACCTTACCTGTTTCATAAGAATCCATGGCTTCTTTTTTATAAACTTCACTGAACCCCGTAAAAATATCAATTGAAAATGTATATACTCTAAGAACGTGAAAAACTGCCGCAAGATACGCACGAATGGTTCAACTTTGAGTGGATGTCCACACTAGGCATTTGAATTATGAAAATAAATAATTATTGGATGCTAATACGCCTACTAAAAATAATTTTTTTTTTATTTGCTGCGTTTTGAAAAATTGATTTTTGGTCGCCCATATTGCTCAAATACCTCTATGTGCGTCGTCAGGATCATTTTCGGACTTTTTCAGGACTATTTTGGGATCACTTGGGACCCTCCGGGATCATTTCTAGATAGCTTTCGCGTTCCGTTCTGGATCCCGTCAGGATTTTTTCGGGAATATGCCGGGATCATTTGGGGATCCTTCCGGGATAATTTCTAGATGGTTTTTGGGATCCAAGATCATTTGGGGATCTTTTGGGGATCCTTCCAGCGTCATTTCTGTATGGTTTTCGGGATCCATCCGGGATCCCGTCAGGGTCATCTCGGGACTTATTCGGAATCATGTGGGGACCCCTCCGGCATCATTTCTCAATGGTTTTCGGGATAAGTCCGGGATCCCGTCAGGGTTATTTTGGGACCTATTCGGGACTATTCCGAGATCATTTCTGGATGGTTTTCGGGATCCATTCGAGATCCCGTCAGGCCAATTTCTGAACTTTTTTGGACCATGTCAGAGTCATTTCGGGACTCTTACGGGATCATTTCTGGATGATTTTCGGGATCCCGTCAGGGTAATTTCGGAAATTTTTCTGGACTATGTCAGGAACTCTTACGGGATCATTTCGGGGATCGTTTTCGGGATCCCGTCAGGGTTATTTTGGGACCTTTTCGGGACTATTCCGGGATTATTTGAGGATCCTTCCTGTATCATTTCTGGATGGTTTTCGGGATCCATCCGGAATCCCGTCATGGTAATTTCTGGACTTTTTCTGGACTATGTCAGGGTCATTTCGGGACTATCACGGGATCATTCTAGATTGTTTTCGGGATCCACCGGCATCATTTCTGAATGGTTGAATGGTGAGGGTAATTTCGTGATTATTTGGGGGCCCTTCCAGAATCATTTCTAGGTAGTTTTTGGGATCCGTTCTGGATCCCGTCAGGATCATTTCGGGACTTTTTCGGGATCATTTAAAAACTCTTCCGGAATCATTTCTGAATGGTTTGCTGGATCCGTGCGGGATCCCGTCACGGTAATGTCGGGACTTTTTCGGGATTCTTTGGGGACCCTTCCCGCATCATTTCTGTATGGTTTTCGGGATCCTTCTAGAATCCCGTCAGGGTCATTTGAGAACTTTTTCGGGAACATTTGTGAACCCTTCCAGCATAATTTTTTGATGGTTTTCGGGATTGGTCCGGGATCCCGTCGGGGTGATTTCGGGCCTTTTTCTGGACTAATTCGGGATCATTTGCGGACAATTCAGAGATGAATTTTGAATGGTTTTCGGAATCCGTACTGGGTACCGTATCGGTGATTTCGGGCCTTTTTCGGAATCATTTGGGGATCCTTCCGGCATCACTTCTAGATGGTTTTCGGGATCTCGTCAGTGTCATTCCGGGAATTTTTCGGTATCATTTGTAGGCCTTTCTAGAATCATTTCTTGATGGTTTCTGGGATCCGTCCGGGATCCCGTCAGGGTCATTTCTCGCCTTTTTCGGAATCGGATCCCGTCAGGATAATTAATGGACTTCTTCGGGATTATTTGGGGATCCTTCCGTGATCATTTCTGAATGGTTTTCGGGATCTATACGGGATCGCATCAAGGTAATTTCGAAACTTTTTCGGGATCATTAGGGACCCTTTCGGCATCACTACTGGATAGTTTTCCGGATCCCGTCAGGGCCATTTCGGGACTTTTTCGAGATCATTTGGGAGCCCTTCCAGAAAGATTTCTGGATGGTTTCCGGGATCCCGTCAGGTTCATTTCGGCACTTTTTCGGGATCATTTGTAAATCCTTCTAGCATCATTTTTGGATGGTTTTCGGGATCCGTCCGGGATCCCGTCGGGATAATTTTGGGACTTTTCTGCACTATTTCGGGAACATTTGCGGACCCTTCAGTGGTCAATTCTGTATGGTTCTCGGGATCCGTACTGGGTACCATTTCTGTGATTTCGGGCCTTTTTCGGGACTATTTAGATATCATTGTGGGATCCTTCCGTGATCATTTCTGAATGGTTTTCGGGATCTGTACGGGATCCCATCAAGGTTATTTCGAAACTTTTTCGGGACCATTAGGGACCTTTCGGCATCACTACTGGATAGTTTTCCGGATCCCGTCAGGGCCATTTCGCGACTTTTCCGAGATCATTTGGGAGCCCTTCCAGAAAGATTTCTGGATGGTTTCCGGGATCCCGTCAGGTTCATTTCGGCACTTTTTCGGGATCATTTGTGAACCCTTCTAGCATCATTTTTGGATGGTTTTCGGGATCCGTCCGGGATCCCGTCGGGATAATTTTGGGACTTTTCTGCACTATTTCGTGAACATTTGCGGACCCTTCAGTGGTCATTTCTGGATGGTTTTCGGGATCCGTCCGGGATCTTGTCTGAGTAATTTCGTGACTTTCGGGATCATTTGGGACCCTTCCGAAAACATTTCCTGATTGTTTTCGGGATCCCGTTAGAGTAATTTCGGGACTTTCTTGAGATCATTTGGAGATCCTTCCGTTATAATTTCTGGATTGTTTTTGGTGTCCATCCGTGATCCCGTCAGGGTAATTTCGGGACTTTTTTGGGATCATTTAGGAACCCTTTCGGCATCACTACTGGATGATTTCCAGTCAGGTTCATTTCGGCACTTTTTCGGGATCATTTGCCAATCCTCCCGGAATCATTTCTGGGTGGTTTCCAGGATCCGTCCGGGATCCCGTCAGGGTAATTTCGGGACTTTTTCGGGATAATTGGGAGCCCTTCAAGAATAATTTCTGGATGAATTCCGGGATCCGTCCCGCATCCTGCCCGTGTAATTTCGGGGCTTTTTCTGGTATATTTCGGTATCATTTGCGGACCTTTCAGACTTGAATTCTCAGTGGTCATTTATGGATAGTTTTCGGGATCCATCCGGGATCCCGTCAGGGTCATTTGTAAACTTTTTCTAGCCTGTATCAGGGTCATTTCGGGACTCTTACGGGATCATTTTTAGATGGTTTTCCGTATCCCGTAAGGGTCATTTCGCGACTCTTTCGGGTTAAATTGGTGGCCCTTCTAGAATTATTTCTGGATGGTTTCCGGGCTCCGCCCGGGCTCGCGTCAGTGTCGATTCTGAACTTTTTCGGGATCATTTGAGTACCCTTCCGAAATCATTTCTGAATGGGTTAGCGGAGATAAGCAAGAGCGAGTCAGATGTAAAGATCGAAAACTTGCCCCAGCTATTGAATGTCCTGTGATATCTATCTCGCAAATTGGAAGAAAATCGAGCAGTCTTACCGTCAAAGGAAATTTGGATGGCAAGGAGCGTGTACTGACTGTAGATACGGGCGCATCTCATTTCTTAATCCGATCTGATTTGGCCAACAGGAGAGTAAAGCCATTAGATGGAGCAAGGTTGCGTACGGTTACTGGCTAGTATAACCAAGTCCAGGGAGAAGTGATATGTGAAGTCTTAATTGGGAAGTTCATGGCTCTACACAAATTCGTTGTGGCAGAGATTGTTGATGAAGTCATATTGGGAGTGGCCTGCTTAGTTGACAATGACATCAGGATCGATATGCAGAGAAGGATTATGCCTTATAAGAGCCCGGATGTACCACTCAACTTCAGTTTTGAGAAAGGGTTCAGCAATAAGCGAGTGCTGGTGGAGGCGATTGGACAAAACCACCAAAGTCAAAGGCAGTAGATCGGGCAAAGATTGATGGATCGAAAGAGCCAAATAAAGCGAAATCAGAAGTGCCTGCGAGAGAAACACTGGCATTGACACAACCAAATGGATGCACAAAAACGAAGGAAAGAATTTCCTATAAAGAATGCGGGGTAGTTTCAAGCCAGGGCGCAGTGCTGTTGTGAAACGTGGTAACGATACTGATTATGCGAAGCCAATCCGTCAACCGCAAGCTCTACGAAGTAGTTCATTGGCCAAACAACAGAGAGTGAGGGAACGAATCAGGATAATAAGTACTAGGATGAAACCCAGGTACGACAAGAACAATAATTCGGAAGGTTTCCGGGAGATTTTGGTGCAGTTGGGAAGGCCCGTAAAAAGTTGCGAAGAAGATCAGTGATACCATCTACCGCATAAAAACCATTGGGAAACCACGAATTAGAAGGGTGGTTCATTTGGTGATGCTAGCAGCGTTTAGATCAGGAAATTTGTCTGATCGGGACAATCAGACTTAGGTGGAGGGCAGTGTGACGAATATTAGCACCACTAAGGGACACTATCATCTCTTAGCCGATACTAAGCAGTCACTTGTATCTAGATAAACAAAGGCGAATGTGGCATTCGGAAATCTCAGTACACGGCTTGACACACCGTCGAAATGACTTTCCGGTTAATGTCCCATTCGTCTCCGTCCCGTTAAAACCTTGTCAGGCCTTGGGGTACGTTCAAAGTCCGTCATCATTAAGTTGGTGGTGCAGGTTCGGTTGAGATCCTCCCGATTAATACTGATCTGGCTCTGAACGCAGTCTTCATGAGGGACTGCGTCAACCTTCACGTGGCCTCCCTGCCTTCGCATAGACAACCACGGGATCTATATAGGTAACTGCACACTCGGACCAAGATAGCGGCCTCAAGTGGGGACCCAATTAAATAAATTATGAGCAACAACAATACTAAAATAAAAAACCAAACACAGGAGAATGAAATGGCGTTCAATCCATGTAGGAAGGAAGCTAGCTCTCCAGAAGGGCGTGGCCCATCGGCTGGGGGCCTTAACATTTCGTCGCAAGTGGTAACGAAACCCAAAGGAGCGGAGGCCGAAAGCAAGCAAGGAGCGTTGTCGCCGGGTGCTACACCGAAGCTTTGCAAAAAGAACTCCGACAGCAAGGCTCAAACGGGCACACCATTATTAAGTGAGCTAATTAAGCAGGCGTCAGCTGCGTTAAATCAGCAAAACCCCCCTGGAGAAAAAAAGATGACCAAGCTAGGCAAGGCGATTGAGGACTTGATGCAGTTCTTCATAGGGCGTAATAATATACACGCGGAAATCAAGCGCTTGGCCTCCGTAATAAAAGTGCTGTACATCGAGTCGGCCCTAGAGGTAAAGAATTTAGAACATAAATTGCGTGCAAGCGAATGCGCCAAGGATAGAAGTCCATCACCCCCAGGAAAGCGACCGAGGAATAATTCGTACTCGACCAAGGAGAACAACGTGGTAAAACCCACTACTACTCTAAAAGATGTCTTACCAGGGTACGTGGGTGGTCACAAACGACGGCAAGACACACAAGAGAAGACGGAGCGGAAAGAGGAAACTGCAGCCCAAAAGACGGGAGAGTGGCAGTTAGCCAAAAAGAAGAGCAAGAAAAAATCACTTAAGGCTAGGCCGGATGCAATCATCATTTCCAAGGCGGGGGATGCGACGTACGCCGACATATTGCGTAAAGTGAGAAGATGCGACGAATTAAAATCCCTGGGTGATGACGTCAAAACGATTAGAAGAACGGCGAAAGGAGAGCTGTTACTAGAGCTGAAAAAATCGCAAGATGGGAAAACAAGCGCGTACCAAGCAGAAATTGAAGCGGTACTAAAGGACTCGGCTAAAGTTATAACAAAGTCCCAAATGGTCACGCTACAGTGCAGAGATCTCGATGAGATTACTACGCCCGAGGAGATTTGCAACGCCCGCCACCAGCAATGCAACATCAAACTTCCAGATGTGGCTGCCATAAAAAGCATACGCACAGGGTACAGTGGCACGAAGTCGGCACTTATAAGCCTTACAGCGGATGATGCCAAGGCGGTTCTTAATACGCAAAGAATCCGGGTAGGATGGGTTTTCTGCCGAATTAGAGATCTCAAGCAAGAAAAACGCTGTTATAGGTGCTGGGGCTATGGGCATATAGCTCAGAAATGTAAGGAGACTGTAGATAGGTCTAGCCTATGCAGGAAATGCGGCCAGGAAGGTCATAAGGCTGCAAGTTGCGAAAATGCACCGAAATGCGCGCTATGTGGGGGAAAACATTCAGCAGGCAGTTTTAAATGCCCAAAACGAGAGGGCAGCAAAATGACTGTCTCATGAGGGTATTGCAGCTCAATTTAAACCATTGCGAGGCAGCCCAAGAGCTATTATCCCAAACAGTCTATGAAGGAGGATATGACATAGTGATACTCTCTGAACAATACAAAAATCGTCAGGAGCAGGGTTGGCTCTCAGATTCAGCAGGGAAAGCCTCAATTTGGGCACCAGGGAAATTTCTCCCACAGGAAATTATGACGCCAACGGTAGCAGGATTCACGTGGGCAAAAATCAACGGTATATACGTCTTCAGTTGCTATGCCCCTCCGAGCATGACCATCGCCGAGTTCGAAGACATGATATACGGGATCACCATTGAAGCACGAGGTAAACACCCGCTTTTAGTGTGTGGAGACTTCAATGCATGGTCATCTGTGTGGGGAAGTAGACGAACCAACGAAAGAGGGAGAGTTCTCCTCGAAAGTCTTACTTCTTTGAGGCTAGAACTCCTAAATGAACCAGGGATATATACCTTCGATACAGGTACCAGACGATCCATTATAGATCTCACCTTCGCTAGCAGCGAAATAGCAAGACGAGCAAAATGGTCCATAAGCAACGTCTACACACACAGCGACCATAAAGCTATTAGCGTAGAGCTGCTCGAAACTCCACGAACGGTAGCAGCAAGACATCGACAAAGTAGGAAATGGAAACAGCACCTTTTCGACCCACAAATATTTGACATTATCTGAAAGGACGCCATAGTACGAGAATCGCATGCGGAAGACCAGTCGGTTCAAATCACTAAGTTGCTATGTATGGCATGTGATGCTGCCATGCCCAGAAGTTGCGGAAAAGCACAGCGCACTCCGGTATATTGGTGGAATGACGAAATTGCGGAAGAGCGTAGAAAATGCCACAAAGCACGAAGAATAGCGCAGAGGGCACGCTCATCACCACGATAGGCAGAGCTACACAGCACCTATGTCGCACAAAGAAAGGCACTTAAAAATGCCATAAAAAAGAGCAAGAAGTTATGCTTTAGGGAACTGCTGGATAATGTCGACCTAGATCCTTGGGGATCAGCCTACAGAACTGTGATGGCCAAAGTTAAAGGACCGATATCACAGCAACCTACGTGCCCGATACTGATGAATATTATTGTTGAAACACTATTCCCGGCGCAAGATCGCTGGACTTATCCAAGCGAGGATCTAGAAAGTACGGAAATTCCGCAAATTACAGAGCAAGAGGTGCTGGACGCTGCAAAAAGAGTTGCTGATAACAAATCCCCAGGACCCGACGAAGTACCAAACATAGCCCTTAAAGCCGCGATTACAACTAGGGCTACATTATTTACTGATCCTTTTAATGCCTGTATGCAAGAAGGCGTGTTCCCTCGCCCGTGGAAACGACAAAGACTTGCCCTATTGCTGAAACGTGGTAAACAGCCGGACCAACCATCCTCATATAGGCCACTTTGTATGCTGGATTCCCTAGGGAAGATTTTCGAGCGTATAATTAGTGAGCGCCTACAGCTGACTCTAGAAAGACCAGGTGGCTTATCGAATAGTCAATATGGATTTCGCAAATCAAGATCCACCGTAGATGCAATACAAACAGTCGTCAATATAGCTAGAGAAGCTATCTCTGGAGGCCAAAATAAAAGGAAGTTCTGTGCACTGATTATGTTGGACATCAAGAATGCTTTTAACACTGCGAACTGGATGCAGATAATGGCAGCGCTGCAAAGCTTCGGCACTCCAGCTTACTTACGCAGAATTGTAGGTAGCTATCTTAAAGACAGAGTACTTCTTTTTGACACGGATCAAGGAGCTAAAGAGTACAAAATCACAGGAGGCGTCCCACAGGGATCTGTTCTCGGTCCAACGCTTTGGAATGTAATGTACGACGGGGTGCTAAAGATTGATCTACCAGAAAACACGCAAATTGTGGGATATGCTGATGATATTGCAGTGGTAGTAGTGGCCAAGAAACTGGACCTGCTTCAAGCATTATGTAATGACGCCGTAGCAAGAATAAAGGAATGGCTGACCAATACAGGACTGGAGTTGGCTAGCCAAAAGACGGAAGTGGTATTAGTAAGCTCCAAACGGTCGGCGAACGAGTTAGTCTTAACTGTCGGGGATCATCAAATCACCTCAAAGGATTCCTTAAAATACTTAGGAGTGCACATTGACTCTAAGTTAACTTTCAAAGAGCACTTCAGAGCGGTGGGGGAGAAAATTACCAAAGTTAATGGATCACTTATGCGAATAATGCCTAACATTGGTGGTCCGAGCGAAGTTATACGTCAGCTATTGTCCACAGTAACCAGCTCAATAATACTATACGCAGCACCAGTGTGGTATGGATCTAAACAGACCTATTAAAAATATATATTAGCAGCGTACCGACTTGCTTCTTTAAGAATAGCAAGTGCTTATCGGACGGTGTCCGACGACGGGATCCTGGTTCTAACCCGGAAAATCCCAGTGGACTTACTGGCAAGCGAAATGGCCGATCTGTATAACACTAATATCGAGCGACCATCTGAAGAAGACAAGAAAAGAGCAAGGACACAAACAATAGCTAAGTGGCAAGAACGGTGGGAGGCCTCGAGTAAAGGGCGTTGGACTTTCACACTAGTTTGGAACGTAGCTCAATGGAATGAGCGGAAGCACGGCGAACTTAACTACCATCTCACGCAGATAATGAGGGGACATGGCGGTTTCAAAGAGTATTTATGGAAGCGTAGGATAGAGGAAGATCCTCATTGCCCAATGTGTACCACAGAGTTAGAAAACGCAGAACACGTCATGTTTTACTGCCCCCGTTTCCACGAACAAAGACTCACTTTGCATGGAGTCTTTGGGGAGGAACCTACCACGAGAAATTTAGTTTCACATATGTGCAGCAGGAAAGAATGCTGGACTGCAGTGAGCAAAATGGCATTTATAGTAATGACACGCCTGATGGATGCTGAGAGGGAGCGCAGAGAAATGCGCATGCGAAGCAGTGGCGATTCAATGGACACTCAGAGCAAATAGCGGGAACCTGGACGCAGGGACAACAGTAGGCTCTTAAAAAATGAGAAATATGGAACGCCACCCTGAAGTAATGCGAAAGTGGTGCCGGGGTGGGCGACGGTTCCAGAACGGGGCTGTTTTTTAGTCTACGGACACACGGTTGCTGCGACGGCAACAATTATGGTGCATTAGGCATTTTTCAGCCTCCCCGCACCAAAAAAAAAAAAAAAAAATCAATGAGTATGTCTAAACATATGTACATACAAGAAGCGGAGAGATTTTCACAAACCCATACATATATCTGAGATGATCACAAAAGTATGCAATGATCGGTCGAAGTGAGTTTATAGCAGGTAAACAAGTAGTAAATTCTAGAAGGAGAAACGTCTAGAAGTATGCGACCGAGGAAAGCGAAGAGTATAAAAGCTGAGGCATGGGCAATCAGTTTGATTTCAGCACGCTATTGGTTGCGAAGTATAAGTGTTATTGTGAAGTAGTGTAATAAAGACCGTTAGCAGAAGATTTGGAATAAGCGGAATTGCTCTAAATTCGTTACAATACGAATGAATTATAAATCGCACACGGACAACTGCTCCCACACTTACAGACATTCGATAACAATCAGACGATTAGCGAAAAGCTCCACGTCAAGCACTACAGACGTTTACAAAAATGTACGTATTTAATAAACATTTTAAATTGTTTATACATAAAATTGTTCATGTTTAAAAAAAATAATTGTTGCATGTATTTTTTGTTAAATCATTTGTGTTTTATTTTTATTATAGTTACCCTGAAAACGATTACTGTGTGTAATCGAAATATATTCGTAAATTAAATAATTAAAAAATAAAAAAATTTTCTAACTTAAATACTTAAAAATAAAAATACTTACTGTTAGTGTAGAAATGAGAAAAACTGAATTAAGCATGAAAAAAAATTCCAGCAGGATGGCCTAGTGGTTAAAGGCTACTGCAGTTTCACCATGTGATTCACGGTTCCCGGTGAAACCTTTGATAACATTACAAAATTGCCTTATGATGATTACGTTGGCGGTTTTCGAAATGGGTCCATCGCAATATGCCAGTAAATGTTTCTTCCTTTTCAGTTTCTCTTAGAAAACATAATAATTGAAATACAATTATTATAAGCCGGTGTTAAGCTCATGAATTCTTAAATGGCAAGATGTTTTTTAATAATAATTCTAATACATGTTTTAACTATTTTATGTTTCTGCTTAACTGCTGTTTCAGGATGCACGTTTTGCAGCTCAATAGCAAGGGCTGACTTTGGCTATGACGAGATAGTGACCCGTTTTGATATTGATTCTAGAATCCTGCGCATATCAAAAAGAATGAAAGCATGTGCCTTCCGCGTGTCGCGACATGGTCGATCTGGTTGCGTTGTTTTATATGTCTGATGTTTGGGGGCGCAGATGAACACAACATTGAAGAACAATATACACATTTCACCTCATTATTGCGAAACATTCAAATAGAGCCATGAATCACACTATCTGCACCAGAACAATTTCTTTCATGCACACTGCAATAAATATCGCATGATGCTGCTTCCATCGCATCTTTTAATAATTCTTTAATTCAGTAAAAATGTGTTTTTATGTAGCAGTTGCCTATGCAGCTCAAAACTCGCTCTGCATAAAAAGTGTTAAAGCTCATACAGGTCATCACTATACCTGTTGTTGTTGTTTTGTAGCGATAAGGTTTCTCCCCGAAGGCTTCGGGGAGTGTTATCGATGTGATGGTCCTTTGCCGGATACAGATCCGGTACGCTCCGGTACCACAGCACCATTAAGGTGCTAGCCTTACCATCTCGGAAACGATTTATGTGGCCACGTTAAACCTTCAGGCCATTCCCTCCCTCCCCACCCCCAAGTTCCATGAGGACCTCGGGGTCGCCAGAGCCTCGTCTGTTAGTGAAACAGGATACGCCGCTGATAGTTGAGGTTGACAATTGGGTTTGGAGAAGCTATATATTGCGCTGGCAACCTGAAGGGTTGCGCTATACAGCCTCTTGAATCTGGTATTTTAGTCGCCTCTTACGACAGGCATACCTACCGCGGATATATTCTGATCCCCTAACCCGCTGGATTATCTCAACACTCCAAGAGCCATCTTCTCTCGACACCGTCAATGATTCCCGAGCCATAGAGCACTACAGGCATGATGAGTGACTTGTACAGAGTGATTTTTGTTCGTCGGGACTTTACTTTTCAGTTGCCTACTCAGTTCAAAGTAGCACTTGTTTGCCTAAGGCGTTTTCCGTTCTATTTCTAATCTGACATTGTTTTTTCTGTTAATGTTGGTTTCAAAATAGACGAAATCCTTCACAGTGTCGAAATTATTCCCATCAACAGTGACGTGGCTGTCAAGGTGCAAATGGGCCGATTATTTCTTGGGTAACAGAAAGTACTTCGTATTGTCTTCATTTACCGCGAGAACCAGTCCGGTAAGTTAAAAAAGAAAAAAATTGGGGTGCTTTCGCCGCTTCGTAACAATTGAATTAAATATCAACCTGCCCTGAGTGAACTTGTTGGGTTGGGTATAATATGACTTAGTATCTATGTCTGTGATTATTTAAAAACAGGACCTGATGTTTATATTTAAATTTTATACAAAATATGTTCTGACATATACTGTAGCTAAATGTCAATGTATGAGAATTTAGAATGGCCAAATCTCAAACGATATATTTGGTTTGAAATCAAAATTTTTAAACGTTTAAATTAAAACTTTTATATTTTTAAATACAAATAAAATTTAAGTGTACATACAATTTTGTACAAGTATTGTGATTTGCGCTTCAATACAAAAAATTTCTAATTCTTGAATGAAATAAAAAATAAATTTCTAAAGATAATGGAATGCACAACACAAAATGGGAAACAAAAATATTCGTTTGTAAACACGGTCTAATTAAGTTAAAAGTTTCCATTTCATTACAATATTGCAGCAGTTTTAAAAAATATTTTATTTAGCTTGACTCGACAGGCCGACCGGCCATTGTGAACGAATTTTGTAATTAAAATTTAAGTAACTTCTCGATAAGCTACAAGCTTGAAACTTTGAAACATAGTTCAGAAACCGATGACAACGCAATAATATTATAAAAAAAACTCCGATAGGTGGCGCAGGTATCGAGATATTCAAAATATTTTGGAATTCGAGGAGGGGCAAGCATACGTGGCGCCGAGTCGAGTAAAGTCTTTAGAAGGAGTATGTTTTGAGGACTTAGATTGTAGCATATTGTCAGGAAAGATCCATGTAATAATGAGTCACTAAATGAACTAAACTAAAATGAGTAATAATAGGCATTGTTATTACATTATGTAATAATAATACTAAAAGCTAGAAAATAATTACGTAGGTCCTAGGTAGTAGTCATCACACTCCTCATCAATCTAGGGCGTTGATCAGACAATTAAAAGCTTTGGGCGCGTAAAATTTCTAAAAATGTGAGGCATAGCAAAACCTGATTAAGGTTCAGTTGGTCTTACTTATGACTCTCAATGGAAATTTGACGCGTCCAACGCTTTTATTTAATTGTCAGATCAACGCCCTAGATTAATGGGGAGTGTGATGACTATTACCTAGGACCTACCTAATTATTTTCTAGCTTTTAGTATTATTATTACTTAATGTAAGTATTTAACTTAGAAATTCTTTTTTTTTTAATTATTTAATTTACGAATATATTTCGATTACACACAGTAATCGTTTTCAGGGTAACTAAAATAAAAATAAAACACACATGATTTAACAAAAAATATATGCAACATTTTTTTTTAAACATAAACAATTTTATGTATAAACAATTTAAAACGTTTATTAAATACGTACATTAGTGTAAACGTCTGTAGTGCTTGACGTGGAGCTTTTCGCTAATCGTCTGTTTGTTATCGAATGTCTGTAAGTGTGGGAGCAGTTGCCGTGTGCGATTTATAATTCATTCGTATTGTAACGAATTTAGAGCAATTCTGGTTATTCCAAATCTTCTGCTAACGTTTGTATCGCTGAACTGCTGAATAAATAACTCCAATATTCAATAATGCAAAATGGTCTTTATTACACTACTTCACAATAACACTTATACTTCGCAACCAATAGCGTGCTGAAATCAAATTGATTGCCCATGCCTCAGCTGGTGGCTCTTTTATACTCTTCGCTTTCCTCGGTCGCATACTTCTAGGCGTTTCTCCTTCTAGAATTTACTACTTGTTTACCTGCTATAAACTCACTTTGACCGATGATTGCATACTTTTGTGATATATGCATGTGTTTGTGAAAATCTCTCCGCTTCTTGTATGTACATATGTGTAGACATAATCATTGATTTGTTTATGTAGATACAAGTGACTGCTTAGTACCGGCTAAGAGATGATAGTGTCCCTTAGGGGTGCTAATATTCGTCACACTGCCCTCCAACTTGTTTAGTTTTTATAAATTATTATTATTTTTAACTACTATTAAGCGACCAAGCAATACTAAACTAAAATATTAATTTTCAGTCAAAATATTGGGCGATCCCTGAATTTTTTCATATGTGTATTTAACAGGAGAATGGTTACCTACAATTTTTAAAGTCAGAAGGCCCGAACGGTTAACAAAAACCTAAAAAGTTTAATTCCTGCTACTATGTAACATATAGTAGAATTGCAGCAATGTTTTTTTGGTTATTGCATAGCTAGGTAAAAAACTCTTAACGAACAATAACACTTTTTAGCATAATGGAATTTGTGTTTTCGTGTTTATTGTTCTGTTATATATTTATTTTAAATAAACAGTTTTTGTAGGGAAATCCCCATATGTAAAGGAAAACTGCATTTTTACCCGCTCATGTTAATTAGTGGTAGCCTCGGTATCCTTTTTGTTTCTTTTGAACGAAAATGAGTTCAGAATAAAACCAAATATGTATTATTGCGAAGCCCTATAACAGTTTAGAAAGCGACCTATGAAAAAAATCGACGCTAGGTGGCGCAAGGATCGAGCTATTCACAAAAATCGCATGTGCGGTCCGATTTGGCTCATATTTGGATCACATAATAAATAAGAGAATAGAAAGCGACCTATGAAAAAATATCGCCGCTAGGTGGCGCAAGGATCGAGATATTCACAAAAATCGTATTTGTGGTCCGATTTTGTCCATATTTAGAACACATAATACATACATGAATAGAAAGCGACCCATGATGTCCGATTTGGCTCATATTAGGAACAGATATTACATACAGTCCGGTAGAAATGACATCAAAATATCTTGGAGTTGGAGACAAACATACTTGGCGCAGAGTCGAGTAAAGTCTTTGGAAGGGTTATGTATTGGGGAATTACATTGTAACAAATTGTCAGGAAAGTTCTTGCAGTAATAAGTCACTAAATGAGCAATAGATTGAAAAATAATAGGCAATTAAATAAAGACTAAAAACTTGAAAATAAAATAATTTAAAAAAATTTTTTTAGTTAAACGCTTTATTGAAAACAATACTTACTTGAAGTAAATAATAATAATTCTAAAAGCTAGAAAATAATTAGGTATGTCCTAGGTACTAGTCATCACACTCCTCATCAATCTAGGGCGTTGATCAAACAATTAAATAAAAGCTTTGGACGCATATATTTCTACTGATAGTCATATATAAGACCAACTGAACCCTAATCACATTTTTAGAAATTTCACGCGTCCAACTCTTTTATTTAATTGTCTGATTGATGAGGAGTGTGATGACTAGTACCTAGGACCTACCTAATTATTTTCCAGCTTTTAGTATTATTATTACTTCAAGTAAGTATTGTTTTCAATAAAACCGTTTAACTTAAAATTTTTTTTGCACAAATGGCCTTAAGCACAGAGTAACACATATAATCAGAATGAGTCAGCTCTCCTGCATCAAGCAAATAAAATAATACTTAGGCGTTGGTTCTACTCGATGAGCGAGTGACTGTAGCTCCTTTAACAAAAGAATAAGGAAAGGAGTTCTGCCGAAAGCAATAATGTGCGCGCACTTCCTCTATAGGTAATGCGAGTGGAAACCCTACGTTCTGTTGTTGTCTTTCTGTTCCTGTATATAAAGCAGCGATCGCCAGAAATTTCTTATGGATGCGCGAGCACAACTACATTGAAACAAAATTGATGCCCAACTATAAAAAAATGGCAACGGATCTTGTAAAAATTACACTGTAAAAATTTCGAAAAATCATAAAATAATAAATTCATTCGTTTTATCTTATTTTTTATTTTAAATATTTTTTTTTATATTTTAACTCTTTTTATTTTCTTTTGTTTTGTTTTTTAGGAGCAATATTATGTATTTTTTCAGTTTTATTATATTATTTATTATATTCTATTAGATTATTTAGAGATAATCTTCAATTATATTATACGGTTAATAATGGTGAAACAAACCATGCATGTACTTCAACCTTCAAACTTTTCAAGAATATATCCCTTTTTAAATTTTTAAGTTCAAGTGAGATGAAATAAATATTTGTCAGTGTATGTCTATTGTTCATTTTATTTTCTCAAAAAAAATAGCGACAACCAATCAACGAGCAGAGATAGAGCTGATACGTACACAAACCCAGTCGGACTTCGTAGCTTTCAAAATTAATGTAAACAAGAAGGCTAACATACCAACAACTGAAAACTACTATTTTCATTACATCTTATTACATCTTTAAAGAAACGCAAGACTATATTCTGACATTGCTGCTAAGTGGAGTTCTTCCTCCTTAGTCAAGGTTTCAAAGTTCCTGCGGAAAGCTAAGGAAAAAAGCTACAATATCAGACTCGCAAGAAAACTTTGTTTTGAGATTAACTTCAATCAACAATTACGAAAGAAAAATTAATGAGTTGATAAGTATTTACTGCAGGAAAGACAATACAGCCTTTCATAATTGTCGAGTGAATAGATGAGGGTAATATACACTTTGATAAAACATTGTATAAATTTCAATCCTTTCTTGAGTGATTAGATATCTGCTTCAAAATGTTTCAAACTCGTTTTCTAAAATATCCCCAGGAACGCGAAAATTCTTGGGTTTTTTGCAACACTTTTTTATGGAACTTATACAGAATATGTAATACTTTTAACAGTAAAACTGTAATACTTTTAACCGAAATACATTATAAAGGAACTTATTATAAAAGCAATTATTATGTCCCGATCAGACAAATTTCCTCATATAAACGCTGCTAGCATCTCCAAATGAACCACCCTTCTATTTCGTGGTTTCCCAATGGTTTGTATGTGGTAGATGGTATCACTGATCTTCTTCGCAACTTTGTACGAGCCTTCCCAACTGCACTAAAATTTCCGGCGGTGAGGGTTGTATAGCAGTACCAAATTTCCTCCCGGAAACCTTCCGAATTATTGTTCTTGTCGTACCTGGGTTTCATCCTAGTACTTATTATCCTGATTCGTTCCCTCACTCTCTGTTGTTTGGCCAATGAACTACTTCGTAGAGCTTGCGGTTGACGGATTGGCTTCGCATAATCAGCATCGTTCCCACGTTTCACAACAGTACTGCGCCCTGGCTTGAAGCTACCCCCGCATTCTTTCTGGGAAATTATTTCCTTCGTTTTTGTGCATCCATTTGGTTTTGTCAATGCTAGTGTTTCTGTCGGAGGCACTTTTGATTTCGCTTTATTTGGCCCATTCGATCCATCAACCTTTGTCCGATCTACTGCCTTTGACTTTGGTGGTTTTTGTCCAATCGCCTCAACCAGCACTTGCTTACTGCTGAACCCTTTCTCAAAACTGAAGTTGAGTGGTACATCCTGGCTCTTATAAGGCATAATACTTCTCTGTACATCGATCCTGATGTCATGGTCAACTAAGAATTCCACTCCCAATATGACTTCATCAACGATCTCCGCCACAACGAATTTGTGTAGAGCCATGACCTTCCCAATTAAAACTTCACATACCACCTCTCCCTGGACTTGGTTATACTCGCCAGTAACCGTACGCAACCTTGCTCAATGTGTTGGCCAAATCAGATCGGATTAAGAAATGAGACGCGCCCGTATCTAAAGTCGGTACACTCTCCTTGCCATCCTAATTTCCTTTGACGGTAAGACTGCTCGAGTTTCTTTCAATTTGCGAGATAGATATCACAGGACATTCAATAGCTGGGCCAAGTTTTCGATCTTTACATCTGACTCGCTCTTGCTTATCTCTTCCAGCTTAACGTTTACGACCAGCCAAGTTGGCATTACCAGGACCGGGGCTGCAATGACGTTAAATGTGCCCTGGCTTTCCAGACTTAAAACATTTTAATGCATCATTATTCTTCTGTTGCGTTGCTTTTAAAGCTTCCAAAATTGCGTCTACCCACTCTGCCTTTC
This sequence comes from Eurosta solidaginis, assembly GCF_040869045.1. Classification (NCBI taxonomy): domain Eukaryota; kingdom Metazoa; phylum Arthropoda; class Insecta; order Diptera; family Tephritidae; genus Eurosta; species Eurosta solidaginis. The sequence goes on along the minus strand of NC_090320.1, from coordinate 139,413,388 downwards.
TACTTCCACACGGCGTGCTTTGAAAATTGGCTTACACAGAAGCGACGCTGTTTCCTGAATTAGAGCATGTAATACCGTTTCTGCGAATGTAGGTTTTGGGTTTGCGTACGTCGCTCGCTTCATTTCGACATCCCGTATTCTATTAATAAAGCTCTGGATTTTTACCTTTCCGGTGTATTCCACGGGTGCGTCCGCATTCGCTAAATGTGCCAGCCTTTCAACATCCGGCGCAAACTCTTTCAATGTTTCACCAGCCCTCTGGAAGCGGTTCAGTAACTCTATTTGCTATATCTGTCTCCTATGTTCGGTTCCGTATCGTCTCTCTAGAGCGATCATCAATGCTTCATAACTGTTCCGTTCGCCCTCTGGAATGGTTTGTAAGATCTCAGCTGCAGGCCTTTTCAATGCCATGAATAGTGCAGCAACTCTATCTTCAGCATTCCAATGGTTCACTGTTGACGTCCTTTCAAACTCTAGCTTAAAACCTGGAAAGGAACAGAGTCGTCAAAGGATGGTGTCTTTTCCTTTGGATTACTCGCTGAAAATGCTGGGCGATTAATTTGCAAATCCTGTATACGACCTCTCAAAGCTTCTACCTCGGCCTCAATTTTTTCCTTTCGGCCACTGAATCCTTCATGAAACTGGGTTAGTTTCTCTTCCATGCGTGCTTCCAGCTTAGATGATATACGGACTTCCTGCATTTCAAGTTGTGTAGAAATCTGAGATGATATCTGCGCTGAAATTTGTGCCGAAATTTCGGATATACGTGCCTCTTGTGATTCCAGTTGGGATGCCATATATGTGTTTTGTTCTTCCAGTTGAGTTTCCATGTTGGATGTAATCTGTGTCGACATTTCTGAAATACGCGTTTCTTGTGCTTCAATCTTGGATGTTATGCGTGTCTCCTGGGATTCTAGTTGTTTTTCCATCTTCGATGTTACTGTCGACCTTTGTGCAGATATTGCAGTTAATATCGTGTTCAAGTTGTTGTTGTTGTTGTAGCGATTAGGTTACTCCCCGAAGGCTTTGGGGAGTGTTATCGATGTGATGGTCCTTTGTCGGATACAGATCCGATACGCTCCGGTAGCACAGCCCCATTAAGGTGCTGGCCCGACCATCTCGGGAACGATTTATATGGCCACATTAAACCTTCAGGCCATCCCTCCCTCCCCACCCCCAAGTTCCATGAGGAGCTTGGGGTCGCCAGAGCCTAGTCTGTTAGTGAAACGGGATTCGCCGCTCGAAGGTGAGGTTGACAATTGGGTTGGAGAAGCTACATATTGCGCTACACAACCCCTTGAATCCCATCGTGTTCAAGTCTGTGTTCGCCATTGTCTGCGGTGTTTCATTATTCTCCTCCAATTTTGTTGTTTCATCGCCATCAAGATGAAAGACATATTTTTCCGCGTTAATTCCTCCTGCTTTCATTGCCTCTCATCGTCGTGCTTCAAGTTCGAGTTTATTGCCGGTTCTGTTCAATCCACGGCCCTCCAACTCCTTCTTCAGTTGCTGGATCCTCAATTCACTCCACTTTGCCATGACCTTGTTGTATACGAAATATCCGGAATTTATTCAACAGTTCTTCTTCTGACACCAATTGTAACGAATTTAGAGCTATTCCGGTTATTCCAAATCTTCTGCTAACTTTCGTATCACAGAACTGTTGAATAAATAACTCCAATATTCAGTAATGCAAAATGGTCTTTATTACACTACTTCACAATAACACTTATACTTCGCAACCAACAGCGTGCTGAAATCAAACTGATTGCCCATGCCTCAGCTGGTGCCGCTTTTATACTCTTCGGCTTCCTGGTTCGCATACTTCTAGGCGTTTCTCCTTCTAGAATTTACTACTTCCTTACCAGCTATAAACTCACCAGCTATAAACTACAGATGGCGGCCACCGTGGTGTGATGGTAGCGTGCTCCGCCTATCACACCGTATGCCCGGGTTCAACTCCCGGGCAAAGCAACATCAAAATTTTAGAAATAAGATTTTTCAATTAGAAGAAAATTTTTCTAAGCGGGGTCGCCCCTCGGCAGTGTCTGGCAAGCGCTCCGATTGTATTTCTGCCATGAAAAGCTCTCAGTGAAAACTCATCTGCCTTGCAGATGCCGTTCGGAGTCGGCATAAAACATGTAGGTCCCGTCCGGCCAATTTGTAGGGAAAAATCAAGAGGAGCACGACGCAAATTGGAAGAGAAGCTCGGCCTTAGATCTCTTCGGAGGTTATCGCGCCTTACATTTATTTTTTTTTTTATAAACTACAGATGCTAGTTCATATGCACGTGTTTATGTGAGTGATACTTCGACCGATGATTGATTACTTTTGTGAGCATCTCAGATATATGCATGTGTTTGTGCATATCTCTCCGCTTCTTGTATTTACATAGGTGTAGACATAATGAGTGATTTGTTTATGTAGATACAAGTGACTTCTTAGTATTGGCTTAGAGATGATAGTGTCCCTTAGTGTTGCTAACATTCGTCACAGTATGTTTGGCGGTGTGACAGGTCGCAAAAAACTTATAATAATTTTTCTTTATATCTATGTGTTTATTTGTGCAGATTTAACATTTGTCTCAAAATCTGCTCAACACATCGTTCATAGAACAAATAAATATGTCCAATCGATTCGATCTCAGCTCGGGGAGGATAAAATTACTAATTTAAGAAGTCAGGAAGGCTAAATTCGGCTGTAACCGAATATTACATACCTACTCAGCTGAGAGCTTTGGAGACAAAATAAGGGAAAAAAATAAATAAAAATAAATTTAAGGCGCGGTAACCTTCGAAGAGATTTTAGGCCGAGATTCTCTATCAATTTGCGTCTTGCTCCTTTTTAATTTTTCCTACAAATTGGCGGGACGGGACCTACATGTTTTATGCCGACTCCGAACGGCATCTGCAAGGCAGATGAGTTTTCACTGAGAGCTTTTCATGGCAGAAATACACTCGGAGTGTTTGCCAAACAGTTTCGAGGGGCGACCCCGCTTAGAAAAATTTTCTTCTAATTGAAAAACCTTATATCTAAAATTTTGATGTTGCTTTGCCCGGGGCGTTAACCCAGGGTATTCGGTGTGGTAGGCAGAGCACGCTACCATCACACCACGGTGGCCGCCGCAAGGGAAAATCACCATGTTGGAAAATGAACCTAGGTAACCCTGTTGTTGTTGTTGTTGTAGCGATAAGGACACTCCCCGAAAGCCTTAAGAGTTTGCGGAGTCGCCGGATGCAGGTCCGGTACGTTCCGGTACCAAGCCCGACCATATCGGGAACGGTGTTTTATGACTACAGGCGATCTTCTAGACCATATCGCTCTCTGACCCCCTAGATCCATGAGGAGTTCGGGGTCGAAAGTGCCTCGGATGTTAACTGAACAGGATTCGCCACGGATAGGTGAGGTTGACAATTGGGTTTGGAGAAGCTATGTATTGCGCTGGAAGCCTGGAAGGGCTGCGCTACACAAACCCCTTGAATCCGTTATTTTAATCGCCTCTCACGACAGGCATACCTACAGCGGATATATTTTTACCCCCTACCCCGCTGGGTAACCATGGAATGTGTTGGTATAAGATGGGTGTCAAATGGAAGGTATTAAACAGTACTTTAAAAGGGAGTGGACCATAGTTTTATAGGTGGACGCCTTTTCGAGATATTGCCATAAAGGTGGACAGAGGTGATTCTAGAATGTGTTTGTACGATATGCGTATCAAATCAAAGGTGGTAATGAGTGTTTTAAAAGGTAGTGGGCCTTAGTTCTACAGGTGGACACCTTTTCGAGATATCGGCATAAAGGTGGACCAGGGGTGACTCTATAATGTGTTTGTATGATATGGGTATCAAAATAAAGGTATTAAAGAGGGTTTTAAAACGGAGTGGTCCTTAGTTGTATATGTGAAGGCTTTTTAGAGATATTGACCAAAATGTGGACTAGGGTGACCCAGAACATCATCTGTCGGTACCGCTAATTTATTTATATATTGTAACGAATTTAGGGGAATAAGTGGTATTTTACACCTCCTACTAACGTTCGTACCGCTAAATTGTTGAATAAATAACTCCAATGTTCAATAATGCAAAATGGTCTTTATAAGACTACTTTGAAACTACTTCACAATAACACTTATACTTCGCAACCAATAGCGTGCCTAAATGAAACTGAGTACTGACTACTCAGCTTGCTCTGCTTTTATACTCTCTGTGTCCTTTGCCAAATTTCTAGATGTTTCCTCTTCTAGAATTCTCTACCCGGTCGCCAGCCATACGCGCGTGTATTTGTAGTGTGTAACCATATGCGTGTGTATATGTGAGTTCTGCTTCGGCTGATGATGACATGCGTTTGTGATTATCTTTCTGCTGTTTGTATGTATATGTGTACATGATGATTAATGTGTTTATGTAGCTTGCTTTAAAGTTTTTGCTGTTGTGCATTTATTTAGTGATGTGAATATTCGTCACACTGCCCTCCCCCTAAGTCTGATTGACTCGATCAGAAAAATCGTTCGATCTAACCGCTGCTAGCGTCTCCAAATGAACCACCCTTCTATTTCGTGGTTTCCCAACGGTTTGTATGTAGTAGATGGTATCACTGATCCTCTTCGCACCTTTGTACGGGAATTCCCAACTGTTCCAAAATATGGATGGAATACTTTTCCGCCGGTGAGGGTTGTATATCAGTACCAAATCTCCCTCCAAGAAGCCTTCCGAATTATTTTTCTTGTCAAACCTGTGTTCCATTTTGCTACTCATTGCCCTGGTTCGTTCCCTCACACTCCGTTGTTTGGCCAATGAACTACTTCGTAGAGCTGGCGCTTGACGGATTGGCTTCGCACAATCAGTAATGTCTTGACGATTGACAACAGTAGTGCGCCCTGGCTTGAAACTACCCTCGCATTCTTTCTAGGAAATTCTTTCCTTCGTTTTGGTGCGTCCATTTGGGTTTGTAAATGCCAGTGTTTCTCTCGCAGGTATCTTTGATTTTACTTTGTTTGGCCCATTTTTTCCATCAATCTTTTCCCGATCTACTGCCTTTGACTTTGGTGCTTTTGTCGAATCGCCTCCACCAGCACTCGCTTACTGCTGAAACTTTTCTCCAAACTGCAGTTAAGTGGTATATCCTGGTTCTTATAGCGCAAATTCCTTCTTTGCATGTCGATCCTGTTGTCATGGTCAACTAAGAAGTCCACTCCCAATATGACTTCATCAACAATCTCCGCCACAACGAATTTGTGTAAAATCGTGACCTTTCCAATTAAGACCTCACATACCACTTCTCCTTGGACTCGGTTATACTCGCCAGTGACCGTATGCAACCTTGCTCCAGGTATTGGCTTTACTCTGCTGTTGACCAAATCAGATCGGATTAAGGAATGAGATGCGCCCGTATCTACAGTCAGTACAAGTTCTTTGCCATCCAAATTTCCTTTGACGGTAAGACTGCTCGAGTTTCTTCCAATTTGCGAGATAGATATCACAGGATATTCAATAGCTGGGGCAAGTTCTCGATCTTAGCATCTGCCTCGCTCTTGCTTATCTCCTCCAGCTTTGCGTTCACGACCACCCACACTGTTGGAACTATTAGGGATGGTGTTGCAATAACGTGCAATGTGCCCTGGGTTTCCACATTTAAAGCATTTGACTCCATCATTATTCTTCTGCTGCGTTCCCTTCAATGCTTCCAAAATTACGTCTACTCACTCTGGTCTTTCCACTTCCACACGAAGGGCTTTGTGAGCTGGTTTACTCAATAGTGAGGCAGTGTCCTGAGTCAATGCATGTGATACCGTTTCCGCGAATGTTGGCTTTGGGTTTGCGTATGTGGCTCGCTTCATTTATAAAGCTCTGGATTTTTACCCTTTCGGTGTGTTCCACGGGCGCGTCGGCATCTGCCAAATGTGCAAGCCTTTCGATATCTGACGCAAACACCTGCAAAGTCTCATTAGCTTTTTGGTAGCGATTTTGCAACTCTATTTGTTATATCTGGTTCCTGTGTTCGCTTCCGTATCACCTCTCTAGAGCGCTCATTAATGGTTCATAGTTATTCCGTTCGTACTCTGGAATTGTATGCAAGATTTCAGTGCAGCAACTTTATATATAGCATTCCAGTTGTTCACTCTGCGGTCTTCTCGAACTATAGCGTAAAGACCTGGAAAGGAACAAAACCGTCAAAAGATGGAGTTTTTACCTTCGTATTACTAGCTGAAGCAGCCGGGCGCTTAAGTTGCAATTCCTGAATACGACCTCTCAAAACATCCTCCTCTGCCTCGAACTTTTCTTCAAACTGCATTATTTTTTCGTTCATGCACGCTTCGAGTTTTGATGATATATGCGCCTCTTGTGCTTCTAGTTGTACTGTTATGCGTGTCTCTTATTTTTTCAGTTGAGTTGCCATATATGTCTTTTGTTCTTCCAGCTGTGGTGAAATTTGTTTTTCCTGTGCTACAGTCTTGGCTGTTATACTCCTGCGATTCCAGTTGGGATGCTATCCTTTTCTTCTGTTTTTCCAGTTGAGTGGACATTTGCGACGACATTTCTGAATTGCGTGCCTCCTGTGCTTCCATCTTAGATGTTATGCGTGTCTCCTGTGACTCCAGTTGAGATGCCACTTTCGATGTTTGAGCACATATTGCAGTCAAAAATCATGTTCAAAATCATGTTCGTAACTGTCTGCGATGTTTCGTATTTCTCTTCAATATTTGTTGTTGTCTCGTCTCCATCAAGATGAAAGAGATACTCTTCCACATTAATTCATTCTACTTCCATTGCCTCTCGTAGTCGTACTTGAAGTTCGAGTTTATTGCCGGTTATATTCAATCCACGGCTCTCCAACTCCTTCTTCAGTTGCTGGATCTTCAATTCACTACACTTTGCCATGTCCTTGTTGTATTCGCAATCTTCGGAATTTATTCAAAAATTCCTCTTCTGACAACAATTGTAACGAATTTAGGGAAACTCCACTTATTTTACACCTTCTACTAACGTTCGTATCGCTAAATTGTTGAATAAATAACTCCAATATTCAATAATGTAAAATGGTCTTTATTAGATTACTTTGAAAGTACTCCACAATAATACTTATATTTCGCAACCAATAGCGTGCTCAAATCAAATTGATTACTGACTACTCAGCTTGCTCTGCTTTTATACTCTCTGTTGCTTTGTCCAAATGTCTAGACGTTTCCTCTTTTGGAATCCTCTACCTCACCACCAGCCATACGCGCGTGTGTTTGTAGTGTGTAACCAATTGCGTGTATATATGTGAGTACTACTTCGGCTGATGATGACATGCGTTTGTGAGTAGCTCTTCGCTGCCTGTATGTATGTGCACATGATGATTAATGTGTGTATGTAGCTTGCTTTAAAGTTTTTTTTTATTTAGTGATGTGAATATTCGTCACAATATGTAATACCACGAACAGTATTTCTGCAATGATTCCAAGGGCTTTTGATTTCGCCCTGCAGAACTTTTTCCTTTTCTTCTACTTAATATGGTAGGTAGGTGTCACACCCATTTTACAAGATTTTTTCTCTAGTTATATTTTGCGTCAAAAAATCAATCCAGTCACCATGTTTCATCCCTTTTTTCGTATTTGGTATACAATTTCAACAAAAAAAAAATTGCGTACCTAAGAGTTTTGGGCGGATATAGTTTTGTTCTCCAAACCGGCTGTGGACCCACCCAGTGTAATTTTTTATAAGCGGTGCCGAAGGCCGCCAATGCAGAATGGTGTTCCGCGCAAAAATGCTATGGATACCACGCCCGTTTATATCTTTTGAACGAACTGAAATTTTTATTTTCTGCCTTCGGATTGTGGTTGTCGAGGTCAATACGCATATTTTGACACCTCTATCGATATTTGTGATTAACCTGCAACACGCCAAGATTGCCTCGGATAAACTTATGGTCCTTCTAAGGGAGGAGGACGTCGATATCTTCCTGATATAGGAACCCTGGGCTTGGCGGTCGAAAATAATGGGCCTGCAGGCAAGAGATTATAAACTGTTTTGTACACTTGGAGTAGGTAATCCGAGGGCGTGTATCCTCGTTAGGAATACGTTTAATGCTTTCTTTATACCTAATTTCAGTGCATATGACATTGCAGCGGCAAGGATTGAGTCACGAGGCGGTCAATGCCTAACGATCGCTTCGGTGTATATGGCTCAGGATAGACAGACGCGCACCCCCTAGGGAGGTGGAAACGTTAATAAATACAACAGCCGGAAAGAAGATGACGGTAATGGGCTGCGATGCCAACGCAAGACACCGTATGGGGAAGCAGCGAGATGAATGAGCGAGGTAAGTCTCTTTTTGACTATATAGTAACAAATAATCTCAGCATATGTAACAGGGCCAACGCCCCCACCTTTGTTTTACCAAGTTCAGAGAACTTCGCAGAGAGGGAGGAAGTCCTTGATATCACGATATCCAATGATTACCAAGATCTCTCAGTTAGGAACTGGTAGGTATCTAAAAAAAAATCTCCATGTCTAATCATCGTATGATCCGTTTTGAAATAGACTGGGAGAGTGAAATAAAACCACTTTCCAGAAATCCTAAGCGAACATCTTGTGATCTGTTCAGCAGAAAATTCAGCGAGAGGCTAGGTAGGAACAAAGCACCCATTCAATCTTCTGATAGCCTAGACGACCGAGTACGGTCTCTGGAATGAAGTTTTCAGGTAGCATATAGGGTTGCCTGTCCAATTTCCAGGAGCAAGAAAACCTTCCCTCCTTGAGGGAACAAGAAACTTAGCGATCTAAGGTCGAATCTCAGGAAGGTATTCAATGTATGCCATTCAACAGATGACTTTCAGCAGTATAGGACCCCCATGAGGGAATACAAGGAAGCCATGCGTAGTGCAAGAGCAAAATCCTGGCGAGAACCACGAAGGACTCAACAAGTCTAGGAATGATACTTGCCAGGTGTCATCCAAATAAGACCTTTGCAAAGCGCGCCGATGGAGCATGGGCAGGATAAGCGGCTGAGACCCTAGGCATTCTCATTGATGCTCACTTTCCGAATTGCCCCGGAGTAGAAGTAGTGGAACAGCAGGAGTCTACTGGCCAACTTATAGCTAAGCTCTGAGCAGAAGATTAAAACGCCTGGGCTATACACAGGTCCTCGCCATACAAATCACCAGGGGTTGATGGTATTCTCCCCATCATACTGCAGAAGACTCAAAAATCTTTGGTTAAGGAGCTAAAAGATATTTTCTCTGCATGTATACGCTATAGCCACGTTCCTTTCTCGTTGAGGAAAACTAGGGTGGTCCTCATACCTAAGGCAGGAAGAAGGGGACACGAAATGGCAAAGGATTTTAGGCCAAAAAGTCTTACATCTTTTGTGCTAAAAAATCAGGAGAGATTGCTTGATGTTCATATAAGACAACTTCTGGATAAGAACCCTCTTTCCACGGCACATCATGCTTACCTGAGGGGAAAATGTACAGAGACTGTGCTACATGAGGTGGTGCGGACGGTGGAGAAATCCCCCATGCATAAATAATTCACTCTAGCCGCGTTTGTTGACGTGCAGAGTGCTTTTAATAACGTGAAGGCTAACGCGATAAGATCAGCTCTCGGAAGAACAGGGGTGGAGGAACCAATAAGGAATTGGATCTCGTTTCATCTCCTCAACCGCTAGATAACAGCTGAGCTCAGAGGAGCAAAAATTTGTAAGCAGATAAGTAGAGGCACGCCACAAGGTGGGGTGATCTCGCCTCTGCTATGGCTTATTACCATGAACGCCCTTCTAACAAAACTCGACGCTAATGGTGTGAAGGTCGTGGCGTATGCCGACGATGTAGCAATCCTGATTTCGGGTTATTTCCCTTCAGTAATGAGTTAAATAATGGAGAGAGCGTTGGCAGAACTAAGTAGGTGGGCACAGGGATGTGGGCTTATGCTAACTCCGAAGAAGACGGATTTACTACTCTTTACAATGTGGTACAAACCACCTGCCTTTGAATTACCAATGTTAAACGGCCAGAAACTAACACTATCAAGCAGCACTAGGTAACTGGGAGTAACAATAGACTTAAAACTCAATTGGAAAGCGTGCATCGAGGAGCGAGTGCGGAAGGCCTGCGTTGCTTTCTATGCTTGTAAAGCGATGTTCGGTAAGAAGTGGGGTCGCAGGCCGAAGATGGTCCTTTGGCTGTATGAGGCAGTATTGCCGCCAGTTCTGACGTATGGCTCTATAGTGTGGTGGGAAGCTCTTAGCAAGAAGTGCAATCTCACCAGCCTACGTACTGCGTGCGTTGGAGCCACCGGAGCCTGCCGCAAGCCTGTATACTGCTCAAGGCCAGGATCATAACTGGTAAATTGTCTGTACTTTCTGATAGTCAAGCAGCAATTAAAGTGATAGGTACACCATACACTACTTCAAAGCTGGCAGGGTCATGCAAACAAATCTTATTGGCGCTGACGGACACTCTGGAAATATCCATTATCTGGGTTCTGGGACATAGGGAAATCGAGGGGAATAAGATGGCTGACGAACTGTCACGTAGGGGCTCAGCAGAGGGGGTGAGGGAATAGCCAGTATCGAAGTAGGTATACCCCTTGGGGTGGCCAAGGGAGTTATTCGAGATTTTTATGTGAACAAAGCCCGAAAAAAATGGAAGAGTGCCGCGGGTTGTGCGATTTCGAAAGCTATTTGGCCGGACTACAATGAAAGGAAAACAAGGGATCTGCTGGGGAGATCAAGGGCCGACACCCAGAGACTTATAGCGGTCTGCACTGTTCACCTGGCTTTAGGCACGCATGCGGAAAAGATGGGTATTCCGCATAATGACCACTGCAGAAGGTGTAAGGACATAGATGAAGGGTAGGTTAGGTTGAAGTGGCTGCCTCCGCTGTCCAAGCGGAGACTCACGTAGGCCGTTGTGGCCCGTTTTGCTACCACGCGGGGGGCCCTATTTCCTATTTCCCTCCTTCCGAAAAATGTTTAGACCCCAGTGAGGCTAAACCAACGCGTTTGCCTGATGAAACGCAAGAAGTCGTTTGTGAGTGCAGATTCAAGCCGCAAGACCCTCAAAGGAGTGTCTGCGGAGGCATCGGTACCTGGTTTCTGACAGTGCGGGACAGTGGCAGAGGTAGCGCTCTACGCTTTCTATATCCTCCTCGTCCATACAGCTGCGGCAGAAGTCATTTGTTTGTAGGCCCATATAGGCACCATGAGTGCCCATGAGATAGTGACCTGTGATAAGGCCCACTAGTGGGCTTATAGAGATACGGTTTAACAGTATCACCGATTGCGATCTCTTTTCATCCAGCTTTGGCCAGATTTGCTTGGATGTTCTACATGTAGTTTCCATGGCCCATCTGGCGTTTGCTTGATGCGTGAATAGAGATCGCAAGAAGTGCTTGCAGGTGTTTAGAGGAGGGCTGGCCCTACCAACGGGGGTTATTGTTTGCAGATTGGTGCCTTCCGCAGCTCAGTTTCCTGAAATATCATAGTGGCCAGGGCTCAGGTTGCATTTTTCAGCTAGCTTGTTGAGGGTTTCTCTGCACTTCAACGCCACTAGTTACGAGGTGTTGCTGCATTGCAGGGATTTTATGGCAGCCTGACTGTCCGAGAATTTTGAAATAGAATTGGTCACCTGCAGGTTAGCAAGATAGAGGGCTGCTTCTGTGAGGGCGAGTTAACATCACCCATAAACAACCGTGCACAGATACGAGTTAACAGCGCCATCAATGTTGCTGATATACGTCGTCTCAGCCATAGCAACATTAAGCCCCGTTGCTAAACATATTGGCACTTCCAACAAGGAACAGTGTGATACGAAACAAGACTGACAGTATACATGCGTTTGGTTAGGTGTGTATTCGAACTATAGGCAGATATCGTATGATTTTTGGTACCGAAAGAAGGAATGACCCAGTAGGTTCGGCCCAAAAACAAGTGAATAGAGAATGAGTTAATTCGAAAACAATAATCAGGTGATCACTAATGCAATTTATGGTAATAAGAAGTTAGTTCGAAAACAACGAAAAGACCACCAATGCAATTCCAATGAAAACAGCAGCTTCAACTAAAGGAGACAAATGAGAAGAAGTCAGTTCCGGGCATAGTCGCAATCTATGCGGTCAGGACTTATAGTTCTCCGCGAAAATAAAAAAAAAATAATCTAACTATCGTTAGAAATAAAGTGACACTTCTAAAAACTTAAAGAAATATAAACTCCTTTAAAGGTTTTGTCGGGAATATGAATAAATTCGGTATAGCCAGTAAAACTGTTTATTCTCGTCGGCGAAATTATAAACTCTAAAACAATGTAATAATTTTTTTTATAAAGTGCAGTGTCGGAAACATGATGTTTATGGAGAGAAAGTTGTGTAGGACTTAGAGTCTGCCTCCAAAATGTGTCAGGACTTTGAGTCAACTGAGAAATATCAAATTTCGATATTGATTTTATAAATCTTGTTTCGCCAAAGATAGTTCAAATATCTGCCGATCAAATGTATATATATATATATATATATATATTTATGTTAAAAAATGTACCTATATACTTTGCACTTTCGTACTTGAGTTACAATACTATAATTACATCTTAGTAAGCAATGTTTTTCCTGAATGACTTTTGTACAAAATTAATAAGATTTTTTCAGTCAATAAAAATTCATTCACTGCGTTTAAACAAATCGTTTTTCATCAGGTTATGGGCCCAGACCCGCAAACTGAATTGTGCTAGTTTTTCTATATGTACGGTTGCAAATAAAATCGCGAATTTTTATAATGGCTTCGTCACTTTATTCGATCGACAAATTGGATGACTCGAATTATGACTCCTGGTGCGTTCAAATGCGCAGCGTTTTGGTACATGGCGGTTTTTGGAGAGTGGTCAATGGACAGACCAAATTAGAAGATTCAATGACGGCTGATGAGAAAACGGCGTGGGAGTTGCTGGACGAGAAAGCATTGGCAACAATTGTTTTAAGCGTGAAATCTAATCAGTTGCTACATTTAAAGGAAGCGAAGACATCGGCACAGGCGTGGGAACAGCTTCAGAATGTGTATAAACCTAGAGGGCCAGTACAAAAGGTGGCATTATATAAGAAGTTGCTGAACCTACGTATGCGGGAAGGCGAAGGTATGTCAAGTTATTTGAATTCTTTTGCGGAGGTTACAGGGAAATTGTCCGAAACTGGTATTGACTTACAAGAAGAGCTTCAAACGATCATTTTGCTAGCTAGTCTACCAAGGGAGTTCGAAAATTTTGTAATTGCCATCGAAACGCGCGATGAACTTCCTAAGTATAACGTGCTTAAGGTTAAACTTTTGGAAGAAGCGGAAAGAAGAAGTCAACATACTGATATTCAAGCTGAAAATAGTCAGCAGGCGTTTGGTGCTAGGAATGCAGCAAAGAAACATCAGAAATCGGCGAAAGAAAAGTCCCAATTTACTGGTAAATGCTTTAAGTGTGGCAAAAAAGGCCACTATGCGAGTAAATGTGAGAAAGGTAAGAAAGGGGAACAATCCTCATTTTCTATGGTTGGTGTTGCAGAAACAAAAGCTCTTGATAAGACATCCTGGTATCTTGATAGTGGTGCTACATCTCATATGTGCAATAACAAAACCTTATTTTCTAAGTTAACAGATCATAAGGAGAAAATAATGCTAGCAGGGGATACGTATATAGAGTCTCAGGGCAAAGGCGAAGTGAAATTGTTTTACAAGCAAAGAGAGATAGTTTTGAAAAATGTTCTTTATTCACCAAAGCTCAAGGCGAATTTCATATCGGTGAGTAAGGCGGTTCAGCATGGTTTGATAGCAATTTTTTCGTCCGATCATGCAGTTCTGAAGAATGCAGCAAATGCGGTTATACTCAAAGCTATGAGACAAGAAAATTTGTTTGTGATCTCAAGTGAAACAGAGCGTTTGTTCACCATTACGGGTGAGCGAGAAATATGGCATAACAGATATGGTCATTTAAACTATCAAAGTTTAAGTCAGTTAGTTCAGCATGATATGGTTCGTGGAATGCCATCAATTAAAAGCAGCGAAAAAGTTCATTGCGACACATGCATGGTAAGCAAAATACATACTTTGCCATTCTCAAGTTCTGAGAGTCGTGCTACAGAGTTGTTGGAGCTGATTCATAGCGACGTATGCGGCCCTATCAATGTAAGCTCACTAGGTGGCTCCAGATATTTCCTTACTTTTATCGATGATAATTCAAGGCAGATATTTGTATATTTTTTGAAGGCTAAGTCAGAAGTTTTTGACAAGTTCAAGGTTTTCAAGAAACAGGTGGAACGAGAAACTGGACGTAACATTAAGGTGTTACGCAGTGATAATGGCCGCGAATATGTGAATGGAGAGTTTACAGATTATTTGCAGCAACACGGTATTTGTCGGGAGTTGTCGGTTCCATATACACCGCAACAAAATGGTGTCGCCGAACGTGCAAATCGCACATTGGTTGAAATGGCGCGTTCAATGCTGGTTCATGCTGGCCTCAGCTCGAAGTTGTGGGCGGAAGCAGTTGCGACTGCAGCATATATTAGAAACAGGTGTCCATCAAAAGCTATTGGTAACAAAACCCCGTATGAAATTTGGAACGGAAGAAAACCTTATGTTGGTCATTTGCGCATATTTGGCTCAAAGGCTGTTGCTTTGAACAAAGTCCGTAAGGGAAAATTTGATGCTAAAGGTGAGAATTTGTTAATGGTGGGTTATTCCATGGTATCTAAAGCGTATCGACTGTATAATGCTAAAACGCAGAAGGTAATTGAGAGTCGAGATGTTCTATTTAATGAGAATATGCAAAAAGAGGCAGCTAATGACAGTTTCCAATTTTATATTGAGACCGCCGAATTTCAAAGTCCGAATCAAAAAGAAGAGAGCCAAGGTGAAGGTATTTCTGATGGTGTTGAAAGTGATTGTGAAAATGTCCAAGAAGAAAATTTTGACACAGCGGAAGAAGACGAAGAAAGTGACGAAGGTAGTGGTACTCCAAAAATTGGTCCAGGTAGACCAAGACTTATTCGTGGTAATAGAGGTCGTCCTAAGAAACAGTATAATATTCTGAGTAGTGCAGTAAATGAAGATATTCCACAGACCTATGCAGAGGCTATTTCGAGCACAAAATGTGAAGAATGGAAGCAAGCAATGCAAGTTGAATTAACGGCACTTGAAAAAAATGGAACATGGGCACAAGTTGAATTGCCACCAGGTGAGTCAGTAATTGGTTCTAAATGGGTTTACACCATTAAGCGAGATAAGGACGGGAATATTGTAAGATATAAGGCGCGATTGGTAGCCAAAGGATGTTCTCAAAAATGGGGTGTAAATTATAATGAAACATTTGCGCCTGTATGTAGATTTGAAACAATTCGATTGATTTTTGCTCTCGCTGTAGAGCTAAAATTATATATGCATCAAATTGACGTGACCACGGCGTATCTTAATAGCGACTTACGAGATACTGTTTTTATCAAACAACCGGAAGGTTTTGTTTGCGGCGATAATCCTCGTAATGTGTTGAAACTGAATAAGGCCATATACGGTTTGAAACAGTCAGGAAGGGAGTGGAATGCGAAACTGGACACCACTCTGCGTGAGATCGGCTTTATTCCTTGCAACAATGAGCCGTGTTTATATCGACAACACGGAAATCAAAATTTGAATCTAATTTTGGTTTATGTAGATGACATTATCATCGCAAGTCAAACGAAAAAAGACTTATTACATATTAAAAAAAATATTACCGAGAGATTCAAAAGCGTAGACGGTGGTCCTCTAAATTCGTTTTTGGGAATGGACATTCAACGTGAAGGTGAGCGTGGTAATATAATGGTAAGCCAGACGTATTATATAAAAGAACTGTTAAAAGAGCATGGTATTGAGAGCTGTAGACCTGCAGCGACACCGCTTGACGCTGGATATCAAGTTGTGTGTAATAACGATACATGTAAGAAGGTAGATTTAAAGACTTATCAATCTTCGGTGGGTGCGTTGATGTGGCTAGGACTTACAACAAGACCTGATATTTTGCATTCAGTTGCGAAACTTGCACAGCGTTGTACAAATCCACATATTGAGCATATGGCAGGAGTGAAACATGTTTTGAGATATTTGGCCACAACAATCGACAAAAAGTTAACCTATGAAGCTACTGGAAAGGCTTTGATAGGTTATGTGGATGCTGACTGGGGTGGTGATCAGTCTGATCGCAAGTCATATACGGGTTATGTTTTTTGTTTAGCAAATGGCCCAATTTCATGGAAGTCAGAAAAGCAGCACAGCGTAGCTCTTAGTAGCACGGAAGCGGAGTATATGGCGCTATCATCAGCAGTCAAAGAAGCGATTCATTTGAGGAGATTAATCATAGAAATGGGATGTGGCGAAGAAAGTACACCAACAACAATTTTGAATGATAATCTTAGCGCTCAGCAACTAGCAAAGAATCCAGTACATCACGCACGTAGCAAGCACATAGATATCAGATATCATTTCATTAGAGAAATCATAAAGAAAGGCGATGTTTGTTTGAACTATCTTTCGACTGATTCTATGTTAGCAGATATTTTCACAAAAAATATGTCAAAAGGAAAACATTTACAATTTGTACAATCATTGAATTTAAAATAATTATTGTATTGAGGAAGGGTGTTAAAAAATGTACCTATATACTTTGCACTTTCGTACTTGAGTTACAATACTATAATTACATCTTAGTAAGCAATGTTTTTTCTGAATGACTTTTGTACAAAATTAATAAGATTTTTTCAGTCAATAAAAATTCATTCACTGCGTTTAAACAAATCGTTTTTCATCAATTTATTATGTGACTGTGGTTTTAAACACAAAAAGCTTTAAATGGATAAAAATGTTTCAGACCTTTGAGTCCAATTGAGTCATGTCGTTGAAGTTATAAATCTTCTTTCGCCAAAGACATTTGCAATACCGAGAAAAAAAATAATAAAAGAGGTTGTATGAAATATTGTTGAAAGGACTTAAGCAAGATCCGTATGAAATATTGTTGAAAGGACTTAAGCAAGATCCGTAAAGGACACAAAAGGCTTAGTTAATCTGAAAAAGGAAAGAGAAAGAAAGGTTACCGTTGAACAATAAGTTAAAGAAAATCGCCTTTCTGAAAAGTTAAGAAAAATGTTAAAGTTGAAAATCGAAACTAATAAATCTACATACTATGCCATTTGTACGAAAGATCAGCAAACCTCAGCGCGGACCAGGATCAGCAGCATCAAGGATATGCAACGTCGAAATGGGGCAAGCCCAAAATTATAAATTTATTTAATTAAGTGATAGGGTTGGTAAGGTAGGAAAAAGGGTTAGGAAAATTTTGTGAAATGAACTAAAATTTAAATTGGAAATAATTACATAACTATATAAAAAAAATTAGGTACTAATACTTCAATAGTTAAAGTGGAAAGTGCGTTTAAGTAATTAAATAAATAACCATAAAATTATATGTGTATAGACATACATATAAACATAAAAAACAAGTAAGGAAGGCTAAGTTCGGCTGTAACCGAACATTACATACTCATTTGAGAGCTGTGGAGACAAAGTAAGGGAAAATCACCATGTTGTAAAAAGAACCTAGGGTAACCCTGGAATGTGTTTTTATGACATGTGTATCAAATGCAAGGTATTAAAGAGTATTTTAAGAGGAAGTGGGCCATAGTTCTATAGATGGACCCCATTTAGGGGTATCGCCATAAAGGTGGACCAGGCCTGACTCTAGAATTTGTTTGTACGATATGGGTATCAAATGAAATGTGTTAATGATAATTTTAAAAGGGAGTTGGCCTAAGTTCTATAGGTGGACGCCTTTTCGAGATATCGCCATAAAGGTGGACCAGGGGTGACTCTAGAATTTATTTTGTATGATATGGGTATCAAAAGAAAGGTATTAATGAGTATTTTAAAAGGGCGTGGGCCTAAGTTCTATAGATGGACGCCTTTTCGAGATATCGCCATAAAGATGGACCAGGGTGACTCTAGAATTTGTTTTTACGATAAGAGTATCAAATGAAAGGTGTTAAGGAGTATTTTAAGAGGGCGTGGGCCTTAGTTCTATATGTGGACGCCTTTTCGAGATATCGCCATAAAGGTGGACCAGGGGTGACTCTACAATTTGTTTGTAATATATGGGTATCAAATGAAAGCTGTTAATGAGTATTTTAAAAGGGAGTGGGCCTTAGTTCTATAGGTGGACGCCTTTTCGGAATATCGTTATAAAAGTAGACCAGGGTTGACTCTAGAATGCGTTTGTACAATATGGGTATCAAACGAAAGGTGTTAGTAAGTGTTTTAAAAGGGAGTGGGCTTTAGTTGTATGGGTGGACGCCTTTTCGGGATATCGCCATAAACGTGGACCAGGACTCTAGAATGCGTTTGTACAATATGGGTATCAAATGAAAGGTATTAATGAGTATTTTAAAAGGGCGTGGGTTTTAGTTCTATAGGTGGACGCCTTTTCAAGATATCGCCATAAAGGTGGACCAGGGGTGACTCTAGAATTTGTTTGTACGATATGGGTATCAAATGAAAGGTGTTAATGAGTATTTTAAAAGGGAGTGGGCCTTAGTTCTATAGGTGGATGCCTATTCGAGATATCGCCATAAAGGTGGGCCAGGGGTGACTCTAGAATTTTTTTGTACGATATGGGTATCAAATGAAAGGTGTTAATGAGTATTTTAAAAAGGAGTGGGCCTTAGTTCTATATGTGGACGCCTTTTCTAGATATCGCCATAAACGTGGACCAGGGGTGACTCTAGAATGTGTTTGTACGATATGGGTATCAAATTAAAGGTATTAATGAGGGTTTTAAAAGGGAGTGGCCCTTAGTTTTATATGTGAAGGCGTTTTCGAGATATCGACCAAAAGGTGGACCAGGGTGATCCAGAACATCATCTGTCGGGTACCGCTAATTTATTTATATATGTAATACCACGAACAATATTCCTTCCAAGATTCCAAGGGCTTTTGATTTCGCCCTGCAAAACTTTTTCATTTTCTTCTACTTAATATGGTAGGTGTCCCACCCATTTTACCAAGTTTTTTTCTAAAGTTATATTTTGCCTCAATAGACCATGTTTCATCCCTTTTTTTGTATTTGGTATATAATTATGGCATTTTTTTCAGTTTTCGTAATTTTCGATATCGAAAAATTGGGCGTGGTCATAGTCGGATTTCGGCCATTTTTTACACCAATACAAAGCGAGTTCAGATAAGTTCGTGAGCTGAGTTTAGTAATGATATATCGATTCTTGCTCAAGTTATCGTGTTAACGGCCGAGCGGAAGGACAGGCGGCCGACTGTGTATAAAAACTGGGCGTGGCTTCAACCGATTTCGCCCTTTTTCATAGAAGACAGTTATCGTCCTAGAATCTAAGCCTCTACCAAATTTCACAAGGATTGGTAAATTTTTGTTCGACTTATGGCATTATAATTATCCTAGACAAAATAAATGAAAAAGGGCGGAGCCACGCCCATTTTGAAATTTTCTTTTATTTTTGTATTTTGTTGCAACATATCATTACTGGAGTTGAATGTTGACATAATTTACTTATATACTGTAAAGATATTAACTTTTCTTTTGAAATTTGAATTAAAAAAAAAAAATTTTTAAAAAGTGGGCGTGGTCGTTCTCCGATTTTGCTTATTTTTATTAAGCAGGCATATAGTAATAAGAGTAAAGTTCCTGCCAAATTTCATCATGATATCTTCAACGACTGCCAAATTACAGCTTGCAAAACTTCTCAATTACCTTCTTTTAAAAGTGGGCGGTGCGACGCCCATTGTCCAAAATTTTACTAGTTTTCTATTCTGCGTCATAAGTTCAACTCACCTACCAAGTTTCATCGCTTAAACCGTATTTGGTAATGAATTATCGCACTTTTTCGATTTTTCGAAATTTTCGATATCGAAAAAGTGGGCGCGGTTAATGTCCGATATCGTTCATTTTAAATAGCGATCTGAGATGAGTACCCAAGAACCTACATACCAAATTTCATCAAGATACCTCAAAATTTACTCAAGTTATCGTGTTAAGGAGCAGACGGACGGACGGACGGACATGGCTCAATCGATTTTTTTTTTTTTCGATACTGATGATTTTGATATATGGAAGTCTATATCTATCTCGATTGCTTTATGCCTGTACAACCAACCGTTATGCAATCAAAGTTAATATACTCTGTGAGCTCTGCTCAACTGAGTATAATAAAAGAGGTTGTATGAAATATTGTTGAAAGGACTTAAGCAAGATCCGTAAAGGACACAAAAGGTTTTGTTAATCTGAAAAAGGAAAGAGAAAGAAAAGTTACCGTTGAAGAATAAGTTAAAAAAATCGCCTTTCTGAAAAGTTAAGAAAAATTTGAAAGTTGAAAATCGAAACTAATAAATCTAGATACTATGCCATTTGTACGAAAGATCAGCAAACCTCAGCGCGGACCAAGATCAGCACCAGCAAGGATATGCAACGTCGAAATGGGACAAGCCCAAAATTATAAATTTATTTAATTAAGTGATAGGGTTGGTAAGGTAGGAAAAAGGGTTAGGAAAATTTTGTGAAATGAAGTAAAATTTAAATCGGAAATAATTACATAACTATTTGAAATTAAAAAAATTTGGTACTAATACTTCAATAGTTAAAGTGGAAAGTCCGTTTAGGTAATTAAATAAATAACCATAAAATTATATGTGTATATACATACATATATACATACCTAAAAGGAAAAAAATAAGATAATACAAAAAGAAATTTTTTGTATTAATTTTGAAAAGGGACTGTAGGATTATTTGTGAAAAAATTTCGAAAATTTTAAAGGTCTACGAATCTCCGACAGCTGGCCAGGGGACGGAGGAACCGGAAACCGGAAATTAATGTGAGTAACAAATTTTTATTTACTAAATTTTTTCCATTTAAAATTTTTTTTCCTTTTCCAAAATTTATTTATTTTTATCTAAATAAATAAATTTTGGATTAACGTTATTTTTCTTTATGAAAGTAATATTTACGCTTTATTGCAAATTTTAGCTTATGTAGAGAAATTCCATATGTATTTTGATTCAATAAATATATTTTGAATTTAATAACTTTGTTTGATGTGGATAATCACATTTGCTATTGATAATGCATTTGTGTATACACACTTGTTTATATACAAGTACATGCATATATACGTTAAAGATTCTTTTATTAAGAATTCCAAAAAAATATATTTTTAGGGTCTTTACGACCTTTATTGAGTCACATCAAAAGTAGAACTAACTTTACAAAAATTATTAACTTATAACTAAGCTTAATTAATTGGCCGACTCCGCTGGCGTCGCTGCTGCGTTTTGCTATTCCGCGAATTAGCCAACTTTAGTTGCGCGTGTTGGGCTTCCTGTTTAAATGAATTGGAGCTTTGATTTGCTGACGTCGCGTCTGGCAATTTTGTGGGAAAGTATTGAACTTCCGCTCTAAATAAATTGAAGCTAATTTTGCTGACATTGCTTCTTGAGCTTTTATGTGAAATATTGTGCAACAAGAGTTGCATATCCGCTTTACCTGCATTTATTATTGCTTATTAATCATTTATTGTTGTAGCAATTGTTAACATATGCCATGTTAACACTTCCCCTGTTAAAAACGTTCGTCCCGAGCGTTGTCAAAAATAAGGTAAGTTATTAAAATTTATGTATGTGGGCTGCTCGTTTGAAGTATCTTTGATCTCACCTAGAGTGATGCTTGGTGCAGGTATCTGGTTAATGTCAAGATTTGATGAAATTATTATCCTGTTTTTGGACTTCTTCCAGAATTTGCAAAAAATTATTATGATGATTAACGTAGTCACAACTGCTCCAATTGAAAGTGAGCTGTTGGATATCGTTGCTACTTTAAGAAGATTTATTCTGCGTATATTCTCTATGTGTAACTCTTTTAGAGCCTTGAGGGAGAGTAACTCAATTCGATTCTTTTCGATTGCTGCAGTTTGCAGGACTGCTGGGATAGCGGGAAATGGTACTATGTCATAGTTAATGTACGTTTGACTATTAATTTTCAGCGTTGAATTATGAAAGTTGATAAGTTGTGTTCCTGATATATTCTTAAGCTCGCCATCTGTGAATATCTGTCCTTTAAAGCCATTAAGGAGTAATATACCGGTCTTTATTTCTTCGATTTGGGGAATGTGGTGGCCGTTGCTTTTAGTGCAAGTTGAATTAAGACTACTTATTATCCTAGGCATACAAGTTTTATTAGTTATGTCAACTAAATGATTCTGTCTACAGATTTCTATTTGCTTATAGCTATCGCAAAGTTTTTTTATTCCGCAAATTTCTTTTTTTCCTCTTAATATTTTTTCAAATTCTATATCAATTATAGTGTTGTCTGCTTTTA
Organism: Eurosta solidaginis; assembly: GCF_040869045.1. Classification (NCBI taxonomy): domain Eukaryota; kingdom Metazoa; phylum Arthropoda; class Insecta; order Diptera; family Tephritidae; genus Eurosta; species Eurosta solidaginis. Next base: position 139,391,019 of record NC_090320.1, on the reverse strand, counting down.
CAACAGGTCTTAAAATAATTTTTTTAAAATTTTCTTTAATAACTAGTGGTATTTTTACCAAGTAAAAAATCGTCATATTTTGACTAATAACATTTATATTGGCAATCTCTAGTGCCTCTTCCGCATTTCTAAACGGTATTTTCTCATCTTCGAGTTTTTCCATAGCAATTTCAGTTTCAATTTTATTTAACAATAGTGTATTATATGTCTTTTTTCGCCCACTGTATGGCGTATTTAATATTCGTCAATTCTTCCTTATTGATCTTATTCTATTTTGCAAGTTGGTTATTGTTTCGTGTTCTACATAAATATCTTTCCTTATGTTATTAAAGAGATTATTTACTATATTTGTAATATTATTAATTTTTTCATTGAAAAGATCATTTATAATTACTTGTTTATTATTATTATTGTTAATTTCGTTAAGATTATTTGTTATTACTTCAAGATCTTCATGATCTGGGCTTCCGGCGATGTATTTCCATGCCGTCCCCAAAATGTTTATAGATCTCTTTTGTTTGTTTTCAATTGGTTTGATCGTGTCTAATATTTGGAGGGATTGGGTTAGCTCGTGTATTAAGGTGGGATACAGGATATTATCCTTAGGTATGTCCGATGAAATAAATTTGTACATGTCTGTCAAAAATTGTTCGTACTTGTTGAGGTCAATTATATGTATAAGCCTAAAGGCACCGTTCTGTATTTTTACTAGTCCGTCATTAATCGTCACTAGTTGCGAGTTCGTATAGTCGTAAATGTCTACTGTCGCAGTGGCACAGTAAATTAACAGGAGTCTGAAAATGAAAGGATAAATTTTTAATTTCTAATATTGCTTTTATGGACTACTTTTCCTGTTTCTGTTAAAATGGTTGAGTTTCTGTTTTCCTTTACTACTTCTTTTCTAAACTTGGGGGAAATTTTCGTACCTAACCGTTTATTGATTTTCAAATATACGGTTTCTCCTGGGTGAAAAATCTTTATGCGATGCCGGGTTTTATTATGATAAGAAATATCTTTAAGCTGTTTATTTCTTAACTCGGAGATGTTTTCTTCCCTCGCTCTTTCGAATTGGCTTGGGTCAGTAGAGACTGTTCTCCCGAAAAACACCTCTATTGGTTTCTTTTTTGTTGTTGAGTGAATTGTATAATTATATTCGTAGACAGAGTTGTCGAGAAGTTCGGCGAATGAAGAGAAGGTGCGTTCTGCTTTGAAGAAGCGCATTATTTCTGTGAGGGTCGAGTGGAATCGTTCCACTTAACCGTTAACGGAACTGGTATAAGGCGGTGTTTTGAAAACTTGTATGTTTAAAGTGTCCTCCATTAAAAATCTTATGGAAGCTGAGTTCAGGGATGTTTCGTTATCTATTATGACATATTCGGGTACGCCAAATTGAAAAAGTATTTCACGGAGAGGTTCCTTAACGTGTTCTATTGCTCTGGATTTAAGTATTTTGGTTTGAGCATATTTTGAAAATTTGTCTATTGCTGTCAGGACTATGTTTCGGTCGGTCGTGTAAATGTCGATGTGCAAAATTTGTCCTGGGAATTGAGGTATGGGAGTTTCTCCTAATTTTGGTTTACTGGGGTGCCTATCATATTTATTTTCTTTACAGGTTGAACATTGTTGAATTATTCTTTTAATTTTTGTAGTCATAGATGGGAGGTAGAAATTTTCGAGAATTTGAATTTTATTTTCTCGACAATTTCTGTGAGCTCTTTTGTGGGTTTTGATTATGATTTCTTCCTGTTCTTGTTCGTCTGTCACGTCCTGGACTTGCAGTTGTGTAAACCTGATCTTATAGTTGCTAAAGTGGATTGGATATATTTCCTGAATTTTTCCAATAATTCGTTCTTCTGTCTTAATACAGTTAACTACGGAGGGGTTGAGGTATCTTTTAAGGCGGTCTATCAAAATTTCTGGGCTATAGTCGGGTTCCTCTAAAATGTGCCTGTGGTAAGTGGGAAATATTATTTTAAATTGGTACGTTGAAGTTTCAGCTACTTTCAGAAATAGCTGATTTTTGAAAACATTTATTGGGATTTCGACGTGAGGAATTAAATTATCCGATGAACTCTCGTCACTATGTTGAGTTGAGGATAAGGAATTAATTGGTTCAGGTGGCATTCTCGAAAGGGTGTCAGCTACAACGTTAGTTGTGCCAGGTTTGAAGTGGAGTTCATGATTATATTCCTCTAAACTGGATTTTCAGCGTTTCATTTTAGAGTGGTTGTTTTTATTGCTAAGAGCCTGGGTTAGGGGTTGATGATCTGTAAATATTTTTACTTTTGCTGAGCCGTAAAGATAGTTCCTGAAATTGTTTAGGGCCCATATTATAGCTAAAAACTCTTTCTCGTTTGTAGCATAGGCTTCTTCTGAGAAAGGACTGCACCAATCGCATAATTAGAGGAATCGGTTGTTAAATGGAAATCTTTGCTGAAGTCGGGGTATGCGAGTATAACATCGGCAGACATAGGGGATTTTTTTATTTTATTGAAAGCATCTTTTCCTTCTTCATTTAGTTCGATATTTATTTTAGCTGATTTGTTTTTGGATATACGCCCCTCTTCCCCTCTTAAGAGTATCGTTAGGGGCTTAGCCAATATGGCGTAATCTTTAATGAAGTGGCGGTAGTAGCCGGAAAGGCCTTAGAATGAGCGAAGTTGCTTAATGGTTTTTGGGTAAGGTATTTTTGATATTGCTTCAACCTTTGCGGGGTTTTTTGTAATTCCTCTTGAGGAAATAATGAATCCTAGGAACTCTACAGAGTCCTTGAAAAAATGGCATTTATCGAGTTGGATCTTCATGTTAGAGTCTTCTAGAGTTTTAAAAATTTGCTGTATGTGGAGAGCGTGCTCTTTTTCAGAGTTGCTGAAGACGACTATGGCATCGATATAGACGTAGCATAGTTTGCCGATGTAATGACGAAGAATGTCATCTAGGGTTCGCTGGAATATTGACGCGGCATTTTTGAGTCCGAATGGCAATCTCGTGAACTCGTACTTGCCATTATTGATTAAGAAAGCCGTTTTCTCAATATCGGATTCCTTGAGCGGGATTTGATGAAATCCGCTTTTTAGGTCTTACACGGAAAAAAATTTTTTTTCGCGAGCTGAGACAATACTTCAATTATCTGAGGTATTGGGTAGCGGTCTGCTACAGTAATCGCGTTAAGCTTGCGATAGTCGATAACGACTCGATACTGCTTGTTGCCTTGGGAGTCAGGCTTTTTCGCTACCACCCAAACGGGTGAGTTGTAAGGTGACCTTGATGGTCGAATAATGCCGTCGTCTAGCATTTTGTTTATTTGGGATTCAACTTCCTTTTAAGCGACATGGGGTAGGGATAGTATCGTGTATAAACAGGAGTATGTTTATTGGTTCTGATTTCGCCTACGACTTTAGTGGTGTATGTAAGTTTATCGTTGGGTTCCGCGAAGAGACTAGAAAAGTTTTCTACTAGATTATTGATTTTACTTTTCTGACTTGGTGATATGTTGTCATCCTTAAGGTCAATTTTGTTAATTGATCCCGAAGCTAACTGTTTTATCCTAATTCTTGTGTTTCCTTTTATTTCCATAAAGTCATCCTTGACGTGGATCACAGCTTCGAGTTCCTTGAGGCTGTCGTTTCCAAGGATACCATGGAAGGATTTTAATGTGGGGAGAAGGTAAAACTTTAATTTGTTATCGGCGTTAAAAAGATTGAGAAAGGTGTGTTCTTTGATTTCGATGCCTCCCGCTATTAATTTTGCCAAAAAAAATTTTGTCGTTTCTGATTGGATTGGGAACAATGGAGGGCTGTATATAGTTTTTTGTAGATCCTGTATCTATTAAAAATTTTACAGTTTCTCCACTCTTCAGTTTGCACTGGAAGTAAGGCAGCGAAGAGTGGTTCATCCTAAAAAATTTAGGTCTGTTGTGTCTAGGTAATTGTCCTTGTGTTGTTCCTCGCAGTTGTCAGGAGTGGTATAAGTTTCGTCGTTGTAATAATCTGCATTTGTCTGATCGTCATTTGTCATGGTAGGGGAATATTCCTCAGGTTGATCGGCATCTATATGGAAGTTCCTTTGGATTTTATTTTGGGGAACGGGTGCTGGAGGGTTTCCGGTAGGGGGTCTTTTGTTAGTTGGGTCATTAGGACGCTGCCTATTCATATAATTTATGTTGCGCGTTCTTAGCGACTGGTCTATATCCATGGGTTCTGGACGTGGCTGAGGCTTCTGAAAGGGCCTCGGTGGTGGATAGTTTGGTTGCTGACCATAATGATTAGCTGGTTGTGGACGTTGGCCTTGACCCATTACCTGTGGTGGTTGGTATGGGTTGGTTGCGTACAACCTGGGTTGGGGCATGTATGCCAATTCTGGGTAGAATTCATTATTTAGCCTTCTAGGAGGCAAAGGTGGTCAAAATTCCTGCGGATTTCTACCTTGGTCATTATTGCTTAGAGCATAATGTGACCTGAAATTCTGATTTTCTAGTTTAAGGCACAGGTGGAGTGCCTGAGGGAGGCCCGCCGTTTCTCTCATTCCTAGGAGTATGGGGAGATCTCCTTTGAGGCCACGGACAAAAGTGTCTAGGGCTTTATCCCTATAAGTGCGGGTTAGTAGGTGCATGGTTTCTGTGCCGACTTCCATGCAGCCTAGTTTATTTAATATTAAGGACAAATGAGAGTATACCCGTTGGTAAAACTCTTGGATCGTAAGGTTACCCTGTACGAGTAAAGTCATTTGGTACTCGAGGGTACCAAGGTCGCGCTTGTCCGCGTAATGGAGTGTCAGGCATTTTGATATGGCCTGCCAGTCTAATGGAGTGTTGTACGACTCCAGGGTGACATCGGCGTTGCCCACAATTTTATTTCGTATGACATTAAGTATCCCATAGTATTTGGGAGTTCCTCTTTGAGGCTCGTATATTTGGAGGATTCTGTCCACACTTTTCCTCCAAGATGTGAATTCTCCTGGGTTTCCAGAGAATTCCCGAAGACATCTTACGATATCTGGAATTTTGTCTAGTTCGGAAACATTACGGGTTAAATTTGTATCGATTGTAATGTCCGTAAAGTTCGAAAAATTCGCGTTATTTAGGGCGTAGGATTTAGGGCGGCTTGAACTAGGTTCCGCCCCTCGGTTTTCAGGATATTGGTTACAAGTCCTGAGACAATATTTGTAAGTTGTTCCATTGAAAATGCATTGGGGTTACGAGGAGCTTGCTGATCAGAAGGTGCAGCTGGGGCTTGGGGTGCGTTCAAGATTGGTGGATGAACGAGGTTGTTTGGATTCATTTCAACTGTTAAATTTATTTGATATAATTAATTTCTTTTATTAGTAGTAAAATTCAATGAACCGAACCAATTGAAAATCTAAAGTATAAAACCTTTCTTTAAGTTTTTCAAAGAAGTGATAAATTTAGTTATTTAAATTTTGGTAATTGATTCACTTTTATCATAAAATTTTCTCGGTGTTGTCACTAATTATTCACAAAGGGTTAATTCATCACTTTTTTTATTTTACTTTTTATCAATCTAGCTCTCAATGGAGGCTTGTTACTATTCCTAAAATTTTAATTCTAAGGCGAATCCTTTTTTCGCAGATTTTGCTTTGCAATGTTTTCGTTTCTCCAATAAAATTTCTCAAATTAATTTTTCATTCTACTTTAACTTCAAAATAAGATTTTTTTTCAACTTCACTTTTCAAACGATTTCCTTAGTTATCTATTTATTTACTTTTAATATTTAAAAATTTTTATTTCACAAATTTCTTTCACTTTCTTATTTCTAAACTTAACTTACATTGCTAGCTTCTCCATTTCTCCTTCGCGTACCGGCTGACGACTGGGCGTCTCCTTTTTGTCCTTGGTCGGTCTAATGGGGGGCCGATATACGCTGCTCCTATTCTCTGGCCTCGGTTGCTGCTTTCGTTGCTTTTTTCGTTTTTCCTTTTCTTAAAGTATTCCACTCGAATATTGCACGCTTTCTTAATCGCGCGATTTTACACGGTTTTTTTTCAGTGTTTTTCGGAACGGAATCTAAAGGATGTTAACCACTACTTTTTGCAACCCGCGAACAACCGTAGGCCCTACGTTGGGCGCCAGTTAAGGATTCTTTTATTAAGAATTTCAAAAAAATATATATTTTGAGGGTCTTTACGACCTTTATTGAGTCACATCAAAAGTAGAACTAACTTTACAAAAATTATTAACTTATAACTAAGCTTAATTAATTGGCCGACTCCGGTGGCATCGCTGCTGCGTTTTGCTATTCCGCGAATTAGCCAACTTTAGTTGCGCGTGTTGGGCTTCCTGTTTAAATGAATTGGAGCTTTGATTTGCTGACGTCGCGTCTGGCAATTTTGTGGGAAAGTATTGAACTTCCGCTCCAAATAAATTCAAGCTAATTTTACTGGCATTGCTTCTTGAGCTTTTATGTGAAATATTGTGCAACAAGAGTTGCATATCCGCTTTACCTGCATTTATTATTGCTTATTAATCATTTATTGTTGTAGCAATTGTTAACATATGCCATGTTAACATATATTAACATGACCATATTTGTTTATACATTTTGTTTTTTCGTGTTTAAACTCTCTCGCCACTTAATCAGGGGCAAAAGTTTCGGCTACGAACATATACATTTTAATTTAATATGAAATAATTCGTCTAAATTATGTAATATTTAAATATTTCCATTCAAAATTTTTGTAAAGAAATTAGTTAATAGTCAGTATTTACTATCTACTTATGTTCCACATTTTCGATGGTAATATTGTGGAACGTAAGAGCGAATTGAGAGCTAGGTTTTTGAACATGCTTATGAACATGCTGATATCGTATTTGGTTTAGATCAGCGTTAGATAGCTTTGTTGCAGACATGCTTAACCAACGAAACGATATCATTTCGTTACGATAATCAACGTTAATAAACGAAACGTTAATTTGACAATCTTAACGTTAATAAACGAAACGAAATGAATTCGTTTCGTTTATTAACGTTGATTATCGTAACGAAATGATATCGTTTCGTTGGTTAAGCATGCCCGCTTTGTTTTATTGCTAAATTAGGTTTCTATAGTTATCAAGCAACATTAACAATAATATGAAATACATAAATGGAAAATGTATGTAAATGGTTGCACGCACATACAAATGTAAAAATCGGTATTTAGGAAATGTAATCAACTTAAAACTAAGTAAATACGAATAAAATGTCATTTTGAATTTGTTAACATAAGATAACGATGGAGTAGATTTTATTTAATTGTGTGAGAGGCAATATAGAAAAAAATGGGCTAAGAGTGACATGGTAATAGTACTCTTAGCAGGATGGGTGGGTAAAGCGACGGAGAGGCAAATTACAGCGGAAGCCCTCCTAGACATCCGGTGAGTGGGTATTTTGGTAGCAGATATGTGTCCTTTAAAGGTAGTTGTAGGTCAGCTTAGTTCTGTTTTAGTTTTCTTTGTGGTATTTCCCGTACTTGAGAAGAAAACTTTCCTCGTAGGTCCAAACAACCCCTTTCATCTGCGAACTACGCAAAGCACCAATCTCTGTTTATTATTTGTTTTCTTGTGCCGACCCAAAGGTCAGTGTAGGAGCAAGAACCCCACCCCATCCGCTGAAGCATAGCTGGTTGACCTTAAACAGAGTATGCTCCTTGAACTCTATACCTATACGGTCGGGTAGGCAATCCATGGTTCGACCCCGTACTGTGGCACTGCCTAGTAATGTCCTTTTGGTCTTTTGTTGTAGTAGGGCTGGCTGTTATTCCTTGATAAGGAATGTCGGCTAAATGTTGGGCAACATGGACCGACTGGTTCGTTACACTTCCCAGATAGCTATAAGTTCAGCCACAAAAACACTGCAGTGGTCGGGTAAGCGGAAGCTTTCGCTTAGATTGAGCTTCTGTGAGTATATTCCGCTGCCGACTCTGTTGTTCAGTTTAGAGCCATCTGTAAAAACGGAGATTTCGTGAGATCCCGGCTCCCTGCCGTTTGCCCACTCGTTCCTCTCTGGGATTCTTGTGGAGAATTTGTTGTCCCAGCAAAGGGACGGTATTGTATGGTCCAACTTTAAGAAGATTTCTGGGACCTGCTTCAGGATCCGGGTGTGACCAAACCTGTAGTCCCTCCATGGCTCGATGACGTTGAGCCTTACCGCTTTGCAGGAAACACAGTAATTTCCATACAGATCAGTGGGGAGAAGGAATAATATGGTTTCAAGAGCTTTGGTGGGAGTGTAGGGAAGGACACCGCTAGTAAGCATTGCCGCCATCCTCTGCATTCTCATTACTTTGCTCTTGTTAGATTCGATATCGAGTACCGTCCACCATACGGTGACGGCGTAGAAGAGTATTGGTCTCACCACTGCCGTGTAGATCCAATGGACGATGCAGGGCTGGCAACCCCACCTTTTTCCTATTGTCGACTTGCAAGCGTAGATAGCCATTGTGGCTTTTCGGGATCGCTCCTCCACATTTCGCTTCCAGCCTAACTTCCTGCCTAGAATAACTCGGAGATCTTTAACCTCGGTAGAGAGTTTGATTTCCCTCCCATTTAGGGACGGGTGGGTAAATTCCGGTATAATGCGTTTGCGGGTAAAAAGCACCATCTCAGTTTTTCACTGCTGATGCTGAGTCCGAATTCCCTAGACCAAGTATTTGTTATATTAAGAGCATATTGCAAGAGTTCGCCAAGCACCGGAAGGTGTTTGCCGGTAACTGTCAAGGCTATGTCATCGGCATATGCAATGACTTGGCATCCGGTGGGCTGTAGTATAGATAACAGAGCGTTCACCGCCTGGTTACATAGTAGAGGAGAAAAAACACTCCCTTGGGGGTTCCTCTGTTGGCATACCTTATTAACGAGGAGGTGCCCAGCTCAGAAATAATGCTTCTCTTGTTTAGAAGGAGCTCGACGAATTCCACAAGAGGCTCTTCTACTCCTAGTGAACGTAGAGATTTTGTGACCGCTGCTGGGAGAACGTTGTTGAAGGCTCCTTCTATGTCGAGAAAGATACCCAGCGTGAATTCTTTATAGGCAAGTCCCTTCTCTATCTTAGTAATGATAGTATGTAGAGCTGTCTCTACGGATTTGCCGTTAGAGTAGGCGTGTTGGTTGTTGGAGATTAATGCTAGATTTTCCGATCATCTAATATAGGCATCCAGCAATTGTTTTGGAACTTTTAGGAGGAAGGAGGTCAGACTAATTGGTCTGAAGTCCTTTGGACTGTTGCACGATATCCTGCCTCCTTTGGGTATGAAGACTACCTTTGCCTTGGCCAATTCCGTGGGGATATAGTTCAGCTTGAGGCAAGCCTTGTAGATTTTAGCTAGTAGCGGGCTTATAAGGTCGCTTGCAGCTTGTAATTCAGTGGGAAATATTCCATCCATTCCCGGAAATTGGAAGGGTTTAAAGAACTTGATTGCCCATATAACTCCTTTTTCGCTAACTATGTGGTCCAGGGGTCGAAACGGCCCTGGGTTAGATTGCGTGTTTAAGAGGTATGGTTGAGAAGTGCAGCCTGGAAAGTGAGTGCTGACAAGGGTACCTAGAATTTCCGTACTCGAAGTGGTCCATTCTCCGTTCGCTGTGCGAGTGCAGCTGGGAGGTATGGGGTTTTTTGAGAGGGCCTCTTGTAGGCGATTGGCGTCTGAGACTTCTTCGATGTCATTGGTGAAGTTCTTCCAGGAGTCCCTTTTGCCTTTTGGATTGATTTCCTGAAATATTTTAAGGCGTCCTTATAACGTAACCAGATTCCAGTGCGCTTAGCCTGGTTAAACAGTTTTCTGCTGTTTTTCGTCTGCTCGGAGATTTCTTGGTTCCACCAATAGGGTTTTTTTTTGCCCCTTACCTTAATCTCCGATCAGGCTTCTGTGAAGGCAGCGTTACAAGATTTGGTGATAAGATCTACTGCTTCTTCTATTTTTGACGATGAGTCTAGCTCACCGAGAGAAGAAAATGTTGTGTCTAAAGGAGGCGCTTCATCAGTTCTTACTGGTAGGCTCGACCTACCGTGAGAAGCGTTTCTTAGGAGAGTAGAAGATAGGACTTTTTTATAAAAGTTCCAGTCCGTACGTCTCCTATTCCTGTAAGCCACCCTAGGCGGCGTACGGAAAAGCAGAGTAAAAGTGATATACATATGATCGGAGTAGGATTTTTCGTTGGAAACTCTCCAATTTTTGACAAGGTCAGCGAATGGCCCTGAAACTAGTGTAATATCTAGAACCTCCTTTCTATTTGAAGTGATAAAAGTTGGTTTGTCTCCAGAGTTCCATATACTTAAAATTTTGTTAATAATATAATCAAAAAGAGACTCAACCCTAGTGTTAATATCGGTAGAGCCCCAAGCGGTGTGATGTGCATTGGCATCGCCTCCGATTATTATCGGGAACCCTTTACTGTGGGCTTCCCGTACCCCTTTGCATAGCCGGTCCTGCACAAAATTTGGGCAATCGTGCGCCAGATAGGTGGACATCAGCCAGAGCGTTAGGTCCTGTAGCTCGAGGCTAATGCAGGTAAAGTCCTCGTCGCTAAAAAGAGATAGCAGAATAAATACTAGTGTTTTCTTTTATTAGAATACAAAATCTGATTCTACCTGTCACGGGCGGTGTCACCAGCTGGTAGTCCTTAGAAAAGAGCCCAAAGACCTTGCTGCTAACGACCCAAGGCTCCTGGACTATAACGAAGTCCTCGTATGTTGTACTGAGGCGTAAGATTAGGGCAGCCGAGGCTGCCTTAGAGTGGTGCAGTTTTATTTGCAGTACCTGTGCCCGTTAAAGGTCGGCTTCAGCATCGACGTCCATCCTCTGCTGATCCGCAACGTCGTATGCTTCCTCTACGATAGTGTCGTCGAATTCGGCATCCGACGGGTCGGATTCCAGGAGAAGTTGCTCATCCATGCCAGTAAAGAACTGGCCCGCAAACTCAGATACCGAGAGTGTATCGCTCTCGGCATCCGGAGTGCTGCGTGCCAGTTCGATATTGGCCCCATGTCCACTCAAGATGTTGCATGGGTCCCCGAGATTCGTTGTGGCGATTACGGATTCGCTCGCGGCGGTATCCCCACCCACCAGATCTTCCGGCGCGGAGGCGGTTCCTTCATCAGGGCCAGGGGCAGCAGATCCACTCGGAGTGTTTCCGTCTAACGCCTCGCCCTGAAGTACAGGCTCACCTTCGTCCGGTGCTTTTTCTTTAGTACCATCCCTTCGAATCTTCAACGTGATGAAGTGGAAGCCGTAGCTTAAAACTCCACCACATTCGTCAAGCCAAGGGAGTGAAGCCTCGTTTATGATGAAACCAACATAACGGTGCTTCGCCCTTGTCTCGCCGACACGGACTATCCTCCAATCACTCGAAGGTAGCCCCTTATTTGATCCCGCGATGGTTTCTAAAAGCTCGCCAGGATCCGTTATGCCGTCTGGGACCCAGGCCCAAGCTCTCGGTCTGTTCGGAATTTCTTCCAAACCGACCACATCCAAGCTGGCCCCAGGCCACAGCTGTCCTAGCGAAGCTATGACAAGTTTGTAGAGCTTGCCCGAGCGCTCATCGGCGCAGGGAACTAGCTTGACCCTACCCTGGTACCAGCCGGCATCACGAATAGTGGGAGCCGGCCCCGGATACTTGGTCATGATGTCCTTAAAGATCTTAAGAAGGCCGTTAAGGACATCCTTCCAGTTATCCGGGGTCATGTTCCCATCCGGGTGACCGCGGTTCGAAACCGCCAGCGTAAAGTTGGCCTTAGCTGCCTCGCTGAAGGTTTTGGTCAAGGCAGGGGGGTAGTGGCCGAAGGCTTGTGCCTTTTGGGAATGCTCGAGGCATTTCCCATAGACCTGCATCTTTGGCTCAGAATATTGTTTGAGGTAGTCGAAGTACCTTGGGGGATGGGGTTGTTATTGCTGCTCTTCTTGGCAGCAATAATCTTCCTGGCCCAGGCCAGAAAACTTTTTTGCTCTGCCGTCAATTTTTCGCTGGGGAGTTGCCAAATATCTCAACGATTTTGCGGCGTTGCGGATGTTCCGCTGGTTGCGGACCGAAATCGGGATTCGCTTATTTGCCTTGGAACCCACAAGGGGTTCAGCCGGCTTGCTAGATAGCTTTGTAGCGGTAGAGGCAGTACTTTTGTCCGTGCAGGACTTAGTGCTATTTCCACTCTGCTGGCGAGAGGTGCCCGGTGCGGACGTGGGACGGGCCTCCTGAGCTTGCTCAGTCGTACGCTGCTTTCCCTCTCTGGGCCAGCTTTGCCGGCTGCCGCGGAATTGGACTTGCCCTCAAGGGGTTTAGTCCTTCCAATAGCTTGCACAGGTGGCCGAGAAGTATTTTGAGGCTGTGGAGGCCTGGTCGGCTCCGTCTGTGCGGTTCCCGACGGATTGGTTACTTTTTTAACGCTTAGTCCAAGGGCGGCATCTTTACCCGTGCAGGGATCCGAGGCTTGGTTTTTTTCTCTATTCATAATAACTGGTTCGTCGGCTGCCTACTAAGATGAGACCGTTCGGCAGCCTGCAAAAAGGGAAAGGGGAGCAATGCGGTCCACTGCGTGGCGGGGTGAGGCCACGTTTAATAACCATTTCCATATGCCTGAGCTATTAAGGAGCTGGGGCACAAATGGAAATGATTCCCAAACTTAGCTAGCACTCCCCTGGAAGGGGAAACTGTTGTGCTATTACCATCCGGCACCCTCTGGGAGGATTCGGCCCAAGGATTTTCGCCAGCCAGGACATAGATGAAAAAGAGACTGTCGAACATTGGGTAAATGCCCGGCTCTGGCTAGATCCCGTTTAAGGTCATTCGGGAGACCTTTTTTGGAATATCTAGGAATATTAGCGGAAATAGGGATGGCAAACATTCTTGATTTTATAAACAACTCAGGCTGGGTTTCGAAGCATATCCATGTAGTACTCAGTAAGTTCAGGCGAGTTTTATGGCATCAAAACGGCTTTTCATTAGCTAATTGGGTGACCATGATCGCAGCCATTATACCAAGGCCATAGAGAGAAAATCCGGGCCCGGGACTAAACAATTTACGGGTCCCCTATAAAAAATCCACTAATACATTTGATTAAATTGAATTAATGACGTCTTATTCATGAATCATTATTGATGGATTACATCAAAAAAATTGTTTGCCACATCAACTAAATGATTTTTGGACTAAGAGCTGACAATAAAATTAACACAGAATATTTACTATTTATACCATTTTATTGTAACGTAGAAATAAGATCCTCTTTTAACATCCACATATTGTTTCAAATAATCTTTTCTAGTTATTTGGTAACATTTAAATAGATTTCTGATAAATTTAATGATGATTATAAATTTTAATTATTCAATATAGAAAGTTCGGATACCAAAGAGTGGCTTTTCTTGCTTTTTCGCTACAAATTTTTTTATAATCATATCAAAATTTAACTGTCTTGCCAAAATGGATTCAACACAAAGCGTGGCAAATCCTGAAACTCGCTCTTGAGATGAACACGATCTATGAAAGATTTTGATTCTTGAAAGGACGCTGAAGGAACGTTCTGCACTAGCTACAGTGACAGGTATAGTGCAAAAATTATGTAAAGCAACACCAATGTTGCGAAAAATTGTAAACAGATTTTGAACATAGATGGCATTTAGCAATTCCAATGGTGACAGACCTTTATCAATTGCTTCGTAAATGTGTTTCAAGTGAATTATTTCGCATTCTAAGCTTTGAGAAATATCCAACTTGTATTTTTCGACAAATTTTGCTGCGTAGTTTCATCCCTGCCTTCAAATTGCCACAAAAGGAAAAAGTCTCGCTAAAATTTCTCATAGCTGCAAATCGTTCAGTAATGCCAGTGATTACCGAATGAAATATCACCAGGAATGTATTGTTTTTAAAATCAGACTCTGAATCATCCGTAATCATATCATTTAAATTATCTTCAGAACGTATTTTGGGTTTTCTCTTTCGAACGTCCGGAAGCTTTGGCGAGATGTTCAATTGAATAGCAACTGTTTTGCATTCGTTTAAAATTGTTTCCTGATCAACTTCAAATCAGCTAATAAGGCATCTAGATGTGGGACCTCAACATCTATGGTGGCGTCTCTAGCTAGGAGGACCACGTTTCTTTCATTAATGGTAGTCAGTATTTTGAACCAAATTGAGGACAGCAAGATACATTCGAACTTGTTGAGGTACTTGAGAATGCCGGTAACATCGCCGTATGCTTGCGCAGTCAAATTTGGCTTTTGGCTGAAAGACTGTGAAGAGAGCTCGGTACATTTTTTTTTTGAGGATGTCCCATCGTTGTGGAGTGCTGCTGAAAATAGTAAAACATTTTTGCACAACTCCGAAGAAAGTAATTGCAGCCGTACAACATTCTTCAGCATCAGCACCACATAAATTGAGACTGGGGGTTGCACAAGACGACTAATCATCATTCGAGTTTTTGTCGAAAATGTGATGTAGTGCTCCGTTGTATGCTCCTTTCATATTGACGCCGTTATCGTACCCTTGTGCACGACAATCTTTTAATGGGATTTCATGTTTACCTAGTGTATGGCAAATTGGAACAGCGATTTTCTGACCAGTTTTCTGGTTACAATTCACGAAATTGTCGAGAATGTGACGTAGTGCTCCGTTGTAAGCTCCTTTCATATTGACGCCGTTATCGTACCCTTGTGCACGACAATCTTTTAATGGGATTTCATGTTTACCTAGTGTATGGCAAATTGGAACAGCGATCTTCTGACCAGTTTTCTGGTTACAATTCACGAAAGCCAAAAACTGTTCTTGAATTGTAAAATTTGTTGCTTTCGAATTGATATAGAGTTAGCGCAAAATGAACGTAGTCAACGTGACTAGCATCAGGCATAGCATCAACGATTATAGCAAAATACTTGGCTTTCTTGCCTTGATCTAATATAGTTTCCCTCACGTGCTTTGCACAAATTTCTATAAACTCGTTTTGAATGTCTGGGGAAAGATAGTGAACTTGTAAACGTTTGTGCTGCCGTTGTGAAATCCTAACTTTCTCCAAATGATCTCTAAGTATCGGATCATAATGGCTTATGAGATCTTAGATGCCCAAAAAATGTCCATTGTTTCGTTCACCAAGATATATACTTTCGCCTTTGAAAACTAGGCCTCTTTCACCCAAAAATAAAATAGGGTCCACAATTCTATATAAAATATCTTTCCACTTTTGAGTTTCAGTGATTAGCTGTTCATTGATAAGTGTATCAATTGTAGCCTCCTTTTGAATTAGATTTTGTAAAGATCGCTATTGAATATAACATTTAATGTGATCTTGAGTATTTTCGTGTGATGGCAGTTTATCATATAGCTTCTTCCATACCTGGAATTTCGAATATCCGCCAGGTCATTAGTATTGGTGTTTACAGACGTCATGGTAGGCAATAAAAAGCATTGCTACTGGTACTCCAAACCAACCAGTCACGCTCCACTTTCTTTCCGTTTGACAAGATTCTGTTTTACAACGAGGTAGGAAATGCCTCGTCATGACAATAACGTGGAAAAATAACAGGACACTTTTGATGATCTCGACGAATTATTTCGTTGACTTCTTCAGATCACAAAAACTCATTATTCACGGTACCTATATCGAAATCGTTTAAATAATCTGGACTTTCATACAGAGTTGGTGGTATTATTCGAAGAGTTTTTGAAGATGAACCTTCATCAGTGTCACCACGAAAACCTTACGATTTCCGAATTATGTAAATATATATTTTTGTTTGAAAAAATCATTATCAATATTCGTTGCTTTTGAAATTCGGCTTAAAATGTGCACATGGAACAAGTAAAGACTCTCCTGAATTAAAAAATGTCTTAGTACCTCTAAATCGCGGGCCCCCTGAGAAACCCCGGTCCCCCCACTCCCCCCACCCCTCGACGGGCCTGATTATACCTACCTACCTACCTACGAGGATGGCTCTTACGGAGAGAAAAATTATAAAAATTGCCTGAAGAAGTCTAAAAATGACACTTTTGCATTAAAAAATCATAAAATGTTTGTTAACACAGCTATTAATTCGAACTTTAACTTCGGGAGTACACTTATGTATATGTATGTATTGATGTATTTTCACTTCATATCACCTTGACATATATGTATATGTATGTAGGTACATGTTTATGGGTGTTGCTAAGTTAATGCAATATAAATGGTTAAGAATGCATACATAGATCTCTTGAAAAATACTCTTTTGTTAAAAATTTTAAACATTTCGTTAAAATTTAAAAAAGTTCTATTTTAGGGTTTGCTTGAATGAATAAGCTAAGGTTTGTGCACTAAGGATATTTAAATCTTTAATATTTTTTTCTGCTGATGGTAAAGCAGGGGTTTACATTATATATGGTATTTCATGGCAGCCTTAAATATGTACATATATCTTTCAGAAGGAACGAAATCACGAATTTTATTATTAAAGTTTGTACGTTGTTTGTGTAAGCTGTGCTCATACTACTCATAGTGTATTAACTGAAATCGAACGAATTGATTACAAGTGATCGCTAATTTTCGCAAATAAAGTTTAAATTATCGCGTATATTTATAAAAATAATTGCAATGATTTTCATTAAATTTTTCTAAAACGAAATAGGTAAGACAAGAAAGGGAAGTAAAGGAGAGGAAAGGAAAGAAACTAAGAAAGAGATTGAGTTAGATGAAGATAGAGAGATGGATATATATGTCGTTATGCTTAGTCGGGTTAGATAGGAACTTTACGGTAGACCATAGCTTGCCTACACCGGCAGAAAGGTTACGATTCTTTAAGTGCTCATCTCATTTCACCCGCTTGTGTATATCCCCAAGCTGTCTGATGCGTTGATTTATGTCCCTTATTTGGGGGTTGCCAGTGTCGTGCTGTCTTATATTGTCACGTTCTCTCGCCAAAGTTGCGGCCAAAGCGGATGGAAATGTCTTGAGTGCTATGAAAGATTTCTACCATACGTGTGCGTGCGTCCCCGTTTATCGTGCAGAACGCCGTTTCTTCTATTTGGTCCACCAGCATCTCACCCCTGCTATCTGCCTGTGGATCAAAATGCCACAGATCGTGGTGGGCTTTTGAAATCGCCTTGAATAATGCGATTTTCACCAGTGAGTACTGCGCTGATGTCAGGGCAGTATTGACTGGAGCAGAAGGTGACAGGAGGGTTGAAGATGTTGAAAGCTTCTAAATTTGCATCGCCTGACCGGATAGATATGCCTTGACGTTCCAAGGCATTGTCCCTACGGCTGATGTCGGGATAAAATAGATTATATTGCACTGAGTGGTGATGTATGCGAGTCTGCCTCGATTTTTTTCACTCTCACGATCTTTTCTGTGGACGTTGTACCCAGACAAGATCTTGCGGTGATTTTAGTCTCTTGGATCGAAGCAATGCGAATGTTGTGCCGCTTCATAAAATCGACATCTTCGCGACTTCCCAGTTAACCTATTCTAGCTTAACTGTAGTAATCGGAAGTGCAACGGGTACGTCGTCACTCTGGGGTAAGTTAAGGGTGACTCCGCCTGGATTGAGGAAGGGTAGTTCTGTTGTTGTCCTGGAACTGCACGTCCTTAGGTAAGCATCGGAGTTCCAGGTGTAGTTGGGTTTGCGGGATGGCAACATGGCGTGAGGAAATCCGTCGGGGGGTTGCCCTCGCTGAGACCAGAACATCTAGGAAAGCGGCATCGTCCAAGCAAGAAATGCATTGGGCAGATGTTGCAAACATATATACTCTGTGGTGATAAACGGTGCACAAGGTGGTAAGGACTAAGTGTCTTTTTTCCTGAATACTCGTGTGCTAGTGCCGGAAATAGGGGATGAAGGCGGGGGCAGGGGCTGTTGTTCGGCATTGCTACGGAAATTATTGTTATGCGTAGGAACGCATGAGCTGGTGGCGCCTTGGGCGCGAGCTGTGAAATGTAACCATACCTAACACGTGACACACTGGAAATAGTGTGACCGTCCTAATTCTGTCCTATTTTCCGGCACATGTAGCAAAAGCATTTCTTTGGATCAGGTAATGGCCCCGGATTGGGCTCGGTACCTTCAGAGATCAGTAGAATATGGCGTAGTCCCGCTGCAAGGATCTACCTGGAGTATGACAGTTTGTGGGAAGGATGCAACAAATTAGAACTGGCTGCCTTTGACGATAAAGTGCTGTCGGATGCGAAAAATTGCGTTACTTCTTTCTGCAGACAATACGTAATGGGCCAAAAATCGAACACAAAAGCATAAACACAGCGCGTTCCCTATTACCATCACCACAAAAGAGGTAGAAGATGCCATCGCTCATGCTAAACAACCTAAAGCAGTAGGGCCAGACTGCATAGCCATCCCGATGCCTGAAAAACTTAGCAACCTGTCTTTGAGACCTTCGTCATCAACGAAATATGGAAAATGGCCTGGGTGGTACAGCTACTAATGCCTGGAAAACCAGCCAACATAGGCGAATCTCATCACCTAATATCTCTCCTATCGCCAGTAGCCAAGACACTTGAAGCCATTCTGCTTCCCTATTTCACTGCAATTTTGCGTATTTCCAATCATAAGCATGGTTTCGAAAACTACATAGCACTACTACCGCGCTAAAGGCCATCAACACGCAGATAAATTGCTGATTGAATCAAAAACTCCAACACAGAACAGTACTCGTACCGCTTGACTTATCAAAAAAGGACGTCTGGCACTCGGGGACTGCCGCGGTAAAGCTATTGCATATTATCAACTTATGCAATTATAATATTTATGCAACATTTTGTTTTCTTTGATATTAATTCAAGTTTTGTCTTTGATATTAATTCAAGTTAGCCTTTTTAAGCGTGGTGACCGATAAGAAAACAAGTTTTTTACTTTTATTAAATAAATGAGAAATTAATATTTAACTTTCACTTTAACTTTAACTTTATTTTTAACTTTAACTTTCACTTTAACTTTAACTTTAATTTTATTTTTCACTTCAACTTCAACATTCACTTTAACTTTAACTTTAACTTTAACTTTAACTTTAACTTTTACTTTAACTTTAACTTTAACTTTAACTTTAACTTTAACTTTAACTTTAACTTTAACTTTAACTTTAACATTAACATTCACTTTAACTTTAACTTTAACTTTAACTTTAACTTTAACTTTAACTGTAACTTTAACTTTAAATTTAACTTTAACTTTAACCGTAACTTTAGCTTTATCTTTAACTTTAACTTTAACTTTAAGTTTAACTTTAACTATAACTTTAACTATGACTTTAACTTTAACTTTCATTTTAACTTTAACTTTAACTTAAATTTTAACTTTAATTTTAACTTTAAACTAAACTTTAACTATGACTTTATCTTTAACTTTCATTTTAACTTTAACATTAACTTTATTTTTAACTTTAGCTTTCGCTTTAACTTTAACATTCACTTTAGCTTTAACTTTAACTTTAACTTTAATTTTAACTTTAACCTAAACTTTAACTTTAACTATGACTTTAACTTTAACTTTCATTTTAACTTTAACTTTATTTTTAACTTTAGCTCTCGCTTTAACTTTAACATTCACTTTAGCTTTAACTTTAACTTTAACTTTAAATTTAACTTTAACTTTAAATTTAACTTTAACTTTAACTTTAACTTTATTTTAACTTTAACTTTAACTTTAACTTTAACTTTAATTTTAACTTTAACATTCACTTTAACTTTAACTTTAACTTTAACTTTAACTTGAACTTTAACCTTAACTTTAACTTTAACTTTAACTTTCACTTTATTTTTAACTTTAACTTTCGCTTTGACTTTAACATTCATTTTAACTTTAACTTTAACTTTAACCTTAAATTTAACTTTAACTTTGACTTTAACTTTAACTTTCATTTTAACTTTAACTTTATTTTTAACTTTAACTTTCGCTTTAACTTTAACATTCACTTTAACTTTAACTTTAACTTTATGATCCGGGGTGGGCGTGAGCTTAGCACCTGCTAACAAGCCAACCTAATATAAACGCACGCAAGTCATTTTCTGTCAAAAATGTCTCATGCACATACAACTTGTATGAGAGCAACTCAAATTGAATTTGCTGCATGAAAACCTAATTCGTTTTCCAATTTTTGTTCTGCGTGACATTTAGATTTGACGTTTGCACACATGCTTTACATTGTCGCAACGCATGCTTATTTGGGTTAGGGCAAAAAACGCCGGTTGTTTGCGTGCGCTAAAAAAACGCAATGCGGTTTTATTAGGTTGGCTTGTAAGCGACCATATATGTATACGATAAGCGATAGCACAATGGCTACTTCGTGAAAATCAACGACAGCTCTTTTAGTTTGATTTCGATGGTCGTACGGTGAGGAAGTGTCGCACGCACGTTTAAAACAGAGTACCAAAGAGTGCGTGTGACACATGTTCACCGTTCAAGCATTGAAATCAAACTAAATAAATAATTGATTTTGCTTTCGTGCTCGCTACGCGTTCGTGTTTACTAACACATTCTCAATTTGGTAACCGTGTAAATGTAGTGGTGCCCACTGCTGTTTATGATAGAGATCCTATTTTATTATTTGGCCTGTTGCTAACACCGAACCTTTACGAACCTTTTCGAACCTTTTCGAGCCTTTTCGGATCTTTTTTGACAAATATCCGTTACGGTTTTTTTTGATTTAGTCGCCAAGCCTGCGATAAAATCTATGCAATAGGTTAAAAAGTTTGCTATAGTCAACCACGGCTCGGTACTGCAAGTCTCAAAAGTTGGACCGCAATTTATCTGTCTGGTCATAAGGCATCGGTTCAGTTCAAGAACATAACTTCTAAACTCAAAAATCTAAACAAAGTTTGTTTAGAAACCACAAGGAGTCACAATTGTATCCTACGCCGATGACTGCGGGCTACAGGTCCTGGCCCACCCATCAATGAGCTATGTAATAAAACAAAAACTGACTCCCTGATTTCTCCGGGTTTTTCGCCTCGCGAAAACTGATATTGTCGATGACCTAATCGTTGGCGACCTTATTTCCAACATGGACATGGCAAATGTCGACCATACGCTATGATGGCATTACGCTACCGACTGTCTTACACCAAAAAATATTGTGTGTGACGTTTGATCAGGAATTACATTTTGACGAGAATGCAACCTCAACTGCACCTAAAATGCAGAGCCGTAATAAAATTTTCAAATCTATTTCCGCCAACACTTGGGGTGAAGACAAAGAAACGTTCATTACTACTTACAAAGCACTTGGCCGACCGCTTGCATGCTAAGCATCCCCGATATGGTTGTCAAACCTAAAGGGTACTCACTGGAAGAAAATACAGGCCTGCCAAAACACTGCTTTCAGAATCGCTACGCGCTGTCTTCTTATGTCCCCAGAGCACCAACCACACTCCCCAAAAGGGAGAGAAATGAAATGCTGAAGGAACAGTTTCTGTTGAATACCCAGAAACCTGGGCATCCCAACAGAAATTTGATTGAAGAAGCCCCACCTCCCAAGGGTAGGGAAGTCATCTCCGCAAGCATTATGAAGAAATACGGCACCTGAGGACACAGCCGTACATAGAAGAGAAGCGCCAACAGGTACAGGATATCCACGAAAAGGGGGGACTTCTATCCCAAGAATTGCCCGGCGAACTCCGTTCTGAAGAGGTAAAAACTTCCTAAAAGTTATGAAGATATACCAAAGTTAAGGCAGAACAACGTCTGCATGGTCTGCTAGTTTATCAATATATTCGCAACATAACTAGTATGTATCCCTTACATTTAAAGCAGAAGATAATTTCTGAATTGGTTTAAATACTTACCAAATAGGTTTTGGGAAGTTGCTCTGTGATTTTTAGGTGACCGAAGCACGAGTTAAATCTCGTTATACTCATATTAAAAAAACCATCAAAAGATAGCAAATTTTGGTGCGGTAGCATAAGCGAAAACAGAAGTATAGCTTCTCTGTCTGGAGTTAGCCGCAAACCAACTATTATGTTGTGCTCAGTACCATTTTTGTATCGTTCTTCATGTCTTAAAATAAAAAGGGATTCAGATGTTTGTTATAATCAAAAAAGGAAATTATTTTAAATCAATATTACTTTAATAGTATTTTAGTGTTTATCGAAGAGCGAGGTATAAGAATGGTAAAACTCGCTTGCCAACGAGATCCATCCCAAACATTTTCTCCGGAATAGGAACGTACCAGCAACAAATGTATGATACTTGTGGTGTTCGGATTTTCGAAATCCTGTAACCTATTGTAAGCCCACACGCCTTCAGTGTGACCCTGTAAAGACCGCCACGTCATATTGGAAACAAAATTTAGTCTTGGGTGTGCGGAAGCTTTCAGCTTAACTTTTCCGTGATATTCTATTTTGACTTTATCACCTGTATTTACTACACGTCCTTCAACTGTTATGCTCTCAATTTTATTTGCTTGAAACTAAATAAAAAACAAGAAATATTATAATAAAAAAATTATTAGTAATAATAATAATAATAATAACAATTATAATTATGGGGGTAATAGTTCTATACTCTAGGCAAGGTTGGTTCAACCAAAAGATACTTGGAATACTTTAAATGTGAGCCTTAACCCTAGTGAAATAACGTACGTCTGTGAGACGTACGTCGGTTTAATTTTGATCTCAGTCTCCCACAATCTTAAAGAGAGAACATTCTCATTCTCAGTTTTCTCAGCTTTCATTACCAGATTGTCATTGGGGGGTGTTTTTCAGTAGTAATTTTTTGTTTGCGGAAATATATACGATTATTTTTTAAAAATTTATCCAAGAGACGTATCGTTATCTTTACAAATTTTATATTTAATTTATGCCTAAAATTGTAATTTTAGCTAATATTTGTTTAAGTATAGTTTAAAACAGTTAATTCATTCAATTGAAATACAAAAAAATTTATTTAATTTTTATTTTTTTGCTATACACTGAGGTCCTTCGAAAAATACTGATTTTTGTAAGGACAATTCCAAGACAAGTCAAACTTAATTTTCAATATATAACAAAAAAAAAATTTTTCTTTCAAAGACATTTAAAACAAGTGAATATATATCAAATAAATGATTAAAAAAAATATATATAAGTATTGTTTTATATCTTTAGGGTCCTTAAACTTGAACACGTCTCTCAGACGTACGTTACCTTTCTAGGGTAAAAATAACGTTATCTTTCTAGGGTTAAAATACTTATGTCCAATATGAGTATAAAGTTATAGTATACCGTTAGAAATTTGAGGCTAACATTTTAACCGTTCGTCGGTATAAGCAATTTTTTAAACATTTTTGTGGAATATTTCAAACTCCGATATTTTCTTCATATTTCAAATAAGAAAAAGTTTAGTTTTTTAACCAAACAAAAAAAATTGCCAGTAAAAATGGAAATGCAATGAAAACAAGTAAGGAAGGTTAAGTTCGGGTGTAACCGAACATTACATACTCAGTTGAGAGCTATGGTGACAACATAAGGGAAAATAACCATGTAGGAAAATGAACCGAGGGAAACCCTGGAATGTGTTTGTATGACATGTGTATCAAATGAAAGGCATTAAAGAGTATTTTATGAGGGAGTGGGCCATAGTTCTATAGGTGGATGCCATTTAGGGATATAGCCATAAAGGTGGATCAGGGTTGACTCTAGAATGCGTTTGTACGATATGGGTATCAAATTAAAGGTGTTAATGAGTATTTTAAAAGGGAGTAATCCTTAGTTCCATAGGTGGACGCCGTTTCGAGATATCGCCACAAAGGTGGAACAGGGGTGACCCTAGAATTTGTTTGGACAATATGGGCATCAAACGAATGGTGTTAATGAGTATTTTAAAAGGGAGTGGGCCTTAGTTCTAGAGGTGGATGCCGTTTCTAAATATCGCCATAAAGGTGGACCAGGGTTGACTCTAGAATGTGTTTGTACGATATGGGTATCAAATTAAAGGTATTAATGAGGGTTTTAAAAGGGAGTGGTGGTAGCTGTATAGGTGGTCGCCTTTTCGAGATATCGCCATAAAGGTGGACCAGGGGTGGCTCTAGAATGCGTTTGTACGATATGGGTATCAAATGAAAGGTGTTGATGAGTATTTTAAAAGGGAGTAATCCTTAGTCCCATAGGTGGGCGCCGTTTCGAGATATCGCCATAAAGGTGGACCAGGGGTGACTCTAGAATGCGTTTGTACGATATGGGTATCAAATGAAAGGTGTTAATGAGTATTTTAAAAGGGAGTAATCCTTAGTCCCATAGGTGGACGCCGTTTCGAGATGTCGCCATAAAGGTGGACCAGGGGTGACCCTATAATTTGTTTGTACAATATGGGTATCAAAAGAAAGGTTTTAATAAGTATTTTAAAAGGGAGTAATCCTTAGTCCCATAGGTGGACGCCGTTTCGAGATATCGCCATAAAGGTGGACCATGGGTGACCCTAGAATTTGTTTGTACAATATGGGCATCAAACGAAAGGTGTTAATGAGTATTTTAAAAGGGAGTGGGCCTTAATTCTATTGGTGGACGCCGTTTCGAAATATCGCCATAAAGGTGGACCAGGGGTGACTCTAGAATGTGTTTGTACGATATGGGTATCAAATTAAAGTTATTGAGGGTTTTAAAAGGGAGTGGTGGTTGTTGTATAGGTGGTCGCATTTTCGAAATATCGTCATAAAGGTGGACGAGGGGTGACTCTAGAATTTGTTTGTACAATATGGGTATCAAAAGAAAGGTGCTAATTAGTATTTTAAAAGGGAGAAATCCTTAGTTCCATAGGTGGACGCCGTTTCGATATATCGTCATAAAGGTGGGCCAGGGGTGACTCTAGACTTTGTTAGTACGATATGGGCATCAAATGAAACGTGTTAATGAGTATTTTTAAAATGGATTGGGCCTTCGTTCTATAGGTGTTCGCCTTTTCGAGATATCGCAATAAAGGTAGACCAGGGGTGACTTTAGAATATGTTTGTACGATATGGGTATCAAATGAAAGGTGTTAATGAGTATTTTAAAAGGGAGTGGGCCTTAGTTCTATAGGTGGACGCCGTTTCGAAATATCGTCATAAAGGTGGGCCAGGGGTGACTCTAGAATGTGTTTGTACGATATGGGTATCAAATTAAAGGTATTAATGAGGTTTTTAAAAGGGAGTGGTGGTTGTTGTATAGGTGGTCGCATTTTCGAAATATCGCCATAAAGGTGGACCAGGGGTGACTCTAGAATTTGTTTGTACAATATGGGTATCAAAAGAAAGGTGTTAATAAGTATTTTAAAAGGGAGTAATCCTTAGTTGGCGGCCACCGTGGTGTGATGGTAGCGTGCTCCGCCTATCACACCGTATGCCCTGGGTTCAACTCCCGGGCAAAGCAACATCAAAATTTTAGAAATAAGGTTTTTCAATTAGAAGAAAATTTTTCTAAGCGGGGTCGCCCCTCGGCAGTGTTTGGCAAGCGCTCCGGGTGTATTTCTGCCATGAAAAGCTCTCAGTGAAAACTCATCTGCCTTGCAGATGCCGTTCGGAGTCGGCATAAAACATGTAGGTCCCCTCCGGCCAATTTGTAGGGAAAATCAAGAGGAGCACGACGCAAATTGGAAGAGAAGCTCGGCCTTAGATCTCTTCGGAGGTTATCGCGCCTTACATTTATTTTTATTTTTTTTAATCCTTAGTTCCATAGGTGGACGCAGTTTCGAGATATCGCCATAAAGGTGGGCCAGGGGTGACTCTAGAATTCGTTTGTGCAATATGGGTATCAAACGAAAGGAGTTAATGTGTATTTTAAAAGGGAGTGGTGGTAGTTGTATATGTGAAGGCGTTTTCCAGATATCGACCAAAATGTGGACCAGGGTGACCCAGAACATCATCTGTTGGATACCGCTAATTTATTTATATATGTAATACCTCCCAAGATTTTAAGGGTTTTTTATTTCGCCCTGCAGAAATTTTTCATTTTCTTCTACTTAATATGGTAGGTGTCACAACCATTTTATAAAGTTTTTTCTAAAGTTATATTTCGCTTCAATAAAACAGTCCAATTACCATACCATGTTTCATCCCTTTTTCGTATTTGGTATAGAATTATGGAATTTTTTTCATTTTTCGTAATTTTCGATATCGAAAAAGTGGGCGTGGTCATAGGCGGATTTCGTTCATTTTTCATACCAAGATAAAGTGAGTTCAAGTAAGCACGTGAACTAAGTTCATTAAAGATATGTCGATTTTTGCTCAAGTTATCGAGTTAACGGCCATGCGGAAGGACAGACGGACGACTGTGTATAAAAACTGGGCGTGGCATTAACCGATTTCGCCCATTTTCACAGAAAAGAGTTAACGTCATAAAATCTATGCCCCTACCAAATTTCAAAAGGATTGGTTAATTTTTGTTCAACTTATGGCGTTAAAAGTATCCTAGACAAATTAAATGAAAAAGGGCGGAGCCACGCCCATTTTGAAATTTTCTTTTATTTTTGTATTTTGCTGCACTATATCATTACTGCAGTTGAATGTTGACATAATTTACTTATATACTGTAAAGATATTAAATTTTTTGTTAAAATTTTACTTAAAAAATTTTTTTTTTTTAAAAGTGGGCGTGGTCCTCCTCCGATTTTGCTAATTTTTATTAAGCGTACATATAGTAATAGGAGTAACGTTCCTGCCAAATTTCATCATGATATCTTCAACGACTGCCAAATTACAGCTTGCAAAAATTTTAAATTACCTTCTTTTAAAAGTGGGCGGTGCCACGCCCCTTGTCCAAAATTTTACTAATTTTCTATTTTTCGTCATAATTTGTAATGAATTATCGCAATTTTTCGGTTTTTCGAAATTTTCGATATCGAAAAAGTGGGCGTGGTTATAGTCCGATATCGTTCATTTTAAATAGCGATCTGAGATGAGTGCTCAGGAACATATATACCGAATTTCATCAAAATACCTCAAAATTTACTCAAGTTATCGTGTTAACGGACGGACGGACGGACGGACGGACGGACGGACATGGCTCAATCAAATTTTTTTTCGATCCTGATTATTTTGATATATGGAAGTCTATATCTATCTCGATTCCTTTATATATGTACAACCAACCGTTATCCAATCAAACTTAATATACTCTGTGAGCTCTGCTCAACTGAGTGTAAAAATAATTTTTGACAAAGGATGGTTTAAATTCAACATATTCTAAAACCAAGGAATGGGATAGCTGAATCAAAACAGATGAAATATGTAGACATATGCTTTTGCAAATAAATTCTAATGAAAAACTAATTTCATGTTTGATTGTAAAAGGCCGGAACAATCAAGCGAGTATACAAAATTTAATTGTGTTAATTTTTAGTTTGGCTCGAGGTCAATATAGTTATTAATTAAAACTAGTATCGCCTGTGGTCGAAATTCGACCAACTTGTATTTTTTTCAACTCAGTCAATGCATCCAGTGTTGGGGGTAGTGCAATAATGCGTTAATAGTTGAGCAGTGAGTGGAAATATAGCAAACTGGTCTAACTTACTTAAATTTCTCATTAAAATTTTGAATTTGACCTAAGACGTTATACTTTTTAATTGCATTTTCTTAAATTTTCTACAAACTTTGCAAATGTAATTATACCGTTTTGGTATGGATCTCCTTAAATGAAAATATAAAAAATATATAAAATCAAACGAAATCGACATAGAATTATGGTGAAATGACTTGAAATTTAATTGAGAATTTGCTTTTTCCACACCATCCCGGAGGTACGCCGTTGGCGCGCTACCGAAGTTTGGTTTTGGTGCTCGGTTCCCCAGTAGGCCTATATCAACCATATAAACTACATATACATATATCGCCATTTACTTCATTAGCGTCATAATTAAAAAAACACGAATTTTTAGTTATAAACGAAGAAATGTGCTAAAGGAATTTAGCCCATTTCACACCACCCGTTAGGTATGCAATTGGCGCTGTAACGAGTTTAATGTTATATAAATACATATGGGGTATTCCATCCCATTTCGACCAATTTTGAACCCGACCCCTTTAGAAATGGTTGAAAGTTTTTCTTCTTTTTCTAGCTTACGAAAGACGTTTTTCAGAAGTTTTTCAAATTTTTTCATCCAACTCAAAAAAAGTTATGAATTTAAAAAAAACACCGTTTTTGTTTTCAAAATGCTATAACCTTTTCAAACATTGACCGTTTGGGCTCTTTTTTTTTTAAATTTTACTTTTAAATGTACTTTGCGGAAAAAATTCAAAAAAATTTTTAAAGTTTTTTTTTGTAATTTTTCAGTTTTTTGAGATTTTTCGAATTTCGCCTTTTTTTCTCATAAAAAACTCCAATCAATTCTGCAATCATCCCCACTAATCCCGGAGTGGGTCGAGAATTTTTTTTTTTATTTAACGTGAAATTTTTCGATTCAGTCAAGTTACATTCAGATATTAATAAACTAAGTTGAAATAAAATAATATATAATAAAATAAAATAAATTAGCATAAAATACATTATAAAAATTTTAATGTTATATCTTTGGAGGAAATTTATTTATTTTTTGTTCAGTATAAGACGTAAGCATAAAATCTGGAAATGCAAAAACATTTTGGGGCGAATTTGCCATTAATTGTTATAATTTATTAAATTTTGATGAGCTCGAGGCAGTTTAAAAAATTGAAACACAGTTTGAATTTTTATATTTTAATTTTATTTGGTCGATATTTCGATCTCATTCTGAGACCATCCTCAGGAACTGTGGACAAAAACAACAATTAGTTAACATGTAAACAATTTTCAAACCCTAAACATAATACCACTTACACAATTGAATATGTTTTACCGACTAACAAGATGTACGAAAAAAGAAAGCGTAGAAGTCAAATAAATATGAAAATATAAACAATTTAAAACACCGTAAGTATAAACAAAAATCTACAAAAACAACAATACATAGAATGACGAACAAAAAGACATAATCATTTGCATTAACATACAAATGTACATATGTACATATATATTGGTCATCCCACTGCATTTGTTGTGTTGAGCTGCAATTCTAACTAGAACAGTGTTGTTGTCTTAAAACTAAGTCGCGGTAAACGCGCGCCAGCTGATCAGTGTCTATTTTATAATTCATTTTCGTGTCATTAGGGGTGTTCGTTATGTGCAGCATTTCTCAACGGCATAAACAAGGAACACCAGTTGATGGTCATCCAGGTATTTTCCAAGCAGATGCCTTGGGCAGGATGTATACGGTACATCCCAAAATGCTGAATGTTTCTATTTGCGAATGTTGTTGGTAAACGTTCGAGTACCAAAATCATTTCAGGAT
This sequence comes from Eurosta solidaginis, assembly GCF_040869045.1. Lineage (NCBI taxonomy): Eukaryota > Metazoa > Arthropoda > Insecta > Diptera > Tephritidae > Eurosta > Eurosta solidaginis. The sequence goes on along the minus strand of NC_090320.1, from coordinate 139,361,803 downwards.
TTAAGAACAGTTCACGGTCATTTTTGTCAGACGTATCGCGAAGCATATCAGCTCTTGCATTTGTTAGAAGATGACACTCATTGGGACGCAACACTTCATGATGCATTGATTTCAGCTCATCCACAGCAAATACGAATACTATTTTCGATTATAATATCAACATGCATGCCATCGAATCCAATTGAATTGTGGAATAAATATAAAGATTACATTACTGAAGATATTTTAATTCGTATGCGTCGTAGAGCAATGAATCCTGATTTGCTGATTACATTGGAAATATACAATTAAGCTTTGATAATAATTGAAGATATTTGTCTTGCGATTGCCAATAAAGAATTGGGATAGTTAGCTTTGATTTCACCAAATCGTCCAATGCATGATTTATTTGATCGAGAGTTGCAGCGTGAACAACAATTCGATTGTGACGATTTACGTATATTTGTTCAATCCAACATCACGAAATTGAACAAAAGGATATATATGACAAAATCATGCAAGTTGTTTCTGATAACACTGGTGGATTATATTTTTTGGATGCACCTGGCGGCATCGGAAAAACATTTGTGATTTCATTGATTTTAGCAACTATTCGATCGCAACAGAAAATTGCTTTGGCACACGCTTCTTTTGGAATTGCTGCAAATTTATTGGATGGAGGACGAACAACAGCTTTAAAATTGCCATTAAATATACAGGTGGTTGAAACTCCAACCTGTAACATATCCAAAAATTCAGCGATGGCAAAAGTTTTGCAACAAGAAGCGGCCATACTATGGGATGAGTGTACAATGGCAAACAAAAAATCATTGGAAGTATTAAATCGAACGATGCAAAATGTACGTGGAAACTGAAGGCTTTTTGGTGGTGCTTTAATTTTATTGTCAGGTGACTTTCGGCAAATATTGCCTGTTATTCCACGATCAACACCGGAAGATGAAATCAATGCATGTTTGAAGTCTTCCCTTTTTTGGCAATACGTGAAAAAATTAATATTACACATGCGTGTTCAGTTGCACAATGATCAGTCTGCAGAGCATTTCTCGAAGCAATTGTTAGAGATGGGAAATGGCAAAATTCCAATCGACAAAATAAATGGTTTGATTACATTGCCAAACAATTTTTGTACAATTATCCAATCAAAAGAAAAATTAATTGAACGAGTGTTTCCAAATATTGTTCAAAATTACATGAATGACGACTGGTTGAGAGAACGCGCAATACTGGCACCAAAAAATGTGCATGTCAATGAAATCAATCATCCCATTCTGAAAAAATTGCCAGGTGTGGTGACAACATTCAAGTCAGTGGATAGCGCAATGAATCAAGATGACGCAATGAATTATACAGTTGAATTTTTGAATTCATTAGAACCGTCTGGTATGCCACCGCATTTACGGAATTTAAATGCACCAAAATTGAGTAATGGAACAAGACTGAATGTAAAAAAGTTGATGACGAATTTAATTGAAGCAACAATACTGACCGGCAAAGCGAAAGGTTAAATTGTGCTTATACCGCGAATCCCGCTGATACCAACAGACATGCCATTTTAATTCAAGCGTTTGCAATTTCCAGTGCGCCTATGTCAGTCAACAAGGCGCAAGGACAAACTCTTCGAGTATCCGGATTGAATTTGGAGGAACCGTGCTTTACGCACGGACAGCTAGCTATACGTTGCCTGTTCCAGAGTAGACTTTCCACATTGTTTGTTTATTCATATCCCAGATGGAAAAACGAAAAATGTAGTGTATTCAAATGTTTTGGATTAAGAATTGAAATAAAGATTAAAAAAAATTATGATATTTTATTCTTTTTCTAATATTTCTATTGGTGTAGCGAAGCACACCGGCGTCCCGCTAGTACCGTCTGAAAATGAATCTTGGATTCCTACAAACATGCGCCCAGAAAAGAAATGTGGGCTCATTAAAGTTATTGCAACGGAAGTGATTACCGATGCCAAGGTTTACAAACGTTTTCTAGCTCTTCCCTAGACCGAAAGTCAAGGAACACCTGAAAAAATAAAGCTGTTATGGCAAGAGCAGTCCTTATTACCTTTAATTTTTTTGAATTATTCACAACTAATTGCTCAAAACCAGGGTAAAAATGCTGAATATGGTGGCAAACGTAATTTAATGCCAGAATATGTAACTACTGCCCTATATGATGTTCTGTATCAAAAGCCCAAAGAATGTGAGGCCGTCACCACCACCACTAATCAGTTAGCAAAACTTCCGCCTTTGCAAGAATGCTTTCGTCCAACATTATGCAATTATCAAGTGCGCACAGTGAACTAGTTATTGCAACGAGAACATGTTTCAAGTTTTCCCAATTACTATATTCCGCTGCAGGTAAAAGAGAAAATTATACTAGCTGCAGAGCTTAACCGCACTGGAACAATATACTATAAAAGCGTGGAATTACTGGCATATGCTGATGACATTGATATCATCGGCCTAAACACCCGCGCTGTTAGAACTGCTTACTCCAAACTGGAAAAAGAAGCGGTAAGGATGGGTTTGATGGTGAATGAGGACAAAACGAAGTACCTGCTGTCATCGAGTAAAGAGTCAGCGCATACGCGCCTTGGCAACCACGCTACTGTTGGCAGCCATAATTTCGAAATAGTAAAAGACTTCGTTTATTTGGAAACCAGCATCAACACTAGCAACAACATCAGCACTGAAATCCAGCGAAGAACCAATCTTGCCAATATATGCTACTTTGGACTAGGTAGGCAATTGAAAAGTAAAGTCCTCTCTCGGCGAACGAAAATCATACTCTAAAAGTCACTTATCGTACCCGTCCTGCTATATGGGCAGAAGCATGGACCATGACAACAGCAGATGAAGCGGCTTTGGGAGTGTTCGAGAGAAAAGTTCTTCGAAAGATTTATGGACCTCTACGCGTTGGCGATGGCGAGTACCGAAGAAGATTTAATGATGAGATGTACGAGCTATATGCAGACATCAACATAGTCCAGCGAATTAAAACGCGGCGGCTGCGCTGGCTAGGCCATGTTGTGCGAATGAAAGATGATGCTCCGGCCAAGAAAGTGTTTCTATCGGAACACGCTTATGGAAGCAGAGGTAGAACGCGGCCCCCACTCCGTTGGGAGGACCAGGTGGAAAATGATTTAAACTCCCTTGGTGTGACCAATTGGCGCCGGTTGGCGGAGCGAAGCAGCGACTGGCGCGCCTTGTTGGACGGCCATAACCGTTTAGACGGCTAAGCGCCAATTAAGTAAGTAAATTTAAATCCAGTCGAATAAAAACCGCCGTTTTCGGCCATGCAAATATTGAAATTAGAAAAATTCGGAATAGAACCAAAAATATGAGTTATTGTCCTTTCATACGAGCTTGTATAGTGGCGTAAGTCCACTTAAAGGATGCTCCTTATGATAGTCTTAATACATTCATTTCATTTCATTTATTTGGGAATTATTAGTATAATAAGACCATCTTCCGGTCTTTTATAGTACAAAACATTATTACATGAACATTTTTATAAACATTTAAGTAAACGGAACAATAGAATTTAAATCTTAATATTAACAGCCTTCAAAGAAGAAGAAGCACATAACATGAATATATCAGCAAATATCAATAAATAAACCACATGATGAAAATAAAGAATAAGATATATAAATGCTACAATATTACAATACTACAATATTACAATAGGTGACCAATTCAGGTCGATTATGGTGAAAAAAAAATTATATATAATTTGTGTATAGTTTCTTTCGTTTATACAGTTTCTTACAGTAGCTGGAATAGAGTTCCAAGTGCGTATGGTGTTAACAAAAAACAGTCGAGTTGATGGAACAAAAAGATTATTTAAACGGTTAGATCTAGGAAACATAAGTTTTTCGTATAAGTAGGATGGTGTTTTTGTGGCAATTAGTTTTACAAGAAAAATACAACTCCTAGCCTTCAAGTAATTATGGATATCACAGCCCAGAAGCAACGACTTCCAAGCAGAAACATGACCAAACTTACTTAGACCATATACATAGCGCGTTATATTATTTTACGTATAACGGCTGGGGTAAACATTGACGATTGCCTTAAATTGCGTAGAGTACCCTTTACCCTCCCTACCATAAAATTAATATGATCTGTGCATGTAAGGCTAGAATTTACCACAAAGCCAAGATTTTTTACTTTGTTAACTAATTTTATCAAATTCTTATCGATATATATGGCTGGGAGGTTACCAATTTCGATCTTCTTTCTAGAAATTGGCAAAACATAAGATTTACTATTGTTGAGGCAAAGACCATTTTTACTAGCCCAGCGAGAAATACTCAGTAATACTATGTTCAAACAGAAAAATAAATTGAGGAAATTTCGATTTGAATTGAGTGCTGTTCATACAACTCGATTTAGCTTACGCAATAGTAATTTGATAGCTGGTTGGCTCATCTCTACAGCAAGAACATACCTTTGTTCAGATTGTCAAAATGTGCGTGTTGGTATTAGGCGAATGAAATGGAATGAAAACATAAAACTTTGAAATTTTTGTGTGTTGTAAGAAAATGTGTTCAATGTTTTGGTTTCATTTTGAGTTTTCCATCTTCTTTTGACAATCTCTACTCCAGTGAAATGAAAGACATAAAATCAGCTGATGACATGAGCCAACCATATAGTTCAGCCGTGCGTAGCTGACGTTTAAATATACTCAATAAACACACTTTACAATGTTGCATTTGCAGTTTGAAACAATTTATTACGCAATTTTTTTTAAATTGGCAATTTATTATTACAATTTATTATATGACAAATTGCGTAATAAATTGCCCAAATAGTATAAATTGCCAATTTGGTGTGTGTTTGAACCTAGTATAAGTCAGCATTTAATTTAGAGCATAAGTCATTGGTCCTGCTAAAATTATCAGCCAAGTACATTTGCACATCGTCAGCATAGGCATGCAAGCTAACGTGGTTGCACTGTAGAAAAGTTTCGTTAATAAACAAGCTGAATAATAGAGGTCCAAGGATGGAGCTCTGTGGGACTCCCCTGGTCAATAGTTTAGGCTGAAATAAATCGTAGCCCGTTTTCACTCGCTGATATCTGCCGGTCAGATAGCTACTCATAACTTTTACTGCATTTTCACCAAATCCAAAATATTTTCTTAGTTTGCTGCATAGTAAAATGTGATTAACGGAGTTGAAAGCTTTCGAGAAGTTTAAGAGGCAAAGCAATGTTAGCTCATTTTTATCAAAGGACAACCGTATATCATTTAAAACTTTTAACAACGCAGTTTAGCAACTGTGGTGTGCTCTAAATCCGAGGGGGAAAGTAGTTTCTTGTTTTGGACATGCAGGATAATTTGTTCCGAGAGTAGACTTTCAAAAATCTTTGACGGCGCAGGTAAAATACTTATAGGACGAAAATCATTTGGTAAACTCGCATCTTTATTTGTAATACAGTGGTTAACATGTACGTAAGGCAGCTTACTATATATGGCAATATAATTTTAGCAAATTTCATTAAAATACCGTCTCCTCCCACTGCATTGGATCTTATTTTAACAAGTAAAGAAGGCTAAGTTCGGGTGTAACCGTACATTACATACTCAGCTGAGAACTATAGAGACAAAATAAGGGAAAATCACCATGTAGGAAAACGAACCTAGGGTAACCCTGGAATGTGTTTGTATGACATGTGTAACAAATGGAAGGTATTAAAGGGTATTTTAAGAGGGAGTGGGCAATAGTTCTATAGGTGGACACCATTTAGTGATATTGCCATAAAGGTGGGCCAGGGCTGACTCTAGAATTTGTTTGTACGATATGGTGTTAGTTCTATGGGTGGACAGCGGTGGCTCTAGAATTTGTTTGTACGACATGGGTATCAAATGAAAGGTGTTGATGAGTTTTTAAAAGGGCGTGGGCCTTCGTTCTATAGGTGGACGCCTTTTCGAGATATCGCCATAAAGGTGGAACAGGGCTGGCTCTAGAATTTGTTTGTACGATATGGGTATCAAATGAAAGGCGTTAATGAGTATTTTAAAAGGGCGTGGGACTTAGTTCTATAGGTGGACGCCTTTTCGCCATAAAGGTGGAACAGGGGTGACTCTAAAATGCCTTTGTACAATATGGGTATCAAACGAAAGGTGTTAATGAGTATTTGAAAAGGGAGTAGGCCTTAGTTCTAGGGGTGGACGCCTTTTCGAGATATCGCCATACAGGTGGACCAGGGGTGACTCTAGAATTTGTTTGTACGATATGGTGTTAGTTCTATGGGTGGACAGCGGTGGATCTAGAATTTGTTTGTACGATATGGGTATCAAATGAAAGGTGTTGATGAGTATTTTAAAAGGGGTTTGCCTTAGTTCTATAGGTGGACGCCTTTTCGAGATATCACCATAAAGGTGGAACAGGGGTGACTCTAGAATGCCTTTGTACAATATGGTTACCAAATGAAAGGTGTTAATGAATATTTTAAAAGGGAGTGGGCCTTAGTTCTATAGGTGGACGCCTTTTCGAGATATCGCCATAAAAGTGGACCAGGGGTGACTCAAGAATTTGTTTGTACGATGTGGGTATCAAATGAAAGGTGTTAATGAGTATTTTTAAAAGGAGTGGGTTTGGTTATATAGGTGAACGCCTTTTCGGGATATCGTTATAAAGGTGGACCAGGGTTGACTCTAGAATACGTTTGTACTATATGGGTATCAAACGAAAGGTGATAATGAGTATTTTAAAAGGGAGTGGGCCTTAGTTCTATAGGTGGACGCGTTTTCGAGATATCTCCATAAAGGTGGACCAGGGGTGACTCTATAATGTGTTTGTATGATATGGGTATCAAACTAAAGATATTAATGAGGGTTTTAAAAGGGAGTGGTGTTAGTTGTATATGTGAAGGCGTTTTCGAGATATCGACCAAAATGTGGACCAGGGTGACCCAGAACATCATCTATCGGGTACCGCTAATTTATTTATATATGCAATACCACGAACAGTATTCCTGCCAAGATTCGAAGGGCTTTTGGTTTCGCCCTGCAGAACTCTTTCATTTTCTTCTGCTTAATATGGTCAACAAACCAATCCAATTACCATGTTTCATCCCTTTTTTCGTATTTGATATAGAATTATGGCATTTTTTTATTTTTCGTAATTTCGATATCGAACAAGTAAGGAAGGTTAAGTTCGGGTGTAACCGAACATTACATACTTAGTTAAGAGCTATGGTGACAACATAAGGGAAAATAACCATGTAACCGAGTGTAACCCTGGAATGTGTTTGTATGACATGTGTAACAAATGGAAGGTATTAAAGGGTATTTAAAGAGGGAGTGGGCCATAGTTCTATAGGTGGACTCCATTTAGTGATATCGCCATAAAGGTGGACCAGGGGTGACTCTAGAATTTGTTTGTACGATATGGGTATCAAATGAAAGGTGTTGATGAGTATTTTAAAAGGGGTGTGCCTTAGTTCTATAGGTGGACGCCTTTTCGAGATATCGCCATAAAGGTGGAACAGGGGTGACTCTAGAATGCCTTTGTACAATATGGGTATCACACGAAAGGTGTTAATGAGTATTTGAAAAGGGAGTGGGCCTTAGTTCTATGGGTGGACCAGGGGTGACTCTAGAATTTGTTTGTACGATGTGGGTATCAAATGAAAGGTGTTAATGAGTATTTTAAAAGGGAGTGATCCTTAGTTCTATAGGTAGATGCCGTTTCGAGATATCGCCATAAAGGTGGATCAGGGGTGACCCTAGAATTTGTTTGTACGATATGGTTATCAAATGAAAGGGGTTAATGAACATTTTAAAATGGGGTGGGCCTTAGTTCTATAGGTGAACCAGGGGTGACCCTAGAATTTGTTTGTACGATATGGGTATCAAACGAAAGGTGTTAGTGAGTATTTTAAAAGGGAGTGGTGGTAGTTGTATATGTGAAGGCGTTTCAGAGATATTGACAAAAATATGGACCAAGGTGACCCAGAACGTCATCTGTCGGGTACCGCTAATTTATTTATATATGTAATACCACGAACAGTATTCCTGCCAAGATTCCAAGGATTTTTTATTTCGCCCTCCAGACATTTTTCATTTCATTCTACTTAATATGGTAGGTGTTACACCCATTTTACAAAGTTTTTTTCTAGAGTTATATTTTGCGTCAACAAACCAATCCAATTACCATGTTTCATCCCTTTTTTCGTATTTTATATAGAATTATGGCATTTTTTTCGTTTTTGGTAATTTTCGATATCGAAAAAGTGGGCGTGGTCTTAGTCGGATTTCGGCCATTTTTTATACCAATACAAAATGAGTTCAGATAAGTACGTGAACTGGATTTAGTAAAGATATATCGATTTTTGCTCAAGTTATCGTGTTAACGGCCGAGCGGAAGGACAGACGGTCAATTGTGTATAAAAACTGGGCGTGGCTTCAACCGATTTCGCCCTTTTTCACAGAAATAAGTTACCGTCCCAGAATCTAAGCCACTACCAAATTTCACAAGGATAGGTAAATTTTTTTCGACTTATGGCATTAAAAGTATCCTAGGCAAATTAAATTAAAAAGGGCGGATCCACGCCCATTTTGAAATTTTCTTTTATTTTTGCATTTTGTTGCACGAAATCATTACTGAAGTTGAATGTTGACATAATTTACTTATATACTGTAAAGATATTAAATTTTTTGTTAAAATTTGACTTAAAAAAAATTTTTCTTTTAAAGTGGGCGTGATCGTTTTCCGATTTTGCTAATTTTTATTAAGCATACATATAGTAATAGGAGTAACGTTTCTGCCAAATTTCATCATGATATCTTCAACGACTGCCAAATTACAGCTTGCAAAAATTTTAAATTTCCTTCTTTTAAAAGTGGGCGCTGCCACGCCCATTGTACAAAATTTTACTCATTTTCTATTCTGCGTCATTGGTTCAACTCACCTACCAAGTTTCATAGCTTTATCCGTCTTTGGTAATGAATTATCGCACTTTTTCGGTTTTTCGAAATTTTCGATATCGAAAAAGTGGGCGTGGTTATAGTCCGATATTGTTCATTTTAAATAGCGATCTGAGATGAGTTCTCGGGAACCTACATATCAAATTTCATCAAGATACCTCAAAATTTACTCAAGTTATCGTGTTAACGGACGGACGGACGGACACGGCTCAATTAAATTTTTTTTCGATGCTGATGAGTTTTAAACGGTTTTATTTAGCTTGAGTTGACACGCCGCATGGCCGCATGCACGGCTGCACGGCCGTTGTGAACGAATCTTGTAATTGAAATTTAAGTAACTTCCCGATAAGCTACAAGCATGAAACTTGGAATATAGTTCAGAACCCGATGACAATGCAATAATAAGAAAAAAATCGCCGCTAGGTTGCGCATGGATCTAGATATTCGCAAAAATCGTATTTGTGGACCGATTTGGCTCATATTTGGAACACTTTATACAAACAAGAATAGAAATCGACCTGTGAAAAAAATCGCCGCTAGGTGGCGCATGGATCGAGATATTCACAAAAATCGTATTTGTTGCCCGATTTGGCTCATATTTGGAACACATAATACATACAAGAATAGAAAGCGACCTATGAAAAAAAAATCACCGCTAGGTGGCGCATGGATCGAGATATTCGCAAAAATCGTATTTGTGGACCGATTTGGTTCATATTTGGAACACTTAATACATACAAGAATAGAAATCTACCTGTGAAAGAAAATCGGCGCTAGGTGGCGCATGGATCGAGATATTCACAAAAATCGTATTTGTGGCCCGATTTGGCTCATATTTGGAACACTTAATACATACAAGAATTGAAAGCGACCTATCAAAAAAAATCGCCGCTAGGTGGCGGAAGGATCGAGATATTTACAAAAATCATATTTGTGGTCCGATTTTGCTCATATTTGGAACACATAATACATAGATACATGAATAGAAAGCGACCTATGATGCCCGATTTGGCTCATATTTGGAACAAATATTGCATACAGTCCGGTAGAAGTGACATCAAAATATTTTGGAGTTGGAGGAGGGACAAGCATACGGGGCGCAGAGTCGAGTAAAGTCTTTGGAAGGATTATGTATTGAAGACTTAGGTTGTAACAAATTGTCAGGAAAGAGTCCTTGTAATAATGAGTCACTAATTGAACTAAATAGAATGAGAAATAATAGGCAATTGAATAAAGATTAAAAACTTCAAAATAAAATAATTAAAAAAATTTTTTAAAGTTAAACGGTTTTATTGAAAACAATACTTACATGAATTAATAAGAATACGAAAAGCTAGAAAATAATTAGGTAGAACCTAGGTACTAGTCATCACACTCCTTATCAATCTATGGCGTTGATCAGACAATTAAATAAAAGCGTTGGGCGCTTCGACGTTCGGGAACATGGTTATTATACGCTTTGGGATTTCCGTGTTCAAAAAACTAAGCTTATCATTAGCAGTAGCATAATACCAACATTGGCTCCAGTCTACTCTTGATAGATCAGAAAACAATTCATTATGATTAATGGAGCGAAAATCTCTAAATGTATATGTCATACTTGGACTACGGCAACCAAAAGGCAAGTCAAGGGTGCAAAACAAAAAGTCATGGTCTGAAAGAAAAGAAATTTGGTAAAATTTAAGAACAGCCCTAGGGTCCGACGTAAGAAAGTGGTCAAGTAAACTCGGATAACTGTTTGTACAATATCTCGTGGGCACAAGCATGTTCACAACATGTAGACCAGCACCAGCAATCTCATCCAACAAGCTAACAGTACGAATATCCCGAACAAGGAGGTTTATATTAAAATCACCACAAACAACGAGGTTGTCATAGTTAACCAAGAACGAGGACATAGTTACAAAAAACGAATCAAGACTGAAATGTTTATTTTGATTGTACACACAAGAGATAAGAGCTCTATTCGAATTTTCATACAGTTCCGAAAACAAATATTCAGTGTTATTCCCCAAGCTTTCTGACTATATGATAGGTCTCATGTGAATATTGTTTTTATAGTAGATTGCCTCCCCCTTTTTTTGATATTCTGTCGTTTCTCATCAACTTATAGTTATTAATACCGAAATGGTCATCTTCCAAATGCATTAAAAACCATGTCTCTGTTACGCATATCACATCAACTCCCGATTACTCAAATACGTATCACGAAAGTAAACGAATTTTGAAAAGTGGACCTACACCAGTAAAAAAAACCATATCATATCAAGTAATGGCATATAAACATATTTCTTTGTCGTAAATGAAATATGTGATTTTTATGTTTTATAAATCATTTATGTATATAAATAAACACTTCCATGTATGAAGGTGTGTGGTTATATAATTTAAATGCATACACATTTCGTATTAACCTTAAAACAGGAGTTTGGCTAACTTTATATACACATTAGGAACTTGAAAGTTTCTAAAAATCCATTCAAAAGGTTATGTTCTGAAAAAAGTAAAACTATTACATGAATTCAATATTTTGTGATTATAAAACTTTTTGAGATATTTTATATATGCATGTATTTAGTACATGTATGTAAGACTGTGTGCTTTCATTTTAACCCTTCGATATATTGTGGCGTCTGGCCAGACGAGAAAGCTTTATTTTCATGAATAACTTTACTGCTACCCACACGATCATGGAAAGCTTTAGTGACTTTTTAAGGTTAGTGGCTGTCTTTATAATAATTCCGAAATAGATATTTTTTTATTTTCATTTTATCTGTTTTCTTGTACCAAAATTGATTATGTCACATTTTAGCGTTGTCGTCTGGCTAGACTGGAGGGTGGAGCCGTGTCTGAAGGGTGGAGCCGTGTGTAGAAGTCCACGAAAGTGGGGAAAGCTTCTGACCGCCATTCACCTGGGAATGGTCAGAGCGATTCTTTTGCATGCGGTTCAAGCTGCTCAATACTGCCGGTCGCTTGCGGCCAAGTATCCTCTGGGTAGCCGCTAAATATCCGTTTAGCGGTGAGCTAATGTGAGAAGGCGATAACCTGGCTAGGCTACTCTGAAATAATCGGTTTAAGAGCTAGCTGGGGAGATCTCATCGGCAGCGTCTTTACACCTCTAGGTGCGGCTGCAATCGGGCCTCTGTCATGGAGCAAACGGCTCGCTATATAAACCTGCAAGTAATATTTTCACCCCCGCGGGATGGGCGCTGGGCTTGGGACCTGCCACGTAAAACCATACTCCACTGAAATATACCAACAAGCCTCGGATAAATAGACTCTCTATTGATGAAAACCATGGCAAAATTTGAAGGACAATTAATTGAGGACATGCACCTGGAACGTCCGCTCCCTGAATGGGATTGGTGCAGATGCCCGGCTGGTTGATGTCCTCGTCCAAGCAAAATCTGAAATCACCGCCATCCACGAAATCCGTTGGAGGAAGCAAGGAAGAAAGAAGATCAAAAATTGTGACATCTATTGGAGTGACCATACGAATAAGCGCAGTTTCGGCGTCGGATTCGTGGTGGGAGAGAGACTTTGTCGCCAAGTTCTGGCGTTCACGCCTGAGAGCGTCTCGTCGCTATCTGAATAAAAGCAAAATGTTTTAATATATCATTCATCTGCGCCCATGCGCCAACAGAGGAGAGAGATGATGAGGTGAAATACACTTTTTAGGAACAATTAGAACGCACATACGAGCGCTGCCCCCGTCCTGATATAAAAGTCGTGCTTGGCGACTTTAACGCCAGGGTGGGCAAAGAAGGTGTTTTTGGCCCTACAGTCAGAAAGTGCAGCCTACACAATGAAACTTCTCCTAACGGGCTGAGGCTGATTGACTTTGCCGGTGCTCGAAACATGGTCAAATCCAGCACGAGGTTCAGGCATAAAAAGATACATGGCTGTGTCCTGATCGAAATACTCGCAATCAGATCGATCACGTTGTGATAGACGGACGGCATGCCTCCAGTGTTTTAGATGTGCGCACGATCGAGGACCTAACATCGACTTGTACCATTATCTCGTTGTAGGCAAAATACGCACCCGCCTCAGCGCGGCTTAAACCAAGGAAAAAAAACACAAGGAAAGCTAGACGTCGAAGAGCTTCAATCATAACAACCCAGCCTGAAGGAATACAGGAGCAGTGGGAGCATATCTCCAATGCACTTCGTACTGCCGCCGAGGAAAGAATTGGTTACCGGCGGCCACGAAAAAACAACTGGTACGATGAAGAATGCCGCAGGGCTGCGCTAAAAGCGAGCGCAACAAGAAGAGAGTGTGAACGCTATCATGGGGTGCTGGTATGGTGGAAAGCACTGGACACGGCGAGCACCTCCAAAATGCTAGTGTCAGTACAACGGACGGCGCTTATCGGTATCAGTGGCGCTATGAGAACAACACCTACCTTGGCACTGAATGTCATGCTGAATATACATCCAGTAGATATTGCGGGAAAGGCAGCCGCGGCCCGGTCGTTGGTCAGGCTTCGTGATATGGGTTATATGCTTTCTGATTTCGGACACTCTAGCCTTCTTACTAGTTTCGACTTTATCCCGGACAGGACGGACTATTGCATGCCGGTGGCCGCTCCCTATACAACCTTCACCCCAGTCATTCCCCCGAGGGAGGAGTGGAGAAGAGGAATTATCTGGGGCATGGGACCGGTTAACTTGTTCACGGATGGGTCGAAGTTGGACGGAAAGGTTGGCGGGGGGGTCTTTTGTCAAGAGCTAAATGTAAGCCGCAAGTTTAAGTTGGCTGATCACTGCAGTGTATTCCAAGCGGAAGTTGCTGCGATTAAGGATGCGGTGGATGAAATGCTATCCAGCGCTACTACGGTTAGGGAATTTAACATCTACTCTGATAGCCAAGCGGCTATAAAGGCCTTGAGCTCAACTACAGTGCGATCGAGGGTGGTCTGGGAGTGCCTGACCTCACTTGCGATTGCATCGAATTATTTTATAATTAAGTTTATCTGGGTCCCGGGCCATAGTGATATTCCGGGTAACTGTCAAGCGGATCTCTTAGCCCGAATCGGTACAACTGAACCGGATGAAGATGGCTGTAGGGATTTCGGGATTCCGCTAGCCACCTGTGGATTGCTCTTCCATAGCTGGGCCTCGAGTCAGCTCAGCACCAGGAATAACGCCCTAAAATTTTACCAAAAAATACGGCGACAGACCTATGGTTTCAAGACCGGGGCAAACTCCTGTAGAAACGAAAACGGCGACCTTGTAACTGATGTCCAGAGAGTGCTTGGATTATGAAGGGAACACTTCTCTGCTCTCCTAAATGGAGGCAGCGATTCACCGCGCAGATATGACGAACCCGATCCCGTAATCGATGATGATGGGATATATATCCCCCCGCCCGATTATGACGAAGTTAGAATAGCAATAACCATATTGAAAAACAACAAGGCCGTAGGCGCTGATGGATTGCCTGCGGAGCTATTCAAGTACGGCGGCGAGGAGTTGATAAGGCGAATGCAGGAGCTTCTTCGCAAAATATGGGCGGACGAGTGCATGCCCTACGATTGGAAACTAAGTGTTCTTTGCCCAGTCCACAAGAAGGGGATACTTCAAAATACACCAACTATCGTGGAATCAGCTTCTAAATATCGCATATAAGGTCCTTTCAAGTGTATTGTGCGAAAGATTGGAGCCCACCGTGAACCGGCTGATTGGATCTTATCAATGCGGCTTCAGACCTGGTAAATCTACCATCGACCAGATTTTCACAATGCGCCAAAACTTGTAAAAAACCCGTGAAAAGAGAATCGACACACATCACTTCTTCGTCGATTTTAAAGCCCCCTTCGACAGCACGAAAAGGAGCTGCCTATATGCTGCTCTGTCTGAATTTGGTTTCCCCGCAAAACGTAAACGGCTGTGCAAAATGACGTTGATCACCACCATCAGCTCAGTCAGAATTGGGAAGGACCTCTCCGAGCCGTTCGAAACTAAACGAGGTTTCAGACAGGGTGACCCCCTATCGTGCGATTTCTTTAATTTGATGCTGGAGAAAATTATACTAGCTGCAGAACTTAACCGCACTGGAACAATGTTCTATAATAGGATGCAATTACTGGCATTTGCTGATGACATTGATATCATCGGCCTAAATATCCGTGCTGTTAGTACTGCTTACTCCAAACTGGAAAAAGAAGCGGTAAAGATGGGTTTGATGGTGAATGAGAACAAAACGAAGTACCTGCTGTCATCGAGCAAAGAGTCAGCGCATACGCGCCTTAGCAACCACGCTACTGTTGGCAGCCATAATTTCGAAATAGTAAAAGACTTCGTTTATTTGGGAACCAGCATCAACACTAGCAACAACATCAGCTCTGAAATCTAGCAAAGAATCACTATTGCAAATAAAATCTACTTTGAACTAGGTAGGCAATGGAAAAGTAAAGTCCTCTGTCGGCGAACGAAAATCATACTCTACAAGTCACCATGACAACAGCAGATGAAGCGGCTTTGGGAGTGTTCGAAACAAAAGTTCTTCGAAAGATTTATGGACCTCTACGCGTTGGCGATGGCGAGTACCGAAGAAGATTTAATGATGAGCTGTACGAGCTATACGCAGGCATCCACATAGTCCAGCGAATTAAAACGCAGCGGCTGCGCTGGCTAGGCCATGTTATGCGAATGAAAGATGATGCTCCGGCCAAGAAGGTGTTTCTATCGGAACCAGAGGAAGCAGAGGTAGAGGGCGGCCCCCACTCCGTTAGAAGGACGAGGTGGAAAACGATTTAAACTCCCTTGGTGTGACCAATTGGCGCCGGTTGGCGAAGCGAAGGAGCGACTGGCGCGCCTTGTTGGACGGCCATAACCGTTTAGACGGTTAAGCGTCAATTAAGTAAGTAAGTAAGTCTGGCTAGAAGAACATAGCCTATACGACCTCATAGTTCGTATTCATTCCAAAATTAATCAATTAAGATTCAAACTTATTTCTGGGTAGTCACAGTGTGCGACGAGTTTCTTCAAAATTTTTGGTAAAAATTCAAATATTTGTGGATTTAGTTTTTTCTTTTATTTTGAACCAAATTAGATTATGTCACTTTTTAGCGTTGTCGTCTGGCTAGACGAACATATTTTTAAGCCTATAAAACCTCATAGATCGAATTCATTTCAAAATTTATCAATAAAAATTCAAAATTATCACAG
The DNA here is from genome assembly GCF_040869045.1 of Eurosta solidaginis. NCBI lineage: Eukaryota > Metazoa > Arthropoda > Insecta > Diptera > Tephritidae > Eurosta > Eurosta solidaginis. The sequence goes on along the minus strand of NC_090320.1, from coordinate 139,345,702 downwards.
TGTGCGACGAGTTTTCTTCAAAATTTAAATAAAAATTCAAATATTTGTGGATAAAGTTCAAAGTGTAAAATTTCGTCTGGCCAGACGAAAACACTAACATGTGTTGAATTTATTCACCGCTAATCGGAGGGTTAAGTTAATTTAAATTACAATATACTGGAATGGTTTTCGGAATTCAATTACCGACTTTCGTCGTTTCGTACAATTTGATATCGAAAACTTCCCGAGACCGTTTTGGTGTCCGTATTTCGTTATACCGCATTTCGTTATTTCGCATTAATATTTGGAAAATCTTCTCGAAAATAATTTTTTGGACGTATGAAAATAATTTTTATTTTCAACAGCATTTGTTGACTACTATCAAAAAAAAAATAATCATATTACAACCAGGCAATTCGAGAGTATGATCGCTTTTACTATTCTTACATACAGGATTTTTTAATCGATATTGAATTGCGGAAAGCTAAACCCGTAATTAATCTAAATAAGTATACACCAAAAATATTAATTGAAAAGATATAAATATTTAATAAAACATATAAATGTAAAAAACAAGTAAAGAAGAAAATAATCTCACTAAACAAATTTAAGTAAATCGGGCAAAGTATTTTTATTTTTTATTTTATTTGATCTCGGGAACAACTAAATTGGACATTGTTGTGTTGCCTTTCAAAACGAATTAATGAGTCAATCGTTATATTATCAATAGCATTGATATTCTTAATTATTATTCAATCAAAAATAAGTTATAATGTAATGTGAAAAACAAAGACACCAAAGATGTCAAATTTGATGTTCCCATAGTTTCTGTGAAAATATGGTATTGCTTTTATTTTAAAAAATAGTTACGCAAAATATTTAAAACGGAATATATTTTAATTTATATATATTTATAAATAAATACTGCAGTGCAAAAAAATTTCATTGTTATATTTAAAAGGGTATAATCCGTAAGTATTCCCTGTTCCCGTATAGGCGAATAAAGAGGATCTGTCCTACAGTACCCGCAGGGGTACAAAGAGGACGCGTCGAACAGTACCCGTAAGGGTATAACGGAGGGTAGAAAAAGGATCTGCCTGACAATACCCGTAGGGGTATAAAGAGGGCATGTCGAACAGTACCCAAAGGGGTACAAAGAGGAAGTGTCGAACAGTACAAAAAGGATCTGTCCGACAGTACCCGTAGGGATATAAAGAAGACTAGTCCGACACTACCCGTTCAGGCATAAACAGGTACAATTGGTCTCTCCATAGGACATGATCAGACAAAAGGGATCGCTCCAACCAATATAAAGAGATCGGAACTGGCTGTAGTCGCATATTCCTTTGCGACTCGTCCCGGATTCATCCTAGACTAATCGCATTTTTGCAGGGAACTAAGTCACGAGTGCACCTGAAAAATTGGTCGATCAAAGAGTACTTAACCAAAACTGCCGATTAGCACAACAACACTGCTTAACAAGTGCGCGAGCAACCTGAAGAGTTAGTACGTAAAAAGTGGGTAGTTAAGGTGTGACATTTTGCATAGTTTTTAAGTTCTGTGAAATGTGTAACAAGTGATAGTAATTAAACAAAAGTGAAAACAACATATCTAAGCCAGCAACCAAAGGATCAAACTTTTCTAAACAAAAACTGTGGTTAAAACAAAGAGATAAAATGGTTCTAAGCAATAAAAAGCGATCGAAAATTGCCGCTGATACAAAGAGATCAAAAATTTACTACAGTAAAAAATGTACATTACCCTATTTCACTGATCTAGTTTTGATCTGAAAACAAAATGTTAGCTATGACAACTAAAATCAAGAAAGTTTGGCATAGTGATTCTACCGTTTCAAATCACAGTGATTTGAAGATCGCAGGAGCATTTTTCATAGTTACTATTGTAAATAAAATAACCGATCTTCTTAACACTACTGTCTTACTTTTTTTTTTATAACAAACTTACCCTATAGTTAAATGTTATATTAGCTGATTTGGAAATTTCACTCTGCACTATTATACCTCGTATTAGCATTTGCAGCTTACGTGTTTCGAATGAAAAGTCCACATCGCTCTGCGAAATACCATTTTTCTCATTGATTCGAACAGTTCCTACAACTCCAGTTACCTTAATACCGTTTACGGCCAGAAACATTTTTGGTTTGTATATCCAAATATTCCGGATTTGATGGCGGTCAAGTTCAATGTTTAAGTCCAAGCTACGGTTTCCGTTTGTGTCCAGCAAAATATTTAATATTCGGTGATTATTATTGCCAATATATTGGCCTATAACTGAAGCTTTGTTGTTACCATGTATAAATAAAATAGATGCGTTTAAACTGTCTGGTATAGTACTGATATTTGCAACAATCAAACGTTTAAATGATGAACCGGGGGTGAACAGAAGGACCGTCAGAGTGGTGTTTTTGTGTTCTTGAATCGATGTGTACTCAAAAGTCCAATTTTTAGCAGTTTGGTCGGATTTTGCCAATATTATGCTGAAGCTCAATGGACCACTTAATAGTAGAGCAGGATAAATAACTTCTTTTGAATGATTCACATTTGGTACACTATAGTCCACACAAACTTTAAGGCCAATGGCTGTATCCAGCAACGGCCATGTACATGTGGAATTAGCTCTTCGACTTCCAACTCCATTATGGGGTTTATCTTCATTTCCCGACATTTTCAGAATTTCTGAACGTAAGCTTAGAATTTCACTTTTGTTTTGAGGTAAGCTGAATGAAAATGATATTAATTGCTTACCACGAACTTTTAAAATGCTTTCAACCTCAGAGTTGGAATATAAACTACTTTTTACTTTGATACCTGATTGTATATAGAACAAATCGGACCTCATTCTACCAACCACGTCAATTAAAATAGTGGGCTTTATCATGCCTTTAATATCAAAATTCCAGCCAGGGTAAAAGTTTGCGAACTGTTCGAACTTACCGGATAGACGTAAGTCTAGAACGGATGCGCCAAATATATCAATAGATAACGGCAACCCGACCGATAATGGAACAACGTACGATGCCTCACAGAATACGTTTGACTTCGTGTATACAACTTCCTTTCCAGATAGAATTTTGAAGAAATTTTGCAGTGCATCTATCTTTTTTATAAACTCCAAAATTTCGGGAATTCCATTTAAATTGAAAAAATGCAAATCATTGCCAAAGATTCGTAATGCAAGTTGAAGCTTTGGACTATTGTAGTCGTAGTTCATTTTATAGCCGAAATTTTCGATGATGTTTTGCGAAATTTTTCTATGCTCAGATAAATCTTTCATTTTTGATAAACATTTCTGATTGCATTTGCTATACCCAAACTGAACATTACTCTGCGTATGATTTTGGGAAAGCTTTCGTTTGATCATGTGCAGATAAGAGGAGTCGTCAGTGAAGTTCTTAGTCAAATCTGTAGGCATTACTTTAATATAATATTCTTTGAATGTGACACAATAAAAACTCACCATTATAGCTTGCATCTTTTCCACTTAACCAGTTGCTGAAGAAAGCAAGTACTTTGTTTAGTCCTTTCTTTTTAAAGTAGTTATCTCCATTCTGAAACTGATCGGTATTAAAGAAAGAAGTAAATAGGTGCTCAAATCCAACGGCTCTTGTTGACAATTCAAGAAAATTAATAGAATGCCCGAAAATATTAGTAGTGAGGTTTAGCTTCACCATCCTTGGAATATATGATTCAGTACCAAAAATTAGGTTCGTATCTGTAGTTATACCTTTAAATAGAAATACTGTAAACTAAATATTTTCCAAGACAAACTCGAAAGAAAAAATTTAAGGTAACATTTTCCCGTTTACCTAGTGTTCAAATTCATAACTTTTAAAAATCGTAACGTAAGTTGAAAGGTCCATTCCTAAATAAACTATTTGGAAAGTGGGTCCCCGAGAACTTATCAAAAAATAAGTAAAGGTGTATTATTAATTAGTTCTTATTGTATAAAAAAACTTGTATCTTATATTAGGAGATTCAAAAAAGACCACAAGCTCCCAATTCCTCGTGCTTGTTCATGACCTGGAAGCAAATGCGGATCTGGTCAGAGCACCGGTATATGGCGCAAATAATAGAGCAATAGCTGGATACATTTTTATTATATTTATATCACTATATTTATTTCACTAAAAACTTTATTTTTATTTCACTTATTTTGTAAACTTTATGGACGTGCGCAAAAACAAAGCATATGTGCCCAGAATTGCAAGTTTGACACTTGATATCGTGTATTTGACGAACGTCGTAAAGCTACACGATAAACGGCAACATAAGATTCAGAATACCATCAGCACACGATATCGTCCAAGCAGGTATCATTCGCCAAACAGAATTAGGCTGTTAGTCATAAAATAGGCGGTGCACCACTCATTTTCAAAAATTTTTAGTGCTTTCCAATTTAATGTTATAATTCAATTTAGAAAGTAAAATTCTATTAATACAAAGCTCTTTTTCGCTAAGACATAGCTTATTATTTTCGTCTACGAGCCTTTTAAAAATCTTTTGTATAAAAGTGGGCGTGGTCTTTAACCGATCTCGTCCATATTTTCTAGAAATATTTCCTGCTATAGGGAAAATTTGTATACCCAATTTTACTACGATCCGTTAATTTTTCTTCGAGTTATGGCTTCATAAAAGGGGTGGTGCCACGCCCATTTCTCAAAATTTGAAGTTTTTCCTATTTATTGTTATAAATCCACTTGGGAAATGAAATAGCATTGATACAAAGCTCTTTTTTGCAAATATATAGCTTATTTTATTCGTCCACGGACCTTTTAAGAATCTTTTATATAAAAGTGGGCGTGGTCCTTAACCGATTTCGTTAATTTTTTTCAAAGCATTCCATATAGTAAAGACAAACTCTCTGCCGAATTTTGTTACGATAGGTTTAACGATTTTTGATTTATGATCAATAATATTTGTAAAATTGATTTTATCACAAGTGGGCGGCTCCACGCCCATTTTAAAAATTTTTTTCAAATTTTTATCAAGAGTCTCAATATCAGTCCACACGTCAAATATCAATATTCTAGGTGTATTAGTAAAATTGATGGATATTTGTAAAATTGATTTTATCACAAGTGGGCGGTTCCACGGCCATTTTAAATTTTTTTTTCAAATTTTTATCAAGAGTCTCAATATCAGTCCACACGTCAAATATCAACATTCTAGGTATATTAGTTACTACATAATCTGGTTTTTTGTGTTTTCCAAAATATTATATATATAAAAAGTGGGCGTGGTTATCATCCGATTTCGCTCATTACCAATCTATTCTGGGTCCAGATAAGCTAGTGTACCAAATTTGGTGAAGATATCTCAATATTTACTCAAGTTATCGTGTTAACGGACAGACGGACGGACGGACGGACATGGCTCAATTAAATTTTTTTTCGATACTGATGATTTTTATATATGGAAGTCTATATTTATCTCGATTCCTTTATACTTGTACAACCAACCGTTATCCAATCAAGGTTAATATACTCTGTGTGCAAAGCTGATACTAAGCAGTCACTTGTATCTAATTAACAAATCTTATTTAATATTGTGACGAATATTAGCAACACTAAGGCATACTATCATCTCTAAGCCGATACTAAGCGCACATATGTACATACAAGAAGCGGAGAGATATGCACAAACACATGCATATATCTTTGATACTCACATATGCAAGAGCGTTTAAGATGTAGAGATCGAGAGCTAGCTCCAGCTATTGAATGTCCTGTGATATCTGTGTCGCAAATTGGAAGGAAATCAAGAAGGGAATGTGGATGGCAAAGAGCCTGTACTGACTGTAGATACTAGCGCATCTTATTCCTTGATTCGATTTGATTTGGTCAACAGGAGAGTAAAGCCATTACCTGGAGCAAGGTTGCGTACGGTCACTGGCGAGTATAACCCACTCCGGGGAGAAGTGATCTGTGAAGTCTTAATTGGGAAGGTCATGGTTCTCCACAAATTCGTTGTGGCGGAGATTGTTGATGAAGTCATATTGGGAGTGGACTTCTTAGTTGATCATGACATCAGGATCGATATGCAGAGAAGGGTTATGCGTTATAAGAACCAGGATGTCCCACTCAACTTCAGTTTTGAGAAAGGGTTCAGCAGTAAGCGAGTGCTGGTGGAGCCGATTGGACAAAGACCACCAAAGTCAAAGGCAGTAGATCGGGCAAAGGTTGATGGATCGAATGGGCCAAATAAAGCGAAATCAAAGGTACCTGCGAGAGAAACACTGGCATTGACAAAACCAAATGGACCCACAAAAACGAAGAATTTCCCAGAAAGAAAGCGAGGGTAGTTTCAACCCAGGGCGGACTATTTTTGTGAAACGTGGGAACGATACTAATTATGGAAAGCAAATCCGTCAAGCGCAAGCTCTACGAAGTAGTTTATTGGCCAAGCAACAGAGTGTGAGGGAACGAATCAGGATAATGAGTACTAGGATGAAACACAGGTACGACAAGAACAATAATTTGGAAGGTTTCCGGGAGGGAGATTTGGTACTGCTATACAACCCTCACCAGCGGAAACGTGTTCCATCTAAGTTTTGGTGCAGTTGGGAAGTTCCATACAAAGTTGTGAAGAAGATCCGTGATACCATCTACCGCATACAAACCATTGGGAAACCACGAAATATAAGTGTGGTTCATTTGGAGATGCTAGCAGCGTTTAGATCAGGAAATTTGTCTGATCGGGGCGATCTCTAAGCCGACACTAAGCAGTCTCTTGTATTTACATAAACAAATCAATCATTATGTCTACACATATTTACATACAAGAAGCGGAGAGATATGCACAAACACATGCATATATCTGAGATACTCACAAAAGAATGCAGGTGGAAGTATCACTTACATATACATGCGCATATGGCTATGCGAGAAGCTGTAAACGTGCATCTGTAGTTTATAGCTGGTAAACAAGTTGTAAATTCTAGACGAAGAAATGCCTAGAAGTATGCTAACGACACAGCAGAGAGTATAAAAGGAGCAAAGGCTGAGTAAGCAGTTTGTTTTTGAACACGCTATCAGTTGCGAAGTGAAGTTGATTGTGAAGTACTTTCAAAGCAGTCTAATAAAAACCATTTTGTAATACAGAATATTGCAGTATTTTAATCAACAGTTTAGCGATACGAACGTAAGCAGAAGGTTGCAAATAAATGGAATTTCCCTAAATTCGTTACAATATTATAAATGCGAAAGTTTTGATGTTTGTATGTTTGGATGTCCAGACCTTTGTCTTTGTGACTCAATCACGCAAGAACGGCTCGACGGATTTGGATGAATTTTGGCACACATATAGCAAATAGTCTAGAAGGATCTACCAGCTATATGCTTTTGAAAAGTAGAGAAACCCCGCCCCTAGAACAGTTATAATTTAATTATATTTTTCGTCTTTGTGGCTGAATCACGCCAGAACGGATACACGGATTTTGATGAAATTTGGGACACAGATAGACAGTAGTCTACTGGCTACAAATATTTTGAAAATGGTCGACGACCCCTCGAACAATTACTTTTAATAATACACATTATAACTTTAAGTATACTGACCTTCACCAATATTACAAACTCATTGGGTCAAATAAGTCGATGGCTTACAAAATGAGCAGTGAAACCATCCGCCCGGGACTTTTACGGGATGATTTCTGTATGGTATTCGGGACTCGGCTGGGATTCCATCGGGATCATTTTGGGACTTTTTCTTGGTCATTTTGGGCCCTTCCGATATAATTTCTGGATGGATTTCGGGATCCGCCCGGGATCCCGTCAGGGTCATTTCAGAAATATTTCGGGATCGTTTGGGGACCCTTCCGACATCGTTTTTCGCGTTTCGGCATAACGCCAGGGTCATTTCGAAGCTTTTGCGGGACTATTTCGGGGTAATTTGGGGATCCTTCCTGCACAATTTTTGTAAGATTTTCGGGGTGCGTCCGGGATCCCATCAGGGTCATTTCTGTACTTTTTCGGGATCATTTTGGGACCCTTCCGGTATAATATCTGCATGATTTTCGGGATCCGTTCGGGTTTCCGTCGGAGTTAATTCGGGAATATTCCGGCATCTTTTGGGTATCCTTCTGGGACCATTTCTGGATGGTTTTCGGGATCCCGTCAGGGTCATTTCGGGACTATTTCTGGATCATTTGGGGACCCTTCCGGTATTATTTCTGAATGAATTTCGGGATTCCGTCGGGCACATTTCGGGACTATTTCGGGATCATTTTGGGACCCTTCCGGCATCATTTCTGGATGATTTTCGGCGTCGGGACTTTTACGGAATAATTTCTGAATGGATCTCGGGATCCGTCCGGGATCCTGTCAGGGTAATTTCGGGATCAGTTGGGTACCCTTTCGGTATCATTTCTGGATGATGTTCGGGATCCCGTCAGGGCAATTTCGGGACTTTTTCGGGACTATTTCGGAATCATTTGGGGACTCTTCCGGCATCATTTCTGGATGATTTTTGGGATCCCGTCGGTGTCAGGGTCATTTCGGAGTTTTGCGGTTCTATTTCGGGGTCACTTGGGCATCCTTCCGGCATCATTTTGTACGATTTTCGGGGTGCGTCCGGGATCCCGTCAGGGTCATTTCTTTACTTTTTCGGGGTCATTTTGGGGCCCTTCCGGTATCATTTCTTGATGATTTTCGGAATCCGTTCTTGATATCGCCTGGGTGATTTTGGGACTTTTTCGGGATAATTTCTGAATGGATTTCGGGTTCCTTCCGGGAACCTGTCAGGGTCATTTCGGGACTATTTCGGGATCAATTGGGGACCCTTTCGGTATCATTTCTGGATGATTTTCGGGATCACGTCAGGGCAATTTCGGGACTTTTTCAGAACTATTTCGGGATCATTAGGGAATCCTTCCGGGATCACTTCTGGATGGTTTTCGGGACCCTTCCGGCATCATTTTTGTATGATTTTCGGGGTGCGTCCGGGATCCCGTCAGGGTCGTTTCTGTATTTTTTCGAAATCATTTTGGGACCCTTCCGGTATAATATCTGCATGATTTTCGGGATCCGTTCGGGATACCATCAGGGTCATTTCGGGACTTTTTGGGTATCATTTGGGGACCCTTCCGGCATCATTCTTGGATGATTTTCGGGATCCGTTCTGGATATCACCAGGGTAATTTCGGGACTTTTTCAGAATAATTTCTGAATGGATTTCGGGATCCGTCCGGGATCCTGTCAGGGTCATTTCGGTACTATTTCAGGATCAACTGGGGACCTTTCGGTATCATTTCTGGATGATGTTTGGGATCCATCCGTGATCCCGTCAGAGTAATTTCGGGATTTTTTCTGGACTATTTCGGAATCCCGTCATGCTCATTTCGGTTTTTTCGGAACCCTTGCGAGATCATTTGGTGCCTCTTGAGGGATCATTTCGGGATCGTTTTTGGGAGTCTTTTCGGGATATTTTCGGGACTATTTCGGGAACATTATGGGACCCTTCTGGGATAATTTCTGGATGGTTTTTGGGGTCCGTCCGGGATACATTTTTAAACACATAACTAGGCTAACGTGAAAAGCCGATATATTTTATTTTCTCCTTGCGGACGGAGCCTCACTTAAAGGCTAGTTGGTCGTAAATCAATAGCCGTTCAAACTATCATCACTAAACTAGAGCTCGTCAACATGATTATTCTCATAATAGGTAAGGTACGTCGGAAAAATTATCGCGCTCATTTACATATACATAAAAGCAATTTTTAAAAGAACCATAGAAACATAATAGCCGGAATATTACTTATTTACTACAATAAATATTTACTACGTACTAGCCTTTAAAAGCGGCCCCGTCCGCAAGGAGGTAATAAAATATATGGGCTATTCAAAATAGCCTGCTTATGAAGTTATCTGTTTAAAAAAAAATTGTCCAGAATGGTCCGCAAGTGATCCCCAAATAGTCCCGAAAATGTCCCGAAATGGCTCCAACGGGATCTCGAACCGATCCCGAAAACCATCCAGAAATGATCCCGGAAGGGTCCCCAAATGATCCTGAAATAGTCCAGAAAGTCACGAAATGAAACCAACGGGATCCCGAAAATCATCCAGTAATGGTCCCGGAATAGTCCCGAAATTATCCCGACGCGATCGTGGACGCATCCAGGAAATTATCCAGAAATAATTCTAGAAGGGCCCCCAAATGACCCTGACGAGATCCCGAAAAACATCTAGAAGTGATCCCATAAGGGTCCCGAAGTGACCCTGACTTAGTCCAGAAAAAGTCCCGAAATTACCCTGACGGGATCCCGGATGTATCCCGAAAATTATCCAGAAATGATCCCAGATTAAATGTACTTATGTGAAATTTATACAAATAAAAAAAACTACGTAAATTTAAAAATATATGTATCGGGCTTTTATATTTCCCACATGTATCTATTAATGTCATAGGTATGAACAGGAAACTCTGTTGATGTAAAAGTTTACGCTATTAATATAGAAAAAAACAGAAATATCTGTTATTTCAATAGTTTTCACTGTCAATGTCATTTCGACAATAAACACTGTTAATTTAACAATTTACGCTGGTTATTTCGAATGAACAGAAATCCCTTTCATATTAACAGTTTTGATCGGTATTCTTAGAGCGACAGTAACAATTGTTAGTTTAACAAAACTATGGGTAAAGTATAATGAAACAACTTTTTTTGTTTATTTGAATACTAAAACGGTCAATTACGAATCAACAATTTGTGCGCAGGTGATTCAACGTCTTGTTGCGATGGATAAAAATTTACAGAAATTTCGGTTGAATTGACCCGTATTTCGGTTGATTTTACCAGTCTTTTTCTTTCAGTGTATTAATAACATAACAACAGTATCATCCGTATTTTTCACTTGTATTTTTCATCCAGTATTAGGGGTAAGCCAATAATGCATTAATAGTTGAGCAGTGAGTGGAAATACAGCAAACTGGTCTAACTTACTTTAAAGTTTTTAATAAAATTTTGAATTGGACCTAAGACGATATACTTTTTGATTGCATTTTCGTAAATTTTCTAAAACCTTTTCAAATGTAACTACACCGTTTTGGTATGGAGCTCCTTAAACAAAAATATAAAAAATATGTAATATCAAATGAAATTGAAATAGAATTATGGTGAAATTACTTGAAATTGAATTGAAAATTTGCTTTTTCCACACCATCCGGGAGATACGCCGTTGCGCGCTACCGAAGTAAGTTTTGGGTGCTCCGTTCCATAGTAGGCCTATATCACCCATATAAACTACATATACATATATCGCCCATTGACTTCAATAGTTCCATAATGCAAAAAGCACGAATTTTTAGTTAAAAACGAAAAAATTTTCTAAGGGAATTAGCGTATTTCACACCACCCGTTAGGTCATAGTACAGGTTTACAATTATGATATGTATGAGAAGGAAGCAATTCCCGTCTCATTCTAACACACTGCCGTTTGACATTTCGGTCAGTGTCAAACTATTGTGGAACTCGGTGGAACCTGCGTGGAGCATGCGATTGACACTGAACGAAGTGTGAAAATTACCGTGGAAACCGACGCAAGGAAACAAAAAAAGGACCGGAATATCAGATATGGCTTGCTGTGATGGTAAAATTTTTTGAACGAATTTAGTATGAAAATGTAGTGCACCTATATGGGTCCTACAGAAAATTATACAAAAGTCTTGAATTTAGGTATCTGAGGACGCGTAGTTATTCCAGTATTAAGAATACAAATATGGGTGCTAGGTTTTTCTAACCGTTCAAAAGTTCTCCGCGAAAAACAGTTTGAAACCGTGGTCGACTGCAATAACCCGTCCAAAAATGTGGAAAGAGAAATGAAAAGACGTGTTTTGTCCTGCTATCAATAGTCCAAAGGCGAAAAGGTAATCGAATTATTGGAAGCGAGATAAAAACGCGTTTATTAACACCTCTCCCGACGGTTGTGGTCCTATTTTAGCAATCGTCCCCGGTAATAAAGTATCACAATTTGTTAATTAAAATTGTCCAAAACATGGATTGTAAAGGGAGATGTAATTAAGTGCTCACTTGAAAGTAAATAAATATATTTTTTTGTAATTTTACAATAAAAATTTTACGCAGTTTTAGTTAGCAGCTACTACACTTTTCTTGGACCTAAGAAATACAACAGTGCCAAATAGCATCCACAAAAAACAAAACGAACAAGAACAAGCATTTTATCAGGTGACCGTGGCTGGGTGTGTGCGTGCTGCTACATATCCTACTTGTAGACCTTTACAATGCGTTAGGTATGCAACTGACGCTGTACCGAGTTTAATTATACCCAGTTGAGCAAAGCTCACAGAGTATATTAACTTTGATTGGATAACGGTTGGTTGTACAGGTATAAAGGAATCGAGATAGATATAGACTTCCATATATCAAAATCATCAGCATCGAAACAAAATTTGATTGAGCCATGTCTGTCCGTCCGTCTGTACGTTAACACGATAACTTGAGCAAATTTTGAGGTATGCAGGTTCCTGGGCACTCATCTCAGATCACTATTTAAAATGAACGATATCGGACTATAACCACGCCCACTTTTTCGATATCGAAAATTTCGAAAAACCGAAAAAGTGCGATAATTCATTACCAAAGACGGATAAGTCGATGAAACTTAGTAGGTGAGTTGAACTTACGACGCAGAATAGAAAATTAGTAAAATTGTGGACAATGGGCGTGGCAACGCCCACTTTTAAAAGAAGATAATTTAAAAGTTTTGCAAGCTGTAATTTGGCAGTCGTGTAAGATATCATGATGAAATTTGGAAGGAACGTTACTCATATTACTAAATGTATGCTTAATAAAAATTAGCAAAATCAGAGCACGACCACGCCCACTTAAAAAAAAATGTTAAAGTCAAATTTTAACAAAAAATTTAATATCTTTACAGTATATAAGTAAATTATGTCAACATTCTACCCTAGTAATGATATGGTGCAAAAAAATACAAAAATAAAAGAAAATTTCAAAATGGGAGTGGCTCCGCCCTTTTACATTTAATTTGTCTAGGATACTTTTAATGCCATAAGTCGAACAAAAATTTACCAATCCTTGTCAAATTTTGTAGGAGCATAGACCTTATGACGGTAACTGTTTTCTGTGAAAATTGGCGAAATCGGTTGAAGCCACGCCCAGTTTTTATACACAGTCGACCGTCTGTCCTTCCGCTCTGCCGTTAACACGATAACTTGAGCACAAATCCATATATCTTTACTAAACTCAGTTCACGTACTTATCTGAATCCACTTTGTATTGGTATAAAAAATGGCCAAAGTCCGAACATGACCACGCCCACTTTTTCGATATCGAAAATAACGAAAAATGAAAAAAATGCCATAATTCTATACCAAATACGAAAAAAGGTATTGGTTTATTGACGCAAAATATAACTTTAGAAAAAAACTTTGTAAAATGGGTGTGACACCTACCATATTAAGTAGAAGAAAATGAAAAAGTTCTGCAGGGCGAAACCAAAAGCCCTTCGAATCTTGGCAGGAATACTGTTCGTGGTATTACATATATAAATAAATTAACGGTACCCGATAGATGATGTTCTGGGTCACCCTGGTCCAGGTTTTTGTTGATATCCCGAAAACGCCTTCAAATATACAACTACCCCCACTCCCTTTTAAAAAACTCATTAATATCTTTAATTTGATACCCATATCATACAAACACATTATAGAGTCACCCCTGGTCCACCTTTATGGCGATATCTCGAAAACGCGTCCACCTATAGAACTAAAGCCCACTCCCTTTTAAAATACTCATTATCACCTTTCGTTTGATACCCATATTGTACAAACGCATTCTAGAGTCAACCCTGGTCCACCTTTATAACGATATCTCGAAAAGGCGTCCACCTATAGAATTAAGGCCCACTCCTTTTTAAAATACTTATTAACACCTTTCATTTTATACCCATATCGTACAAACAAATTCTAGAGTCACCCCTGGTCCACCTTTATGGCGATGTCTCGAAAAGGCGTCCACCTATAGAACTAAGGCCCACTCCCTTTTAAAATACTCATTAACACCTTTCATTTGATACCCATATCGTACAAACAAATTCTAGAGTCACCCCTGGTCCACCTTTATGGTGATATCTCGAAAAGAGAACTAAGGCCCACTCCTTTTTAAAATACTTATTAACACCTTTCATTTTATACCCATATCGTACAAACAAATTCTAGAGTCACCCCTGGTCCACCTTTATGGCGATATCTCGAAAAGGCGTCAACCTATAGAACTAACCCACGCCCTTTAAAAATACTCATTAACACCTTTCGTTTGATACCCATATTGTACAAACGCATTCTAGAGTCAACCCTGGTCCACCTTTATAACGATATCTCGAAAAGGCGTCCATTCGTTTACTGGTTGGTGTGTTAATAATGAGAAGCATTTCCAGAGTAAATCGTTTTCTGTAATGCTGTTCTTGTTGAAGAATAGTAGCTTTGTCAAAGTTTGGTGAGTGGGAGTTTTCAGTACAGTGGGTCATAAGTGCAGTTTTTTGGTTTGCAGTATGTTGGCAATATTTGTAATCCGATTTGTGTTGCGCTAGTCTAGTTTTAAGTTTGCCCTTTTGTTGTTCCAACATATACGATGTGGCATGGTTGGTTGTTTTTTCCATTGCAAGGGATTTCGTAAACTATATTGCTTTTTTCTGTATGTGGAATTTTTGATTTTGTTTGATTATATATGTTTTTTAATGTATTTATCGGCTTATGGGCTATTTTTACTTCACCTTTGTTGTAGCAGTCTGATTTGGCCAATCGTTCCGACAATTTTGGCACATAAGCTACTGACTTAAATATTTTCTGCGGTTTTTCTTTTTCTTTTAAATAAATATCAAGAAGAAAAGAAGTTGACCTTTATGGGTCAACTTTTCACCAGGAACCGACATCGAGATCCATGGATTTTGTGACGCATCCGAGAAGGCTTATGCAGCAGCCGTTTACATGCTCGTGAAAACGGATAATGACATCTGGACAAACCTGCTTCTAGCCAAAACCCGAGTAGCCCCAGTGAAAACTCTTTCTCTTCCACGATTGGAACTTTGAGGAGCCGTGCTGTTAGCGGAAATCACCGAATAAATTTTCAGGAACCTCGCATGGATAAGGAAACCGCCCTGTTCTTGGTCCACTTTCGTCGCACATCGGATCACCAAGATCATCGACATGGTCGGAAATAAGGACTGGTTGCACGTGAACTCAGAGTTCAACCCAGTAGATTTAGGTATCAGAGGATTACCTGCGTCTGAATTGGTCAACAATTCGTTGTGGTGGCAGGGACCTTCTTGGCTGCAAGAAGACACTTCCCAATGGCCAGCACAAGAAAGTGACTACACCACCTCCGTAGAGGAAAAGAGGGCGAAGACCTGCGCAACAACAACCGTAAATACTACCGATATTCTTCAACGCTTTTCCGACCTACCTAGGGCTTTACGGGTGTTATCATTCGTTATGAGGTTCTACCGAAGAACTCACCCCAAAACAAAAAAATCATTTCAGGTCAAGTCACCTTTAATCTCCCCTGATGAGATCAAATCAGTAACTCAACTTGTCATTAAAATCTATCAGAAACAACATTATAGTTCAGAATATAATGATCTAAAGGCCGGAAAACCAATTGCAGGGAAAAGTGCAATACTCTCACTTAATTCCTACTTAGACCAAGATGGCATCATTCGGGTAGGAGGGCGACTCGGGAACTTAGCTTTTAATGAACGCCGCCCAATCCTCCTCCCATACAACTGCAGGTTATCCCGCCTGACACTCGTAATGTTTCATAAACAAAGTCTGCATGGGGAAAACCAACTCATGAAAAGCTTCAAAAGCCACTTCAAAAAGATAGCCTCACCACACAAATTCACCTTCGAGGAATTCCATACACTATTGTGCCGCATCGAGGCATGCCTGAACTTCCGGCCGCTCAGCCTGGCATCCAATGACCCGACGGACCTAGAGCCGCTCACCCCAGGGCATTTCCTCACGGGCAGATACCTACTGGCTCCGCCAGAGCCGGATGCTAGTGAGAGCCCTGCCTCGATGATCAATCGATGGCAGAAACTCAAAGCCCTCCATCACACTTTCTGCAAGCGATGGAAAACCGAATATCTATCCGAACTTCAAAAACGAGTGAAGTGGAAGCATCCCAAACAAAACATACAAGTGGGAGATCTCGCTGTCCTCAAAGAGGACAACTTATCTCCCAAAGAATGGAGGTTAGGTCGAGTTGTCAACGTACACCCCGGCGAAGATGACCGAGTACGCGTAGTCGACCTCAAAACCGAGAAGGATCAAGTCAGACGACCTTTTGTCAAACTGATCCTTCTTCCAACGGAAGAGACGGATTGCCAGAAGGCTAAGAGCTCCTCCTAACAATCCCTCCGTTCCTCCATACCCTTATTTCAAAAACAAATCAACCCCAGCTCTCGTTCACCCGGAACGAGGCCAACCAACAACCCTAATGCAGATCCGCATCTGCCACAGAAAACAAAGGCATTCTCCGGCCAATTCGATTTTTAAATTTTCAAAAAAATCAAACCCAAAATTCACTCGCTTACCCCGAGCGAGGACACCAGAATCCTAATACAGAACCCCCGGTCTGCCACAGAACTATTTATAAATGATAAACATTATTTTAGTAATTACAATAATATTACGAATACTTAATATATATGTACATCTACGCACTAAGTCTGAAATTCATGCATACACTAACTGGAGAAGGGCCGCAATTTTAATGGGTTGTTGGAGAATCCAAGAAATGTCTTAAATACAGCCATTCTTTCTTATGAAAACGTGTATGCAAATAATTTGAAATTTGCCAAGCTATTTATTCAGAAAGAGTAATACAATTGTGTTCATAGGTAGGGAAATTCAAATTTGCTGAGAGGACGCTAACTCCTAAATGGTGAAGCGGATTAAGAAAATATGGTAAATAGGGTTTGCTCACATTTCCGATTTTATCAAATCGATGACGAAGTCGAACGTAAGTCAATAGCCTAAAGTAAAACTCATCATCCTACCATAATATCGCGATGAGGCAGAAGAATCAAATTATTACAGGATAATAATAAAAACTTCATTTTTAAGGTTATTATGTCTAATAACTAGCATATTAATTATGTAGTTCTGAAAAGCTTGATAAGCTCCATAAACATCATAGTAGTTCAAATATGTGAATGTAGTTCTTAGTTCAGTAGTGGAGTTCTCTAACTTTTAAAGATGCGATTTTTCGAGATTACTTAGGATTTTTCGATTGCGATAACGACAGTGATTTTCGCTCAATCTAATGAACGCAAGCTCAAGGTATGATTATATTTAGCTTAGATGGAATAAGTGCCTTCAAAGATATCTCCACTAACAACATTAAAATAATCATCTGCTAAAATAGTTAATCATAGGTTAATGAAAATCGAAAAATATGGTTCCTGAATACCAAAATTCCTTACAGTTATTGATTCATTAATACAGCGCTGCGAACATCTTTAAAAAAGTTGGCAATTCCACTGCAGGGAAAACTAAAATATAATGATATATAGTCCATCCTTAAGTCAAAAAATAAACAAATATTCCTCTCAATATAAAAATTTAAATCAAATTTGCATATTTTTTTACATGGGATTATGAATTGGTTTCTCAAATCAGATAGTATTGATAATTCGCTGATCATGAAAATGAATGCAGACTCTAAAATCATACGCAAATTAATTTGGGTTACTTCTTCAAATTTTCCTAGTTTCCACTCAACGAGCTGTTGCTTACATGTAGCATGGCACGGCACTTTGACAATAGTGAATTTAGTTTTCGGTAAATTGTCTCCAAGAATGGACTCAACCTTGCCAAGTAACAATTCGTAAAACGTATTGGAATTCTATATCATCTTGGTCTACTAAAAGATCTGGTAGCTTTAAATTATTGCATTCTCAAACCATAGCTGATATAGAAAATGAATGTACCTTATTATAAATGCCGATTTGCAATCATCACTGAGCTTTAAGGATCTTAAACCACGCTCGGGATGCGGCATACCTATCGTAAGAGGCGGCTGAAATCCGCAGACCCGGATTCAAGGGATTTTAATTTAATTTCCTCAATCACATGTAATGAGATTACTAGCACCATATCGCTAGCAGGTACCTCCTCGGTCCTATATCCCGGGAAGCAGAGGATAAATAACCGACAAAGGGCCATCAACATCGAGACAAATCCCAACGCCGTCGAGGAGTCTATTTATAGCCAGAAGAAGAATCCTGGCCCTATCCATGACACTCCCGTCAACATTCACTAAGTGTTTTTTCTTTACCGGTTACATAAACGAAGCAACTGTGGTAATATTTTAAAATAACTTCAGATGGTGAGAAACGAGAAAGGCAAAATATGTAAAGTATTTTTGAAAGAAAAGGGGGTTGGAAGATTTTCAAATGTGGAGGGTACACTGTCGCTAGTAATAGTTTTCATTGCCATAGTATTAACTCGTGTTTATATTAGTATCGAATCAATATTTATTAAATTATTATTTAAATATTTACCGATAATGTGGGTATCGACACCATACAACAGCGCCCACAGCAGCACCCTACAGCTCCACCCTTCCACATCCATAACGGTGTAAATATTGCACAACAGGGCCATCCTATGAATGAAATCAAATATGAATATATCGACTCAATTAATCAGCAAATATTTAACGAATCTTACCAAAAAAACCATCCAAACGAAGCGCAAATAATGTAACAAATGTAAACACGCTGCAAAGCACAATGAACTTACTTACGGAGAGAAGTGTATACTCAATAATTATTACATGCCCTTTGCAGTGAGAAAGGCACGTACCAAAGAGTACACCAACTGAAGACCAAAAACTGAGTTGTCACTCGACCCAAATTGGTTTGCATTCCAGCAGGATTACCACTATCCATGCGCAACCTATCAAGCAGAAGCATCATCGCCATATCTATACATTATCTTCCACGTGTAACTGTCGTTAGGTTACAATCACTAATTCTGAGAGATTCGATTTAGATCAGCAGTTGTGATTTGACACTGTTGGCTCTTCGGCACCTTTCCTTCATCTGATGAAGCAGCATGGGACCGGGTGCGCACAGTTACGACAACTGGCTTCGCATTCTCCAGAACTACTCTCGCTTACTTTCACATTTTCATAAGGTCGGGTATTACAGAAAGTAGCTCTCTTTATGGTTAAGGGGGTGACAGTATAAATGTACCTTACCTTTTTGGTATGTAGCTGTGGGTACGTCTGGGGCTGCTGCGTTGATGATGGTGGTTGGTGGTGGCGATGATGCGGTTGTAGATGGTGGTTCCGGCTAAATATGATGGCGTTTTGATGATGATGGTAGGGTTTGTGCTGGACACGGCGGTGTTCACGGCACTAGTAGCTTGTTCCACTTTATGGGGATATTTCCAATTTATAGTTGTTATTTGTCTATCTCCTATATACAACAAAAAACCACGTTCTGAATTTTAACGAAATTTCTTTCTTTTAATATAAAAGGGTTTTTACAATGATATTTGGCATCACACGCGTGATTGTACAAATTCTCGAAAGGGTTTATTACTTTTTATAATAGGTAAAATGCACAAAGTTGGTGATTGATATAGTAGAGTGGAATTTTGCAAAAATGAACTGTGCCGGACTTGTACACGATAATAATAGTAAGTTTTCCTTGATAATCAAAGGAACGCACACTTATTTAGCGTTGGTACTACTTTCTTCCAAATTTATTATCGCTTTAAATGAAATGAGTTCGCAGAATTTCTGATTTTTTTTTATTTTCATAAATTTCGCACTTCACCACTTGAGCTATAAAACAATTTCGATAAGCTGGGGACAGCACAAACTTTTACAATATTATTTTTGTAGGTTTTAAATAAACTTTTGCCGAACTTGCGAAAAATATGATCGCAATAATAACAAAACTGTATGAGGCCGAAGATTTTCCAATTTGTTTTCCTTCGCACGAAAAAAGGTATATATGGCCGAACGGTGGTGGTTTTTTGACAGGTGGCGATCATGCCAGATCGCCATCCTGTACTTGCGGCGAATTCGATTTGGTGGATTTTGCGCGATGGAGGCTGCCACACGGCCATGAGGATTCCCAATAGGGAATTTAAGAGTAAATACAATGCATTGATTTTGGGGATAATTCAATATAATATAATTCGATATAGTCGAATACAATACAAGATACGGGATGTATATAAATTCATAGATATACATATAGAAAAGGAGGGGGATGAGACGGGTGACAGCCTACACCGCGTAAACATCCTGGGCCGCCTAGGCGCACTAAGCGCCTAATGTCTGTTTCAGCTCCTGCAAAGCGCGTACTGCTTCCTGGATCAGGATTTTTCCAACCTTTTTTTTATACATGGATGTGCGCAAGCCGGTGGCAGTGCACCGGATGGTACGGTCTCCGACGCTAGGTCGCGGGGTTGGATGCGTGGGTGGTGCGCGCCCATTAGATTGTTGACGACGACGAGCAGTGCGATGTTGAACGGCGGGATCGGGACGGCGCTGCTCCGGATGACGTGGTTGCGAACGAGTTGCCTGTTGTGATGGTACGACGTACGGCGGCTGGCGACCTCCGGTTTCCCGGTGTAGCAATGTATGGTGAGGATGCCCGCAGAACCGACAGCGTTCAGTGGAGGTGCACTCGTTGGTGCGATGGGACAGCGCCAAACAATTGAGACAGTACTGGTGTGCCCTAGCGATTAACGTACGTTGTTGCGGCTGCATAGTTGCGAAGACAGGGCACCTCAGGAGTGCGTGATGCCGCATGCACAATCGGCATTTTCGATAATCCGGCACTGCCTCGTTACGTTGAGCGGGCTACGGGCACAACCACTTGCGATGACAGCGAGCGTCGGGGTGTTGGAACCGGAGGGCGCTGACGATCCATCTGTCGGAAGAAAGCATATAGATGTATGTTAGTTTTACGCCTGAGAAAACGCGTCGAGTTACGGACTGCCTGTGAGAGACACGGGATGATTCAGTTAGCTTCTGAAATAGTGTCGATAGGTAAGCTTAGTGGACTGTAGTTGGTTCGGGCGATGATAGGGAACCATGGGGATCTGAGTCGGGCTCTGGTGATGGCAGGAAGCACAATTTTGTCAGCGGCCTGGTGAGAACGCCATTCTGGGTACGTACGTCGACTATTCGGATATGGCCGTCTCTTCCCAGATGGGTGTCTTCCACGCGTCCTAGGTGCCATTCGGTAGGGGGTAGGTTGTCTTCCTTGATGACGACTATATCGCCGATTTTAGGGGGAGGTTGAGCGGTTTGCCATCGATAACGCTTGTGTAGTCATTCTTCCAGCGCTTGCTGAATTGGTGATGTGAAACTTTCAACGGTTCCCAACGGTTGATCAAAGAGAGGTGTTCATAGTTCGGCTCGGGGATGGCGAGAATGGGGGCGCGTCGGAGAAAGTGGCCGGGTGTGAGGGCGGTGAGATCCGCTGGGTCCTGAGAAAGCGGAGAGATAGGACGAGAATTGAGAACGGCCTCGATACGAATTAATAGAGTCGGGAATTCTTCAAAGGTGAAGCTGTGTGTTCCGGCGACTCTTTTAAGATGGATTTTAAAGCTTTTGACATCAGATTCCCATAATCCGCCCATGTGGGGTGCGCCGGGGGGTATAAATTTCCAATCGATGCCTTGTGGCGCATACTTTTGGACAATATCTGTCGAGACTTCGTTGAGGAAGGTCACGAACTCTACTTCGGTAGCTAGCTTAGCACCAATGAATGTTGTGCCGTTGTCGCTCATCATTTGTTTCGGGTACCCTCGACGTCCTACAAACCGGGCGAAGGCAGCGAGAAAAGCCTTACTGGTGAGATCCGAACACAATTCCAAACGGATGGCTTTGGTGGTGAAGCAAACGAAAACGGCCACATAGCCTTTTACGAGTGTTGGAGATCGGAGCATCGAAGCTTTTAGTTGGAACGGGCCGGCGAAGTCTACGCCAGTAGTAGTGAAGGGGGGCGCGAAAGTGCATCGTTCGGGGGGTAAAGCTGCCATTATTTGGGATTGCGTTTGTCGCTTATGGATGGTGCAGACTTTACATTGGAAAAGATATTTTTTCAGCTGAGGTTTGAGTCGGGGATATAGAATTCCTGCCTCATAGCTTGTTGCAGGAGGCGGACTTCCGCATGGAGGAAGCTCTCGTGCAGAAACCTTATATAATAGATCAGCAGTTGTGATTTGACACTGTTGGCTCTTCGGAACCTTTCCTTCATCTGATGAAGCAGCATGGGACCGGGTGCGCACAGTTACGACAACTGGCTTCGCATTCTCCAGAACTACTCTCGCTTACTTTCACATTTTCATAAGGTCGGGTATTACAGAAAGTAGCTCTCTTTATGGTTAAGGGGGTGACAGTATAAATGTACCTTACCTTTTTGGTATGTAGCTGTGGGTACGGCTGGGGCTGCTGCGTTGATGATGGTGGTTGGTGGTGGCGATGATGCGGTTGTAGATGGTGGTTCCGGCTAAATATGATGGCGTTTTGATGATGATGGTAGGGTTTGTGCTGGACACGGCGGTGTTCACGGCACTACTAGCTTGTTCCACTTTATGGGGATATTTCCAATTTATAGTTGTTATTTGTCTATCTCCTATATACAACAAAAAACCACGTTCTGAACTTTAACGAAATTTCTTTCTTTTAATATAAAAGGGTTTTTACAATGATATTTGGCATCACACGCGTGATTGTACAAATTCTCGAAAGGGTTTATTACTTTTTATAATAGGTAAAATGCACAAAGTTGGTGATTGATATAGTAGAGTGGAATTTTGCAAAAATGAACTGTGCCGGACTTGTACACGATAATAATAGTAAGTTTTCCTTGATAATCAAAGGAACGCACACTTATTTAGCGTTGGTACTACTTTCTTCCAAATTTATTATCGCTTTAAATGAAAGGAGTTCGCAGAATTTCTGATTTTTTTTATTTTCATAAATTTCGCACTTCACCACTTGAGCTATAAAACAATTTCGATAAGCTGGGGACAGCACAAACTTTTACAATATTATTTTTGTAGGTTTTAAATAAACTTTTGCCGAACTTGCGAAAAATATGATCGCAATAATAACAAAACTGTATGAGGCCGAAGATTTTCCAATTTGTTTTCCTTCGCACGAAAAAAGATATATATGGCCGAACGGTGGTGGTTTTTTGACAGGTGGCGATCATGCCAGATCGCCATCCTGTACTTGCGGCGAATTCGATTTGGTGGATTTTGCGCGGTGGAGGCTGCCACACGGCCATGAGGATTCCCAATAGGGAATTTAAGAGTAAATACAATGCATTGATTTTGGGGATAATTCAATATAATATAATTCGATATAGTCGAATACAATACAAGATACGGGATGTATATAAATTCATAGATATACATATAGAAAAGGAGGGGGATGAGACGGGTGACAGCCTACACCGCGTAAACATCCTGGGCCGCCTAGGCGCACTAATCCAAACCTTTTTTTTATACATGGATGTGCGCAAGCCGGTGGCAGTGCACCGGATGGTACGGTCTCCGACGCTAGGTCGCGGGGTTGGATGCGTGGGTGGTGCGCGCCCATTAGATTGTTGACGACGACGAGCAGTGCGATGTTGAACGGCGGGATCGGGACGGCGCTGCTCCGGATGACGTGGTTGCGAACGAGTTGCCTGTTGTGATGGTACGACGTACGGCGGCTGGCGACCTCCGGTTTCCCGGTGTAGCAATGTATGGTGAGGATGCCCGCAGAACCGACAGCGTTCAGTGGAGGTGCACTCGTTGGTGCGATGGGACAGCGCCAAACAATTGAGACAGTACTGGTGTGCCCTAGCGATTAACGTACGTTGTTGCGGCTGCATAGTTGCGAAGACAGGGCACCTCAGGAGTGCGTGATGCCGCATGCACAATCGGCATTTTCGATAATCCGGCACTGCCTCGTTACGTTGAGCGGGCTACGGGCACAACCACTTGCGATGACAGCGAGCGTCGGGGTGTTGGAACCGGAGGGCGCTGACGATCCATCTGTCGGAAGAAAGCATATAGATGTATGTTAGTTTTACGCCTGAGAAAACGCGTCGAGTTACGGACTGCCTGTGAGAGACACGGGATGATTCAGTTAGCTTCTGAAATAGTGTCGATAGGTAAGCTTAGTGGACTGTAGTTGGTTCGGGCGATGATAGGGAACCATGGGGATCTGAGTCGGGCTCTGGTGGTGGCAGGAAGCACAATTTTGTCAGCGGCCTGGTGAGAACGCCATTCTGGGTACGTACGTCGACTATTCGGATATGGCCGTCTCTTCCTAGATGGGTGTCTTCCACGCGTCCTAGGTGCCATTCGGTAGGGGGTAGGTTGTCTTCCTTGATGACGACTATATCGCCGATTTTAGGGGGAGGTTGAGCGGTTTGCCATCGATAACGCTTGTGTAGTCATTCTTCCAGCGCTTGCTGAATTGGTGATGTGAAACTTTCAACGGTTCCCAACGGTTGATCAAAGAGAGGTGTTCATAGTTCGGCTCGGGGATGGCGAGAATGGGGGCGCGTCGGAGAAAGTGGCCGGGTGTGAGGGCGGTGAGATCCGCTGGGTCCTGAGAAAGCGGGGAGATAGGACGAGAATTGAGAACGGCCTCGATACGAATTAATAGAGTCGGGAATTCTTCAAAGGTGAAGCTGTGTGTTCCGGCGACTCTTTTAAGATGGATTTTAAAGCTTTTGACATCAGATTCCCATAATCCGCCCATGTGGGGTGCGCCGGGGGGTATAAATTTCCAATCGATGCCTTGTGGCGCATACTTTTGGACAATATCTGTCGAGACTTCGTTGAGGAAGGTCACGAACTCTACTTCGGTAGCTCGCTTAGCACCAATGAATGTTGTGCCGTTGTCGCTCATCATTTGTTTCGGGTACCCTCGACGTCCTACAAACCGGGCGAAGGCAGCGAGAAAAGCCTTACTGGTGAGATCCGAACACAATTCCAAACGGATGGCTTTGGTGGTGAAGCAAACGAAAACGGCCACATAGCCTTTTACGAGTGTTGGAGATCGGAGCATCGAAGCTTTTAGTTGGAACGGGCCGGCGAAGTCTACGCCAGTAGTAGTGAAGGGGGGCGCGAAAGTGCATCGTTCGGGGGGTAAAGCTGCCATTATTTGGGATTGCGTTTGTTGCTTATGGATGGTGCAGACTTTACATTGGAAAAGATATTTTTTCAGCTGAGGTTTGAGTCGGGGATATAGAATTCCTGCCTCATAGCTTGTTGCAGGAGGCGGACTTCCGCATGGAGGAAGCTCTCGTGCAGAAACCTTATATAAAGGGTAGTAAATCTAGCCTTTTCGGGGAGAATGATGGGATGACACTCATTGTAGGTCATGTCGGCGTTTACTAATAATCCGTTGGCACGGAGAATCCCGTTTGTATCCAGGAAGGGGTCAAGTGCCAGTAGGGGACTTCGCTTTCCGATTGGTTTTGAATTTTCGAGGGAGGTTCTTTCGGAAGCGAAGAATCTCGACTGAGTCAAGCTCAGCAGACGGATTTTCGCGCGCATGACGTCGGCGTAAGAGAGGGCGGGATATTTAGGGGTACGATTGCCTCCCACAGCATTTCTAAACCGAGCTACAAATTTTAACACGTACGCTGTTACGCGTAAGGCGCGGGGATAGGAGGAGAACCGTTCTAAGAAGTCTTCTGACTCTTCCGCTGCGTGCAGTGATTCGACTCGGCGAAGTTCGGGGGGTGCAATATTTCTGGCTGTTGGTTTTGGCCAGTCCTCGGGGGGTCAGGAAAGCCACTCTGGACCATTCCACCATAACGGTGAGTTAGCGAGATCGTCGGGACAGCATCCTCTGGTTCCAAGATCCGCGGGGTTGTCTTTGCTTTGCACATGTCGCCAAGGGACATTTCCAACGAGGTCTATAATCTGCGCTGTTCGGTTAGAGACGTATGTTTTCCACGAGTGGGGTGGTTTTTCCAACCAGGCTAGCACGATTTCCGAATCGGACCACATGATTAATTTTTTTAGCTTAGGCCGAGGTGGGGTTGGACTACTGCGACTAATTTTGCTAATAAGAGCCCTCCGCATAGCTCCAGGCGTTGTAAACTAATAGTTTTGAGAGAAGCCACTTTGCCTTTGGACACTATAAGGTGAGAGTGGACCTGAGTACCGACGGTACTTCTTAGGCACAGGGTTGCACAATAAGCCTTTTCTGAGGCGTCGCAGAATCCGTGGAGCTCAACATATTGATCGGGCGTAAAATTCATCCATCGGGGTATATGGATGGCTGAGAAAGAGGGAAGATTTTGAGAGAACTGCGCCCATTTGGCTATACGGATGGGTTTAACCTTCTCGTCCCATTCGGTCCCGTCTAACCACAATTCTTGCATGAGCATCTTCGCTTGGATCATTATGGGCGTCAGCCACCCTGCGGAATCGAAAAGTTTCGCAATGGAGGAGAGAATTTGCCGCTTCGTGGCTGCAGTGGATGCCGGATTTGAGTCGACGGTATACGAGAATGTATCCGTTAGGGCGTTCCACTTGATGCCTAGGATCTTGGCGGTGCTAGTCTTTTCGAACTCGAGAAAGTTTGTTTCCAGCAGATCAGTTTTTGATATTTTTTGGAGGATGTCGGGATGGTTTGCCGTGATCCGGCTGAATTGAGAGCGTCTATAGTCTCTGCTACGGATTGCTCGGCTGATTGGAGATCATGACTGACAGATAAAATATCATCAACATACTTCTCGGATTTTAGTGTTGGGGCTGCGCGTGGATGCGAATCGGCTATGTCTTTCGACAACTCGTGTAGAGTGCGAATAGCCAGGAAAGGCGCGCAGTTAACCCCGAAGGTGACCGTTTTCAACTTGTAGTCCTTGATTGGACTGTGTTCGGGGGTTCGGAATATTATCCGTTGGTAGTCTCGGTCATCGGTGTGCAAGAGAATTTGGCGGTACATTTTCTCGACATCGCCATTAAACACTTATTTATATGTTCGCCATTTCAGCAACATAAGTCGGAGATCGGGTTGGAGGGTTGGTACGGTACATAAAACATCGTTGAGGGAGTGACCGGAACCCGACTTTTTAGAGGCATTGAATACAACTCTGACTTTTGTTGTCTTCTTGTCTGGCCTTACGACTGCATGTTGAGGGAGATAGAATGAGCAGTATTTACCCAGAGATTCTATTTCATTGGGACACATCCTTCCATGTGGCCTAGGGACAGATATTCTTCGAGTACCTGGTCGTATTGCTGCTTGAGATCACCCTTTTTTGAGAGAGTACGTTCCATGCCATGGAACTGTCGTAGGGCTGCAGTACGGGATTGACCTAGGTCGATATCGTTCGGGAATGTTGATTTAAATGGGAGCCGGACCATGTATCGAGCGTCGTCCATGCGAGTGGTGGTGCTTTGATAAAATTCTTCGCACATTTTATCTTCTGGGGTTTCCACTCGCGTTCTGGGTATTTCTTCGATTTCCCAGAATTGCCGTAGCTGTTCATTCAGCTGGACATTCGTCACTTCCCACGCTTGAGCGGGGTGTGATCCCACCTTTTCGGGGGTTTGGCCACTTATTATCCAGCCAAATATCGTGTTTTGTGCTAGCAGTGTTGTCGAGATCTTTTCTATGCCATTTAGCATGATTTGAGGGATGAGATCGCTGCCTAACACCAGATCGATTTGGGAGGGGTTCTGAGAATTCTGGTCTGCTAGCTTGAGCTGTTGTTTCCCGAGGGCCATTGGTTTTATGAGACACGCCGGCGTCGTGGAGGGTGGAGTTGTGGCGACCTTGGCAGTAGAGGCACGTTCTTGTGCTTGTGCAATCTTTTAAGAGGTGAAGGGAAGGTCGTTGTCATCTGACTCAACGACAGCGTCATATGCGCTCTGTAGCTTTTCCCAGAACACATCGATATTTTTGTCTTTTATTTTTAGGGATGCCTCGGTGTTATCTTGGATGTCGGTTGTACCGAACCGAGCGCAGTGATCCGAAAAGAAATCCGTTTCGGATATAAATTTACTTTAGGCTACGTAAGCCATTCTGAAGAGGGACTTGCTTAATTTTATGTTGGCTATTTTGGTTATTTTTGGAGATTGCCAAGGGTTTATTTATGCGGAAAAACCAAAGGGATAAGTTTTCCTATTGGTCCAGAGTGTAGTAGGCTAGGACCACTTAGACTTAGTTGGGAGTAGTCAGGGACCAGTTGGGATGATCTGCACAATTTGCTGCTGGGGATTTCAAACTATGTGAATGTGGCCGAATTGGCTGCTGGGTATATCTAGTAATACTGATGTGGCATATGTATTTATATTATACCGCAAGAGACACAAGTTAATGGTCCTTCAGAGCCCTAGTGCTCGCCCCCAATGAATAAATACAAGGGGTTTTTCAAAGCAAAACAAGGTGGCTCATCCCGCAGCCAATACCTTCGAGCCCCCAGTGCTCGCCCCAATGAATAAATACAAGAGGCTCTTCGAGTAGAAGATGGGGTGCCAATACCTCAGAGCCCAGTGCTCGCCTCCATATCACATTTTTTAAGGGTCCTTCAAATAGAAGATGAGGTGGCTCATTAGAGCGAAACCTCAGAGCCCCCAGTGCTCGCCCCCAATGAATAAATACAAGAGGTTCTTCAAATAGAAGATGAGGTGGCTCATTAGAGCGAAACCTCAGAGACTCCAGTGCTCGCCCCCAATGAATAAATACAGGAGGTTCTTCGAGCAGAAGATGCGGTGCCAATACCTCAGAGCCCAGTGCTCGCCTCCATATCACATTTTTTAAGGGTTCTTCATATAGAAGATGAGGTTTCTCATTATAGCGAAACCTCAGAGCCCCCAGTGTTCGCCCCCAATGAATAAATACAAGACGTTCTTCGAGTAGAAGATGGGGTGCCAATACCTCAGAGCAGTGCTCGCCTCCATATCACATTTACAAGAGGTTCTTCAAATAGAAGATGAGGTGGCTCATTAGAGCGAAACCTCAGAGCCCCCAGTGCTCGCCCCCAATGAATAAATACAAGGGGTTTTTCAAATCAAAACAAGATGGCTCATCCCGCAGCCAATACCTTGGAGCCCCCAGTGCTCGCCCGCAATGAATAAATACAAGGTGTAATAGGGGTTTTTCAAAGCAAAACAAGGTGGCTCATCCCGCAGCCAATACCTTGGAGTCCCCAGTGCTCGCCCCCAATGAATAAATACAAGGTGTAATAGGGGTTTTTCAAAGCAAAACAAGGTGGCTCATCCCGCAGCCAATACCTTGGAGCCCCCAGTGCTTGCCCCAATGAATAAATACAAGGTTTCTGCACGAGAGCTTCCTCCATGCGGAAGTCAGCCTCCTGCAACAAGCTATGAGGCAGGAATTCTATACCCCCCGACTCAAACCTCAGCTGAAAAAATGTCTTTTCCAATGTAAAGTCTGCACCATCCATAAGCGACAAACGCAATCCCAAATAATAGCAGCTTTACCCCCCGAACGATGCACTTTCGCGCCCCCCTTCACTACTACTGGCGACTTCGCCGGCCCGTTCCAAATAAAAGCTTCGATGCTCCGATCTCCAACAATCGTAAAAGGCTATGTGGCCGTTTTCGTTTGCTTCACCACCAAAGCCATCCATTGGGAATTGTGTTCGGATCTCACCAGTAAGGCTTTTCCCGCTGCCTTCGCCCGGTTTGTAGGTCGTCGAGGGTACCCGAAACAAATGATGAGCGACAACGGCACAACATTCATTGGTGCTAAGCGAGCTAACGAAGTAGAGTTCGTGACCTTCCTCAACGAAGTCTCGACAGATATTGTCCAAAAGTATGCGCCACAAGGCATCGATTGGAAATGTATACCCCCGGCGCACCCCATATGGGCAGATAATGGGAATCTGCCATCAAAAGCTTTAAAACCCATCTTAAAAGGTTCGCCGGAACACACAGCTTCACCTTTGAAGAATTCTCGACTCTATTAATTCGTATCGAGGCCGTTCTTAATTCTCGTCTTATCTCCCCGCTTTCTCAGGACCCAGCGGATCTCACCGCCCTCACACCCGGCCACTTTCTCCGAGGCGCACCCATTCTCGCCATCCCCGAGCCGAACTATGAACAACCGTTGGGAACGGTTGAAAGTTTTACATCACCACTTCAGCAAGCGCTGGAAGAATGACTATCTCATGGAGTTACACAAGCGTTATCGATGGCAAACCGCTCAGCCTCCCCCTAAAACCGCCGATCTAGTCGTCATCAAGGAAGACAACCTACCCCCTACCGAATGGCGCCTAGGACGCGTGGAAGACACCCATCTAGGAAGAGACGGCCATATCCGAGTAGTCGACGTACGTACCCAGAATGGCATTCTCACCAGGCCGCTGACAAAATTGTGCTTCCTGCCACCACCAGAGCCCGACTCAGATCCCCATGGTTCCCTATCATCGCCCGAACCAACTACAGTCTACTAAGCTTACCTATCGACACTATTTCAAAACCCAACTGAATCATCCCGTGTCTCTCACAGGCAGTCCTTAACTCGACGCGTCTTCTCAGGCGTAAAACTAACATACATCTATATGCTTTCTTCCGACAGATGGATCGTCAGCGCCCTCCGGTTCCAACACCCCGACGCTCGCTGTCATCGCCAGTGGTTGTGCCCGTGGCCCGCTCGCAACGTAACGAGGCAGTGCCGGATTATCGAAAATGCCGATTGTGCATGCGGCACCACGCACTCCTGAGGAGCCGTGTCTTCGCAACTATGCAGCCGCAACAACGTACGTTAATCGCTAGGGCACACCAGTACTGTCTCAATTGTTTGGCGCTGTCCCATCGCATCAACGAATGCACCTCCACCGAACGCTGTCGGGTCTGCGGGCATCCTCATCATACATTGCTACACCGGGAAACCGGAGGTCGCCAGCCGCCGTACGTCGTACCATCACAACAGGCAACTCGTTCGCAACCACGTCATCCGGAGCAGCGCCGTCCCGATCCCGCCGTTCAACATCGCACTGCTCGTCGTCGTCAACAATCTAATGGGCGCGCACCACCCACACATCCAACCCCGCGACCTAGCGTCGGAGACCGTACCATCCTGTGCACTGCCACCGGCTTGCGCACATCCATGTATAAAAAAAAAGGTTGGAAAAATGCTGATCCAGGAAGCAGTACGCGCCTTGCAGGAGCTGAAACAGACATTAGGCGCTTAGTGCGCCTAGGCGGCCCAGGATGTTTACGCGGTGTAGGCTGTCTCCCGTCCCATCCCCCTCCTTTTCTATATGTATATCTATGAATTTATATACATCCCGTATCTTGTATTGTATTCGACTATATTGAATTATATTATATTGAATTATCCCCAAAATCAATGCATTGTATTTACTCTTAAATTCCCTATTGGGAATCCTCATGGCCGTGTGGCAGCCTCCACCGCGCATGTTTAAGCGACTTAAACTATGACTTTTTTTCTTTCGTTTGTTTCATTAGCCATTGAGTGTGCTTGTAATTCTCAACTTGTTAGTGAAATATTCTAAAGATATAGTTTTAGTTTTTAATTTAAAATTGAGGTTCTTCGAGTAGAAGATGGGGTGCCAATACCTCAGAGGCCAGTGCTCGCCTCCATATCACATTTTTTAAGGGTTCTTCAAATAGAAGATGAGGTGGCTCATTAGAGCGAAACCTCAGAGCCCCCAGTGCTCGCCCCCAATGAATAAATACAAGAGGTTCTTCAAATAGAAGATGAGGTGGCTCATTAGAGCGAAACCTCAGAGCCCCCAGTGCTCGCCTCCATATCACATTTTTTAAGGGTTCTTCAAATAGAAGATGAGGTGGCTAATTAGAGCGAAACCTCAGAACCCCCAGTGCTCGCCCCCAATGAATAAATACAAGGGGTTTTTCAAAGCAAAACAAGGTGGCTCATCCCGCAGCCAATACCTTGGAGCCCCCAGTGCTCGCCCCAATGAATAAATACAAGGTGTAACAGGTACATAGTGACCTCTCTCTAAATAAATTCAAAAATAACAAACAAATACATTAAAATAAAGATATCATAAATAAGGTGTACCGATGCTTTGCATCGTCCCGTATTTTAAATACACCATAAACAAAGTAAAATAATATTTAGTCCATTAAAATAGTAATTTATAAAATAAAAATGATAATAAATTTAGCTATGCGTGGGGCAGTTGAGGGCGAGCAGTTTAATATGAGTTATAAGGGAGTAATTTGATGCGCTTGTGGGCGTATGAGTCGTGGCACAGTGGATGACGTACCCGACTCACACGCTTGGGGTTGCGGGTTCAAAGCCCACTGCAAGCAAGCATTTTTTAAATTTATTATCTTTTTTATTTTATAAATTACTATCTTAATGGACTGTATGTCATTTTACTTTGTTTATGGTGTATTTAAAATACGGGACGATGCAAAGCATCGGTACACCTTATTTATGATATCTTTATTTTAATGTATTTGTTTGTTATTTTTAAATTTATTTAAAGAGAGATCACTATGTACCTGTTACACCTTGTATTTATTCATTGGGGCGAGCACTGGGGGCTCCAAGGTATTGGCTGCGGGATGAGCCACCTTGTTTTGCTTTGAAAAACCCCTTGTATTTATTCATTGGGGGCGAGCACTGGGGGCTATGAGGTTTCGCTCTAATGAGCCACCTCATCTTCTATTTGAAGAACCTCTTGTATTTATTCATTGGGGGCGAGCACTGGGGGCTCTGAGGTTTCGCTCTAACGAGCCACCTCATCTTCTATTTGAAGAACCTCTTGTATTTATTCATTGGGGGCGAGCACTGGGGGCTCTGAGGTTTCGCTCTAATGAGCCACCTCATCTTGTATTTGAAGAACCCTTAAAAAATGTGATATGGAGGCGAGCACTGGGCTCTGAGGTATTGGTACCCCATCTTCTAATCGAAGAACCTCAATTTTAAATTAAAAACTAAAACTATGTCTTTAGAATATTTTACTATCAAGTTGAGAATTACAAGAACACTCAATGGCTAATGAAACAAACGAAAGAAAAAAGTCATAGTTTAAGTCGCTTAAACATGATCCCCCCCTAGACGGCTTAGTCGTCTAGTTGTAATTCCATAGGAGCCGGTCATCCGGCTCGAAGGACCATTGGTTAAGGGGGGTGACAGTATAAATGTACCTTACCTTTTTTGTATGTAGCTGTGGGTACGGCTGGGGCTGCTGCGTTGATGATGGTGGTTGGTAGTGGCGATGATGCGGTTGTAGATGGTGGTTCCGGCTAAGTATGGTGGCGTTTTGATGATGATGGTAGGGTTTGTGCTGGACACGGCGGTGTTCACGGCACTAGTAGCTTGTTCCACTTTATGGGGATATTTCCAATTTATAGTTGTTATTTGTCTATCTCCAATATACAACAAAAAACCACGTTCTGAACTTTAACGAAATTTCTTTCTTTTAATATAAAAGGGTTTTTACAATGATATTTGGCATCACACGCGTGATTGTACAAATTCTCGAAAGGGTTTATTACTTTTTATAATAGGTAAAATGCACAAAGTTGGTGATTGATATAGTAGAGTGGAATTTT
The DNA here is from genome assembly GCF_040869045.1 of Eurosta solidaginis. Taxonomy (NCBI): domain Eukaryota; kingdom Metazoa; phylum Arthropoda; class Insecta; order Diptera; family Tephritidae; genus Eurosta; species Eurosta solidaginis. The sequence goes on along the minus strand of NC_090320.1, from coordinate 139,312,151 downwards.
GCAAAAATGAACTGTGCCGGACTTGCACACGATAATAATAGTAAGTTTTCCTTAATAATCAAAGGAACGCACACTTATTTAGCGTTGGTACTACTTTCTTCCAAATTTAGTATCGCTTTAAATGAAAAGAGTTCGCAGAATTTCTGATTTTTTTTATTTTCATAAATTTTGCACTTCACCACTTGAGCTATAAAACAATTTCGATAAGCTGGGGACAGCACAAACTTTTACAATATTATTTTTGTAGGTTTTAAATAAACTTTTGCCGAACTTGCAAAAAATATGATCGCAATAATAATAAAACTGTATGAGGCCGAAGGTTTTCCAATTTGTTTTCCTTCGCACGAAAAAAGATAGGTATGGCCGAACGGTGGTGGTTTTTTGACAGGTGGCGATCATGCCAGATCGCCATCCTGTACTTGCGGCGAATTCCATTTGGTGGATTTTGCGCGGTGGAAGCTGCCACACGGACATGTGGATTCCCAATAGGGAATTTAAGAGTAAATACAATGCATTGATTTTAGGGATAATTCAATATAATATAATTCAATATAGTCGAATACAATACAAGATACGGGATGTATATAAATTCATAGAAATACATATAGAAAAGGAGGGGGATGGGACGGGTGACAGCCTACACCGCGTAAACACTTTATAGTTATACGCATTAGGTGATTACGTAGGAGCTGTTAAATAAGCGAAGCAATCAACAAAGGCATGTCGAAGGGCCCCTTTCAATTTTTCTCTAAGGGCTGCTTTACGGCGCTTAGGATCTTTTCGCCCGACGTTTGGTCTGCCTTTTTTAACGTTCATATACAGTCTCATTTCCATTTGTTAACCAGCAAAGTTTCTGTGCTAACTTTGATGGAAAAGTCACCATGCATATTAGAAGATCTAATTTCCTTTAATCAAACACGACTGCTTGATACAGGGGGTGTTGCTGTTGCATGCAGAATGGTGCATGGGAATTTGAAAATTTAGGGCCACTGTATAGGACCGTACAAAGTTATGCCAATCATTCTTATAAGTCCTATATTATTGGCAATAGTACCGCAACCACCGCGTGTTGTTAAGGATTTCCCAGTGATTAATGAAAAACACAATGTTGAGTAGCGCTATAGATGCCGCAAAAACAGTCCACAACGGCTATCAATATGCAATAAAATTTGTTTAAAATTTTGGTTTATCAGCTTTAAGTGCAAATGAATGACAACTTTTCAATGCACCCAGTGTATTGGGCGTTTTTTTTTAACTATAAGAATTGGCCAGGAATCCATTTCAATTGTTGTAGCTGACACTGATACAGCAATAAACTTCATTCCCACCGTACAAAAACTGCTTGTCGATGATTGTGAAACCCTCACCGCTGTTTTGGGCATGACTTCCACCATCTCAATGATTTGTCATTATATTGGACGTGCATTTCAATGGTATTTAATAATATTCGATAATAGAGACCAGCGGGCGGCGCCGGAATACCGGCTGGCGTCTGGAAATAATGGGGACATCGTTTAATTTTAGCAGAATACATTTCCTGAAATCGTATAGCACAAACATCGTCGAAAGAATACAATTGTGCAGGCGTAGCTTTAGGCAAATGCAGAAATCTTGTCCTGAAAAATAAAATAAAATTAATTAACAATGAAAAAATACAAGAAAATTGGTTTATAACAAGAAATAAAAGAAAATATTAAAAGTTACATACCATATTTCCTCCTTACTAATCACCAGCACCGCACTCCAACTACGCGTAAAATTGAAAGGAATAAAGCAACGGCGCAATGAATCGAATGAGCCATTTACCGTTTGCTTCAATTCTGTGGAATTTACATTATATACATAAGTATGTATAAATGTTCGCGAGCTTTTTTTCTTCGTTTTTGCTTGTCAGTGCGTGGACGTTAAATAATGAAAATGTTGGTAGTGGTAGATTTTACCAATGTTCCAAAAATACTGCCACAAAATAACCGATTTCCGCATGTTATTCGAAAAATTATTCGCACAACAAAAGGAGATGACAATAGCGCCAAAAATTATTTGCCTGCTCTTTTACTACACTTATTTCATAAACAAATTTATTTCTTTCTTGAATTTGTGCACAACTTTGTTCAAATTTTGTTGGGTTGGTTAGTGTAACCGCCTAATGTTAGTTGGTTGTGCTCAGCAATTAAATGCGTTTACCAAATGATCGCAATCTTTGTTTTTCAATGCAAAAATACTGAACAACAACAAACATGACAAAGAGTCATTATAAGGGCTCGGTACAAAAACAATCCGAGTCCCGAAATTACAGAATCCCGACATGACAAAATCCCGAAATTGGAAAAAGTCAACTGTTTCTACTGGCTTAGCGTGCTACTGCCCCAGTGACCTAGTTTTGTTTTTCAAGGGCAAGCAAACACATATATGTATATTTATATATATATTCGCACGCCACAAACTTACCATACCAGCTGTCAGCTGACCAATAAATACACGACAGGGTTGCATGTTACATTTAGCATAATGGTACGTGCAGATAGAACGCGTCGCGGAGAACGCATCCCCAATCTGCAAATTTATGTCAGGTGAACGTAAATAACGCATCTCTGCTTGGTAAAAATTGTATTTAATAATATGCTTCGCATGTGCACTTAATGGATCTGTCCTAACATACGTTTTGTAATAAAACACCTCCGCTTCACACAACCAACCTCACGGTCACTTGCCCTGGCACCTCAAAAGATGTACACCTCCTCCAACAAAAAAAGACAGTCGCCCCGAGAGCGACACGATATATTAAACGCCGGAACGGAGACCTCGGCCTCTTCGTCCTGCCCAGAAAAACCCAAACAAAAATAATGCGAATCTGGAACGGAGACCTCGGCCTCTCCGTCCAACAAAAGGAGAAAAAAAAAATGTTTGCCAGTCTTGAACGGAGACCTCGGCCTCTTCGTCCAGCACTATTGACCTTCTACGTCATATCACTTTATGGATTCTATATATATCTAAGAATTATGTATAATCAAAGGCAAGAAATATTCACTTTCCTCCCCTTCTAATGTTTATTTGCATCCTAGCTTAGGTGGCATGCTAAGCAAGTCGGAAAGGATTCCCGGCCATTTTGCGTCGCAGACGAACTCCTCATCTAGATTAAGTTTAGTGTGTAAGTCTTATATTCATTTTTATCGTTTTAGCGGAGGTCATTGGCGGAAAACGATGTTGCGTATCGCAAGGGGGGCCGGCATGTTCAGGCAGGATGCCTAACTTTTCCGCATCTGATTGCGATCCCCCCAATGCAACTCTGCAAATCGGTACTCGATACTCGACTTAATTTATAACCAACCGCATGCATGTACATGCACGTGTATGTGTACTTTTTGTCAGCACTCATGCATATGCTTGTCGGGGTTGATGTGTGGGTGCCTTTCCCCTCCAAAACGGAGGATTTTGCGGGTAAACGGTTGTAGCTTTCTATACAACCGGCCTATTGGTTTTCAACAGCCGTACCGTACGCATCTGCCGCCAGCGATCTCTGCCGTGTTTCTACAATACAGTCAGGTAATATTGTCACCAAAATATTTTACTTCTATTCAATAAAACATATTATTATAACGAGAAATTCTCGCCTATTTGTCTATTTCTTTATTCCACACGCCATATTCCCACTGAGATCGACCCCGGTGCGCCCACCGACTCAGGAGCAGACGCACCCCGGCCGAACACCATTTAAGTCAATATGTACAAGGTATGTGTATATTACCAAGCTTTTCTCGCTTATGCTTTCGAAAATTTTATGCAAATTTTAAAACGAAAAATTAGAAAGCCATCTAAAATTTTGGAGCAGGCTCATGACAGATTTTACGACGCAGATATTCGGTTAAGTACCTGGCAAATATTGTTTAAAAAAATCGACATGGAAAGATTTTAAGCTACCAAACTACTGACTGGATGTTAAGTATCAGTCATCCAGATAATTTTTGTCGTATTAGCCCGTTCGCCGTGATTAAGGTGACAGGCTTCTCAGAGGAATCTGAAAGGCTTGTAAAAGGTTTAAGACCTAAATTTAAGACTGTTTACCCTTAGAAAATACTTACGTTCTTGTTCCTCTAATGCATAGTTATTGGTATAAAAATTATTAATTGTAACAGAAACTTAAATTGACAGCAAAGAAAGAATGGCAGAAAACAAAAAAGTCCTCCGGCGGATGAATAACACATTGGGTAGTTCTAAATCATATGAACAAATTAATAGTAAGTATAAGTTTTCTAAATAATATTTAAAAGATAATTACTTATTGATATTTTCTAGATATTGAATTAGAATTGAAGGCGTTAAAAGATTTAGTAACTCAACAGAGTAACACCTTTAAAATTTTAAAAGAAGACTTGTCTAATGGAGATGAAATGATTATAAAGGAATTAGCCTCTATCAATCTATTTGTACGTGAGATGGCAGCTGAGAAGAAGCAAAATGCCGATATACTTCAAATGTTTCCTATTAAAAATATCGATGAGTTGCAGCGATTTGAAGATAATATACCAAACTTAGATGAACAAGCTTTGGTACGTTATATACTGATTGTAAATTCACGTATATATCTTTGTGTATTGCAGATTTAAAGTGTGAACCTGCGAAATATGAATTGCCTGAATATAATAAACTTTATTCGTTTTGTTTCGATCTTCTACAAGTTCGACTGTTTGAGTTAGCAGGTTTCAACTCTAAGCCCCCATATCCTAATGCTTTCTCTACATATGCTTAATATAACCGAACACCTTTTCTTCTGCTTTTAGCTTAATGCCATCAAAAAAATCATTGAAAGGGGAGGTATCGCAAAAAACTTCCAGCATTTATTAGGAAAGGACATTTTTCTTAATTTCAATTATGACGGGTACAAACGAAACAAACGCTGAAACAATATATTAACATAAACGATATTTTACATATTAAGTTGTAATAAAACTAATATTCAATCAAACTATTTATTTGTCTTTTCTTTTCAATTGCAGAAGCTGTTGCTGAAAAAGTCGTAGCAAAAGAAAACTTTATTTTCGAAATCAAAAAGGGTTTATAAAATACCAAGAACCGAGTAAACAAGGCAACTTGTCTAGCAAGAAAGCAAAAATAGTTTTTAAACAACAAATACATATGTATATGTATGTATTACATTTCGTTTTGCGCTCAATTAATGTTTATTTCGACGTTTTTTAGTATATCAAATAACATACACTAATTGGTAAAAATGTTAAGAAAATACTTGAATGCAGCCTTATTCTTATATTCTTCTGTATGTACAAATACATATTTATTTATTGAACTAAATTAATAATCAGGCCTGTTCTGAATTCCGATTCCGATCAATTTTTTCGGAATCGAAATGGATTGGTGTTCTCAATTTCGATTTCGACCAAAAATTATCGGTTTGAAAAGTATTGCCTCTGAGCAGTCGGAATGAAAATTAATTGGCAGATTATACACAAATGTTGCGATATTTGTCTTTCAAATAATTTTTTTTTAAATTCTTCATTTTATTTGGAAGAGTTGTTTGTATTTTTTTGTTTAAATTTGAGTTAAATTGGCATAATAAATCTTTCTTTAAAAACTTCTATCAAGAAATCTATTAGGCAAACTAATCGATGCTGATCGAAATGAAGTCGACCTGTTCTGAATTCGGATCCAGAGCATTTTTACGATTCGCACGCACAATAGCAAGTCTTCTTGCGTCTGCGCATCAAAACCCATATCTGCAGGCATTTTTTAATTAAAATAAAATTTTATGATACTTAAACCAAAACACATAAACAAAAACAGCTGATTAAACTGGTTACCGAATCGGAATGAAAACGATTCGAAATCGACTTCGAATCGATTTTTTACAATCGGAATTGAGAACACCAAATAGAAATCGAGTCGAAATCAATGTCGTTTTACTTTTCATTCCGAGTCGGAATTCAGAACAGGCCTGAATATTAATTTTTACGTTCTTTTGTTTGCGTATGGAATAACATAGTATGTGTTCATACATATGTATAACATTCAATTTAGGCTGAATTAATGTTTATTTTTAAGTTTTTTTCCTGTTGAACCAATAAACATGCGTACATACGTACGTAGGTTAGGTTAGGTTGAACTGGCCGGTCCATGAGGACCTCACATAGACTGATTGAGTCCGTAGTGTTACCAGAAGTTTGCTTTAACGACCAAACTGAAAAACCCTATCAAAGACCAGGACCTATGTTATAAAATAACTCCGTCCTCTTGGCAAATACTAGAAGCTTCCTAGGACTTAAGCCACTTGCTGCTTCAATATCTGACAGCTGTATCACTCCTAATAGCTGGAGTCTTAGCCTGGCAAGTGCAGGGCACGAGCACAGAACGTGCTCGATCGTTGCCTCCTCCAACCCGCACTTCCTACATCTGCTATCACTGACCAAGCCTAATTTAAAGGCATGTAATGCCAGAAGGCAGTGTCCAGTTAGAATACCCGTCATGAGTCTACAGTCCTCTCTTTTTAATGATAGACGCAACTGTGTTAGTCTAAGGTTGTAAGACCTACACATAATCTTCGACACCTTACAGCCCCGCGCTTGAACCCACGCCTTTCCCGCTTGGTCGATCATGTGCACCACACGCCTTCGCTTTATCTCGCCCAATCTAATTGGGACGTCTACGGAGCTGTCTTAATAAAATCATACGTACGTAGGCACTCTAAATATTTCATTTTTAAATTTATCCTTCGGAAGCGAAATGTTAATGCCTTACAACGAGGCCTATATTGAGTGCTTGAGACGAACTCCTTCTAAAAGCCATTTCTTCGGAAGCGGAAAAGTAAGCCTTGCAATTTGGCCCGTTTCATATAAAAAACAAGTAAGGAAGGTTAAGTTCGGGTGTAACCGAACATTACATACTCAGTTGAGAGCTGTCACCATAGCATAAGGGAAAATAACCATGTAGGAAAATGAACCGAGGGAAACCCTGGAATGTGTTTGTATGACATGAGTATCAAATGAAAGGCATTAAAGAGTATTTTATGAGGGAGTGGGCCATAGATCTATAGGTGGACGCCATTTAGAGATATAGCCATAAAGGTGGATCAGGGTTGACTCTAGAATGCGTTTGTACGATATGGGTATCAAATGAAAGGGGTTAATGAGTATTTTAAAAGGGAGTAACCCTCTAGTTCCATAGGTGGACGCCGTTTCGAGATATCGCCATAAAGGAGGAACAGGGGTGACCCTAGAATTTGTTTGTACAATATGGGCATCAAACGAATGGTGTTAATGAATATTTTAAAAGGGAGTGGGCCTTAGTTCTATAGGTAGATGCCGTTTCGAAATATCGCCATAAAGGTGGACCAGCGGTGACTCTAGAATGTGTTTGTACGATATAGGTATCAAATTAAAGGTATTAATGAGGGTTTTAAAAGGGAGTGGTGGTGGTTGTATAGGTGGTCGCCTTTTCGAGATATCGCCTTAAAGGTGGACCAGGGATGATTCTAGAATGCGTTTGTACGATATTGGTATCAAATGAAAGGTGTTAATGAGTATTTTAAAAGGGAGTAATCCTTAGTTCCATAGGTGGACGCCGTTTCGAGATATCGCCATAAAGGTGGACCAGGGGTGACCCTAGAATTTGTTTGTACAATATGGATATCAAAAGAAAGGTGTTAATGAGTATTTTAAAAGGGAGTAATCCTTAGTTCCATAGGTGGACGCCGTTTCGAGATATCGCCATAAAGGAGCAGGGGCGGTGTTAATGAGTATTTTAAAAGGGAGTAATCCTTAGTTCCATAGATAGACGCCGTTTCGAGATATCGCCATAAAGGTGGGCCAGGGGTGACTCTAGAATTCGTTTGTGCAATATGGGTATCAAACGAAAGGAGTTAATGAGTATTTTAAAAGGGGGTGGGCCTTAGTTCAATAGGTGGATGCCTTTTCGAGGTATCGTAATAAAGGTGGGCCAGGGGTGACTCTAGACTTTGTTTGTACGATATGGGTATCAAATGAAAGGTGTTAATGAGTATTTTTAAAATGGAGTGAGCCTTCGTTCTATAGGTGTTCGCCTTTTCGAGATATCGCCATAAAGGTGGACCAGGGGTGACTTTAGAATATGTTTGTACGATATGGGTATCAAATGAAAGGTGTTAATGAGTATTTTAAAAGGGCGTGGGGCTTAGTTCTATAGGTGGACGCCTTTTCGAGATATCGCCATAAAGGTGGACCAGGGGTGACTCTAGAATGAGTTTGTACGATATGGGTATCAAATTAAAGGTATTAATGAGAGTTTTAAAAGGGAGTGGTGTGAAGGCGTTTTCCAGATATCGACCAAAATGTGGACCAGGGTGACCCAGAACATCATCTGTTGGATACCGCTAATTTATTTATATATGTAATACCTGCCAAGATTTTAAGGGTTTTTATTTCGCCCTGCAGAACTTTTTCATTTTCTTCTACTTAATATGGTAGGTGTCACAACTATTTTATAAAGTTTTTTCTAAAGTTATATTTCGCGTCAATAAAACAATCCAATTACCTTACCATGTTTCATCCCCTTTTTCGTATTTGGTATAGAGTTATGGCATTTTTTTCATTTTTCGTAATTTTCGATATCGAAAAGTGGGAGTGGTCATAGTCGGATTTCGTTCATTTTTCATACCAAGATAAAGTGAGTTCAAGTAAGCACGTGAACTAAGTTCATTAAAGATATGCCGATTTTTGTTCAAGTTATCGTGTAAACGGCCATGCGGAAGGACAGACGGATGACTGTGTATAAAAACTGGGCGTGGCATCAACCGATTTCGCCCATTTTCACAGAAAACAGTTAGCGTCATAAAACCTATGCCCCTACCAAATTTCAAAAGGATTGGTTAGTTTTTGTTCGACTTGTGGCGTTAAAAGTATCCTAGACAAATTAAATGAAAAAGGGTGGAGCCACGCCCATTTTGAAATTTTATTTTATTTTTGTATTTTGTTGCACCATATCACTACTGGAGTTGAATGTTGACATAATTTACTTATATACTGTAAAGATATTAAATTTTTTGTTACAATTTTACTTTAAAAAAAATTTTTTTTTAAAAGTGGGCGTGGTCCTTCTCCGATTTTGCTAATTTTTATTAAGCGTATATATAGTAATAGGAGTAATGTTCCTGCCAAATTTCCTCATGATATCTTCAACGACTGCCTAATTACAGCTTGCAAAATTTTAAACTACCTCCTTTTAAAAGTGGGCGGTGCCACGCCCATTGTACAAAATTTTACTAATTTTCTATTCTGCGTCATAAGTTCAACTCATCTACCAAGTTTCGGCGCTTTAGCTGTCTTTTGTAATGAATTATCGCACTTTTTCGGTTTTTCGAAATTTTCGATATCGAAAAAGTGGGCGTGGTTATAGTCCGATATCGTTCATTTTAAATACGATCTGAGATGAGTGCTCAGGAACCTACATACCAAATTTCATCAAGATACCTAAAAATTTACTCAAGTTATCGTGTTAACGGACGGACGGACATGGGCTCAATCAATTTTTTTTTCGATCCTGATTATTTGATATATCTCGATTCCTTTATATATGTACAACCAACCGTTATCCAATCAAACTTAATATACTCTGTGAGCTATGCTCAACTGAGTATAATAATTAAGGAATTCATCGAAATGGTGAGGCCCTCTAGACTCCGGAGAAGAGCTTCTGCAATTGCTTCTTACTCCTTCCTTTTCCTACTGGGTACTTCTAAATATATGTAAGTACATATGTATTAACATTCTCCGTCGAGTTTAGCGGTTAATGAAAAAATAGGTATTACTTTAAACTTGTGAGACATGCAGGCGTGGCATTGGCTGCCAAGGTGTTGGCGATATGTTGAATTTTTTGTATTTATTTCTAAGCCGTTCGATAATCAGACATGTAATTATGCAACTTAACAAGGGGGCATACATACCTACATGTAAGGATGTGCTGGCACCACACTTCGGCAAACACGAGCGAAGCCAACGCAGGTAATTGATCTGATATCATACGTTGGTCCAATGCCAAAGAAACGAATGTGCATATTTGATGTGTTGAGAAAAACGCGTAAGACATTGTTAAAAAAGAGATTTAATTAATAGAGATTACATTTTGTATTTTTCAACCACTATTGGAAGGTTTACATTTGTAAACCACTAAGTAATGTTAATTGAAAAATGGTTTATAAATTTTTTTTTTCAAAAAAATTCCACATTTGTTGTTTTGGCTTTGCAAAATTTGACATATATAATATTGTAACGAATTTACTTGCAATTTCCCTTATTTGCAATCTTCTGCTGAGTTCGAATCACTAAACTGCTGAATAAATAACTCCAATATTTAATAATGCAAAATGGCCTTTATTAAAGTACTTCACAATAACACTCAAACTGTGCAACGAATAGCTTGCTTAATAACCAAACTGATTGATGGCTCAAATGAAACTCTACTATTCAAAATAATACTGCTCTTGCTCGCTAGATAGCGTCTTAATCGAAATCTCAAATCAAACTGAATTCCAGCGCCTCTACAATTGTTGCCTTTTATACTCTTTGATTTCAACCTTCGCATCTTCTAGGCGCATATATATGGTATATATATGTAGACGCAGTTATTGTTTCGTTACAATATTTCGTTTAAACAAAACTGGCACATTCGTTTCTTCGGCATTGTACCGACGATATGATATCAGATTGAAAAACAACAAGGCCGTGGGCGCTGATGGATTGCCTGCGGAGCTATTCAAGTTCGGCGGCGAGGAGTTGGTAAGGCGCATGCAGCAGCTTCTTAGCAAAATATGGGCGGACGAAAGCATGCCCGACGGTTGGAATCTAAGTGTTCTTTGCCCAGTCCACAAGAAGGGGGATACTGCAAAATGCACCAACTATCGTGGAATCAGCCTTCTTAATATCGCATATAAGGTCCTTTCAAGTGTATTGTGCGAAAGATTGAAGCCCACCGTGAACCGGCTGATTGGACCTTATCAGTGCGGCTTCAGACCTGGTAAATCTACCATCGACCAGATTTTCACAATGCGCCAAGTCTTGGAAAAAACCCGTGAAAAGAGAATCGACACACATCACCTCTTCGTCGACTTTAAAGCCGCCTTCGACAGCACGAAAAGGAGCTGCCTATATGCCGCTATGTCTGAATTTGGTTTCCCCGCAAAACTTATACGGCTGTGCAAAATGACGTTGAGCAACACCATCAGCTCAGTCAGAATTGGGAAGGACCTCTCCGAGCCCTTCGAAACTAAACGAGGTTTCAGACAGGGTGACCCCCTATCGTGCGATTTCTTTAATTTGATGCTGGAGAAAATTATACTAGCTGCAGAACTTAACCGCACTGGAACAATATACTATAAAAGCGTGCAATTACTGGCATATGCTGATGACATTGATTTCATCGGCCTAAACACCCGCGCTGTTAGTTCTGCTTACTCCAAGCTGGAAAAAGAAGCGGTAAAGATGGGGTTGATGGTGAATGAGGACAAAACGAAGTACCTGCTGTCAGAGCAAAGAGTCAGCGCATATGCGCCTTGGCAACCACGCTACTGTTGGCAGCCATAATTTCGAAATAGTAAAAGACTTCGTTTATTTGGGAACCAGCATCAACATTAGCAACAACATCAGCACTGAAATCCAGCGAAGAATCAATCTTGCCAATAAATGCTACTTTGGACTAGGTAGGCAATTGAAAAGTAAAGTCCTCTCTCGGCGAACGAAAATCATACTCTACAAGTCACTTATCGTACCCGTCCTCCTATATGGGGCAGAAGCATGGACCATGACAACAGCAGATGAAGCGGCTTTGGGAGTGTTCGAGAGAAAAGTTCTTCGAAAGATTTATGGACCTCTACGCGTTGGCGATGGCGAGTACCGAAGAAGATTTAATGATGAGCTGTACGAGCTATACGCAGACATCAACATAGTCCAGCGAATTAAAACGCAGCGGCTGCGCTGGCTAGGCCATGTTATGCGAATGAAAGATGATGCTCCGGCCAAGAAAGTGTTTCTATCGGAACCCGCCTATGGAAGCAGAGGTAGAGGGCGGCCCCCACTCCGTTGGAAGGACCAGGTGGAAAACGATTTAAACTCCCTTGGTGTGACCAATTGGCGCCGGTTGGCGGAGCGAAGGAGCGACTGGCGCGCCTTGTTGGACGGCCATAACCGTTTAGACGGTTAAGCGCCAATTAAGTAAGTAAGTAAGTATGATATCAGTTATGCAGCCAAAAAGCAAACCGTGTGATTTGCAAAGCAAGCGATAAAATATTATTTTGGCCAATCGTGGGAAGCGCATTGTCAGCAATTAAGAAATCAGTTAAGCTAATTTAGAAGCTAAGAGTTAGCTTTTAGCATACAATAAGATTCATTCTGTTTTAGGACGTGAAGGTCAATAGCACAAGTATACACGGTTTTGGATCTAGGCTACTAAAAGTGGTTTTTAAGAAAATTTATGACGCTGAATCCGATTCTTCATTCCGTTTTTTAAGATTGATTCTAGTACAGTCAATAAATTCATTTTTAAAGATATTTGTCAAATAATATTCATTTTATTATCTTAAAGGTAACAAATCAGAAATAAAGATTGGTGGAACTTAGCCTTTTGTATTGTTTAGTATCTGTTTCGCGTATTAGAGTCCAACAGTAGTCGCTCATCATGCCTTCATCCCAAAATTCTTGGTATCGTCTTTCAATGTTGGCTAGATCTTGGTGTAGCTGCTCTCCTTGTTCGTTGCTCGTATCACCCGGCTGCTTCGTCGGGCGTTAAACATTTTGTAAATTTTTTATCAGCCATTAATTTTTTAATATCAGGTCCGACAAATATTCCTTCTTTTGTATATGACAATTTAGCAAACAACTTGACTGTCATAATATAAACAATCTGGCAACCCGAAAATATAACATAAAAGATGCAATGACAGAAAAGAAGAACAACAAACAAGGAAAGTTCGTGAACATTCCAAGACACGACACGGATGAGAAAAGGCGCATGAAAAGACATACACGTAACATTGTGAAATATACTTTTATAAATGTAAAACGAATTCTGCATTAATTAAATAAAACGCTACGCTAACTTAGCAAACATTACATGGTGTCAGGTAATCGGAAGCCTACGCACCGAACAAACTAAACATGACCGAAATGGAAGAACTAAAGAAACAAATTGCGGCACTCCGGGCAGAAGTAGAAGCAACTTCATCATCGCAGGTGACACCTGCACAAAGCGTGATGCCACAAATTCCGCTTCCAGGACCGCCAAACATAAAGGAAGGAGACATAAGCGAAAATCTCCGACACTTCAAACAACAGTGGGAAAACTATCTCACTGCAACAGGGCTAGGTAACCAGTGAGAGGAATCAAAGAAAGCTGTCCTACTAACTGCAATAGGGAACGACGTATTCAAAAGATACGCAAACATGCCCATAATAGAAAGCAGTACAACAACCGCAAGCCTACTCCTAAACGAAATCGAAAAACACCTAACACCGACAATCAACAAACGCTACATAAGAGCAGTATTCAATATGGCCAATCAAGGACAAAATGAATCACACGACGAATACTTCGACAGACTGAGAGGGCTCATCAAAAACGCACAATACGGTCAATTACAAAACGATCTTTTACTCGATAAAATCATCTGCTCAATAAAAGACCACGAATTAAGAGAAAAACTGTGGTTAGACAGCAACATCACGTTGGAAAAAGCCATCGAAATATGCAGATCGAAAGAAACAACAGAAAAAGAGCTGAAAAGCATGGAAAACAAACCTATGGAAATAAACAAAATTCAAAAAAAGGAAAAAAAAGAACCTACAAAGAAAAAACCATGCGGGCGGGAAAATTGCAGATACTGCGTTATGGAATACCTTGAGAGCCTGCAACAATGCAGGGCGAGAAACTCAATTTGCAAAAATTGCAACAAAAAAGGCCACTGGGCAAAAGTATGCTTATCAAAATCAGTGAAATACAACAAAAGTAGCAATGCAGTCAAGGCAACAGACAACACTAGTGAAACATCCGAATCAGAAGACGAAGAAGAGTTTGTACTACAAACATTCGAGACAAACAAAGACGAAAAAGGCTTGTACGTACAAATAAACATGATCAATAGCAACAATAAAGTTCACTACACAAAATATCAACTGGACACAGGCGCAACCTGCAACATCATCGGAATGAAAGATCTAAAAAAAATCGAAGCCTCTCCAACGATAACCAAAACAAGAACAAAGCTCACAATAGTAGAAGGACCTCAAATCGTACCAATAGGTAAAACAAAACTCAACATCCAAGAATTTCGAACACAAACTATCATTCTACGTCATAAAAAGCGACCATTGTCCGCTGCTATCACTACAAACCTGCCAGCTATTAAACCTCATTGAGGTATGCAAAAACGTAACAAAAAACACAGGCGAAACCGAAGCACACGAAATCATCGAAGCCTACAAAGACGTATTTCAAGGCCTAGGCAAACTAAGAGGAAACATCTCGCTCGATATCGACAACGCCATCCCTCCCAGAAACGAACCGCCCAGAAGAATTCCGATTGCCTTGCGCGAACAATTAAAATCAACACTATGCGAGATGGAAACCATGGGAGTTATCGAAAAAGAACCAGACTTTACGGAATGGACCAGCAACCTAGTATTGGTAAAGAAATACAACAAGCTTAGAATATGCATCGATCCGAAACATCTTAACGAAGCACTTAAAGACGTAAAATACCAACTACCAACCGTGGAGGAGATTTTAGCAGAATTAGCAGATGCAAAGATATTTTCGATACTGGACGCCAAGCACGGATTCTGGCAACTGCCATTGGACGAAAAAAGCAGTAAATTAACATCATTCTGGACTCCTTGCGGGAAATACAAATTTAAGCGAGTTCCATTCGGTATAAAACCTGCAATGGAAATCTTCCAAATGCGACAAAACCAAATAATATTAGGTCTGAAAGGGGTTGTCTGCATCGCAGACGACATCCTTATATTCGGCAAAGGTGAGAACAAGGAAATCACAACGAACGACCACAACAAAAACCTAGAACAACTCCTCAAACGTTTACGGCAAGAAAATCTCAAAATCAACCGAGAAAAAGCGAAAATTTGCCAAAACAAAATTATATTCTATTTAATAATTTGGGAAAAATTTAAACAACGTGACATCAGGACGGACAAGGCGACAGCTGTTTCGATTTTTAATAATCGGGGATTGCCCATATTGCTTTTTTTTTTTTTTATAAATGTATGAAAACATTTATTTGAAGCAATTTTTTTAATTTTATAATTTATTTAATAATTTGGGAAAAATTTAAACAACGTGACATCAGGACGGACAAGGCGACAGCTGTTTCGATTATACCTTGTAAATCTCTTCAAAGCCTTTTCTCCCGGGAGTGGGAGTTCGACTCCCCGATTATTAAAAATCATACAAAATTATATTCTTCGGACACATTCTCTCTAGCGAAGGAATAAAACCTGACCCGAACAAAATCTCAGCCATAAAACAAATGCCTAGTCCCAAAGACAAAAAAAGTACTCTAAGATTTCTGGGGCTAATAACATATTTGAGCAAATTCATAAGGAATTTATCCGAGATAACAGAGCCGCTACGAAGAGTCACACACGTGAAAAGCAACTTCGTATGGGAAAACGAACAGGAAGATGCATTTTCAAAGCTCAAAACCATTATAACAAAAACACCAGTTCTGAAATACTACGACATGAACAAACCAATCGTAATACAAACAGATGCGTCCTCATTTGCGCTAGGTAGTGCGCTGCTACAAAATGGACACCCCATTATATATGCGTCAAAAACGCTAACATCAACACAACAAAACTACGCACAAATCGAAAAGGAAATGCTGAGTGTTCTGTTTGCATGTAAGAGATTCCATCAATACATCAGCGGAAGACGAAATATTACAATCGAGACCGATCACTCACCATTAATCAACATATTCAAGAAACCACTCTTAAAAACCCCCAAAAGATTACAACAAATGATTCTAGAACTACAGAAATATAACTTCACAATCAAATACAAAAAAGGGACAGAAATGTACCTGGCCGACACACTGTCCAGAGCACCGGAAGATCCCCAAAGTTGCGTCGAAATATACCAAATAGACAGAGAACTCGAACGTTTCAACAAAGTCAACGACATTGAGGACAAACCCATCAGCGATACAACCACGAAGAAAATACAACAAGCTACAAAGCAAGACAACCTTATGCAAACCCTAATAAAGACAATAAAGGACGGTTGGAACGAAGACAAAACAAAAATAGATGGCACGATCAAACAATATTGGAAAATAAGAGACGAATTAGTCATCAACAACGGACTGGTGTTCAAAGGCAACCGACTCATAGTACCACAAAAAATTAGACGCGAAATATTGAACAAACTTCACCAACCGCATCTAGGCATCGAATCAACACTAAAGCTGGAAAGGGAAACCGTATATTGGATAGGTATCACCGACGAAATCAAACGGACAGTAGAGAGCTGCGAAGTATGCAACACATATGCAAGACAACAGCAACGAGAACCACTAAAAATTCCCGAGATCCCGCATAGCCCATTCGAAATCATTTCCATGGATGTCTTCGAGATGCCCATAAACAACAAGGCAAGATACTTTTTAATAACAGTGGATCATTACTCAGACTTTTTCGAAATCGACGAACTAGATAATCTATCAGCCACCACAACAGTAAGCATATGCAGAAAGAATTTTACCAGACATGGCATACCATCCAAAGTCATCACAGATAACGGCACCAACTTCGCCAGCTCAGAATTCAAGAAATTCGCAGAAAAGTGGGAATTCAACCATCACACTTCCAGTCCACATCAACAACAAGCGAACGGAAAAGCTGAAGCAGCCGTAAAAATTGCAAAACATCTATTAAAAAAAGCCTTGACATCAAATTCAGACTTTTACAAATCGTTACTAATCTGGAGAAACACACCAAACAAAATCGGCTCCAGTCCAGCAAAACGCCTATTCTGCAGATGGCTAAAATGCGACATTCCCACAGCAAACCTAAACCAGGAAGTAATACTGGACGTACCGAATCAAATAAAACACCAACGCATAAAGAACAAAAAATACTTCGACAGAGGCACACAAGAAGAAAAAGATCTGAAAACAGGGGATGAAGTATACATAAAAATAAATCCAAAAGAAAATTGGGTAAAAGGCAAAATTGAACAAAAGGTATCGGAGCGATCCTTCATCATAAAAGCAAAAAACAAACCATACAGACGGAACACTATCCACATAAGGAAACCAAATACAAACAAACAGAAAAGAAAAGAATACCATCATGTCATTCAGACACCAAATAACAAACCGATCGATTCACCGCAACAAGAAAATCAAGAGACGCAATCACCATCGCAAACACCGAACGAAGAACCCTGCAAAGGATAGCAAGAAACAGAACAAACTAACCAACCGCCGATACAAACAAGCCAACCAACAGAACCACAATCAAGCCAGGAAAATAGCACACGAAACATGCAAGCTAAAGAAAGCGACATCCGCCAGCAAACTTACTTACTTACTTACTTAATTGGCGCTTAACCGTCTAAACGGTTATGGCCGTCCAACAAGGCGCGCCAGTCGCTCCTTCGCTGCGCCAACCGGCGCCAATTGGTCACACCAAGGGATTTTAAATCGTTTTCCACCTGGTCCTTCCAACGGAGTGGGGGCCGCCCTCTACCTCTGCTTCCATAGGCGGGTTCCGATAGAAACACTTTCTTGGCCGGAGCATCATCTTTCATTCGCATAACATGGCCTAGCCAGCGCAGCCGCTGCGTTTTAATTCGCTGGACTATGTTGATGTCTGCGTATAGCTCGTACAGCTCATCATTAAATCTTCTTCGGTACTCGCCATCGCCAACGCGTAGAGGTCCATAAATCTTTCGAAGAACTTTTCTCTCGAACACTCCCAAGGCCGCTTCATCTGCTGTTGTCATGGTCCATGCTTCTGCCCCATATAGCAGGACGGGTACGATAAGTGACATGTAGAGTATGATTTTCGTTCGCCGAGAGAGGACTTTACTTTTCAATTGTCTACCTAGTCCAAAGTAGCATTTATTGGCAAGATTGATTCTTCGCTGGATTTCAGTGCTGATGCTGTTGCTAATGTTGATGCTGGTTCCCAAATAAACGAAGTCTTTTACTATTTCGAAGTTATGGCTGCCAACAGTAGCGTGGTTGCCAAGGCGCATATGCGCTGACTCTTTGCTCGATGACAGCAGGTACTTCGTTTTGTCCTCATTCACCATCAAACCCATCTTTACCGCTTCTTTTTCCAGCTTGGAGTAAGCAGAACTAACAGCGCGGGTGTTTAGGCCGATGATATCAATGTCATCAGCATATGCCAGTAATTGCACGCTTTTATAGTATATTGTTCCAGTGCGGTTAAGTTCTGCAGCTAGTATAATTTTCTCCAGCATCAAATTAAAGAAATCGCACGATAGGGGATCACCCTGTCTGAAACCTCGTTTAGTTTCGAACGGCTCGGAGAGGTCCTTCCCAATTCTGACTGAGCTGATGGTGTTGCTCAACGTCATTTTGCACAGCCGTATAAGTTTTGCGGGGAAACCAAATTCAGACATAGCGGCATATAGGCAGCTCCTTTTCGTGCTGTCGAAGGCGGCTTTAAAGTCGACGAAGAGGTGATGTGTGTCGATTCTCTTTTCACGGGTTTTTTCCAAGATTTGGCGCATTGTGAAAATCTGGTCGATGGTAGATTTACCAGGTCTGAAGCCGCACTGATAAGGTCCAATCAGCCGGTTCAAGGTGGGCTTCAATCTTTCGCACAATACACTTGAAAGGATCTTATATGCGATATTGTATGCGATATGCGCCAGCAAACAACAACCGCAAATCGTCACCAAGATAACCAACCCAATCAGAGACCACGTAGAGAACGTAAAGTGCCAACAAAACTAAAGGACTACGTAATCGATTGAGAAAAAAAAAAAAAAAAATTTAATCAAAACAAAGGGGATGTCATAATATAAACAATCTGGCAACCCGAAAATATAACATAAAAGATGCAATGACAGAAAAGAAGAACAACAAACAAGGAAAGTTCGTGAACATTCCAAGACACGACACGAATGAGAAAAGGCGCGTGAAAAGACATACACGTAACATTGTGAAATGTACTTTTATAAATGTAAAACGAATTCTGAATTAATTAAATAAAACGCCACGCTAACTTAGCAAACATTACATTGACTAAGTACTGAAATGCCGGTACTTCACGGTTTAATGCTTTGACGAAGTTCTTTATAAGGCCTAGTTTAATGTGAAGAGTTGGCAGGAAAAGGTCTTGTGGATTTACAAGTGGTTCAGCGGAGACGTTTTGCTGTCCAGGCTCATATTGAGTACGACTTTGTCATTCTATTCTCACATAATGATGTTCAGTTGCGCGGCTATCCCACAAGCATTAAAAACAACAAAATTTGGTAAATCCAGATTGCATCCCAGTTAAGATACTAGTTACCTGCATTTTTAATTGCTCTAATCACTTATATTATTTTACAGTTACAGTTGAAATGTATCATCAAATGTCACTGTGAGCAGACGTGTTTTGTAGTGCTGCTGAAGTTCGTGCTTTTATATCGTAATTCCCGGTCTTTTAATTCAAGTATTTGTGGGAGATACGTAATAGTAATTTGTGCAAACGCTCACAAGTACTGTTCATCACGCATTAATTTTTATAAAGCAAAAAAAAAAAATCAAAATTAAAACATGACACCACCAAGAAAAAGTGCGCGCAATATTCTATCCGCGCAACAAAAATCAGCACAAGAAGAAAATCTAGTGTTGGAAGTTAACAGTTCCACAGCGATGAGTTTGCTAAAGAGAATTGAAAAACAAGTGGAAGATGCCATGAACAGCATTCTCGTGAAGCTGAAGGAGAGCGAAGAGCGACTGACGCAAAGAATTTCTGGTGTTGCTGATGAGTTGAAAAATATGAAAACAGATATAAGGAATTTCGATGACCGAGTTAGCAAGCATGAGAAACATAATTGCGAAAATGTTAAGGGGACAACAAGTTGATGAGTTTGAAAATGCGTTGGTGTCGACAGATGTTGCTTTTGTTTGGCGTACCACAGCAAAGTGACGAAACCCTAACAGCGATCTTCTCACAGCTGTTCACCAACATAAATTTGACTCCACTTTCCATTCGCTAAGCTTTTCGTACGCGCAAAAACAAAGCCAACAATAATCACTCCCCTATTATTTACGAATTATATTCTGCCTATGATCGTTCACTGCTATTTAAAGCTATCAGCAGAGTATTTAAAACTGGGAGGAAAGAGCTTGTTCTCGCCGATGTTGGTGTTATAGGTGATGGGAAGCTCTTCGTGCATGAATGCTTGACGAAAAAGAACAGGAATGTTATGTATCACGCATCACAGCTGAAAAAACAAAAGCGCTTGGTGAGCGCATTTTCAATGCATGGGCATGTTTATGTGAGAAAGCATCCAAATGCTGAAGCCGTGAGAGTGTATGATACAACAACCATTGATTGTATTGCAGCAGCTACATGAGCAAAGATCTAGTGTTATTATTTAAACTATATTTATGTATATTTTCATGAGGAAACATGTATTTACGGTGCTTTCTTTTACTATTCTTCTCACCTCTTTCCTTAGTCTACATTTTCCTTTATAAACTGCCAACTTACAAGCATCTCTTATTTGCTCTCGGTTTGGACAATGACAGTAGCGTACACATTAACAAGGAAAGTCTTAGGGTGGCACTTAAGTTAGTATGCGATTATCACCGAGGTTTAAATATCTGCCATTTTAATGCTCGCAGTTTGACGGTGGCCAAACTCGACTATTTGAGTCATATATTTAATAAAATGGAAATTGATGTGGTTTGTGTAACTGAGACCTGGTTTAAAGCAGATATCCCGAATTCAGGGCATGCTCTTTGCGACTTTTCCCTCTTGAGAAATGACAGGTCTACTGGGTGCAGAGGTGGCGGTATAGCTATTTATTTTAAGTCCAAGCTAAAGTGTAAAGTTTTACATGTGTCCACTTGTACTGATGTTGTTGAATGTATGTTCGTTGAATTCAGCGATAATACTTATAAGTGCACAGTTGCTTGTATTTACAACCCGCATAAGTCTAATGACTTAACATCAATATTTGCAAAAATTAATGAGCTATGTGTTAATTATGTTCATTTCATTGTATGCGGAGATTTTAACATTGATATTTAAATGAGGATAATAAATCCAAAAGTCTACAAAATAGCTTAAATAGTGTAGGCATTTCGATCGTGAATAAATATGCTACCCGTTTTGCATATCAAAACAAACCATCCCTGTTAGATATTTTTGGTGTCAGTGATGTTGATAAAGTAAACCACATTGATCAATTTCCTTTGGCAGGTGTTTCAGATAATGAATTGATATTTTTGTGTTACGATATTATGTTTAATAAGGCGCGTCAAATGACCAACTTGACTTTTCGTGATTTTAAGAATATAAATATGCCTGCCTTAGTAGGTGTAGCTAGTACAATGGATTGGACTTTCTGCTGGTTCCTCCCAAGTGTTGATGAAAAAATAAGTTATTTCACAACAATGGTTACAAGCTTATTCGAAAAATATGTACCTACTCGGTGTATAAGAATCACCGATAGCAGAAAGCCGTGGTTCCCTAACCCATTTTAAACCTCATTAAGGATCGAGAAAAAGCGTACAAGTACTGGAAGCGTAATCCTACTCGGGAACGGTGGAGCGCATATAGTAGTTTGCGAAACAAGAAAACGACGAAAATTCGCCAAGCTAAATCGCTATATTTTAAGAACAAATTTGCTGATGGTATTTCCACTGAAAACTTATGGAAAAACCTTAAGTCACTAGGAGTTGGCGTAAAAGACAGAGTAACATGTACGATTGACGCAGCCGATATGAACTGTTACTTTATCTGGATGAATAGGACGCATGGACACGAGTCATTGTATGAAATAAATGAAGATCTCGTATACGATCGTTCTGTAGAGTTTACTTTTAATTCAGTAACCGAAGAGGATGTAGTTAGGTTAGGTGCCTTTACGACATCAAATCAAACGCTGTTGGTGTGGACGGTATTAATCTACGCTTTTTAAAGCTAATTCTGCCTTGTGCGCTTTCCTCACTTACGCATATTTTTTATTTTATTTTAACGTCATCTATCTTTCCTTCACAGTGGAAAGTATCAAATGTCACTCCGACCGCAAAAGGAAATGCGTATGACTCCCCAGGAAATTACAGACCTATCAGTATCTTGTCATCACTGTCGAAAGTCTTTGAAAAGTTAATCTCATGCCAAGTAGTGTTGCACCTAAAGAAGTATAACCTTTTATCTGAGTACCAATCTGGCTTTAGGTCTGGGCAAAGCTGCTCCACTGCACTACTTAAAGTAACAGATGATATCCGTCTTGCTTTTGAAAATAAAATGGTAACGATCTTAGCCCTCTTAGATTTTTCGAAAGCGTTCGACACTGTCAACCATAAGATTTTATTAATTAAATAACAGCATTATTTTGGATTCGACAAAACGTCTATAAAATTAATTAGGAGTTATCTTTCAGATAGGTTACAACAGACTGTGTGTTGCAATAACATCTCGCAACGGAGCGTAGTATCTTCTGGTGTGCCTCAGGGTTCTATCCTAGGCCCCATTTTATTTACTATTTTTATAAATTACATTGTCAGCTGTTGCCAAAATACATCTATACCCTTGTATGCGGATGACACTCAGATCTACCTTTCACGTCCTATTGGTCTATGCGAAGATTTAGTATGAAGAATGAATGATGACCTAAAAGCTATATCAAATTGGGCCAAGGTGAATGGACTTAGCCTAAATCCGGCAAAAACACAAGTCCTGCCAATATCCTTCAACTCCCATGACCTAAATGAATTGCCGTCTATAGTACTGGATGAAACCAAAATACCTTTCCTTCCGGCTGTGACTAATCTTGGGTTTAGGATGAACTCCCGGCTTACTTTCATAAACCACATTAATTTTGCTGTCTCGAAAATATATTATGTTCTTAGGAGGTTGTGGCTTGGCTGTTCTTATCTTCCAGTTAACACAAAAATTAAATTAGTAAAGGCTCTCGTTGTCCCACAAATCACCTATTTCGAACTTGTATATGGAGATCTTGACTCAGAATCCAATAGGAAACTAAACCTAGCCCTGAATAATGCTGCGAGGTTTATATACGGTAAGAGAAAGTTTGATCACATCTCCATCTACACAAAAAATATTCTTGGAAGGAGCTTGGAAAATTACCTTCAGACTAGGAACGTAATTTTTTTATTTAAAATTATTAGGTACCAGAAACCCGGCTATCTTTATGAAAAACTCAGATTTGTAACATCTTCCCGTACTAATAATATTGTAGTACCACGATTTGTATCTCTACCGGGGTCTAGATTGTTCTTTGTTAGTGCTGTGCGACTATGGAACTCATTGCCAATGTCAATTAAATGTATTAAATCACATAGATGCTTTAAGGCGGCAGTTGCAAATCATTTCTCATAGGGAAGTCTCTTACATCCCGCTCTGCCTCGTTCGTGAGGTTTCTTCTAATTTAGGTTACTTTATATTCTAATATCAGTAAACTCTGTAATTTATATGTAAAACGTACAAAAAAAGACTCAGCGTCCTAATGTTCTAAGGGAGTAAACAAACAATTAAATATGAAATATATGAAATAAATGAAAATATATGAAATTACTTATCAATCAGTGCTACTATTTAAAAGCTGCTATAACTGCACAATGGTGCTATCATGCGAGAATTCGGAAACTAGAATCAATCTTAAAAAACTTAATGCAGATTCGAATTCAGCATATCAAATATAGTTAAGAATCGTTCTCGTCTGCTCAGATCCAAAAGTTGACCTGAATTTGTAAACTTGTGTAATAATATACGCTAAAATCTAATACATATAGTTCTATTTCTCCTTTTCAGATTACAATTAATTTTTTGGAGGCCGCGTCTTTGGCCTCTTTATTTGGCGCCGGAGCAGGAACCCCTGGAATATGGTTCCTTGAAAAAGGAATCCCTTAAATGTGAGGTTCGTAGTTATTAGTGTTGATGCAATAAGGAATGATACTGTAGTGCTACTGAAAAAGAAAAATGTTTAATAAAAAAAGAGGCAAGACCTCAACTAAATCTAAGATAATTTAAGGCTTGTACAGCCAATAAAAAATATAAAACCGCCATTCACCACCTTCGCGGGGACCCTGGGGGATGTGCACATTTTTGAAATTCAAGGGGAGAAATTTTTATCTTGAATAGAAAATTGTCCCAATTCGCTAAGCTATTACACATGAAAAATAAAGCATCCGTCACTCTTCCCGCTAAGCTAGCCAAAGTAATATTATATTTCACAACTCCTAAAATGATAGTCACCGACAATGATAGGGGATTTATGACACCCTTGGTATGTAACTACATAAGAGGTTTGGAGATTGGACTCTATCAGATTCCAGTTCAAAGAAGTGAGTTTAATGGCCAGATTGAAAAAATTCCACTGTACCATTATTGAGATTTATCGGTGCCTTCGGAAAGAAATTAATAACGCAAGACCAAAGGAATTGGTGTATATTGCTGTCAATCGTTACAACACAATAATACGCTCTGTAACGAAGAGGAAGCCTAGCGACATATTGTTCAATAGAACAGAAAGGATTAACTATCAAAGCCTAGCCAACTAAAACAGCAGGGTCCACAAAGAGATCAGGGAACAAATCAAGAGAAACCAGAAATTAATAAATCTCCGATTAAATAAAAAAGGAAAATAGCTAAGGTGTTTGGGAGATGAGGTTTACGTAAGGCATAAGCAGATAAAATCAAAACAAAAGGCACTTTACAGAAAGGAAACGGTTGGTAAAGATAATAGAGTAACATTGCTTACATACACTGGCAGAAGGATTCATAAAACGCAGATAAAAAATAGGCCAACATAAGATAAAATAAAAAGAAAACAAGTAAGGAAGGTTAAGTTCGGGTGTAACCGAACATTACATACTCAGTTGAGGGGTATGGTGACAGCATAAGGGAAAATAACCATGTAGGAAAATGAACCGAGGGAAACCCTGGAATGTGCTTGTATGACAAGTGTATCAAATGAAAGGCATTAAAGAGTATTTTATGAGGGAGTGGGCCATAGTTCTATAGGTGGACGCCATTTAGGGATATAGCCATAATGGTGGATCAGGGTTGACTCTAGAATGCGTTTGTACGATATGGGTATCAAATTAAAGGTATTAATGAGGGTTTTAAAAGGGAGTTTGGTTGTTGTATAGGTGGTCGCCTTTTCGAGATATCGCCATAAAGGTGGACCAGGGGTGACTATAATGCATTTGTACGATATGGGTATCAAATGAAAGGTGTTAATGAGTATTTTAAAAGGGAGTAATCCTTAGTTCCATAGGTGGACGCCGTTTCGAGATATCGCCACAAAGGTGGACCAGGGGCGACCCTAGAATTTGTTTGTACAATATGGGCATCAAACGAATGGTGTTAATGAGTATTTTAAAAGGGAGTGGGCCTTAGTTCTATAGGTGGATGCCGTTTCGAAATATCGCCATAAAGGTGGACCAGGGGTGACTCTAGAATGTGTTTGTACGATATGGGTATCAAATTAAAGGTATTAATGAGGGTTTTAAAAGGGAGTGGTGGTTGTTGTATAGGTGGTCGCCTTTTCGAGATATCGCCATAAAGGTGGACCAGGGGTGACTCTAGAATGCGTTTGTACGATATGGGTATCAAATGAAAGGTGTTAATGAGTATTTTAAAAGGGAGTAATCCTTAGTTCCATAGGTGGACGCCGTTTCGAGATATCGCCATAAAGGTGGACCAGGGGTGACCCTAGAATTTGTTTGTACAATATGGGTATCAAAAGAAAGGTGTTAATGAGCATTTTAAAAGGGAGTAATCCTTAGTTCCATAGGTGGACGCCGTTTCGAGATATCGCCATAAAGGTGGACCAGGGGTGACCCTAGAATTTGTTTGCACAATATGGGCATCAAACGAAAGGTGTTAATGAGTATTTTAAAAGGGAGTGGGCCTTAGTTCTATAAGTGGACGCCGTTTCGAAATATCGCCATAAAGGTGGACCAGGGGTGACTCTAGAATGTGTTTGTACGATATGGGTATCAAATGAAAGGTGTTAATGAACTTTTTCATTTTCTTCTACTTAATATGGTAGGTGTCACAACCATTTTATTAAGTTTTTTCTAAAGTTATATTTCGCGTCAATAAAACAATCCAATTACCTTACCATGTTTCATCCCTTTTTTCGTATTTGGTATAGAATTATGGCATTTTTTCATTTTTCGTAATTTTCGATATCGAAAAAGTGGGCGTGGTCATAGTCGGATTTCGTTCATTTTTCATACCAAGATAAAGTGAGTTCAAGTAAGCACGTGAACTAAGTTCATTAAAGATATATCGATTTTTGCTCAAGTTATCGGGTTAACGGCCATGCGGAAGGACAGACGGACGACTGTGTATAAAAACTGGGCGTGGCATCAACCGATTTCGCCCATTTTCACAGAAAACAGTTAACGTCATAAAATATATGCCCCTACCAAATTTCAAAAGGATTGGTTCATTTTTGTTCGACTTATGGCGTTAAAAGTATCCTAGACAAATTAAATGAAAAAGGGCGGAGCCACGCCCATTTTGAAATTTTCTTTTATTTTTGTATTTTGTTGCACCATATCATTACTGCAGTTGAATGTTGACATAATTTACTTATATACTGTAAAGATATTAAATTTTTTGTTAAAATTTTAACGTTCCTGCCAAATTTCATAATGATATCTTCAACGACTACCAAATTACAGCTTGCAAAAGTTTTAAATTACCTTCTTTTAAAAGTGGGCGGTGCCACGCCCATTGTCCAAAATTTTAGTAATTTTCTATTCTGCGTCATAAGTTCAACTCATCTACCAAGTTTCGTCGCTGTATCGGTCTTTTGTAATGAATTATCGAACTTTTTCGGTTTTTCGAAATTTTCGATATCGAAAAAGTGGGCGTGGTTATAGTCCGATATCGTTCATTTTAAATAGCGATCTGAGATGAGTGCTCAGGAACCTACATACCAAATTTCATCAAGATACATCAAAATTTACTCAAGTTATCGTGTTAACGGACGGACGGACGGACGGACGGACATGGCTCAATCTAATTTTTTTTCGATCCTGATTATTTTGATATTTGGAAGTCTATATCTATCTCGATTCCTTTATATATGTACAACCAACCGTTATCCAATCAAACTTAATATACTCTGTGAGCTCTGCTCAACTGAGTATAAAAAAAATAATAATAATAATAATAAAAATACGGGAAGTCAACAATAACAAGATATCCCAATATCGGACACCAAAGATTTGATATCCTATAGCACTTTATTTATTTATTTATTTATTTAAGTAATCAAACACAACAACCATACGTTTTATTTACAGTGTTTGACAATAGGACTCAAAACAAAGTAAATATACGTAGATACAAAGTGTGTTTAAAAATTTTTAAATACTTAATTTACTTACTTAACCAATTGGCGCTTAACCGTTTAAACGGTTATGGCCGTCCAACAAGGCGCACCAATCGCTCCTTCTCTCTGCCAAACGGCGCCAATTGGTCACGCCAAGGGAGCTTAAATCGTTTTCTACCTGGTCCTTCCAACGGAGTGGGGGCCGCCCTCTACCTCTGCTTCCATAGGCGGGTTCCGACAGAAACACCTTCTTGGCCGGAGCGTCATCTTTCATTCGCGTAACATGGCCTAGCCCGCCCTCCGTTGTCGAGTATGATTTTCGTTTGCCGAGAAAGGACTTTACTTTTCAATTGCCTACCTAGTCTAAAGTAGCGTTTATTGGCAAGAGTGATTCTGCGCCGGACTTCAGAGCTGATGTTGTTGTTAGTGTTGATGCTGGTTCCCAAATAAGACGGAGTCTTTTACTATTTCGAAATTATGGCTGCCAACATTAGCGTGGTTGCCAGGGCGCATATGCGCCGACTCTTTGCTCGATGACAGCAGGTATTTCGTTCCCTCCTCATTCACCATAAAACCCATCTTTACAGCTTCTTTTTCCAGTTTGGAGTAAGCAGAACTTACGGCGCGGGTGTTAAGCCGATGATATCAATGTCATCAGCATATGCTAGTAATTTCACGCTTTTATAGAATATTGTTCTAGAGCGGTTTTCTCCAGCAACAAATTAAGGAAATCGCACGATAAGGGCTTACCTTATCTGAAACCTCGTTTAGTTTCGAACGGCTAGGGAGGTCCTTCCCAATTCTGACTGAGCTGATGGTGTTGCTCAACGTCACAGCCGTATAAGTTTTGCGAGGAAACAAAATTGAGACATAGCGGCATATAGGCAGGTCCTTTTCGTGCTGTCGAAGGCGGCTTTAAAATCGACGAAAAGGTGATGTGTGTCGATTGTTTTTCCCATTTTTTTTTCAAGATTTGGCGCATTGTGAAAAACTGGTCAATGGTAGATTTATCAGGTCCGAAGCCGCACTGATAAGGTCTAATCAGCCGACTCACGGTGGACTTAAATCTTTGTCACAATACACTTGACAGGACCTTATATGCGATATTAAGAAGGCTGATTCCGCGATAGTTGGTACAGTTTGCAGTATCCCCCTTCTTGGGGACTGAGCAAAAAACACTTAGATTCCAACCGTTGGGCGTTGATTCGTCCGCCCATATTTTGCTAAGAAGCTGCTGCATGCGCCTTACCAACTCCTCGCCGCCGAACTTGAATAGCTCCGCAGGCAATCCATCAGCCCACGCGGCCTTGTTGTTTTTCAATCTGGTTATTGCTATTCTGGCTTCGTCAAAATGGGGCGGGGGGCATTTGTTTCATCATCATCGTTTGGGGGATCGGGTTCGTCGCCCCTGTGCCTGTAAATCGCTGTCTCCATTCGGGAAATCAGAGAATTGTTCCCTGTATAATCTAAGTACTTTCTGGACATCAGTTACAAGGTCGCCGTTTTCGTTCTTACAGGATTTTGCCCCGGTCTTAAAAACTTCCGTATGTCGCCGAATTTTTGGGTAAAATTTTTGGGCGTTATTCCTGGTGGTTATCAGCTCAAGCTCTTCGCACTCACGCCTTTCTGCCACTGCTTTTTTCTTCCAGAAAAGGCGTCTCGCTTCCCTTTATATCTCGCGGTAGCGTTCAAACACCTCCTGTAGCGCTCATTTTTAACGTAGCCCTGTAGGTAGCGTCTTTTCTTTCGGTTGCAACGCGACACTCTTCATCGTACCAGTTGTTTTTCCGTGACCGCCGGTAACCAATTTTTCTCGGCATCAGTACGAAGTGGTTTGGAGATATGCTCCTCCTGCTCCTGCATTATTTCAGGCTGAGATGAGCTCTTAGATAGCAGGTATGAGAGTCGAGTTGCGAAATCATTGGAGGCGTGCCGTCCGTCTATCACAACGTGATCGATCCGATTGCGAGCATTTCGATCGGGGGACAGCCATGTAGCTTGATGTATCTTTTTATTCATGAACCTCGTGCTGGAATGACCATGTTTCGAGCACCGGCAAGGTCAATCAGCCTCAGTTCATTAGGAGAAGTTTCATTGTGTAGGCTGAGCTTTCCGACTGTAGGGCCAAAAACACATTCTTTGCCCACCCTGGCGTTAAAGTCGCCAAGCACGACTTTTATATCATGACGGGGGCAGCGCCCGTATGTGCGTACTAGTTGTTCATAAAAAGCGTCTTTCTCCTCTGCCTGTGCCTGGGCGCAGATAAACGATATATTAAACATGTAAGGAAGTCTAAGTTCGGGCGAAACCGAACATTACATACAGTTGTATACTTGAAATGCTGTTTTTGTTTGTTTTGAGTTCAGTTGAGCAGAGCGCACCGAGTATATTAACTTTGATTGGATAACGGTTGGTTGTACAGGTATAAAGGAATCGAGATAGATATAGACTTCCATATATCAAAATCATCAGTATCGAAAAAAAATTCGATTGAGCCATGTCCGTCCGTCCGTCTGCCCGTTACACGATAACTTGAGTAAATTTTGAGGTATCTTGATGAAATTTGGTACGTAGGTTCCTGGGCACTCATCTCAGATCGCTATTTAAAATGAACGATATCGGACAATAACCACGCCCACTTTTTCGATATCGAAAATTTCGAAAAATCGAAAAAGTGCGATAATTCATTACCAAATACGGATTAAGCGATGAAACTTGGTAGGTGAGTTGAACTTATGACGCAGAATAGAAAACTAGTAAAATTTTGGACAATGGGCGTGGCACCGCCCACTTTTAAAAGAAGGTAATTTAGAAGTTTTGCAAGCTGTAATTTGGCAGTCGTTGAAGATATCATGATGAAATTTGGCAGGAGCATTACTCTTATTACTATATGTCTGCTTAATAAAAATTAGCAAAATCGGAGAACGACCACGCCCACTTTAAAAAAAAGTTTTTTTTTTTATTCAAATTTTAAAAGAAAAGTTAATATATTTACAGTATATAGGTAAATTATGTCAACATTCAACTCCAGTAATGATATGTTGCAACAAAATACAAAAATAAAAGAAAATTTCAAAATGGGCGTGGCTCCGCCCTTTTTCATTTAATTTGTCTAGGATACTTTTAATGCCATAAGTCGAAGAAAAATTTACCAATCCTTGTGAAATTTGGTAGAGGCTTAGACGATAACTATTTTCTGTGAAAAAGGGCGAAATCGGTTGAAGCCACGCCCAGTTTTTATACACAGTCGACCGTCTGTCCTTCCTCTCGGCCGTTAACACGATAACTTGAGCAAAAATCGATATATATTTACTAAACTCAGTTCACGTACTTATCTGAACTCACATTGTATTGGTGTAAAAAATGGCCGAAATCCGACTATGACCACGCCTACTTTTTCGATATCGAAAATTACGAAAAATGAAAAAAATGCCATAATTATATACCAAATACGAAAAAAGGTATGAAACATGGTAATTGTATTGGTGTTTTGACGCAAAATATAACTTTAGAAAAAAACTTGGTAAAATGGGTGGGACACCTACCATTTAAGTAGAAGAAAATGAAAAAGTTTTGCAGGGCGAAATCAAAAGCCCTTGGAATCTTGGAAGGAATACTGTTCGTGGTATTACATATATAAATAAATTAGCGGTATCCGACAGATGATGTTCTGGATCACCCTGGTCCACATTTTGGTCGATATCTCGAAAACGCCTTCACATATACAACTAAGGGCCACTCCCTTTTAAAACCCTAATTAATACCTTTAATTTGATACCCATATCGTACCAACACATTCTAGAGTCACCCCTGGTCCACGTTTATGGCGATATCTCTAAAAGGCGTCCACATATAGAACTAAGGCCCACTCCTTTTTAAAATACTCATTAACACCTTTCACTTGATACCCATATCGTACAAAAAAATTCTAGAGTCACCCCTGGCCCCCCCTTTATGGCGATATCTCGAAAAGGCATCCACCTATAGAACTAAGGCCCACTTCCTTTTAAAATACTCATTAACACCTTTCATTTGATACCCATATCGTACAAATAAATTCTAGAGTCACCCTTGGTCCACCTTTATGGCGATATCTCGAAAAGGCATCCACCTATAGAACTAAGGCCCACTTCCTTTTAAAATACTCATTAACACCTTTCATTTGATACCCATATCGTACAAACAAATTCTAGAGTCACCCCTGGTCCACTTTTATAACGATATTCCGAAAAGGCGTCCACCTATAGAACTAAGGCCCACTCCCTTTTAAAATACTCATTAACACCTTTCATTTGATACCCATATAGTACAAACAAATTCTAGAGTCACCCCTGATCCACCTTTATGGCGATATCTCGAAAAGGCATCCACCTATAGAACTAAGGCCCACTTCCTTTTAAAATACTCATTAACACCTTTCATTTGATACCCATATCGTACAAACCAATTCTAGAGTCAACCTTGGTCCACTTTTATAACGATATTCCGAAAAGGCGTCCACTTATAGAACTAAGGCCCACTCCCTTTTAAAATACTCATTAACACCTTTCATTTGATACCCATATAGTACAAACAAATTCTAGAGTCACCCCTGATCCACCTTTATGGCGATATCTCGAAAAGGCGTCCACATATAGAACTAAGGCCCACACCCTCTTAATATACTCATTAACACCTTTCATTTGATACTCATATCGTACAAACAAATTCTAGAGTCACCCCTGGTCCATCTTTATGGCGATATCTCGAAAAGGCGTCCATCTATAGAACTTAGGCCCACGCCCTTTTAAAATTATCATTAACACATTTCATTTGATACCCATA
This sequence comes from Eurosta solidaginis, assembly GCF_040869045.1. Classification (NCBI taxonomy): domain Eukaryota; kingdom Metazoa; phylum Arthropoda; class Insecta; order Diptera; family Tephritidae; genus Eurosta; species Eurosta solidaginis. The sequence goes on along the minus strand of NC_090320.1, from coordinate 139,279,766 downwards.
TCGTACAAACAAATTCTAGAGTCAAGCCTGGTCCACCTTTATGGCGATATCCCTAAATGACGTCCATCTATAGAACTATGGCTCACTTCCTCTTAAAATACTCTTTAATACCTTCAATTTGATACACATGTCATACAAACACATTCCAGGGTTACCCTAGTTTCTTTTTACAACATGGTGATTTTCCCTTACTTTGTCTCCACAGCTCTCAACTGAGTATGTAATGTTCGGTTACACCCGAACTTAGCCTGCCCTCACTAGGGTAGGCACCTTGTCGTTGGTGTGAGGGCTTAGCCGAACTCCATAGCGCCCGACTATGAGGCGGAGCTGTTTAGGACTGACATCTACGCCGTTTCGCCTCATAGGAGGGCGGCGGGATGTCGGTGACCAAGAACTGCCAACCCCCTAATCCAGGGTGTTATGCGGACCGTGCCTATTGGACGATTTGCAGCCAGGGGATAAATTCGGCTGTATTCGAACGGAGCCTTCCCGATACCGGGCCATCTCGGGAAGTAGTTATGGCCTTACCGCAGTAAGGGGCGCTGCTGTGGCGGACGGTTCTTTCCCCGTATATAATACTGGACCGCTGAGCCCGCCTTGTCGGGCAGGTGGTCGTACGACCAAGATGAACAACTCATTACCTGAATGTAATAAGGAGGATGTAAAGAGGAGGACTGAGTCGCAATCCAAGGACGACAAATACGAATAAAGCGATGCGTCGGACTCGGGGAGCGAGAGTAGTGCTGATTCAATGAACTCCGTGTTGGAGAAACACACAAATGAAAACGGAGTAGAAGAGTGGAGAAGGGTACAGAGCAGAGGAAGTAAAAGAGCTCTCTCGCAGTACCGTGCAGCACTAAGAATTGTACAACGCTTGGGAGCAGTGGTCGACCCAACAGAAGTGGAGATCGAGCGCTTGGAATGGGCCTATGAAGCGGTAGAAGTAGGTCGAAGGCAGTTCAAAAGGTTTGCTGCGAGAAACCCTCGGTTCTGCAACCGGTACGAGGAGGAAGAAGCGTCGAATGGCAGAATGAAGAGGCAACGTTCGGCAGAAGGCGACAAGCCTGCTTTTAAGAGGCAGAAAGGACCCAGTCCTAGAGCCGCGAGGCAGGGCAGTCGCATAGACAAGACAAGTAGGCCCAAAGCTGTAAGACAGATGGGTTCCAATAGCGAGGTAGCAACTACCTCGAAAGCTGCCAGTCAGAGGGAAGTTCCAACTACGGAAGTAGGAGATAAGCCAAAGGGAGATAACGCTAAGACTCCGGCTTTCTCGGAGGCGCTAAAGGGAGTTAACGCGAAGACTCCGGTGTTCTCGGAGGTTCCAAAGGGAGATAACAATAAGACTCCTGCTTTTCCCGAGAAGATGAGTGATGTGGCAAAGCAGTCACTGACTGTGGCGCTGGTTGATCGTAGCAGTCCGTTCGGACAAATAACTACTGAAAGGTGGAGATCTGTGGAAAGGGAGCTTATTAGCTTAATGCTTAAGATGATGCGGGAACAACCAAGTAAGCCCCTTCCAACCTTTGATTCGGGGGGATGGTATAATGGTGTGAAGATGATAGCGTGCGACAACATCGCGAGCTTGCGGTAGCTGGAGGAAGTCGTTCCAAACCTCCAAAGGCAAGGCACGAACGCGCGGTTTGAGGTGGTGGATAAAGCGCAAATCCCCACGGTACCAAAAGTTAAGGTATGGATACCATGCGTGATGAAGTCGGAGGATACACTGCGACTTCTGCAGAATCAGAATCCGAACATACCGACACAGGATTGGAAGGTACTTACTGTATCTCGGCCTACCGAGGATGGTCAGTTCTACATCTTCCAAATAAACAAGCAGGCGGAGGATATTTTGTACACGCAGCTTGGCAAAATGTCCTTTGGCACTGGCAAAATTTACATGCGACTCAGGAAAAGAAGTCCCGAGGATAAAAATCCTAACACGCTGGAAGTGGGCGAAGTCGAAAGGACCTCAGAAGCCTAAGGGAAAAAAGACAGGTGGAGGTCCCCGACGTCACCACGAACGTGCTAGAAGAGGACCAACCGCTAAATGGTGATGTGACTCGCACAGAGGAACACACGGCACAACATTCACGAGGGGCTGAAGGGGGCCTCGAATACTCTAAACCAAAAGGGCAAGAGGAGGACGACGACGTCAAGACGAAGGTGCTGGAGGGGGACAAACAGCCCAATGGTGCTGCGAGTCCTACAGATAAACCTCCAAAACAGTAAAGTGGCGTCGAGCGAACTCCTCCTAACCCTTGAGGAGGGTTCGTTTGACGTGGCGCTGATCCAGGAGCCGTGGCTCTCATCGGGAGGAAAGCTTTCTGGACTTAGCGCGCGCGGGCTTGGCGTTTACTACGCACAAACGGAAGGACGGGTGCGAGCTGTAGTAATGGTAAGGAAACAGCTGCATTCATATATGCTGCCTAATTACACCACCGAGGATCTCGTAGCGGTGGCCGTTGAGCAAAAGAATAAGCAGGCATTTATCCTGGCGTCCTGCTACATGGCCCATGCTGCGGAGGTTCCACCGATGGAGTGCAAAAGGCTAGTACAGGAGGAAGGGCGCAAAGGGCGGTTGGTCATAGGCGCAGTTGCAAATGCGCACCACAATGCGTGGGGAGGAGCAGATACGAACGAGAGAGGCGAATCTCTATTTTGTTACATCCTGCAAACCAATTTGCAGATAGCCAACAGGGGAAATGTTCCTACATACATTGGTCCAACATCCAGCAATGTTCTGGATATTACATTGAGCTACGAGCGTGATATACCAAGGTATGATTGAATGGTTCTCGATAGACCATCCTTCTCCGACCATGCGTATATAAGCTTCAGCATCCCACTAAAGAGGGTAGAGAAGGGAGGAACCTTTAGAAACCCTACGGCAACGAATTGGACTAAATTCCAGAAACATGTAGAAACGAAACTGGGACAACCCAAAGAGGTTGCTAATGTAGAGGAACTGGAGGAGTCGAATGAATTCCTAACAAGGACGCTTATGACTGCGTATAACAAAGCTTGCCCTCTAAGAAGATTCAGAGGAAAAGCAAAGCCGCCATGGTGGAGCAATGAGCTGAGTCTTCTAAGAAGACAGGTAAAAGAAATGTTTAAACTCGCAAAGACCGCGGAAAGCGAAGCGTGTCGGGACGAGTACAGGGATCTACTGAGGATCTACAAGCGTGAAATTACCAGGGCGAAGAGAAACTCATGGAAAAGTTTCTGTACGGACATAGAGTGCTCCAGTGAAACAGCACGGTTGAAAAAAGTCCTAGCAAAGGGAAACATAGTCCAGGGACTAATAAAGAAAGAGAACGGGGAATGGTCACGTGATAGTGAGGAATCCCTTGAGGTGCTTCTCGATACACATTTCCCATCGGGAGACGGTTTAGAAGAACCAGCAAACATCACTCACACTTCGATCACGGAGCTAGTGGTGCCGGGCTTGGTGACCGATACCAAGATCGAGTGGGCAGTGAAGACGTTTTCTAAGTTTAAATCGCCGGGCCCAGATGGTATATTCCCGGCCATGCTACAAGTCTCAAGTAGGGCGGTCGTGGAATGGCTTAAAATATTATTCGATGGGTGCATAAGACTGAATCATGTACCGCACTCTTGGAGAACTGCTCGTGTAGCTTTTCTACCAAAGGCGGAGAAGATCGGTCACGTGTATCCCAAAGACTATAGACCCATTAACTTAACATCATTTCTGCTCAAAACCTTTGAGAGGCTGATAGATGTGTACATAAAGTCCAACGTGGATGAAAAGCTGCTCTCCACAACACAGCATGCGTACACCAAAGGCAAGTCGGTAGACACCGCATTGCATAGGGTGGTAATAAGCATAGAGAAAGGAGTATGCTCTAGGAGTCTTCTTGGACATTGCCGGGGCTTTCAATAATGTTGCAAAATGGGCGATTATGGATGGTCTTAATTACATTAAAGTACATCCTGCCTTAATCAGATGGATCGGCTGCATGTTAAATTGCAGAAAGATTACATCACAATGGGGATTGTACGAGGCCACGAAATCAGTGGACAGGGGCACGCCGCAGGGAGGGGTGCTATCACCTCTGCTGCGGATACTGGTCATCAACCAACTGCTCAGGCAATTCGATGAGGGACCCGTAAAACTTACGGCTTACGCAGATGACGTTGCAATTGTCATAAGTGGAAAATGCCTTCCAACGATTAGTTCTTTGATGGATCGGGCGCTTCGGGATATTCATACCTGGGCATCTAATGTCGGGCTGAAAGTCAATGCGGAGAAGACGGATATGGTCTTGTTTACAAAGAGGTACAAGGTCCCAAATTGGACCAGGCCTAAGTTAGGAGCGGTGACCTTACAGAAGAAACCTTGCACAAAATATCTAGGAATCATCCTAGACAGTAAGCTGTCATGGAAGCTCAACTTGGAGGAGAGGGTCAAGAAGGCCTCAACGGCACTCTATGCATGTAAAAGAATGCTGGGGTGTACGTGGGGCCTATCGCCCTCTCTTTCTCATTGGGTTTTTACAGCGATTGTAAGCCCTATTCTATACTATGGAGTTCTTGTTTGGTGGAAAGCCACACAAAAAACAACATACCTCAAAAAATTAGAGGGGGTATGCAGACTATCGATGCTTTGCATTACGGGAGCCCTGAAAACAACCCCGACGGCTGCACTGTATGCCATTCTGCACATTCCACCTGTAGACCTGGTAGCAAAGAACAAAGCGTTAACGACCGCAACCAGGCTCGATGCTTCGGGGCAGCTTGAGCGCCGACCATATGGCCATAGTAGTATAGCGTCCTCAGTCACAAGACGAGCAGACTACATGATTCCCTACCTGCACTTTGAGGGAGATCTTAAGGCCACAATAGAGGTGGACGGTTGGCGCAAGGGTGCGCAAATGGCGGACGAGGCGATACATGTGTACACCGATGGTTCCAAAATAGTGGAAGGAGTAGGGTCTGCGGTATACTGCGCTGATCCAGAATTAAGCAGATCCTACAGGCTGCCGGATTACTGTAGCGTTTTCCAAGCGGAAATATTAGCCGTAACCAAAGCAGTAGAAACCCTGGAAGAGAATAGCTTAAGCTGCAACCGTGTTAACTTTTATATTGACAGTCAAGCAGCAATTAAGGCAATAATCTCGCATAGCACAGCATCTAAATGCGTGTTAGAGTGTAAGCAGTCTCTGGAGAGAATCGGGACAGGGGGAAGCATACATCTATATTGGGTCCCAGGGCATATGGGAATAGATGGGAATGAAAAAGCGGACGAATTAGCTAAAAAGGGCGCATCCCTTGAAGCTTGCTCCGTAGACGTCCCAATTAGATTGGGCGAGATTAAGCGAATGCGAGAGGTGCACATGATCGACCAAGCAGAAAAGGCGTGGGTTCAAGCGCGGGGCTGTAAAGTGTCGAAGATTATGTGTAGGTCTTACAACCTTAGACTAACACAGTTGCTTTTATCATTAAAAAGAGAGGACTGTAGACTCATGACGGGTATTCTGACTGGACACTGCCTTCTGGCGTCACATGCCTTTAAATTAGGCTTGGTCAGTGATAGCAGGTGTAGGAAGTGCGGGTTGGAGGAGGAAACGATCGAGCACGTTCTGTGCTCGTGCCCTGCACTTGCCAGGCTAAGACTCCAGATATTAGGAGTGACACAGCTGTCAGATCTAGAAGCAGCAAGTGGCTTAGGTCCTAGGAAGCTACTAGTATTTGCCAAGAGGACGGAGTTATTTTATAACATAGGTCCTGGTTTTTGATAGGGTTTTTCAGTTTGGTCGTTAAAACAAACTTCTGGTAACACTACGGACTCAATCAGTCTATGTGAGGTCCTCATGGACCGGCCAGTTCAACCTAACTACCTAGCCTTCCTTACTTGTTATTCATAATATTTGTAAACTTGATTTTATCACAAGGAGGTGGTGCCACGCCCATTTTGAAAATCTTTTTCAAATTTTTATGAAGAGTCTCAATATCAGTCCACACGTAAAATTTCAACATTCTAGGTGTATTATTTACTAAATAATCAGGGTTTTTGTGTTTTCCATAATGTTTTTAATATAAAAAGTTGGCGTCGTTATCATCCGATTTCGCTCATTTTCAATACCAATCTCTTCTGGGTCCAGATAAGCTCGTGTACCAAATTTGGTGAAGATATCTCAATATTTACTCAAGTTATCGTGTTAACGGGCAGACGGAAGGACGGACATGGGTCATTAAAATTTTTTTTTCGATACTGATGATATTGATATATGGAATTCTATGTCTATCTCGATTCCTTTATACCTGTAAAACCAACCGTTATCCAATCAAAGTTATAATACCCTATGTACAAGTACAGATGGGTGTAAAAAAGGAAACGATTTTTCTTTTGAGAAATTAGATGAAGCAATATCTGCCCACAACAAATTAATTATGCGCTTAATAAAAGAGGCAAAATAATAAAATTATTTTTTTTTGTTTTAGAGAAAATCTGCTCATAACAAACTAATTATGCGCTTACTAAAAGAGGGAAATTAGATAAAACAAAAAAAAAATTAAATAAATAAAACATGTAAGGAAGTCTAAGTTCGGGTGAAACTCAACATTACCTACAGCTGTACACTTGAAATGCTGTTGTTGTTTGTGTTGTGTGCTAAATAGTGTTACCACAATGCGCAATAATACATATACATATGGTTCTATTCTGAAATAATTTTCCTTCGAGATATGATTCCCGAAACGTAGAAAATTGCTTAGTCATAAAATGGGGCGGTGCCACGCTCATTTTTTTAAATTTGATGTTTTTACTATTTGTTGTTAAAAATCCACTTCGGAAATGAAATACCATTGATATAAAGCTCTTTTTCGCAAAGATATAGCTTATTTTATTCGTCCACGACCTTTTTAAAAATATTTTATATAAAAGTGGGCGTAGTCCTTAACAGATGTCGTTAATTTTTCTCCAGAGCTGTTGTTGTTGCTGTGGTAGCAGTGCTTCGCCCCTCCAATAGGTGTGAGCGATCACCAATTGTCATCAATATCCTCTAACTGTAGTCCAAGGAAACTTACTGTTCCAACAGGGGTGGACCATAATGAGAGGGATGTTAGAGGCGTTGGTTCCACCATACAATTGAAGGGATGGTTGGTGTCATGTGGGGACACGTTACAAGCAGGACATATGTTTTGTATGTCGGGGTTGATTCTGTATAGGTAAGAGTTTAACCTGTTAGAGTATCCAGATCGAAGTTGAGCTAGAGTTACTCGCGTTTTCCTAAGGGGTATGCGTTCCTCTTCTGCGAGTTTTGGGTATTGTTCTTTGAGTACTGGATTCACCGGGCAATTCCTGGTATAAAGGTCCGACGCTTGTTTTTGGAGTTCACATAGGACTTGCTTGTGTTTTTTGGCTTCATACGGCTGAGTTCTCAGGTGCCGTATTTCCTCATAATGCTTACGGAGATGACTCCTTAAGCCCCTGGGCGGTGTTGGCTCGTCAATCAGATGTCTGTTGGGATGCTCAGATTTCTGGGTATTCAACAGGAACTGTTTGGTTAGCATCTCAATTCTCTCCCTGATGGGCAGTATTCTCGCCTCATTATGTAGATGGTGTTCTGGGGACATAAGAAGACAACTCGTGGCGGTTCTGAGAGCAGTATTTTGTAGCTTCTTCCAGTGAAAAGTTTTTAGGCTTGACGACCATATAGGGGACGCGTAGCATGCTGTCAGCTTGCCAATTGCTTTGTAAGTGGTAATGAGCGTTTACTTGTCTTTCCTCAAATACTGCCAGCAAGAGATTTGAGGATTTTATTACGGTTCTGCATTTTCGGTACAACTGCGGCTGCATGCTCACCAAAATGTAGATCCTGATCAAACGTCACACCCAAGATTTTGTGGTGTAAGACAGTCGGTGGCGTAGTTCCTTCGAAATGGATGTTCAAAATGGTCGACATTTGGGACGTACATGTTGTAAATAAGGTCGCCGATGATTTATTCGGTGATAATGTCAGGTTTCGCGTGGTGAAGAAACCGGAGAGATCAGGGAGATAGCTGTTTATTTGGTTGCAAAACTCATCGATCTGTGGGCCTGGGCGTGTGGCCATTATTGTGCAGTCATCGGCGTAGGAAACGATAGTAACTCCTTCTGGTGGCGAAGGTAGTTTTGATATGTAGAAGTTAAACAAAAGTGGGGTAGGACACCACTCTGTGGTATCCCTTGTTTAACTTTTCTTGGTTTTGATGTTTCGTTTCTAAATTGTACCGATGCATGCCTACCGCCCATATAATTTACGGCCCACTTTTAAAGACTTTTAAAGCTTTCGATAGGTCTAGCGCAACGAGTACTGTTCTATGGTGGGGGTTTTTATCTAAACCGCAATTTATCTGGGTGCTAACGGCATTTAGCGCGGTGGTTGTGCTATGAAGTTTTCTTAAGCCATGCTGATGACAGGCTAGTTGCAAATTTGCTTTGAAATTACTTACTTACTTACTTAATTGGCGCTTAACCGTCTAAACGGTTTTGGCCGTCTAATAAGGCGCGCCAGTCGCTCCTTCGCTCCGCCAACCGGCCACAATTGGTCACACCAAGGGAGTTTAAATCGTTTTCCACCTGGTCCTTCCAACGGAGTGGAGTGCTTCCATAGGCGGGTTCCGATAGAAACACTTTCTTGGCCGGACTGTCATATTTCATTCGGAAAGTCATGGTCAACTAAGGAGTCCACTCCCAATATGACTTCATCAACAATCTCCGCTACAACGAATTTGTGTAGAACCATGACCTTCCCAGATAAGACTTCACAAATCACTTTTCCCCGGACTGGGTTATACTCGCCAGTGACCGTACGCAACCTTGCTCCAGGTAATGGCTTTACTCTCCTGTTGGCCAAATCAGATCGGATCAAGGAATGAGATGCGCCCGTATCTACAGTCAGTACACGTTCTTTGCCATCCACATTCCCTCTGACGGCAAGTCTGCTTGATTTCCTTCCAACTTACGACACAGATATCACAGGACATTCAATAGCTGGAGCTAGCTCTCGATCTCTACATCTTACTCGATCTTGCTCAACCCCTCCAGCTTTATTATTAAGACCACCCATGCTGTTGAAACCACTAGGGTCAAGATCGCAATGACGTGCAATGTGACCCGGCTTTACGCATTTGATAACTTTTTCACTCCGCTTTTGCGATCCTTTCAGCGCCTCCAATATTGTGTTCATCCAGTCTGGCCTTTCTACCTCCATACGGCGTGCTTTGAACGCTGGGTTACACAGAAGCTATGCTGTTTCCTGAATCAGAGCTTGTGATACCGTTTCTGCAAATGTTGGCTTTGTGTTTGCGTATGTGGCTCGCTTTGTTTCGGCGTCCCGTATTCCATTTATAAAGCTCTGAATTTTTACCCTTTCGGTGTATTCCACGGGTGGGTCCACATTCGCTAAATGTGCTAGCCTTTCAATATCCGACGCAAACCCTTGCAATGTTTCACCAGGCCTCTGGAAGCGGTTCAGTAACTCCATTTGGTATATCTGTCTCCTATGCTCGATTCCGTATCGCCTCTCTAGTGCGCCCATCAATTCTTCATAACTGTTACGTTCGTACTCTGGGATGGTCTGTAAGATTTCCACTGCAGGCCGTTTTAATGCTACCAAAAGTGCAGCAACTTTATCATCCGCATTCCAATTGTTCACTGCTGACGTCTTCTCAAATTGTAGCTTAAAGACCTGGAAAGGAACAGAACCGTCAAAGGATGGTGTCTTTACCTTTGGATTACTCGCTGAAACTGCAGGGCGATTTATTTGCAACTCCAGTATACGACCTCTCAAAGGTCTTCTATCTCGGCATCAATTTTGTCCTCGAGCTGTACAATTTTTGTATCCTGTGCTTGCAGCTTTGATGTTACCTTTGCTTCCTGTACTTCTAACTGCGAAGACATTTGTGCCACCTGCAATGATAAGCACTCCTCTTGTGCTTCCATCTTGGATGTAATCTGTGTCGACAAGCAAGATCGAAGATTTCATAGCGACCATTTTACTTTACAAAGATGCGGAGAATATTTCAGACCACCGAGCACTTGTCAGCTTACCACTTCTGTTAGAAGGCTACGCATCCTCATGGTGGCAGGGTGTAAAAGAGGAAGCGCAAACTTTTAATGATGCCATTGAATTGCTTTTCTCCCCCGAAACCAGATGGGTGTATTTTTTTGATATAAGCCAAGAATAACAAAAATTTCCCGCACCTACTGACTCATTTATATGCAAAAACGTCAATTATTCGCACAGCATTCAGAAAAACCAAGCGAAAAAAGTACGATAGACATGATATTTTCCCAATTACTTTTAAAATTACGTGAAAAATTTACTCGCGGAATGGTTAGGAATTTTGGCGAGTTGTTGGAAACAGCTCGTGAGGTTGAGTTGCTTCTCGTTGAGAACCAAGAGGTTTATAAAACCAACGAAGCAATCAGCAAAACTCAGCTCCGTTGGTCGTATTGTAGAAAAATCACTCTTCTGGAAACTGCTACAAAAAGATGGAAAATTAAAAAAGGCGACAGGAAAAATGAAAGAAACGAATATGAACTGTTATGGTTGTGGTGCACCAGGATACTACAGGTCGAATTGTCCAAAATGCAATTAGAGGGACCCGACGTAGTCCCGAGAAACTAGACTTTAACGCCATACAAACCACAGTTATAGGTCGGGATGTGACAACAATAGACATAAATATTAACGGTTTGAAAGGCGAAGCCTACTTGGACACAGCTGCTAGAACAAGCGTGACAAGTCGTCAACTGTATGAAAAGCTGAAAAATAAAGACGTTGAATTTCAGAAAATCTTTGCGGAAACTAATTAGCTGATGGCATCACTCGCCACGAAATGGTTTACTCCACGATCGTCCATATCGTAATTGGCAAACAATATAAGCGTATACGCTTTATATGCTTGTCAAATGCAGAAAGCAATCGAACGCTTCTTCTAGGCATACATACATATATTTTCTTGAGCAGGCAAATACAGTAATGGATTTATCACAGCGAACGTGGCATTTCAAAGATGACCCTATTAGCATATTTGAATTTAAAATGCAAAAAGTATAGCCGACTGATTCTTTATCGCTAGCTAAAGCAGATATTCAAACACATAAAGTTGAAACCAATAAAATTGATAGTTTTATGTCTTGGTTCGAAAACAATGAAAAACTGAAACCGAATAATAAAGCTGAAGAGAGAGTAAGCTGCTCGGTTGAAATAAAATCAATTGAAATAAAACTGCGTCATAATGAAGGTGTACTTTTGAATGAAGATGAAAAAGCGACTTTGAAAAATCTAATAAAATAATATTCAAATTTTTTTGAAGAAACGGCAGTTCCAGTATCGCATTTTGAACATTATATAAAGACCGGCAATGAAGCAAAAATATAAGATCGAACTAGACGACATATTGAAGAAAGGTATAATTGCAGAGAGTGAATCACCGTGGTCCTTTCCCGTTGTGTTAATTCGCAAAAAAGATGGGGGAGTCAGGTTTTGCGTTGATTATAGACACTTGAATGCCATAACCACAACCGATACTTACCCTTTGCCTGGAATGGACGATTTATTGCACGCCGCTAAGGCAACACCTTACATGTCTACTATAGATTTAAAAGCCGGATATTGGCCAATAAAAATGGCACCTGCAGATAAGCCGAAAACTGCATTTACAACATCTTTTGGAATTTTTGTTTTCAACCGGATGCCGTTCGGTCTGAAAAACGCACCGGCGACGCACTATGGCGCCTCTGCCCGAAAAGCCTGGCAAAAATCAAAAATTTCATGAAAGCGTTCGATAAACTCAATACATGTATTTAATAGAGAATTTTCCAGGGATTACGAATACATAATCCTTATTAAACAGAAATTGATATTTTAGGAGGTAGAGCCGCTCAAAATTGATTAATTTTTAACACTTAAAAAATTTGTTTTTGTTCATTTTTGTTGTATTAAAAATTGTTTGGCTCTAAATAAAACGGCCTGCTACTGATTTCTTGTATTATAACGAAAGCATATTTAATTCTAGGTTGAAGCAAAGCATACAATTTGTTTTTTTATAAAAGATGTCAGATCTACCTGTTTTTCGATAAGCCTATTTTTAGGACCTTTTTCGTACTTTGATGGAAAAAAAGGACAAAAAAGGTCTCCGTGAAATTTACAGTAGGTATTTGCTGAATATTCAGTTACCAGAATTCGTAAGGTCTACCTGCGTCCAGCTGCGATTTCACTTTTTACATCAAATAAAGTGAAGCAACCTTGGGTATAAATACGCGCCTGAGCAGGTAGGTATAAGTAAGAAGGAGGCGAATTTAGTGCGGTCACTTTTGTTGTTGGAATTTGTTAATAAAACCAAATTTTTCGGTTACAAGCTGCATAATATCCCTGGAACTCATTTCCATAATTTGAGTATATAAAGCAATGTTTAATTCAACGCCCAAAATCAGTCGTTTTTTGGAATCTGTAGAATAAAGTATTCTTTTTATTTAAATAAACACAAATATATCTCACATATTTTTTAGTAAGATATACTCGATGGCCAATTTTAATATGTCTCTAGAAAACTCCAAAATATTTGAGGTGTTCAAAGCTTCAAAGCCAAAAGCGGAGTTCGTTGGGGCTATTATGAGAGAATTACCAAATGAAGCATGCAACAAAGAAGAGAAGACTTGAAAGAAAAAATTGGCTTCCTCTACATTCCAATACAAAGAAAATGGCAAGCATTCGGTCGTTCTACCTCAAGGTTTATAACTAAGCATGAAAGCTGGCTAGTTGGAAAAAGTTTTTTGGACGAAGAAATGCCTAGCACATAAACCAATCGAGCTAGAAGGCGACCAACAAAACCCATAGAAGAATGTTCGACCTACACAGGGGAAAGGAAGCTGTCAGATTATACTAGAACTATCGCCACGACTCATCTTTCAGAAGCATTGGCTATTAAATATAAATAGGACGAAGAAAACAGCAAGTCTCAAATCGTAGGAGCAGTTCCGTTAGCAAGTCCAGTGTGACTGATAAGGATCAAAAACAGCATTCTCACACCCCCCCAAATACGCTAGCTTGGGGATAAACTCCTGAAGAGTCTTTGGCGCTGTTTATAGATCTCGGGTTATCGAAGGATAAATATAATATATGTGAGATGGCAGCCCTGAATCATACTAGTAACACCCCTGTGCGAAGTAGAGAAGAGGAACAAGAGCAACGATAAAGAAGTCAGTCGTCATCGTAACCACTCAGCAGCAACAGTCATAATTTTGCAGTAATTTTTGCTAACCATTAATTTTCATTTCACTTTCATTTTGTAATCATTTTTCTTAATGTGCTTTATTACTATTTAATAATAAATGAAGCATATTCAAGTTTACATGGGGGCTCAACCGAGCGCATAACATTTTTTGTATTCAAAATCGGAATGCTACGCTCGGGCAAAGAAATCAGAAATCAGAAATCAGTCAAGCAGCAGAGAAACGCAGAACACAGCAGAAACTTCCGATAAGCAGCAAGCAGCAGAAACAAACACAAACGTCAGCAGAGTAAAAGAAATACCCCCCTATTGCGAGTGTCGATTGCAGTAGATAGTCGACCGCTGAGCGATAATCGATTATCTTTATAATGTATACAAATTATGTTATATACATTGAAAAGTTGAAAAAATAGCAAAATCTGTCTTGTGTAAAATAACTGTTTATAATAGATTTGGCGATTAATTTGTATAGTAATAATATTAAATGCAAAAAATGGAATCGACAAATTGTTGATTCTATTCCGATCGACACTCGCAATAGGGGGGATAGTGAGCAGAAGTGGTACAACGGGCGACAGTGAAGGCGAAAAAATCAAGCAGACCGACATTGAAACAAACACCAAAGAAAACGTAAAAGCAGAACATCCAGCTGAACAAAACACAGTCCAAAAAGGCAGAGAAGGCGAAGCAACGAACAGCGCAGTTACTACGCACGAACAGCAGCAGAGCAGCGAAAAAAGTCACCTGTTACCCAAAATGGATGATAAAAGCATGGAAAATTTCTTTAAAACATTTGTCGAGAAAATGAACCAAAACGATGGCAGTAAAGGTAATGTCACTATTGATGCATTCGCAAAAGCCGTACCTAATTTTGACGGGGTATCTATACCAATTCGGCAATGGATATCTAATTTTGACGAGAATGCTGAGGCTTATGAGTTGACAGCGAAACAGAAGTATGTCAATGCGCGAAATAAAATGAAAGGCACTGCAGCTTTGTTGTTGGAAACAATTACAGTCTCCAACTATAACTCGTTGTGTGAAGCGTTGATAGGGGAATTTGACAAACCACTAAGTAGCGCAGAGGTACATAAGCTATTAGGGCAACGTCGAAAACAAGCAACAGAAAGCTTTCATGAATACGTGTTACAAATGCGGAAAATAGCAGCACTAAGTAAAGTTGATGAGCAATCAATTATAACGTACATAGATGATGGTGTTGAGTTGCGCAACGAACAAAAGTATCCATTATATAGTGGTCGATCCTACAAAGAGTTGATCAAAGCATATGAGTTGGAGGAGCCTTTGGCAAAATACAGCGAAGCGAATAAACGTCGACAGATAGCAAGCGGTCGTAAAGAAGTAGACAAAGGCAGGTGTGACGGCGAGCGTAAAAATCAACATTGTTTTAATTGCGGGTCGAAACAACACAAGAGGACTGAGTGCAAAGAAAACACGAAATGCTTTAAATGTAATGGCTCTGGCCATATGGCTAAGCAGTGCACCGCCACGAAGCAAAACGTTGTAAACGTAGTATTCGACGAAAAACGCATGAAACAGCTGAAAATCAATAACAACAATGTGTCTTGTTTGGTGGACACTGGAGCAGACGTTTCGCTAATGCGTAAGGGTGTATATGACCAAATATGTAGCAATTGTGAACTGAGAAAAAGTTTTGCTAGACTGTATGGCTTAGGCAACGTCGCCGCCGATGTGTTAGGAGAATTTACAACACAAGTCGTTGTTGACGAGTTGAGTACACAACATACGTTTTTGGTTGTTAAAGATAACAAAACAAACGTAGACGCAATTGTAGGGTATGATTTTTTGAAAAAGTTTTTGGTAATCTTAAATGCCAAGGGGTATAATTTTTCACGATCAGAAGATGACACAAATGCAGGAGAAACTAGTTACAATGTTGGAAATGTTGTTCATAGCAGCAATGAGGTAGATGTAGAACCTAAATACAAAGAAGCAGTCAAACAGTTGATTGATAACTATAAGCCGAGTTTTATTCAATCAAACTGTAACATTAAATTAAATATTGTTCCGAAAAGCGACAATATTGTTCTTCGCGAATCACCTAGCCGATTGTCAGTAATGGAGAGGGAGTTTGTACGTAAGCAAGTAGCTGAATGGCTGCAAAAGGGCATTATCCGCGAATCATGCTCAGAAATCGCTAGCAAGGTTGTACTGGCAAAGAAAAAAGACGAAAGCTACAGATTATGCGTTGACTTTCGTAAATTAAATTCCATGGTTATGAAAGACAGGTTTCCAGTACCGATTGTCGAAGAGGTTCTTGAGAAAATGCAGGGTGCAAAATATTTTACCGTGATGGACCTTGCAAATGGATTTTTCCACGTCGAAGTCGAGGAGCAATGCAAAAAATACACTGCGTTTGTCACAAAAGAAGGTCTTTATGAATTTAACAGGGCTCCATTTGGCTTTTGTAATTCACCCGCTGTTTTCATAAGATATGTCAACCACATTTTTTAAAAATTAATTAACGCAGGTATAATGGAAATTTATGTTGATGATATTGTTATTTTTGGAGGTACAGCAGAACAATTCTTAGACAATATGCAAATGGTATTGAACCAAGCCCAGCAGTATGGTTTGGAAATTAAGTGGGCGAAATGCCAATTTTTGAAAAAGTGAATCGCGTTTTTGGGACACGAAGTTGAGAATGGGCGTGTCTGGCCGGGGAAAAGCAAAGTCAAAGCTGTCAAAAACTTTGCGATACCAAAAAGCATTCGAGACGTACAGGCTTTTTTGGGTTTAACCGGATATTTTCGCAAGTTTATTCGTATTTATGCTGGTATAGCTAGGCCCTTGACACAACTGTTAAGAAAAGACGAAGTATTTCAGATAAAAGAAGAAGAAATAAAGGCAATTGATGATTTGAAAGCGGCCCTCCCTGCAGAACCAGTACTGCAAATATATAAGCAGAACGCTGAGACACAGCTACACGTCGATGCGTCGAAAAATGGGTTCGGGGCAACGCTGATGCAGCTCCAGAACAGAGAATGGCATCCGGTTTTCTACTGGAGTAAAAAGATTTCTCCACAAGAAGAAAAATTACACAGCTATTTTCTTGAGGTAAAAGCAGCGTACTTAGCCACAAAAAAGTTGCGTCACTACCTGATGGGTATACAGTTTACACTAGTTACAGACTCCTCAGCTTTCAAGCAGACAAATGCGAAAAAAGATATACCACGTGAAGTGGTTCAATGGTTGATGTATCTGCAAGATTTTGCGTACAATATAGAGCACCGATCTGGCAACAGAATGAAACATGTGGATAGCTTAAGTCGATTTCCCGTGATGACAGTGACCTCAGAAGTTCAAGCCCAGATCGCAAGAGCTCAGAAGCAGGACGCACATTTGACAGCTGTATCAGAGATTCTTAAAGAAAAGCCATATTAAAACTTTAAATTAAAAAATCAATTAGTTTATAAACAAGTTGATGGGCAGGATGTATTGGCTATACCAAAGAGCATGGAGAATGAAATAATTAAAGAGACGCATAGATTTGGGCACATGGGTTGCCAAAAGACAATGCATGCTATACGACAGAGTTACTATATTCCACATCCTGAAAAAAAAGTTCAGCAGGTAATTCAAAATTCTGTCGAATGCATTATGCACAATCATAAGCTGGGTAAGAAAGAAGATTATCTGCATTATATTGACAAAGGGGACAGTCCCCTTTCTACCATCCATGTCGACCACTTGGGTACTCTGGATACAACATCAAAGTGTTACAAGTATATTCTCGCTATCGTCGATGGTTTCTCCAAGTATACGTGGATATACCCTACCAAGAGCACAGATGCACAGGAAGTTGTAAGGCACCTGGAGTCATGGGTGACAATATTCGGCAGTCCGCTGCGTATAATAAGCGACAAAGGCACAGCGTACACCTCGAAACTGTTTAAAGAATTTTGTGCTAAAAATAAAATCGACCATGTTGAGGTAACAACCGGCGTCCCAAGGGGAAACGGTCAGATCGAAAGAGTGAAATGTGTAATTATTTCTATTCTAGCAAAGATGTCAGCAAAAGAGCCGGATAAATGGTACAAATATACGTCACAAGTGCAACGCGCAATCAATTCTCACGTTCACTCTTCTACAAAATTTACACCGTTTGAAGTGATGTTCGGTGTAAAGATGCGAAACGAAGCCGATATAGAGATGCTTAAAGTACTCCGAGAAGAACTGCTGGTAGTCGTACAAGATGAGCGAAACCAAATCCGTCAGGAAGCCAGAAAACTAACCAACTATGATAGAAAACGAAAAGGAGAGCATGGATATCAGATATCCGATTTAGTAGCCATCAAAGTCACACAGTTCGTAACAGGTAAAAAATAATAATATGAAGCTATGGCGATTACGAGCACAATGAAGACGATCAAGACGATGAGTCATCTGATGCATATGACAATCAGAATGACCGAGTGTGAGATGGCAGCCCTGAATCATACTAGTAACACCCCTGTGCGAAGTAGAGAAGAGGAACAAGAGCAACGATAAAGAAGTCAGTCGTCATCGTAACACTCACCAGCAACAGTCGTAATTTTGCAGTAATTTTGCTAACCATTAATTTTCATTTCACTTTCATTTTGTAATCATTTTTCTTAATGTACTTTATTACTATTTAATAATAAATGAAGCACATTCAAGCTTACATATATTGCGTGAGTCCAACATAATGCCGATCTTTTCCCTGGATACAAACAAATCACACAAGCCAAAAAAGAAGCAGTTCCTCCAAGAGCCAAAATAACCGAAGTATCGGGTCAAGTTGAGCTCTTAAACTTAATGGATCATACGTCTATGCGACTCTTGAAAATCTTTTCTGAAGAAAAGTTGAAATCACTGCCAAAAAGCCTAACATTGGTAAATAAATGGGGCTGTGATGGATCATCAAGACAAAGCGCATATAAACAAAGAATAAATGTAGACGATGGAATAATTACAGATGGTAATATGTTTATGGCTTCTATTGTTCCCCTCCGTTTAAAAGATGAAGCTTCAGAATATTGGAAAAATCCACCGCCGTCATCAGTTAAATTGTACCGGCCGATATTATTTATATATGAGAATGAGCCTTGGGAACTCATAAAACATACAGTGAGTGATATAAAAAATCAAATCGCAAAATTAGAACCAACAATAATTGAAATCGAAGAAGGGAATGTTATTACCATAAAGCATGATTTTCTTCTAACAATGGTCGATGGAAAAGTTTTAAACTTACTAAAAAACACATCGTCTACATTAAAATGTGCAATCTGTAAGAAGAGTCAAAAAGACTTTGAGAATCTTGATGATTCAATTATTGATGAACTAAATTATGAGTATGGAATATCTCCTTTGCATGCGAGGATAAGGTGCATGGAATTCGTTTAGCACCTGGGTTTACACTACCACAACAAGGAGAAGTTTTCGAAGACAATGCAACATCTAAGGAAAAACAAAATATTAGGCAAAACAAATTCAAGATGCATTCTAAAAAGAGCTTGGACTGAGAGTTGACTGCCCAAGGTAAGGATACGGCAACACAAATAATGGAAAATCTTCAAGAAGATTTTTTGAACACAACGAAATGACTGCTCGCATTACTGGAGTCGATAGAGATATTGTCAAACGAATGGGAGTAATTTTAAATTGCTATGAAAAAGCTAATGGACCTAAATGTGGAGAATATGCATCGAAAACTGCAGAGCTGCTGCTTCAAAAATATCCTGAGAAAAAGCTCACAACAACGGTACATAAAAGTTTGGCCCATGGAAAAGATTTAATAGAATACCAGTGTTTACCATAAGGAGAATTGACTGCAAAAATATAGAAGTACTAAAGCTTGCAAAATCTCACGAGTTAAACAAAACGAGGACCTTTTCAACATGTTGGCCATCTCTTCTTATCCAGTCATATCATCCATGAGGCATGTAAGATCACAAAAAGATCTTACAGACACCTATAGCTCAGATATGGTTTCCTTGTTAGATATATTTTCAAGTAACGAAGGCTACGTTAGGATTAAATAAATGATCCACCTTTTTCTATCACAATAAACAAATTATTTAGTACTCAGTTTTGTTATTTTATTGAAAAAAAAGAAATCAATAAATACAAGTTTATTATTTATTATAAATAACACAGTTATTTCATTTAGTAATTATAACCATATAATTTTCGTTTTTACATCTTTTTAAAATTTATCAAATTTTAAGATGAGTTTCGAAGCACCCTTTATGTATATTTATTTTAAAGCTTAGGCTTTGGCTATCAGAAGAGTAATAAATTTTTAAAGAAATCAATAAAATTGGTAAAGCGGTTATTAAGATAAAACTGTTTATCAAAATTGGGCAGGGCTCAAAAATTTATTAGTTGTTCATCTTTTGCTCAAATACAATAATATTGAACATCTTTTAATAATTTTTCTTAGTTAAGTATTAATAAAATAATTGGTTTTTGAATTTTTCAAAAATATGTAAGTAAATTTATACAATGAATTTTCAAGCAATGTTTACATACTTATCCCCTGGCGAACACATTTCACTTTTAATGCGTCCATCAAGTTTGGTGGAGATTGATAACCTTGCTACTAAGACAAAACTTTTAATCATAAGTGGGTAGAGCCACTCTCCTTAATACAAATCATAAGTTTATCTGATTTCATGTTCAAATACATCCTCATAAAAAAATTTCAAAGTTTATCCTTCAGTTTTTACAAAAAACGTATTTTTTTTGGATTTTTCAAAAATTTTTCAAATTTGACGAATTATTGTGAAGCACCCTGTTACTCTGGCACCTTGTGCCAAAGCTTAAATAATGAGCTTTCAGGTGCAGTATATATCTTTAAAATATCTTCATTAGTTCAAAAGTTATGATTTTTGCAAAGAAAAAACTCAAAAGGCGCCATAGTGCGACGTTTCATACATAGACAATATTATCATATGCTCCAATGATTTTGAGGCTCGTATAAAGGATTTGCGACATACTTTTTCAAAAATTAATGAATATGGGTTTTAGCTGAATAGAGAAAAATGCGTTTTCTGTCGAGAAGAGATAAAGTACCTTGGTCATATTTTGACTACAGAAAGTCTTAAAGTTGATTGGGAAAAAACAGATGCTATTCTCAGGCGCCCGAACCCGAAAAACTTAAAGCAACTCGTATCTTTTCTTCAAACTTGTTCATGGTATAGACGGTTCCTCCCACATTTCGCACATGTATGAAAACCATTGTCCAAGCTAACGAAGAAAAACGCGCAATGGAAATGGTCGTCAGAGGAACAAAGTGCGTTCTATAATTTAAAAAGACAGCTTTCGTCTCTGCCAATACTACAACAAATGGATGAAACAAAACCTTTCGTTTTAAAGACGGATGCCAGCGATTATGCGCTCGGAGCTGTTCTACTGCAGGGGGAGAATGAAGAAGAACACCCCATAGAATATGCGAGCCGCCTAATGCTTCCAGCAGAAAGGAACTATTCTACGACAGAAAGAGAAGTACTCGCGGCTGTTTGAGCTCTACGGAAATTTCGTGGGTATATAGAAGGTGCAGAAATTAAAGTTTTAAGAGACCATCAGCCACTCAAATGGCTATTGACCTTAGAAACTCCTACAGGACGGCTTTCGAGATGGGCTTTACAACTCCAGATGTATAATTTAAAACTAGAATATACGGCAGGAAAACAAAACTTTGTGTCGGATATGCTGTCACGTCCACCCTGTCACCACGAAAACAGCACTAACTTTAATTCATTTGAAATCGGTTTTCCTAGAAAAGGCGCTGAGGAGTTTAGAAAGGAGCAGCTAAAAGATGATGAGATTATTAAATAATTTGAAAATGATGAAGGGAACGTACCTAGGCATACAAAACGAGGATATATAATGGCAAACGGTGTGGTTCATAGATTCTGCTCAGAAGAAGACTCTGAAAACGGCCAACTTATTGTACCAAAACATCTACGGGAGACAATTTTATTGAAGTTTCATGCTGATCCAACCGCAGGAAATTATGTGTTGATCGTACAACAAATAGGATAACTCCACATTATTTTTGGTCACGTATGCGTACCCAAATCGCGCAGTATGTAAAGTCGTGTATTGAATGCTACAAATATAAACCTAGAAATTTCAAACCACCTGGGTTGCTCCAAACAGTTTCGAGTAACGGGAGACTCGAAATCATTGCCTTGGATCTATTCGGCTCTTTACCTCCTACTGCTAAAGGTAAACGCTAGATCCTCGTCGTTGAAGATTTGTGTAGTCGTTGGGTGGAACTATATGCACTGAGAGAAGCCATAGAAGAAGCTTGCGCTACAACTATGTTAAATGAAGTTATAATGAGGTTTGGTGTACCAAGGCGCATACATGACGATAATGGAAGTCAGTTTATTTCAGCTGGAATAGAAAATTAGCATATAGCCTAGGGATACAGCAAACATTTACTCCGCTGTACAATCCAGAAGCTAATCCTGTTGAACGAAAAAAGCACTGGTTTCTTAGCATCATACCTTACGTTTGGAAGAGAGCTAAGAAGCCCACTGGAAACACAGTATGACTTGAAACAAGTAATTGAATCAGAACAAATAACGCCACATTTAACGAAACTGGCTAGCACACTAAAACTAGCAGTGGAAGCACAAGAGAAGCTTCAAGATAGATATAAATGATATGTTGATACTAAACGCCGATCCCAACTATCATTTAATGTTGGAGATATGGTTATCGTTAAAACCCACATACACAGCAAAGCAAGTGAAAAAGTAACGTCGAAATTCGCCACACGTAGAGATGGGCCATATCGTATCATAGCCAAGAAAGGATCGAGCTGCTACGTTATTGCAAGAAATGATAGCCCAATTGACTCAATTGGAACGCATCATGCAACAGCACTGACTCCATATGGAGGTCCAAATGTAAACCCGAAATACATTCATAGAAAACGTGGTCGTCCAAAAACAACACATACACCTGAACACAATACAACAAGTGTGGAAACACAACTGCCTATGCGATACAACAACAATGCATCCAATACCCACAGTAACAAGGCAAATGCACAAACAAGAGTTCTGCGTCCACGTAAATGATACCGTAAATGCTGTCTGCATCATCGAAACGATTTCTACGTCAGAGGGAGAGGATGTAAAGATTATGTCCACAGCAGAACAATTATAGCAATTATCAATCATTTATAACAACGACACATACACATGCACATGCGTACACATAGATAACACTTTCATCCTAAAAGTCGACTACGATTTATCTTGACGATGTTAACCCATTAACTTTATTTGTTTTTATAATGTTAAATGTTCTTATTGTTGTTAAACTCAATTATCTATAAATGATGGTAGAGTGATCACTTTAAATTTAACTGATATATGTTATTCATATGTACATATTGTTAATAATACTAATTTTAGGGTTACGAAAATATTCTCAATCTCTCAATTTACGATTGTATATAACTGGAATCCTTTTAATTTCTATACATTTAATTTATGATAATTATAGACCTACTCATTATAAATATAGACTACTAATTATAGACGCCTAAAAACATTTAAAGCGTCTTACCTTTTTTGGTTGCCGTGTTTGGTTTTACTTAGACACAAGTAGACAGTATTGACCCTTGTGGCTAGTTTTTCTAAGCACGGATGTCTGATGCATGTAAGGAAAACCCTCTTCCGTACAAAGTCTATATCTATCTCGATTCCTTTATACCTTTACAACCAACCGTTATCCAATCAATGTTATAATACCCTGTGTACAAGTACAGCTGGGTATAATAAAAAATTTAACAAATAAAAGATAAAAACAAAAAACTTTAAAGAAAGGGGTAAAGAAAAAACATTTCAATTGTTTTTGTTTTATTGGCCTATTGATAAAGCATTAAGATTCGATTCGAGCTCAAGGCCAGAACAATAATTTTTATGAAAATTGTTGTTTTTTTTTAATTTTTCTATAATTGAAATTTTTTATTTTGTTTTTGGAATAGTAAGTAGACAAATTTTCAGACAACCTGCCATAGCTGCGCAAATATATCCATGTCGAAGGGTGCTAAGCCTTCAATGAGGACCTTATATAGAATGGATAAGTCCGTAGTGTTACAAGAAGTTTGTTTTAACGACCAAACTGAAAAACCCAATCAAAAACCAGGACCTATGTTATAAAATAACTCCGTCCTCTTGACAAATACTAGAAGCATCTTAGGACTTAAGCCACTTGCTGCTTCTAGATCTGACAGCTGTATCACTCCTAATAGCTGGAGTCTTAGCCTGGCAAGCACAGGGCACGAGCACAGAACGTGCTCGATCGTATCCCCTCCAGCCCGCACTTCCTACATCTGCTATCACTGACCAAGCCTAATTTAAAGGCATGTGACGCCAGAAGGCAGTGTCCAGTTAGAATACCCGTAATGAGTCTACAGTCCCCTCCTTTTAATGATAGAAGCAACTTTGTTAGTCTAAGGTTGTAAGACCTACACATAATCTTCGACACTTTACAGCCCCGCGCATGCACCCATGCCTTTCCTGCTTGGTCAATCATGTGCACCTCTCGCCTTCGCTTAATCTCGCCCAATCTAATTGGAACATCTACGGAGCAAGCTTCAAGGGATGCGCCATTTTTAGCTAGTTCGTCCGCTTTTTCATTCCCATCTATTCCCATATGCCCTGGGATCCAATATAAATGTATGTTTCTCCCTGTCCCGATTCTCTCCAGAGACTGCTTACAATCTAACACGCATTTAGATGCTGTGCTATGCGACATTATTGCCTTAATTGCTGCTTGACTGTCAGTATAAAAGTTAACACGATTGCAGCTTCGGCTATTTTCTTCCAGGGTTTCTACTGCTTCGGTTACGGCTACTATTTCCACTTGGAAAACGCTACAGTAATCCGGCAGCCTGTAGGATCTGTTTATTTCTGGGTCAGCACAGTATACCGCAGACCCTACTCCTTCCACTACTTTGTACACATGTATACACATGTATCGCCTCGTCCGCCATTTGCGCACGCTTGCGCCTACCGTCCATCTCTATTGTGGCCTTAACATCGCCCTCGAAGCGCAGATAGGGAATCAGATAATTTGTTCGTCTTGTGATTGATGACGCTATGCTACTATGACCATATTGTCGGCGCTCAGATTCCCAGGTATGAATATCCCGAAGTGCCTGATCCATCAAAGAACTAATCGTTGGAAGGCACTTTCCACTTATGACAATTGCAACGTCATCTGCGTAAGCCGTAAGTTTTACGGGTCCCTCATCGAATCGCCTGAGCAGTTGATTGATGACCAGCGTCCACAGCAGAATTGATAGCACCCCTCCCTGCGGCATGCCCCTGTCCACTGATTTCCTGGCCTCGTACAATCCCCATTGTGATGTAATCTTTCTGCAATTTGACGTGCAGCCGATCCATTTGATTAAGACAGGATGTACTTTAATGTAATTAAGACCATCCATAATCGCCCATTTCGTAACATTATTGAAAGCCCCGGCAATGTCCAAGAAGACTCCTAGAGCGTACTCCTTATATTCCGACCTTTGCTGTACGCATGCTGTGTTGTGGAGAGCAGCTTTTCATCCACGTTGGATTTTATGTATACATCTATCAGCCTCTCAAAGGTTTTGAGCAGAAATGATGTTAAGCTAATGGGTCTATAGTCTTTGGGATACACGTGACCGATCTTCCCCGCTTTTGGTAGGAAAGCTACACGAGCAGTTCTCCAAGAGTGCGGTAAATGATTCAGCCTTATGCACCCATCGAATATTATTTTAAGTCATTCCACGACAGCCATACTTGAAACTTGTAGCATGGCCAGGAATATACAATCTGGGCCCGGCGATTTAAACTTAGAAAACGTTTTCACTGGCCATTCTATCTTGGTTTCGGTCACCAAGCCCGGCACTACTAGCTCCGTGATCGAAGTGTGAGTGATGTCTGTTGGCTCTTCTAAACAGTCTCCCGATGGTAAAGGTGTGTCGAGAAGCACCTCAAGGGATTCCTTACTATTACATTACCATTCCCCGTTCTCTTTCTCTATTAGTCCCTGGACTATGTTTCCTTTTGCTAGGACTTTCTTCAACCGAGCTGTTTCGCTGGAGCACTCTATGTCCGTACAGAAACTTTTTGTCGTGGCCGGGCCACAGCTCAGGTATGGTGCCGGTCAAGATTTAATGTAGAAAAGAAGAAAAAGTTTGGTATTAGAATTTTAATTTGGTTGAAGCTGGAAACTGCGGCGGGATACGTCCTTTCTCCTTGATGTGTGAAAATAAGTAAAGTAAAAGAACATAACAGGTCAATACCGCTTGCCAGTCAAACCGTTTATTTATTCCAGCGATGTTCATTTGTATGGTTAACATAAACAACTTGACTGGCACTGTTAACTAATATAAGAAAAATGCGAGGGCGACCTTTTATGTTTGAAGTTTGGGCTGTCGGCCTAAACACTTTTAAATGTGTTTCTCTTCGCCCTAGTAATTTCACGCTTGTAGATCCTCAGTAGATCCCTGTACTCTTCCCGTCACGCTTTGCTTTCCGCGGTCTTTGCGAGCTTAAACATTTCTTTTACCTGTCTTCTTAGAAGACTCAGCTCATTGCTCCACCATGGCGGCTTTGCTTTTCCTCTGAATGTTCTTAAAGGACAAGCTTTGTTATACGCAGTCATAAGCGTCCTTGTTAGGAATTCATTCGACTCCTCCAGTTCCTTCACATTGGCAACCTCTTTGGGTTGTCCCAGTTTTGTTTCTATATGTTTCTGGAATTTAGTCCAGTTCGTTGACCTAGGGTTTCTAAAGGTTCCTCCCATCTCTACCCTCTTTAGGGGGATGCTGAAGCTGATATACGCATGGTCGGAGAAGGATGGTCTATCAAGAACCATCCAATCATACCTTGATATATCACGATCGGAGCTCAATGTAATATCAAGAACATTGCTGGATGTTGGACCAATGTATGGAGGGACATTTCCCCTGTTGGCTATCTGCAAATTGGTTTGCCAGATGTAACAAAACAGAGATTCGCCTCTCTCGTTCGTATCTGCTCCTCCCCACGCATTGTAGTGCGCATTTGCATCTGCGCCTATGACCAACCGCCCTTTGCGCCCTTCCTCCTGTACTAGCCTTTTGCACTCCATCGGTGGAACCTGCGCAGCATGGGCCATGTAGCAGGACGCCAGGATAAATGCCTGCTTATTCTTTTGCTCAACGGCCACCACTACGAGGTCCTCAGTGGTGTATTTAGGCAGCATATATGAATGCAGCTGTTTCCTTACCATTACTACAGTTCGAACCCGTCCTTCCGTCTGTGCTTAGTAAGCACCAAGCCCACGCACGCTAAGTCCAGAAACATTTCCTCCCGATGAGAGCCACGACTCCTGGATCAGCGCCACGTCAAACGAAGCCTCCTCAAGGGTTAGGAGGAGTTCGCTTGACGCCGTTTTACTGTGGTGGAGGTTTATCTGTAAGACTCGCAGCACCATTGGGCTGTTTGTCCCCCTCCAGCACCTTCTTCGTGACGTCGTCGTCCTCCCTTGCTCTTTTGGTTTAGAGTGTTCGAAGCCCCCTTCAGCCTCTGTAACTGTTTTGCCGGGTGTTCCTCTGTGCGACTCACAGCACCATCTGGCTGTTGGTCCTCTTCTAACACCTTCATGGTGACGTCGGGCACCTCCGCCTTTCTTTTTTCCCTTAGGCTTTTGAGGTCTTTTTCGACTTCGCCCACCTCTAGCGTGTTAGGGTTTTTATCCCCGGGACTTCTTTTCCTGAGTCGTATGTAAATTTTGCCAGTGCCAAAGGACATTTTGCCAAGCTGCGTGTACAAAATATCTTCCGCCTGCTTGTTTATTTGGAAGATGTAGAACTGACCATCCTCGGTAGGCCGAGATACAGTAAGTACCTTCAACACCTGTGTCGGTATGTTCGGATTCTGATTCTGCAGAAGTCTCAGTGTATCCTCTGACTTCATCACGCATGGTATCCATAACTTAACTTTTGGTAAGGGGGATTTGCGCTTTATCCACCACCTCAAACCGCGCGTTCGTGCCTTGCCTTTGGAGGTTTTGAATCACTTCTTCCAGCCACTGCAAGCTCGCGATGTTGTCGCACGCTATCATCTTCACTCCATTATACCATCCCCCCGAATCAAGGGTTGGAGGGGCTTACTTGGTTTTACCCGCATCAAGCTAATAAGCTCCCTTTCCACAGATCTCCACCTTTCAGTAGTCATTTGTCCGAAAGGACTGCTACGATCAACCAGCGCCACAGTCAGTGACTGATTTGCCACATCACTCATCTTCTCGGGAAAAGCCGGAGTCTTAGTGTTTTCTCCCTTTGGCACCTCCGAGAAAGCCGGAGTCTTAGCGTTAACTCTTTTTAGCACCTCCGAGAAAGCCGGAGTTTTAGCGTTATCTCCCTTTCGCTTATCTCCTACTTCCGTAGTTGGAACGTCCCCTGACTCGCAGCTTTCGAGGTAGTTGCTACCTCGCTATTGGGGCCCATCTGCCTTACAGCTTTTTGCCTACTTGTCTTGTCTATGCGACTGCCCTGCCTCGCGGCTATAGGACTGGGTCCTTTATGCCTCATGAAAGCAGACTTGTCGCCTTCCGCCGAACGTTGCCTCTTCATTCTGCCATTCGACGCTTCTTCCTCCTCGTACCGGTTGCAGAGCCGAGGGTTTCTCGCGGCAAACCTTTTGAACTACATTCGACCTAATTCTACCGCTTCATGGGCCCATTCCAAGCACTCGATCTCCACTTCTGTTGGGTCGACCACTGCTCCCAAGCGTTGTACAATTCTAAGTGCTGCACGGTACTGCGAGAGAGCTTTTTTACTTCCTCTGCTCCGTACCCTTCTTCACTCTTCTCTTCCGTTTTCATTAGTGTGCTTCTCCAACACGGAGTTCATGGAATCAGCACTACTCTCGCTCCCCGAGTCCGACGCATCGCTTAATTTGCATTTGCCTTCCTTGGATTGCGACTCAGTCCCCCTCTTTACATCGTCCTTATTACAATCAGGTAATGAGTCGTGCATCTTGGTCGTACGACCACCTGCCTGACAAGGCGGGCTCAGTGGTCCAGTATTATATATGGGGAAAGAACCGTCCGCCACAGCAGCGCCCCTTACTGTGGTAAGGCCATAAATACTTCCCGAGGTGGCCCGGTATCGGGAAGGCTCCGTTCGAATACAGCCGAATTTATCCCCTGGCTGCAAATCGTCCAATAGGCATGGTCCGCATAACACCTTGGATTAGGGGGTTGGCAGTTCTTCATCACCGACATCCAGCCGTCCTCCTATGAGGGGAAACGGCGTAGATGTCAGTCCTAAAAAGTTCCGCCTCATAGTCGGGCGCTATGGAGTTCGGCTAAGCCCTCGCACCAACGACAAGGTGACTACCCTAGTGAGGGATATATGATGGTATATATAGTATATATATTAGGTGGGTCGATTTAAAAATCGCTCATTGCTTTGTGAAAATCGTATTCTAGGGATCAAAATAGGAAACTTTGCCGAAGGAACCATACCTCTAAAACGAATTCTGATGTCCCCGCCTTTGGGTAGGGGCAATTTCAATTCTACCGGTTGTGTCTTGTGGTCGTTTAAAAAAAACAACACAAGCAATTTTACGATCTGCAATTGTGTCACAGTGATAACTTCATTTTTTAAAACGGTTGAATAAAAAACCCACACAACTATGTTTACGACATGCAAATGCATCACAGTGATGCCTTGGTTTTAAAAGGGGGTTGTAAAAACGCTAGTTTATAATAATTTTTTTTAATTTCTTTTCTATTACTAAGTTAAATTCATTTTTTCATTTACATATGTTCTGACTAAATAAATTTCACAAACATAGGCATTTCAAAGTGGGATTTTTCCAAATTTGCCCCTACGACCCAAAGGGAGGGGGGGGGGGGGGGGGGGGGGGAATCAGAATTCGTTTTAGAGGTATGGTTCCTTCGGAAAAGTTTCTCATTTTGATCCCTAGAATATGATTTTCACAGAGCAATGGGCGATATTTTTGCCTCCCCACAAATCGACCCAGCCTAATATATATATATATATGTTTTTTGCAATTTCAGTCCCATTTTAACAGCTAGACGCTTCAAATCTCACCAAATGCTTACGTGTATAGCATATATTGTTGTCTGAAAAAATCATTGAGATCGGTGTTATACATAGTATATATCTCATACAACCGATTGTTCAGATAAGAAACTTTGCGCAATTTCTGCCCCATTTTAACAGCGAGAAGCTTAAAATTTCACCAAATGCTTACGTATAGAGCATATATTGTTGTCTGAAAAAAAAATCAAAGAGATCGGTGGTATATATATTATATACCCCATATAAACTGTCATTTTTCCCCTTTTTTTACGGCTAGAAGCTTCAAAACTAATTATAATTTCATCAAATAGTTACGCTTACGTCATATATTGTTGAAATACGTGATTTGTAGTCATAGTTTTACATGCAGACCACAAAAAACGTGAAGCTTTGCATCTTCACACAAAGTACCTACCTATTTTTTATTTTTTATTTATCTTAAAAAGCGTTTAGATATGTTCAAATTTCATCAAATGCTTACGAATATAGCATTTATTGTTGTCTGAAAAAAACATAGAGACCGGTGGTATATATAGTATATATCTCATACAACCGATTGTTCAGATAAGAAACTTTTCGCAATTTCTACTCCATTTTAACAGCTATAAGCTTCAAATTTCAACAACTGCTTACGTATATAGTATATATTGTTGTGGGAAAAATTCATAGAGATCCATGGTATATATAGTATATATACATATACTATTTATATATTTGTTTTTTTTTTTGCAATTTCAGCACGATTTTAACAGCTAGAAGTTTCAAATTTCACCAAATACTTACGTGTATAGCATATATTGTTGTCTGAAAAAATCATAGAGATCGGTGGTATATATATTATATACCGCATATAAACTGTAATTTTTGCCCCTTTTTACGGCTAGAAGCTTCAAATTTAAACAAATTTCATCAAATAGTTACGTTTACGTCATATATTGTTGAAATACATGATTCGCAGCATAGTTTTTACATGCAGACCACAAAAAACCTGAAACTTTGCAGCCTCACACAAAGTACCTACCTATTTTTTATTTAATATTTATCTTAAAAATCGTTTAGGTATGCACATCTGTTCACTATATATTTCTTATCTTATACATTCGATTATTTGGAGATTATGAACGGGATAAGATTATTGTTCAGCCCCATTCATGAAAGGTATGAAGTCTTCGGCACAGTCGAAGACAGTCCCGTCCCTACTTGTTTTGATTTTTACTGACAACAATTAAGGAAAGTCTAAGTTCGGGTGAAACCGAACATTACATACCCAGCTGTACACTAGAAATACTGTTGTTTGTTTTGTATGCTTAATCGTGTTACAAGGCTGCGAAATAATACATATATATATGGTTCTATTCTGAACTAATATTTCTTCGAGGTATGGCTTCCGAAACATAGAAAATTGCTTAGTCATAAAAGGGGCCGTGCCAGGCCCATTTTTTAAAATTGGAAGTTTTTCCTATTTATTGTTATAAATCCACTTGGGAAATGAAATACCATTGATATAACCCTCTTTTTGCAAAAATATAGCTTATTTTATTCGTCCACGACCCTTTTAAAAATCTTTTATATAAAAGTGGGCGTGGTCCTTAACCGATTTCGTTATTTTTTTTTTCAAAGCATTCCTTATAATAAAGGCAACCTCTCTTCCGAATTTTGTTACGATAGGTTTAACGATTTTTGATTTATGATTAATAATATTTGTAAAATTGATTTCATCACAAGTGGGCGGTGCAACGCCCATTTAAAAATTTTTTTTTTCAAATTTGTATCAAAAGTCTCAATATCAGTCCACACGTCAAATTTCAACATTCTAGGTGTATTATTTACTAAATAATCAGGTTTTTGTGTTTTCCAAATTTTTTCAATACCAATCTATTCTGGGTCCAGATAAGCTTGCGTGCCAAATTTGGTGAAGATATCTCAATATTTACTCAAGTTATCGTGGCAAAGGACAGATGGACGGACATAAATAAATAAATAATTGTAAGGCGCGATAACCTCCGAAGAGAGGTTGAGCTTCTCTTCCAATTTGCGTCGTGCTCCTCTTGAATTTCCCTAAAAATTGGCCGGACGGGACCTACATGTTTTATGCCGACTCCGAACGGCATCTGCAAGGCAGATAAGTTTTTACTGAGAGCTTTTCATAGCAGAAATACACTCGGAGCGCTTGCCAAACACTGCCGAGGGGCGATCCCGCTTAGAAAGAAAAAATCGTACAAACACATTAGCTGTGTTTTTTTTACATCTATAGAGGTTTACGCCTAAACTTTATATGGACTGCTAAGCGTCAAACTTTAAATAAATAAATAAAAAATAAATGTAAGGCGCGATAACCTCCGAAGAGATTTTAGGCCGAGCTTCTCTTCCAATTTGCGTCGTGCTCCTTTTTAATTTCTCCTAAAAATTGGCCGGACGGGACCTACTTGTTTTATGCCGACTCCGAACGGCAGCTGCGAGGCAGATGAGTTTTCACTGAGAGCTTTTCATGGCAGAAATACAATCGGAGTGCTTGCCAAACACTGCCGAGGGGCGACCCAGCTTAGAAAAATGTTCTTCTGATTGAAAAACCTTATTTCTAATATTTTGATGTTGCTTTGCCCGGGGTGTGAACCCAGAGCATTCGGTGTGGTAGGCGGAGCACGCTACCATCACACCACGGTGGCCGCCAACTTTAAATACACCTCTGAAATTATTGCGCATAAAATTAGTACTACAATATTTCATACTCAAATTTAACTGAAATATGTGTCTATGTTCACCTCAACACAAATGTATCACCTCTTAAAATGGTGCGTATCCACAATTCATCGCAACTGACTCAGCTATAGGTTAGACAAAGACATGCAACAGAGGTTCGTGTCTCTGCTTTTCGGCACACCTTTTGCTGTAGGAAGTTATTTATCCACTGCCGCTAGATGGCTCTCCTAAGCATTACCTAAGCCAGGATAAGCGTTTTTTACGCGCAAACGTACACGTATAGGCGTGTTAAAAATAACACGGCTATTATAGTCACCCCTGGTCCACCTTTATGGCGATATCTAGAAAAGGCGTCCACATATATAACTAAAGCCCACTCCCTTTCAAATAATCATTAACATATTTCATTTGATACCCATATCGTACAATCACATTCTAGAGTCACCCCTGGTCCACCCTTATGGCGATATCACGAAGAGGCGTCCACCTATAGAACTAAGGCCCACCCCCTTTTAAAATACTCATTAACACCTTTCATTTGATTCCCATATCGTACAAACACATTCTAAAGTCAGCCCTGGTCCACTTTTACGGCGATATCTGGAAAAGGAGTCTACCTATAGAAAACGGGCCCCCTCCCTTTTAAAATACTCATCAACACTTTTCATTTGATACCCATATCGTACAAACACATTCTAGAGTCACCCCTGGTCCACCTTTATGGCGATTTCTCCAAAGGGCGTCCACCTATAGAACTAAGGCCCACTCCCTTTTAAAATACTCACTAGCACCTTTAATTTGATACCCATATCGTACAAACACATTGTAGAGTCACCCCTGGTCCACCTTTTTGGCGATATCTCGAAAAGGTGTCCATCTATAGAAGTAAAGCCCACTCCCTTTTAAATCATCATTAACGCCTTTCATTTGATACCCATATCATACAAACGCATTCTAAGGTCGCCCCTGGTCCACCTTTATGGCGATATCTCGAAAAGGCGTCCATCTATAAATCTATGGCCCACTCCCTTTTAAAATAATCTTTAATACCTTCCATTTTATACCCATGTCATAAAAACACATTCCAGGGTTACCCTAGGTTCATTTTCCTACATAATGATTTTCCCTTATTTTGTCTCCAAAGCTCGCAGCTGAGTATGTAATGTTCGGTTACACCCGAACTTAGCCTTCCTTACTTGTTCATTTTTAACATAAACACACGGTTCGCTAGGACATGGTTTAAAACCCATTTTCAACAACCCATTTTCAAGGTTGAAACTCCATTCGCGCCCGCTCTGTTTCAAACCATATAAGTTTTTTTTTTAGCTGAAGCACACGTTGAGGGTACTGCTTGGCAATGAAGTGTTCTGGCTGATTCATATGTACGATGTCATGAAAGTCACTGTTGAGGTACGCTGTTGACACATACATTTGGTATAAGAAAAGCTTATCTTCACAAGCTAAAACCAACAACATACGAATGGTTGCGTATCTTACTACCGGCGAAAATATTTCACTAAAGTTCACGCCGAATTGCTGGCTGCAACCTTTTGCTACCAAATGGGACTTAAACTTATTAACGCTTCCATTAGCATTTCATTTTACATTGTAAACCCATTTACATCCAATAGCTTTTCCCCCAACAGGCAGATCAACCAACGCCCAAGTCTTATTTTTAATTAGTGTAGAATACTCCTTCTGCATCGAATCTTCCCATTGCTTCGAATATTTGGAGTTCAACGCCTCATATACTGTTTCGGTTCTTACGAGGGCGTCCGCGTTTACCAGTTCGAATAATTTTTCGTCTTCCACACTTAACAGGTTCGTATTGTACATCATTGTTTGTATTACATGTTGAAATATTGCTATCAAGTATGGACTGTGCACATACGTCATGGTCATTTTTGTCTGCCAAACTTTCAATTTCAAACGTCACCAATTCTTGTGAATCTTCCCGATTAATATACGGTTCTTCGATAAAAGTAACATCTCGACTAACGATCACTTTTTCCACCTCTGGATCGTATATGCTTTAGAATGTTCAGAATAACCCCACCATTACCATTTCTTTGCTCCTTGGCTGAAACTTCTTCTATTGACTTTTATCGAGGGCAACAGCTTTTGAACCAAATATTCTAAGATGTGACACAAACGGTTTCTTTCCAGTCAATATTTCATAAGGCGTTGAGTTTGTGATAGCTTTTGTAGCAGCTCTTATACGTAAATAGACAGCGGTTGCTAAAGCCTCCGCCCAAAAATATTCACTAGATCCGCTATGAATAAGCATACTACGTGCCATCTCTACTAATGTCCTATTTGCACGCTCAGCTACACCGTTCTGCTGAGGAGTATACGGAACTGTAATATACCATTTTCCTTAAGAAAATTATCAAATTCCTTTTAGTCTTTAAAAAATATACGCAAACAAATCGCGACATATCATCAATAAAGGTAAAAAAATAACACGACCCGCCTAATGATTTTGTCTTCATTGGCCCACATACATACATCACAGTGAATAACCACACACAACACAGCACGAATTTCGGATGCATGTGGGAATTTTTTTACAGTCAATTTACTTTTGGCACACGTTATACAACTTTTATCGTTCACTCTCAGATTATTTTTTATTTTTAGTCCATGAACCATATTTTTATTCGCCATTTCTACAAACTGTCATAGTTTAGGTGAACAAACGGATTGTGCCCATAATCGAATGAGCCAAGATCTCGCATTGCGGAATTGCTGTATTTGTAATCGAATTTGAAAAAAAAGTTTGATGACGTAGCGCTTTTGAAGTTTTTCGATTTATTACATTTCTCTCATATTTTGCTACCAGTGTTCGGAGTATTTAAAACTGGTACCTGAGCAAACGACTACACCGGAGTAAAAATTAAATTCTAGGAGTATATTTTTTCTTCCTTTTTGAAAGAGAGCGGACAACTAACATCACATTGATTTGGTGGCTTGGCAAACCTTTCCATTGTGTTTTTGCCATAAAATGTTTCTTAGCAAAAAAGTTATCTGCCTTATCAGATGCACATGGAGTCGGCCTAAAACGTGTAGGATGCAATTAATGCTCCCATTAACACACCACATTCTATATCCCCGCATATTTATCGCGAAAAAATATTATTATTTGTGGTTACCATACATATTTCATGCTCTTTTAATGAGAGAAGGTTTCAATACCGGGGAAGATTCCTGTAGGAACGATAATGGCGACCTGTTAACTGATGTACAGAGTGTGGGGGAAGACGAACCCGATACCCCCCTCGCCGATGATGAAAAACGCATCAAATGTCACGGCTAAAAAATCACAAGGTGTCAAGTAATGACGGGATACCCGCCGGGCTGTTCAAACATGGAGGCGAAGATAAAGAAGTAAAAAAGTGGATCTTGCAATAAATTTGGACAAGACGAAGTAATTGCTGTCATCGTGGCCTTTGTAGCTACGTCATTGTTGACTGATATAAATTCGAAACTATAAAGAATTTCGTTCATTTGGGAAGCAGCATTAAAAGCAAAAACAATGTTGGCCTAGAAATCAAACGGAGAATAACTTGCCAACTAGTGTATTTTTAGGCAATTGAAAAGTAAAATCCTCTCTCGACGAACAAAATTCTCGCTCTATAAGTCACTCATAATACCTGTCCTGGTGAAATGGATCTAAGAGTATTCGAGAGAAAAGTTCTCAGGAAGGTGTATAGTTCTATCCGTGATGTCGGCGGCGAGTGTCGAAGGAGGTATAATGATGAGTTATATGAGCTGTACGCAGACACGACGATAGTGCAGCGATTGAAAATCCAAAGGTTTCGCTAGCTAAGGCATGTTATGCGGATAAACGAATACTCTCCGGCAGCTTGTAAACAGGGGAAAGAGAAAACCTGCACTGAGTTAGGAGAGACAGTTAAAGGAAGATTTTACCTGGGTTGGTTCCCCAATTGGCGACTGTTTTCGCAAAACAGGGTTGGTTAGCTGACCTCACAGACTCAACGTACTTCAAGAAGTGCTGTACGTTAAATTTTGCCATGATTTACAGATCACACCCGAACACATTTTTGGCTTACATTTTACTACTTCTTTTCTCATTCCGTACGAAAAAAGTACAAAAACTGTGAGTAAAATGTGAACAAACTTGTATGAAGACATAAACATAGAATTCACGTCATTTCATCCTATCGTCACTTGTAAACTATCAGCTTTTCATACTTATACAAGAAAAACATCAACCAAAAGATATAAGGTAGTAATACTATTTAGTTTTCAACGCGACCCAAATAAACCTTTGAGATAAAAAAAATGTAGCAGAGGTAAGAGCGGAGCAAAATACTCCGATTGGAATAAAGTCTGAACACTGCGTCAGTAATGAAACATGTTTTCAAAAGAGTGACGTCACGCCGAGAAAATTTATTTCACGGCTATGATTTTTTGCTCTCTCATTTTTTGTGGGATCTGTTTATTGGTTCACGTATTGTGCCACTCAACCAAATTGATTTTATCACAATTAATACCAAAACATTTGTCTTCAAAATTTTTAAACACATATAGACCATTTCATCATTAGCTGTCATTACCACTTTACCATTATTGTTTTTCACAACAACTTTACTTTTATCAAAGTTAAGAAATAGTCCATTATTTAACATTTTACTAACTGACAGAAAATTGTTTGGCTTTGGCTTCCATTTGATAATCAGCGGCAAGCGCAATTTTTTCACTACATTCTTGGAACGATGAAAACATATTTCTACTGGAACATAAACGGCTCGTTGCACCCCTATAAATTACCCAAGAGTCTTTGTCTTGGACACGCGGCGATATACTAGCAAGCGTATAAAACGACGACTCTTCACTTTTAGATTGCACTTTTTTAGCTTCCCGACATTTGGCTGAGATATGTCCTCGTCGACCACAATTAAAATATTTGATATAATTATGTTTATCATTACCGCCTTGGCCACGAATTTTTACATCACTAATAGTACCATAACTTTTATTTTCCAAAGGAACACGTGCGACAAACGCTTGCTCCAACTCACCCCCATTGCCATCAACACTTCTTTCATGCCTTCTATCTCCTTCTTCCAACAGCTTTATTTTCAAGACGTTCAACGACGGTAGTGTATCATGGGTTTCTATAGCTACTACAAAATTTTCATACGTTTTTGGTAAACTAGAAAGCAAAATTATAGTTAAAATTTCTTCGTGAATCGTTATCTCCATTAATTGCTCCCATATGGCGTAGAACCCGTTTATGTGCTCCCTAATATTATCTTCTCCCGATTTACGAAGATACAGACGTTTCTTAAATAAAGTTACTTTTCTCCCTGGTCTTTGTGGTTGAAATATATGATTGAGTCTATTCCAAGCCTCTACCGATGATTTGCAACATTTGATATGATTCAGCTGCGACGATTTTATGCTCAACATGATACTAGCAAGCGCCTTTTCATCTTTCGTATCATATATTGCAGATTCCACTGCCGTTGCATTTTGATGAATTCTCTGCAAACTATAGACCATAATTCCATATGGACTAGCACGCTTTTCCAATGCACCGCCCACGAAGAATAGTTCGATCGATCGAGCTTCTCAATGGAGTATAAGCCCGAACTACTCATATTCAAATAACTTTTAATACAATTTAAGCGGTTTACGTTCTCTAATACCGACGCAGGCCCATAACCTATCAGAAGTCGCGAGGATTAACCGTGAAATAAAAGATAATTGTATATGAAAAGATCTTTATTGAACACATCGAAAAACAGGAATGAGCTATTAATTTTTCTTGTCAATGAAAATATTGTCAAAATGTAAATGAGTATATGTTCTGTTGCTACAGTAGATATTCAAGTGTATTCGCTGTACAGTATATTTCAACAAGATGGGAGAAGGGGTGGATTAAATTTATCTTTATACATAATGATGGAATAAAAAAACCTTTTTTCAAAGAAAAAAAGACCTTTAAACAATTTATTTGAGTAATCAATGCAACCATAACACCAAAAATTGATTTTTAACAAACAGAAATTAAAAAGAAATAAATTTTTTATTTCATTAATATTAGTATACAAACATTTGTATATAATGTATGTATATAGGTATATCTATAAACACATGTAAAAGGCAAATATATTTCTCCATTGCAAAAAAGCATTTATTCTTTATGTAATATTGTATACATATAAAATAATACAAAACATAAAAACCTGTACAACAAATATTTCCGTATATAGTTTATCATTACTAAAGGTACGGGCTCGATAATATTATCAAAAATAAAAATCTTTAATCCCTTTTTTAAAACAAAAATGATTGTATACGAAAGGCGTCAGAAAACAATGAAATTAAAATAATTTAAATTTGGACTACTTAAACGAATACTTTTTTTCTGACTTTACGCTTTTTAAAAGTAAAGCTCATTTCTCAGTTTAAGGAATTCCGAAATTTCTAAACACTTCATTTTATAATAAAAATATACAATAAGTTCAGATTTCACCATGTCAATGCTCAGTCTATTTCGTTGGTCAGACCGCTGAACACTCGCTCTACGTAAGCATTAGAGACTGGAACTGCATAAACATGCTTAAGATATCTAGCAAATCTGGAACGTCCGCTTTCACAAAGAACAACGTCTAAAGCTCAAATGAAGGAAAGTCTATGGAATAATTGTTTGGACTTGCACTGGGCTTAGATTGCGACTTCAAAGCTGGAAGAAGGTCTTTCAATAAGCATATTTCAAAGAATAACTCATCAGTAAATGCCTATTCCCACAAATTTCACAATGGTATATCATTTTCAAAAAGTAATGGCTCTTTCAAAGATAATGGTGAGCATATCTTATAAAAAGAATCGTCGCTGAAGTTAAACAATTTTTCAATATAAAAGATTGCTCGTTTATAAGCCTCCCAAGCTTCTTTTTCAAATAATGATTGCTCGTCTGTAATAAGTTTGTTTATATTTTGATAAATGAAAAATCCGTAATATCTGTAATGTAATTCATTGTTTAGCTTATTCTTTTTTATCTTAAAACAAGTAAGGAAGGTTAAGTTCGGGTGTAACCGAACATTACATACTCAGTTGAGAGCTATGGTGACAACATAAGGGAAAATAGCCATGTAGGAAAATGAACCGAGGGAAACCCTGGAATGTGTTTGTATGACATGTGTATCAAATGAAAGGCATTAAAGAGTATTTTATGAGGGAGTGGGCCATAGTTCTATAGGTGGATGCCATTTAGGGATATAGCCATAAAGGTGGATCAGGGTTGACTCTAGAATGCGTTTGTACGATATGGGTATCAAATTAAAGGTGTTAATGAGTATTTTAAAAGGGAGTAATCCTTAGTTCCATAGGTGGACGCCGTTTCGAGATATCGCCACAAAGGTGGAACAGGGGTGACCCTAGAATTTGTTTGGACAATATGGGCATCAAACGAATGGTGTTAATGAGTATTTTAAAAGGGAGTGGGCCTTAGTTCTATAGGTGGATGCCGTTTCTAAATATCGCCATAAAGGTGGACCAGGGTTGACTCTAGAATGTGTTTGTACGATATGGGTATCAAATTAAAGGTATTAATGAGGGTTTTAAAAGGGAGTGGTGGTAGCTGTATAGGTGATCGCCTTTTCGAGATATCGTCATAAAGGTGGACCAGGGGTGGCTCTAGAATGCGTTTGTACGATATGGGTATCAAATGAAAGGTGTTAATGAGTATTTTAAAAGGGAGTAATCCTTAGTCCCATAGGTGGGCGCCGTTTCGAGATATCGCCATAAAGGTGGACCAGGGGTGACTCTAGAATGCGTTTGTACGATATGGGTATCAAATGAAAGGTGTTAATGAGTATTTTAAAAGGGCGTAATCCTTAGTCCCATGGGTGGACGCCGTTTCGAGATATCGCCATAAAGGTGGACCAGGGGTGACCCTATAATTTGTTTGTACAATATGGGTATCAAAAGAAAGGTTTTAATAAGTATTTTAAAAGGGAGTAATCCTTAGTCCCATAGGTGGACGCCGTTTCGAGATATCGCCATAAAGGTGGACCATGGGTGACCCTAGAATTTGTTTGTACAATATGGGCATCAAACGAAAGGTGTTAATGAGTATTTTAAAAGGGAGTGGGCCTTAATTCTATTGGTGGACGCCGTTTCGAAATATCGCCATAAAGGTGGACCAGGGGTGACTCTAGAATGTGTTTGTACGATATGGGTATCAAATTAAAGGTATTAATGAGGGTTTTAAAAGGGAGTGGTGGTTGTTGTATAGGTGGTCGCATTTTCGAAATATCGTCATAAAGGTGGACCAGGGGTGACTCTAGAATTTGTTTGTACAATATGGGTATCAAAAGAAAGGTGTTAATGAGTATTTTAAAAGGGAGTAATCCTTAGTTCCATAGGTGGACGCCGTTTCGAGATATCGTCATAAAGGTGGACCAGGGGTGACTCTAGACTTTGTTAGTACGATATGGGCATCAAATGAAACGTGTTAATGAGTATTTTTAAAAGGGACTGGGCCTTCGTTCTATAGGTGTTCGCCTTTTCGAGATATCGCAATAAAGGTGGACCAGGGGTGACTTTAGAATATGTTTGTACGATATGGGTATCAAATGAAAGGTGTTACTGAGTATTTTAAAAGGGAGTGGGCCTTAGTTCTATAGGTGGACGCCGTTTCGAAATATCGTCATAAAGGTGGGCCAGGGGTGACTCTAGAATGTGTTTGTACGATATGGGTATCAAATTAAAGGTACTAATGAGGGTTTTAAAAGGGAGTGGTGGTTGTTGTATAGGTGGTCGCATTTTCGAAATATCGCCATAAAGGTGGACCAGGGGTGACTCTAGAATTTGTTTGTACAATATGGGTATCAAAAGAAAGGTGTTAATAAGTATTTTAAAAGGGAGTAATCCTTAGTTCCATAGGTGGACGCCCTTTCGAGATATCGCCATAAAGGTGGGCCAGGGGTGACTCTAGAATTCGTTTGTGCAATATGGGTATCAAACGAAAGGAGTTAATGAGTATTTTAAAAGGGAGTGGTGGTAGTTGTATATGTGAAGGCGTTTTCCAGATATCGACCAAAATGTGGACCAGGGTGACCCAGAACATCATCTGTTGGATACCGCTAACTTATTTTTATATGTAATACCTGCCAAGATTTTAAGGGTTTTTTATTTCGCCCTGCAGAAATTTTTCATTTTCTTCTACTTAATATGGTAGGTGTCACAACCATTTTATAAAGTTTTTTCTAAAGTTATATTTCGCTTCAATAAAACAGTCCAATTACCTTACCATGTTTCATCCCTTTTTCGTATTTGGTATAGAATTATGGAATTTTTTTCATTTTTCGTAATTTCCATATCGAAAAAGTGGGCGTCGTCATAGGCGGATTTCGTTCATTTTTCATACCAAGATAAAGTGAGTTCAAGTAAGCACGTGAACTAAGTTCATTAAAGATATGTCGATTTTTGCTCAAGTTATCGAGTTAACGGCCATGCGGAAGGACAGACGGACGACTGTGTATAAAAACTGGGCGTGGCATCAACCGATTTCGCCCATTTTCACAGAAAAGAGTTAACGGCATAAAATCTATGCCCCTACCAAATTTCAAAAGGATAGGTTAATTTTTGTTCGACTTATGGCGTTAAAAGTATCCTAGACAAATTAAATGAAAAAGGGCGGAGCCACGCCCATTTTGAAATTTTCTTTTATTTTTGTATTTTGTTGCACTATATCATTACTGGAGTTGAATGTTGACATAATTTACTTATATACTGTAAAGATATTAAATTTTTTGTTAAAATTTTACTTAAAAAAATTTTTTTTTTAAAAGTGGGCGTGGTCCTCCTCCGATTATGCTAATTTTTATTAAGCGTACATATAGTAATAGGAGTAACGTTCCTGCCAAATTTCATTATGATACCTTCAACGACTGCCAAATTACAGCTTGCAAAAGTTTTAAATTACCTTCTTTTAAAAGTGGGCGGTGCCACGCCCATTGTCCAAAATTTTACTAATTTTCTATTTTGCGTCATAATTTGAACTCATCTACCAAGTTTCGTCGCTTTATCTGTCTTTTGTAATGAATTATCGCAATTTTTCGGTTTTTCGAAATTTTCGATATCGAAAAAGTGGGCGTGGTTGTAGTCCGATATCGTTCATTTTAAATAGCGATCTGAGATGAGTGTTCAGGAACCTACATACCGAATTTCATCAAGATACCTCAAAATTTACTCAAGTTTTCGTGTTAACGGACGGACGGACGGACGGACGGACATGGCTCAATCAAATTTTTTTTCGATCCTGATTATTTTGATATATGGAAGTCTATATCTATCTCGATTCCTTTATATATGTACAACCAACCGTTATCCAATCAAACTTAATAAACTCTGTGAGCTCTGCTCAACTGAGTATAAAAAATGGTATACATTTCTGTAATATTCATACAATTTTTTTTTCATGACCTATATTCTGATTAAAAAGACTCATAACATTATGTACAAAATAGGTATAAGCTTCTGCTAACGTAAACGGTTGAAATAAACTGCCTTGGCATGAAAATTTAAAGACAAGAGGATTAACTTCAGATTTATCTTATTTCATAAAATATTTTTTCACCCCAGTCCAGTTATGTAACAATCTTTCAACAGCTAGAAAAAAAGTACAAAACCTCGTAG
The DNA here is from genome assembly GCF_040869045.1 of Eurosta solidaginis. Classification (NCBI taxonomy): domain Eukaryota; kingdom Metazoa; phylum Arthropoda; class Insecta; order Diptera; family Tephritidae; genus Eurosta; species Eurosta solidaginis. The sequence goes on along the minus strand of NC_090320.1, from coordinate 139,237,027 downwards.
GTATATGCTTTAGCAAATTCTCGAGAAAATCGAAAATGTTTTTTAAATAAGATATTTTTTTTCGCTGGATGAAAATTCACCAACCACTTTGATTACTAAAAACTCGACATCGTAAGACAATAACCTAATACTGTATTTTGCAGCATTATGTGCCATAAGACAATGTCCAGAAATTAATTGCCGCCGGCTAATAAAATTTTGTAAATGTACAAAAACGGACTTATTTTTTACCATATGCTATTATATTCTGTGAATTTAAATACAGATCTTCAACGATTTTTTATAATTGTTGGCGATTGCACTGGGCGATTCATCTGCACCTTCATAAAAGTCAATGAGAGCCATCTGAAATCCCTTATGTTTGTCAAAATAACGAATAGCAATCGGAAAAAGCTTATCACAATAACGCCTTGCTATTTTTTAGACCCTTCACTCATTTTACCAAATAAACAAATCAATTTTATCAATAATGAAATTTAAGCAAAATCAAAAGACTGAACAGCTGATTGAGTGTCGTTACAACATTCTACTTTATGACAATAAATGCTTAGCGCTGCCACAGGAGAAAAATTTAGCCAAATTACAAAATGTGTAATTTTTCAACTGAAAAACTTAAAACCAGGCATTTCGATGTTCGGTTATGCCTCAAACCCTGGCACGGGAAATCAACTCAAAAACCGAATCGCCCGGTCAAAAACTGGACAGTTGGCAACCGTGGTGAAAACTCATCTGCCTTGCAGATGCCTTTCGGAGTCGGCATAAAACATGTAGAGATCTACATGTCCCTGAAAAATTAAAATGACCACGACACAAATTGGAGAGAAGCTCGGCCTAAAATCTCTTCAGAGGATATCGCGCCTTACATTTATTTAAATCTGAAATACGTAGATACTGACCTGTGAGATATTGATGGTGCATTGGAAGAGCAGAGATATACCTTATTCGATTTTCCGTGCTCCCAAACTTCGACCACGCATTTTCAAGGCGTTGTAGACGTTCCTCATTTACCCTTAAGTTTTCCTTGAACTAGGGTCCTTCTTGAAATTCAGAGTGAGGGTCCCGATCTTGTCTGCCATATTTTGCTGGGCAGCAATAAGCTCTTCGAAAGTGTTCATGACGTTTGTCAAAATGGAGAATTTGTGCTGTCCTATAGGTTCGCTTCTTAATGTGATCCTATGCCTTGTTACAGGATGAATTGTAGATGTGACGTAGCTTTTCTATACGTTCATTTTGGTGCCGATGTGAAGCAGCAACTTGGTTATAAAAAGCTTGATGATGTTGGTGCCAATTTGAAGCAGCAACTTGGTTATGATAGCTTGTTCAAGTCGATGATGTTGGTGCCAGTATGAAGCAGCAACTTGATTGTAAACAGACTTGTTGAATTTGAATTAGTATTAGTAATCAATTAATTAGATGCCTATGTTAATGGCTAATGATTATTTCAATTGTTTTCCGAAAAAAACAATTACTAATTGATTACCATTAGAAAAAAATCAAAAAAAAAATCATTATTTTTTCCGATTATTGAAAAAAATCAAATAAAATTAACAATAATCAAAAGTAATCAAAATTATTATTTTTGATTTTTTTTGATTATTTTAGATTTTTATTTATTTTTTTTTTTGGATTATTTTTCCGCTTTTTTGAAAAAAAAAATTCTCGTTTGTTGCATGCACGGCACAACTTCTACATACAAGTACATTTTAGGATGCAATAGTAAATCGTAAGCGCTTATCGAGGCGAATATATACATGCAACATATAGGGCGTATGGTATATGGGCATTGATCTAAACATATTCTCCGGTAAGTATACACACACGTGCATATTTTACTACACTCATTATATAAAATAATGTGGGATCGAAAACGGCGGTTTTTCCATGTATGTAATATCCTATATGGCTAATAGAAAATGCTCGCTGTAAAAACCTCTTGGGGCTTCGATAGCTCTGTGATAATTTCCCAAGGGGTTTTTTGCGCTCGGTGAAAAAAGAGAAAAAAGGAAAAGAACGCACAGCAGATTAAATTCAAGAATTTAACAATTTAATTATTTGCACTTAAGAGCTAACTTACAATATATAATTCAAAAGCTAACTCACAGTTTAATTAATTATATATAAGTTAAGTTATGCAAACGAAAAGAAAATCTTACCTATAACAGGGCTGATGGCTGCAGTGATCACGGAGGTTTCCAAAAAAGAAGTGAAAGAGTTTCTTTCTTATAAAACGCGTTCAGCCCTCAATTCCTTCCAAAAGCGGTTTTGAGGGGTAATTGAACGAAAGTAAGTTAAATTGGAAAGTTAAATTGGAAAATCGCGCACCAACACATACACATACGTCTGCACGGATATATATAGATAGAAGCAAACACAGATAGCTGTGTCACTATTGGCCGTGCTCATTCTTGGGTTTAGCTTGATGGCCTAAACATGCCGGCCCCCCTTGCTAGAAGCAACATCGGTAGATTCCTGCGGCCATCTTCCCTGATCAACTTAATACTAACTAATATATATAAATGAACAAAATTCATGGATGTCCCAATAAGAGCAGCGGCATGGCGGTCTTTTGCTTGACACAGTAATTAGTAATTCGGTTCCATCCGTAAATCGTGGAGCTGTAGTAAAGAAAAAATAAGCGTTAGGAAATAGTACGTGGTTGAGTTCAATTTTTTGCACCTCTTCTCACACGAATGGGACGTTAAGCTAGTTCGAAAGTTGAGGAAGATTTAGGAGCGGCATGCCCCAGACAAGAGCCTGCCAAATATACTGCTCTGCGCTAAAAAAGGGCCAAACGTAGATGGTAATGTGCCCGGCAGTATCAGCTCCGGATATATATCGGCTCCCAACACGAGTCGAACCGGACTTGACACAAAAAATGTTGGATCGGCGAGCTTCATATGGGTATACGGTGTCGCGACCGAGGGGAAGACATTCGCGCTTGGACTCACACGGACGTAATTGGGAACGATCGTAGCGTGAATCGTGAGCCTACGGTTCTGCCCATGTTTACCCCTTATTCGCAAGAGGCACCCTCATTGTGATTCGTAGTTTTCCTCTTCGAGGTGTAACTGTCGAGCCAGGTCGCGTGAAATTATCGAAGTTGTGGCGCACGCGTCGATGAGTGCGCGTACCAGGTGCGCTTCGTGCGATCTGACAGATTTGGCTTTAAGTGTGGCCGCGCGGTAAGCTTTTGGCCGGTTGTCAGTATTTTGCCGACAGATGGCGCATGGGGGTAACTTTTGTGGAACGTATTTGGTTGTGTGGCTAATGAATCATTTTGAAGCAGCAATCGAGGATGCCGAAAGTGCCAAAGAAAACAGAGGTAAGTTTTATTTATTCCTTAATCTGAGGGGGGGGGGGGGGGGGGGGGGGCATCGGTTGAGGCGTTCCGCCCATATACGCCGCTACATCCAACTATTCACTTCCGCCCCTAAGTTTACATTTGTATAGTGTAATCAACAAAAAATATTGTAAAGTGTGATAAATAAATTGTACATTAACCCCATTATAAGAAATCAGGTGTATTTGATCTGGGTGGTAATAGGATATTTTGGAGAAGATCATTTCTTTCAGGTTATAAATTTCCCTTTTTTCGCCACAAAAGGGGTTAAGTCATCATCCCCCGAGTGGGAGCATTTTAATAACCTTTGTTAAAGTCCGTAAAACACGGCCCAAAAAAGAAGAAGGAAAGGGGGAAAAAAATGTGATTGCGTTTTTCCGGATTTTGCGCCGGCTTAGCATCTGGCAACACCATATGGATTTTGTAGTGTACATTGTGTTATTGTAAGTGGATTGTATTACCCTTCAATGAATTTCCTGTCATTGAAAAAAAAACGAGGTACGCATCAATTGAAATTTTTATACACATTATTAACTTTCATTTTCTTTCTCACTGATAGAACTGCTGCGTATAATTTTGGTACCAAAAATAAACTTTCAGAATGGATTTTGAGGGCGCTAAAGAAAATGTACAACGTGGTCTCACCTTCTTCATACCAGCATCATATTGATTTTGTAAACTGTGCAGCATTTGAATGGGTGATTTACATTGCGCTTCAACGCATTTAAAAACACAATTGCATGTTTCTAAATATAATGATCGGATGATGAAGCGTCAATTTCTAATCTAAAAGCAATCACACCGTTAAACCAGATCCATGGGATGCACACCAAAATCCTTTACAGTTGCAGCAGCAACAGCAGACGATAGCAGCACAACAAAAACAACAACGCTTAGCACAAGGCAATTATGATCCGACTTTGGGTAACTCACAAATTCGTACTATGGCACAGCGCACGATACCAAATACGCAAAAACCACAACACTTTCAGACCTTGGTGGCATTTATGCCAGCAATGGACATATTTTGGGTGGCAATAACAACTTAGCCTTCTCAACGCCGTTACATCCTAGCACAATCGATGGCGACTATTATAGTGGAGGTGTATTGAGAGGAATGGGTTGTGTAACACCGGCTAACTTTTGGCACGCGCAACAGCAACAACAACAACTTTATCCAGCGCCATATCCCTTGCGACGCGTGGAGAGTCGTGTAGAAATCGATATGTTGGAACGTGAGACCAGCAGTCAGATGAGGAATGTGGATGTATCCGCTGGTGATTTATTGAGTCGCACACATGAGCAGCTGGTGCTGCTGCTGATACAGCGAAGACGACTGAACAGCAATACAGCGCGCACTATCGAGCAATGTTGCAGTGATATTCATGAAGTGCAGAATCGTCTACTCACCGCTGAAGGTCTAACACGCGCTGAAAGCATACAGCGTTTGGATTACCTGAAGCAGCATCTGCTCGATTTGGAGCGTCAGTATGAGAAGAGCAAACCGCTAGTCAATCTTGTGGACATTATGGCGAAACTCGGCTCGCTTTATCGCAATAACGAAATGAATGGCCGTCAACCACAATGCAATGCAAATGCAGCGTCAGCGACAGGAGCTAAGCTCAGCTGTACGTCAATTAACAGAAAACTCGATTCGCCTTTACCAAGAAATTGGCAACAAAGAGAATAAAATTGGCAGCCTCATTTGAAATTTTTTAGGATACAGCAAACAATATTCCAGCTGTTCCTGTGACCACCTCTGTAGGTAAAACAAAGTTAATATGTCAGAATAGCGCTGGTGTTTTGCCCACTGCTTCAAATCTTAAGTTCAAAACACCGGCGTAGTATTCTGAAGTTGTGTTAATAATTAAATATATAACGACAATTACCTTAAATTTTACATGTTTTGCAGGTCTTAAGAGTGAAACGCTTCACAGCCTCAACAACAACGACAATTGCATGCAGGATCACAGTCAATCGGAGGAGGACCAAGACAAGTTACCAAAGCCAAGTAAGTAACTACAACAATGGTAGTATAAGTCACTTATATAGGAGTGAGAAAATAAATGTATATTTAATATTGCGACCTCAATTTATATACCCTTGTTCGATCCTTTGACTATATCTTTTGGAGGCATTTGGTAAGAATAGTAACGGCGATGCACTATAGCTGCAATTTACCCCTCAATGTTCCTAACAAAAAGATATTTGCGTATAGCGCAAATATTGTTTCTCCCAAAAAGGTTTGGCGGCACATAAACGAAATGCTGTTTCACTTGGATGAGTAGGTTTCCAAATTATTTTTTGATAACCATGTGGGAGTATAAAGGAATAAATTTGGCTACGTTAATTTTTGCTATTTTTTATTGTTACTGACGATGTTTTTATCTGCGCTTCCTATTTCTGCATTTTTCTGTTTGAATGAGACGGCGTTTGCTAATGAATGGAGTTACCGATAAATACACGTTATAGTGAAGAGAAGAGACTAAAAACGAGTCGTTTGAAGATAAAGCAAACCTTAGGGACTCTTAGCGCTGGGGGAGATGATGTGTAACACCTTACCCTCAATATTATAAGTTTTGGGTAGCGGTATGTTAAGCCTGTATACGCACTGAACACCATTTAACCAAGCTTCGACCTTTGATACACCGCTTTCAAAAGCATAAATATTACAGACAGAAAAAAGATTCAACTCTCCGATTATAATTGTGGAGCAACTGGTAGTACATTACGCTTCCACACGGCAAGGATACATTTATAGTGGGATATTTAGAAAGACAGAGAATTCATGTAGATTGGAAAGAGTTTCCGTCATGTCTTCTCAAGGTAGTGTCATATATAGGAGGTTGGAAATAAAATGTTCGATAAAAAGTAACACATAACGCGAAATGTGGTGAACAATTAAAGTTTCGGTATGTCTTATATCATTTTTCAAAATTTTGTAAGACACTTTTTTTTTTCATAGTTGTATGCACCACAACAGATAGGTATATCTTTGAAAAGGGGGGGGGGGGGCGGTGGGGGGAGGGGTGTGTGATCGTAGATTGTATGTTTCGGGCCTGGGTCGTGGGTTCGGTTACGGCTCTCTAGATCCCTGATCCTCTTCGCTGGATGGGATTAGCACTAGTTTAGTGAGGGGTCTTGTGACCTTTCCCTTTGCCGTCATGAGATCCACTACTCTTACTCGTCCATCCGATCCCGGATGGAGGTTGATAACCCTTCCGAGCCTCCACTCATTGGGTTGCAGGTTGTCTTCTTTTATAACAACCAGATCGTCAAGCTTCATGTTTGCTTTAGGTTGGCGCCATTTATTCCTTTTTTGAAGTTCGACGAGGTATTCCGTCTTCCATCGTCGACAAAAGGTGTGGTGTAGGGCCTTTAATCGCTGCCATCGATTAATAATTGTTGCGGGGTTTTCGTCCGCGTCTGGCTCCGGGGCGCTAACAGGTGTCCCCCTATTAAAAAGTGCCCCGGGGTTAATGGTTCTGGGTCGGACGGTTGATTTGAAGAGGGCGTTAAGGGGCGGGAGTTGAGGCATGACTCTATCCTGCAAAGCAGGGTAGAGAATTCCTCAAAGGTATATTTGAGGTTGGATGGTATCCTTTTGAAGTGAAATTTAAAACTTTTCACTCCCGCTTCCCACAATCCCCCCATGTGAGGAGCAGACGCAGGAATAAAATGCCGGTTCAGATTTTGGTATGTATAGGTTGTTACTACCTCGGCGCGTGAGTCAGCCATAAAGGTTTTGAACTCCGCCTTGAGGGCTCTTGATGCCCCGACAAAATTGGTTCCGTTGTCGGAATACACATTCTTCGGGCAGCCTCGTCGCGCGACGAATCTGGCAAAAGCCGCCAAGAATGACCGGGTGTTCAGATCGGTAGTCGCTTCCAAGTGGATGGCCTTAGTGGAGAAAAACACAAAGAGGCAGACATATCCCTTGGACACGCGGCAGCATCGTCCTTGATAATTCTTTAACTCAAAGGGGCCGGCAAAATCTACCCCGGTGTTAGTGAATGTGTGGGTATAGGTGGTTCGCTCGGTCGGTAGAAGGCCATAAATTGTGTTTGCGCCTGTTTCCTATGCACTGTGCATACCTTGCACTTGTGAATTTCTGATCTTATCATATTTTTCACGCGAGGTATCCAGAACTGTGTTCGGATCAGGCGCAGCATAAGCTGATTCCCCCCATGTAACGAGATTTTATGGACAAATCGTGTGATGAGACGAGACAGTCCACTATAATAGAGCAGAATTATGGGGTGGCGTTCGTTATACGATAGGTCCTTGGACGCCGCGAGCCGCCCCCCGACTCTGATTGTCTCGTCCTCAACGAGAAATGGGTACAAGGATTGTAAATCGCTCTTTGGCTTCATTGACCCTTTTTCTTTAAGTGTTCTGTACTCCTCCGCATAATGGTTTCGTTGAGCATTGACGATCAGTCGACACATCGTTGCTTGGATCTCAATGGATGAAATCGTCAGTGATGTTTCATTGAAGCAGGTTTTGAGATGAGTCCTTTTGTAGAACCGTAGGACGTAGGACACAACTCTTAACGCCCGGGAAAGGTCGGAAAACTTGTCTATAATATCTTCGTCTTTACGGTTAACCGAGGTTGTGTGGACTTGTAACCTTTTTTCTTCCATGGTTGTGGTGTAGCTTATTTCCTGGTTTGGCCATTCTTTGCCATCTTGCTGCAGCCAACATGGGCCTTCCCACCACAAGGAATTGTTTACTAGCTCTTGTGCTAATAGCCCTCTACTGGCTAAGTCTGCAGGGTTTGACGCTGAGTCCACGTGACGCCAGTCCGTGTTCCCAACTTGGTCTATTATCTTTGTCACACGGTGGGCCACGAAGATTGACCATGAACACTGAGTTTTCGTAACCAAGCTAAGACAATAGTTGAGTCAGTCCATAATAAGGTTTTATGTTTGCCTAAATTAAGGTTCTTCTTGATAGATTCTAGGGTTTCTGCAAGGAGAACTGCTCCACAAAGTTCTAGTCTTGGTAAGGAGATGGTTTTTACGGGCGCGACTCTTGATTTGGCTAATAGCAGGCTTACAAATATTTGCTCATTAATATTGACGCGCAGGTAAACGGTGTCTGCGTATGCTTTTTCTGACGCGTCACAGAATCCGTGGATCTCCACTGTGGCTGTTGGTGAAAAGTGTACCCAGCGTGGGATCTTAATTTTTTCTATGTGCTGGTAACTTTCAGTGAAAGTTTGCCACCGATCCAGCGATACTGGCGACACGGTTTCATCCCATCCTGTTCCCTCTAACCAGATGCCTTGCAACATTTTGGCGGTAACCACGAATGGTGCCAGCCACCCTAAGGGGTCAAATAATTTTGCTATGGCTGACAGAATTTTCCGCCTTGTAAAGCTAGACTGTTCCTCTATGGGTTTCGTTTTGAAGTAAAAGGTATATGAGTGGGCGTTCCACCTAATGCCAAGTGCTTTAACCATACTGGTATCCTCGAAGTCTAGGAAATCTTCGTTTAGGAGGTGAGTCTTTGGCAGGCCTTTGAGTAGTTTGTTCGAGTTGGCGGTCCATTTCCTCAGTGAGAATCCTGCTGTCCCCAGGGCTGTAGTTATTTGATGCCTTGCTTTAATGGTGTCGGTAATAGTGTGGCCTCCTGCTAGCACGTCGTCAACGTACATTGCATTTCGTAGTATATCTGATGCGATAGGGTGGCTGTGCTCCACGTGGTGCGCTAACTGGAGCAGTGTTCATATTGCAAGGTACGGTGCACAGTTAACTCCGAAGGTGACCGTTTTCAACTCATATAGTTGTATGGGCTGCGTACTTTCTGTTCGGAATACAATCCGTTGATACTTAGTGTGATCATCGTGCAACAGAATCTGTCTGTACATTTTTTCTATGTCGCTGTTGAAGACATATTTGAACAAACCCCACCTTAATATGAGAATGGTCAAATCATTCTGTAGAACTGACCCCGGATGGAGGATGTCGTTGAGGCTGACTCCATTTGCAGTTGATGATGACGCATTGAACACCACTCTTACTTTGGTTGTTGTGCTTTCTTCCTTTTTGACGGTAAGATGTGGTAAAAAATAGGTATCATAGTCTTCAGCGGGGATGTGTGTTGGTACCCGGGTCATATGCCCCAAGGTTTCATACTCTGCTAAGACCCTATTGTATTCTGACTGTAATGGTGGGTCTTTAGCTAAATGCGTTTCCATTCGGAAAAATTGTGAACACGCAATTTTTAATGAGGGACCTAATTGTTTATATTTTGGAAATTCCTGTTTAAAAGGCAAGGATACAATATATTTAGCCTCATCGTTTCGAATCGTTGTGTTCTTATACAATTCTTAACAACACTTGTCATTATGGTTGTACGTTTTGTCCTTGGGGACTTCCTCTGTTTCCCAAAATGATCGTAGCTCTCTGTCTAATTGCACTTCACTGACAAAGGACACATATTTCTCGCTGGGTGAGATTGTTTCGGTTTGGCCGGTCAATATCCAGCCGAATACCGTCTCTTGGGCTAGCAGTGTTCCTAACACGCCTTTCTTTATTCCCCCTAACATCACCTGTGCATAGATGTCGCCTCCTAATATCAGGTCGACTTGCTCATTGACAAAAAAACGTTTGTCAGCTAATACTAAGTTCGGGAAGGCCTGCATGGCCATAGCATCCACCTTGCATGTTGGTAGATTGCCAGTTAGTTGCGGCAGCACAAGCGCGGTGGTGGCGATATTTATTGTCGGATCAATTGGAGACCGCAGTTGTATATGACACGCCTCCTTTACTTGTGCTGACACTTGATTGGTGATGCCTGACACATGCGCAGACATCCGCTGAGATGGCAAGTTTATGCGACGTTTAAGTCTCTCAGTTATGAAAGTACATTCTGACCCAGAATCTATAAGTGCCCGCGCGGAGAAGTTGGTGTTGTTGTAGAATATATTGACGCGGGCCGTACCTAGTAAAACCCCTTGACTTGTGTTGGTAAAGCAGGCCTTGAAGTGGTTAGTTCCATTGCTTTGGTTATTTCCAGTGCTTTGGTTATTGGAATAGGTGCGTCTCTGTTGCGTTTGGGCTGATGGGCCAGGATGGTTATTATTGTTGTTTGCGTTTTGGTTGGTGTTCGTTGCCTGAATATGTAGCAGCGTATTGTGTCTTTGCTTGCAGGTAGCGCAATTGTAGGAGCTTGAACACCTAGACACAGTATGTCCTGAGGATAGGCAGTTAATACACCCTTTCTTGTTTTTAATGAAGGTGATTCTATCGGAAACCGCCAATGTGCGGAAACGTTGGCAATGTTGTAGTTTGTGCTCAGTGGATTTACACATCTTGCACGCACCTTTGGTTACACTCGTCTGAAAAGCACCTAGCTTTCTGTGAGAGTTTTCAGTAGATTGTCTACCATTATGGGTTGTCGGATTCTTGGTTTCGAGGCTATCCTCAGTTATGCCAGAGACTGTCTCAAGTGTCTGGAAACGGTTCTGTAAGAATTTATCCATGTCTTCCCACTTGGATATTTCTGTTTTATTTTGAACCGTTTGCTCCCATAAGGCTAGTGTGCTTTTTGGTAATTTCGTTGAGCACAAATAAGGTATAATCGCATCCCAATTTGACACATCGATTTGATGTGTCTTTAAGGAGGCGATACAGTTTTTGATGTCTCGCTGCAGCTTTTTAATTGAAGTGCCGCATTCCTTTTCGACCGCCTCTAAGCTGAACAGTGTCTTCAGCTGAGTATTCACTAGTATGCGTTTGTTTTCGTATCTGTCTACCAGATTTTGCCATGCTATACCGAAACCTTCGTTTGTGAGTGGGCACTTTTGCACTATCTCTTTAGCCTCACCCTGGGTCTTTTGTATCAAGTGATACAATCTCTCTACCGGGGTGAGTCGCTTATTTAATATATATATATACGGCCGTAATCTCCCTTGAACACATCAGTGTCACACGGGGGTAGGCGCATATTTGTATCCCTTTCGTGCTGTTCTTCGGGCTTAGGGTCGGGTTTGTTGAATGTGGCCTGTCGCGTTGATATGTTTGACGTGCAACGCAATTAGACTGCGTAAGCACTTTTCTGTTTTATCTTAACAGCTGATATATTTTTTCCCTCTAGAGTGTCCCCAGCTAATATTTCGTCATGGGCTGTTTTTGCTTTTTTCCACTATGCCTTTAACTCTTCTTGCTGGATAGCCAGAGTATACTTGGTATGTTCGGAGTCGGGTGTGTTGTTGAAGTCAGCTTCAAACTCTATGATTTCATCAGCCACCCTGATATAATTTTCCATCGCTTTCGACATGGTATCAGTACTGAGATTAAGGGCAAAATGGATCTAACTTGTTAATAGGGTAGATCACGAAGGCACGTTCAGCTTAAGATAGGACGATGTAGCTAGTGGGTATATGCCCAATATAATGGATTGCCGCCAAGGGGTAAACACGCAAATTATTCTCTGTGTATATTGCCTTTAATTTTTTCAGCTAGTTATGCTTTATGCGAACACTCTTGTCACCCAACTCACCGCAGTGTTAGTGTTGTGTGTATAAGAAGATAAGGTTAAGTGACTTTGATTTGATGGCAGTAACGCTGATTTATGTCAGAACTTAAAGAACTGGTTAAATTAACTACACTTAAGTGTTTAGTGGTTCTAAAATATTGGCAGTGACTTGCGATAAAGTGCGTTAAAGTGTTGTTGCAAATAAATTGCCACACTACAGTGAAAAGTGGGGTTATGTTGAATTTGTGCAGCTGGCTGCGATATCCCTCGTAAATATGGTTACAGCAAACAAACTACTAGATCAAAGACTTTATGTAAATCTGTGTAACTTAATTGCCACACATACGTATAATTTGTTTTTATTAATAAAATCGCGATATTGGTACGCCGGGAAGTTAAAGTAATTGTAATTTCCCTACTAGTGCAAAGAACAAAAAAAAGTTGAACTCAAACCACGTACCTTTGTGCCTTTGTTTGACCGCTCGTGTTTGTTTGCTGGTGTAGTGCTTGTCGCTTTTGAAACGCTCAGGTGCTGCTAACGGCTAGCTTTTGAAACGCTTTTGTGTGGTGCTGCTAACGGCTGGCTTTTGAAACGCTTTTGTGTGGTTATATTAATGGTTGCTTTTGAAAAGCTTTTGTGTGGTTATATTATTGGGTGACTTTTGAACCGCTTTTGTGTGCTGTGGTTATCCAGTTGGTCGCTGGTAATTCAATGGTTTCTATAATTATTCCGGTGTAGTAGGACCATGTAAAAACCTCTTGGGGCTTCGATAGCTCTATGGTAATTTCCCAAGGGGTTTTTTGCGCTCGCTGAAAAAAAAGAGAAAAAAGGAAAAGAACACACAGCAGATTAAATTCAAGAATTTAACAATTTAATTATTTGCACTTCAAAGCTAACTCACAATATATAATTCAAAAGCTAACTCACAGTTTAATTAATTATATATAGGTTAAGTTATGCAAACGAAAAAAAATCTTACCTATAACAGGGCTGATGGCTGCAGTGATCACGGAGGTTTCCAAAAAAAGCGGTTTTGAGGGGTAATTGAACGAAAGTAAGTTAAATTGGAAAGTTAAATTGGAAAGTCGCGCACCAACACATACACATACGTCTGCACGGATATATATAGCCGTTGGTGTTAGTGCGCGAAAGTAGATAGAAGCAAACACAGATAGTTTACATTAGGCTGGGTCATTATTGGCCGTGCTAATCTTGGGATAAGCTTGATGGCCTAAACACTCGCAATGTGTTTTAAATTCGAAATCAAAGCAAGACAGCATAAGTGTGACAAAAAAAAAATTTAAATTTAGGTACATTCCATTATTGAATACAAAAACAAAAACCTTTTAACAGCAATATATCGGCACTGTGACGTTTGGGAATGTACCTAGCCTTTTTTAGCAATGTAGGAGTATTACATATATTTGTTTTTCTAACTGCCCAAACAATATTTAAGAAAATGTTGGATTCATAGGTTGGCGTAATACTACTTAGGTTGATAGCTTCACTTCCAACTGGAGCGATCACCTAGGTTGGCATTCATCACCATGATCAATTGTCTAACCAAAGGTTGTTATATCCCAGATAAATTTATTAACATATGTCCATGTACATTAGATTGAAACTTCTTTTTATTTCCTTATGATTGCGTCTAGGATATTTCCTATAAAATTTAAGTTTTGCATAGTGAGCCATATTTTTATTACTAACAATGGAAATTTCAAACACATTTGTTTGCTTATCATACATTATTTTTTCGACATGGTTGGATATTTTCCAAGAATATATATATATATATGTGAATACATTGTAAAAGTCTGTAAGAGCGGTCGACTGCTAATACGTGTCCTAAAAGACTTGGCTTGACCTCAGTATTAATAATCCGAAGGCGGAAAACAAAAATTAATTTCGAGTCGTTCAAAAGATATTAACAAAAAAAAACAATCAGTGCATAGTCATAACTTAAAAAATAGCGAATATATTAATTTTGGATAAAAAACAAAATTGGTTTGACTTAAGTATGAAACCATTGTTATTTTATGTAATGAGTGTAATAATGCACATGTGTATATACTTACCTGAGAATATGTTTGAATTAACGCTATATACTATTCGCCCTATATGTTCGCCTCGGTAAGCGCTTACGATTTACTATTGCATCCTAAAATGTACTTGTATGTAGAAATTATCCCGTGCATGCAACAAACGAGAATTTTTCTTTCAACAATACGGAAAAATAATCAAAAAAAAATTTTTTTTAAATCAAAAATAATCAATTACTTTTGATTATTTTTGATTTTTTTTTTGGTTTTTGATTACTTTTGATTATTTTTGATTTTTTTTCAATAATCGTAAAAAATCATAATTTTTTTATTATTTTTTAATCAATTGAAAAGTAATCATTAAAAATAGAAAATAATGGCAAGTAATCTTTAAATGGCATTTAAAGAAAATAATCAATGGAACGGTTAATCATTACAATTAGTAATCATCATTTAACAGGTCTGGTTGTAAACAGCTTGATGATATTGGTGTCAATATGAAGAAGCAACTTGGATATGATAGCTTGTTCAACGCGATGATGTTGGTGCCAGTATGAAGCAGCAACTTGGTTGTAAAAATCTTGATGACTGTGGTGCGTTTTCTTGTGTGATGCTGATCCTTATTTGACGAGATCCTGTCGTCAGGGTCACCAAAATGTTCGACCTGATAGAACACCAGTCGAGTATATTGAACAGCTTAGGTAGAGTGACATTAAGCTGTTGTTTTAACTTATTAAAATTGAATTTAGCTAGGGTGGAAACACCGGAACTATAATAATAAAATGAGTTATGCAATAAAAGGTGCTAGTTCTTTTCTGCACACTGTTCTTTTTTGTAGTAAGGCTTTTATACAAAAAAAAATGCTTACGCTAACATAAATATTTTTAACTGTTAACAAATAATAAATTAAATAATTGCCAATAAGTGAATAAAGTTGTTGATTACCAATTAGGTCACGCGCTGTGCCTGCATTGCATATTTTGTTATTATACTCAGTTGAGCAGAGCTCACAGAGTATATTAAGTTTGATTGGATAACGGTTGGTTGTACATATATAAAGGAATCGAGATAGATATAGACTTCCATATATCAAAATAATCAGGATCGAAAAAAAATTTGATTGAGCCATGTCCGTCCGTCCGTCCGTCCGTCCGTCCGTTAACACGATAACTTGAGTAAATTTTGAGGTATCTTGATGAAATTCGGTATGTAGGTTCCTGAGCACTCATCTCAGATCGCTATTTAAAATGAACGATATCGGACTATAACCACGCCCACTTTTTCGATATCGAAAATTTCGAAAAACCGAAAAATTGCGATAATTCATTACAAAAGACAGATAAAGCGACGAAACTTGGTAGATGAGTTGAACTTATGACGCAAAATAGAAAATTAGTAAAATTTTGGACAATGGGCGTGGCACCGCCCACTTTTAAAAGAAGGTAATTTAAAACTTTTGCAAGCTGTAATTTGGCAGTCGTTGAAGATATCATGATGAAATTTGGAAGGAACGTTACTCCTATTACTATATGTACGCTTAATAAAAATTAGCAAAATCGGAGGAGGACCACGCCCACTTTAAAAAAAAAAAAAAATTTTAAGTAAAATTTTAACAAAAAATTTAATATCTTTACAGTATATAAGTAAATTATGTCAACATTCAACTCCAGTAATGATATAGTGCAACAAAATACAAAAATAAAAGAAAATTTCAAAATGGGCGTGGCTCCGCCCTTTTTCGTTTAATTTGTCTAGGATACTTTTAACGCCATAAGTCGAACAAAAATTAACCAATCCTTTTGAAATTTGGCAGGGGCATAGATTTTATGCCGTTAACTCTTTTCTGTGAAAATGGGCGAAATCGGTTGATGCCACGCCCAGTTTTTATACACAGTCGTCCGTCTGTCCTTCCGCATGGCCGTTAACTCGATAACTTGAGCAAAATCGACATATCTTTAATGAACTTAGTTCACGTGCTTACTTGAACTCACTTTATCTTGGTATGAAAAATGAACGAAATCCGCCTATGACCACGCCCACTTTTTCGATATCGAAAATTACGAAAAATGAAAAAGATTCCATAATTCTATACCAAATACGAAAAAGGGATGAAACATGGTAAGGTAATTGGACTGTTTTATTGAAGCGAAATAGTAATAACATGTAAAAAGAAATCAACCGATTTAACCAGATTTGATATTCCTACTTTAGAATAAATACTAGCATTTTGCATATTTTGAGGACAATTGTTCAAGTGAAGACAAATAAAATAATTTTTAAACGCCTCCGTCGCTACGGATTGCTAAAAAAAGTTTTGTGTTTTATTTTCTGTAACAACTGAGGTGCGCCGACCGCAACAGAAACATTTACTGGCGTATTGCGATGGTACCATTTCGAAAACCGCCACGTCATCATCGTCAGGCGATTTCGTAATGGTTTTATTTATTTCAACAGGTTTCAACGGGGATCGAACCGCGGTCAAACTGCTGATGTCACGGTAAATTATTTATGGTAAATTATTCGACCTTCTGCTAATGTAACATAACCCCTTTGTGATTAAAAACATTTTAGTTCGGTTAGCTATAAAAGTGTAGTATTACTCACCGAAATTATATTCATCAAAAAAGAAGGTCTGTTCAAAGTTGCGCGAAAATTTCCGTATATCCATATCATATTTATCAGAGAGATCGTTATCCAGTAGTAAACTCTGCACTTCTATGTTTAGTGGCGAAGACGATTTTGCTAAATTGCTCAAATGGGACCATACAAATGAACCAACTTGATTTATTTCTTCAGTTTTTAGAACATTTTTTATATTCTTGATTATATAGTAGTTAGGGCAGATCATTGCTTGTAAGTATGACGCTATGCGTACCTCTGAATTAATAGTATAATTAGTGTATACGCTCACAAATATCGATCGGTGTTGAATGCAATCTGTACGTCTAAACGCAAATACCGCTTCTAATCTGATACTGATAGCAGCAAGCTCATTGACAATAATATTACGCATTTGATCAATGAATTTCTCAGATAATATACCGATATTTCCAAGACTTTTGATAATTACAATCATTCTTTCATATGAACGTCGTTCGCCGTTATAACTGTTGAAAATATTAATAAACTCAGCTTCAAGTGATGCTGTAATTGACTTGACACGTATATTCTGCGAGCAATCACTAATATGACGACAGTAACTATGTATTACTGCAGATGCGCTAAGGGTATACTCAGGTTCAGTTTTAGACCTAGTAAACTCAAGTATAGTATAAAATGTTTCAACTATATCTTCATCGGGACGCTGGATAAACGACATTGACTTCAACCAGTTCAAAGCCATTTTTTTAGATATACTATTTGTGAGAAGCTGGTCTCGCATAAGTTGGAAAGATGCTGAGCTACCGATGTAAGGTAAGGAATCCAGAACATGGTATCTGAAAAAAATAAAAAAATGCGTTCTCTGTAGTTTGTATATGTCATTGTGCGATTTGATACGGTTTAACCCAAAAGTTTGTGCCCATCCGGGTTTTCTCCAGATATTCATTCTAGCCACTGAGTCAAATTATTTGTGCTAAAAATTTAAATAATCGACTAGAACAATTAAAACACAAAACAGTTTTTCACATTTTCGTAAGGTAAACTTGTTTAAGCCACAACCACAATACATATATGTATATATACATACATATTAGCTTATGTGCTTGTATAACAGCACCGAAAAACGGCCGCTTGCCTTATGTTTATGGAAAGCAAAATGCGAAAGCAAGATTTTTCTTAAATAAGATCAGTGTTTCCATTTTGGTGCTTTTGGAGCCAGATCTAGCCCTTGTTTTTGCGTTTGGCTCCAAAAACTCCGGTTTAGCCCATAGCTCTTTTTCTGGCCCTCTTTAATATGTTTGCCCCATTTTGACTTCAAATCTATTAAGGCAATACGTATTGTGAAAATTGTAATGTGGTTTATGAGTTTTGAATTTTTATTTTATTTGATTCGTTATGTATGATGTGGAAACTCGGTACTCAACTGATAACAAAAACTTTAATCGACAAACTGTGTCATGAGGTTGTACATTTGCTTTCCACCTTGTGCAACAGCATAGTGTCACCTTCTAAAAGTTTCGACCCTTTAACTTCAGATTATAATACATTTTTGTCTCCCGTACCTTATTTTATTATACCTTTGAAGAATATATACGAATTAAAAAAAGTAGGTAAATGTATAGACGAATTTATTGAAAAAAAGATAGTAATATATGCCGCGACTTCATAACTAAATTAACAGAGCTACTAAATCGGATGAAAACACATTGAGAACTGTAAAATGTAAATGGTTTTCATATTTCAAAAATTAAAAAAAAAAAAAACAAGTATAGTACTGATGAAATAACGAGATTACAAATGCAGTGGAAAAATATCTATCTCCAAAATTGAAATAATGTGACTTCAACATTAAGTTTTTGGTTTGATGTTAAAGAGTATAACAGTATAATTCCAAAAGCTTGCCGATTTTGTGCTTAAATTTCTTGTGCTGCTACTAAGTAATTGTAGCATTATGCGTCATGCCCATCTATGCAATACATTTGCGGCATTATGCATCATGAACTTCTATGCCAATGCGTTTTTATGAACCCACCACACGCAGTCATAGCATAATCATATTACAATATTATGCGACATAAATTACTTTGACCCGACACAGCGGGAAGCCAACATCAATTGAATGCCGAATACGGAACCCTTGTCAGTTCACACCTTAACATTTTTACTCAGTCACTCACCCCGGTCAATACACTTGCCGATCGTCAATGTTAGTTTGTCACCAAAATATTTAAACACAACTAATTTATATTATTTACTTTGTTAATGTGAATCACCCAAATATTTATACACAAACATTTTACATGGTTTACATAAATAGCAATCTGCTGACTTTGCATATTATTTTTACAAATGTACATATTTTTAGTTTGCTAGTATTAGAATAATTATGTATGTGTAGGTTAAAAAATTATTTATAAAAGAGAAAGAATTTCTTCAATAAAATTAATTATTGTCAGACATTGAAGCTGAAACCTTTCGTCTTATTAATTTTAACTTTTCATGGCGATCCTGCCAGCTTGATCAGAAATCAGCAGAACTGCTATAAGGTCTTGCTGGAGGAAAAGATCTTGCCAATTTTATCTGCAATAAGCATAAGATTTGCTGACCAAGCAAATATCGCTTAAAAGATTTAGTTGCTCAGAGATCCTGCCCAGGAATTTTTAAAAACAAAGTATAAAAATTAATAATCTTACCATCCGGGGAAAAGTTGAAATTTAAAGGATCCTGAAATAATAAGCAAATACAAAGGATTACAACGGCTATTGCAGCACAAATACAATAAAACCAAATCAAATATCAGCATGGGGGCAATGTTATCAACAAAAAAACGAAAAAAACAAATGCAGAAGCAAATAACATTGAAGAACAAAATTAAGCAACAAAAGTGACCAAGGATAAATAATAAAATCAAAATTTTGTTAAAAATTAAACTTAGTTCATTTTTCAGAAAGATAATTATAGAAAATTTTCAGCATGGCTCTGACAAACATGGTCATGTAGTAATAGGAACTGCTAGGACAGTGGAAGTAGGCAAAAACTAAGAACAAAAAAAAAAAATACAAAACTTTTAAAACCAGCCCATAACAACAAAAGAAAAATGAAGAAAAGTCACAAAGAGAATATATATATAGAAATACTAAAGCGCTATATAAATTTGCAATAAAATACTAGTTGCGCTCATTTCCATCTTAGGATAACTAGCGTAGAAAATTTTCAAACAACCAGATTGTTGAGGAAGTTATTGACTTAGGACAATATTCGACCAGGCTGAAATAAGACGGCAATCCAGGACTTAAAATTTATAACGAAAAACAGAGTTGTCCTGAGGGAAAAATTGGTGATTAAGAATTGTATATTTACTGCGGTAGGCGAATTTATAAAATAATAATTGGTACCCAAGTTCTCAAATAGCAAATAATTGCACTAACCAAAGAGGTTGTGCATGTGACAATCCCGGTATAGAAATAAAAATAATTCTTCATAAAAGTCATGACAATTCTGTCTTGGTGGCCGCCGCAGAAATCGCATGACACATAAGATCAAAGATATTGCTGGAAAATAGGGAAATTTTCGAAAATATAAAAAGAACATTTAAAGATACGAAAATTTTTTTTTTGCACCCACTGTACCTTCCACTTATCCATTAATAGAACTACTATCAATACATAGCTACCCCGCTCTTTCGTCAGCAACCCCTCTATTGTCTATACAATTTATTACAGATTTACCTTATTATGAATGAAAAAAAAAATGTCAAGTGAAAAAACAAATTTTTTTTCCTTGAATAATATGCGGAATTAGTTTAATAAAATAAAATAAATACAATCATTTATTGCCTGGACCTCATAAGGCCATAATTTTACATATTAGGAAAAATACTTCACTTTAATCCCAATAGATTAGAAAATATTAATAGGAAAATATTTTTACTCTAACCCTCGGTAGATAGATAAACAGTAAAAATGTTTACGGTAACTTATATACATAGAAAAATTTCGATAGGAAAATAGTTTGGTATAACTTAGAAAATAATGATAGGAATAATAAAGATAAGGAAATAATAGCCCATAAGAATAGGCTTAAACCCATTTAAAACATCCTTTGATAGTTTAAAACAAATAATCGTAAAATAAGCATCCCAATTTACTCGGTCATTTAATAAAAATTTCTAAAGACAAGCGGATTTTCAGTAGGTGCACACATTTAAAATCCGGCTGTAAAATAAATAAATAAAATAAAATAAATAAGATAAGTAAAATAAATAAAATAAGTAAAATAATTGTTAAATTTCAAATTTTGATGCGAAAAACAATTGTACAAAACATTGTGAAAAAAAAACAAAACAAAATGTAAAAATAATTAAAAAAAATATCAAGGTCAGCATATTAGAAACAAAGTACACAAACTCTTTCACTTTCATATCAAGTTACCAAAAGCATTCAAAACTCAAACAAAGAGTCTTACACAATTGTTCACACAATTATATAAGCCTCTTTTTCTAAGGCGGATGGTGTAGCATTACGCGCCATGCCCACCTATGCAATACATTTGCGGTATTATGCATCATGACCTTCTATGTTTTTATGAACCGACCACACGCAGTCATAGCATAATCATATTACAATATTATGCGACATAAATTACATTGACCCGACACAGCGGGAAGCCAACATCAATTGAATGCCGAATACGAAATCCTTGTCAGTTCACACCTTAACATTTTTGCTCAGTCACTCACCCCATCCAATACACTTGCCGATCGTCAATGCTAGTTTTTCACCAAAATAATTACACACAACTAATTTACATTATATAATTTGTTAATGTGAATCACCCAAATATTCATACACAAACATTTTACATGGTTTACATAAATAGCAATCTACTGACTTTGCATACTATTTTTACAAATGTACATATTTTTAGTTTACTAGTATTAGAATAATTATGTATGTGTAGGTTAAGAAATTATGTATAAAGGAGAAAGAATTTCTTCAATAAAATTAATTATTGTCAGACATTGAAGCTGAAATTTTTCGTCTTATTAATTTTAACTTTTCATAATGCTGAAATTGAAAGAACGTTTTCAAACATGAGTTTGATTAAAAGCAAACACAGAAACAAAATGAGCTTAGTTATGTTGAATTCGCTTCTGCCAATAAAAAGTCGTCTTAAATGGCTGAATAAATGCTGTCATAACTTTGAAATAAATAACTATCTCTTGAAATTAATGAACACACCAAATATTTATGAGTGTAGCAATAATAGTAATTCATCTTCTGAGGATGAAATCATAGATCTTGAAGCCTAAGGCCCTTCATCTATATCTCGTCCCAACATAAACTTGAATATCGCACACGTGTATTTTAATGGTGATTCTTATATCCGTAGACGCTAAAAATTTAATAAGACAAGTAAGGAAGGCTAAGTTCGGGTGAAACCGAACATTACATACCCAGCTGTACACTTGTAATGCTGTCGTTGTTACAAGGCTGCGCAATAATACGTATACATATGGTTCTATTCTGAACTAATTTTCGTTTAAAAGAAGCAAAAAGGTAACAGAGGCTAACACCAATGACCTTGAGCGAGTAATAAAGCAGTTTTCCTTCAGGTATGGGGATTTTCTTACTGCTTATTTTAAAATAAATATATAACAGAACAATAAAAATACGATTGGTACAAAACTATTTTTCGCTAAGATTTAACTTATTGTTGTCACAAATATTAGCAACACTAAGGGATACTATCATCTCTAAACCGATACTAAGCAGTCATTTGTCTGTACATAAACAAATCAATCATTATGTCTACACATATGTACATACAGCAGCGGAGAAATACGCACAAACCCATGCATATATCTAAGATACTCACAAAAGTATGCAATCATTATTACTCACATATACACAAGCATATGGCTTTGCGAGAGACTATAAACTACAAATTCATATGCATATATTAAAGATAAACACAAAAGTATACAATCCTCAGCAAACTAGTAAATTCTAGAAGGAGAAACGCTTTGAAATATGCGAACGACGAAACCGAAGAGTATAAAAGCAGCACAAGATGAGGCCTAATCAATCAGTTTGATTTAAGCACGCTATCAATTGCGAAGTATAAGTGTTATTGTGAAGTATTTTAAAAGTAGTCTTATAAAGACCATTTTGTATTATTGAATATTGGAGTTATTTATTCAACAGTTTAGCGATACGAACGTTAGTAGAAGGTTGCAAATAAGCGGAATTCCACTAAGTTCGTTACAATTGGTGTCAGAAGAGGAATTGTTGAATAAATTCAAGAGGACAACAAGGATATGGCAAAGTTAAGTGGATTAAGGATCCAGCAACTGAAAACGGAGTTGGAGAACCGCGGATTGAATACAACCGGCAATAAGATCGAACTTCAAGCACGGCTGCCAGATGCTATGGAGTCGGAAGGAATTAATGTGGACGATGATGCCTTTCATCCTGATGGGGACGAGACAGCAAAAAAATTGAAGAGAAGAACGGAAGTCCGAGTCCAGTTGCCAGCGTCGAGACTAATGCGATATTAGCTTTGTTATCACAGATATCGACAAAAATGGAAACCCAGGAAACACGCATAACAGAAATGTCATCACAAATATATACAAATATGTATATAGCATCCCAACTGGAATCACAGGAGACACGTATCTCAGAGATATCGTCAGAAACAACATCCAAAATTGAAGCACAGGAGGCGCGTTTCCAAAATGTCGGCACACATTTTAGCACAGGTATCATCGAAGATCTCTGCACAACTGGAAGAGCGTATGGAAGAGAAACTAACGCAGATTCGGGAAGGGTTAGTGATCGACAAGATAAAATGGAAGCCAAGATTGATGCTTTAAAAAATCGTATGCAGGAGTTACAATTGAACCGTCCAATCACTTCAACATCTTCTCTGAAAGTAAAATCCCCAACGTTTGATGGTTCTGTTCCTTTCCAGGTATTTAAGCTCCAGTTCGAGGAGACGTCAGCAGCGAACAACTGGAATGCCGAAGATAAAGTTGCTACATTGTTCGTAGCGTTAAAAGGACCTGCTGCGGAGATCTTAAAGACTATTCCTGAGGGAGAGCGAAACAGTTATGAAGCACTGATGGCTGCTGTTGAACGACGGTATGGAAGCGAACACAGGAAACAGATCTACCAAATAGAATTGCAAAACCGCTACCAAAAAGCTAACGAGACTTTGCAGGAGTTTGCGTCGGATGTTGAGAGATTGGCTCATCTCGCAAATGTGGACACACCCGTGGAATAGTGTGGAAGTAGAAAGGCCAGATTGGGTGGACACAATGTGGACATGTTTCACGTGCGGCAACCCAGGCCACATTGCACGTCATTGAAGCACCGGTCCAATTAGTTCCAACAATGTGGGTGGACGTAAACGCAGAGCTGAAGGAGATGAGCAAATCTCTAAGTCCACTCAATCGTTAAACTAAAGCAAGTTAGCTGCAAGGGGCGACAGATGGCTCCCTCAATTGAATGCCCCATAATCTCTATCTCGCAAATTGGAAGAAGGTCAAACAATCTTACTGTCGGAGGACATGTGGATGGAAAGGAACGTTTACTGACTGTAGATACGAATGCATCTCATTACATCATTCGAGCGGATTTAATCAACAAAAAGATAAGACCATTGCATGGAGCAAGATTGCGTACAGCCACGGGAGAAATTACCACGGTTCTAGCGAAACCGTGTAATGTGAAGTAGCATGTGAAGTCGCAATTGGGAACATCACAGTAGTACACAATTTTATTGTGGCAGAGATTGTTGATTAAATCATAATTGGAGTGGACTCCTTAATCGATCAAGGCATCAGGATCGACATGCAAAGCAAGACGATGCGATATAAAACCATGGATGTGTCACTTAATTTCGGCTACGAGAGAGACTACAGCAGCAAACGAGTGCTGGTGGAAGAGACTCAGCAAATACAACCAAAATCAGAAGCAGTCTTCTGGGCAAAGGTTGATGGAGATTGTGGGACAAACAAATTGTGGGTTGTCGAAGCAGCAAACAAATCAGCACCGAACGTACTTGTAGGAAAAACCCTGGCTATGACAAAACAAGATGGACGTATGCCGGTAAGAGTACTCAATGAGTTCAAGTCACCAATCAAATTGACCAAAGGAGCTATATTGGGAAGATGCCAAGAGGCTGAAGTAGTTATTAACTGTGAACAGCTCCAGGAACACGTTTCAACTAGTAATACTGATCTTCCTAATGACATAACAGAATAGACGGAGGGGCTAGAGGAAGACAATCAGAGTAAGGCAAAACAACTGCTCCTAAAGCACGCTAACATTTTTGACCAAGATGGCCCATACCAGGCCGCACCAATCTTGTGAAATATCAAATTGACACTGGAGATCCGAGGCCGATCCGTCAAGCTCCACGTAGTGTTCCACTGGCGAAGCGGGAAGTTGTGAGTCAAATCATGCAAGAAATGAGCGACAGCGGCATCATCGAACCATCAGCTAGTCCATGGAGCTTACCGGTAGTACTTGTAAAGAAGAAGGATGGATAAATGAGGTTTTGCGTTGACTAGCGGACGTTGAATGACGTTACGAAAAAGAATAGCTACCCATTGCCAAGAATTGACGACACTCTGGACTCGCTATCTGGTAAGAAATGGTTTTCCACACTGGACTTGAAAAGCGGCTACTGGCAAGTGGAAGTAAGGAGGAAGACAAAGAGAAAACAGCCTTCAGTGTCGATGATGGTCTGTGGCAATTTCCAGTGATGCCTTTTGGACTATATAATGCACCATCTACTATTGAAAGACTCATGGATCAGGTACTGAAAGGACTACATTGGAAAACATGCTTAGTGTACCTAAACGACGTCAGCGTATTGGTAAAGAACTTCGAACAACATCTGAAGAATAGCTGATGCTGGTCTGAAACTTAGTCCCAAAAAGTGTTCTCTGTTCAAGAAGCAAGGTAGTTACTTGGGTCATAAAGTAACGACGGAGGGCATCTGCACCGCGAATGAAAAGATAGAAGCAGTGAAGGATTGGTCAAGATCACAGAATCTGCATGAATTGAGAAGTTTCCTAGGGGCCGTGCACATATTTCCGGCGATTTTTACCAAATTTGGCCGGCGTAGCCCATAGTCTCCACGAGCTAACAAGAAAGGATACAGCTTTTGAATGGAAGAAGGAGCAAGAAGTAGCTTTCCAAACATTGAAAGAGCGTTTGTACACTGCCCCAATGTTGGCATATCCGATTCCAGGAGCAACGTTTGTTCTAGATACAGATGCGAGCGGATATGCTATAGGAGGCGTTTTGTCACAACTGATTGATGGACAGGAGAAGGTAGTTGCATATTACAGCCATTCAATTGGAAAACCAGAGAGGAACTACTGCGTTACATGGAGAGAGCTGTTGGCATTGGTAGATTGCATTAAACATATTCACAAATACCTCTACGGTCAGCGATTCCGCGTCAGGACAGATCACGCAGCATTGAAATGGCTTCTTAAGTTTCGTAATCCGGAAGGGCAATTGGCACGGTGGATCGAGCGGCTACAAACCTATGACTTTTCCGTTGAGCATCGAAAAATATAGTACCCATGGAAATGCCCATTGAATGTCACAAAGACCATGTAGTTTGGAATGCAAGCACTGTTCAAAGGCCGAGGCCAAAGAAGACATTATAGATGTCCGGCTAATAACTATAACATATACGAATGAATGGGACAAGGGACAACTAAGGAAGTGTCAGCTAGAAGGTAATGATCTGTCACATGCTATGCAAGGGCTCGAACGAAACGAAAGACCAAATAGAGAGGAGATGTCAGCAGAGAGTCCCATTGCGAAGTCATATTGGGCACAGTGGAACAGTTTAGAATTGATATCCGGTTGCTTGCATTGAGTATGGGTGTTTAGGCCACCAGCCTAAATATTTTTAAAATAACTTTTAGTTCACCCTAATACGGCCCGTATACTTAACTATTACCGGTAACTGTCCTTGCACAGCCGAGAACTAATTGAGTAGGGGAAAACTCGACGAAAGTTAGCAATCGGCGGGTGCCATGGACTCTTTCTTTTTCTTTCACTTCACTTTTCTTTTGAACATCAGCAAGTGAGCTCCAGCAACCAAACCGAAGGTAAGCATTCATTGTTTCAAGTGCAAATTCCATACCATTAAGTTAAAGTGATTTCCGAAATACTTTACAATTTAATTTTTCCCCTTACTTTTGAATTATTGAATAAAGAAAGTTTGTTGTTAATTAGATTAATGAAAGTGTTGTTTTTCAATAAGTCACTAACTAGTTCCTTCTCTTTTACATTTCTTTTTTGGTGTTACGTGCGAGCGAATCCCCATCGTCCCGAATTACACGTAAACATTGGTCCTATCGCGCCAGGAAAATCGAAGTGAACACAATATTCAGCCAGCGCATTAAAAATTTAAAGTGAAAATTTTTCAACAAATTTTTTGAATCGACGGTGAAAATTTGCAAAAAAAATAAGTGGGAATTAAAAGAAATACTAGCGATCAGCCATTAATTAGCGACGAGTGGTAATAGCGAGCATTTTACATACACAGTCATCACATCATAAAGTCTGCACATCACATTATAATCGCATCATACAGTCCGCACATCATATAGTCATCGCATCATACAGTCAACACTTCATACATTCCGCACATCATACATTCAACACTTAAGCGACACAAGGTACGTTGGTTTTATTAGTTCATGCACCACCATTTTTTTTGCAATACGTGAACGTATAGAAGTGAACTTGTGATAGGCTTATAATCCGAAGTAGGTAGAAATTTCGTGTTTTTTAAACACACCAATCGCCTTTTGACTATCGGTTGACTCCCCCACCAGTGGTAAGAGTCCTCCGACACAGCTCAAGGCAGACAGGCAGTGAAAAAATTTTTTTTTCTCTCCTCACCTCCACTGCACTGTGCAACATAAGACTTAGGGATAGTCTCCTTTCATTCGGAATTTCGATAAGAAGTACACAACACCTTTATTTCCACCTGGTTGATGTTTTTTGTAAACTTGTCACGGATTCACTTCAGTTTATACACTTGTACCCAATATCCAAGCCACTGCGACTTATATACACCATTGGATGGCTAGTGGCTGGTAGGAGACACTATTTACTTACAGTCTATATAATATTATTTTCAAAACTGTGTATCAGACAAGAAAACAAATCAAAATAAATAATTTTATTACGCTTTTCACGGTCGAAGAAGTACACAATTGCATTCAATTCCTTTTTTTCTTGGAATTATAATTTGGTTTGGCACAATTAGTCCACTTAATTTTTTCATCAAATAACAATTTTGACACATTAAATTTGCATCCAAATTTCTATCTGTGTCACTCTTACAAATTTCAACAACAATACACAAACAATTAGGCACATTAAATCTTGAAACAGATTTATATCTGTGTCAATTCTTATAGTTTCGCTTTCGTTGCAAGCACAATACTCTAGAGTCATTACTTCCGCTCTCGTTCCTTAAAAGAGACAAGATATTTAAAATAATAAAAAAATGGAGACCTACATAAGAATGACAGACTCCATGGTGGAGTTTGAGCAGGAGTTCAATGCGAAGCCAATCGCTGAACAAAACAAACACACCCTTGCAATACAGCAAGAGGAGCTGAAATCACTATGGAAGAAGACAAAGTCACTTTATGAAGGTCTCCTCAACTCTACAGATATAACGAAAGAGGACCTGCAATCCATTAAGCAGAAAAATAAAAGCTGCTTCGCATGCTATATGAAATGCATGGCTACAATCGCTGCTGAAGTGGAAAAATTAGCACCACCTGCAAATGCCCCTGCCACAAAAGTGGAAACCAATCCGAATCATGGACATAAAATCCGGCTGCCCCCTTGCGATACCGATGTGTTTAAAGGTGATTACCTTTCTTGGCCGGCTTTTAGAGATATGTTCACGGCCTTATATATTCTCAACAAGGATCTGCAAGATGTTGAAAAAATTTACTACCTAAGCCAGAAAACTCAAGGGGAAGCAAAAGAAATAGTAGAAAGGTGCTCCTTGACGAATGAAGGGTTTGAAACAGCCTGGAAAAACTTAAAAGACAGGTATGAGAATAAGCGTGTCCTAGTGAACACGCAATTGAAACTTTTGTTTAATCTTACGGCAGTCGAATACGAATGCGGAACAGCAATAAAAAAATTACAACGCGAAATAAATAATTGCATATCGGCTCTTCAATGTCACAAAATCGACATTACAAACTGGGATGCAATTATAACATACTTATGTTCCACAAAGCTCCCGGAGTCCACCTTGGCGCTATGGGAACAAACCGTAGAGAAGAAAACCGACATCCCAAAATGGGAGGATATGGACAAATTCCTGTCCAGCCGTTTTCAGACTCTAGAAACTGTGTCTGACATAAAGGGTAGCAAACCATCCAAGCCGCCCAAAACTGATACGAATAGTTCAAAGGAAATGCCTACAAAACTTGGAGTTTACCAAGCCAGCGTTCCAAAAACGGCATTTAAGATGTGCAACAGTAAGGAGCACAAATTACGAAACTGCCAAAAATTCCGTAAGCTGTCCACGGCAGACAAAATAGCTTATGTGAAAAGCAACAACTGTTGTCTGAACTGCTTGTCGGCTGGGCACACAGTGACAAGATGCACGAGTCCATTCAACTGCAACTCATGTCACTCAAGGCACAACACCTTGCTCCACCTTCCGACAGCTCATCCAAAAAAAACATCAACAACGCCCCAAAGGGGCAACCAACATAACAATGATAACATACCCTCCACTTCACAACAGGCAAGGGCAAGGATGGACTCTGAAAAGAGAAAAGAAAATATTAATAGCGTCTCTTCCTGTCATGCACATACAACAAAGGGGGTATTACTAGGCACAGCACGAGTAAAAATAAACTATAATGGAGTGGATTTCACCGCGCGAGCACTTATAGACTCTGGGTCTGAATGTTCGTTTATGACAGAAAGACTCAAAAACAGAATACATCTGCCATCGAAACGATTGCACGTCCAAGTTTCAGGCATTAATAATACACCATCTGCGCAAGTGAAAGAATCCTGCTCCATAAGACTGGGTTCCCTTATAGACCCCTTAGTATGCATTGATACAGTGATCCTGGTCCTACCTCAGTTGACAGGGGACCTTCCAACATGTCAAGTTGACGCAATGACTCGACAAGAGTTCCCTGATCTTGTTCTGGCGGATAAAAGGTTCTTCGTTAACGAACCAGTGGACCTAATCCTAGGAGGCGACATTTATCCTCAAGTAATTCTAGACGGCATACGGAAGAACGTCTTAAATACGCTTCTCGCCCAAGAAACCGTCTTCGGTTGGATATTAACCGGTCGCACAGAAGCAAATCAGCCAATTAATAACCGAGTATCTTTTTCTAATGAAATCATCATCGAGAAACAATTGACTGCCTTTTGGGAACTAGAAGATATCCCTAAGAAAAGGTCCCTCACTGATGATAATGTCAATTGCGAGGCACTTTACAAAGCGACAACAAAAAGGAATACTGATGGGAAATACATCGTAGCCCTACCATTCAAGCAGGGGTTTCCAAACAGCATCATATTAGGGCCCTCTCTGAAAAGCGCTTCCTCTCAGTTTTACCGAAACGAGACGCGTCTATCGAAAACGCCAGCCCTACAAACTGAATACAACAGAGTATTAGCGGAATACGAAACACTAGAGCATATGACAAAAGTTCCCACAATTACCCCTCCCCATGCAACAAATTGCTATTTTTTGCCTCATCATGCGGTAATAAAAGAGGAGAGCACGACTACAAAAGTAAGAGTAGTTTTTAACGCATCGTGTCCCACTGCCAATGGCACTAGTTTGAATGACGTGTTATACACCGGCCCCGTACTGCAGGCCGACCTAACAATTCTGCTCCTTCGTTGGCGATTCTTCAAATATGTCTTTAATGGCGACATAGAGAAGATGTATCGCCAAATATGGGTAATGCCCAACCAAACCCAGTTTCAAAGAATAGTATTTCGCAATAATCCAGGGGATCCTATCAACGTCTATGAATTAAAGACAGTAACGTTTGGAGTTAACTGTGCTCCGTATTTGATAATAAGGACACTGCACTAACTAGCAGATGATGTAGAGACTTCATCACCCATAGCAGCCAGCATTCTGCGTACAAGCATGTACGTCGATGACGTGCTAGCAGGAGGCCACAGCATCGAGTCTACAATTAAAGCTCGGGAGGAAGTCACCCACGTACTACGGTCAGCAGGGTTTTCTTTGCGAAAGTGGACTTCGAACTGCAGCCGAATACTGAAAGGAATCCCAAAATCCCACTTGCTAAACGAAGATTTTCTGGAATTCGGGGATGCGAGTACAGTCAAAACATTAGGCATCAGATGGAACGCGCATTCTGATTATTTCTATTTTACCGCAAAACCTATCGAAAATCGTGAGGCCCTGACAAAAAGGGCAATACTTTCAGCGATCGCCAAACTCTTCGATCCTTTGGGATGGCTCGCGCCAGTCATCATAGTAGCGAAGATCATAATGCAAAACATCTGGCTGGAAGGAACTGACTGGGACGAGACAGTGTCCACGCGTACCCTAGATAAATGGCAAACCTTTATGGAGGACTACCCGGATATTAACAATATTCAGATACCAAGATGGGTAAATTTTACACTAAATGCGGACGTTGAATTACATGGGTTCTGCGACGCATCCGAAAAAGCCTATGCAGCTACAATATTTCTTAGGGCAAGGGTTAATGAGGAGGTCCACGTCAGCCTACTAATGGCGAAAACAAGAGTAGCTC
The DNA here is from genome assembly GCF_040869045.1 of Eurosta solidaginis. NCBI lineage: Eukaryota > Metazoa > Arthropoda > Insecta > Diptera > Tephritidae > Eurosta > Eurosta solidaginis. Next base: position 139,205,720 of record NC_090320.1, on the reverse strand, counting down.
CCGTAAAAACAATTTCGCTACCCAGATTGGAACTGTGTGGAGCAGTCTTGTTAGCCGAAACTTTAGAATCAGTGCGCGAAAATCTGAACTTGGGAAAATTCCATACACATCTATGGACTGACTCAACGATCGTTTTAGCGTGGATTAAAAAACCTCCCTGCTCTTGGTCAACATTTGTTGCTCATCGAGTAACCAAAATCGTAGAAAAGGTAGGGAACAGTGCCTGGCACCACGTAGAGTCTGCATCAAACCCAGCAGATTTGGCCAGCAGAGGGATGTCAGCAAAAGACCTAGTCGCAAGTTCCTTGTGGTGGCAGGGACCTTCTTGGTTACAAGAAGACAATTCAAAGTGGCCAAATCAAGGAAAGGAGTATCAGACAGATATTGAGCAAAAGCGCGTAAAAGCCTTTACCACATCAAAAATAAGTGGAAATGAGGATATCCTAGAAAGGTTTTCAGAACAGAAAGGAATCCCAAAATCCCACTTGCTAAACGAAGATTTTCTGGAATTCGTGGATGCGAGTACAGTCAAAACATTAGGCATCAGATGGAACGCGCATTCTGATTATTTCTATTTTACCGCAAAACCTATCGAAAATCGTGAGGCCCTGACAAAAAGGGCAATACTTTCAGCGATCGCCAAACTCTTCGATCCTTTGGGATGGCTCGCGCCAGTCATCATAGTAGCGAAGATCATAATGCAAAACATCTGGCTGGAAGGAACTGACTGGGACGAGACAGTGTCCACGCGTACCCTAGATAAATGGCAAACCTTTATGGAGGACTACCCGGATATTAACAATACTCAGATACCAAGATGGGTAAATTTTACACTAAATGCGGACGTTGAATTACATGGGTTCTGCGACGCATCCGAAAAAGCCTATGCAGCTACAATATTTCTTAGGGCCTTGCGGGTCATATCATATATTATAAGGTTTTCGCAAAGAACCAATACTAAAACAAAATCTTCCTTTAAAGCGGAATCGTACTTCATTTCACCCAATGAAATCCAGGCCACGACAAGTCGTTTAATAGCTCTCTACCAACGGAAGCATTATTCGGAGGAACTTTCGAGTTTGAAATCCGGGAAACTCATAGGTTCAAAGAGTGAAATCCTGCCTCTTACTCCGCTTGTCGATGAAAAGGGCATATTGAGGGTGGGCGGTCGTCTTTCAGGGGCCAAGGATCTTCCCTACAGTGAACGGCACCCGATCATGCTGCCTTATGACTGCCGGCTCACACGACTTCTTGTCCAGTTCATCCACAAAGATACCCTGCATGGTGAGAACCAACTTATGTTTCGTCGCCTACGCACAGAATATTGGATTCCTAGGGTAAAAAATATGATCCGATCGGTCATACATAATTGCAAAACCTGCACCATATTCGGCAAACGGACCCAAACCCAACTGATGGGAGATCTACCTCCAGAGCGAACCACCTTTTCCCGGGCTTTCACCAATACGGGGGTAGATTTTGCCGGACCGTTTGACATCAAATCTTATAGCGGAAGAGGATGCCGTATATCAAAGGGTTACGTCTGCCTCTTTGTCTGCTTTGCCACCAAGGCGATTCATTTAGAAGTCGCGAGTGACCTCAGTACCGCCGCCTTTTTAGCAGCTTTCGATCGGTTTGTCGCCAGGCGAGGATGTCCGAAGAACTTATACTCCGACAACGGAACAAACTTCGTCGGTGCCTCTCGAGCACTTCGATCCGAACTCAAAGCTTTCCTCGCCGATGCGCGTAACCAAACCCTATCGAAGTACTCTCACCAAACCCTTCAATGGCACTTCATACCTGCAGCCGCCCCTCATATGGGCGGACTATGGGAAGCTGGAGTCAAAAGTTTTAAAAACCACTTCAAAAAGATAGCGTTGGACTATAAATTTACTATGGAGGAGTTCAGTACCCTTCTTTGCAGAGTTGAGTCTTGTCTCAACTCGAGGCCTCTGAGCCCCTCATCCAACGACCCGTCCAGCTTGGAGCCACTCACTCCGGGACACTTCCTCATTGGCGGTCATCTACTAGCCCCACCAGAGATTGACGTCAGTGAAAATCGTGCCTCACTTGTCAACCGCTGGGAGAAGCTGAAGGCATTACCTCAAACGTTTTGCAAACGGTGGAAGTCCGAATATCTCACCGAATTGCAAAAACGCACCAAGTGGAAACACCCACAAGCCAATCTGAAACAAGGGGACCTGGTAGTCATAAAAGAGGAAAATTTACCTCCGAACGAATGGAGATTAGGACGAATAACCAAACTCCATTATGGAGCCGACAATCGAGTTCGAGTCGTCGAGTTTGATACGGCGAGAGGGCACACGACGAGACCAATAACAAAGTTGGTCTTGCTTCCTACTTGCTAGGAGAGGGTCGGAGATCTTTAATATCCCACTTCTTATTCTCCCAAATTCCTAATTCCAATTCTTTTCTAGTCAGGGTTTGACACCGAATTAGGGATCTGAAGCTTGTCTACAATTCTTATTATCCTATTACAAATTATCCAAGACCAGCAAACCCTTCATGCAACACTCCCTAGGAACAAATTTCAAAACAACGATGCGTGAGCCAATTGCTCTTTAAAATGAGTCTAGGTTTAAGAGCTTTCTTATCAGCCATGAAATTATTATACAGCAGGAGAATTTCCTGTCTGCAAACCTATATTTTATCTAAACAGTAGTACACCTTTGCAGATGGCATTGGGTTAAGATTGCCTAATGTTTACTTATAAAGGTGAATATGAGCTCAAGTGGGAACGCGTTGGTTAGGCCATATCTATATATATATAACTTAACTAATTCACCTCGGCGCAAGACTTGCTTTCAAGCGCCCATGGCCTTGCTTTGGGCATAAGTGAAATGTACGCTCCTATGTTTAGCGGAGCCATTCACACACCTCCTATTTGACGGAGTCACATTCATACAACTGCCTATGTTTTGGCATGAGTGAAATGTACGCTCCTATGTGGCGGCGGAGTCACATTCGTACAAACAAAAAATGGGGGCCAAACCAACACGTTCCCAAAATTTTACTCATAATAATAGCATATCTTCAAGATGCTCCTCTGAGACTTTCATGGCTGACAAAAAAGGTTTTTCCCTAAAATTTAAAAGCTGATAGCTTGGTGCACAAAGTTTTTTTCTCACGTGCGTGGAGCACAAAAAGTTTCCAATCATTTTTTATTTTAACTTTTATTTCAAAAAAACAAAATTACCCAGTGGGCAAAAGGAAACCTTTACGGTTTGGTATAAAAAATGATTAATGGAAACTATTGCAAGTGAAGATCTAATCACAAACAAGTTTTAGGAGAAATGATTACCAATACAAAGAGAAGCTCAAACTAAATCAACTATGTTTTCCGAACCCCAGAGACTCGTGATGTGACCTAATTAAAAACAATTTATTATAATCTCGAGGTGACAAAAGGATGTCATCCAAACACATACAGACACCCATCTGGCCGGTTAATGATTTGTATGGATAATCCCTGAACTCGTAGTAAAGCGCGACATTAAAGCGGCGACATGTGTATTTCCAGGCAAATTTTCCCCAAAAAAAGGTTTACTTGCTCCCAATTTGTTTGATTAATTATCGAACTACCACAGTGTGAGTAGTGAAAATCTACTAACTCTTGCCCCGAAACCATTTGTCCACCAAGCCCCCCCTCCCCCCCCCCCCCCACACACACACACACACATTCATTATTAGCAGAGCCCAATGCAAAATATATAACCTAAAGAGGCTGCAAGCGCATCCTGCTGTTCGACAGATTTACTCATTAACATGACGATTTCCACCAACTCCCTTGCAACTCAACTGTGCTTGGCTTGTTATTGTTATTTGATGCTCTATCGTTTAGTTTACGGCAAGCGATGACCAATTTGTCAATTAAACCTGCCTATGCATAACATAACATGGCATTGCGTTTCTAATCAACGCCTTGCAAGCCCCCTTCAGCCGCAGATCACCTAAACGTTCCCAAATATCAACGACTTTACGATGAATTAGATTTGTTGTTTTTGGGCAGGGAAAAATTTTATTTATTTATTCATTGTACACCTGAATAACATAGGAGATACTCTTTAGCCTGTCAATTTGTAAAACTTATCTGATTTAAGGCGTGCCCCGCAAACCGTGCAATGTAATGGGCAAAGATCAAGATCTACTGGCAGCGGCACGCATTGGTAATATTGCTGTTGTGGAAAAGCACTAGAACAAATTTCAAGGCTAAGTAGTGGACCACTTGCAAGCTTTCGTCGAAGTCCAGGCATACACAGCCAAGATGTCAACGGTTGTACGCCACTGTATTATGCAGGCCTTAACGGTCATAGCAACATTGTTCGACTGCTACTGGCTCAAAACGCTGCACCAGATATGCCTGACATAGGTGTATCGACTCCATCATATTTAGCAGCTTGGGCTGATCATGATGAGATAGTGAAACAACCTTTTCCGCATACACCACTGCAGCCAATCCTAATGCGCAGACAAGTTCGCCAACAGAGTACATTAATTAATCATATTAAAACACATAAAGAATCAAGCACCCCAGAACACCGCTGAACTATCAACCATGTACTAAACTGAATAATCGCAACCAGAAGTTGCCTCCAAATCAAACTATTGAGTATCAAAATCGTTCTATAACGAAAACTCTTTACACTGGCAGCTATAGTTCACCACAGGCAAATGAGCTAGTTAACCCCTATCAATGCAATGTTTGTACAAGACGTTTTCCGCAGCTAAGTACACTACAAAATCAGGAACGAACTTATATTGATCACAAACCGTATAAATGCGAAATATGCGAAAAATCATTTAGTCAAATTGCCATATTAACCAACCACAAAAAGATACATTCTGGTGAATATTATTCGCATGTGTTCCTTTTGTTCGATGCAATTTCGACAGCAGGCAACTTTAACCAAGCACATGAAGACACACACCCCAGTCGCCTGCCATGCAAACGCAATTTCCACAACAACAGCAATGGCGCCACCGCAAGGCATAAATCCCATGACTACAACTACACTCGTGTCACAAGGAGGAGAACATCCCAACTCAATAATATGGTACATCAGCAATTACAAACATATCATCCATTAGTGCATTTTCTCGATAGTAATACAACTGTAACCGTCTTGTTACGAAGGAGCCATTTAATCCTACAATTAGTCTACGTTCAAAAACGAAGCAGATAGTTTAATGTTGGAGAGTCCAGACCGCCCATTTCCATGTCTAATTTGCCGTAAGGCTTTTTCGAAACAAAGTACTTTAGCTAATCATAATCAGAAGCACACCGGTGAAAAACCTTAAAGTGCAAAGTATGCGAATCGAATTTCCGACAGTTGTCCACCTTGAATAACCACATGAAAACACATACTGGTGAAAAGCCATACAGTTGTTACTATTGCCCTAAGCAATTCCGACAGAATGGTACACTCATTAATCATGTTAGAACTCAGTGTTTAAGCAAAAATGTATAAAATAGGAATTGTGCTATACAATAATTATTAACAACTAATAGTAGTTACATACAAACATATATGACAAGATGCAAAAAAAGTAAATTGCCTACCTACAATAACACATAGTAAAGAAAAATAAAATAAATCTTCCTTTACCCCAACCAATTCTGTCACTGATTGTTGTCCGTGGGCCACGCCATGGGGTTCCATATTTTTGTGAGGTTCCAGCCGCTCCGCTGTTTTGTGTTTAGGCTTGGTAACTGCTGTTTTGATTTGTTAGTAACTGGGTTGTGCCGCGAGGGATCAAGAGTTGCATCGACCTGAAAAGAAAAAAAGAAGAGTTAAAAAATGAACAATAAAGGAATTTTTACTATCTTTACTAATATTTCCTGCTAACTTACCCACGTTTTTTCGAAAAATGGCATTTCCTCAGCCATTTGTAGGTATACGATTTTTTCCATTGATGACAAGGAGCTCAATGAATTGTCAAAGCGAGCAGTGTTGCCACTAACGTCTTATTTTTTCCCTTAAGGAGCGAATACATTTTAACCGCACATTAGTGACAAATAAACACACTTACGGTACGGTAAGCAAAATTGTCGTCACGCGATTTTCGTGACTCCTCAAATCATAACTCCGAACCTAAGTTAGGGTGGATAAATAAGCGAGTCGATACAGATACCAATACGGCAAATGTGTTTCAGACCTACAAAATTAAGGAATCAAATAATAATAGCAAATATTAAAAAACGTCCTCATACATAAACCCACTAGCCATCCATGTAGACGAAATCAATGTAATAACGCTCGATTATGTTTTTAGAATGACTCGTTTCACGGCAACTCGCGTCAAGACAGAGGAGCGCTCCAGAAATTTCTCCGTACCATGCCGCCTTTGCGCTGCAAATCACGGTGTACGATTCTGCGCACAATACCGCAGGATGTCCGCTGAAGAGATGTGGCAGGCGGTTCGCAAACATAACTACTGCATCAACTGTTTTTCCCCTTTCCACAGTCACGAGGTATGCACAAGTAAGGACAAGTGCTATCGATGCAACGAGCACCATCATACTACCCTTCACCTGGACGAAACCAAGGAATGGAGGCAAACCACAAGCGGCCTTCTCGATGACGGAGAAAGCTCAGACGGGGCCTTATCCCTGGACCTCACCGAAAGAACCAAGTCTTGGGCGCAACAAATGGATGATCGGGATGCCGAAGAAGAAGCAAGATTGGCGCCATTAGCTACCCTTCGTAGACAACAGAGCGGCTCTGAAACACGTCCTTTCCGACCGCTATTACGGCACGAACAACAACGGCAATTAGGAACCGAAGCTGTACGACCAACTGGGAGCAAGCAGAAATCACACGTCGGTGGCTCTGAAACACGTCCTGGTGATGGAGAACAACGTACGAATCCTACTTTATTTCATATTCTGTACACCCAATATATCGCTACATGTATAATCTTAGATGTAAATTCGGACTGGTTGTTTGTTCTCAGCTTGCTCGCCGCAAGGGGGCCGGCATGTTTAGGCCACCAGCCTAAATATTTTTAAAATAACTTTTAGTTCACCCTAATACGGCCCGTATACTTAACTATTACCGGTAACTGTCCTTGCACAGCCGAGAACTAATTGAGTAGGGGAAAACTCGACGAATGTTAGCAATCGGCGGGTGCCATGGACTCTTTCTTTTTCTTTCACTTCACTTTTCTTTTGAACATCAGCAAGTGAGCTCCAGCAACCAAACCGAAGGTAAGCATTCATTGTTTCAAGTGCAAATTCCATACCATTAAGTTAAAGTGATTTCTGAAATACTTTACAATTTAATTTTTCCCCTTACTTTTGAATTATTGAATAAAGAAAGTTTGTTGTTAATTAGATTAGTGAAAGTGTTGTTTTTCAATAAGTCACTAACTAGTTCCTTCTCTTTTACATTTCTTTTTTGGTGTTACGTGCGAGCGAATCCCCATCGTCCCGAATTACACGTAATCATTGCCGTTCATTATAATTTGGGGATATATGTCTCCGCCAAGTATGAGATCTACGTCTTCGTTGACGTAGAACCTCTTGTCTGCCAAAACCAAGTCTGGGAATGCCTCCATAGTTATTGCGTTGATATGGCAGGATGGAAGATTCCCAGTGAGTTTAGCTAGGACGAGAACGGGTGTAGTCAGGATGAAGCAGGCATCCACTGGTGAACGTAATTCGATGTTGGATGCCTCTTTCACCTGCGCTGACACCGCATTTGTGATGCCTGAAACCTAGGCATGTATTTTCCTCGCTGGCAAATTGATTCTGCGTTTCAGTCTTTCTGTTATAAAGGAACATTCAGACCCAGAATCAATTAATGCCCGCGCGGAGAAGTCGGTACCATTATGGTGAATATGTACGCGAGCAGTTCCTAATAGCACGCCTGTGCTGCAATTGGCATGGCAGGATTTGACATTCTGATTCGCAGAGGAAGGTGGTTGTCCCGATTCCTGTCTTTTCCTTGCCTGTGCCGAAGTTAACGGGGTTTTATCCACATCTTTGAAACATTTACATGGTTTACATAAATAGCAATCTGCTGACTTTGCATACTATTTTTACAAATGTACATATTTTTGTTTACTAGTATTTGAATAATTATGTATGTGTAGGTTAAGAAATTATGTATAAAGGAGAAAGAATTTCTTCAATAAAATTAATTATTGTCAGACATTGAAGCTGAAATTTTTCGTCTTATTAATTTTAACTTTTCATAATGCTGAAATTGAAAGAACGTTTTCAAACATGAGTTTGATTAGAAGCAAACACAGAAACAAAATGAGCTTAGTTATGTTGAATTCGCTTCTGCCAATAAAAAGTCGTCTTAAATGGCTGAATAAATGCTGTCATAACTTTTAAATAAATAACTATCTCTTGAAATTAATGAACACCCCAAATATTTATGAGTGTAGCAATAATAATAATTCATCTTCTGAGGATGAAATCATAGATCTTGAAGTCTAAGGCCCTTTATCTATATCTCGTCCCAACATAAACTTGAATATCGCACACGTGTATTTTAATGGTGATTCTTATATCCGTAGACGCTAAAAATTTAATAAGACAAGTAAGGAAGGCTAAGTTCGGGTGAAACCGAACATTACATACCCAGCTGTACACTTGTAATGCTGTCGTTGTTACAAGGCTGCGCAATAATACGTATACATATGGTTCTATTCTGAACTAATTTTCGTTTAAAAGAAGCAAAAAGGTAACAGAGGCTAACACCAATGACCTTGAGCGAGTAATAAAGCAGTTTTCCTTCAGGTATGGGGATTTTCTTACTGCTTATTTTAAAATAAATATATAACAGAACAATAAAAATACGATTGGTACAAAACTATTTTTCGCTAAGATTTAACTTATTGTTGTGACAAATATTAGCAACACTAAGGGATACTATCATCTCTAAACCGATACTAAGCAGTCATTTGTCTGTACATAAACAAATCAATCATTATGTCTACACATATGTACATACAGCAGCGGAGAAATACGCACAAACCCATGCATATATCTAAGATACTCACAAAAGCATGCAATCATTATTACTCACATATACACAAGCATATGGCTTTGCGAGAGACTATAAACTACAAAATCATATGCATATATTAAAGATAAACACAAAAGTATACAATCCTCAGCAAACTAGTAAATTCTAGAAGGAGAAGCGCTTAGAAATATGCGAACGACGAAACCGAAGAGTATAAAAGCAGCACAAGATGAGGCCTAATCAATCAGTTTGATTTAAGCACGCTATCAATTGCGAAGTATAAGTGTTATTGTGAAGTATTTTAAAAGTAGTCTAATAAAGACCATTTTGTATTATTGAATATTGGAGTTATTGAATATTGGAGTTATTTATTCAACAGTTTAGCGATACGAACGTTAGTAGAAGGTTTCAAATAAGCGGAATTCCACTAAGTTCGTTACAATTGGTGTCAGAAGAGGAATTGTTGAATAAATTTCAGAGGACAACAAGGATATGGCAAAGTTAAGTGGATTAAGGATCCAGCAACTGAAAACGGAGTTGGAGAACCGTGGATTGAATACAACCGGCAATAAGATCGAACTTCAAGCACGGCTGCCAGACGCTATGGAGTCGGAAGGAATTAATGTGGACGATGATGCCTTTCATCCTGATGGGAACGAGACAGCAAAAAAATTGAAGAGAAGAACGGAAGTCCGAGTCCAGTTGCCAGCGTCGAGACTAATGCGATATTAGCTTTGTTATCACAGATATCGACAAAAATGGAAACCCAGGAAACACGCATAACAGAAATGTCATCACAAATATATACAAATATGTATATAGCATCCCAACTGGAATCACAGGAGACACGTATCTCAGAGATATCGTCAGAAACAACATCCAAAATTGAAGCACAGGAGGCACGTATCCAAAATGTCGGCACACATTTTAGCACAGGTATCATCGAAGATCTCTGCACAACTGGAAGAGCGTATGGAAGAGAAACTAACGCAGATTCGGGAAGGGTTCAGTGATCGACAAGATAAAATGGAAACCAAGATTTATGCTTTAAAAAATCGTATTCAGGAGTTACAATTGAACCGTCCAATCACTTCAACATCTTCTCTGAAAGTAAAATCCCCAATGTTTGATGGTTCTGTTCCTTTCCAGGTATTTAAGCTCCAGTTCGAGGAGACGTCAGCAGCGAACAACTGGAATGCCGAAGATAAAGTTGCTACATTGTTCGTAGCGTTAAAAGGACCTGCTGCGGAGATCTTAAAGACTATTCCTGAGGGAGAGCGACACAGTTATGAAGCACTGATGGCTGCTGTTGAACGACGGTATGGAAGCGAACACAGGAAACAGATCTACCAAATAGAATTGCAAAACCGCTACCAAAAAGCTAACGAGACTTTGCAGGAGTTTGCGTCGGATGTTGAAAGATTGGCTCATCTCGCAAATGTGGACACACCCGTGGAATAGTGTGGAAGTAGAAAGGCCAGACTGGGTGGACACAATTTTGGAAGAACTGCAGGGATCACAACAGAAAAACTCTGGAGTTATGACATGTTTCAAGTGCGGCAACCCAGGCCACATTGCACGTCATTGAAGCACCGGTCCAAATAGTTCCAACAATGTGGGTGGACGTAAGCGCAGAGCTGAAGGAGATGAGCAAATCTCTAAGTCCACTCAATCGTTAAACTAAAGCCAGTTAGATGCAAGGGGCGACAGCTGGCTCCCTCAATTGAATGCCCCATAATCTCTATCTCGCAAATTGGAAGAAGGTCAAACAATCTTACTGTCGGAGGACATGTGGATGGAAAGGAACGTTTACTGACTGTAGATACGAATGCATCTCATTACACCATTCGAGCGGATTTAGTCAACAAAAAGATAAGACCATTGCATGGAGCAAGATTGCGTACAGCCACGGGAGATATTACCACGGTTCTAGGAGAAGTAGCATGTGAAGTCGCAATTGGGAACATCACAGTAGTACACAATTTTATTGTGGCAGAGATTGTTGATTAAATCATAATTGGAGTGGACTTCTTAATCGATCAAAGCATCAGGATCGACATGCAAAGCAAGACGATGCGATATAAGACCATGGATGTGTCACTTAATTTCGGCTACGAGAGAGACGACAGCAGCAAACGAGTGCTGGTGGAAGAGACTCAGCAAATACAACCAAAATCAGAAGCAGTCTTCTGGGCAAAGGTTGATGGACATTGTGGGACAAACAAATTGTGGGTTGTCGAAACAGCAAACAAATCAGCACCGAACGTACTTGTAGGATAAAACCCTGGCTATGACAAAACAAGATGGACGTATTACGGTAAGAGTAATCAATGAGTTCAAGTCACCAATCAAGTTGACCAAAGGAGCTATATTGGGAAGATACCAAGAGGCTGAAGTAGTTATTAACTGTGAACAGCTCCAGGAACACGTTTCAACTAGTAATACTGATCTTCCTAATGACATAACAGAATGGACGGAGGGGCTAGAGGAAGACAATCAGAGTAAGGCAAAACAACTGCTCCTAAAGCACGCTAACATTTTCGACCAAGATGGCCCATACCAGGCCGCACCAATCTTGTGAAATATCAAATTGACACTGGAGATCCGAGGCCGATCCGTCAAGCTCCACGTAGTGTTCCACTGGCGAAGCGGGAAGTTCTGAGTCAAATCATGCAAGAAATGAGCGACAGCGGCATCATCGAACCATGAGCTAGTCCATGGAGCTTACCGGTAGTACTTGTAAAGAAGAAGGATGGATGAATGAGGTTTTGCATTGACTAGCGGAAGTTGAATGACGTTACGAAAAAGAATAGCTACCCATTGCCAAGAATTGACGACACTCTGGACTCGCTATCTGGTAAGAAATGGTTTTCCACACTGGACTTGAAAAGCGGCTACTGGCAAGTGGAAGTAAGGAGGAAGACAAAAAGAAAACAGCCTTCAGTGTCGATGATGGTCTGTGGCAATTTCCAGTGATGCCTTTTGGACTATATAATGCACCATCTACTATTGAAAGACTCATGGATCAGGGACTACATTGGAAAACATGCTTAGTGTACCTAAACGACGTCAGCGTATTGGTAAAGAACTTCTAACAACATCTGAAGAATAGCTGATGCTGGTCTGAAACTTAGTCCCAAAAAGTGTTCTCTGTTCAAGAAGCAAGTTAGTTACTTGGGTCATAAAGTAACGACGGAGGGCATCTGCACCGCGAATGAAAAGATAGAAGCAGTGAAGGATTGGTCAAGATCACAGAATCTGCATGAATTGAGAAGTTTCCTAGGGGCTGTGCACATATTTCCGGCGATTTTTACCAAATTTGGCCGGCGTAGCCCATAGCCTCCACGAGCTAACAAGAAAGTATAAAGCTTTTGAATGGAAGAAGGAGCAAGAAGTAGCTTTCCAAACATTGAAAGAGCGTTTGTACACTGCCCCAATGTTGGCATATCCGATTCCAGGAGCAACGTTTGTTCTAGATACAGATGCGAGCGGATATGCTATAGGAGGCGTTTTGTCACAACTGATTGATGGACAGGAGAAGGTAGTTGCATATTACAGCCATTCAATTGGAAAACCAGAGAGGAACTACTGCGTTACATGGAGAGAGCTGTTGGCATTGGTAGAGTGCATTAAACATATTCACAAATACCTCTACGGTCAGCGATTCCGCGTCAGGACAGATCACGCAGCATTGAAATGGCTTCTTAAGTTTCGTAATCCGGAAAGGCAATTGGCACGGTGGATCGAGCGGCTACAAACCTATGACTTTTCCGTTGAGCATCGAAAAATATAGTACCCATGGAAATGCCCATTGAATGTCACAAAGACCATTTAGTTTGGAATGCAAGCACTGTTCAAAGGCCGAGGCCAAAGAAGACATTTTAGATGTCCGGCTAATAACTATAACATATACGAATGAATGGGACAAGGGACAACTAAGGAAGTGTCAGCTAGAAGATAATGATCTGTCACATGCTATGCAAGGGCTCGAACGAAACGAAAGACCAAATAGAGAGGAGATGTCAGCAGAGAGTCCCATTGCGAAGTCATATTGGGCACAGTGGAACAGTTTAGAATTGATATCCGGTTGCTTGCATTGAGTATGGGAGAGTGAGGATGGTCAAAGAAAAAAGAATCAGATAGTTGTTCCCAGAAAGAGGATTCCTGACGTGCTCAACGAGATGCATAATTGTCCAGGCGAAGGTCATCTTGGAATCACGAAGACGCTCGAGGAGATTAAACAGAGATTCTATTGGGTTGGTTGCCGTCAGTCGGTCACTGAGTGGATTGTGAACTGCGAGCTTTGCAGCAGAGCGAAAGGGCTCAAAACCCGAAGTCATGGCCAGATGAAGCAATATAACTCAGGTGCGCCATTTGAAAGGGTTGCTATGGATGTCGCAGTCCATTTCCTACTAGCAACTGCGGAAACAAATATGTACTGGTGGTTATGGATTATTTCAGCAAATTGCCAGAGGTATACCCAATCCCAAATCAAGAAGCGGAAACAGTAGCAGAAGTGTTTATAAACAATTGGGTTGCAAGGTATGGTGTACCAATGGAGTTAATTTTTGGCAATGACCTTCGACTGCCTGCTGATATGAAGTTTGGGATAGATGCCGACGCGGAGAGAAATGTCAAGAAATCCACTGGTGTCTTGGAAGAAGAGCTGAGAGAAATAAACGATCTGATAAGGCAACGAACAAAGATTATGAGTGACAAGATGAAAGCCAGATACGATAAAGCAATTAATTCGGAAGGTTTTCAGGAAGGAGATTTGGTGCTGTTATACAACCCACAACGGAAAAGGTTTGCCCCCGAAATTGCAGTGTAATTGGGAAGGCCCATAAAAAGTTGTAAAATGGTTCAACGATGTAGTTTACCATATACAAACCATTGGTAAACCACGAAATGAAAGGGGTTCATCTGGAAAGGCTGGCGTCGTTTAGATCAGGAAATTTGTCTGATCGGGACGATCAGACTTAGATGGAGGGCAGTGTGACGAATATTAGCAACACTAAGGGATAATATCATCTCTAAGCCTATACTAAGCAGTAATTTGCTTGTACATGAACAAATCAATAATTATGTCTACACATATGTACATACAGCAGCGGAGAGATACGCACAAACACATGCATATATATAAGATACTCACAAAAGTATGCAATCTTCAGCGAACTAGTAAATTCTAGAAGGAGAAACGCCTAGAAATATGCGAACGAGGAAACCGAAGAGTATAAAAGCAGCACAAGCTGAGGCCTAATCAATCAGTTTGATCTAAGCATGCTATCAGTTGCGAAGTATAAGTGTTGTTGTGAAGTATTTTCAAAGTATTCTAATAAAGACCATTTTGATTATTGAATATTGGAGTTATTTATTCAAAAGTTTAGCGATACGAACTTTAGTGGAAGGTTGCAAATAGGCGGAATTCCACTAAATTCGTTACATTATTTTTGCCTACGACCCTTTTTAATGTCATTTATATAAAGGTGGCCGTGGTCCTTAACCAATCTTATTAATTTTTACTATTTCTATTTCCTGCTATAAGGAAAATATGTGTACCCAATTTTGTTACGATATTTAAATTTTTCTTCCAGTTATGGCTCCCGAAATATTGCAAATTTCTTAGACAAAAAAGGGGCGGTGCCACACCCATTTTAAAAAATTTTAGTGTTTTCCAATTTAATGTTACAATTCAATTTAGAAAATAAAATTCTATTGATACAAAGCTCTTTTTCGCTAAAATATAGCTTATTATTTTCGTCTACGACCCTTTTAAAAATCTTTTATATAAAAGTGGGCGTGGTCTTTAACCGATCTATTTCATTTTTTCTAGAAATATTTTCTGCTCTAGTTAATTTTTTTTTCGAGGTATGGCTCCTATATGGCTCCCGAAACATAGAAATTGCTTAGTCATAAAAGGGGCGGTGCCAAGCTCTTTTTTTGCAAATATATAGTTTATTTTATTCATCCACGACCCTTTTAAGAGCTTTTATATAAAAGTCGGCGTGGTTCTTAACCGATTTCGTTAAATTTTCTTCAAAGCATTCCTTATAGTAAAGGCAACCTCTCTGCCGAAGTTTGTTGTGAAAGGTTTAACGGTTTTTGATTTATGATTAATAATATTTGTAAAATTGATTTTATCACAAGTAGGCGGTGCCACGCCCATTTAAAATTTTTTTTGTAAAATTTTTATCAAGAGTCCCAATAACAGGTCACACGTCAAATTTCAACATTCTAGGTGTACTATTTACTAAATAATCAGGTTTTTGTGCTTTGCAAAATGTTATATATATAAAAAGTGGGCATGGTTATCATCCGATTTCGCCCATTTTCAACACCAATCTATTCTGGGTCCAGGTAAGCCCGTGTACCAAATTTAGTGAAGACATCTCAATATTTACTCAAGTTATGGTGTTAACGGACAGACGGATGGACATGGCTCAATCAAATTTTTTCGATGCTCATGCTTTTGATATATGGAAGTCTATATCTATCTCGATTCCTTTATACCTGTACAACCAACAGTTATTCAGTCAAAGTTATAATACCCTGTGTACAAGTACAGAGGGTATAAAAATTGGAAAAAGTTTAAATTAATTTTCATCGGCCAAAATTTTGGCAAGTCGTACTTTTGACGAATCTATAGCCTATGTGAAAAATACTTCTTACTTTTTAACGATACCTTACCGCCAAATGGCAAAACAAAATTAAAAAACGTATTTTTGTTATTTAAAAATATAAAATGAACTATAAAAACAATATTATGTATGTACCTCTCATGTACCGTATTTTTTATTTATTTATAAATTTTTTTTTTTTTTTTTGAGTTCTCTGTACCTTTTTTATAACTTTGTTTAAGTGTCATTTGAAATAAATGTGAAAACTTACGCTTAGAGACCAATTGCAAAGCGGGCAGCGGAGCATTCATATGGCCGAGTGGTTAAAAGGCATCTGCCTTTACACTGGAATATATGTTGGAGTTCGAGTTCAATACTCAGCTCCCGAGAAACTGGCTGATAAAGAAGTGGAATTCAGAAACATGTCCTAGTAACCATCGCCGTTTGTAAACTTTGCAGTTTTTCTCTAATATCAATAAAAAAACCATTGTATAAAGGAATATGAGCAAGCCTCGCTACCCTGCAAAATCGTTGGATCATGTGGTCCACTGGAGTACTTACCATTATACTCCACTGTAATGCAGCAATGGACCAACTCATGTTTCTACACGAACATATTGTAAGCCGATGAATGCTCGCTTTTAACAATTGTAATCACTACAAGATGTTTATTGGACTGTGGGTACTCCATGGATTACTCTGATGTAATGCGGAGCTGGAGTATATGGTCCAGTCCTAGGACATCGCAATGTTAATTGGACCATATTTTTTGTGTGCATGCATGGAGTACTCGCGATTTTTGCAGGGTAGCGAGTACTCCATACATGCATGAATGGAGTATTCGCGAATTTTGCAGGGTAATTACATACATGTGAAAACTTACAATGAAAAATATGCATATATTTTAAGCTCTTTTTGCAACGGGTTTTGGATTGTCTTGAAGAATTTTAGCTCTTTCTAGCCCCAAAGGGGCAACGCTGAATAAAACACAATGCTTATAAAGGGGAAAAATGGAACATCGAGGCAAAGTTCTCGAAGCATTGGTTTTATACCCTTTCGCGTTAATGACTATTTTTTTAATGAATTGACGCTACTTGGGAGATTATTAAATGGAAAGTGAGACACCTCAAATCATTTTTTAGAAAAGAAGATGACTGGCGAAAATCAACAGGTACTTGCAGTGCTGAAGGTAGATTGACTTGAACGAAACTCTTTGAGTTGGCCTTAACCACTTTCGTACTCCATCCAAACTAGAACAAATGCTCCCCCATTGCAAGCAATTGAGTGAGATTTTCGGGGGAAAAGGAGCGGGTGCCAATTTATTTGTGAAAGATACTGGATGCACCTTTGGACGATTGGGATGAAATAGTAAACTCGGTGGAGTATCTTGTTGACGATATGTTTGAAGTTGTCGGTGACGTTGCTCCAACTAACGTAAAAGAACAAAAGCAAGTTGTTGTTGTTGTTGTTGTTGTTGTAGCAGTGCTTCGCCCCACCTAACAGACGCGACCGATCACAAACTGTCATCAATATCCTCTAACGGGAGTCCAAGGAAACTTGCTGTTTCAACAGGGGTGGGCCATAGGGAAAGGGGTGTTAGAGGCGTTGGTTCCACATTACAATTAAAGAGATGGTTGGTGTCATGTGGGGACACATTGCAACCGGGGCATACATTTTGTATGTCGGGATTGTTTCTGGATAGGTAAGAGTTTAACCTGTTACAGTATCCAGAACGAAGTTGAACCAGAGTGACACGCGTTTCCCTGGGGAGTATGCGTTCCTCTTCCGCAAGTTTTGGATACTTCACTCTGAGTACTGGATTCACCGGGCAATTCCCGGCATAAAGGTCCGACGCCCGTTTGTGGAGTTCACCAAGGACCTGCTTGTGTTTTTTCGCTTCATACGGCTGGGTTCTCAGGTGCCGTATTTCCTCAAAATGCTTACGGAGATGACTCCTTAAGCCCCTAGGCGGTGCTGGCTCGTCAATCAGATGTCTGTTGGGATGCCCAGGTCTCTGGGTATTCAACAGGAACTGTTTGGTCAGCATCTCGTTTCTTTCCCTGATGGGGAGTATTCTCGCCTCATTATGCAGATGGTGTTCTGGGGACATAAGAAGACAGCCCGTGGCAATTCTGAGAGCAGTATTTTGGCAGGCCTGTAGCATCTTCCAGTGGGTAATTTTTAGGCTTGGCGACCATATGGGTGACGCGTAGCACGTAATCGGCTGGCTAATTGCTTTGTATGTAGTCATGAGCGTTTCTTTATCTTTTCCCCAGGTACTGCCAGCAAGAGATTTGAGGATTTTGTTACGGCTCTGAATTCTCGGAACATGTGCGGCTGCGTGCTCACCAAAATGTAGACCCTGATCAAACGTCACACCCAAAATTTTGGGGTGTAGTACAGTCGGTAGCGTAGAGCCATCGACGTGGATGTTCAAAATGGTCGACATTTGGGACGTCCATGTTGTAAATAAGGTCGTCGGAAGATTTAGTCGGTGATAATGCCAGGTTTCGCGAGGCGAAAAAACTGGAGAGATCAGGGAGGTAGCCGTTTACTTTATTGCATAGCTCATCGATCTGTGGGCCTGGGCCTGTGGCCATTACTGTGCAGTCATAGGCGTAGGAAACGATTGTGACTCCTTCCGGTGGTGAAGGTAGCTTAGATATGTAGAAATGAAACAAAAGTGGGGATAGGACACCACCCTGTGGCACCCCTTGTTTGATTCTCCTTAGTTTTGATGTTTCGATTCTAAATTGCGCCGATGCCTGCCGACCACCCAGATAATTTGCGGTCCACTCTTTAAGATATGGGGGAAGGGTAGACCCTTCCAGGTCTTGCAGTAACGAGCCATGGTTGACCGTATCCAAAGCTTTTGATAAGTCTAGCGCTACGAGTACTGTTCTATGGTTGGGGTTTTGATTTAAACCGCAATTTATCTGCGTGCTAATGGCATTTAGCGCGGAGGTAGTGCTATGGAGTTTTCTGAAGCCATGCTGATGGGAGGCTAGCTGCAAATTTGCTTGGAAATAAGGGAGAAAATGGCTTCGAGCGTCTTTGCTACTGGCGATAGGAGAGATATCGGGCGATACGACTCTCCTATGTTAGCTGGTTTACCAGGCTTTAGTAGCGGGACCACCTTGGCCATTTTCCATTTCTCGGGTATGACAAAGGTGGAAAGAGACAGGTTGAAGACCTGCGCTAAATATTTGAAACCTTCTTTCCCTAGGCTTTTAAGCATCGGCATGGCTTAGACGTAGACTACGGGACGCCCTTGGGCGTGAACAGCAAAGAGCCACAAAATATTTATAAAAGTTACGTGGACGTCGCGTTTTGGGATAAAGCCCAGAACAACCTCTCCGATGCAACCATCCCTTACACGAGACACACTGAACAGAGTATGACCGTCCTAAAAAGATTCTTTTCCGGCAGATGCAGCAAAACCATTTCTAAGGACCGGGGTCAGGAGACGGACCCGGATTGGATTCGATACCTTCCCGGTGCAAGAGAATATGGAGCAGTCCTGCTGCAAGGAGCTGCTGGGAGGATGACAATTTGTGGGAGGGACGCAACAAATTAAATGGGGTTACACTGAAATGACAGTCTTTGGTCGGGAAAAATTCCGAGTCGCTCCGGTACATAGAAACGACTGCCTTGGGAAGCACTGCTACAACAACAAAAGAAAGTAAGTCTCACTCTAAAGAACGCTATACACGCTCCGGCACGAGTACTGAAAAGAGTTAGGGATTTCGCATTAAAAAGCAGGTACCGAAATCCTCGGCGGCTCATCTCGATATTTTTGAGGACGGAAATTATGAAACTGAAATTGGAATTGGAGAAAGAAAAGAACAATAGAGACTATCCTTTAAAAGAAAAGAGAGTTGCTTTAGAAGAAGATAAAGCAGAAATTTTAATTGAGAAAATAAAATCAGAAATCGAATGGAAAAACATGGAGTTTGAACCGAGGAGGCGTGAAATAGATTTCAAAGTGCTGGAAATGGGGACAGAAGAAAGGCTAAGAAATTCAGAAGGATGAGTTTGATTAAAAACTTGAAATATAAATGACAAGCAAATGGAAACACTAGGAGTAGCATGTAAAGAATGGTGTAAATATATATCGCACTCATATGTCTAAAAAGAAATTAAAGATCTCAAACTTTGATGTTATACTTAATTTACTTACGCACCGATCTGTATACGAACAGAAAAGACATGGCAAAAAAATTCCTGTAGTGCAAATAGAACAGGCAGAATATTGGTTTTTCCTTTGGATCAACTAAATAAAAATAATGTATATTGGAACGATTTTCCGTCATCCCTTGTCAAATTTGGTTTTGAGACAAACCGGTTTCGGCGTTGTGCCATCATCAGTGTCGATTTTCGTTCTGATCTGTTGTTGTCATTTGTCCTGTATTTATAGTTCGTAGGTATATGAGCAGGTATTGTCAAATTGATGCTTGTGTATATTTAGTTATGTGTATGTGCTGTGTGTTCGTTCAGAACCGAGGGTGGTTTACTAATCGATTTGTGTGGCTGACTGGGGTAGGTAGAAATCTGTGATTTTAGTCGTTTGACCTTCTTTGTCGGTTTTTGTTTTGGTGTGTTAATTGTTTTGTGTTTTTTTGTTGTTGTGCGTTTGTCTGTTGTACCTGTGTGATTAAGTTGTTTTCTGTAAACAAGTTTTAAAGGCTCGAATATTGTGTCAGAAATGGTGTTTATCTGTTCGTTTATTATTCTACCGTCGAATGTTTTCTGTTTGTAGATTTCCATGTTTTCGAGTACGTTGAGACGTCGGCCCTTTTCTTGTATGTGAAGAACCCTAACTGTTTTATTGATGTTTGCTGGGGAACATTCATTCTCGACCATGTGATTCGCGAAGTTAGACTCGGGTATAATGTTTGGATTCCGTATTTTTTTGTTGTAATCTCTAATATGTTCTCTGAACCTCGTTCTTATTTGCCGTCCTGTTTGTCCTATGTATCTATGCTGGCATCCGCAGGTAAGCTTGTATACGCCGTGGGTGCTAAACGGATCCTCTGAGTTAATGTTAGTTCTTAGTTTTCGCCCTAGATTGTTCGATGTTTTGAATGCTGTGTTAATGTTGTATTTTTTAAAGAAATTTGCCAATTTATATGTTGCTTTTCCAGTATATGTCATAGTAGTCCAGCTATTATTTTCTTTTTCATTATTTCTTTTTGGTTCTCCATTTGTCCTTCTGAGCTTATCTACTAGTGCTTTTTTATATCCGTTGTTTGCAGCGATATTATATATGACCTCAAGTTCTCTCTTATATGCCTCTTGTGTAAGAGGTGTTCTTTCAAGTCTTTGTACCAAGTGCCTTAATGCTGCATTTTTATGATGTTGAGGGTGATTTGAGGTATTGTGTATTATTGTGTCTGTGGCCGTTGACTTTCTATATATGTTATAGTTAAATCTTTTGGCTTCTTTATCAATATTTATCGTGAGGTCTAGATAGTTGATTCCTCCGTCTTTTTCGGTTTCCATTGTAAATTTTATATTGCCGTGCTGTTTGTTGAGGTACTCCAGTACGAGCTCTTCGTTATTAGTAGTTAAAACGCATATTATGTCATCCACGTATCTAGCATAAAATGACACGCCTAATTTGGACTTCAGCTCATGTATGTACTTTTCTTCCAGATTTTGCATGAACACTTCCATAAGAATTGCTGATGTGGGGCTTCCCATTCCAAGACCGTTTGTTTGTCTATATATTTTATTGTTGAATTTAAAATAGTTTTGACGTAAAGTGGTTCTTAGCGTATTTGTGATTTGCATACTTTTCACTTTGTTTTTTGTGTTATGAACTATTGTTGAGCTAACTATGTCCAAAGTCTCCGATAGTGGTATAGATGGGTATAGATCTTTTATGTCAAAAGATACCAATTTGCTGTTTCTTGTTAGCTCTACGGTCTCGAGTCTCTCTATTAGTTCTGTTGTGTTAGCTATTGCAAATTCGTTCCTTAGCTCCAGAGTGTCTATCAATATCGTTTTTAAATAGTTGGACAGTTTGTAACATGGTGCCGATTTAAAATTAATGATGGGCCTCATTGGCGTGTCCGGCTTGTGGATTTTTGGTAGCGCAACCAGTGGAGGAGCCGAAGGGTTCATTTGGACCAATCTATGTGCCATGTTAGAATCTACTATATTTGTTGCATTTTTTATAGCAACTTTGATTTGTTTTTGGTATTCATCTGTGGGATCCTCTCTCATTCTACGACATTTCATTTCCTCTATGAGATCCTCGGTTTTGGATATATATTGCTCTTTTTCGATTAGCACAGTGGTGTTTCCTTTGTCCGCTTTCGTTGTGACAATATTGTTTTTCCTTAGTTTATGCCGTAGATTCTTTATTGTTTTCTCCTCTGTATTCGGTTTTTGTTCTTCCTGTGCTTTCACCTCCTTTCTTATGATTTCCCTGCACATGTGTCTTGCGTGCTCCTGTTCTTCCTGTGGTATCAATGATATTGAGATCTCCGCATCTACAATCGCTTGCTCCGTTTTCTTACTGTATTCTGGTCCATGATATTGTGCTTCAGGCCCTTTTCGAGAAGTTGTGCCTCTTCCTTGGTAATGGCCATTGTTGTGAGGTTAACGAACTTGTCATGAAACTGGTGAGTGTTTTGGTTTTGGTTACCCTCTCGTCGTCCTGCCAGCTTGTCCAATTTTCGGTTCAGCGACCTGTATTTTTGTTGTAGTTCCTGATCGACCTCTGTCTTAATGCGGTCGAAGCATTCCATTAATACAGTCGTAGGTAGTTGTTCTGCCAATCTTAAATGGATAGATAATAACTCGGCATTTATCTCATCCTTCTTCGAGTATAAGCTTTCCAATTCATATTTTAAAAAATCCTTTTCCGCTTTTTTAACTGTTTTCCTGCTAGATTTGGTATTTGCCTTTATTGTTATTTTTGCGAATTTCGGAGTAACATTCAATTCCAGGCATTGTTTGTTGAACCATTAAGATTGGCAGAAAAACTACCTACGACTGTATTAATGGAATGCTTCGACCGCATTAAGACAGAGGTCGATCAGGAACTACAACAAAAATACAGGTCACTGAACCGAAAATTGGACAAGCTGGCAGGACGACGAGAGGGTAACCAAAACCAAAACACTCACCAGTTTCATGACAAGTTCGTTAACCTCACAACAATGGCCATTACCAAGGAAGAGGCACAACTTCTCGAAAAGGGCCTGAAGCACAATATCATGGACCAGAATACAGTAAGAAAACGGAGCAAGCGATTGTAGATGCGGAGATCTCAATATCATTGATACCACAGGAAGAACAGGAGCACGCAAGACACATGTGCAAGGAAATCATAAGAAAGGAGGTGAAAGCACAGGAAGGACAAAAACCGAATACAGAGGAGAAAAAAATAAAGAATCTACGGCATAAACTAAGGAAAAACAATATTGTCACAACGAAAGCGGACAAAGGAAACACCACTGTGCTAATCGAAAAAGAGCAATATATATCCAAAACCGAGGATCTCATAGAGGAAATGAAATGTCGTAGAATGAGAGAGGATCCCACAGATGAATACCAAAAACAAATCAAAGTTGCTATAAAAAATGCAACAAATATAGTAGATTCTAACATGGCACATAGATTGGTCCAAATGAACCCTTCGGCTCCTCCACTGGTTGCGCTACCAAAAATCCACAAGCCGGACACGCCAATGAGGCCCATCATTAATTTTAAATCGGCACCATGTTACAAACTGTCCAAATATTTAAAAACGATATTGATAGACACTCTGGAGCTAAGGAATGAATATGCAATAGCTAACACAACAGAACTAATAGAGAGACTCGAGACCGTAGAGCTAACAAGAAACAGCAAATTGGTATCTTTTGACATAAAAGATCTATACCCATCTATACCACTATCGGAGACTTTGGACATAGTTAGCTCAACAATAGTTCATAACACAAAAAACAAAGTGAAAAGTATGCAAATCACAAATACGCTAAGAACCACTTTACGTCAAAACTATTTTAAATTCAACAATAAAATATATAGACAAACAAACGGTCTTGGAATGGGAAGCCCCACATCAGCAATTCTTATGGAAGTGTTCATGCAAAATCTGGAAGAAAAGTACATACAGAAGCTGAAGTCCAAATTAGGCGTGTCATTTTATGCTAGATACGTGGATGACATAATATGCGTTTTAACTACTAATAACGAAGAGCTCGTACTGGAGTACCTCAACAAACAGCACGGCAATATAAAATTTACAATGGAAACCGAAAAAGACGGAGGAATCAACTATCTAGACCTCACGATAAATATTGATAAAGAAGCCAAAAGATTTAACTATAACATATATAGAAAGTCAACGGCCACAGACACAATAATACACAATACCTCAAATCACCCTCAACATCATAAAAATGCAGCATTAAGGCACTTGGTACAAAGACTTGAAAGAACGCCTCTTACACAAGAGGCATATAAGAGAGAACTTGAGGTCATATATAATATCGCTGCAAACAACGGATATAAAAAAGCACTAGTAGATAAGCTCAGAAGGACAAATGGAGAACCAAAAAGAAATAATGAAAAAGAAAATAATAGCTGGACTACTATGACATATACTGGAAAAGCAACATATAAATTGGCAAATATCTTTAAAAAATACAACATTAACACAGCATTCAAAACATCGAACAATCTAGGGCGAAAACTAAGAACTAACATTAACTCAGAGGATCCGTTTAGCACCCACGGCGTATACAAGCTTACCTGCGGATGCCAGCATAGTTACATAGGACAAACAGGACGGCAAATAAGAACGAGGTTCAGAGAACATATTAGAGATTACAACAAAAAAATACGGAATCCAAACATTATACCCGAGTCTAACTTCGCGAATCACATGGTCGAGAATGAATGTCCCCCAGCAAACATCAATAAAACAGTTAGGGTTCTTCACATACAAGAAAAGGGCCGACGTCTCAACGTACTCGAAAACATGGAAATCTACAAACAGAAAACATTCGACGGTAGAATAATAAACGAACAGATAAACACCATTTCTGACACAATATTCGAGCCTTTAAAACTTGTTTACAGAAAACAACTTAATCACACAGGTACAACAGACAAACGCACAACAACAAATAAACACAAAACAATTAACACACCAAAACAAAAACCGACAAAGAAGGTCAAACGACTAAAATCACAGATTTCTACCTACCCCAGTCAGCCACACAAATCGATTAGTAACCACCCTCGGTTCTGAACGAACACACAGCACATACACATAACTAAATATACACAAGCATCAATTTGACAATACCTGCTCATATACCTACGAACTATAAATACAGGACAAATGACAACAACAGATCAGAACGAAAATCGACACTGATGATGGCACAACGCCGAAACCGGTTTGTCTCAAAACCAAATTTGACAAGGGATGACGGAAAATCGTTCCAATATACATCATTTATCCACCCTGTCGGAAAATCAACCAAACAAGATAAGTCAGTTATTGCTTGTCAGGCTTTTAACTTGAACGCGAACGGACTACTAACAATTTACAAGCGACGCCTACTGAAAATATATAAAGCAAAGGCGAGCATTTGGTTCAACAAACAATGCCTGGAATTGAATGTTACTCCGAAATTCGCAAAAATAACAATAAAGGCAAATACCAAATCTAGCAGGAAAACAGTTAAAAAAGCGGAAAAGGATTTTTTAAAATATGAATTGGAAAGCTTATACTCGAAGAAGGATGAGATAAATGCCGAGTTATTATCTATCCATTTAAGATTGGCAGAACAACTACCTACGACTGTATTAATGGAATGCTTCGACCGCATTAAGACAGAGGTTGATCAGGAACTACAACAAAAATACAGGTCGCTGAACCGAAAATTGGACAAGCTGGCAGGACGACGAGAGGGTAACCAAAACCAAAACACTCACCAGTTTCATGACAAGTTCGTTAACCTCACAACAATGGCCATTACCAAGGAAGAGGCACAACTTCTCGAAAAGGGCCTGAAGCACAATATCATGGACCAGAATACAGTAAGAAAACGGAGCAAGCGATTGTAGATGCGGAGATCTCAATATCATTGATACCACAGGAAGAACAGGAGCACGCAAGACACATTTGCAGGGAAATCATAAGAAAGGAGGTGAAAGCACAGGAAGGACAAAAACCGAATACAGAGGAGAAAACAATAAAGAATCTACGGCATAAACTAAGGAAAAACAATATTGTCACAACGAAAGCGGACAAAGGAAACACCACTGTGCTAATCGAAAAAGAGCAATATATATCCAAAACCGAGGATCTCATAGAGGAAATGAAATGTCGTAGAATGAGAGAGGATCCCACAGATGAATACCAAAAACAAATCAAAGTTGCTATAAAAAATGCAACAAATATAGTAGATTCTAACATGGCACATAGATTGGTCCAAATGAACCCTTCGGCTCCTCCACTGGTTGCGCTACCAAAAATCCACAAGCCGGACACGCCAATGAGGCCCATCATTAATTTTAAATCGGCACCATGTTACAAACTGTCCAAATATTTAAAAACGATATTGATAGACACTCTGGAGCTAAGGATCGAATATGCAATAGCTAACACAACAGAACTAATAGAGAGACTCGAGACCGTAGAGCTAACAAGAAACAGCAAATTGGTATTTTTTGACATAAAAGATCTATACCCATCTATACCACTATCGGAGACTTTGGACATAGTTAGCTCAACAATAGTTCATAACACAAAAAACAAAGTGAAAAGTATGCAAATCACAAATACGCTAAGAACCACTTTACGTCAAAACTATTTTAAATTCAACAATAAAATATATAGACAAACAAACGGTCTTGGAATGGGAAGCCCCACATCAGCAATTCTTATGGAAGTGTTCATGCAAAATCTGGAAGAAAAGTACATACAGAAGCTGAAGTCCAAATTAGGCGTGTCATTTTATGCTAGATACGTGGATGACATAATATGCGTTTTAACTACTAATAACGAAGAGCTCGTACTGGAGTACCTCAACAAACAGCACGGCAATATAAAATTTACAATGGAAACCGAAAAAGACGGAGGAATCAACTATCTAGACCTCACGATAAATATTGATAAAGAAGCCAAAAGATTTAACTATAACATATATAGAAAGTCAACGGCCACAGACACAATAATACACAATACCTCAAATCACCCTCAACATCATAAAAATGCAGCATTAAGGCACTTGGTACAAAGACTTGAAAGAACACCTCTTACACAAGAGGCATATAAGAGAGAACTTGAGGTCATATATAATATCGCTGCAAACAACGGATATAAAAAAGCACTAGTAGATAAGCTCAGAAGGACAAATGGAGAACCAAAAAGAAATAATGAAAAAGAAAATAATAGCTGGACTACTATGACATATACTGGAAAAGCAACATATAAATTGGCAAATTTCTTTAAAAAATACAACATTAACACAGCATTCAAAACATCGAACAATCTAGGGCGAAAACTAAGAACTAATATTAACTCAGAGGATCCGTTTAGCACCCACGGCGTATACAAGCTTACCTGCGGATGCCAGCATAGTTACATAGGACAAACAGGACGGCAAATAAGAACGAGGTTCAGAGAACATATTAGAGATTACAACAAAAAAATACGGAATCCAAACATTATACCCGAGTCTAACTTCGCGAATCACATGGTCGAGAATGAATGTTCCCCAGCAAACATCAATAAAACAGTTAGGGTTCTTCACATACAAGAAAAGGGCCGACGTCTCAACGTACTCGAAAACATGGAAATCTACAAACAGAAAACATTCGACGGTAGAATAATAAACGAACAGATAAACACCATTTCTGACACAATATTCGAGCCTTTAAAACTTGTTTACAGAAAACAACTTAATCACACAGGTACAACAGACAAACGCACAACAACAAATAAACACAAAACAATTAACACACCAAAACAAAAAACCGACAAAGAAGGTCAAACGACTAAAATCACGGATTTCTACCTACCCCAGTCAGCCACACAAATCGATTAGTAAACCACCCTCGGTTCTGAACGAACACACAGCACATACACATAACTAAATATACACAAGCATCAATTTGACAATACCTGCTCATATACCTACGAACTATAAATACAGGACAAATGACAACAACAGATCAGAACGAAAATCGACACTGATGATGGCACAACGCCGAAACCGGTTTGTCTCAAAACCAAATTTGACAAGGGATGACGGAAAATCGTTCCAATATTCATCATTTATCCACCCTGTCGGAAAATCAACCAAACAAGATAAGTAAATAAAAATAAGTTAATAGGATTGGAAAATACAAAAATTTTCTGCCTCTCTCTTAATACCTTTTATAAAATATTTTCTCCGCGAGTACTAAAGTAGCTTTTGGGTTCATTATACTTCTTTTTTAAATTTTGTTAGGTATAGTAATATTATCAACCAAAGATGTGTATTTAGATGTTGTTATCTCAATGTTTTTTGAGTGAAGTTAAGCATTCAAAAACTTAAACTCAATAAATTGAAATCTAATTTAGAAATAAAACACGATAATTAGTATTTACATATGAATATGTATTACATTTATAATTAATGTTTTATTTCGTCTATTTGTATATAAGTATATGTAAATACCACAATATGGAATTTAGGAACTTACGTTTTTAATGTTGAGAAAACTCGAACGGAGGAACAGCTGGTGATTCGTTGACAGGCAAACTGGATCAGCCCACCGGCAGCTTCCAGATCGCCACCGAACCCCAATTTTCTCACTTAACGAAAGAAAATATTGGATCGAGAGGACGATTGGAAGTTAGCCGTTGCTTGCTGACAAGAAAAATAGTTAAGTCGGGAGCGGCTACTCGGTAGGAAATTAATTAGGCCTCTGGCCTAAACATTCCGGCCCCTTGCTATAAGCAATACTGGAAATAACGACACCAGCTGGTCTAACATTTGATTTAGAACTTGTGAAGTAAATTATTAATTTGTTGAAAATGAAAAATTCGAAAAGTTAAAAAAATTTACATTATAGAGAGTTCAAATGATAAAAATAAAAAATTACGTTTGTATATGTTTATCTACATGAAAATTTAGACTAGAGTTAGGTCGCCGTGGAACCAGAAATGACCAATCCGAATATGGTCGGTTGCAGAAACAGGCCTGCTACCGATGACGTAAGTGTACCGCTCACCATAATTTTTGTATAAATGTCAGCACCGATGACCAGTCGAATAGGAGACGACATATAAAATTGAGGATCCGCTAGCCGCATGAACTAGAACGGCGTAGCTATTTTTGGATCCAGGTTCTTTCTCGGACTTATTCGAGCGTATCTCTCGACCACCGTAGCCAGTGTTGATATCCGTTCCTTAACGACATGTTTACCTCGAAGTATCAGGTAACGACTTTCGTTGTGACAACTCCCTGCACGCTTCAGCTGTATTTGACGTGCTAGCTCTGCATTAATGAGCGTATTCGGGGTGCACGGGTCAATTAGACCTCCGGATTCAATTTTCACGATAGCTGTAGGCGCTACCGGCTCGAGGGTGGTCAGAATTGGCGCAGGTGCTATCGAAGATAGTTTCCCGGCTCGAAAACCTTTCGGTGCGGCATGTTGGAGCGCGAGGAGGTGGCTCTCTTCTGTAGGCTTGGACTTTTTCCGCGTATACGGTTTTTGGGACGGTCGGAAAGTATTTAATGCCGAGCCGCCTTGTCGGATTTTCGTGGAAGGTCGATGACGATTGCGACGGTGGGACGGTCGGAAAGTATTTAAGCCGAGCCGCTTTTTCGACAATCTTTCTGCGTAGCAGAAGGACGAGTTACTGCACTCCCTAAGCGTTTATGAACTGATGTGCGGGAATCTCTATTCGTAAGGCTTCGTGGCATCGGCGATTGGCAAGGATTTAATGTCAAGTCGCACGACCGCCTTTCATGTTGGAACAGCGGGCGGAAAATATTTAATGCCGCGCCACTGCCCTCCGTTGGAAGAATACTCTCTTCCGCACCTTGCGCCAGTTCTTCTCCCTCTACCTGTCGAGCCCACGACTTTGTTTTCTCTATGAAATTTATCGAGAGTGCGTCGTCAGAATCGTCGTCGTTTTCGTCGCGGCGACGCAAAGGCTCCGTTGACGTCGGCCGCTCGTTGGCGTCGGCTTTTATATGAAGTGTGGTGTGATGCTTCTGACCACAATGATGGCAGCGTGCAGAGCTTGGACAAATTTCCATGTGATGAAACGGGGAGAGGCAATTTGGGCAGTATTTGTGGATGAGTACCACCCGCAACCTCTCCTCCGGTGACTTGGCACGATACTGAGGGCATACCCTTATCCCATGGTTGTTGTTGCAGATGCGGCATGGTATCGGGAAGGAATGTGAACCATATTCTGACTTTCTGCGGGATGCGACAAAACGAGACATTCTGTAATGAAAATAATGTGTTTTAGTGAAAAAGTAATGAAAATGGAAAATGGAGGCGATGGGTGAGTGATGAGTGACAAGGCGTTTAGTGTCCTTGATTAATGAGTGGTAGTCGGACAAGTTTGACGATTGGTCGTGTGACCAGTCCCTTCTCTGTTCGAACTTTTACTACTCGAACGCGGTTGTCGGACCCACGATGAACATCGACGACTCGCCCGAGTGGCCATTCGTTTGGTGGCAGATTGCCCTCACGTATCACGCCTATAAGAAAGTGTCCAGGAGTCAGTGGTTCTAAACTCGAGGGGTACTTAAAGCGGTGTGGCATTACCACAATACAAGATATTTGTATTTATGTACATGCCAGAATAGGTCTAGCTTGGAATACATAAGCAAATGAATTTCACTTTCGACCACACACAAATTACTCATAGCGGCACAGTCATAGCGGCATAGATAAGTTATATTGAGCCCAGCGGGGTTGCTTAACCCATAAGCGTCACACTCACTAGCTCACGTGTTGATCAGAATGATTGATCGACAGTGTCGGTTTGTCGGTGAAACTGACCAAATATTATTACATAGTTAGATAATAAGAATATTCTACTGACTAGGTATATAGAAATAGAATGTAGTTATTTTTAGTGTGTAATTATTGTATGAAAATATTGTAATAGTATTGTAAGTAAAATTCCTATAAAAGAGAAAGTATTTGTTAATAAAGAATCAATTGAATTTCTGCGCTAAACATTAGCGCTTCAAGCAATTCACGTTGCTTTTATTTCTCCATAAACCTTTTTACATTTTACATGGCGATCCTGCCATCATCATAAATCCTTTTACATGGCGATCCTGCACTATGAGGGAGCCAACGGAGGCATGAGGCGATTAGTTCATTACATAAAATGGCGCCCAACGTGGGGCCAGAGAAGGTCAAGAGTTCATCAAGCTCGGAAATTGACAAAACTGCTAAAGATCTTGCTGGAGGAAAAGATTCTGACATTTTTGGCTAAAAATCTGAAAGGTCCTGCCAAGTTTAAAACATAGAGAACATTTTTTTTTTTTGAGATCATGCTGGATAAAAATCCAGCACAGAAGAAAAGGAGCAATAATTACAACCCAACGTAACTTGGTATGGCTACTAACAATAATATTTTAACGGACTTTTGGCAAATGCGAATGAACTCATGGTGGTTATCTGGATCAATTAATTATGAACGTTTGTTTGAAGCAAAATAACGGAAGCTCAATAATAAATGAAACACATAAATAGAGTGGAATAAATATAATATCTGGCCGGACGCTAAATAAATGCAGAGTAGCAAACCAGCAGGACATAATTGGCATAAGACTGGCAACTAATATTATATGGCAAACAAACAGGACATAATGGGCAATACGACTGGCAGCGAATATTATGTATATTAAGTATATTCAAATTATTTAAATTTTTAGAATAAATTGAGCGGCCTTAGGGACGCTTACCCATTAGCAAAAATTTTATTTTTGCTTAGTCAATTTTTTTTTTAAATTAGGAATTTTAATTAAAAATTAAAAGAATATTTCAAATTTAAAATGTTAAAAGTTAATTAATTTGTTCAGCTAAAATCTAAAAATAATAATAATTTCTGGCGGCCATCGTGGTGTGGTGGTAGAAATAAGGTTTTTAAATTAGATGAAAATTTTTCTAAGCGGGATCGCCCCTCGGCAGTGTTTGGCAAGCGCTCCGGGTGTATTTCTGCCATGAAAAGCTCTCAGTGAAAACTCATCTGCCTTACAGATGCCGTTCGGAGTAGGCATACAACATGTAGGTCCCGTCCGGCCAATTTGTAGGGAAAATCAAGAGAAGCACGACGCAAATTGGAAGAGAAGCTGGGCCTTAGATCTCTTCGGAGGTTATCGCTCCTTACATTTTTTTATTTAAAATCTAAAAAACAATGATTTGAAAAACAAAAAAAAAAGGATTAATTAAATGAAAAAAAAAATTTATTAAAAATTAAATTTCTAAATTTAGGTTCGTAAATTGGAATGCTTAAGGTGTTTTCAAAAAGCTTCTTAAATACCCTGTTAGCTTTCACAGTTTCAGTTATTTCCTTTGTTATGAACGAAATAACAACAGGGGAGGAATTCCGTAGAATATTTGAGAAGTGTGAAAACACAATCAAATATTTTATAAAGATTTCAGAAAAAAAAATAAAAAAAAAAAATAAAGCAGATAAGCAAGGTCCGAAACCGATCACTATAGAAGAGTATCGGCGGAGGAAAAAATTGAATAAAACAGAAGAAATACCAAAACTACCTGCCTCGAAAATCCAAAGGAGGAAGCGGGGAGGTAAACAATTTAAAAAAATAAAAGAAATAGCTGAAATTTACAAAATTTTAAATGTTACAACAAATACAGCCGATAGGATTAAATTAAAAGAAAAAATCCAAGAATTAAGGAAAATAAACTAAAATAGAAAACAATTTTTTCTTCGTCCAATTTATTCAATTTGACAGAAAATGGTTAGGAAAATTCATTAAAATGCCTTGGTGGACTAAAATAGCTCAAGGCATGATGATAGCAATATCTGGCTATGAATTTGGTAAGGAAAACAATTAAATAAAATGAGTAAATGGCAAGAAATTCGCGACAAATTATCAGAAGAAAAAATTAAAGGGGAAAAAGCATACGAATGCATAAATAACAAGTAAGGAAGGCTAAGTTCGGGTGTAACCGAACATTACATACTCAGTTGAGAGCTGTGGAGACAAAGTAAGGGAAAATCACCATGTTGTAAAAAGAACCTAGGGTAACCCTGGAATGTGTTTGTATGACATGTGTATCAAATGGAAGGTATTAAAGAGTATTTTAAGAGGAAGTGGGCCATAGTTTTATAGATGGACGCCATTTAGGGATATCGCCATAAAGGTGGACCAGGCCTGACTCTAGAATTTGTTTGTATGATATGGGTATCAAATGAAAGGTGTTAATGAGTATTTTAATAGGGAGAGGGCCTTAGTTCTATATGTGGACGCCTTTTCGAGATATCGCCATAAAGGTGGACCAGGGGTGACTCTAGAATTTATTTTGTACGATATGGGTATCAAATGAAAGGTATTAATGAGTATTTTAAAAGGGCGTGGGCCTAAGTTCTATAGATGGACGCCTTTTCGAGATATCACCATAAAGATGGACCAGGGGTGACTCTAGAATTTGTTTGTACGATATGAGTATCAAATGAAAGGTGTTAATCAGTATTTTAAGATGGCGTTGGCCTTAGTTCTATATGTGGACGCCTTTTCGGGATATCGCCATAAAGGTGGACCAGGGGTGACTCTAGAATTTGTTTGTACGATATGAGTATCAAATGAAATGTGTTAATGATAATTTTGAAAGGGAGTGGGCCTAAGTTCTATAAGCGGACGCCTTTTCGAGATATCGCCATAAAGGTGACCAGGGGTGACTCTAGAATTTATTTTGTACGATATGGGTATCAAATGAAAGGTAATAATGAGTATTTTAAAAGGGCGTGGGCCTAAGTTCTATAGATGGACGCCTTTTCGAGATATCGCCATAAAGATGGACCAGGGGTGACTCCAGAATTTGTTTGTACGATATTAGTATCAAAGCAAAGGTGTTAATGAGTATTTTAAGAGGGCGTGGGCCTTAGTTCTATATGTGGACGCCTTTTCGAGATATCGCCATAAAGGTGGACCAGGGGTGACTCTAGAATTTGTTTGTACGATATTAGTATCAAAGCAAAGGTGTTAATGAGTATTTTAAGAGGGCGTGGGCCTTAGTTCTATATGTGGACGCCTTTTCGAGATATCGCCATAAAGGTGGACCAGGGGTGACTCTAGAATTTGTTTGTAGTATATGGGTATCAAATGAAAGGTGTTAATGAGTATTTTAAAAGGGAGTGGGCCTTAGTTCTATAGGTGGACGCCTTTTCGGGATATCGCCATAAAGGTGGACCAGGGGTGACTCTAGAATTTGTTTTTACGATATGAGTATCAAATGAAATTCGGTACTGATAATTTTAAAAGGGAGTGGGTCTAAGTTCTATAGGTGGACGCCTTTTCGAGATATCGCCATAAAGGTGACCAGGGGTTACTCTAGAATTTATTTTGTACGATATGGGTATCAAATGAAAGGTACTAATGAGTATTTTAAAAGGGCGTGGGCCTAAGTTCTATAGATGGACGCCTTTTCGAGATATCGCCATAAAGATGGACCAGGGGTGACTCTAGAATTTGTTTGTACGATATTAGTATCAAAGCAAAGGTGTTAATGAGTATTTTAAGAGGGCGTGGGCCTTAGTTCTATATGTGGACGCCTTTTCGAGATATCGCCATAAAGGTGGACCAGGGGTGACTCTAGAATTTGTTTGTAGTATATGGGTATCAAATGAAAGGTGTTAATGAGTATTTTAAAAGGGAGTGGGCCTTAGTTCTATAGGTGGACGCCTTTTCGGAATATCGTTATAAAAGTGGACCAGGGTTGACTCTATAATTTGTTTGTACGATATGAGTATCAAATGAAAGGTGTTAATGAGTATTTTAAGAGGGCGTGGGCCTAAGTTCTATATGTGGACGCCTTTTCGGGATATCGCCATAAAGGTGGACCAGGGGTGACTGTAGAATTTGTTTGTAGTATATGGGTATCAAACGAAAGGTGTTAATAATTGTTTTAAAAGGGAGTGGGCCTTAGTTATATGGGTGGACGCCTTTTCGGCATATCGCCATAAACGTGGACCAGGGTTGACTCTATAATGCGTTTGTACAATATGGGTATCAAATGAAAGGTGTTAATGAGTATTTTAAGATGGCGTGGGCCTTAGTTCTATATTTGGACGCCTTTTCGAGATATCGCCATAAAGGTGGACCAGGGGTGACTGTAGAATTTGTTTGTAGTATATGGGTATCAAACGAAAGGTGTTAATAATTGTTTTAAAAGGGAGTGGGCCTTAGTTATATGGGTGGACGCCTTTTCGGCATATCGCCATAAACGTGGACCAGGGTTGACTCTATAATGCGTTTGTACAATATGGGTATCAAATGAAAGGTGTTAATGAGTATTTTAAGATGGCGTGGGCCTTAGTTCTATATGTGGACACCTTTTCGGGATATCGCCATAAAGGTGGACCAGGGGTGACTCTAGAATTTATTTTGTACGATATGAGTATCAAATGAAAGGTATTAATGAGTATTTTAAAAGGGCGTGGCCCTAAGTTCTATAGATGAACGCCTTTTCGAGATATCGCCATAAAGATGGACCAGGCGTGACTCTAGAATTTGTTTGTACGATATGAGTATCAAATGAAAGGTGTTAATGAGTATTTTAAGAGGGCGTGGGCCTAAGTTCTATATGTGGACGCCTTTTCGAGATATCGCCATAAAGGTGGACCAGGGGTGACTGTAGAATTTGTTTGTAGTATATGGGTATCAAACGAAAGGTGTTAATAATTGTTTTAAAAGGGAGTGGGCCTTAGTTATATGGGTGGACGCCTTTTCGGCATATCGCCATAAACGTGGACCAGGGTTGACTCTATAATGCGTTTGTACAATATGGGTATCAAATGAAAGGTGTTAATGAGTATTTTAAAAGGGCGTGGGCCTTAGTTCTATAGGTGGACGCCTTTTCGAGATATCGCCATAAAGGTGGACCAGGGGTGACTCTAGACTTTGTTTGTACGATATGGGTATCAAATTAAAGGTTTTAATGAGTATTTTAAAAGGGAGTGGGCCTTAGTTCTATAGGTGGATGCCTTTTCGAGATATCGCCATAAAGGTGGGCCAGGGGTGACTCTAGAATTTTTTTGTACGATATGGGTATCAAATGAAAGGTGTTAGTGAGTATTTTAAAAAGGAGTGGGCCTTAGTTCTATATGTGGACGCCTTTTCGAGATATCGCCATAAACGTGGACCAGGGGTGACTCTAGAATGTGTTTGTACGATATGGGTATCAAATTAAAGTTTTTAATGAGGGTTTTAAAAGGGATTGGCCCTTAGTTGTATATGTGAAGGCGTTTTCGAGATATCGACCAAAATATGGACCAGGGTGATCCAGAACATCATCTGACGGGTACCGCTAATTTATCTATATGTATATGTAATACCACGAACAGTATTCCTTCCAAGATTCCAAGGGCTTTTGATTTCGCCCTGCAAAACTTTTTCATTTTCTTCTACTTAATAATGGTAGGTGTCACACCCATTTTACCAAGTTTTTTTCTAAAGTTATATTTTGCGTCAATATACCAATACAATTACCATGTTTCATCCCTTTTTTCGTATTTGGTATATAATTATTGCATTTTTTTCATTATTCGTAGTTTTCGATATCGAAAAAGTGGGCGTGGTCATACTCGGATTTCGGCCATTTTTTACACCAATACAAAGTGAGTTCAGATAAGTACGTGAACTGAGTTTAGTAAAGATATATCGATTTTTGCTCAAGTTATCGACTGTGTATAAAAACTGGGCGTGGCTTTAACAGATTTCGCCCTTTTTCACAAAAAATAGTTATCGTCCTAGAATCTAAGCCTCTAACAAATTTCACAAGGATTGGTAAATTTTTGTTCGACTTATGGCTTTAAAAGTATCCTAGACAAATTAAATGGAAAAGGAAGGAGCCACGCCCATTTTGAAATTTTCTTTTATTTTTGTATTTTGTTGCAACATATCATTACTGGAGTTGAATGTTGACATAATTTACTTATATACTGTAAAGATATTAACTTTTCTTTTAAAATTTGAATTAAAAAAAATTTTTTTTTTTAAAGTGGGCGTGGACGTTCTCCGATTTTGCTAATTTTTATTAAGCAGACATATAGTAATAAGAGTAACGTTCCTGACAAATTTCATCATGATATCTTCAACGACTGCCAAATTACAGCTTGCAAAACTTCTAAATTACCTTCTTTTAAAAGTGGGCGGTGCCACGCACATTGTCCAAAATTTTACTATTTTTCTATTCTGCGTCATAAGTTCAACTCACCTACCAAGTTTCATCGCTTAATCCGTATTTGGTAATGAATTATCGCACTTTTTTGATTTTTCGAAATTTTCGATATCGAAAAAGTGGGCGTGGTTATTGTCCGATATCGTTCATTTTAAATAGCGATCTGAGATGAGTGCCCAGGAACCTACATACCAAATTTCAGCAAGACACCTCAAAATTTACTCAAGTTATCGTGTTAACGGACAGACGGACGGACATGGCTCAATCGGATTTTTTTTCGATTCTGATGATTTTGATATAGGGAAGTCTATATCTATCTCGATTCCTTTATACCTGTACAACCAACCGTTATCCAATCAAAGTTAATATACTCTGTGAGCTCTGCTCAACTGAGTATAAAAATACCACGATAAAGCGAGGAACTATAGTTAAACACTTAAACACAATCTTAGAAGCCCTAAATAATATAGGACAGGTAATCAAAAAGGTAAATAATATAGTCACTAAAGAACATCAAAACGAAGCTTACCAATTATTTTCACACGTACGTGACAAATTAGTATACCCATTAGCAAGATACAACATAGAAATACACATACCAACTACGATAGAGGAAAATCTTCAAGTTGATTTTAGCTCAGTTCTAACCGAATCTTTACGAAACCGCACCCCTTCACCGTCATTAAGACAAACTTCATCAGTGGAAGAACATAAAGCACTACATATCCCACTCAAAAACGTTACAATGGCACAAACAGTAGTAGAATTTATCAAAACTGTCTCATCAGTGCTGCCAGAGTTTGATGGCAAGCCTGAAAATTTGCAGTTTTTTAGATACCCTTGATATTCTAGACCAAATCAAGGATAATCATGAAGCCTTAGCGATAACCATGATAAAGACCAAGCTAAAAGGCACTGCAAGAAATTTTATTAGCAATGAAACTACTATTGAACAAATAAAATTAAAATTGAGAACGGCAATAAAACTGGAATCAGTGGAGGTTTTGGCAGAAAAACTCCTTAATATCCAGCAGCGCATCAAAACTGCAAACCAGTACACTGCAGAAATAGAGAAAATTACAAAATCATTAGAAGGAGCTTATATCTTGGACGGACTTAACCCAGACTTAGCAACGAGATATTCGACACAAGCAGCAGTAAAGACTATATGTAAAAACTGCTCTAATGATAAAGTAAAAATTATAATGGAAGCAGGAACGTTCACAACAATGAACGATGCAATTTCGAAATTTACAAATAGCTGTACAGAAATTACAGGCAGCTCAAGTACCATTTTAAACATTCGTCAACAAAATCAATACCGGAGTAATTTCCGTGGAAGTTACCAAAGTAACAACTATGGAGGTTACCGAGGTAGGAGGTTTAGACCCCAGCCAAGATACAACAACAATTTTAGATTAAATAACAATTATAATAATTCCCAAGGAAGACCGCAAAATCAAAATAATAATAGAGCCTACAATCAGACACGCAACCAGACACGCAATGTACGCAGCTGTAATCAGCAGGAAAACCAGGAAACTCCACTTCAAAATCAGTAGATAGAAAGATATGTGTACTAAATGTACACTTAAATAGTTACATATCTACAAAAACATCATTAAATAACTCAATTTAAAATTTTTTAGTAGACACAGGAGCAGATATCTCCATAATTAAAAAAATCAAATACTTAATCATGCAAAAATAAATACGGAACAAATAACAGACTTATACTGTTTTCACACAGACGGCTTATTGAATAATAAAGGCAGTTTTCTAAGTTAAGACGCTTATTGAGCTCAATCTTCCCTACAAAATTCGAATATATTATTATTTCATTAGTAGCTAATCGAATGCCTAATGAAGTCAAAAGCACAATGCAACTCTGTTGGCAGCGTTCCGCTTCCGTTTCCGCTTCTTAGTTTTCAAAGCAAATGTCATTGTCTGCATGGCGGAACGATACAAGGTGGCCGCATCGAACAGCTGATTATAACCTTTTTTATTTGATTTGATACATCAACTACCGGCGCAGTACGATTTTGACATTTGTCCATCGAATTTACAAGTACATGGAATTTTTTTTGTTTGTAGGTATGTCACCATGCTCCCACCAGTACTGTACTCGAACTATTCGCAACATTAACTGGTTTTCTCCATGAAGCGATATTTCATGTATAAACTTAACCAACAAGCGAGAGTAATGGCAATTGTAAGGCAGAAGAATTTGATGCTTTTCTTTATAGCTGATGCCTTTTGATGCTCCGATACGGCCTTCGATTCTTATAACTCCGCTTGGGTCGATAAATGGGGTTAAAGCTATGAGTTCGCTTTTCGCACTTAGCGGAAAGGTCAAGTCCTCAAATTTTAAATCTCTACCGAAAAATGTTGTTGCTGGCAGAGGGTAATAAACCGCTGTGTCGTAGACTTAATTTCATCTAGAGAGATTGAAACAGAAGTAGGTTGGAAGTTGGATTTTTGAATAGGGTGGGTCCTTTGGACGAATAGAAATACGTACGATAGCACTCGTAGAGCCCTTGGAAGTGAGGAGAAGCCTTGGAGAATGTCCGACACCTCATCTACTTTGGTTGCGTGGGAGACCACGTGCTTTTCTTCTTCGACCGTTTGAAAGACCGACTCTTGTTTTGGCCACTCTGACTTGCCTTCTTGAAGCCAAGAAGGACCCTGCTACCAAAAGGAGTTTTCAATTAAGTCCTGCGCTGTCACTCCACGGTTAGCTAAATCGGCAGGATTCGACGCTGAATCGACGTGATACCAATGGTGTTGTCAAACGTTGTCGATGATTTTGGTAACCCTGTGGGGCACGAAGGTTGACCAAGAGCATGGTGGCTTTCTAAGCCACGCTAGCACTATACTGGAGTCAGTCCACAGATAAACCTGCAGTGATCGAAGATCTAGGTTCATGACTACAGCGTCCATCATTTCAGTTAGCAATACCGCTCCACATAATTCGAGACGAGGAAGGGAGATCGTTTTCACCGGCGCTACTCTTGTTTTTGCTAACAGAAAATTTACATGAGTGGCACTGCCTGCTTCTACGCGCATATAAAAGGCTGCAGCATATGCCTTTTCGGAGGCGTTGCAAAATCCGTGGAGTTCCTTTTTGCACTGTGGAGAAAACTTAACCCATCGTGGAATCCGAATGTTGTTAATAGGTGGACACTACACAGAAAATTTTTTCCACCGGTCTAATGTGCTTGAAGACACTTCTTCATCCCAACCTGTTCCCTCTAACCAAACATTTTGCATAATAATTTTAGCTAATATGATTATTGGAGCAAGCCACCCGAGAGGATCAAAAAGTTTCGCGATTGCTGACAAAATTTTACGTTTAGTTACTTCTTGACCTTGATCGAATTCTTTCGCAGTGAAGTAGAAATGATCCGAACATGCATTCCATCGAATGCCTAGGGGTTTAACGCTGCTTGTGTCCTCGAAGTCTAAGAAGCCTTGGCTAAGCAGATGAGCTGCAGGAATATCGCTCAAGACTTGCCTAGAGTTGGCGGCCCACTTTTTAAGAGGAAGGCCTGCTGAATATAAGGTGCCAGAAATTTCATCACGCGCTTGGATTGTGGATTCCAAGTCGTGCCCACCTGCAAGTACGTCGTCTACGTACATATGTCACGTTAAAATAGTGGCGGCGACTGGATGTGAATCTTGAACGTCGTCTGCCAATTGAAGCAATGTTCTTATTGCTAGGTATGGAGCACATTTTACCCCGAAAGTTACCGTATTCAATTGAAATTGACGGATGGGTTCGTCTGTAAACTCACGGAAGAGAGTTCGTTGAAATTTCCTCTGCTGAGGATGGACAAATATTTGGCGATACATCTTCTCGATGTCGCTACTAAAAACGAATTTGAACAGTCGCCATCTAAGAATTAAGATCGTAAGATCGCTGTGTTGGATGGAACCAGGCAGCAGAGCATCGTTTAAACTCACGCCGTTATCTGATGGAAACGAAGCGTTAAACACCACTCTCACCTTCGTTTAAGTGCCTTCTGGCTTACTTACCGCATGATGGGGTAAGTAGTAGGATTCGGATGGATTCTAGGACAAGCTTGGTCAGATTTCAGACATATGACCTAATTAGCCATAATCCTTCAGCACTCTTGTATACTCCTCTCGTAAAGAGGGGTTTTTTGCTAGCCTACTTTCACAACGAAAATATTGCGAGAAGGCCGTTTTTCGTGAACCCGCTAATGAAATATCTACTGGGAAATACTTTCGAAATGGTAGGGAGACAGTATATCTTCCGGTATCCGTTCGCGT
Source organism: Eurosta solidaginis (assembly GCF_040869045.1). Taxonomy (NCBI): domain Eukaryota; kingdom Metazoa; phylum Arthropoda; class Insecta; order Diptera; family Tephritidae; genus Eurosta; species Eurosta solidaginis. Next base: position 139,164,388 of record NC_090320.1, on the reverse strand, counting down.
TGTAGTGGCCTTGAAAATCTCCTCGCAGCATTCCTTGTTGGCGGTCCGGGTCGCGTTTCTTAGGATATCTTCCAACTCCCAAAACGCTGCGAGTTGTCGATCCGGAGCGACTTCATTGTAGAAGGAGATACAGGATGTCGCCTCCTTGGTTGCATTCGTCCGTCCCGTAAGGATCCATCCGAATACCGTTTCCTGGGCTAGAATATGGCTTGTTGAGTCCTTTCGAATACCCTCCAGAATGACTTGCGGATACACATCACCTCCAATAACCAGGTCAACCTGTTCATTAACAAAGAATCGGCTGTTCGCTAGTGTTATTCCTGGGAATTTTTGTTGAATGTTAGGGTCGATATCGCAGGTTGGAAGATTGCCCGTTAATTGAGGTAATACTAAGGCCGTGGTATTTATGGAGACCGTCGCGTCTACCGGTGAACCTATATGAATAGGACATGCTAGGCTGGAATGAGCTGATACCGTATTGTTGATACCCGATACCTTAGCGTTCACCTTTTGGGCAGGAAGTCCTATACGTCGGCGAAGCCGATCAGTAATGAATGAACACTCTGAACCAGAGTCTATTAATGCTCGGGGCGAGTACACGGAATCACTGTATTTTAGGTTAATTTGAGCGGTTCCCAGTAGCAAACCTTTATGTGTGTTCGAAAAACGCGACTAAACTTTACTCGGAGAGTCACTGTTGGTCTGAGTACCAACTTGGAAGTAGTTCCAGTATTCAATACGCTTGCCTGGAAGGAATTTAATTGTTTGCTATTCCCGTCGTTATGAAATTTTGAGGGCTGAGACTTGGTCGGCTGCGAACTTCGCAAGTCAGATACAGTTTCTAAGGTCTGGAACCGACTTGTTAGAAACTTGTCCATATCACTCCATTTTGGTATTTCGGTTTTACTTTGAACCGACTGCTCCCATAATGAAAGCGTAACTTCAGGGAGCTTCGTGGAGCAAAGGTACGTGATGATCGGATCCCAATTTGTAATATCAATTTTATGAATCTGGAGTGCCGAAATGCAATTGTTTATTCCCCGCTGAAGCTGCTTGATTGCACTTCCAGATTCATTTCCTACGGGGGCGAGGTTGAAGAGGATCTTCAATTGGCTGTTCACAGGGATGCGTTTATTTTCGTAGCGATCGCTACGATTTTTCCACGCGGTTTCGAAGCCTTCATTTGTAATGGGACATTTGCTTACGATTTCATTTGCTTCGCACTGAGTTTTCTTTACTAAGTGGCACAACTTTTCCACTGCGGCGAGCCCTTTATTATTTATGTAAATGGCCGTGAACATGTCACGAAATGTTGGCCATGACAAGTAGATCCCCCTTAAAAACTTCGGTATCGCAAGGCGGAAGCCTAATATTGTGATCCTTACCCGAGACATCACTGGACTTTTCAGGAACTTTATCCTTTTTAGCATATAGGTCACCTAATGACTCCATGCATTTCATATAGGTTGTGTATGCTAGCTTATATCTTTTCTTGGCTGCATTACTGTCTTTGCTCGATGATGCAGCTTCTGATCCCTGAAACTCATTGTATTTTAGTTTATTTTTCTCCAAAGCTCTTTAACTTCCTCCTTTTGGGAGTCGAGGACGGACTGATTCGGGTTAGGATATCTCTAAAGTCAGCTTCGAGGTCGATGAGAGAATCTATCAACTGGTTAAGGTCAGCCATTTCTATCGTTTGAAATTGAAAAATTTACCTTGGATTATTAAACTTGAACGAATTCTGAAAAATTCACGTAGTGCTGAAGCGTTTCTATAGGTAAGTATTAGATTGGTCTCAGATCTAGTAGCCGATAAGTACCGAAAATTTTATTCCCACGAAAGATATCAAGTTTTTTAACCAAAAACACTGAAAATGCTTAAAATTCCTCTTTTCTTGTAAAAGAAGTGAAGAATACCGCAAAGTAAGAACAAACATTAAAAACCACAATTTGCAAAAATAAAAAAGCCGAAATTTCGGTATTTATAGATTTATTAAAACTTAATAATTTTACAAATTATTTGAAAAAAAAGAGTTAAAATGTGTTTAAAAATTTATTTTAATATTTCACTTGTATTTTAAACTCCTTTTGCCGTTTCGGGATTCGCACTCCTAGTTTGGGGATTTGCAATCCTCTTTGGTATTTTCCAAGTATTGGAAGAAATGGAAAAACACAAAATCACTCGCACACAATTTAATTAAAATAATTATACCGAAACTATGCGAAAATCACTTTGTTTGATTATTTATGTTTTTGTCACAATAAATTGGAACAACTCACCGGTATATTTGTTTTTTGATTTAAAATGATAATGTGAAATGTATGTTGTATGTTCTTGATTTGGATTTGCCGGCACCTGTTGGCTGCAGGTTTTTTGTTTATACTCAGTTGAGCAGAGCTCACAGAATATATTAAGTTTGATTGGATAACGGTTGGTTGTACAGGTATAAAGGAATCGAGATAGATATAGACTTCTATATATCAAAATCATCAGGATCGAAAAAAAATTTGATTGAGCCATGCCCGTCCGTCCGTCCGTCCGTTAACACGATAACTTGAGTAAATTTTGAGGTATCTTGATGAAATTTGGTATGTAGGTTCCTGAGCACTCATCTCAAATCGCTATTTAAAATTAACGATATCGGGCTATAACCACGCCCACTTTTTCGATATCGAAAATTTCGAAAAACAGAAAAAGTGCAATAATTCATTACCAAAGACAGATGAAGCGATGAAAGTTGGTAGGTGAGTTGAACTTATGACGCAGAATAGAAAATTAGTAAAATTTTGGACAATGGGCGTGGCACCGCCCACTTTTAGAAGAAGGCAATTTAAAATTTTGCAAGCTGTAATTTGGCAGTTGTTGAAGACATCATGATGAAATTTGGCAGGAACGTTACTCCTATTACTATATGTACGCTTAATAAAAATTAGTAAAATCGGAGAAGGACCACGCCCTCTTTTAAAAAAAAATTTTTTTAAAGTAAAATTTTAACAAAAAATTTAATATCTTTACAGTATATAAGTAAATTATGTCAACATTCAAATCCAGTAATGATATGGTGCAACAAAATACAAAACTAAAAGAAAATTTCAAAATGGGAATGGCTTCGCCCTTTTTCATTTAATTCGTCTAGGATACTTTTAATGCCATAAGTCGAACAAAAATTTACCAATCCTTTTGAAATTTGGTAGGGGCATAGAGTTTATGACGTTAACTGTTTTCTGTGAAAATGGGTGAAATCGGTTGAAGCCATGCCCAGTTTTTATACACAGTCGTCCGTCTGTCCTTCCGCATGGCCGTTAACACGATAACTACAGCAAAAATCGACATATCTTTACTGAACTTAGTTCACGTACTTATCTGAACGCACTTTATCTTGGTATAAAAAATTAACGAAATCCGACTATGACCACGCCCACTTTTTCGATATCGAAAATTACGAAAAGTGAAAAAAATGCCATAATTCTATACCAAATACGAAAAAAGGGATGAAACATGGTAATTGGATTGGTTTATTGACGCGAAATATTACTTTAGAAAAACTTTGTAAAATGATTGTGACACCTACCATATTAAGTAGAAGAAAATGAAAAAGTTCTGCAGGGCGAAATAAAAAACCCTTGAAATCTTGGCAGGTATTACATATATAAATAAATTAGCGGTATCCAACAGATGATGTTCTGGGCACCCTGGTCCACATTTTGGTCGATATCTGGAAAACGCCTTCACATATACAACTACCACCACTCCCTTTTAAAATACTCATTAACACCCATTTGATACCCATATCGTACAAACATATTCTAGAGTCACCCCTGGTCCACCTTTATGGCGATATTTCGAAAAGGCGACCACTTTTAGAACGAAGGCCCACTCCCTTTTAAAAATACTCATTAACACCTTTCATTTGATACCCATATCGTACAAACAAAGTCTAGAGTCAACCCTGGTCCACCTTTATTGCGATACCTCGAAAAGGCGTCCACATATAGAACTAAGGCCCACTCCCTTTTAAAATACTCATTAGCACCTTTCGTTTGATACCCATATTGTACAAACGTATTCTAGACTCACCCCTTGTCCACCTTTATGGCGATATCTCGAAAAGGCGACCACCTATACAACTACCACCACTCCCTTTTAAAACCCTCATTAATACCTTTAATTTGATACCCATATCGTACAAACACATTCTAGAGTCACCCTGGTCCATCTTTATGGCGATATTTCGAAACGGCGTCCACCTATAGAACTAAGGCCCACTCCCTTTTAAAATACTTATTAACGCCTTTCGTTTGATACCCATATTGCACAAACGCATTCTAGAGTCACCACTGGTCCACCTTTATGGCGATATCTCGAAAAAGCGACCACCTATACAACTACCACTACTCCCTTTTAAAACCCTCATTAATACCTTTAATTTGATACCCATATCGTACAAAGTAATTCTAGGGTCACCCCTGGTCCACCTTTATGGCGATATCTCGAAACGGCGTCCACCTATGGAACTAAGGATCACTCCCTTTTAAAATACTCATTAGCACCTTTTTTTTTGATAACCATATTGTACAAACAAATTCTGGAGTCACCCCTGGTCCACCTTTATGGAGATATCTCGAAACGGCGGCCACCTATGGAAATAAGGATTACTCCCTTTTAAAATACTCATTAACACCTTTCATTTGATATCCATATCATACAAACAAGTTCTAGAGTCAACCCTGATCCACCTTTATGGCGATATCCCTAAATGGCGTCCACCTATAGAACTATGGCCCACTCCCTCATAAAATACTCTTTAATGCCTTTCATTTGATACACATATCATACAAACACATTCCAGGGTTTCCCTCGGTTCATTTTCCTGCATGGTTATTTTCCCTTATGTTGTCACCATAGCACTCAACTGAGTATTTAATGTTCGGTTACACCCGAACTTAACTTTCCTTACTTGTTTAAGTTGATTTTAGCGTTTTCGTGCTTGTATGTTTGTTGAACAATTTGTGTTATTGTAACCGCTAGTTTGTAGAACGGCTGCGAAGGACCGTGGACACAATTGGCGAATAAATGTAAGTCGCTCGACCAATTGTGATTTGCGTGAAAGAAATAAAACACGAAAATTAGTATTTACATAGGAATATGTATGACAATTATAATTAATGTTTTATTTCGTCTATTTGTATATAAGTATATGTAAATATCACAATATGGAATTTAGGAACTTACGTTTTTAATTTTGAGAAATCTCGAACGGAGGAACAGCTGGTTTTTCGTTGAGAGGCAAACTGGATCAGCCCGCCGGCAACTTCCAGATCGCCACCGAACCACAATTTTCTCACTTAACGAAAGAAAATATTTGATCGAGAGGACGATTGGAAGTTAGCCGTTGCTTGCTGACAAGAAGGGAGCGGCTACCCGGTAGGAAATTAATTAAGCTTCTGGCCTAAACAAGTTTCTTGCTTATTTACGTTTCAGAATCAACCAACATCCCAATAAACAATACAGACAAAATTCTCAAAGTTTGGAGAAATTGTTACACATTATATGACCTTTTAACATTGGCATGTCATTAGAGGTGGCATCCTGTTGCACGTAACAAACTAAAGACATTGGGAAATGTCACACTGAATCGTATTGTTTTGCTGATTTTCCCACAGGATGGATAATCACACCCTTGCCCTTACAGCAAGTAAGTACTGCCACACACTGACTTTAGGGTATACTTTTTCTGAACATCCTCATATTTTATGCTCAATTCCTTAGGATATATCCACCAAAGAGGATGAGTGATAGGCATGGTAATGAGGCCTTGAGAAAATGCTTCCCACACCTAGAACAACATGGTATCGTCCCAATTTGTTCAATCTTAATTTGAAATGCAAATGAGAGCCATATTTTTGAATCTCAAAAGTAAGTTCTTAAATGAATTTCAAACAGCCACTGAGAGCGTTCTCAAACTAAATAAAAACTAATTGTGTGTGATATGCTCCTTCTTTCATTTTCTAATAAACTGTCCTCAAACTTTAATTTAATACCAAACACCACAGCAAACACCGGCCAAATCGAAAACAGGCACCAAGGTGATCCAACAACAACTAGCTACCACCAGCGAATACTATACTTTTAATGAACGTCGATTTATCCACAAGTAAATCGATTGACCAAATTTGCAATGAGTGTTCTTCGGTGAGTCAGCACGAGCTGCCGTCTTCGGATGTAACTACTCCACTGACTGACTAAGTGGTAAGGATCGATGCTTCGCTTGGCAATAGCCTTGTCTATCTTCCCTAAACAAGAGTTTGCACAACAACGCCCAAGTCCTACTGCTTGCTCCAGAGCCCCCTTAGGATAGTCTGCAGGATATGACTTTTCGGAAGTACATATTTCGAACGTGGGGCTTTACATTCGATTTTACAGCAATGTCTAGCTCATATTTTATTATGGAGTCCTTGTTTTGGCGCATGGCCATAGCGTTATACAGTAATTTTATAAAAGGCGAACAGACTATATACGAAACTATTACACACGTATATGCCGGTGGTTCGAAATCAACGAAAGGGGTTGGGTCTGCTGTTTACTGGTTCGATCCTGAAATAAGTAGATCCATTAGGATGCCAGATAGTGCCTTTCAGAAGGAAACTGTATCCATAACAAAGCAATAGAAGTTCTGGAGGAAGCGTGCTTATGATGTAGTTCCGTCAATATTTATATTGACAGTGTTTGAAAATTATTATTGTCTAATGTATCTGTTTCATTATTGTATTAGAGTAACAAAAAAGAACTAAATGACCTGATAACCTGAAAGGCATGCTTACGGGAATAGTACAATACAGTTTGCTCGAATTAAAAGAATACGTTTTGTTTTTAAGTGAAATTAATTGATACGACAGGGGTGAAGGAATAACTATTCATAGAACAAAGGAGTGAAACTATAGTTAGCTAAAACCAAAGAGAATTTTTTAGATGGAAATAGTGTTGCCACAAAAGCTCATAATTTATAAAGGCATGTGTGATGAACTACCAGTTTCGAAGAGTCCTTAAATGATCCCGGAAAGGTCCCAAAATGATAGCAAAATAGTACCAAAATGATTCCGACGGGATCCTTGACCAATCCAGAAAACTATCCAGAAATGATGCCGGGAGGGTCCCCAATTGTTCCCGAAAAAGTCCCGAAATTATCCTGACGAAATCCAGGACGGCTTCCGAAAACCATCAAGAAATGATGCCGGAAGGGTTCACAAAAGATCCCGAAAAAGTCCCGAAACTACCCTGACTGGGTCCCGAAAACCATACAGTAATGATCCCGGAAGGGTGTCGAAAAGATATAAAGAAATAGTCCTGAAAAAGGCCGAAATGACTCTAACGGGATCCCGAAACTAACCTGACGGGGTCCGGAAAAACATACAGTAATGATTCCGGAAGGGTCCACAAATGATCTTCAAATAGTCCCGAAATGACCCTGACGGGATCTGGGGCTGATCCCGAAAACCATCCAGAAATGATGCCGGAAGGGTCCCCAAATAATCTAGGAATAGTCTCGAAATAACTCCGACGGGATCCCGGACGTATCACGAAAACTATACGGAAGAGTCCAAAACTGATCCCAAAATGATCTCGAAAAAGATGCGAAAGGACACTGACGGGATTCCGGGCTGATCCCGAAAACCATACAGAAATGATGCCGGAAGGGTCCCCAAATAATCTCGGAATAGTCCTAAAATAACTTCGACGGGTTCCCGGACGTATCCCGAAAATCATTCAGAAATTATCCGGGAATGGTCTCAAAATGATCCCAAAAAAGGTCCCGAAATAATCCCGACGGGATGCCGGACGGATCCCAAAAACCATTCTGAAATGATCCCGTAAAAGTCCCGAAATGACCCTGACATAGTCTAGAAAAAATGCCGAAACTACACCGGCGGGATGCCGGACGGATCCCGAAAGTCATTCAGAAATGATACCGGAAGAATCCGCAAATGATCACGGAATAGGCTCGAAATAACTGCGACGGGGTCTCGGACGTATCACGAAAATTATACAGAAATGATACCGGAAGAGTCCAAAAATGATCCCGAAATAGTATCAAAAAAGTCGAAAAAGTCCCGAAATTACCCTAAAGGGATCCCGAAAACCATACACAAATGATCCCGGAAGGACCCTCAAACGATCCCGAAAGGGTCCCGAAATAATCCCGATGGGATGCCGGACGGATCCCGAAAACCATCCAGAAATGATCCCTACAAATCCAGCCGTTCTTGCGTGATTGAGTCACAAATACAAACGCGTCTGGACATCCAAACATCCAAACTTTCCCATTTATAATATTATTAAGATTAAGATTAAGACTATCCTTTACCCGCGGCCCGTTCGCAAGGAGAAAATAAAGTTATCTGTTTAAAAACTATTTTTGTCTTATATATTATATTTTTGTAACGCTTACGTGAATAGTACAATATAGTTTTTTCGAATAATAAAATAAATTTTGTTTTTATGTTACATTAATTGATATGACAGGTGTGAGGGAATTACTATTCATAGAATAGAGTGAAACTACAATTAGCTAAAACCTAAGAGAATTTTTGGATGAAAATAGTGTTGCTTATTCAGGTATTTAGTTGGTTAAAATAATACAAAAAGAATAATTATAGTTATAACAGTTCATTACAGGATTCATTTAAAATAAGCTGCGTTAGATATTTAAGATCAAACATACCGAATTTTAATTACGAATAATTTGCAGCAAAAAGCCATAAAAGCTCATAATTTAAAAAATCATGTGTACTGAACTACCGGGTTCGAAGATTCCTTAAATGATCCCGGAAGGGTCCCAAAATGATAGCAAAATAGTCCCGAAATGATCCCGGACAAATCCAGAAAATGATGCCGGAAGGGTCCTCAAATGATCCCAAAGTAGTCCCGAAAAAGTTCCGAAATGACCCTAACGGAATCGAGGACGGCTCACGAAAACCATCCAGAAATGATGCCGTAAGGGTTCCCAAATTATCCCGAAAAAATCCCAAAATTACCCTGACGGGGTCCCGAAAACCATACAGTAATAACCCCGGAAGGGTGTCGAAAAGATATCGAAATAGTCCTAAACAAGTCCCAAAATTACCATGACGGGATCCCGAGCAGATCTCGAAAACCATCCAGAAAATATGCGGAAGGGGTCCTCAAATAATCCCGAAATAATCTCAAAAAATTCCCGAAATCACTGAAGGGATCCCGGCGGATCCCGGAGACCATCCAGAAAATATGCGGGAAGGGTCCTCAAATGATCCCGAAATAGTCTCAAAAAATTCCCGAAATGACTGAAGGGATCCCGGACTAATCCCGAAGACCATCCGGAAATGACAACGGAAGAGTCCCCAAATGATCCCGAAATAGCCCCGAAAAAAGTCCCGAAATGACCCTGACGGGATCCCGGACGAATCACGATCACCATCCAGAAATGATCCCAAAGAGTTCCCAAATGATCCCGAAAAAGTCCCGAAATTACCCTGACGGGGTCCCCAAAACCATACAGTAATTATTCCGGAAGGGTCCCAAAATGATCCCGAAAAAGTTCCGAAATTACCCTGACTGGACCCGGGCTAGTCTCCAAATGACCCTGACGGGATCCGGACGAATCCCGAAAACAATCCAGAAAAGGTGACGGAAGGGTCCCCAAATGATCCCTAAATAGTCCCGAAATGACCTTGACGGGATACCGAAAACTATCCAGTAATGATGCTGAAAAAGTCCAGAAATGAACCTGACGCGATCCCGAAAGCCATCCAGAAATGATACCCGAAGGATCCGCAATTGATCCCGGAATAGTCTCGAAACAACTCCGACGGGATCCCGGATGTATCGCGAAAACTATACAGATATGATCCTAGAAGAGTCCAAAAATTATCCCGAAATAGTCGCGAAAAAGTGAACAACATTTCCCGAAATGACCCTGACGGGATCCCGAAAGCCATCCAGAAATAATACCCGAAGGATCCGCAAATGATCCCGGAATAGTCTCGAAATAACTCCGACGGGATCCCGAACGTATCACGAAAATTATACCGAAATGATCCCGGAAGAGTCCAAAAATGATCCCGAAATAGTCCCAAAAAAGTGAAGAAAAAGTCTAGAAAAGTCCCGAAATTACCATAAAGGGATCGCGAAAACCATACACAAATATTGCCGGAAGGATCCCCAAAAGAGCCCGAAAAAGTCCAGAAATAACCCTGACGGGATCCCCAAAGTCATCCAGACTTGAAAGCGGAAGGATCCCCAAATGATTCCGGAATAGTCCAGAACGGGATCCGACGGGATCCCGGACAGATACCGAAAACCATACAGAAAAGATTAAAAATAAGGTGAAACGCATGTTAATAAGGTAGCAGGTGCGTTGAAGCGAATGAAAAGTTACAAAGAAACTTACAGGTAAAGCTAATAAAAGCGGGTTAATAAAAACAAATGAAGGAGGGCGGTTGTCGGAAGGAGAAGGAGAGCACCACTGATCGTTTTTCCAAAATTGTTTAGATCTCGATCTGTATGAGCCATATACCAAAAATTATTGATTTAGGAGAAAATTTATATTGAGTTATAAGGAAGGTGTCACTGCTCTCTTTGTAAGTCATCGACTTATTTGACCCATTGAGTTTGTAATATTGGTGAAGGTCAGTATACGTAAAGTTATAATGTGTAAAAAATTTTAAAAAGTAATTGTTCGAAAACAAATTTCGCTAGTAGACTATTGTCTATCTGTGTCCCAAATTTTATCAAAATCCGTGTAGCCGTTCTGGCGTTGATTCAGTCACAAACACACAAAGAAAAAATATAATAATTAAATTATAACTATTCCTAGGGGGCGGGGACTTACCCCCTTTTAAAAAACGTATAGCTAGTAGATCCTTCTAAGGTGTTGGCTATATGTGTGCCAAATTTCATCCAAATCCGCCCACCCGCTCTTGCATTATTGAGTCACAAAGGTCTGGACATCCAAATATCCAAACTTTCGCATTTATAATATTACTAGCCTTTTTACCCGCCGCCCCGCCCGCAAGAAGAAAATAGAATATATGGGCTATTCACGTTAGCCTGCTTATCAAATTATCTGTTTAAAAATTATTTTTGTCTAATGTATTTTATTTTTGTATTACGTGAATAGTATACAGTTTTTTAGAATTAAAAAAAATTATTTTGTTTTTAAGTTAAATTAATTGATATGGCAGGGGTGAAGGAATAACAAAGGAATGAAACTACAATCAGCAAAAACCAAAGAGAATGTTTTATATGAAAATTGTGTTGCATTTAGTTGGTTCAAATATTACAAAAAGTGTAATTATAGTTATAACAGTTCTTTACAGGGTTCATTTAAATAAAATCAAAAATAGAAAAAGCTATCAGCATTCGTTGCGTGCGGACGTGTTTTTGATCGCTCCGTGTATCCATTGTGGATAAGTACAAGCGTGTTGACTTCTTTCTGACAGACATTCGCTTAAGTAAGCATAACGGGAATATCTGGGTTGCTATTGTTGTTTCGGTTGAAAACGGTCAATTAGGATTCTGTGCAGGGATGTAAAAGATTGAAACAGGGTTTATGTAGTCACAAAAGTGTTGCTCCTGTTCCACAGCATTTTAATTTTTTTCATGGCGAAAATTGTTCAGTTCAAAATTATTGACTTTCATTAAAAATTTAATTTATCATACAAGGTTACTTCTCTAAGTGTAAAAAGCATAGAGTTTTTCAAATTATTGTGAAAAACTTTTTAAACTCAACAACAAAGTATAACGGTAAAATATTTTCTAGGATTTCTGAATTTCTGTACCCAAGTTCATTATATTTGTGTAATAAAAAAATCTGATAACAGCATTTTTAAACGACAAAACAACAATATTGCATAAAAACGTATCTAATAGTTAAACTTTCATTCATTCATATTTTGCCTGCTTCTTTGGGTTGCTTCCACTCACAGCACCGTTTTATTTGCGGGAGACTTTCACAGCGACAGAAATTAAGGTGGATTTACATAACTCTTTGGTTGTTGCATCGATCTGAAGCCTTGGAAGGCCCATAATATAAAAATGAGACTCCTTGCCATTTTCTTCGCTTTGAAGTGATGAGAGTTGTAAATCCTCCTTTGAGAATTTCTCAACTTTTTGAGTCCTTTAATATTCAACAAACTTTGCTTGGCAAAATATAGGAGCTGCCATAAATTTAACTCGCCCGTCGGGCGAAGCATCAAAAGATTTACATAAACGATTCGGTTGCGTGCCTACGCTTTGACGACGCCATACGAAAAATAATCAAACGCCTTGCGTTATCTTTGCTTTGAAGCGACCAAAGCGTTTATATAAATTTGCTTTATGAATTTGTGTAAACAGCCATAGAAGTGAAAATTTTCCTCAGCGAAACATGTTACACGCTTTATATTTTGTTAAGTTTTGCTTTCGGTATGTTTCCGCATTGTTGGAGACTATAAATCTTCTATTATATATATTTCCGCGGAAATATATGCAACTATTTCATCTGTTAAAACTACAAAGTTTTATTCAACTATCAAATGCAACTTAGCTTAAAGTACTCTTTGGTACCAAAAATGCAACTCTAGACCTAAGATTTGCATCAGGTGAGCGAGGCTGTTTGTAGTTTTGACATTTATCGCTTAGTTGACACACTGGTACTGTACACAATGCGTGTATCCAACTATTTTGCAATGCTTAAGTCTATAAGCTGTCATATAGAATTCGTGAGAGAAGATTTTATCTCATGTGATATCTGTGGTCATAAGGTACATTTAAAATGTGCTAAATTAAATAATTCTGCAGCAAATATGTTAAAATCAAACGCGAATCTAACGTTTAAATGTGACAATTGCGTGAATAGCACAATAACAATATGCCTCTCAGAGTTTAGTAAAGTATGCCCATCATTGGCAGAAATCCAACAAATATTTGTTAGCGGCAATAACAATCATATTTCTATGGCAAAAATAATGAGTGACAACAACAGCAATGCAATGAAAACGCGTTCTCGCGGTAAGTTCGTTGACTCGCCCAACTGCATTTCTCCTAATATACGAAATTCTAACAAGTGTACGAAAACTACACAACTAACACAAGGTGCTGCTGCTGGCGTCGCTACTTCCAGTAAATCAAATTGTGATGCTGCTGAGTTATCATCGTGTTTATCTTCTTCTGTTTCGCACACCGAAACAACAGCTAAACGTTCCGTTCGGTTCCGATAATTAATATTTTCGATAATTATTGTTATGTATATCGTAATGATCGTTGCTCTAACGCCACCGGGCTTGGAGGGGTGGTGGTGTCCTAATTGCAGTTAGATCTGAAGCATATAGATAATTTAGGTCGAGTTGTCAATAATTCTAATCCGTCTGATGAAATTATATATTTAGGCGATTTCAATTTAAGTAATATATCTTGGTCTAATAATTGTAATACTTTACCTTCAAATATTAAATCCGACATCGATATGCTAGTTGTTAGCACCTTATTTTCATACGGTCTGAAACAATATAACTCTCAACCAAATAAGAATGGTAGGTTCTTAGATATAGTTTTTGGATCTGCTGATTAAAAATATCATGGCTTGAGTGTCCATTTCCATTTTTGGAAAACAGTTTTCACCATAGTGCTAGTTGTTAGCACCTTATTTTCATACGGTCTGAAACAATATAACTCTCAACCAAATAAGAATGGTAGGTTCTTAGATATAGTTTTTGGATCTGCTGATTAAAAATATCATGGCTTGAGTGTCCATTTCCATTTTTGGAAAATAGTTTTCACCATAGTGCTTTGGCTATAAATTTTAATTTTTACGATTTTTATAAAAAACCCGCCGAATCTACATTGGAATATAATTATTTCAAGGCCGATCGTGTGACGATAAACGAGTTCTTCTTAGCTACTGATTGGACCTGGGTTTAACTCCCGGGCAAAGCAACATCAAAATTTTAGAAATAAGGGTTTTCAATTAGAAGAAAATTTTTCTAAGCGGGGTCGCCCCTCGGCAGTGACTGGCAAGCGCTCCGAGTGTATTTCTGCCATGAAAAGCTCTCAGTAAAACTCATCTGCCTTGCAGATGCCGTTCGGAGTCGGCATAAAACATGTAGGTCCCGTCCGGCCAATTTGTAGGGAAAATCAAGAGGAGAACGACGCAAATTGGAAGAGAAGCTCGGCCTTAGATCTCTTCGGAGGTTATCGCGCCTTACATTTATTTTTTATTTTTTAATATGGTTAAACTCGAATCAAAACTAAAGTCAAAGCAGTACTGTTTCTGGTCGGTTATTAACTCCAAAAGAAAAACCAAGGGCTTTCTAACGACCATGGAGTCTGTGACGAAAAGTCCAGTAATCCACAGGATGCCTGCAACTTATTTGCTAAATCATTCCAAAAAGTTTATTTAAAGTTTACCTCTTCACCTTATCCTATATTTCACTCTGGGTACCAATGCCAAATTTCTAATATCGTTGTTACCGCAGATGATGTTCTTCTGTCAATCTCTAAAATCAGATACTGAGGGGTTTTCTCCGATATTTTTAAAAATATGCGTAAACTCCATTGCAGAACCCTTAGCTCATATCTTTCAAACATTAAATTTTTTTGGACTCTTGGAAATTATGCTCCATAAATCCTATATTTAAGTCTGGTAACCGCAATGAAATTTGCAACTACAGACCGATTGTTAAACAGAGTACTCTGGCAAAAATATTCGACCACGTACTTCAACGTAAATTGTTCGATTACGTAGGCAGGACTATAGTAAGATTTTTCCCAGGTAGGTCTACTTCCACAAATTTAGCTTTGTTACTAATCAAATTGTGGGTGCTTTAGAGAACTCTGAGCAACTTGACGTCATATACACTGACTTCTGGAAAGCATTCGACAAGGTTGATCATACTATTCAAGTACGCAAGTTAGCCAAGTATGGAATCAATGAAAACTTGTTGAAATTCTTCACAAGTTTTATATCGAACAGAAAGCTCTATGTGGCAATTGGAGCCGACAAGTCATTTCTCAGGTATTCCGCAGTGTACCCATTGTGGCCCTCTATTATTCTTATTTTCATACATGATTTGCCCCAGCAATTCAAATTCGCAAAATGTTTGACGTTTGCGGACGATGTCAAACTATTTCTGACGTTCCGTAATAGCTCTGACTGCACTAACTTGCAATCTGATCTGGACTCTTTTGCTGGTTGATGCGCAGACAATAATTTATTTTTAAACAGAAACAAATGCTGCGTTGTGTTTTATTCCAAAAAGACAACTGCGACATATTTTAACTACAAACTAAATGATAAATCTCTTATAATCCTTGTCAAGAAATTAAAGATTTGGCTGTCATTTTTGACTCCAAACTCTCTTTTTCCAGTCATATTGACTTCATTGTTGCAAAGTCCTTTGCAATGGTTGGGTACATTAGAGGAAACACCAGTGACTTTAAGGACCCTATGACGTTGAAGGCACGTTATATCTCCTTGGTAAGAAGTCGCCTTGAATATTGTTCCATAATATGGAATCCTTTTTATGAATCTATCTCCTATAAAATTGAAAGAGTTCAAAAAGTTTTTACGAAAATTGCTTTACGGATGCTTCACTTCAAGGTTTGCACGACAGAAGAACTTGAATCTCACTGATGCTTGCCTATAATGTAATAAACTTGAGCAAAAATTGCTCCGAATTATCTAATTTGTTCATTCCATATATTCCAATGCGTGATCTTCGGCATAATAGATTATTTATCGAAATAATTCATAAAATGAATTATGCTATGAATGAACCTATAACTAGGACTATACATCTAGGAAATCGATTCAGTAATGTTCTTAATTTTAATAACAGCTTATATAAGTTTAAACTTGAATTGTTTTCTATTTTTAACTAGTCTGTAAGAAAGCATGTACTTTCAGACTGAATGATTTAAATAAATAAATAAAATAAGTAAAAGCTGTGTTAGATATTAAAGATAAAACAACGAATTTTAATTACGAATAATTTGCATCAAATCCATGGTCATAAAACTCATAATTTAAAAAGCCATGTGTGCTGAACTACCGCTTTCGAAGGTTCCTTAAATGATCCCGGAAGGGTCCCAAGATTATACCAAAGTAGTCCCGGAAAAGCCCCGAAATTATCACGACGGGATCCCGGAAAAATCCCGAAACCCATCCAGAAATGATCCCTGAGGGCTCGCCAAATGATTCCGAAATAGTTCCGAAATGACCCTGACGGGATCCCGGACAGATCCCTAAAATCATCCAGAAATGATGCAGGAAAGGTTCCCAAATGATCCCGAAGTAGTCCCGAAATTACCCAAACGGGCTCCTGGAAGGATCCCTAAAATCATCCAGAAATGATCCTGGAAGGGTCCTCAATGATCCCGAAATAATTCAGAAAAAGTCACGAACTTACCCCGACTGATCACCGGGCGGTCCCAAAAAACATCCAGAAATGACCCCGACATAGTCTCGAAATGAACCAGACAGAATCCCGGATGGATGCCGAAAACCATCCAGAAAGGTCCGCATGGGTACCCAAATTATCCCAAAAATGTCCCGAAATTACCCTGAAGGGGTCCCGAAAACCATACAGTAAAGATATACCGGAAGGGTCCCAAAAATATCCCGAAAAAGTTCCGAAATTACCCTGACGGAATGCCGGACGGATTCCTAAAACCACACAGAAATGATGCAGGAAGGTTTCAAAAATGTTCCCAAAGTAGTCCCGAAATTACCCTGAGGGAATCCCGGACTGACCCCGAATACCACCCAGGAATGATGCCGGAAGGGGCCCCAAATGATCCCGAAATAGTGTCGAAAAATTGCTGAAATGACTCGGACGGGATTAGGGATTGATCCCGAAAAGACGGTCGACTGTGTATAATTTTCTTAATTTAAAAACAGTTTATATAAGTTTAAGGTTGAATTGTTTTCTATTTTTAACTAGTCTGTAAGAAAGCATGTACTTTTAGATTAAATGAATTAAATAAATAAATAAAATAAATAAAAGCTGTGTTAGATATTAAAGATAAAACAACGAATTTTAATTACGAATAATTTGCAGCAAATCCATGGTCATAAAACTCATAATTTAAAAAGACATGTGTGCTGAACTACCTGTTTCGAACGTTCCTTAAATGTTCCCGGAAGGGTCCCAAGATTATACAAAAATAGTCTCGGAAAAGCCCCGAATTTATCCCGACGGAATCCCGGAAAAGTCCCTAAACCCATCCAGAAATGAACCCTGCGGGCTCGCCAAATGATTGCGAAATAGTTCCAAAATGACCCTGACGGGATCCCGGACGGGATCCCGAAAGCCATCCAGAAATGGTGCCGGAAGGGGCCCCAAATGATCCCGAAATAGTCTCGAAAAATTTGCCGAAATGACACGGACGGGATCCCGGACGGATCCCTAAAATCATCCAGAAATGATGAAGGAAAGGTTCCTAAATGATCCCGAAGTAGTCCCGAAATTACCCTAACGGAATCATGGACGGATTCCTAAAATCATCAAGAAATTATCCTTGAAGAGTCCTCAAATGATCCCGAAATAATCCAGAAAAAGTCACGAAATTACCCCGAATGATCACCGGGCGGATCCCAAAAACCATCCAGAAATGACCCCGACTTAGTCTCGAAATGAGCCGGACGGAATCCCGGATGAATGCCGAAAACCATCCAGAAATGATGCCGGAAAGGTCCCCAAATTATCCCAAAAAAGGCCCGAAATTACCCTGACGGGGTCCCGAAAACCATACAGTAGAGATACCGGAAGGGTCCCAAAAAGATCCCGAAATAGTCCCGAAAAAGTCCCTAAATTACCCTGACGGAATGCCGGACGGATCCCGAAAAGCACCCAGAAATGATGCAGGAAGGGTTCCAAAATGTTCCCAAAGTAGTCCCGAAATGACCCTGACGGAACCCCTGACTGACCCCGAAGACCACCCAGAAATGATGCCGGAAGGGGCCCAAATAGTCTCGAAAAATTGCCAAAATGACACGGACGGGATCCGGGACTGATCCCGAAAACTAACCAGAAATTATTCCGGAAGAACCCCAAATGATCCCGAAAAAGTCCCGAAATGACCCTGACGGGATCCTGGAGGGATCCCTAAAATCATCCAGAAATGATGTAGGAAGGGTTCCCAAATGATTCCGAAGTAGTCCCGAAATGACCCTGACGGAATCCCGGATTGACCCCGAAGACCACCCAGAAATGATGCCGGAAGTGGCCCCAAATGATTCCGAAATAGTCTCGAAAAATTGCCGAAATGACACGGACGGGATCCGTGACTGATCCCGAAAACTAACCAGAAATGATGACGGAAGAACCCCAAATGATCCCGAAAAAGTCCCGAAATGACCCTGACGGGATCCTGGACGGATCCCTAAAATAGAAGCTATGCCCTTACCAAATTTCATAAGGATTGGTAAATTTTTCTTCGAATTATGGCATTAAAAGTAATCTAGACAAATTAAATGAAAAAGGGCGGAGCCTCGTCCATTTTGAAATTTTTTTTTATTTTTGTATCTTGTTACACTATATCATTCATTACTGGAGTTGAATGTTGACATAATTTACTTATATACTGTAAAGATATTCAATTTTTTGTTAAAATTTGACTTTAAAAAGCTTTTTAAAAGGTGGGCGTGTTCGTCATCCAATTTTGCTAATTATACTCAGTTGAGCAGAGCTCACAGAGTATATTAAGTGTGATTGGATAACGGTTGGTTGTACATATATAAAGGAATCGAGATAGATATAGACTTCCGTATATCAAAATAATCAGGATCGAAAAAAAATTTGATTGAGCCATGTCCGTCCGTCCGTCCGTCCGTCCGTTAACACGATAACTTGAGTAAATTTTGAGGTATCTTGATGAAATTTGGTACGTAGGTTCCTGAGCACTCATCTCAGATCGCTATATAAAATGAACGATATCGGACTATAACCACGCCCACTTTTTCGATATCGAAAATTTCGAAAAACCGAAAAATTGCGATAATTCATTACAAAAGACAGATAAAGCGACGAAACTTGGTAGATGAGTTGAAATTATGACGCAGAATAGAAAATTAGTAAAATTTTGGACAATGGGCGTGGCACCGCCAACTTTTAAAAGAAGGTAATTTAAAAGTTTTGCAAGCTGTAATTTGGCAGTTGTTGAAGATATCATGATGAAATTTGGCAGGAACGTTACTACATGTACGCTTAATAAAAATTAGCAAAATCGGAGAACGACCACGCCCACTTTTAAAAAAAAAATTTTTTAAAGTAAAATTTTAACAAAAAATGTAATATCTTTACAGTATATAAGTAAATTATGTCAACATTCAACTCCAGTAATGATATAGTGCAACAAAATACAAAAATAAAAGAAAATTTTAAAATGGGCGTGGCTCCGCCCTTTTTAATTTAATTTGTCTAGGATACTTTTAACGCCATAAGTCGAACAAAAATTAACTAATCCTTTTGAAATTTGGTAGGGGCATAGATTTTATGACGTTAACTCTTTTCTGTAAAAATGGGCGAAATCGGTTGATACCACACCCAGTTTTTATACACAGTCTTCCCTCTGTCCTTCCGCATGGCCGTTAACAAGATAACTTGAGCAAAAATCGACATATCTTTAATGAACTTAGTTCACGTGCTTGCTTGAACTCACTTTATCTTGGTATGAAAAATGAACGAAATCCGACTACGACCACGCCCACTTTTTCGATATCGAAAATTACGAAAAATGAAAAAAATGCCATAATTCTATACCAAATACGAAAAAAGTGATGAAACATGGTAAGGTAATTGGATTGTTTTTTTGAAGCGAAATATAACTTTAGAAAAAAATTTATAAAATTGTTGTGACATCTACCATATTAAGTAGATGAAAATGAAAAAGTTCTGCAGGGCAAAATAAAAAACCCTTAAAATCTTGGCAGGTACTACATATATAAATAAATTAGCGGTATCCAACAGATGATGTTATGGGTCACATTTTGGTCGATATCTGGAAAACGCCTTCACATATACAACTACCACCACTCCCTTTTAAAACTCTCATTAATACCTTTAATTTGATACTCATATCGTACAAACTCATTCTAGAGTCACCCCTAGTCCACCTTTATGGCGATATCTCGAAAAGGCGTCCACCTATAGAACTAAGGCCCACTCCCTTTTAAAATACTCATTAACTCCTTTCTTTTGATACCCATATCGCACAAACGAATTCTAGAGTCACCCCTGGTCCACCTTTATGGCGATATTTCGAAAATACGACCACCTATACAACAACCACCACTCCCTTTTAAAACCCTCATTAATACCTTTAATTTGATACCCATATCGTACAAACACATTCTAGAGTCACCCCTGGTCCACCTTTATGGCGATATTTCGAAACGGCGTCCACCTATAGAACTAAGGCCCACTCCCTTTTAAAATACTCATTAACACCTTTCATTTGATACCCATATCGTACAAACATATTCTAAAGTCACCCCTGGTCCACCTTTATGGCGATATCTCGAAAAGGCGTCCACCTATGGGACTAAGGATTACTCTCTTTTAAAATACTTATTAACACCTTTCTTTTGATACCCATATTATACAAACAAATTCTAGGGTCACCCCTGTTCCACCTTTGTGGCGATATCTCGAAACGGCGTCCACCTATGGAACTAAGGATTACTCCCTTTTAAAATACTAATTAACACCATTCGTTTGATGCCCATATTGTACAAACAAATTCTAGGGTCACCCCTGGTCCACCTTTGTGGCGATATCTCGAAACGGCGTCCACCTATGGAACTAAGGATAACTCCCTTTTAAAATACTCATTAACACCTTTAATTTGATACCCATATCGTACAAACGCATTCTAGGGTCAACCCTGATCCACCTTTATGGCTATATCCCTAAATGGCGTCCACATATAGAACTATGGCCCACTCCCTCATAAAATACTCTTTAATGCCTTTCATTTGATACACATGTCGTACAAACACATTCCAGGGTTTCCGTCGGATCATTTTCCTACATGGTTATTTTCCCTTATGTTGTCACCATAGCTCTCAACTGAGTATGTAATTTTCGGTTACACCCGAACTTAACCTTCCTTACTTGTTTTTATTTAGAATTTTAAAAGTAACAAGAATAACGTTCCTGCCAAATTACATCATGATATCTTCAACGACTGCCAAATTACAGCTTGCAAAACTTTTAATTTACCTTCTTTTAAAAGTGGGCGGTGCTAAGCCCATTGTCCAAAATTTTACTAATTTTCTATTCTAAGTCATAAGTTCAACCCACCTACCAAGTTTCATCGCTTTACCCTTCGAAATTTTCGATATCGAAAAAGTGGGCGTGGTTATAGTCCGATTTCGTTCATTTTAAATATCGATCTGAGATGAGTGCCCAGGAACTCACATACCAAATTTCACATCGTGGTAAGTGGCAATCAAACAAACGTGTTAGGATGTAACTGGTTTGATTCTTTTGGTATAAGCGTACAGGGGGTTCTATTAATCGATGAGTCTCCGAGCACTAAGACAGTTTTAAAGGAATTTAATCATCTTGTCTCCACAGAACTAGGGAAATTCACAGGGAAACCAGTTTCTTTACGTGTCAGAATTGGTTGAACCAATAAGACTTCCGGTACGGCGAATTCCTATTGCTATACGAAATCTAGTTGAAGTTGAACTTGACCGAACCTAGTTGAAGTTGACTTAGAACCTGTTGAATATTCTGAATGGGTAACACCTATAATCCCGGTTTCCCAAAAGCGATGGTTCGATCAGAATCTGTGGCGACTACAAGTGAACACTCAAAAATCCCTTTCATCAGCTGACTTCTTTCTTCTATAGAGAGGGGAAACATTTTTGCAGCGCTCAACTTAGCCCAGGCTAACCAACAGCTAGCTGTAGATGAAAAATCGGCCATGAAGCAAACTATTGTCACTCATAAGGGTGCATTCAAGGTGAAAGACTTCAATCTGGCATTTCGTCAGCGCCAGGAATTTTTCAAAATCTTATTGAAACATTTCTTCTTAATATTCCTGGTGTCCTACCATATTTTGACGACGTAGTCAGAATGGGTGCAACCGAGGCAGAGTTGGCAGACCGTTCAGGGAAAGTATTAAAGCGTTTTGATGAATCGGACTTACGCCTTCGGAGAGACAAATGCAAATTCGGTGTCCCCACTGTTAGTTGTTTTGGGATACAAAATCGATAGCCTTGGCATTAGGCCATGCCCAGAAAACATACAATCTATACATAATGCACTCGCACCGAAAGACCAAAAACAGCTGCAGGCATTTCTTGGTCTGTTGAATTTTTACCACACTTTTCTTCCAAACAAAGCTACAATTGCAGAACCCTTACATCGACTCCTGGAGAAAAATAGGAACTTTATTTGGAAGAATGAACATCAGGTCAGGGCGGTAGAGAGAAAATCCGGGCCCGGGACTAAACAATTTTGGGGCCCCCTATAAAAAATCCACTAATACATCTGATTAACTTGAATTAACGACGTCTCATTCATGAATCATTATTGATGGATTGATGGATTACACCAAAAAAAAATGTTTGCCACATCAACTAAATGATTTTTGGACTAAGAGCTGACAATAATATTAACACAGAATACTATTTTATTGTAACGTAGAAATAAAATTCTCTTTTAACAGCCACATATTGTTTCAAATAATCTTTTCTAGTTATTTTTCGCTGCAAAATTTTAATAATAATATCAAAATTTAACTGTCTTGCTGCTAAAACGGATTCAACACAAAGCGTGGCAAGTCTTCGCTCTAGAGATGACTACGATCTATGAAAATTTATGATTCTTGAAAGGACGCTGAGGAACGTTCTGCACTAACTACAGTGACAGGTAGAGTGCAAAAGATACGTAAAGCACGCAAATGTTGGGGAAAATTGTATACATATTTTGAACATATGTAGATGGCACTTAGCAGTTCCAATGGTGACTGACCTTTATCAAAATTTGCTTCGTAAATGTGTTTCAAGTGAATTATTTCGCATTCTAGGCTTTAAGAAATGTCCAACTTGTATTTTTCGAAAAATTTTGCTGCAAAGTTTCATCCATGTCTTCAAATTGCCACAAAAAGGAAAACGTCTCGCTCAAATTTCTCATAGCTGCAAATCGTTCAGTAATGCCAGTGATTACCGAATCAACGATCACCAGGAATGTATTGTTTTTAAAATCAGACTCTGAATCATCCGTAGTCATCTCAGTTAAATTATCTACAGAACGTCTTTTGGGTTTTCTTTTTCGAATGTCCGGAAACTTTGGCGAGATGTTCAATTGAATAGCAACTTTTTTGAATTCGTTTAAAATTGTTTCCCATTTGTTCCTGATCAACTTCAAATCAGCTAACAAGGCATCTAGATGTCGGACCTCAATATCTATGGTGGCGTCTCTAGCTTGGAGGACCACGTTTCTTTCATTAATGGTAGTCAGTATTTTGAACGAAATTGAGGACAGCAAGGTACATACGAACTTGTTTATGTACTTGGGAATGCCGGTAACATCGCCGTATGCTTGCGCAGTCAAATTTGGTAGTACTGCTGAAAATAGTAAAACATTTTTGTACAACTCCGAAAAAAAGTAATTGCAGTCACACACCATTCTGCAGCATCAACACCGCATGAATTGAGAATGTGGGTTACACAACGCGAGTAATCAGCATTCGTGTTTTTTTCGAGAATGTGACGTAGTGCTCCGTTGTAAGCTCCTTTCGTATTGGCGCCGTTATCGTACTCTTATGCACGACAATCTTTTAATGGGATTTCATATTTACCTAGAGCATGGCAAATTAAATCAGCGATTTCCTGACCAGTTTTTTGGTTACAACCCACGAAAGCCAAAAACCGTTCTTGAATTTTAAACGTGTTGCTTTCGAATTGAAATGGAGTTAGCGCAAAATCACCATAGTCAACGTGACTAACATCATGCATAGCATCAACGATAATAGCAAAATACTTGACTTTCTTGCCTTGATCTAATATAGTTTCCTTCACGTGCTTTGGACAAATTTCTATAAACTCGTTCTGAATGTCTGGGGAAAGATAGTGAACTTGTAAACGTTTGTGCTGCTGTTGTGAAATACTAACTTTCTCCAAATGATCTCTAAGTATCGGATCATAATGGCTCATTAGATCTTAGATGCCCAAAAAATGTCCATCATTTCGTTCACCAAGATATATACCTAAGCCTTTGAAAGCTAGACCTCTTTCACCCATAAATAAAATAGTGTCCAAAATTCTATATAAAATTTCTTTCCACTTTTGAGTTTCAGTGATTAGCTGTTCATTGATAAGTGTATCAATTGTAGCCTCCTTTTGAATTAGATTTTGTAAAGATCGCCATTGAATATACCATTTAATGTGATCTTAAGTATTTTTGTGTGATGGCAGTTTATCGTATAGCTTCTTCCATACCTGGAATTTCGAATATCCGCACAACAAATTTTAGGTCGATTTAAAGTATTGGTGCTTAACAGACGACATGGTAGGCAATAAAAAGCATTGCTACTGGTACTCAGCACGCTCCAATTTCGCTCCATTTGGCAAGATTCTGTTTAACAACGAGGTAGGAAATGTCTCGTCATGAGAATCACGTGGAAAAATAACAGGACACTTTTGATGACCTCGACGAATTATTTCTTTGACTTCTTCAGATCGCAAAAACTCATTATTCACGGTACCGGTATCGAAGTCGTTTAAATAATCTGGACTTTGATACAGAGTTGGTAGAATTGTTGGAAGACTTTTTGAAGATGAACCTTTATGAGTGTAGCTACGAAAACTTTACGATTTCGGATTAATGTAAACATAAATTTTTGTTTGATGTTTTTATAGTCTCCTCAGGCCCAGACAAAAAATCATTATCAATATTCGTTGCTCTTGAAATTCGGTTTAAATTTGCACATGGAACAACTAAAGACTCTCGTGAATTAAAAAAATGCTTTGTACCTCTAAATCGCGTGTCCCCTGAGAAACATATTTTTGTTTAATATATTTATTGTCTCCTTAGGCCCAGGCAAAAAATCATTATCAATATTCGTTGCTTTTGAAATTCGGCTTAAAATTTGCACATGGAACAACTAAAGAATCTCCTGAATTAAAAAAAATGCCTTAGTACCTCTAAATCGCGGGCCCCCTGAGAACCAGATTCTTGTTTGATGTTTTTACTTTCCCCTCAGGCCGAGGCAAAACATTATTATTATACCAGAAATTCCACGACTATTTGTACGAGCGAAAATTCGCTTTAGTTACTGACCACCGTCCACTCCTGGCTATATCCAGTACCACGAAGCAGATGCCTATTACTATATTACCCGTTATGCTCCGCCGCATACGCGTTAAGGGGATGGCCGTCATCCACGCCCCGCGAGGATAAAACTTATGCGTATTATGTGCGCCGCAATAAAATTACCACTCTCAAAGGATGCCTTCTCTGGTGAAACAGAACAATTGTTCCTCCGACTTGTCGAAAAGCCATTGTGCAGGCGTTGCATGGGGACTTCCTGGTATAGTTAAAATGAAGGTGTTGGCTAGAAGCTATTTTTGATGGATACGGAAATTTAAAGCATCGTAAAAACTTGTTCACCGTGCCAGCAAACCCCATATTTGGGAAACAGCAAAACATCCATGGCCACGTCTATACGTAGATTTTGCGGGACCCTTCCTTGGCAAAATATTTTTCCTCGCGGTCGATTCATATTCCAAATGGCTGGAGGTACACATTGTTAAGACTACATCATCACAGTGCGCAATTAAGGCACTTAGATCACTTGTCGCAACTCAAGGCCTCCCAGATGTCATCGTGTCTGATAATGGATCGGCCTTCCCGTCCTCAGAATTCGAAGAATTCATGAATAATAACCTAATTCGACATGTGAGATGTGCACCGTTCCCTCCGGCATCCAATGGACAAGTTGAGAGGATGGTGCAAACAACGAAGGAGAAACTTGAGATACTTCAGCCCAATTCAGATTTCGAGCTCAACTTGCCTCGATTTGTATTTAATCGGCACATAAGTCCACTTTCAACAAAAGGTCGTTCCCCGGCCGAACTCTTCTTCAGTCGCCGACTAAAAACCTACTTTCATAAAGTTCACCCGCAAGAGCTCTCAAATGTCAAGGAAAATCCTACTGTTAAGCATACGTTATGTGAGGGAGATCTTGTCTGGATCCATAGTTATTGAACGGGCCGTTAAACGCCATTTTGATCAGGTCAGAGGCAGGGTATCCTCCAAGATTATAGCGATGGACATTGAAGACGACAAAAATGAACGTAGCGATAACTCACTCCGTGTCGCCAACAGACACCACGGCGTTCAAATCCGAGGAAGGTTCCAGAATTCTATTTTTCAGGTGGGCGTTAAGCTGTGTTAGGTATTGGCTACCATCAAGTTTACACTGCTGAGTAATAAAGAATCACTGTTGAAAACGTATATATGATCACTGTGCGTGATTAGCAGTGATTACGCATATTGTGCATCACTAAGAGCGGCTGCTGTTGACAATGGTTCTGCATATATATACATTAGACTTGGTTGCCCCCCATACAAAAAAACAAAAGTTGCTAATTTCCGCCCCTAAATTTGAAGATTATGTTGAGAGGATTTCGGAAAAGTTTTTTTAAATTTTTTTTGATACTTCGAAATACAGCCGAAACGGGTTTTTCGTTGTAACTTGGTTATTTGACGTCCGATTTTTAAAATTGATATGCCATTATTAAGGTGATCAGTCTTACAAAATCCTTTTAACCTGCAGTGATGTAAATTGATTTGGAGGAACGAGATTTCTTTAATTACATTGCTTAATTCTTTCCCCCCCTTCAACTCGTTCATCCACATCAATTTGTGGTAAGTTAAATTTTCTACTCTAGCTATTTTTTTACTAATCTTTATAGAAATTTATTATAGCTTACTGTAATCTTTTAATTAATAGTTATATTACTAATCATATCACTAGTTATACTACTAATTATATTCCTAGTTATATTACTAATTATATTACTAGTTATATCACTAATTATATTGCTAGTTATATTATTAATTATATTACTAGTAGGCGTTAATTTTTCATTATATAGATTAAAAGTACATAACCGTTTTTCATGGTTTGAAAAAGAAAATTTTATATTTATAAAATCTTAAATCTGATTAAATATAATTAGAATTCATTTATTAATTTCTTTAAGTAATTTTTTGTGTACGATTTTTATGAATGGTTTTTTCTTTGTTTTTAGCTTTATCAAAAATCTTTACAATAACACCGTCTACCTCAATCAATTTGTATGTACCTTTATATACATTTTTGTGTTTATCACGAGGCTCTTTTTGAACTAGTATCATACCATTTTTATTTACATTTACTGGGCGAGCATCTCTATCGTACAATTTTTTATTTCTTTGTTTATGTTTTTCAATAAGTTCTTTTCCTAAAATATGAGACTTTTGCATTCTGTATGTTACTTCGCTAGCATAATTTTCAATGTTGTAAATTGGATCAATTTTTCCTTTTGATAACTCATTCGGCAAAGTAGCTTTTCTACCGAATACTAACTCAAATGGTGTAAATTTGTTATCAAAAACCGTATATGGGGTTGTATTATGCAGAAATGTAAAGTACAAGTACAAGTAAAGACATCCCACTCAGGAAAATTATCATTAAGTTAAGCTAGTAGGTACTCATTAAATTCTCTATGGTTTCTCTCGATGGTACCAACCGTTTCGTGATGGTAGGGTGTAGAAAAATTGTGATTGATTTTTAAAAGCTTTTTCAATTCCGAGAAAATTTAATTTTTAAATTCTGTCCCTAAATCGGACGTTATTGATTTCGTTATGCATAGGTTAAGACAAAACCTTCGAAAATTGCGGATGCAACTGTTTTTGCAGTTTTATCCGGTATAGCTATTGTAACTAGGTATTTGGTTAAATCGCACATCATGGTAATAGCGAACTTATTTCCATTGTTTGATTCAGGCAAAGGTCCTATCGCGTCTATAACCACAATTTCAAAAGGCTTGCAAGGAGTTAGTGTGAGAACCATGTTCTCTTTAATTTTTGATTTTACTTTGTTTATTAGGCATTTTTCGCAATTCTTAACAAATTTGGCAATGTCTCGTGTCATGTTTTTCCAGTAGTATTTAGTGCGTATTTTCGCGTATAATTTCTTGTTTCCGAAATGACCGCCTGATCTCGGATCATTGTGGCAAATTTGCATGAGTTTAAGTTTCTTGTCTTCGTCAGTTGCTGTCTCAACTGGTTCTGTTAATATAATAGTTAAATGTTTTAAAATCTTATTCCCGGTATCCTTAAATTTTGTATTACTAAAGAGATGAAAAATTGTATCATCCTGTTGTCATTCTATTTTCTTAATATTGTGATTGCCGGCCTTTCGTTCCTACCTCAAAAGTAGCTCATCTAGATTCGCTATTTTGTTAGCAACCGCAAAATTAAGTAACTCGAGCTTTTTATGTTTTAAATGTGCGGATATTTGTATATTTTTAATTTTACCATTTCTATCATAATTTATATTTGATTTTGCCCTCGGGATTCTTTTTGAAAAATTATAGGCGTATTTGTCGTAAACTTGTAATGTTTCTAATTGCATTTCTTTTTCATCGTTTTGTAACTGTGTTTCCTCTTTTTGTTTTGTCATACATCTTGTTTGTACTGCTAATATATTTTTTGTCGAGTTTTTTAGTTCATCTATTGTTATACGTGATAGGGCGTCAGCGCCTACATTTGATTTACCTTTTATGTATTCGATTGTGAAATTATACTCAGAGAGCTCTAAACGCATTCTCGATAATTTGGATGAAGGATCTTTCAGGTTGAATAAATAAACTAACCGCCGATGGTCTGATCTAACTTTGAAATAGAATAGAATGAATAGACATATGGTCGAAACTGTTTAATCGCAAAGTATATTGCCAAAAGTTCTAGTTCTAAAATTGCTTTATATTGTTATGATTTGCTAAATGCTTTTGAAGCGAAACAAATTGGTAAATCGTTACCATTGTGATTTTGGCTAAGTATCGCGCCACAACCATTCTTTGAAGCATCTGCTGTTATTAAAATTCCTGAGTGAAGTCTGGATATTGTAATAGTTTTGGTGACATTAGGCTGCGCTTAAGTTTTTCGAAAGCTAATTCACATGAAGTATCCCAGTTAAATTCTACATTTTTTTCGGTCAAACCGGTTTAATGGTGCTGCTAAAGTAGCGAAATCTGCTATAAACCTCCTATAGTAGTTGGCAAATGCAACGAATCTTCTAACTGCATCTTTGTCACGGGGTTTAGAATATTTTTTAGTTGCTTCTATTTTCGAATCGTCAGGTAATACACCTTTAGCTGAGCATTTATGCCCTAAAAATGTTACCTCAGGTCTTAGAAAATTGCATTTGATATGGTTAAGCCGTAAATTAAACTTTCTGCATGTCTCGAAAACTGTTTCTAAATTTTTTAAATGGTGCGCTGCACTGCATCCAATGACTATAACGTCGTCTACATACATAAATGCTTGGTTGGGTGAAATAACGGAAAATGCTATTGACATAATTCCTGAAAAGCAATTAGGAGCAACGTTTAGACCAAACGGTAAGACTTTCCAACGGAAAGCTCCGCGATCTGTACTAAATGATGTTATATCTCTCGAATCTTTGTGAAGGGGAATTTGGTGAAAACCAGAAAAAAGATCTAAAGTAGAAAAGAAGTTCGCACGGCCAAGGTTATCCAAATTATCGTCACATGCCAAAGGAAATTTATCGGCAATTAACTTTTTATTTACAGCCCTAAAGTCAATGCACATTCTATACGATTTTTGTTAATTTAGGTATTTTTTCGGTACCAAAATCAAGGGACTGTTATAATTCGAAAAACTATTTTCGATCAGATCGTTTCCCAACAATTTATTAACATGATTTCTTCGCGCTGAGAGTACGGTAGGCGGTAATTTTTAGTATTTATAGTCGTATCGTTCAGTCTTAGTTTTTGTTCATAAAAATGGTTTATTGTCATTTTATCCTTGTCTAGCGCAAAATTATCGGAATATTGTAAACATAAATTGATAAGCTTACTTTCAGCATAATTAGGTATTTGTTTTTCTAAAATGCTTTTAAGTTCCTTAATACGACTATCTGGTTTTACTGGTTTATTGATTTTATAAACGTGATAATTAGAAAGTTTTTCGGTTTGAATGTTGCAGTTGTTTACGTATTTTATGCTGTTTGTGGTTTTTATTACTTTAATGATCGGATTGTTAGTATCAACTATACATTTCGCTGTGAAAGCAACATCATAAATCTCTTGAGAATCCACGAAAAGTGGTTCTGAGTCTTTTTTCAAAGCGAAAATTCTATAAACTTCGCAACGGGGTGGTATAACACATGTATCGCTTTCCATTCCGTGAAGGATGGGAAGTGCGATCTTTTCATTGCCTATCCAGAAGGAAATGCAACTTGTTGCATAGCTGATATCGCATTTATTTTATTTTAAGAAATCCTTACCAAGTATTCCATCTGATGGAATCTTGAAATCATTGTCTACCACGTGAAACGTATGTTTGATAAAAAAATTTGAAAAGTGTAAGTTAGTTGTAAAGGTACCTAATGTAGAAATTGTATCTGTAGTTACTCCAGTTATATTAATTGTATCATTGTTATTAATTGACGAATTTTTATTGAGAGAAGAAATTTTAATTAACGAAATGTCGGCTTGTGTGTCGACTAAAAATGTACAAAATTTGTCAGAGCCAGTAATATTTAATGGTATAAAATCAGAATAATTTAAGTTAAGACAATAAACGTTTTTGAAGAAAAACTGTGAGCTGACTCAGTTAATAATTTGTCTCGTCCTCCCTCAGTGTTCGCTCCTGAGGGGCTTCCCCGTTTAAAGCCCTGACACTTGCATTTCTACCTCTTTTATTGGAAGTGTTAGAACCGTTATTATTCCTAGTACGACTATTGCTGATATTATTATTATTATTATTAGACTGATACCGATTTCCGCCGCCGGAACGGAAATTTTGGCTTTGATTGCCGCGATTGAAGTTGTTGCCATGGTTACTGTTACTAAAAGATGGTCTATTTTGTCTATAATTGTTAAAGTTACTACTTTGATTTTGGAAATTTCTACCTCGGTTATTACTTTGAAAATTTCTGAAATTGTTATTGTTCCGAGCCCTAAATGCTAAAACTTGGCGTTCTTTTATTTCATTTGATTGCTCTACAATTGGTTTAGCTACTACGTTCTTGGAATTAGAAAAATTGGTTGAAGCGAGGATTGATTTGACTAAACTTGTTTTTGCGTTCAATCGGCAAACGTTAACTGTTTGCTCGATGGCCATTTCATGGGCTTTGGCCTGAGTAATCCCTTCGATAATGGGCGAACGTTCTAGAGAATCAGACAAATCCTCAACGCGTTTTGCGAAATCGGTGTAATTATTATTATTAACTTGCAAAGTTGAAATTTTTCCGGCCACAACTTTGGAGTTGTCGGGTTTTATACGGTTACGTAGCGCTATTTTTATGTCATTAACTGAAAGTATTTGAGTTGGTATTGCTTCTCGAGCTTTACCATCGAGTTTGGATTTAATATATGAAATACAAGTGCCAGTTAAATTTTCGTCGACAAATTCTTCGATTAACTCAATTTCATTAATGAAAGATTCAAGACCTAGGGGCTCACAGCTATAATTTTCACGCATAATACCAGCACACATGCTGATAATCCATCTTTTTTCCTCAGTAGTTGCCATATTTGTATCGTAATTAAGAGGAGTTGAAATATGTGTTTCGGGCAATTCCTCAAATCCGTGAAATTCTCCGGACAAAGAAAGACTAACAACAAGGTTTTTGATTGTACTGGGCGAATATGTGGTTGAGCCTTCCGAAACTGGGCTTTTAAAATCGAGATTTTCGTAATCGGAACTTTCGGAATTAAAATTCTTGGAATTGGAATCTAAATTTTCGGAATCTGAGTCTTGCTCTGAAATTCGGGGAACTACTTTCTTGTTTCTAAGAAACATATGTAGTAGAAAGCAAAAAAGAAATATTTAGCCTGGTTTAAAGTCGAATTTATATAATTTACTTACGAAAGTTTAACAGAAATTGAAATTGCATTGAATGTTGATGTGGAATTGAAACAATTATCCGATAATTTAATGAGAGACTGAATATTTAAGTTGAATGTATATTAAAGTAATTTAATTTAATTTTATTTCAAAGAAAAATATTTTATGTTGGTAGAAAAGACTTGGATGTTGATAACGAACGTACCGCTTTATTAAAAAATCTCAATGTGTTTGTGTTATTACGGACGCACCGTTTTGATCAAAATTGTATGGCTTTTATTTTTATAGATACGGGCGCACCGCATCTTTTCAAACTTGTAATATAAATGTCCTCGGACGCACCGGGATTAAAAAAAATTGTGGTATATTTATACACGGACGCAACGCTTTAAAGTAAAAAAAATCTCTTGGGTTATTCACGGAATCACCGCTTTATGCAAAAAACATATGTATGTTTGTTTACGGACGCACAAAAATTTCGTATTTGTGTTGGCAAAATAAATTGTTACGCTTAAAAACGTACATACGTAGATAGGTGAGTTGGGCAAAAACCAAAAAAAAAAAAAACAATGAAGATTAAGCAAATTAATGTTTTGTGAAAGTTTACAATTGTTAGAAGTTTTTATTTTTATACTTTGTAGTTAGAATCAACGGAATTGAATTTTGCATGTTTTTGAAGTTGTGATTAGAACGGTTGAAATTGCCGAATGGTAAAAAGAGGAAAAGGGAAATTTATTTGACCGAAAGTATTGAATTATATTTTAAGTTTGGTTTTGTCCCACTCTGACCCATTGTATTTTAAAATGAACAGAAACTTTTTATAAATGTATTTGTTGTTTGCTTTTTTTTCCAAAGTTTTTTTTTTTTGTGTTTTGTGATGTTTTAATAATAATAAATTTGGTTTCAAAAATAGTAATAGTAATACATACTACATATTGTACAGTGTCTTATTATAATAGAGTAAAGATATACAAATTTATGTTATTATAGAGTAAAGATTTCAAAAACTACAATGTATTTTAAAGAGAAAATAGGTTTAAAAATTATAAATTTATAATTTGAAAAGTTTTGTAGCTGTCTACATGTACATATAATGTGTTGTGTGCACACTGTGCGCCATACCCGTGTTTGAAATTCCGCTATCCGCTGCTAATCTTTCACCATATATGTTGTTGCTGATCGCCTTCTCTGCCGATATTTTTCCTCTGCTGGCTTTCTGCCGCTCCTGATGTTTGTTTCTGCGCCGCTATGGTATGGTTGATGTTAGGCGCCGTTATACTAGGTTCAAACACACACCAAATTGGCAATTTATACTATTTGGGCAATTTATTACGCAATTTGTCATATAATAAATTGTAATAATAAATTGCCAATTTAAAAAAAAATTGCGTAATAAATTGTTTCAAACTACAAATGCAACATTGTAAAGTGTGTTTATTGAGTATATTTAAACGTCACTTACGCATGGCTGAACTATATGGTTAGCTCATCTCATCAGCTGATTTTATGTCTTTCATTTCACTGGAGTAGGGATTGTCAAATGAAGATGGCAAACTCAAAATGAAACCAAAACATTGAACACATTTTCTTACAACACACAAAAATTTCAAAGTTTTATGTTTTCATTCCATTTCATTCGCCTAATACGAACACGCACATTTTGACAGTCTGAACAAAGGTATGCTCTTGCTGTAGAGATGAGCCAACCAGCTATCAAATTACTATTGTGTAAGCTATATCGAGTTGTATGAACAGCACTCAATTCAAATCGAAATTTTCTCAATTTATTTTTCTGTTTGAACATAGTATTAGATGTACATATCAATTTATGTATATTTAATGGTGGCAAATGGTAACAGTTTTTTCGGCCCGTTATGTACAGTTTTTTGATTTATAGTTTCAATTTGTATATTAATTCCGCTATTTTTGCGAATTATTTCGTGTATTAATTTTGTAGATTTTTCTGTTTTTAATAATTTGTAGTTTACCTCTGTTTTGGTTAGTTTTTTAGATTATGTTATATTTGTAGATTGTCTCTGCGTTTTTCTTTACAAAAAGTTATTTAGTTATTAAATAATATAAAGTATAAATTAGTTTTACGTATTATTTTTTTGCATTTTACTGTACCACCGTAACGTATGAAATTTTTTTTTTTTAAATTTGTAAGTAGAAAAATTTAGTTCATTATTGCTTTATCAGCATTTAACCTTTTTTGTAAATTTTGAATTTTTATAATTTTTTTTTGTAGTTTTTTTCAATTTTTAAAATTTTTTTGTATGTTTTTTTTTTGTATTTTTTTTTTTTGTAATTTTTTGTAAAGAAAGAATTTTAAATTGTTACATTTTATTTGAACGATTTTTCAAATTTTTAGATTTTTTTTTGGAATTTAAATTTTTTATATTTATTAAACGATTTGAAATTTTTTGATTTGAAAGAATTTTAAATTTTTCAATTATTGAAACGGCATTTGTTTGTCATAGCTAAATATAAGCCACGTTTTTTGTTTCGCGAGTGGCCGCCATTTTGCAGCACGGCCCACGGTCGCATCTAAATACTTGGGCGTATTTATCATATTGTTAATATCCACGTTTGAGCTTTCGCGCACCATAAACAAAATAAAAAAGTTGTTTTTGACTTGCATACAATATATTTTATTGAAAAGTCTTTATTCAAATATAAACTTATATATTTACGAGTGTTCAACGCAAAACTTAACACTTTGAAAACTTTTTATTTTACCTATCTAGTATTTTAAGCGTGTGTTCTGGCCGGGCGCGTAACTATATTAATTTGGCTTTCCAAATTTTCGCTATGCCGTTATATGTGTTCCATTCCGAATGATGGCATTGCCAGCCCCCTATCGATATTGCATTCTTTTGATATGCGTTTCCATATCGTTTGTGGTGCCATTACACGTGGAATATTGCCAAAATATAATAAAAAATTTTAAAATTTTTGTTTACACAGCTATAACTCATAAACGGATGGATGGATTTAAAAGATTCTACTTTTCAGTAAAACTTTGAAATGTTTACCTTCGATCTGCATTAAAAAATATACTTGATTCCTTTCTTATATTAGCCGCAAACGGATTATTGTTTAAACAAAAGTAACATTTTTACCAAAAAAAAGCGTGTGTGTGGTTGTTCGCTGTGAACTCTGCGCGCTGATTGCTTTTGAGTGAAGCATGATGCGACACATGCCTACATATATAGCATTCGCTGCGTTATTTAACTTCGGGCGTAGGTTTATTGGTACATATGTATGATTGTACATCACTACATAGTATAAAACAAAGTCGTTTTTTCTGTCCTTTGAATGCTTAAACCTTTAAAAATACGCAACGGATTTTGATGCGCTTTTTTTAATAGATAAATAGTGATTGAAGAGGAAGGAACGGATGAACATATTTGGCTGAAAATTGGTGCAGGGGTAGCTTCGAACAAGGAGACAGACATAGGATAATTTTTATCCCGTTCTGGCTAGGGTCTTGAGATCAAAACGTGGACCTGGGATATGTTTGTACAATATGGGTATCAAATGGAACCTGTTTATGACTACTTTGGTACGAGGTATTTTTCGTACCCGCGGGTGACTATGGTCTCGAGATATAGGTGAAAACGTGGACGCGGGTACCCCTAGAATGTGTTTATAGAATATGGATAACAAATGAAAGCTGTTGATTAGTGCTTTAGCCATGCGCGGTTCCAGGGGGGAGGGGGAAGTTCTTTTTTTTTTTTTTTGTATTGACTGTAAATGCAAAAACCGTTGCGTATTTTTAAAGGTTATGCATTGAAAGGGACAGAAAAAGCGACTTTGTTTTATACTACCATACATATGTACCAATAAACCTACGCCCGAAGTTAAATAACGCAGCGAATGCTATATATGTACGTATGTGTCGCATCATGCCTCACTCAAAAGCAATCAGCGCGCACAGTTCACAGCGAACAACCACACACATGCATTTTTTGGTAAAAATATTACTTTTGTTTAAACAATTTGGCTGATATAAGACAGGAATCAAGTATTTTTTTTGATGCAGATCGAGGTAAACATTTCAAAATTTTACTGAAAAGTAGAATTTTTTAAATTCATCCATCCGTTTATGAGTTATAGCTGTGTAAACAAAAATTTTATGATTTTTTACAAAATTTTGGCAATATGCCACGCCCCTATATTATATGCCTTCAAATTATATTAAATGTACCAGCT
This sequence comes from Eurosta solidaginis, assembly GCF_040869045.1. Taxonomy (NCBI): domain Eukaryota; kingdom Metazoa; phylum Arthropoda; class Insecta; order Diptera; family Tephritidae; genus Eurosta; species Eurosta solidaginis. Next base: position 139,128,065 of record NC_090320.1, on the reverse strand, counting down.
CACGTAGCTAAGCTTTCAAATGCAGTAAACTGTTTTAAAATCGGAGCATTCTGTATGAAGTTATGTGCGTACATGGCATTTAGCGACTTTATTTTATAAGATTTATAGATAGATGTAACGAATTTTTCTGCTAATGGTTGAATCGCTAAACTGTTGAATAAATAATTCCAATATTCAGTATTGCAAACTGGTCTTTATTTATATTACTTTGGGAGTAGTACTTCTATACTTCAATATGACGTACTTCAAAACTAATGCGTGTTTAAATCAAACTGATTACTGATTGTTCAGCTTGCGTTGCTTTTATACTCTCCGTTGCATATTTCTCCAAAGGTCTACACGTTTCAACTTCTAGAACTCTTATATCGCCTGCTTGGTAGTTAGTAATATGAGTACATGCATATTTGTAGTATATAGCCGTATGCGTGTGTATGTGTGACTAACTACTTCGGCTGATGACCACATTTGTGTGTGTGGGATAACCTTTCGTCGCCTTGCACATAGGTGTTGCTAGATTTAATGTATACATGTACATAATAGTGGCTGGTTCATGTTTTTGTTGTTGTGTGTTTATTTACTAACAGCTTAGTAATGCTAATATTCGCCACAATATATAGATTTTAAACAAACTACGATATATGTACATATTACTTTAGTACAGTGTGATTTCGAAATCAGGAAAAAATTAAACATTTTAAAAGACATGAAGAAATTGCCGTTGCTAAAGATTTCACATTGCCCAAGTTTCATTATTTTATTAATGGCTTTTCTTATGACCTAGGGATTTATCATTACTTACTTGCCTCTCTCACAAATACTAATAGATCGAGTTAGAAGCTGGGTTAATGCTTTATAATCTAGCTGCCTGATAGTACTTATAAAATTTGTGAATACACCTATAAATTCGCGTTGTATACTTGGAAATCCAAGAGAGCAAATATCCTTTAGCAGATCTCTTGCCAATTTTATTTCACTATTTGTTCGTTTATGATATGGCGTGTGATCGAAAATTAGGCTGACGCGTTTTGAAACGAGGTCATAATCTGAAAAAAAAAAACCGTTTCGATAGAAAACTTTCTTCAAAGTAAGTATGAAATTTACTTACAGTTATCTCTCTGCTTTGCACTACTATGGCTTTCATCTTGCATTACAAGTCGGGAAGTAACTTTCGTCATGGCTCCGGAGTTATTATTTGACAAAGCTGTTAGCGTGTGATATTCGTAGCAAGTGATTTCTTGATATATATTATTATTTACAATCATCTGCAAAGAGAGATATATGTTTGAATCAAAATATATCTTTTGTCTTGATATGACACAGACCCTATTTTGAAGATAACAGGGGTAAACTGTAGTTAACTAAACACATTCCTTCTTTTTAAAGGGTTAGATATACGTTTTTTACCCAATCGAAAAGACCTTGCATTGCTATAATGGCAACATTGTAAATGTCAAACCAAAAGTCATTCGGAACTAATCGAGTAAAATCTACATAGTTTACTCTCATACAAGCGCCTTCCAATTGCGACAGTTGTCGTTTTTTCTGAAAAAGAGGAAAATCGCGAACTAAGCGGGATAGTATCGAGGCTTGAAAGTGTATTAAACTGGCGTGAACAACAACTACTAAGCAGTGCAGTCGATATTGTTGGTGTACCAGCGCTAACAAGTGATAATGCGAATGAATGCACAAAGCATTGCTTTGAACTCATCTGTTTCTCCAAAAGAGATAAGCAAGTGCTACATTAAAAATTAAAGCAAACAAACGTGCTCCGTATTCCTTTTGCCTTTATTGAGTTGAAGAGTAAAGTTATGTCCCAAAAAAGGAAAGAAAAGGGGAAATTAACTTCTCAGTTTTTGGTGATAGACAGAAAAGCACCAATATTTACATAAACGACAGTCTCACTAGCTACAACAGAGCGCTGCTTACAGTGGCGAAGAAAACAAAAAAAAAGAAAAAAATTATAAGTACCTGTGGATAAGTCATGGTAGAATAATTATGAAAAAGACTGATAATAGCGACGTTGTTATTTATTCTTAGTACTTTTAACGATTTGTCAAAAGTAACGTAGTTTTCTAATTATTATTTAATATTTGCATATTTCAAATGGCTATCTCAAATATTTTATATGTAAACAACCTCACTATAATCAGCCTTATTAATGATCTTGATCTGATATATAATTCTACGGATTCGTTTGTTGCTATTCATCAAAACATACGCAGTTTTCGGCAAAATTTTGATTTATTGTTATGCAATCTAGAGATGTTTAAAAACTATCCCGACGTAATATTTCTGTCTGAAATCTGGATATACTCTCACGAAATTCGTGATTTCACTATACCTGGTTATAATTTTTTCGCGAACACTAATGACAGTTTTTATATTTATATATGGACCAATTTCTGATATTAGTGTTTGCTGGGTTGAGCACATATGGTCAAAAAATTAAAACACAGTTGTTGTTGTTTTCCCGACGCGTTTCGATGTTCTTTTTTCTCACGTCATCTTCTGGGGATTTCTTTAATGCTAAATATGTAAAAATAATATACATATTAACATTTGATACTTTTTTCTAACAATAACTAATGAGAGTTATTCTGCAGATGGTGTTGGAGTTTTTGTTCGGCATATGTATGAGTGTTTTACACAAAACTTTTATTAGTTGATTTTTTAAGCAGGCATCTGCCGATTTATTCATATACAAAACAACTGCGCTATTTTTATGTTTCACTTGCTTATTTATAACTCTTGCTCCAAAAGGGAGTTACCGTAATATCAGGTGATGTGATCCCAAAATATAATACAAAATATAACCGTTTGAAAAATAGGTATATATGTAAATAGCAATGTCTATAATAAACGTAGGTATGAGCAGATGATGTGCATATATCTATTCATGTACAAATTTCAAAGTAGAATGCAAGAGAACCAATAAGTAAAAATTATGTATATAGGTATATGCTGACACATTTTTTACAGTGGTGGCTATTACTATTAATACAGAATGAATTTGAAAATTATTTTAATGATGAAACCATTAGTACGTCAGGTCATGCTGGAACATACCCGGCCCCAAGGACGATAGTTCTTCACTTATCTTAGAGGTTCAGAATAGCCTTAGCTCGAGACATCGTTGGAGGTAATTGTTTTATCGCCATGTTGAATGGCTGCGCCTCGACTCGCAGCCTCAATGTCTGAGTTGGAAGTATCTGCTATATCCGAATCTGGGAAATGTTCGCGGGGCTCCTCTAGCGGCAGTAAGTAGATTTTCCGTATTGGACGCTTAAAGCATTTGCCATTGCATTTTAACGTGACGACACGAACTAACCCGTCTTGACCAGGGTGTACGCCCGTGATGCGTGCCATTGGCCATTTACCAGGAGGCGTCCTTTCATCGTACAGTAGTACAAGATCGCCCACTTTGACATTGGCGCGTACCGTCATCCACTTAGGGCGACTTTGGAGTCTACTAAGGTATTCGGAATACCATCGACGCCAAAAATGTTGCTTCATCTGTTCCACCATACGCCAGCGATTAACTCCAACCGTTTTAAATTCGAGTAGATCTTCATCCGGAATATTGATCGTTGGTTCCCCAATCAAAAAATGTGCGGGTGTTAGGGCATCGTAACTTTCGGCGTCTTCATTTAGTGGACACAATGGCCGTGAGTTCAAACATGCCTCAATCTGATAAAGCAGTGTGCAGAGTTCCTCAAAGTTTAAAGCGCGACCCTGTGTAATTCGCTTAAAGTGGTGCTTAGTTGACTTGACTCCAGCTTCCCACAATCCACCGAAGTGTGGAGATGAAGGTGGAATGAGGTTCCAAGTAGTGCCTTCGCTAGCAAGAATTTCTTTGAGGTCTTCTGGCAACGATGAAATGCTGCGCTGGTGCATGACTTGCAAGGCTTTGTTTGCACCAACAAAGTTTGTGCCATGATCTGAGTAAATCTGAGTACACCTTCCTCTTCTAGAAGTAAACCGACGGAAAGCCGCTATAAATGCATCGGAAGTGAGATTGGTGACGGCTTCCAGGTGTATGGCTTTAGTTACCATACACACAAATATGCATATATAGCCCTTCATGATTTTTGCATTTCTTAGGGATGACTGACGTATATCGATAGGCCCTGCATAGTCAACGCCACTATGGAGGAAAGGTCGTGCGGGGGTAAGTCTCACCGGAGGTAAGTTGCCCATCAATTGCTCCGCTGATTTGGCGAGGTATTTACAGCAAGTTAGACAGCGTCTTATGATGGTTTGAGCAAGTCTACCAGCGCCAGGTACCCAATATTTTCTGCGGATGTAGTTTAGCATAAGCGCAACTCCACCATGAAGTGTAGTGAAATGTGCTTCTGAAAATATAAGAAATGTTAGTGGATTTTTTCTTGATAATAAAATAGGATGTTTCATAGAAGATGATATATTTGCAAAATGCAGGCGTCCACCTACGCGTAAGCACCCGTCTCCATCTATGAATGGAGTTAGCCTTTTAACAGAACTGTCTTCAATTGGTATTCCCCTTGAAAGTTTATTTAATTCGTCGCTAAAATCGACTATTTGGGATGCAAGAATCAGTCGTTTTAATGCTAGTTGTAATTCATGATTGGTTAGGTACCCAGAACGGCGAGCTTCTTTGTGAGTGCAGTTGTGTAAAAAACGAAGTATATACGCAGTCACGTTTATCGTTTTTTTAAACTGGAGTACTTTCCTAGGTATTCAGGATAAGAAAGCGTATTGATGTATGCTACCTTCGCTGGTGGACGCAGCTCTAATGTAATGTTTGAGCTATGGTTAATATCTGCAGGCCAAAATTCTTGAGTATTAGTGAGCCAAGATGGTCCGCACCACCAAAGAGCATGATCAGGTAAATTTCGGGGCATTACACCTTTTGATGCACAATCTGCCGGATTGTCCAGTGTAGGCACATACCTCCACTGACTTACCGCTGACAAGCATTGTATTTCCGCAACACGGTTCGCCACATACACGGTCCATTTTATAGGTTGGGCACGGATCCAAGCCAAAACAGTGGAACTATCACACCAGTAAAATACTTGCTGCAAACATTCCTTCAAAGTATCCTTCACATTGTTCAATAGTTTGGCCAGTAGTTGTGCACCACATAGCTCAAGTTTCGGAATAGATATAGTTTTCAGTGGTGCAACCTTTGTTTTCGCCTGTATAATTCTTATTGTAATTTCACCATTATCCAACACGGTCCTGGAATATACCACGGCAGCGAAACCAACCTGTGATGCATCACAAAATCCATGCAGGTCACATTTACGAGTCTTCGATGTTCCAATAAATCTTTCTATTTTGATCGATTCAAGACATTTTAGTGTATCTCGATATTCTATCCATTCCTTTGATATGTAGTCAGGCAGCTGATCATCCCAATTGATGCCTGCAAGCCACAATTTTTGAAATAAGATCTTAGCAATTATTGTTGTAGGTGCCAGCCATCCCTGTGGATCAAAAAGCTTGGATGCGTCAGAAAGCAAATGTCGTTTGGTTAAATTTGTATGTGAATCGAAAGCAACTAAGAACGAGAAACAATCGGAGAAAGGTTGCCAATGTAATCCCAATGCCTTTATATAATTATTAGTGCTCAACTCAATTGTGCTTGATAACTCCTGCAGCTCTGTTGGGATAGTTTTTAATAATTCGGAAGAATTAGACGACCATTTTCGCAATTTGAATCCACCAGATTGTAATAATGCGCAAAGCTGATTTTGTATATATAAGCCTTCTGCTAAATCATCAGCTCCAGTGAGTATATCATCCACATAAATATCGTGAAGAAGTATATTAGATGCGATAGGGTGGCAATTTGATTCATCTCTAGCAAGTTGCTGCAATGTTCGTACTGACAAATAAGGGGCAGGAGCTGTACCATAAGTTACGGTTAAAAGTTTATAAATTTTTACTGGGTCAGATGGGGATTTCCTCCATAAAATCTGTTGATAATTTTGGTGTTCTGGACTGACAATAATTTGTCTAAACATTTTCTCGATGTCAGAGCACAGCGCAATGTAGTGAGTGCGCCACCTCAAAATAATTTGTGATAAATCATTTTGTAGTGATGGCCCTGTAGCCAGCTCTTCATTAAGTGAACGATGATTGCGGTATTTGGAAGACCCGTCGAAAACAACACGTAGTTTTGTTGTTGTACTGCTTAGTTTCTCTACGCCATGGTGTGGCAGGAAATAAGAATTCGGTTCAGGGTTATGTGGATATTCCCCAACTTCAAACATGTGACCGAGCTCTATGTACTCATCCATGAATTTTAAATATTCTTCATAGAATTTTGGCTTCTTTTCGAAGACTCGTTCCATATTTCGTAACCTTGTCATAGCTCCTAGATGCGTATTTTCGAATAATGGAATAGGCTTACCATGCAATTCTGCTTTAAATGGCAGATATACACAATACCGACCGTTTTCGAGTCTTTGATGTGTGGCGGCGAAATGACTTTCGCATTTAGTATCTTCCGGAGACCATATAGGTTTTTTGCTTATCTCTTCTTGCTCCCAAAAAAGTTTTAGCCTATCGTCAATATGGGAAAAGTGCGTGTGTATTGATGGGACCTCATTAGAATTTGATAGCGGCCCAGAGATTACCCAACCGAAGTACGTATCTTGTAACAGCAGCCCGAAGTTTGTCGTATGCTGACCCTTCTTTAAAATCGAGCCGTATACGTCAGCACCCAGTATTAAATCAATAGGTCGTGATTTGTAATAGCCTGGATCAGCTAGGGTAAAACGTGCACCTGATGGTAATTGCTGTGGAGTTTCACTCGACTGTGGTAAGCAAGTAGATAAATTGGGCAATACAAATGCTTCTATGGTAATAGAAAAATCTGAGTCATTACGGGAACTCAATTGCAAGAAGGTAAATTTCTTAGCACAGTTAAATTGATTTGGAGTAATTCCATGAATTTGAAGATGAGTGGGGTGGCAGGTTACTCGGTAAAGTTGTATGAAACGCTCGGTTACAAAAGAACCCTGTGAGCCCTGGTCAAGCAATGCCCTTGCTGTCACCTTGCCATTTGGCGTATCGATATACAAAAGTACTGTGGCGAGAAGAACAGATTTTGTAGCTCGTGGCAAAGGCGCCGATATATGATGGCTCAAAATTTCATTATGCTCGATTGGCTTTACACTAGTACATTTTGTGCTACATAAGGCGTCGTGCATAAGAGTGTGGTGCTTTTGTTTGCAAAGGTGACAAGTATATTGTGATTTACAATCCTTGGGTGTATGGCCACCAGTCAAGCAGTTTTCGCAAATAGCATTACGCTCGACGAATTTTTTCCGCTCTCCAAGTGTATATGCACGGAAAACCCAGCACTTAAAGAGAATGTGATTTTTCTTGCAACAAGGGCAGGTGTTTGCTTTACTAATATTGAAAGCTTTCAACCCTGGACGATGTTGAACCGTTTGTGGTTTCAGTTTCACTGCGACATGGTCGCCAAGAGTTTCCAGTGTACGGAATGCGGTTTCTAGAAATATGAAAAGATCGGATAGTTTAGGAATCTCCCTTGTGGCTTTAAGCGCATGTTCCCAATCTTTTCGTGTTTCGGAATCCAGTTTGTCAGTCGTAATATGGACAATTATGGGATCCCAGTGCTCAGTTTGTACCTCTAGATTAGTTAAGGAAGAGATACATTCTTTTGTTGTGTCGAGAATTCCTCTGATCGCAGAAGGAGATGCTTTTGTGCATTTGGGAATTGCGCAAAGTTTTCGCAAAATTGCATCAACTATAGCACGTTTATTGTGATACCTATCTTCTAATGTTTTCCAAGCGAGGTCGTAATTAGCTTCAGTTGGAGAAATATGTTTAATTAAACGTTCAGCCTCGCCTTTAACGGAGTCTTTAAGATAGTACATTTTTTGTATTTTGGTATACGACGTGCTTTGATGTACAAGTGATAAATATAAATCTTGAAAGGGAACCCATTCAAGATATTGACCAGAAAAGGTTGGTATGGAAATTTTTGGCAACTTGACGTCACTTTTGGTTGTGATGTCTTGCCGTTGAGTGCTAGCGAATGTGCTTTGAAACACACTTGGTGACATGCTACTAGCTGGCATGGAATCGTAGAGAAATGCTTTGTATGTCAGATATTTGTCTTCAAACAAAGAACAATGATCCTCAGTACAATACTCGATTTCATTGCACGTTAAATTATTGTCTTTAATGCACTTATAAATGTTGGTATGGTTTGCCAAAAAGGTGGAGTATATACCTTCAGCCTTTTCCAACAGCACTGTAACATACCCCTTTGTCAGCTGTGGCACACTTAAATTCTCCGCTTTACTCACAAATTTGTCAAGCTGTAGCTGAAGCTCCTGCTGCTCCGTCACCAGTCTCAGTACCTCGTTCAAAGCTTCCGTACAATAACTTATTGTTTTTAATAGTACGCGAACTTTACAAAAAATTGCGATAATTTATTAATTTAATATTACGCGAACTTTACAAAAATTTGCGATAATTTATTAATTTAATATTACGCGAACTTTACAAAGTCCCAGTTCGGGCGCCAAAAAATGAGAGTTATTCTGCAGATGGTGTTGGAGTTTTTGTTCGGCATATGTATGAGTGTTTTACACAAAACTTTTATTAGTTGATTTTTTAAGCAGGCATCTGCCGATTTATTCATATACAAAACAACTGCGCTATTTTTATGTTTCACTTGCTTATTTATAACTCTTGCTCCAAAAGGGAGTTACCGTAATATCAGGTGATGTGATCCCAAAATATAATACAAAATATAACCGTTTGAAAAATAGGTATATATGTAAATAGCAATGTCTATAATAAACGTAGGTATGAGCAGATGATGTGCATATATCTATTCATGTACAAATTTCAAAGTAGAATGCAAGAGAACCAATAAGTAAAAATTATGTATATAGGTATATGCTGACACATTTTTTACAGTGGTGGCTATTACTATTAATACAGAATGAATTTGAAAATTATTTTAATGATGAAACCATTAGTACGTCAGGTCATGCTGGAACAATGAGTGTGATTATTTTGAATGCAATCTCATAAGTGCTGACATCCTAAAGGTTTCAATAAGTATCTTGCAGTCTTTACTTTTATATGTGTTTACAGGCTAAATACGATACCTGTTCAGATATTTGGGGACGAGTTCTCAAATCTTCTCCGTAGTGAAAATTCAGCCAATATTGTCATTTCTGTCGTGTTCGTAATCATTTTCTCAGTAGTTTGCGGAGCCTAAACCTTTATTTCGGAGATCACACTATAACTGGTGTATTACTAAGCAAGGCTTGTGCAAAAAACGATAATAACAAGTAAGGAAGGCTAAGTTCGGGTGTAACCGAACATTACATACTCAGTTGAGAGCTTTGGAGACAAAGTAAGGGAAAATCACCATGTTGTAAAAAGAACCTAGGGTAACCCTGGAATGTGTTTGTATGACATGTGTATCAAATGGAAGGTATTAAAGAGTATTTTAAGAGGAAGTGAGCCATAGTTTTATAGATGGACGCCATTTAGGGATATCGCCATAAAGGTGGACCAGGCCTGACTCTAGAATTTGTTTGTATGGTATGGGTATCAAATGAAAGGTGTTAATTAGTATTTTAAAAGGGAGTGGGCCTTAGTTATATAGGTGGACGCCTTTTCGAGATATCGCCATAAAGGTGGATCAGGGGTGACTCTAGAATTTATTTTGTACGATATGGGTATCAAATGAAAGGTATTAATGAGTATTTTAAAAGGGCGTGGACCTAAGTTCTATAGATGGACGCCTTTACGAGATATCGCCATAAAGATGGACCAGGGGTGACTCTAGAATTTATTTTGTACGATATGGGTATCAAATGAAAGGTATTAATGAGTATTTTAAAAGGGCGTGGACCTAAGTTCTATAGATGGACGCCTTTTCGAGATATCGCCATAAAGATGGACCAGGGGTGACTCTAGAATTTGTTTGTACGATATGAGTATCAAATGAAAGGTGTTAATGAGTATTTTAAGATGGCGTGGGCCTTAGTTCTATATGTGGACGCCTTTTCGAAATATCGCCATAAAGGTGAACCGGGGGTGACTCTAGAATTTATTTGTACGATATGAGTATCAAATGAAAGGTGTTAATGAGTATTTTAAGAGGGCGTGGGCCTTAGTTCTATATGTGGACGCCTTTTCGAGATATCGCCATAAAGGTGGACCAGGGCTGACTCTAAAATTTGTTTGTACGATATGAGTATCAAATGAAATGTGTTAATGATAATTTTAAAAGAAGTGGGCCTAAGTTCTATAGTTGGACGCCTTTTCGAGAAATCGCCATAAAGGTGGACCAGGGGTGACTCTAGAATTTGATTGTACGATATGAGTATCAAATGAAATGTGTTAATGATAATTTTAAAAGAAGTGGGCCTAAGTTCTATAGTTGGACGCCTTTTCGAGAAATCGCCATAAAGGTGGACCAGGGGTGACTCTAGAATTTATTTTGTACGATATGGGTATCAAATGAAAGGTTTTAATAAGTATTTTAAAAGGGCGTGGGCCTTAGTTCTATATGTGGACGCCTTTTCGAGATATCGCCATAAAGGTGGACCAGGGGTGACTCTAGAATTTATTTTGTACGATATGGGTATCAAATGAAAGGTTTTAATAAGTATTTTAAAAGGGCGTTGGCCTAAGTTCTATAGATGGACGCCTTTTCGAGATATCGACATAAAGATGGACCAGGGGTGACTCCAGAATTTGTTTGTACGATATGAGTATCAAATGAAAGGTGTTAATGAGTATTTTAAGAGGGCGTGGGCCTTAGTTCTATATGTGGACGCCTTTTCGAGATATCGCCATAAAGGTGGACCAGGGGTGACTCTAGAATTTGATTGTACGATATGAGTATCAAATGAAATGTGTTAATGATAATTTTAAAAGAAGTGGGCCTAAGTTCTATAGTTGGACGCCTTTTCGAGAAATCGCCATAAAGGTGGACCAGGGGTGACTCTAGAATTTATTTTGTACGATATGGGTATCAAATGAAAGGTTTTAATAAGTATTTTAAAAGGGCGTTGGCCTAAGTTCTATAGATGGACGCCTTTTCGAGATATCGACATAAAGATGGACCAGGGGTGACTCCAGAATTTGTTTGTACGATATGAGTATCAAATGAAAGGTGTTAATGAGTATTTTAAGAGGGAGTGGGCCTTAGTTCTATATGTGGACGCCTTTTCGGTATATCGCCATAAAGGTGGACCAGGGGTGACTCTAGAATTTGTTTGTAGTATATGGGTATCAAATGAAAGGTGTTAATGAGTATTTTAAAAGGGAGTGGGTCTTAGTTCTATAGTTGGACGCCTTTTCGGAATATCGTTATAAAAGTGGACCAGGGTTGACTCTAGAATGCGTTTGTACAATATGGGTATCAAACGAAAGGTGTTAATAAGTGTTTTGAAAGGGAGTGGGCCTTAGTTCTATGGGTGGACGCCTTTTCGGGATATCGCCATAAACGTGGACCAGGGTTGACTCTAGAATGCGTTTGTACAATATGGGTATCAAATGAAAGGTGTTAATGAGTATTTTAAAAGGGCGTGGGCCTTAGTTCTATAGGTGGACGCCTTTTCGAGATATCGCCATAAAGGTGGACCAGGGGTGACTCTAGAATTTGTTTGTACGATATGGGTATCAAATTAAAGGTGTTAGTGAGTATTTTAAAAGGGAGTGGGCCTTAGTTCTATAGGTGGATGCCTTTTCGAGATATCGCCATAAAGGTGGGCCAGGGGTGACTCTAGAATTTTTTTGTACGATATGGGTATCAAATGAAAGGTGTTAATGAGTATTTTAAAAAGGAGTGGGCCTTAGTTCTATATGTGGACGCCTTTGCGAGATATCGCCATAAACATGGACCAGGGGTGACTCTAGGATGTGTTTGTACGATATGGGTATCAAATTAAAGGTATTAACGAGGGTTTTAAAAGGGAGTGGCCCTTAGTTGTATATGTGAAGGCGTTTTCGAGATATCGACCAAAATGAGGACCAGGGTGATCCAGAACATCATCTGTCGTGTACCGCTAATTTATTTATATATGTAATACCACGAACAGCATTCCTTCCAAGATTCCAAGGGCTTTTGATGTCGCCCTGCAAAACTTTTTCATTTTCTTCTACTTAATATGGTAGGTGTCACACCCATTTTACCATGTTTTTTTCTAAAGTTATATTTTGCGTCAATATACCAATACAATTACCATGTTTCATCCCTTTTTCGTATTTGGTATATAATTATGGAATTTTTTTCATTTTTCGTAGTTTTCGATATCGAAAAAGTGGGCGTGGTCATAGTCGGATTTCGGCCATTTTTTACACCAATACAAAGTGAGTTCAGATAAGTACGTGAACTGAGTTTAGTAAAGACATATCGATTTTTGCTCAAGTTATCGTGTTAGCGGCCGAGCAGAAGGACAGACGGTCGACTGTGTATAAAAACTGGGCGTGGCTTCAACCGATTTCGCCCTTTTTCACAGAAAACAGTTATCGTCCTAGAATCTAAGCCTCTACCAAATTTCAGAAAGATTGATAAATTTTTGTTCGACTTATGACATTAAAAGTATCCTAGACGAATTAAATGGAAAAGGGCGGAGCCACGCCCATTTTGAAATTTTCTTTTATTTTTGTATTTTGTTGCAACATATCATTACTGGAGTTGAATGTTGACATAATTTACTTATATACTGTAAAGATATTAACTTTTCTTTTAAAATTTGAATTAAACAAATTTTTTTTTTAAAAAGTGGGCGTGGTCGTTTCCCGATTTTACTAATTTTTATTAAGTAGACATACAGTAGTAATAAGAGTAAGGTTCCTGCCAAATTTCATCATGATATCTTCAACGACTGCCAAATTACAGCTTGCAAAACTTCTAAATTACCTTCTTTTAAAAGTGGGCGGTGCCACGCCCATTGTCCAAAATTTTCATCGCTTAATCCGTATTGGGTAATGAATTATCGCACTTTTTCGATTTTTCGAAATTTTCGATATCGAAAAAGTGGGTGTGGTTATTGTCCGATATCGTTCATTTTAAATAGCGATCTGAGATGAGCCCAGGAACCTACATACCAAGTTTCATCAAGATACCTCAAAATTTACTCAAGTTATCGTGTTAACGGACAGACGGACGGACGGACGGACGGACATGGCTCAATCGAATTTTTTTTCGATACTGATGATTTTGATATATAGTAGTCTATATCTATCTCGATTCCTTTATACCTGTACAACCAACCGTTATCCAATCAAAGTTAATATACTCTGTGAGCTCTGCTCAACTGAGTATAAAAAAAAAACGTAATAAAAAACAGGTGCCAGTGAGATTCGAACCGCCGCACTATGTTTTTTTCATAGCAGCAAAAAGTAGCGGCTACTTATCAGGCTCAGCCGCAACAATATAACTATTCTTTATTTAGGTTTAAATTAAAGCATATCATGTCAAACTTAAAAGTATGCTGTAGAAAGTAGTACACTTTTAATGTGAACGTATTACAGTTTTAATGTGACGTTGCCAAATCTAATTGAAATGCAGACTTCATTCTACAGGGCACATGAGAAACCGAAAATCGTTAAAGTTGACTTTAAAGTGAGGAATAGTTTACCTGGCCGGTAAGTTAATTGAAATTTATTGGGTGGATGAAATCTCAATCTGTTTCCGGTATATAGACCTAAATATTGACTAGGGTTACCAGCGGATGGGTGTTCCCGATATGGGTACCAAATGAAAGGGGTGTCATATCGGCTAGATCTGATAATCGGTCAACATATATCTGGGTATGGTCCAATAGTGTAAAGTGTAGTCCACCACTTATTAGACTCAGTTGAGCAGAGCTCACAGCGTATATTAGCTTTGATTGGATAACGGTTGGTTGTACAGGTATAAAGGAATCGAGATAGATATAGACTTCCATATATCAAAATCATCAGCATCGAAAAAAAATTTGATTGAGCCATGTCCGTCCGTTAACACGATAACTTGAGTAACTTTTGAGGTATCTTGATGAAATTTGGTATGCAGGTTCCTGAGAACTCATCTCAGACCGCTATTTAAAATGAACAATATCGGACTATAACCACCCCACTTTTTCGATATCGAAAATTTCGAAAAACCGAAATAGTGGGAGAATTCATTACCAAAGACGGATAAAGCGATGAAACTTGGTAGGTGAGTTGAAATGATGCCGATGAATAGAAAATTAGTAAAATTTCGGACAACGGGCGTGGCACCGCCCACTTTTAAAAGAAGGTAATTTAAAACTTTGCAAGCTGCAATTTGGCAGTCGTTGAAGATATCATAATGAAATTTGGCAGGAACGTTACTCCTATCACTATATGTATGCTTAATAAAAATTAGCAAAATCGGAGAACGACCACGCCCACTTTTAATACAAAATTTTTTTAAAGTCAAATTTTAACAAAAAATTTAATATCTTTACAGTATATAAGTAAATTATGTCAACATTCAACTCCAGTAATGATATGGTGCAACAAAATGCAAAAATAAAAGAAAATTTCAAAATGGGCGTGGCACCGCCCTTTTTCATTTAATTTGTCTAGGATACTTTCATGCCATAAGTCGAACAAAAATTTACCAATCCTTGTGAAATTTGGTAGGGGCTTAGATTCTGGGACAGTGAAAAAGGGCGAAATCGGTTGAAGCCACGCCGAGTTTTTATACACAGTCGACCGTCTGTCCTTCCGCTCGGCCGTTAACACGATAACTTGAGCAAAAATTGATATATCTTTACTAAACTCAGTTCACGTACTGATCTGAACTCACTTTGTATTGGTATAAAAAATGGCCGAAATTTGACTTTGACCACGCCCACTTTTTCGATATCGAAAATTACCAAAAACGAAAAAATGCCATAGTTCTATATCAAATACGAAAAAAGGGATGAAACATGGTATTTGGATTGGTTTATTGACGCAAAATATAACTTTAGAAAAAACTTTGTAAAATGGGTGTGACACCTACCATATTAAGTAGAATGAAATGAAAAATTTCTGCAGGGCGAAATAAAAAACCCTTGAAATCTTGGCAGGAATACTGTCGTGGTATTATATATAAATAAATTAGCGGTATCCAACAGATGAAGTTTTGGGTCACCCTGGTCCACATTTTGGTCGATATCTGGAAAGCGCCTTCACATATACAACTACCACCACTCCCTTTTAAAAGCCTCATTAATACATTTAATTTGATACCAATATCGTACAAACATATTCTAGAGCCACCCCTGGTCCCCCTTTATGGCGATATCTCGAAAAGGCGACCACCTATAGAACTAAGCCCCACGCCATTTTAAAATACTCATTAACACCTTTCATTTGATACCCATGTCGTACATACATATTCTAGATTCACCTCTGGTCCACCTTTATGGCGATATCTCGAAAAGGCGACCACCTATAGAACTAATGCCCACTCCCTTTTAAAAAGACTCATTAACACCTTTCATTTGATACCCATATCGTACAAACAAAGTCTATAGTCACCCCTGGTCCACCTTTATGGGGATATCTCGAAAAGGCGACCACCTATACAACTACCACCACTCCCTTTTAAAACCCCTATTAATACCTTTAATTTGATACCGATATCATACAAACATATTCTTGAGTCACCCCAGGTCCACCTTTATGGCGATATCTCGAAAAGGCGTCCACCTATAGAAATAAGCCTCACGCCCTTTTGAAATACTTATTAACACCTTTCGTTTGATACCCATATTGTACAAACGCATTCTACAGTCACCCCTGGTCCACCTTTATGGCGATATTTCGAAACGGCGTCCACCTACGGAACTAAGGATCACTCCCTTTTAAAATAATCATTAACACCTTTCATTTGATACCCATATCGTACAAACAAATTCTAGAGTCATCCCTGGTCCACCTTTATGGCGATATCTCGAAAAGGCGACCACATATACAACTACCACAACTCCCTTTTAAAACCCTCATTAATACCTTTAATTTGATACCGATATCATACAAATATATTCTTGAGTCACCCCTGGTCCACCTTTATGGCGATATCTCGAAAAGGCGTCCACCTAAAGAAATAAGCCTCACGCCCTTTTGAAATACTTATTAACACCTTTCGTTTGATACCCATATTGTACAAACGCATTCTACAGTCACCCCTGGTCCACCTTTATGGCGATATTTCGAAACGGCGTCCACCTACGGAACTAAGGATCACTCCCTTTTAATATGCTCATTAACCCCTTTCATCTGATACCCATATCGTACAAACAAATTCTAGGGTCACCCCTGGTCCACCTTTATGGCGATATCTCGAAACGGCGTCCACCTACGGAACTAAGGATCACTCCCTTTTAAAATAATCATTAACACCTTTCATTTGATACCCATATCGTACAAACAAATTCTAGAGTCATCCCTGGTCCACCTTTATGGCGATATCTCGAACAGGCGACCACATACACAACTACCACCACTCCCTTTTAAAACCCTCATTAATACCTTTAATTTGATGCCCATATCGTAAAACACATTCTAGAGTCACCCATGGGCCACCTTTATGGCTATATTTCGAAAAGGCGTCCACCTATAGAACTAAGGCCCACTCCCTTTTAAAATAATCATTAACACCTTTCGTTTGATACCCATATTGTACAAACACATTCTAGAGTCACCCCTGGTCCACCTTTATGGCGATATCTCGAAAAGGAACTAAGGCCCACTTTCTTTTAAAATACTCATTAGCACCTTTCGTTTGATACCCATATTGTACAAACGTATTTTAGAGTCACCTTTATGCCGAAATCTCGAAAAGGCGACCACCTATACAACTACCACCACCCCCTTTTAAAACCATCATTAATACCTTTAATTTGATACCCATATCGTACAAACACATTCTAGAGTCACCTCTGGTTCACCTTGATGGAGATATCTCGAAAAGGCGTCCACCTATAGAACTAAGCCCCACGCCCTTTTAAAATACTCATTAACACCTTTCGTTGGAACCCCATATTGTACAAACGCATTATAGAGTCACCCCTGATACCCATATTGTACAAACGTATTCTAGAGTCCACCTTTATGCCGAAATCTCGAAAAGGCGACCACCTATACAACTACCAACACCCCTTTTAAAACCATCATTAATACCTTTAATTTGATACCCATATCGTACAAACACATTCTAGAGTCACCTCTGGTCCACCTTTATGGAGATATCTCGAAAAGGCGTCCACCTATAGAACTAAGCCTCACGCCCTTTTAAAATACTCATTAACACCTTTCGTTTGAACCCCGTATTGTACAAACGCATTATAGAGTCACCCCTGGTCCACCTTTATGCCGATATCTCGAAAAGGCGACCACCTATACAACTACCACCACTCCCTATTAAAACCTTCATTAATACCTTTAATTTGATACCCATATCGTACAAACACATTCTAGAGTCACCCCTGGTCCACCTTAATGGCGATATCTCGAAAAGGCGTCCACCTATAGAACTAAGACCCACGCCCTTTTAAAATACTCATTAACGCCTTTCGTTTGATAACCATAATGTACAAACACATTCTAGAGTCACCTCTGGTCCACCTTTATGGCGATATCTCGGAAAGGCGTCCACCTATAGAACTAGACCCCACGCCATTTTGAAATACTCATTAACACCTTTCGTTTGATACCCATATTGTACAAACGCATTCTAGAGTCACCCCTGGTCCACCTTTATAGTGATATCTGGAAAAGGCGTCCACCTATAGAACTAAGGCCCACTCCCTTTTAGAATGTTCATTAACCCCTTTCATTTGATACCCATATCGTACAAACAAATTCTAGGGTCACCCCTGGTCCACCTTTATGGCGATATCTCGAAACGGCGTCCACCTATGGAACTAAGGATCACTCCCTTTTAATATACTCATTAACACCTTTCATTTGATACCCATATCGTACAAACAAATTCTATAGTCAACCCTGATCCACCTATATGGCGATATCCCTAAATGGCGTCCACCTATAGAACTATGGCCCACTCCCTCATAAAATACTCTTTAATACCTTTCATTTGATACACATGTCATACAAACACATTCCAGGATTACCCCCGGTTCACTTTCCTACATAGTTATTTTCCCTTATGTTGTCACCGTAGCTGTCAACTGAGTATGTAATGTTCGGTTACACCCGAACTTAACCTTCCTTACTTGTTTTTTTATTTTTTTGGCAACATTTTTTTAATTTTTTTTTATGATACAGCTTTCAAAACTACATACAACCATGAAGTTTTTTTCCCGGAAAGTGGACCAGTAAACTACCTATTTCAAGAAATTATAAGGAAATTATTATTATTATAATGGGTAGTACGAGACGTTGGAACAGCAACATGTCCGAGTGAGTTTTGCCTCAAATTATAGTTATCCGTGACTAGGTTGTGTAGATACCCACAACGAATAAAGAATATTTTTAAAGTTTTGTAATAGTACATGTGTTTTACTGGAAGTACTTTTAGCTCTCTAAATAACTCCATGCTATTGTGGAAACGGTTCACATTACATATTTTCCTTATGACACATTTTTGAATAGTAATAAGGTACTGGATTTTACTGTAAGAAGCACCACCCCAGCAGTAAATGCCATATTGAAGCTTAGATTGAACCAAAGGAAGAGGAAGACGAAGACGACAACGAAGACAATGACAAAGGCAAAGAGGAAGAGGAAGTGGAAAACGAAGACGAATTGGAAGACGAACAGTAAGAGGTTATATATAAACTTAAATTTTTTTGCTAATATTACAATTTTATTTTTTGATGACTGTGATTTTCAAATATGCAGTTTGTTATTTGCTACTCGAAGGACCGTTTTCTCATCAATCCAATAAGTTCACTTAATTTACTGGGCAGATAAATTATTCCTTACTTTAAAGTTACCTTTAACGATTCTAATTTTCTGAAGTGTGCAATTGGGGCAAATTTCCTTTTAATTTTTTGTTTTTCTCATCTACCCTGTAAGTGAAATTTTGCTTTTGATGAGCATAGAAGGCTAAATATAAAATTGTGAACATTCAGTTTGATTTAAATCAGGCGCGGATCTACGGGGGATGAAATAGGGGACACCCCCCAAAAGGTCGAGAAATTTTAGTTTTCAAATAATTTACAGAACAAAAATGAAATTTCCAAAGAAAACAAATATTCAAATGTTCTATACTTAATATTGGCATTTCACAATGCACTGCAATTTATACATGAATACCACTTTTATAAAAATACAGCAAAATTTATGAAACTTTTTGATAGCATTATATATCTAAATATAAAATAACCTCAATTACACAGAAATCCAGGACATGGTTCTGGCCTTAATGTATTACCTGTGTGTTGGTGAAGCAACTTGAAAAAAGATGGCGGCAAGCCATATCTTGAAATAATTTTCATACGATTTTATTGAAAACTGTTGGAATATAATGACGATCTCAGAATCCCTACCATTGAAATCAAATTTCAAAAAAAACAAAAAGAAATCTGTACGCGTTGTAATACGGAATAGTGAATGTTATATGTATTATCAATATTTCTGTGCAACTATAGTGTTAATTTTTCTTTTATCGTGAATTTATCCTTAATTTGGAGTGAAATAATCCTTGATTAAAAAAAATTCATATCCAAAAAGAAACGTGTACATTTTCAATGAATTTCAGTGTTTTATTATTGTGAAATGTAAGTCAAATCATGAGCAAATGAATGTAAATACAATATTGAGTAACATTTTTTCGCAAATAAGTATTTTAACTTATTTATGTTTGTGTTTTATGTACAGTCAACAATGCCTGCAAGACGCATAGGGACCAATTTGAGTCGTCGAACAATTCAAAATGGAGGCCAGGAAAACAGAAGAACACAAAGATCAAGGGAACAAGTTCAACAAAACAATGCAGATACGTGTATAAGCATGGCCCAGTTACATGCATCACAATCAGAAGAAAGACGAGATGAACGAAAGGAACAAAGGCGGTTAGAACGGAGAGAAACGCGCAGATTCGTAGTCAACAAACGTAGAGAAAATTACCAACAATGCCAAAAAGTTCATCGAGCATTTACATCAAATTCATATCTTCGACTAGCATTCCGGTATGACCCTAATGTTGAATACTACGCTCATTCCAAAGTAGCTATTGATTGGTACTTTGGACAACGAATTGTCAGCATTGTCATGCACTTAAATTTCAAAATGAGCCAGCCGGGATATATTGCTCATCAGGGAGAGTTTAACAAATGGAAATTGAAACTCCACCCGAACCATTGCATGGCTTACTCAAGGGTACAGATCCAGATCCTAGCCCGTTCTTGAAGTCTATTCGCACTTTTAATGCATGTTTCCAAATGACATCATTTGAAGCAACAGAAATAATTCAGAATATTTCTGCAAACAGTCAACATTTTAATTCAACGTTTAAAATTAAAGCCCAAGTTTATCATAAAGTGGGCTCATTGCTGCCAGTTCCAAACGAACCTCATAAATTTTTGCAAATTTACTTTATGGGTGGCGATTATTCCGAACGCGCACTCGCCAATCGCGTTTTGCCAGGCGCATCGTCACCGTGCTGGACACTATTAAATGAGCACAATGAATTGTTGAAACAGTTTAAATCACACATGCATAAGCTAGAAAGTGACAATCACGCCCTTGTTATCAACCCTGATAGAACACAAGCTGGAGAACATATACGCAGATTCAACGCATCTGTAGTTGTTGGCGTTGCATGAATCATGGTTGGCGACAATAAAGCTACGAGACAAATCGTTATTCGAAGAAGAACTAATAATCTTCAGTTTATTAATGATACCCACCGCTCATATAATGCCCTCCAATATCCACTAATTTTTTGGAAGGGACAAGACGGATATTGCATAAATATAAAACAACGAGATCCAGTAACAGGTAATTTATTCATTATTAAGTATATACGCTGAAAATAAAATTTGAAAGTGGTCGGCCAATTGGACGCTCGGCCTGTAAAGACGTGGTTTAATGTTGCTCCTCTCCAGGTGATTTCGTATTGACTAATCGACGTATGTTAGGGTAGCGCCGGTGTCCACTAGCACGCGCACGTTCATGCCCTCGACGGTTATCGATATGTAGAAACGGTCATCTATTTGCATTTCGGCAGCGGGCTCGCAGACTGGTGGTTCCATTGCCTTCTGTGACTGAACAAATAATGCTTTGCGGCTTCCTCTCACATAGTTTAACGGCATCCTGGATGTGTTGTTGTCGGTGGATTGGTTGGTCGAAGGGCATAGGCAGTCCCTGGAGAGGATGTTGTCTTGCCCACACCTGGAGCAGAACATTCTCCAGCGGCCCCTACATTGGAAGCGGTGGTATCCGCGTTCCTTGCAGCGCAACCAGCACTCCTTGCTATCGTACTCCGTTTGAACTTGATACAGGCTGTGGACCACCATTTTGCCTTGTTTCGCTTCCTCGATTTTTAGCAGCTCATATTCCTCCGTTATTTCCAGGAGCTCGTAGATCATCTTAAACTCGCTGCGCTTGACGAAGAGGCGGTATTTAACGCGTTGGCCATCGTAGATTCGCTCGAGGTTGTTTTCGTTGCACATTGTCGGGTGATGGCGGATCAGCGTTGCCAATGCGAGGACATAGTCCTTGGCTTTTTCTTGGCTTGCGTTGTCGGATGGCCTCTTCTAAATGTTGAAGATGCCGCTTAGGCAGGCAAATTTTTTGACCTCCCTTCGAAAATCGCTCCAGATTTGTTTGCTTTCGGATGCGGTACCATTGGAGTGCTTTGCCACGTAGTAGTTCCGGCAGCGTTGGGAGGAGCCGGTCTACGGGGATGCGGTAACATTCGGCGAGCTCCTCTATCCTCTCCAGAAATTCTTGCAGCGAAGCCTCTCCGAAAAATGCAGATCCCAGTGGCGGACGGTATTCATTAGCTCACCGGTGCTCATTTCGTCTTGTTTCGGTTGCGCTTGTTCTCTCTCATGCGCATGCGAGGGAGGATTTGTACCTGGATGGCGGGTATTGACTTGGTCGGTTGTGTTGGGGTGATGTTTAGTGTCGGTGTTGGTAGCTTAGCTGGTTTCCCTTCGTCCTCTTCTACTTCCTTCTCTAACTCCTTCTGTAGGTCTTCGATTGATTTCCTCGTGCGTTTTGTTTGTACGTATATGCTCAGTGCGCGGGGCAGATCGGCTACGGTTTGGCCTTCCACGGGAATCTTATGCCTCTTGCACTCCTCTATCAGCCTCTCCCTTTTCAGTAAGTAGATCTAATTGAGTGCGTCGGGGCCGCTGTATTTGTTGTTTCTGGTGGTGTTTTCGTCGAACCCGCCCCGGCAGTGTTGGTGGTTGTTGTATTTGTTTTTCCACGGTCATCTGCGGAGGAGGGCCCGTATCCGGGCGCCGTTTATGAGGTGGGTTTTGTCTAAGGCTGGGGTAACGCTCAGTCAATCCAAAGTCGAGCAGAGGTCCCACAAACCCCAAATGAATAAAAACACAATATTTTTGTGTTACGAACATACGCACACACGGCTGGAGGCATTAGGCGGGCAGCAGCTTTCCGTCGCAAGGTGGTGAGGGGGCGGAGCGGTGCCTAACGGCCGTTGGAGCCGAGGAGGTTCGGTAGGACGGTTGAACGGTCGGGTAACGGATGGATTGGTATGGCGGTACAGCAGCAGCGGCGGGATATGAGTAGCGGCTTAACGGCGGACGGCAAACGGTCGTCGTAGCGGCGGGACGGATGCAGCGGCTTAACGGCGGTAGGATGGCGGACGGCCAACGGTCTTGGTAGCAGCGGTGGGACGGATGCAGGGGCTTAACGGCGGTAGGGTGGCGGACGGCCAACGGTTGTCGTAGCAGTGGCGGGACGGATGCAGCGGCTTAACTGCTGTAGGATGGCGGACGGCCAAAGGTCGTCGTAGCAGCGGCGGGACGGATGCATCGGCTTAGCGGCGGTAGGATGGCGGGCGGCCAGTGGTTGGTGTAGCAGCACAAGCACGGCGGTAGTATTGCAGATGGTCAACGGTCGGCGTAGCACCGGCGGGATGGAAGCAGCGGCAGTGAGCTACGGAGCGCGTACCAGGGCCAGGGTGAGAGGTGAAGCAGGCTGGCGACGGAGTTTACCTGGACAGCGGCTGCGCGTTGCGAGCGGAGTAAGATGGGCGTACCGGCGGGCTTGTATTGGTCGGTCGGCTTCGGCAGGATCGGGCTGATCGATCGACTTCGGCAGGCTTCAGTAGTCGGCGGGGTCGGCCAACTGCGGGGGAAAACTGAATTGCAAAAATGCAAATTCGCTGTTTATACGAGTGGTGCCGCAAACTGGTTGAGAAACTAATACACCATTATTGTGATTTTCTTGTGTGGTGTGTTGACGAAACACACCATTGGTTTGCCGTCGGTCGTTGGTAGCGTGAGGTTATTTACCATAGTGGTTGTTGGCTATGCTATAGAGAAACAAGTAAGGAAGGCTAAGCTCGGGTGTAACCGAACATTACATACTCAGCTGAGAGCTTTGGAGACAAAATAAGGGAAAATCACCATTTAGCAAAATTAACCTAGGGTAACCCTGGAATGTGTTTGTATGACATGGGTTTCAAATGGAAGGTATTAAAGAGTTTTTGAAAAGGGAGTGGGCCATAGTTCTATAGGTGGACGCCATTTCAGGATATCGCCATAAAGGTGGACCAGGGTGACCCTAGAATATGTGTTGTACGATATGGGTATCACATGAAAGGTGTTAATGGGTATTATAAAAGGGAGTGGGCCTTAGTTCTATAGGTGGACGCCTTTTCTAGATATCGCCATAAAGGTGGACCAGAGGTGACACTAGCATGTGTTTGTACGATAGGGGTATCAAATGAAAGGTGTTAATGGGTATTTTAAAAGGCAGTGGGCCTTAGTGCTATAGGTGGACGCCTTTTCGAGATATCGCCATAAAGGTGGACCAGGTGTGGCTCTAGAATGTGTTTGTACGATATGGGTATCAAATGAAAGGTTTTAATGAGTATTTAAAACGTAGTGCGCCTTAGTTCTATAGGTGGACGCCTTTTTGAGACATCGCCATAAGGGTGGACAAGGGGTGACTCTAGAATGTGTTTGTACGATATGGGTATCAAATTAAAGGTATTAATGAGAGTTTTAAAAGAGAGTGGCCCTTAGTTGTATATGTGAAGGCGTTTTTGAGATATCGACCAAAATGTGGACCAGGGTGACCCAGAACATCATCTGTCGGGTACCGCTAATTTATTTATATATGTAATACCAGGAACAAAATTCCTGCCAAGATTCCAAGGGCGTTTGATTTCGCCCTGCAGAACTTTTGTCATTTTCTTCTACTTAATATGGTAGGTGTCACACCCATTTTACAAAGTTTTTTCTAAAGTTATATTTTGCGTCAATAAACCAATCCAATTACCATGTTTCATCTCTTTTTTCATATTTGGTATAAAATTGTGGCATTTTTTTTCATTTTTCGTAATTTTCGATATCGAAAAAGTGGGCGTGGTCATAGTCGGATTTCTTCCATTTTTTATACCAAGATAAAGTGAGTTCAGATTAGTACGTGAACTAAGTTTAGTAAAGATATGTCGGTTTTTGGCATAATTTACTTGTATACTGTAAAGATATTCAATTTTTTGTTAAAATTTTACTTAAAAAAAAAATTGTTTAAAGTGGGCGTGTTCGTAATCCCATTTTGATAATTTTTCCTTGGCACACATATAGTAATAGGAGTAACGTTCCTGCCAAATTCCATCATGATATCTTCAACGACTGCCAAATTACAGCTTGCAAAACTTTGAAATTTCCTTCTTTTAAAAGTGGGCGGTGCCACGCCTATTGTCCAAAGAAAGTAAATCGGGCAAAGGTTGATGGAATGAATGGGCCAAACAAATCAAAACCCAAGCTCTCCGCGAGAAAAACACTGGCATTGACAAACCCTAATGGATGCACTTAAACAAACGACAGAATCTCCCAGAAAGAATGCAAAGGTGGTTTGAAGCTAGGGCGCACTTCTGTTGTGAAACGTCGGAACGATACGGATTATGCGAATCCAACCCGTCAAGCGCAAGCTCTACGAAGTAGTTCATTGTCCAAACAACAGAGTGTGAGGGAACGGTCAAGGATAATGAGTAGTAGGATGAAACACAGGTACAGCAAGAACAATAATTCGGAAGGTTTCTTGGAGGGAAATTCGGTAATACTATACAACCAACTCCGGCGGAAAGGTGTTCCATCAAAATTTTGGTGCAGTTCGGAAGGCCCGTGCAGAGTTGTGAAGAGGGTCAATGATGTCATCTACCGCCTACAAACAATTGGGAATCCACGAAATATAAGGGTGGTTCATTTGGAGAGGCTAGCAGCGGTTAGATCGAGAGATTTGTCTGTCATACTTAGGTCGAGGCAGTGTGACGAATATTACCACCTCTAAGTGTTTACTAAATAAAGCCACAAGAACAATAAAGCAATCTGCCACACTTGTATGTACGTAAACAAATTAATCATCATATACACACATACATAAAAGCAGCAGAGGTATACTTACAAGCGTATGTCATCATCAGCTACTACTTCGCTCACATATACACACGCATATGGTTACACACTACATATGCACGCGCGTATGGCTGGTGACCTAGTAGAGGATTCTAGAAGAAGAAACGTCTAGAAATTTGGGCAGAGAGTATAAAAGCATCAGAAGCTGAGTAGTCCGTACTCAGTTTGATTTAAGCACGCTATTGGTTGTGAAGTCAAGTGTTATTGTGAAGTATTTTCAAAGTAGTCTAATAAAGACCATTTTTGCATTACTGAATATTGGAGTTATTATACTCAGTTGAGCAGAGCTCACAGAGTATATTAAGTTTGATTGGATAACGGTTGGTTGTACATATATAAAGGAATCGAGATAGATATAGACTTCCATATATCAAAAAAATTTGATTGAGCCATGTCCGTCCGTCCGTCCGTCCGTCCGTCCGTTAACACGATAACTTGAGTAAATTTTGAGGTATCTTGATGAAATTTGGTATGTAGGTTCCTGAGCACTCATCTCAGATCGCTATTTAAAATGAACGATATCGGACTATAACCACGCCCACTTTTTCGATATCGAAAATTTCGAAAAACCGAAAAAGTGCGATAACTCATTATAAAAGACAGATAAAGCGACGAAACTTCGTAGATGGGTTGACGTTATGACGCAGAATAGAAAATTAGTAAGATTTTGGACAATGGGCGTGGCACCGCCCACTTTTACAAGAAGGTAATTTAAAAGTTTTGCAAGCTGTACTTTGGCAGTCGTTGAAGATATCATGATGAAATTTGGCAGGAACGTTACTACTATTACTCTATATGTGCTAAATAAAAACTAGCAAAATTGGATGAAGAACACGCCCACTTTTTAAAAAAAAATTTTTTTAAATCCAAATTTTAACAAAAAATTTAATATCTTTACTGTATATAAGTAAATTAAGTCAAAATTCAATTCCAGTAATGATATGATGCAACAAAATACAAAAATAAAAGAAAATTTCAAAATGGGCGTGGCTCCGCCCATTTTCATTTAGTTTGTCTAGAATACTTTTATTGCCATAAGTCGAACAAAAATTTACCAATCCTTCTCAAATTTGGTAGGAGCATAGACTCTATGACGGTAACTGTTCTCTGTGAAAATGGGCGAAATCGGTGGAAGCCACGCCCAGTTTTTATACACAGTCCACCGTCTGTCCTTCCGCTCGGCCATTAACACAATAACTTGAGCAAAATCCGATATATCTTTACTAAACTTAGCCCACGTACTTACCTGAGCTCACTTTTTCTTGGTATAAAAAATGGGCGAAATCTGACCATAACCACGCCCACTTTATCGATATCGAAAATTACGAAAAATGAAAAAAATGCCATAATTCTATACCAAATACGAAAAAAGGGATGAAACATGGTAACTGGATTGGTTTATTGACGCAAAATATAACTTTGGAAAAAACTTTGTAAAATGGGTGTGACACCTACCATATTAAGTAGAAGAAAATGAAAAAGTTCTACAAGGCGAAATCAACAGCCCTTGGAATCTTGGCAGGAATACTGTTAGTGGTATTGCATATATAAATAAATTAGCAGTACCCGACAGATGATTTTCTGGATCACCTGGTCCACATTTTGGTCGATATCGCGAGAACGCCTTCACATATACATCTAAGGGCCACTCGCTTTTAAAACCCTCATTAATACCTTTAATTTGATATCCATATCGTACAAAAACATACCAGAGTCACCCCTGTCCCACCCTAATGGCGATATCTCGAAAAAACGTCCACCTATAGACCTAATGCCCCCTCCCTCTTAAAATGCTCAGTAACACCTTTCGTTTGATACCCATATCGTACAAACATTCTAGAGTCACCCTGGCCCACCCTAATGGCGATATCTCGAAAAGGCGTCCACCTATAGACCTAGTGTCCACTCCCTCTTAAAATGCTCAGTAACACCTTTCGTTTGATACCCATATCGTACAAACATTGTAGAGTCACCCCTGGCCCACCCTAATAACGATATCTCGAAAAGGCGTCCACCTATAGACCTAATGCCCACTCCCTCTTAAAATGCTCAGTAACGGCTTTCGTTTGATACCCATATCGTACAAACATTCTAGAGTCACACCTGGCCCACCCTAATGGCGATATTTCGAAAAGGCGTCCACCTATAGAACTAAGGATTACTCCCTTTTAAAATACTCATTACCACCTTTCATTTGATACCCATATCGTACAAACACATTCTAGAGTCACCCTGGCCCACCCTAATGGCGATATCTCGAAAAGGCGTCCACCTATAGACCTAATGTCCACTCCCTCTTAAAATGCTCAGTAACACCTTTCGTTTGATACCCATATCGTACAAACATTCTAGAGTCACCCCTGGCCCACCCTAATGGCGATATCTCGAAAAGGCGTCCACCTATAGACCTAATGTCCACTCCCTCTTAAAATGCTCAGTAACACCTTTCGTTTGATACCCATATCGTACAAACATTCTAGAGTCACCCCTGTCCCACCCTAATGGCGATATCTCGAAAAGGCGTCCACCTATAGACCTAATGCCCACTCCCTCTTAAAATGCTCAGTAACACCTTTCGTTTGATACCCATATCGTACAAACATTCTAGAGTCACACCTGGCCCACCCTAATGGCGATATCTCGAAAAGGCGTCCACCTATAGAACTAAGGATTACTCCCTTTTAAAATACTCATTACCACCTTTCATTTGATACCCATATCGTACAAACGCATTCTAGAGTCACCCTGGCCCACCCTAATGTCGATATCTCGAAAAGGCGTCCACCTATAGACCTAATGCCCACTCCCTCCTAAAATGCTCAGTAACACCTTTCGTTTGATACCCATACCGTACAAACATTCTAGAGTCACCCTTGGTCCAGCTTTATGGCGATATCTTGAAAAGGCGTCCACCTATAGAACTAAGGATTACTCCCTTTTAAAATACTCATTACCACCTTTCATTTGATACCCATATCGTACAAACACATTCTAGAGTCACCCTGGCCCACCCTAATGGCGATATCTCGAAAAGGCGTCCACCTATAGACCTAATGCCCACTCCCTCTTAAAATGCTCAGTAACACCTTTCGTTTGATACCCATATCGTACAAACATTCTAGAGTCACCCTTGGTCCACCTTTATGGCGATATCTCGAAAAGGCGTCCACCTATAGAACTAAGGATTACTCATTTTAAAATACTCCTTACCACCTTTCATTTGATACCCATATCGTACAAACACATTCTATAATCACCCCTGGCCCACCCTAATGGCGATATCTCGAAAAGGCGTCCACCTATAGACCTAATGCCCACTCCCTCTTAAAATGCTCAGTAACACCTTTCGTTTGATACCCATATCGTACAAACATTCTAGAGTCACCCCTGGCCCACCCTAATGGCGATATCTCGAAAGGGCGTCCACCTATAGACCTAATGCCCACTCCCTCTTAAAATGCTCAGTAACACCTTTCGTTTGATGCACATATCGTACAAACACATTCTAGAGTCACCCCTGGCCCACCCTAATGACGATATCTCGAAAAGGCGTCCACCTATAGACCTCATGCCCACTCCCTCTTAAAATGCTCAGTAACACCTTTCGTTTGATACCCATACCGTACAAACATTCTAGAGTCACCCCTGGCCCACCCTAATGGCGATATCTCGAAAAGGCGTCCACCTATAGACCTAATGCCCACTCCCTCTTAAAATGCTCAGTAACACCTTTCATTTGATTCCCATATCGTACAAACACATTCTAGAGACACCCCTGGTCCACCTTTATGGCGATATCTCGAAACGGCGTCCACCTATGGAACTAAGGATCACTCCTTTTCAAAATACTCATTAGCAGCTTTCATTTGATACCCATATCGTACAAACACATTATAGAATCACCCCTGGTCCACCTTAATGGGGACATCTCGAAAAGGCGTCCACCGATAGACCTAAGGCCCACTCCCTCTTAAAATGCTCAGTAACACCTTTCATTTGATATCCATATCGTACAAACAAATTCTAGAGTCAGCCCTGGTCTACCTTTATGGCGATATCCCTAAATGGCGTTCATCCATAGAACTATCGCCTACTCTCTCTTAAAATACTCTTTAATACCTTTCATTTGATACACATGTTATACAACCACATTCCAGGGTTACCCCAGATTGATTTTCCTTATTTTGTCTCCATAGATCTCAACTGAGTATGTTATGTTCGCTTACACCCGAACTTAGCCTTCCTTACTTGTTTATTCATCAGTTTAGCGATTCGAACGTTAGCAGAAGATTTGGAATAAGCGGAATTTCCGAAATTCGTTACAATATATTAATATTGCAACTGGGAAACAATTATTTTCGTACTCTCAAACGCGTTTTGGTCAGTTTTTTGGTACGAAGTAAAATATGTGAGCGGCAGCACTACTTGTATAGAAATAATCATAATTTATATCTCTTCTTAGCATATACGAAATGTTGCATATACGAAAGGGGTGTAACAGCACGTATAAAAACAGCCAAAGCAGCAGGAATAACAACAGTAAAATTAGCCGTTTTTCAGCTTTGAAAGTACTAACGCACACAAATTCATTATTAGATATATAGATAACAAAATTAAATTTCTGTTGCATATACAAATGGGTTGTATAGGAGAAATTTATTAAGGGAGACATCCGACAAAATTATTTCCATCCACTCTGACTCATACTTACATCAATCCTATAAGCTAAAATATTAATAAAATTGTAATTTCACCTTCGATGGTTAATAAAACAGCAGCAACATCCGGATTAATTATCTTAATACTTTATTCTTCAGTCGTCAATCCAATAATGAACCGGAAGTTCACCATCTTCTCGTTTCTTCCTTTAAAGTGATGTATTTTTGCTTATTCTATTAATTACTTGACATGGTTGCATTTATGATCTTACAACTCGGCCAGCCTGAAACTGTATCGACCTCGATACCTTATCTTGATTTCTATTTTTACTGTCATACATTTCGTAATCTGATACAATTCGCTAGTTGTGTTCAGAGTTACAGCTCGCACTGCATTGACCTTGATACATTATAACTTAATTTCTATCTTCACTATCGTACATTTCTTATTCTAATACCTAATCTAAATCTAATACCTAATCTAATACAATTCGCTATTTGTGTTCAGAGTTACCGCTCGGCCAATCTGACACTGTAATCGACCTCGATACAGTATAACTTAATTTCTAACAAATATTAGTCCGGTTCTACTGTAAAATATTTTCTTTGAAAACGGCTCACTAATACCTTCAACTCATCAAGTGTTTTGGCCGGTAACAGTAGATGTGCATTTGGCACTACATTGCCTATGCCGTGTATTATGAAATCGATGATTTCTGTTTCGCATATGTTTGCCCGTTTTCCTATTGCCTCCATCAATAGAACGTAAAAATGTAATGACTCGCTCTTTTTGTCCCACTTGCGTCTTGCCAACATCTTATAAACGTCGTTCCTCTGTATCGGCACGTCAAATTCCGTCGCACGGGCCTTTTTTAACTCGGCATAGCTTAACGCTTTGGTGGTGGTAAGGAAAACTTTGGCTCTTCCCACCAGGCAGCGACGAAAACCCAGCAATTTAAATCGGTCGTCTACTCTTGAGGACTCCATTACTTCTTCGAAATCTTGAAGAAAATGTCCCACCGTCACTGATATATCATCACCACTGAACTTGGGCATAGCATGCTCTATATCGGCAAAATCCAGTCTAAGTTGCTGTTGTACCCCAGTGCTAGCTCTTAGCTCGTCGATTTCTTTCATTAATTTTATTCCATACGTTTTCATAGCGCCACCAGTTCGTCATCCACACTTATGGTCGTGGTTCTTGCGTCAATTGGGGCATAGTTTGATGGGGGCAGCAAAAACATCGTGAACAGCAGGTGTTGAATTGAATTCAACCAAAACGTCGGTAGTAAAGGCAGTTGGAACGGCAGTGACGGAAGAGCAGACGGTAGCGGTGACAGAATAGACGGTAATGGCGGCAGCAAAAACATCGTGAACAGCAGGTATTGAATTGAATTCAACCAAAACATCGGTAGTAAAGGCAGTTGGAACGGCAGTGGCGGCAGTATGAACGGCGGTAACGGCAATGGCGGCAGAGGACTCAATAGAAACGGCAGCGTTTACCTCAATTATTCCGTCCGGAATGTTCTTCAATATATTTGTGTTCGGAGTGGTATTCGTCGTATTTGCGGAGCTATTATCTCCCATGCCAACTATATTTTGCAGTAATCTGCGTAATTGTATAATGTTGGCAGTAGGAGGGAAATCCATATTATTTTCAGTTAAAACCTTGATAATGATCTCTCGAACATCCATTTTACAAAATAGTTGTTTATAATAGTGCGCGAATGTTTTTCAAATTTTATTTTGCTATAAATTAACGCTTTGTCCGATTGAGTAAAAGAAAGAAAAAAGTATTGAAATCGGTCAAACCGCTTTGGAGTATTAGCTAAAATAT
Source organism: Eurosta solidaginis (assembly GCF_040869045.1). Taxonomy (NCBI): domain Eukaryota; kingdom Metazoa; phylum Arthropoda; class Insecta; order Diptera; family Tephritidae; genus Eurosta; species Eurosta solidaginis. The sequence goes on along the minus strand of NC_090320.1, from coordinate 139,095,984 downwards.
TTTTTAGCTGAGGTTTTTTAAAAAAGTTGTTTGCCGTAAATGATCCCTGAATCAGATCGAAAATAACAGATTAAAAATTATAAAATCGGTATAGCCGTTTTCCAGCTTAGAACATACTAATGCACACAAATTCATTTATATAAATATAGATTGATTATTATAAGTTTTTGTGTTGTAATTAGAAAGAAGTTTGAAGAAGTCAGAATTCTTAGAAGTATTTTTGTAAACAGATATTTATTCAATTCATTCAAAGTTAATATTAGTATTAAGATAAGTACTCAATCATATGATGATTCAATATAACTGAAGAGATTATTGGTGTCATGTGGGGACGCGTTACAAGCAGGACATATGTTTTGTATCTCGGGGTTGATTCTGGATAGGTAAGAGTATCTTACAGTATCCAGATCGAATTTGAGCTAGAATGACTCGCGTTTCCCTAGGAAGTGTGCGTTCCTCTTCTGCAAGTTAAGGTATTGTTTTTTGATGATTCACCGGGCAATTCATGGCATAGAGGTCACCTAGGACCTGCCTGTCTTTTTGGCTTCATACGGCTGTGTTCTCAGGTGCCGTATTTCCTCATAATGCTTACGGAGATGACTCCTTAAGCCCCTGGCAGTGCTGGCTCATCAATCAGATGTCTGTTAGGATTCCCTGGTTTTTGGGTATTCAACAGGAACTGTTCGCTTAGTATTTCATTTCTCTCCCTGATTGGGAGTATTCTCACCTCTTTATGTAGGTGGTGTTCTAGGGACATAAGACAACCCGTGGCGGTTCTGAGGGCAGTATTTTGGCAGGCCTGTAGCTTCTTCCAGTGGGTAGTCTTTAGGCTTGGCGACCATATCGGGGACGCGTAGCATGCAATCGGCTGGTCAATTGCTTTGTAAGTGGCAATGAGCGTTTCTTTATCTTTTCCCCAAGTACTCCCAACAAGAGATTTGAGGATTTTATTACGGCTGTGGATTTTCGGTACAATTGCGACTGCATGCTCACCAAAATGTAGATCCTGATCAAACGTCACACCCAAGATTTTGGGGTGTAAGACAGTCGGTAGCGTAATACCATTGACGTGGATATTCAAAATTGTCGACATTTGGGACGTCCATGTTGTAAATAAGGTCGCCGATGATTTATTCGGTGATAATGTAAGGTTTCGCGAGGTGAAGAAACTGGATAGATCAGGGAGGTAGCCGTTTATTTTGTTGCAAAGCTCATCGATCTGTGCACCTGGGCCTGTGGCCATTATTGTGCAGTCATCGGCGTAGGAAACGATAGTAACTCCTTCTGGTGGCGAAGGTAGCTTTGATAAGTATAAGTTAAACAAAAGTGGGGATAGGACACCACTCTGTGGCACCCCTTGTTTAATTCTAATTGGTTTTTATGTTGCGTTTCTAAATTGTACCGATACCTGGCGGCCACCCAGATAATTTGCGTTCCACCTTTTAGGACTTGTGGGAAGGGTAGACCCCTACAGCTCTTTCAGTAACGTGCCATGGTTGACCGCATCAAAAGCTTTTGATAGGTCTAGGGCAAAGAGTACCGTTCTATGGTGGGGGTTTTGATTTAAACCGCAATTTATCTGGGTGCTAATGGCATTTAGCGCGGTGTTTGTGCTATGAAGTTTCGTAAAGCCATGCCGATGACAGGTTAGTTGCAAATTTGCTTTAAAATAGGGAACAAAATGGCTTGAAGCGTCTTGGCTACTGACGATAGGAGAGATATCGGGTGATATGAGTCTCCTATGTTCCCAGGCTTTAGCAGCGGGACTAACTTGGCCATTTTCCATTATTCGGGAATGACAAAGGTGGAATGAGGCAGGTTGAAAACATGCGCTAAATATTTGAAACCGTCTTCTCCTAGGCTTTAAGCATCGGTATGACTATGCCGTCTGGGCCAACTGCTTTAGATGGCTTAGCATGACCGATGGCATCCTCAACCTCTTTGGCGGTGATTGTAATTGGGGACGCGCTGAATTTATGTTTATGTGCGCGTCTGTTAGCTCTCCGTCTAGCTTTGTCAACCGTAGAATACATTATGTATTGTCGGCAAAAAGCGCTCGCGTATTTTTTCGAATTCGACAGAACTTTATCGCGAAAGGCGATAAAAATTTTGTCATTATGCTTGGACGGATTCGATAAGGACTTTACGGTGGACCAAAGCTTACCCACACCGGCAGAGAGGTTTCAACTACTTAGATACTTCTCCCATTTCGCCCGCTTGTGTTCATCCACGAACAATCTGATCCGTTGGTTTATATCCTTTATTTGGGGGTCGCCGGGATCGAGCTGTCTTATAAGGTCGCGTTCTCTCGCTAAATTTGCGGCCTCCGCTGGAAAATGAGTCCCAATTCCGGGAATCCTTCGGGCGGGAATAAAGCGAGCCGAGCTGGATTCAATGACCTTACGGAAAGCACGCTCCCTTTTGGCGAGCTTCTGTCGGGATAGGGAGGGCAGAAAATCGGCTGTCTGTAAAGGATTTGTATTCATCTCACTTTCCGTTTTTAAAGTTTATGAAAGTGCGTTTTTCGGTGATGATGAAGTCGGCGGTACGCTCGACCGAAATAAGTATTGGAAGGTGATCGGATGCCAATGTTACCATCGGCTGCCAGTTGACGCAGTTTACGATGCCTGCGCTCACGATTGATATATCTGGCGAACTGTGAGAGCTTCCTACCATACGAGTGGGGGCGTCTCCGTTTATAGGGCAGAACATCGTTTCTTCTACTTGATCCGCCAACATTTCACCCCCCTCCCCCCCAAAAAAAAATTTTAACTGGTATAATGCAGAATATATGTTCAACATATAAGTACTCTGCATAATGTATGTCCAAGTTGTTGATAAAGCAATAAAAAGTTGATTATTTTATTCTTTTGAGGTAGATATGAAATCATCATTGATTCGTAAGTAAGGAAAACGGGGAATAATTCAATCCCCTTCAGTGAAAATTGTAGTAGAAAAGTATCTTTGGTAGTATATTAGTAGTGATAATAAATTTGTAAATGCCGAAAGTTTTTGGGGGAACTAATGCTTTTTCTACTAAATATTTCGTGAATTGATAAAGTTATGTTGGTTTGGTCATTCTTTCAGAAACTGTTTGAAAAATGCCGTGCGTTAGAATTTTATTCAAAAATGCACTATCTCAAAATTTGTTTCCAAAATTCCCTACATGAGTACAAGTTCAACGCATTTTGTCATAAGAGGGTGTTAATGAAAAGCATTCTGAGATGAAGCGTTCTTCAATCTAACTCTAATATAGGGCGGTTTTGTGACAAATCTTGAAATTGAAATTTTTGAAAAATATTTTGAAATAGCATGACGTTGAACAGGCAGCCGACTTGGGGTGATACGCTACTCAGCAGCCGCAATGAACTGACAAAAACAAAAATAAAAGAAAATTGCTTATTGTATTAGAACTTTATATTCCTACCTTGACTTTGATAGAAGAGTTAAGCTTTTGGGCGGCCCTGCTGCACAGGTCGTATTCACCTTTTTATTCTGAAATTTCGGAAAGCTCTTTTCCGCTAAGTATTAAGTGGAAGCGTTTCGGATAAATCGTTAATTTAGAATATTCGGAATACGTTCATTTGATACTACCTCAGGAGGTCCGAATATTACAAATAAGTATATACATAATATTCCACATGTAAAACGATTCCACAAATTCTTTAATGGAGACGTATGTTCCGAACATACGGAATGAATAAGTTAACGTGCTCAATTACTAATGACATTTTTACGTGAATCGGTTTACTAGTCAAGTTTTTGATGTTGAACGATGAATTTTTATTTGGTTTAGGTTTCGTACGTTCATAGGTTTACGAAAGTGCATGATTCCTTGGTGTCCGTACTTTTCATAAAACCTATGTTCACCCACACTAATAGATCACGGCATAGTTAATAAATTCATCAGAAAATTTAAAAAAATGTTCTAAAGAATTATGCAGTTCAGTACTTATCGGGTATTTGTAAACTGATTGCTTCCTATTTCTATTACTAATATTTTTCGAAAATTCGCAAAGAAACAACACAGTTAACGAATGCAAGTTCGATTCGGCAGCAAAATGGCTGCAATTGTCAAAAAATGTGTCTGTCGAGCAAACCTCTTGTGATTGAATCATGATTGAAAATGAGGTTATTGTTTTGTCATGGCTCAATTATATGGTTGGCTCATCTCATTAGCTGATTTTATTTTTTTCATTTCACTGGCATAGGGATTGTCATAAGGAGATCGCAAACAAAATGTAACAATTATTTATGGCCGTGGTGGTAAATTTTTTATTAAAAATAGTTTCACAGCACTCTAAGTTATACTCTAAAGCAGAGCCGGCCAAAAGTTGCACATTGTGCAATTTGAGTTCGTATTTTCACACAGTCACTAACGATGTGCGATCACTATCGTTTGTTTTCGCTTGTCACTCACTAAAATCAACAGTGAATGCAAAAGGAAAAGTCCATGCTACTTTTTGGGCACATAATAAAAACAATATGCTGGAATGTTAAAGTGACTTTTAATACGTTTTAGTTAGTATTATTAAGTTCCTTTGAACATACATATTAATATTGACAATTTAAATGTTAATAATTAATAATAATTAATTAATTATTAATAAATATTGACAATTTAATATAAGTAACTTTTTATACGTTCTACTTAGCTTTATTAATTTTTATAAATTTTTTTTTATTGAAGATAGAAATATATATTTTCAAAACATAAAGGAAAATATATATTTCTATCTTTACATTTACTTTGTTTTATTGTTCTTTCTTAATGAAAAAGTTTTTTTTTAAGTAAATTTGGCATTGAAGAAACACCATACCTTCTGTTCTAAAAAAGTTTTATCTGGCTAGCTCGACCTCCGTGTTCTTAATTATATGAATATAAGTAAATATTGTTAGGATTAGCTTGAAATCAAATAACCAGAGTCCTTTTTAATTTCGAACTTCACAGTCACCATTTTCTTTTAGCACACTGTGGGGAGTTGTCACTCAATTTTTACACACACTTATGCAATTGTTTTAGTATTTGTGTGGCCGGCTCTGCTCTAAAGCTAAAATTTAGAAAAACCAATTTTATTTTTGTACATATTTTGTTATTCCATCAATAATTTGTATGAAAATAGTATAATTTGACTATTTTGTTTGTAAATTGGTTCAACGAAAGCTTAAGGAAACGAGTTTTTTGAAAACAGGTATTTTAAAAAAATTTTTACTTATGAGCAATACAGCTCACCAAAAGCTTAGGGTAGGTACATTATGCTGGAGTTAAAACCTTTACTTTTTGATACTGAGATTGTTGTTAGTTTGAATCGAAGAACTAAATTCCGGGTAAATTGGTAAATTGTTTCTGTAGTAATTGTTGGATTTATCACTATTAGAAATTTTGTAGTTCGTTGAAATAGTAGGCATGGTTTTAGTTAAAAATAAATCATGTATGTTTCTTGAGCACAGGAAGAAAATGCATAGATGTTCAAATAGGATAGTTGAAGATGATATGAAAAGACTGCAACTTTGGTGTATACACGAAAATTAAAAAGTTGTTCTGGTTTATTTGAATTTTAGTTACAATAAATTGAGCTAGTCAAATAAATTGTATTGGTCCGAAAAATTTTCCAAAATTAGATTATGGTTTGTACTATTTGCACTTATTTTCGCCATTTAATTCATTAATAAATTTTGGTATGATATATTTCACTGAACGTCATTATTATTTGAGTTTAATATTTATGTAAAGTATTTGCTTTGGGTTCGAATCAGGATTGCCAATTATATAGTGTCAGTAAAACTATTTATTTAAAAAAAAAGTCTTTTATTTCATTTAATCGAATATTTGATATTTTCTATTTATTTTCTATTAATTTTTTTAAATAACCGACAAGAATATTTTCATCTTGAAATAATATTCAACATAAAAATAATTTAAAGAAATGCCGAATACTTCATACTTTTCATGAATGGGGCTGAATAATAATCTTATCCCATTCGTAATATCCAAATAATCGGCTGTATAAAATATGAAATATATAGTGAAGATATGTACATACTTAAGCGATTTTTAAGATGAATATACAAATTGGCGGGACTGGACCTACTTGTTTTATGCCGACTCCGAAAGGCACCTGCGAGGCAGATGAGTTTTAACTGAGAGCTTTCCATGGCAGAAATACACTGGGAGTGCTTACCAAACACTGCCGAGGGGCGACCCCGCTTAGAAAAATTTTCTTCTGATTGAAAAACCTTATTTCCATCACACCACGGTGGCCGCCTTGTCTTATCGCACACCTGAATATACCCGCTCACCAAATTTTATCAAGATATCTCAAAAATTGAGGGACTAGTTTGCATACAAACAGACGGATAGACGGACAGACGGACATGGCTAAATCAACTCAGCTCTTCATCCTGAGCATTTCGGTATACTAATTGGGGGGACTATCTATTTTCCTTTATGAGGTGAGTTTTGTCTAAGGCTGGGGTAACGCTCAATCAATCCAGAGTCGAATAAAGGTCCCACAAACCCCTACTGAATAAATACACAATATTTATGTGTTATGAACACACGCACACACGGCTGGAGATATTAGGCGGGCAGCAGTTTCCGTCGCAAGATGGTGAGGGGGGATGGAGCGGCGGCTAACGGTCGTTGGAGCAGGGATTAGGTAGCCGGTTGGACGGTCGGGTAACGGGCGGATTGGTACGGCGGTACGGAAGCAGCGGCTTAACGGCGGTAGGATGGCGGACGGCCAACGGTCGTCGTAGCAGCGGCGAGACGGGTGCAGCAGCCTAAAGGCGGTAGGATGGCAGACGGCCAACGGTCGTCGTAGCAGCGGCGAGACGGATGCAGCAGCATAACGGCGGTAGGATGGCAGACGGCCAACGTTCGTCGTAACAGCGGCGTGTCTGATGCAGCGGCTTAACGGCGTTAGGATGACAGACGGCCAATGGTCGGCGTATCACCGGCGAGATCGAAGCAGCGGCGGCACCAGAGGGGCGACGATGCGACTGCAGCGGCGGTGGGCTACGGAGCGCGTACCAGGGTGAGAGGGGAAGTAGGCTAGCGAGGGTGTTTACCTGGACAGCGGCGACTTGTTCCGGGTGGGGTCGGTTGACGGTATCGGATTGATCGGCAGTCCGCGGGGTCGGTCACCTGGGGAAGAGACAGCGAGGACTCGTTAGTACTACTTTCACCGCTGGACACCCGCGCCTCTCTACGTGCACACTAGTAGAAGGCGCGTAAGGGGGGCGGGGTTGTACTAGCCGAGACACCGCGGGTCGATCCGTGGGCGGAGGGGAAGTGCACCTTAACGGCACAGCGGTAGCCTCTGTGCGCACGCATCGGCTCACGGCCGAAACCAGTGCTGAGGGGAAGGGTCATGAAGGCGTCGGGCCGCTCAACACCTAGGAGGGCGCGGGCGGGGCAAAGTAGCAAAAGGCATGCTCCCCGTCGACCTTACTTAAGTGAAGGGTAACCCGCGCCATGATGGCGCCCCTGCCACTCAGTCAGCCGAAGCTAGGACTGAGGGGAAGGGGTTGTATGGCCGTTGAGGCATCGGTCCGCACAACACCTAGGAGGGCGCGGGGGGCAAAGTAGCACAAGGCATCCCCCCGTCGTCCTTTCCTAAGTGAAGGGTGTCCCGCGCCATGACAAGGCCCCTGCCACTCAGCCAGCCGAAGCTAGAACTGAGGGGAAGGGGTTAAATGGCCATGAAGGCGTCTGGCCGCTCAACACCTAGGAGGGCGCGGGGGGCAAAGTAGCACAAGGCATCCCACCCGTCGTCCTTACCTAAGTGAAGGGTGATCCGTGCCATGACGGTGACCCTTCCACTCAGCTAGTTAGCAGGAGGGAAAAATATGTCTCTAAAAAGACATCCACTCCCGCTGGCTCACCTGGGAAGACTGAATCCCAAAAATGCAAATTCGCGTTTTATATGGGTGGTGCCGCAAACTGGTTGAGAAACCAATACACCATTATTGTGATTTTCTTGTGTTGACGGATCACACCATTGGTTTGCAATCAGTCGTTGGTAGCGTGTGGTTATTTACCATAGTGGTTGTTGGCTATGCTATAGAAAAATAAGTACAGGGAGGTTCAGGTTTAAGTGAACAAGGAAAAACAGGGGGGTGATGTTATTGTAACGCTACGTTACTCCTTTAAATACTTACAATGTCGAGATTCGTGACGAAGTTAAGATACCATTTCATTTTCATGAAAGGTATAGAAATAGGTAAGTAGTTTGTGTGAGGTTGAAAAGTTTCACTTTTTTTTTTTTTTTTGGTCTGCATGAAACAGCTATGACAATGAATTACTTATCTCAAGAATATATGTATAACGCAAACGTAAGTATTTGATGAAATTTGAAGCTTTGAGCCGTTAAAAAGGGGGCAGAAATGACAAATTATATAGGGGGTATATAATCTATATACCACGGATCTATATGATTTTTTCAGACAACAGTATATGCTATATACGTAAGCATTTGGTGAATTGTGAAGCTTCTATCTCTTTAAATGGTGTAGAAATTGCGAACAGTTTCTTGTCTGAACAATCGGCTTCAGGGGACATATGCTATATATACGACCGATCTCTTCGAATTTTTCAGACAACAATATATGGTATATACGTAAGCATTTGGTGAAATTTGAAGCTTCTAGTTGTTAAAATGGGGCGGAAATCACGAAAAGTTTCTTATCTAAGCAATCGGTTGTATGCAGTGCACGGACTTTACCACTTTATTGGTAGATCTACCAACTTTTTAGCCCATTTTCATTTTCTACCACTTCTACCACCAAAGCCCAAAAATCTACCAACATTTGCCTTTGTAAGGAAATTAAGAAACCATTCAATTTCGAAGACGAAAAGTTTTACCTTTTGGAAAATTTCGATGAAAAAAATATAAATTCTAGTCAAATGACAATGATTGTTCCCTTACTTAAAGCTTTTCCATTTCACAAGACTTCCATGGAAATTCTTAACAACTAATGGCGATCATTAATGTTATATGATAAGGAAATAACAGAAAAGATATTTTCCGACGATATTCTTAAAGGATGGATAAAATTGGGAACTGAGTCTTCTAAAAGAAAAGTTCTCTATAATGAACGACATAAAAACCGCCAAGCGTAATGCATTAAAAATTTCAAGCATTTCCATTAAAATATTAATAAAAGAGTATTGTATCGGACGGACTTTATTTCAGCCTCCAATTAAATTAATAAAATTTTATAAAAAATTTTACTTTGTAGAAGGTGATTTTGTTCCTTGTATTTGATAACACCCATATGGAACTAGATTTTTTTCGGACAATTTTTTTTTTTTTGTTGAGATTCGGTTTTTATTTTGAAAAACTTGTGCACAAATTCAAACAAGAAATAAATTTGTTTATGAGCTCGCAAATATTTTCCTGCGATATTTTTATCAGTTTTTTATGAATAATTTTGAACGAAAATAAAAAAAGTTTTAAATAAACGATAACATGCCAAAGTCGGTTATTTTGTGGCAGAAATATACTGGTACATTGGAAAATTGTTGTTGTAATGAGACGTATCGGGAAAGATTCCTCAGTATTTCAAGCTCAAAATACAGGAAAAAAGCAAGTATGATATACACATAAGCTATGTATATAAAAATTTACATGAATTTTTTGTTTTGTTTACATTTTTTTCTTTAAGTGTTATTTCCGTGACGAGTGCATGCCCGACGGTTGGAATCTAAGTGTTCTTTGCCCAATACATAAGAAGGGGGATACTGCAAAATGCACCAACTATCGTGGAATCAGCCTTCTTAATATCGCATATAAGGTCCTTTCAAGTGTATTGTGCGAAATATTGAAGCCCACCGTGAACCAGCTGATTGGACCTTATCAGTGCGGCTTCAGACCTGGTAAATTTACCATCGACCAGATTTTCACAATGCGCCAAATCTTGGAAAAAACCCGTGAAAAGAGAATCGACACACATCACCTCTTCGTCGACTTTAAAGCCGCCTTCGACAGCACGAAAAGGAGCTGCCTATATGCCGCTATGTCTGAATTTGGTTTCCCCGCAAAACTTATACGGCTGTGCAAAATGACGTTGAGCAACACCATCAGCTCAGTCAGAATTGGGAAGGACCTATCCGAGCCGTTCGAAACTAAACGAGGTTTCAGACAGGGTGACCCCTTATCGTGCGATATCTTTAATTTGATGCTGGAGAAAATTATACTAGCTGCAGATCTCAACCGCACTGGAACAATATACTATAAAAGCGTGCAATTACTGGCATATGCTGATGACATTAATATCATCGGCCTAAACAACCGTGCTGTTAGTTCTGCTCACTCCAAACTGGAAAAAGAAGCGATAAAGATGGGTTTGATGGTGAATGAGGACAAAACGAAGTACCTGCTGTCATCGAGCAAAGAGTCAGCGCATACGCGCCTTGGCAACCACGCTACTGTTGGCAGCCATAATTTCGAAATCGTAAAAGACTTCGTTTATTTGGGAACCAGCATCAACACTAGCAACAACATCAGCACTGAAATCCAGCGAAGAATCAATCTTGCCAATAAAACCTACTTTGGACTAGGTAGGCAATTGAAAAGTAAAGTCCTCTCTCGGCGAACGAAAATCATACTCTACAAGTCACTTATCGTACCCGTCCTGCTATATGGGGCAGAAGCATGGACCATGACAACAGCAGATGAAGCGGCTTTGGGAGTGTTCGAGAGAAAAGTTCTTCGAAAGATTTATGGACCTCTACGCGTTGGCGATGGCGAGTACCGAAGAAGATTTAATGATGAGCCGTACGAGCTATACGCAGACATCACCATAGTCCAGCGAATTAAAACGCAGCGGCTGCGCTGGCTAGGCCATGTTATGCGAATGAATGATGATGATCCGGCCAATAAAGTGTTTCTATCGGAACCCTCCTATGTAAGCAGAGGTAGAGGGCGGCCCCCACTCCGTTGGAAGGACCAGGTGGAAAACGATTTAAACTTCTTGGTGTAACCAATTGGCGCCGGTTGGCGGAGCAAAGGCGCGACTGGCGCGCCTTGTTGGACGGCCATAACCGTTTAGACGGTTAAGCGCCAATTAAGTAAGTAAGTAAGTTATTTCCGTGTAATGTGCTTTATTTGTTTTACAATAAAATATGAATTGTTTTGTACAAATATAAAATGAAGCTATTTTTCTTTCTATTTCTTAAAAAAAAATATATATATACCAACTTCTACCACTATTTTAATTTTTCGTCTACCAACATTCTCTTTTTAAAGGTCCGTGCACTGGTTGTATGAGATATTCTTTAATATAAAAATAAGTCAATTGTTTTTGTTTTATCGGCCTATTGATAAAGTATTCAAGGTTCGATACGAGCTCAAGGCCAGAACAATAATTTTTTGTAATGATTATTGTTTTTTTTTTAATTTTTCTATAATTGAAAAACAATTGTTAATAAAACAAGAGAACTTGGGAAATGTCAAACAAAGCAATTGACAATAAGCAAAACCAACATTATCAGTGTCTTGCAACAGATGGCGCAACGCTGAATAAATATAGTTGGTAAGAGGGAATAGAAGTAGCAATTTGTCAGTCAAACAAACCACCGCTGTATAGCTAAATGGTTAGCGTAGCGTGCTTAAGGCGTACTTATGATGAAGGCTTAACACCCTTCGAAATGGATCTATCTGCGCAGCTATGGCAGGTTGTCTGAAAAATTTTCTACTCACTATTCCAAAAACAAAATACAATTTCTCAATTATAGAAAAATTAAAAAAAGAAAACAATAATCACTACAAAAAATTATTGTTCTGGCCTTGAGCTCGTTTCGAACCTTGAAAATAAAAATAAGTCGCTGAATTGTGAACGAAAGGATTAGCAAAAAGTGAAAAATGAGAAGGGAAGACAGAAAAGGGTTGTTAAAATGTAAGCAGATAGACCAAATTTAGGGCAGAACAACCTCTGCGGGATATGCAAGTCTATAATATAGAAATAAGTCGCTGAATTGTGAAATAAGCGCGAATCTCGAGAACGGTTGGACCGATTTCACAAATTTTTTTTTTAGAATATTCCTTGAGGTACGAGGATTGTTCTTACGGAGGGAAAATACTAAAAATCTAAATCTAAAATCTAAAATCTAAATCTAAATTCAAAGCGAATGGATCAATTGGAATATATCTTATTTGCAATAAAACTTTGAAATATTTACCTTCGTTTTGCATAAAAAAATACTAATTCCTTTCTTATATCAGCAAAATTGTTTAAAAAAGGTAACATTTTTACCAAAAAATGTAGTGCGTGTGATTGTTCACTGTCAACTGTGCGCGCAAATTGCTTTTGAGTGAGGCATGATGCGTCACATACGTATATACAAAGCATTCGCTGCGTTATTTAACTTCGGACGGAGGTTTATAGGTATGTATGTATTTTCCTTTCGGTTATGTTCATAGTTCGATTTGCTTGAAATTTGGTATATAAGTAGCCCTTTGCCTAGATTAGGAATTACTATTTTTTTTCGTGAAGTGGACCAGGGACCGATCTATTCAAACAAATTCTATTAAACGTTTGATTTGCCTAAAATTGGTTATATTAGTAGACTTTTGCCTCGATTAATATTTACGAAACTTTTTTTCTAGGAAATGAACAAGGGACCTACTGGGAGTGAGATTGGGACTGGAACTAGAAATGTAACTGAGATTGAGACTGGGACTGAAGCTGGGACTGGGACTAGAACTGGGTGAGGTGAGGTGAGAGTTAAAAAATTCTTAAGAGATATGCAGATAGACCAAAGTTAGGGAAGAACAGCATCTGCGGGGTCTGCTATCTATATATAAAAGAAAGTGGTGTTAGTTACACTATTTATAACTCAAAACGGATTAACCGATTTGGCTGAGAATTGGTGAAGAGGTAGCTTAGAACCAGGAGACGGACATATGATACTTTTTATCCCGTTCTGGCTAGGGCCTTGAGATAAAAACGTGGACCTGGGTAATTTTGGGATGTGTTTGTACAATATGGGTATCAAATGGAAGCTGTTTACGAGTAATTTGATACAGAGTAATTTTTATACCGCTGGGTAACAAGGGTCTAGAGGTATAGGCCAAAATGGCAACCGGATACCACTAGAATGTGTGTGTAATATAGATATCAAATGAAATCTTTTGCTGAGAGCTTTAAAGTAATTTTCATTGTGATATTCGATTTAGTCGCATGAACCTGACAAAAATTATAAATATGCAAGCGAAGCCGAATTAAAGACAACTAATGATACCCACATACCTATTTACATATGTCCCATTGGATTTGCCTGGAATTTGGTACATATATTTGCCTATATAAGTATTTACGACCCTTTTTCCGGGAAGTAGACCAGAGACGGACTGGGACTGAATTTGGACTAGGACTGGGACTGAGACTCGGAGTGGGACTAGGACTGGAACAAAATACATACTACCCTCAGGGACTGGTAATAAGGGATGAAGAAGAACATGAGAAAAGAGAAAAGGCAGAAGGAGAAGGAGACTGAGAAAGAGATAGATTGAGACGAAGATAGAGATAAATGAAGCGAAAAACGAAGAGAGGAGTGAATAAAAGGATTAGGAAAAAGTGGGGAGGGCAGGGTTAGACGGAAAAAGGTTATTAAAATGTAAGCAGATAGACCAAATTTAGGGCAGAACAATGTCTGCGGGGTCTGCTAGTCTATAATATAAAAATAAGTCGCTTAAATGCGAAATAACAACGAAAATCGAGAACGGTTTGACCGATTTCGCTATACCTTTTTTTAGAATATTCCTTGAGGGAAAAATACTAAAAATTATATGAGTTAAGCGGGGATTGCCTGTATTGCTGCAACTGTATGAAAACATTTATTTGAAGCAATTTTAAATTTTATAATTTATTTTAAAATTTTGGAAACATTTAAACAACGTGACATCAGGACGGACAAGGCGACAGCTGTTTCGATTATACCTTGTAAATTTCTACAAAGCCTTTTCTCCTGGGAGTGGGATTTGAACCCGCACTCCTACGATGGTTGAAGTGTTACAAACGAATTCAGCCACGTCATGCCTTAGTTGTTGTACAGTTTTTCCCACTTGCCTTCTTTGCATATTTTATACTTTTACGCACTACATACTTCGTATGTAATTATGTATTAAAGTTATGCTTGCTGGTAGGGCGGCTTTCAAAGAAACTTGGTGTTGCTGTTTTTGTTCTATTTATAGAACAACAACGAATTAACCAAATGTTGTCAATTTGTATGAGTTAAGCGGGGATTGCCGGTATTGCTTTATATATATGAAAACATGTATTTCAAGCAATTTTTATACCTTTCATGAAAATGAAATGGTATATTAATTTCGTCACGAAACCGAAAATTGTAAGTCCTTAAAGGAAAATAGATAGACCCACCATTAAGTATACCGAAATAATCAGGTTGAAGAGCTGAGTTGATTTAGCCACGTCCGTCTGTCCGTCTGTCCGTCTGTCTGTTTGTATGCAAACTAGTCCCTCAATTTTTGAGATATCTTGATAAAATTTGGTGAGCGGGTGTATTTGGGCGTCCGATTAGACATTTGTCGGAACCGACCGGATCGGACCACTATAGCATATATCCTCCATACAACCGATTTTTCAGAAAAAGAGGATTTTTGTAATATCTTACCCAATTTAACAGATTGAAGCTTCAAACTTCACCATATACTTTCGTATATTGCACATATTGTTGCCTGAAAAAATTTATGAGATCGGTCGTATATATAGTATATATCCCATACAACCGATTGTTCAGATAAGGAACTTTTCGTAATTACTGCCCTATTTTAAGAGCTAGAGGCTTCAAATTTCTACGAATGCTTACATATATAGCTTATATTGTTGTCTGAAAAAATCATAAAGATCGGTGGTATATATAGTATATATATGGTGGTATATATAGTATATATATATAGTATATATATATATATATTTTCGCAAATTGTAGCCCCATTTTAACAGCTAGAAGCTTCAAATTTCACCGAATACTTACGTATATAGCATATATTGTTGTCTGAAAAAATCATAGAGATCGGTTGTATATATAGTATATATCTCATACAACCGATTGTCCAGATAAGAAACTTTTCGCAATTTTGAAATTTTCAAATTTCACCAAATACTTACGTGTATAGCATATATTGATGTCTGAAAAAATCATTAAGATCGGTGGTATACATAGTATATATCTCATACAACCGATTGTTCAGATAAGAAACTTTGCGCAATTTCTGCCCCGTTTTAACAGCTAGAAGCTTCAAATTTCACAAAATGCTTACGTATATAGCATATATTGTTGTCTGAAAAAATCATAGAGATCGGTGGTATATATATTATATACTTCATATAAACTGTCATTTTGACCCCTTTTTTACGGCTAGAAGCTTCAAAATTCACCAAATTTCATCAAATAGTTACGTTTATGTCATATATTTTTGAAATACGTGATTCGTAGTCATAGTTTTTACATGCAGACCACAAAAAACGTGAAGCTTTGCATCCTCACACAGATTACCTACCTATTTTTATACCTTTCATGAAAATGAAATGGTATATTAATTTCGTCACGAAACCGAAAATTGTAAGTCCTTAAAGGAAAATAGATAGATCCACCATTAAGTATACCGAAATAATCAGGTTGAAGAGCTGAGTTGATTTAGCCATGTCCGTCTGTCCGTCTGTCCGTCTGTCTGTTTGTTTGCAAACTAGTCCCTCAATTTTTGAGATATCTTGATAAAATTTGGTGAGCGGGTGTATTTGGGTGTCCGATTAGACATTTGTCGGAACCGACCGGATCGGACCACTATAGCATATATCCTCCATTCAACCGATTTTTCAGAAAAAGAGGATTTTTGTAATATCTTACCCAATTTAACAGATTGAAGCTTCAAACTTCACCATATACTTTCGTATATTGCACATATTGTTGCCTGAAAAAATTTATGAGATCGGTCGTATATATAGTATATATCCCCCACAACCGATTGTTCAGATAAGAAACTTTTCGTAATTACTGCCCTATTTTAAGAGCTAGAGGCTTCAAATTTCTACGAATGCTTACATATATAGCATGTATTGTTGTCTGAAAAAATCATAAAGATCGGTGGTATATATAGTATATATATGGTGGTATATATATATAGTATATATATATATATATTCGCAAATTTTAGCCCCATTTTAACAGCTAGAAGCTTCAAATTTCACCGAATACTTACGTATATAGCATATATTGTTGTCTGGAAAAATCATAGAGATCGATTGTATATATAGTATATATCTCATACCACCGATTGTTCAGATAAGAAACTTTTCGCAATTTCTACCCCATTTTAACAGCTATAAGCTGATGGCACTGATTGCTTACGTATATAGCATATATTGTTGTCTGAAAAAATCATAGACATCGGTTGTATATAGTATATAATTATAATTTGGGAAAAAATTTAAACAACGTGCATCAGGACGGACATGGCGACAGCTGTTTCGATTATACCTTGGAAATCTCTTCAAAGCTTTTTCTCCCAGGAGTGGGATTTATACCCGCACTTCTACGATGGTAGGAGTGCGGGTTCAAATCCCACTCCCGGGAGAAAAGGCTTTGAAGAGAATTACAAGGTATAATCGAAACAGTTGTCGCCTTGTCCGTCCAGATGTCACGTTGTTTAAATTTTCCCAAATTATAAAATAAATTATAAAATTAAAAATTGCTTCAAATAAATGTTTTCATACATTTAAAGCAATACGGGCAATCCCCGCTTAACTCATACAAATAGAAAACATTTGGTTAATTCGTTGTAGTTCTATAAATAGAACAAAAACAGCAACAATACCAAGTTTCTTTGAAAACCGCCTTACCAACAAGCACAACTTTAACATATAATTACAATACAAAGTATGTAGTGTGTAAAAGTATAAAATATGCAAAGAAGGCAATTGGGAAAACTGCACAACAACTAAGGCATGACGTGGCTGAATGCGCTTGTAACACTACAACCATCGTAGGAGTGCGGGTTCAAATCCCACTACCGGGAGCAAAGGCTTTGAAGAGATTTACAAGGTATAATCGAAACAGTCTAAAAAACTCCACTTTTGTAGTAAAAAATCATAAAATTTTTGTTTACGCAGCTATAAATTTAAATCGAATGGATCGATTGGAATATTTCTTCTTTGCAATAAAACTTTGAAATATCGTTTTGCATAAAAAAATACTTAATTCCTTTCAAATGTAGTGCGTGTGGATGTTCGCTGTCAACTGTGTACGCATTTTGTTTTTGAGTGAGGCATGATGCGACCCATACGTACATACATAGCATTCGCTGCGTCATTTATATTCGGGCGGAGGTTTATAGGTATGTATGGATATATGTATGTATTTTCCTTTCATATCAGCTTGACATAGCTTTTTTCTTTTTTTTAGGATATTCCTTGAAGTACGGGGATGATTCTTACGGAGAAAAAAATTGTTTCCAAGAAGTGAACCAGAGATCCATTCGAATGACTTCTATTCGCGGTTCGATTTGCCTGAAATTCAGTGTATAGGTAGACCTTTGCCTAGATTAGTATTTACGGAGCTTTTTTCCGGAAAGTGATTCGTTCGATTTGCCTGAAACTTCGTATATAGGTAGCCCTTTGCCTAGATTCGTATTCACGACACTTCGGGTCAGGGACCGATATATTCGAACAAGTTCTGTTCATAGTTCGATTTGCTTGAAATTTGGTATATAAGTAGCGCTTTGCCTAGATTAGGAATTACGATTTTTTTCGGGAAGTGGACCAGGGAACTATCTATTCACACAAATTCTATTAAACGTTTGATTTGCTTAAAATTTGGTATATTGGTAGACTTTTGCCTAGATTAGTAGATTAGAACCAAGAGCGAATATAGGCTACTTTTTATCCCGTTCTGGCTAGGGCCTTGAGTTCAAAACGTGGACTTGGGTAATCCTGGGATGTGTTTGTACAATAGGTATCAAATGGAAGTTGTTTATACCTACTTTGATACAGAGTAATTTTTACACCGCTGGGTGACTAGGGTCTCGAGGTATAGGCCAAAATGGGACCCGGATACCCCTAGAATGTATGTGTAATATAGATATCAAATGAAAGCTGTTGCTGAGAGCTTGAAAGTAATTTTCGTTGTGATATTCGATTTAGTCGCATGAACATGCCAAAACTGATAAACATGCATGCGAAGCCTAAATAAAGACAATTAATAATACCCACATACCTATTTACATACGTCCTATTCGATTTGCCTGAAATTTGGAATATCAGTTTTGCCTATATTAGTATTTATGATTCTTTTTTCCGTGAAGTAGACCAAAGACGGACTGGGGCTGGATTTGGACTAGGACTGGGATTGAGACTCGGAGTGGGACTTGGACTGGAACAAAATACATACTACACTCTGGGACTGGCAATAAGGGATAAAGAAGAGTGAGAAGAACTTGAGAAAAGAGAAGAGACCGAAGGAGGAGGAGACTGAGAAAGAGATAGATTGAGATGAAGAAAGAGATAGATGAAGCGAAAAAGACAGAGGGAGGAGTGAATAAAAGGATTAAGAAAAAGTGAAAGGGGGGGGGGGGGCAGAGTTAGACGGAAAAGGTTATTAAAATCTAAGCAGGTAGACCAAATTTAGGGCAGAACAAAGTCTGCGGGGTCTGCTAGTCTATAATATAAAAATAAGTCGATGAATTGTGAAATAAGCGCCAATCTCGAGAACGGTTGGACCGATTTCGCTAATTTCTTTTGTAGAATATATCTTGAGGTCCTAGGATTGCTCTTACGGAGGGAAAAATACTAAAAATTGCTTAGAAAAGTCTAAAAACTCTACTTTTGTAATAAAAAATCATAAAGATCGATTGGAATATTTCTTCTTTGCGATAAAATTTTGAAATATTTTCCCTCGTTTTGCATAAAAAAGTTACTTAATTCCTTTCTTATATCAGCAAAATTGTTTATAAAAAGTAACATTTTTACCAAAAAATGTAGTGCGTGTGGTTGTGCGCGTAAATTGCTTTTGAGTGAGGCATGGTGCGACACATACGTACATACATAGCATTCGCTGCTTTATTTAACATCGGTATAGGTATATATGGATGTATGTATGTATTTAAATTTCGTATGACATAGCTTTTTCATTTTTAGGATATTCCTTGAAGTATGGGATGATTCTTATGGAGAGAAAAATTCTTGCCAAGATGTGGACCAGAGATCCATTCGAATGACTTCTGTTCTCGGTTCAATTTGCCTGAAATTTATTGTATAGGTAGACCTTTGCCTAAACTAGTATTTACGAAACTTTTTTCCGGAAAGTGGAGCGGGGATTCATTCGATTTGCCTGAAATTTCGTACATAGGCAGCCCTTTTCCTAGATTCGCATTCACGACACTTCGGGCCAGGGACCGATATATTCGAACAAGTTCTGTTTTCGTTTGGTATATATGTAGGCAGCCCTTTGTCTAGATTAGGAATTACGATTCTTTTTTTTCGGGAAGTGGGCCAGGGGCCGATCTATTCAAACAAATTCTAATAATCGTTTTATTTGCCTAAAATTTGGTATATTGGTAGAACTTTGGATAGATTAGTATTTACGTATCTTTTTTTTTTCAGGAAATGTAATGTAATGTAATGTATTTATTTATTACGGCTTTCGTAAGCCTAACTTAAATCTATTTTACATGTTTATAATTATCTTCTGGACTATGCAATCTAGAATAGTTACATCTATGTCCTACCTTGGAGTACTATGGATGGGAGACTTCCAGATCATGCGAACAAAGTGTTGTGCTTGTGTAGTATGTAGGCATTTTACGCATGTTAGTAAAGCGCGAAGGCAACATCTGCACGGCGATGCACTGAGTTAATCGAGTATTTCAGTATCTGCTTCGGCAACCTTTTTTGTATTCGTACAAGAGCTTGGAAGTCTTGGCGCTACATAGCAGTATAGTTTCGCTGCACTTCTATCGATGCTATGGAAGTCCGCCTGTCCAGCACTAAATTGGTAGTGTTCTGCAATAATTGTACAATTTTTGTTTAAATTTATTGGAATGACATGATTTAATATCATTCGGTAGTTCATTATAGGATTTAAGACCTTTATAATACAGATTACATTTGTCTGCTTCAGTTTTATAAGCCGGCAGATTGAAACCATTTTTATTACGAGTATTTACAGAGTGCATATCTTTTACATATTTTATATTAGTCCTCAAATACGCAGGCAAAGTTCCTTCTATTATGTTTTTATTAAATTTTATGGTATAATAAAAAAGTTGCTGTCTAATGCTAAGCCAATTAAGAGAGCATAGCATGTCTCTGATAGGTGTGTCATACCGTTTTTTGAGAATGTATCTCATAGCTCGGTTCTGTTGCTTTTGTAGCTTGTATATCTGACCATCTCGCAAGATGAAAAATATAGTTGGGCAATAAATAAAATGAGGTTCGATTATAGATCTGTAGACGATGATTTTATACCTTCTATTTAAATATTTGCAGGTTCGTTGTGTAAAATATAACTTTTTCGCTATTTTTCCTACCGTATAATCCACGTGCTCGTTGAAATTCAGCTTATCATCTATTTTTATTCGCAAGTATTTTATGGTGCTGACTTTTTCAATTAGCTCGTTATTTATATTTAAGTTTTGTAGCTCACTGTTTTGAAAATTGCGTCTAGATATAACCATAAATTTCGTTTTATTGACATTCACTTTTAGTCTGTTTACGCATAACCAACCATATACGCTGTTAAGATCTTCTTGCAGCTTAGCATATGTTTCAGTAATATTGTTCGCACTTATCATCAGCAATGTATCATCAGCAAACAATTTTATTTCATAGTGCTTAATGGAGCTAGTTATATCATTAATATATATATTGAACGGTATGGGTGCCAGAACAGACCCTTGAGGAAGACCAACAGGTACCTCCCTTTTATCCGATACGGACGTTCCAATCTTCCTCCAATTTTATTTTTAAACTTACTATATCAACTATCTCCGAAGTGGATACTTTCTGAAACTTAAAAACATTAGGGCCATTTTGCTCATCTATAGTACCTTCATTACTAAAAGAAGTAGGAATATTCATGATAATCTCCAATATACTATCAATGAAATAATCATTCAAATACTGCTTTATTTCATTTTCCTCTGTGTAGAGTTGGTCGTTTATTTTAATTTTTTTAATACCATTGTTTTCTTTAGCCATGCTTATGGAATTTTTCAAGTTTTTCCACATGACCTTACTATCACCAGCACAATGGTTGATTTTGTTTTCCATGTACTTGGCTTTTTTATCTTAATTAGCCGTTTATATTGGCGTTTCGCACTATAATACTCACTCCATTCTCCAGTGGATAGGCTGATCTTGTAAAGATTTTGCTTACGTTTATTTAAGTTAGCCAGCTCAAAATCATACCACTTGTTCATATGTTTGATACTGACTTCTTTAGAGTATGTCAGGGTGGTCACTGCGCTTGATAGCGTATTATATAGGAATGTTGCCTTATTTTCGATGCTCAGATTTTCAAAGTCAGTGTAGTTAAGCTGTCGTAATTCATTAACAAGGCTGTCGCTTGTATAATTTTCCCAGGGAATTATTGTTCTCTTCGTTCTCATCTGAAATAGCTTATGTAATTTGATTTTGAATTTAATCGTTTCATGATCTGAAATCTGAAACTCTTCTAATTTTAAACATGATATAGAGCTACTATCTGTAAATAACAAGTCGATCAATGTATCTGTCTTATCGCCCTTTCGTGTATAAAAATCTATTTTTGCTCCATAGCAAAGGATCGAAATAAGTCAACTAACTGTTTACTATAAGTTGTGCTCTTGTAAAGGTTTATATTGAAATCGCCCACAAAGTTAATATTATCCTGTGTTACGCAGTTATTATTTAAAATGTCGTATAAGCACGTTATAAATTCTCGAGCTCGGTGAGTGATATATCAGAGCTATTTGTTATTGGGGGAAAATATTTTTAACTTTTAGTATAATACACCAGATGTTCTTGTTTAATGTTCTGTTGTAACTTATTGAGTATTCAATTGTTTCATTTATATATATTAGCACATGTGTGCCTGCTGTGGGAATCGCACCGTACAAGTTTATATGTTTGTATCTGTAGCTCTTGATTCGTTATTTCTTCAGTCGAACAAGTCTCCGAACAAAATATTAAATGTGGTTTATGTACATCTATCAGACGCTCTAGTTCAGCTTTCTTGGCGACGATACTGCCAATATTTAAATATATACAACTTAGCTCCTCTGGTATTCGTTGCTAAACGCGTGCCTTAATTCTTGGCTGCGAATATGTTTTATACGCAGGACAATCTTTGCTGAAAGCGTAATGGCTAACATCGACGTCAATAACTTTTTTTTGAACAAGTTCGCTACAGTTTACACATTTAACAATGTTAGATGTGCACTCTTTGCTATAATGGGGTCCAGCACATTTGCTGCAAGCTACTTTATTCGTGCACTCAGCTGCTTTGTGCTTATATCCCAGACATTTAAAACACCTCAAAACACTTATATGCTCGTAAGCGACGCAAGTATCCCACTCTATATATAGTTTCTTTTGTTGCAACACATTATCGAATGTTACTGCAATGTAGCTTACTTCTCTACGATTGGTATTTTCATACAGTTTTAACACTTTAAAATCCTTTCCGTTACATGAGTCATTTTGCTTAGTTAAGCATTCTACCAAACGCTCATTGCTAACTTTTTCAGTTAAACCAACAATTTTTATTTTCTTTTTTATTTCATCCTTATTTTTTGTTTTCTCTGCTTCGTAATCGTTTCCAATACCTTCTCTTACCTTTAGCTGGACTTTTTCACAGGCGTCTTTATTTTTACATTCTACAATAATGGCACCACTATTTAGTTCTTTAACATTTTTAACAAGGCCTTCGGTAGGTTCGACAACTTTTTTTAGAGCTTCCTTGGTTTCCTTAGCTTTTTGCCCTTCTTTTTCGGTTTAATGACAATTTTATTCTCATTAGGGGGACTCATGAAAGCATATAAACTTATAAGGTGTAAAATTATATCCATTTACACACGCTGTTATATGAACGCACCTAGTAACACTCTTGATAAACTTGATTGTTTATCAGCGGTATTATTGCCAAATTAAATTTTTTTGATTGTTATACAAATTAAAAAATGCCAAGATTAAGTGAAATATCAAAACTAAAACGCTTTTACTTGCTGATGTTGGAGATTTCTGATGAAAATGCCTGCTGTAATGTCTGCAAGGTTGCATTCCTTTGAGTTTACCGTGTTTACACAATGAAATGTGCGCGTAAATTTATCCAAATTGTGTAAATGATTTTTCATACAAAATTTGATAGCTCGTTTACACACTAGATAAATTTATACGTTTACACACTTTATAAGGCATTTATACGGTTACATGAGTCCCCTTATTTACAGAAGCGACCTGAGCATAACATAGTTTTTCTGGCTGATCATTTGCCACGCGTAAATCGTTAAGCAATTCATTGCTCTTTTTTAATTCATTAGATAAATCTTTTACTATCTCATTCTTCATTGCAATCAATTTTACTTCTATGTTATGCTCTAAAAGGGAGTTGAAGTCCGTAAGAATGCTACTTTTAATCTGGGAGAATTTATTACAAAATATCTGCTCGACTATCTGTTTAATATCAACGGCTTTCATTTTTGTTTCTTCACATTTATTAATCAAATGTTTGATTTCCACAAATTTAGTATTGGTATCCGATAATGCACATACATTACAGAACCATTTTATGTTCATATTATCTTCTATTATCTTTTTTTCATTTCTTTTAATAATACTGCATTTCAAGCAGAAACTATAGCCACACCCACCAGAGCATGCTACTATGTCATCTACCTGAAGCAGTTTCGCAGTACATTCTTTGCACTCTGCTGGCATTGTAAATGTATATCTTTATAAGAAAATATAAAAGATATGCAACTTTAAATGGCAACTTTGTGATACACCACTTTAAATATTCGCAAGACTGGTTTGAAAAAATTACATAAAAAAATGTATAAATATATATTTTTCTACCGTGATGGCAGCCCTGTTTTAGGCTAACACTTTTCACTCTTTTATGTCTTCCACTTGCCCTTTCTATCATTCACCTTTGTAAACAAATTCAATGCTTATCAGGCGCTAATTTTTCACGCTAAGGTAATGATAGCAAAGAAAAGTCAAAAACACAAAATAAAGAGCACAATTAGTAGCGACAGTATAGAAACAAAGCGGCTTGACAGGTTGTTGATGTTCTCACCCGTACTCAGCGTATCAGCAGGCGTTTGTGTGAAAGTGTGCTTGGCGATGTTTGCAGCGCGCCGACTGCGGTAATGACAGCACAGCAGATAGCTTTTGCAAATTACTAACCACGTAAATACTCCACTCTCCCAAACTATGTTTTTAGATTTGTCCACTTGAATACAGCTTCCCGCACCTGTTGTTAGATGTTGTACGTTTTTTAGCGCTTTTGTGTGTTGTTTACTATTTTTTTGTTTAATAAAAACACGGAGCACTTATCAAAACGACCGTCTTCTTCTTCTCTTCTACTACTTTTGGACCAGGGACCGACTGGGAGTGGCATTGAGATTGGAACTAGAAGTGTAACTGTTATTTTGACTTTGACTAGAGCTGGGTGGGGGTGAGGTAAGATGTAAAACTTCTTAAGAGATATGCAGATAGACAAAGGTTAGGGAAGAACAACGTCTGCGTGGTCTGCTAGTCTATAATATAAAAATAAGTCACTGAATTGGGTTGTAAGCGCGAATATCTAGAACGGTTGGACCGATTTCGCTAATTCTTTTTTTCGAATACTCCTTGAAGTTCGAGGATTGTTTTTATAAAAAAGTTTAAAAACACCACTTTTGTAGTAAAAAATCATACAATTTTTGTTTACACAGCTAAAAATTCAAAACGGATGGATCGATTAGAATATTTCTTTAGTAGGTGATAATGTCAGGTTTCGCGAGGCGAAAAAACTGGAGAGATCAGAGAGGTAGCCATTCGCGCATTTTTTGGAACCTAACAGCACTTTATCGCCGAATGCGATGGATATTTTGTCGTTGTGCTTAGTTGGGTGCAATAGGGACCTTACGGTAGACCATAGCTTACCCACACCGGTGAATAGGTTACAATGCTTTAGGTACTATCCCATTTCGCCCGCTTGTGGTTATTCGCATGCTGCCTGATGCGTTGGTTAATATCTGTTATTTCTCTCACTAGAGTTGCGACATCCACTGGAAAGTGTGGCCGGATTTCCGCGATTCTTCCCGCGGGAATAAAACGAGTCGTAAGAGGCGCTGTTACTGTCACGCATAAGCTTGTGTTAAATGCATCTATATGAAAAATGTCATTATGTCACGGCCTTGAGTAAAACTAAAATCATCCTATTGGTATTGGTTTAGTTGTTGATGAAGAATCAATGAGGTTGGACATATGCACGCATGTTTGTTAACACACAAAAATAATTCGTAAATATGCCATATATGTACATATATACTACTTTATTGCTTGAGTCTGATGAAAAATTTTAACAAAATAAATTGTTAACATTAAACGATTAAAACATTTTGCGCATGAGCATTTGTTTGCAAAATATTTTTTGCAAATGTGCAAATAAACAATAGTCTCGCCCGATGTTGCTACTCTGTTGTTCAGCGACAACTAAAGACGAATAAAGGGTTAATTATACTTACATAGCATAGCAGGGCACAGCAACATTGCTCTCACAAACAATATCAGTTCAATGGGATTTGCGTGTACTTGCTTAGACTACGCAGTGCATTGCATTGCATGAAATAGCTCCGACACATAAGCAGTTTTTCATATAGATGAGTTTAACACATGCTTATGCATTATGAGTAGATTGCACGTATTTTTATGGAGAATGGTAGAATGAGCGACACTGGCGCCATCTGATGTTGAAAAATAGCCAACTCCCCAATTTTTTTCCAAGCAAATCATAAGAAGATTTTTAAATCATAAGAAGAATTTGACATTTGCTTTGGCTAAGGGTGTTGACACACTTTGCAAGTGAAAATTTTTTTTCCCATTGGTTGGTAAATTTTCAACATTTTTCACAATTAAAAGCTGCAATATAACAATCATATACAACACAAAATATGCTAGCAAGTATTTTTGTTGTATAGGGAGAATGTTTACAACAGAGCTTCGCGAAATTTTGTATGTGAGTGGGCAAGGCGTAATAAACTTCAATTGCCAAGTCTGAAGTTCCTTCATATTTACAAACGGAACATCTTGGTTGATTGTGGGGATGTTATTGAAATGCATAAGCTTGTGTTAAACGCATCTATATGAAAAATGTCATTGTACCGCGGTCAAAAGTCTGTTGAATCTTGATTTCCATGTATGCGCTATGCGCGCGACTTTTTCCCTCTTCGTGCTGTTAACATTGTTATTGCAAAGAGTGGAAAAATAACATCACTCCCAGAGTTAACCATTTTGCTTGCTTGTGGTTGCGTATGTTTTACATACTCACTTTATTTGTGTGTGTGTTTGCCCTTGTCAGCGATAGTCTATGTATGCTACGTAAAGTATAATCAGATCGGTGTTTCACATGCTATGTACTGTTTTGTTATGCAATGCGCTGTGAGTATAATTAGACCTTAATGCTTGAAACACAATGCCGAGCGACGACGATATATGCCGCGTAGGACGATGACAATTACGCCCAGATATTTCGTCTACTCAAAGCACAATGCCGGGCGACGCTCTTTATTCAGAGTGGCCATTATTTAAAAATAGAAAGGAAAACAATTAAAACTTTTTTAATTCTTTGCTTTAGCACTTGACTGCTAAAACACGCCCAAAATGTTAAGAGCTGACCGAAAACCACATTTGGTTGTCAGGAATCTAAATCCAGAGGGCGGAAATAAATAGTATAACCCCTTAAAAATGCCGTTTACATTTATACCGCGCACGTTACATATGCTTAAATAATTTTGCATGAGCTTAAATTTTTGACAGCTCACGTACGCCGGTTAGATGAAAACATTGATTGAAAAAATTAAAATTTAGCAAATGTTTGTGCTAATTACTTTTTAGTTTTTAATAATATAAAAAATAGTTGGCGGTTTATTAGTAATGATACCGAAACACGTTTTTCGATATGCCTCATAATTTTTTTAACGTGTTTTGGTAGTAAAATTAAGAACTATATGTAACAAAATAAAAAAAAAACCATTTTTTTTTTGATAAATGTTTTCTTTTTTTATACTTATAAAAATTGAACAGCGGCAACACTTGGGATATTTGTCGTCATCGCTCGGCGGCGGCGATAGAAATAATTCTATCGTCGCAAAATACCGTCGCGTAAATTTCGCTCTTCGCTTTCTTTGCGTTCACCTTCATGTAATTACGTGGATGCTATTTTTGATAAGAATAAGTTCGTCGCGTTTATTTTATTGTGTTTCAAGCATAAAGACAAAAGAGAACAAGTAAAGGTGTCTAAGTTCGGGTGTAACCGAACATTATATACTCAGCGTGAGCTTCAATTGCACATTTCATTTTAGATAAATTACTTTTCTACATAACACGTGGCACCGCCCGTTTAAAAAAAATATCTCCTCATTTCCTCTTACAATAAAACTTGGTTAGTGAATTATCATTGATTCAAAACTATTTTTTGCTTAGTTATAGCTATATATTCTAGTCTACCCTTTTAGAAATCTCTTATATAAAAGTGGGCGTAGTCTTTAACCGATCCCGTCCATTTTTTCTAGAAATATTTCCAGCTATAAGGAACATTTGTGTACCCAATTTGTTTACGATCGGTTAATTTGTTTTCGAGCTATGGCTCCCGAAACATAAAAAACTGCTTAGTCATAAAAGGGGAGGTGCCACGCCCATTTTTTAAAATTTGAAATTTTTCCTATTTATTGTTATAAATCAAATTGGGAAATGAAAATCACTGATATAAAGCTCTTTTTTGCAAAGATATAGCATATTTTATTCGTCCACGACCCTTTTAAAAATCTTTTATATAACAGTGGGCGTGGTCCTTAACCGATTTCGTTAATTTCTCTTCAAATCATTCCTTATAGTAAAGGCAACCTCTCTGCCGAATTTTGTTACGATAGGTTTAACGATTTTTGATTTATGATTAACAATATTTGTAAAATTGATTTTATCACAAGTGGGCGGTGCCACGCCCATTTCATTTTTCAATTTTTTTCAAGTTTTTATCAAGAATTTCAATATCAGTCCACATGTCAAATTTCAGCATTCTAGGTGTATTATTTACTAAATAATCAGGTTTTTTGTGTTTTCCAAAATGTTATATATATAAAAATTGGGCGTGTTTATCATCCGATATCGCTCATTTTCAATACCAATCTATTCTGGGTCCAGATAAGCTAGTGTACCAAATTTGGTGAATATATCTCAATACTTACTCAAGTTATCGTGTTAACCGGCAGACGGACGGGCATGGCTCAATACAATTTTTTTTCGATACTGATGATTTTGATATATGGAATTCTATATCTATCTCGATTCCTTTATACCTTTACAATAGGGCGGGTCGATTCAAAAATCGCTCATTTTCCGAAGGAACCATACCTCTAAAACGAATTCTGATGTCCCCCCCTTTGGGTCGAACTTTTGGGTAGGGGCAATTTCAATTCTACCTGCTGTGTCTTGTGGTGGCTTAAAAAAAAACACAAGCAATTTTACGATCTGCAATTGTGTCACAGTGATACTGTGGCATTGTTTACCACAATAAAAGGCGAGTTTAATATCACTAAACTATATATTTAATAAAAACTTTATCGTGACCGCGTGGTTTACTCAAGAGGTCGGGTTGGAATAATAATTACAAAAATTAGCGCTGACAATATATGTATATCTTAAAATCGATACATTGTTCGTGTTACATTCGGTGCGTAATACTAACTATTATTATGCCCTGTTCGGACCGTCAATACTACATACGTCAAAGTGTACGATGTTCGCCACAATACTCCCCTGCTAGTTACGAAGTTAACGATAACGAACCGGCAGCCTTACTCGTCGTCCGGAGGAGGTAGTTGGCGCTGGTTGTTCCTTCTCGTTATACTCCCTTTGCGTTTCGTTATTGCTCGTGGGAGTTTTTGATCAGCTTCGGGTGGTTGAAGAATCATCGTAAAAGTATGCAGCCTTTAGCCGATCGATGGAGATTTTTGAACTGCGTTGTTGAATTTTCACCGTGAAATATTTGTCGTTTTTGGCGATAACTTCGTACGGGCTCTCATATGCGGGTTCTAGCGGAGATCGTACTCTGTCAACGCGGATGAATACGAATTTGCAATCATGTAATGCGGGTTGCACGTACGAACTATCTTTGCAATGGCGTGATGCTTTAGTCATAGGAAGCTCTCCCATTGCTTTACGTAATAACTGCAAAAACTCAGTTTCACTGCTTTGTAGGTTTTTAGGTTGTATAAACTCTCCTGGTATCTGCAAGGTGCAACCATACATCATTTCGGCTGGACTTGCCCCAATATCAGCTTTCGCCGTAGTTCTCATACCGAGGAGAATGAGTGGTAAAACGAAGCTCCAATTCTTCGTATCACAACACTTAATAGCAGCTTTTAAAGAACGGTGCCAACGCTCGATTATGCCGTTGGCCTGTGGATGATAGGGTGTTGTACGTAAATGTTGAACGCCCAATAAACGTGCCAACTCTCGAAAAACGCCGGACTCAAATTGGCGGCCTAAATCTGTGGTGATTTTCTGTGGCACACCATACATTGCTATCCATCCACCAATAAGACCGTTCGCTACACTTTCTGCTGTTATGTCGGTGAGTGGTATGGCCGCAGGCCATCGTGAAAATCGGTCTATGCACGTCAAGCAATAGCGGAAACCATTGGATGTCGGCAATGGCCCCACAATATCTATATTGATATGTTGAAATCGCCCGTCACACATGGCGTAATTACCCAGCGGTGCTTTTGTGTGTCTCTGTGTTTTCGCTTTTTGGCATGCCATGCATCCACGAACGAACTTTGCAACATCTGTGTGCATGCCAGGCCATACGTAGCGCTCTGCAATTAACTTACGCGTTGCTCTGATACCGGGGTGTGAAAGATTATGCAATTTTAGTAGTACTTCATTTCGAAAGCATTTGGGTACGAAAGGTCGTGCCTTATCCTTAGATAGATCGCAGAGAATGGCCTTTTTTGAACCCGGAATACAAACTTTCTTCAAAATAATTGATTTATTCTCACCTGAATTCAGCAAAACATTAAGTTCAGCGTCGTTCTCTTGTTCTGTCGCCAGCTGTTCGAAGTCGATGATGTTTGTTTGTATTTCGTTGATACGTGACAGCATGTCAGCAATGTTGTTATCTCGGCCGTGCACATGTTGTATATCAGTTGAAAATTGACTGATGAAATCCAGCTGTCGTGCTCTCCTTGGCGAAGCTTTATCGCTCTTCTGCTGAAAGGCGAATATTAAGGGTTTGTGGTCAGTAAATATCACAAACTCTCTGCCTTCCAAAACGTATTTAAAATGTTGTACTCCCTGATATATGGCGGTCAGCTCTCTATCGTAGGCGCTATACTTTATTTGCGCTGTTGTGAGCTTTTTCGAAAAAAAAACCCAATGGTTGTACCTGTCCGTCGATGATTTGATGTAATACGGCACCTACAGCTTCGGCGAAGGCGTCGACGCTAAGCGTCAACTGCGCAGCTGGTGCCATATAATTCAATAAAGTAGCGTTGGCTAGCTCTTCTTTACAAGCGTTGAAAGCAGCTGTTGATTCGGCGGACCAATTTATAGGCGTTTTGTCATTTTTTCGATTACCCTGTATTAATTGCTGCAAAGTTTGCTGATTTTTTGTCGCATTAGGAATAAACGCTCTATAAAAGTTGATCATGCCTAAGAACTTTTTTAGGTCTTTCGCTACGGCTGGTAACTGGAATTTGCGTATAATCTCCACCTTTTCGGGGGGTGGCTTAATACCTAATGCACTGATTGCATGCCCCAAGAAAGTCAACTCGTTTCTGCCAAACTGGCATTTAGCCACATTAATCGTTAAGTTGTTTTTACGAAGGCGTTCGAAGACGGCTCGCAAGTGCATTTCATGCTCCTCGTCTGAGCTAGAAGCTACCAGGATATCGTCGATGTACGAAAAAGTGAAATCGAGGCCTTTAAGCACACTATGGATGTGGCGCTGAAAGGTTTGAGCGGCGTTTCTTAAGCCAAATGTCATAAACGCGAACTCAAAAAGACCGAATGGCGTTGAAATTGCCGTTTTTGGTATGTCGTTCGGTTCTATCGGGATTTGGTGGTACGCTCTTTGAAGATCGATGGCGGAGAAAATCGTTTTACCGTGCAAAATGCTAGTCACATAATGCATATACGGTATCGGGTACCTATCTGGCACCGTTATCGCGTTTAAAGCGCGGTAGTCGCCGCAGGGCCTCCACTCCCCATTAGATTTTTTTACCAGGTGCAGTGGGCTGGCCCAGTTACTTTTGGACGGCCTGCAAATACCTTTCTCCATGAGGTAGTCGAACTCCCTCTTGGCCGCTTGTAACTTCTCCCCTGACAGCATTCGTGGGCGTGCGAAAACGGGAGGTCCAGTTGTCGTTATATAATGCGTGACTTTACAGTCAGTTGGCCCTTTATTTGCATTTATGGTTAGCAGGTCTTTGTACTCCTGAAGTAGTTTACCGAAGTTTTCGTGCACATTGTAAGTGAAAATTTGTTTAATATCTGCTTGAGTAGTAACACCTTTGGATTGAAGCAGGGTTTTTCTATCTAGCAACACCCCCTTTCTAATGTCAACCAGTAGGTCATAATGTTTTAAAAAATCGGATCCCAATATAGGTGAGTTGACGTCGGCCAGCACGAAGGTCCAGGGGAATTCGCGACGTAGACCCAAAGAGATTTTAATTCTTTTCTCGCCGTACGTACGTATAGGGGAAGCGTTAGCTGCGAAAAGCTTCGGAGCGTGACGGACTATATTTGATGTTGCGTAGCGCGCTGGAAGAACCGATACGTCAGCACCTGTGTCTACTAAAAAGTTGATTTTCGAAATATTGTCTCTGACTAAAAGGCGAGCTATACTAGGAGTATTTTCTTCCAACCTGCTCGCGGGATCAGAAGATGCGTTTAGTTTTTTGGAGACTTTTTTGGGTACGAGCAAGGACTGCGACATTTTTTGGCATTTTCCCTGTGCTTTTCGTGATACCAACAGTACTCGCCGTTGTCACGTTTCGGAGTCGGCGATCGCCTACGGCGCCTTGCAGAACTTGATCGCGATCGTTTGTGTTGTCTATAATCGCAGTTTTGAATAAATTTACTTACTTTCTTTTCGATCCGTTCAATTCGTTGGCTGATGTCTGCTAATTCACTCACAGCTGATTTTGGTGTAGAGATTGCTGATATGTGCTGAAAGTCACCAACCTCAAGAATTTTGTCGGCCAGCTTAGCTAACTCCGGGAGGTGTGCGTCTGATGCTTGCAGTATTGCTCGTGCCTGCGGTGGTAGTCGCTGCAGCCAAAGTTACTTTAAAAATTCTTGAGTTACTTTTTTTTTTGCCAAAGCGCTTAACTCATTTAACAGCTGTGTTGGTCGTTTGTCGCCTAAATCAACTTTAGATAGTAGCTTTTGAGCCTTTTTTTAGGTTAGCATATTTTCCGCTATCAGGTGGATTCAAAATGGCGTCTGAAATTTGAGCTAAAACATTCGATTCCACCGCGGCCACAACTGTGTTGAAGCGGGAACTGTCGCTGGAGACACCAGAAACTCCAAATTGCGCCTCTACCTGGGCGAACCATATTTCCGGCTGTTCCGGCCAAAATGGGGGTACCTTCACAGATACCTTGTTAACTATTGGGTATTCCACGTGTGCGCTAGTTGCTGTTCCTACAGCGGGCTGTTCAGTGTTCGATGTCTTTGCACCGTCGGGGTCACCAGTTTGTGGCATTGTTTACCACAATAAAAGGCGAGTTTAATATCACTAAACTATATATTTAATAAAAACTTTATCGTGACCGCGCGGTTTACTCAAGAGGTCGGGTTGGAATAATAATTACAAAAATTAGCGCTGACAATATATGTATATCTTAAAATCGATATTGTTCGTGTTACATTCGGTGCGTAATACTAACTATTATTATGCCCTGTTCGGACCGTCAATACTACATGCGTGAAAGTGTACGATGTTCGCCACAATACCTTCATTTTTTAAAACGGTTGAATAAAAAACCCACACAACTATGTTTACGACATGCAAATGCATCACAGTGATGCCTTAATTTTTTTTAATTTCTTTTCTATTACTAAGTTAAGTTCTGACTAAATAAATTTCTAAAGAGAAAAATAAACTCCAAAAGGAAAAAACATAGGCATTTCAAAGTGGGATTTTTCAAAATTTTGCAAGTTCGACCCAAAGGTGGGGACATCAGAATTCGTTTTAGAGGTATGGTTCCTTCGGCAAAGTTTCCTATTTTGATCCCTAGAATATGATTTTCACAGAGCAATGGGCGACTTTTTTGCCTCCCCACAAATAGACCCGGCCTACTGTACAACCAACCGTTATCCAAACAAAGTTAATACACTCTGTGTGCAAAGCACGCTGAGTATAAAAATAATAAGTGTGAAGTGGCGCCAATAATTACGCAACTAAATGAGGACCGCTGATGCTAAATATGATGATGTACATATTTATGCGTGTCGCCAAGTTAATGCAAAATTAATAGTTAAGAATGCATACCTTCGCATATTATAAACAAAAGTTCTATTTTTTGATATAACTGTATGTATATGCTAATGTCTGTGCAGAAGACTTAATTCTTCAATACATTTTTCATGCTAATTTGTATGCTGACCGTAAAGACAAAATAACTGAGTATCAATTTTTTATATTTTTTCATGGCAGCCGTAAATGTGTTTTTTCACGAATTTTCCTATTAAAATTTGTTCGTAATTTGTGTAAGCTGTCCTCATAGTGAATTAATATTATCATAACAAAAGAGTTATACTCAGTTGAGCAGAGCTCACAGAGTAGGTATATTAACTTTGATTGTATAACGGTTGGTTGTACAGGTATAAAGGAATCGAGATAGATATAGACTTCCATATAACAAAATCATCAGTATCGAAAAAAAAAATTGATTGAGCCATGTCCGTCCGTCCGTGCGTCCGTCCGCCCGTTAACACGATAACTTGAGTAAATTTTGAGGTATCTTGATGAAATTTGGTATGTAGGTTCTCTGTAGGGTACTCATCTCATATCGCTATTTAAAATGAACGATATCGGAATATAACCACGCCCACTTTTTCGATATCGAAAATTTCGAAAAATCAAAAAGTGCAATAGTTCATCACCAAAGACGGATAAAGCCATGAAACTTGGCAGGTGAGTTGAACTTATAACGAAGAATAGAAAATTGGTAAAATTTTGGACAACGGGCATGGCACCGCCCAGTTCTAAAAGAAAGTAATTTAGAAGTTTTGCAAGCTGTAATTTGACAGTCGTTGAAGATATCATGATGAAATTTGGCAGGGACGTTACTGCTAATACTGTATGTATGCCTAATAAAAATTAGCAAAATCGGAGAACGAATACGCCCACTTAAAAAAAAAATTTTTTTTAAGTCAAATTTAAAAAAAAGTTTATATATTTACAGTATATAAGTAAATTATGCCAACATTCAATTCCAGTAATTATATGGTACAACAAAATACAAAAATAAAAGAAAATTTCAAAATGGGCGTGGGTCCGCCCTTTTTCATTTAATTTGTTTAGAATACTTTTAATGCCATAAGTCGAACAAAATTTACCAATCCTTGTGAAATTTGGTAGGGGCTTAGATTCTAGGACGGTAACTGTTTTCTGTGAAAAAGGACGAAATCGGTTGAAGCCACGCCCAGTTTTTATACACAGTCGACCGTCTGTCCTTCCGCTCGGCCGTTAACAGGATAACTTGAGCAAAAATCGATATATCTTCACTAAACTCAGTTCACGTACTTATCTGCACTCACTTTGTATTGGTATAAAAAATGGTCGAAATCCGACAATAACCACGCCCCCTTTTTCGATATCGAAAATTACGAAAAATGAAAAAATGC
This sequence comes from Eurosta solidaginis, assembly GCF_040869045.1. NCBI lineage: Eukaryota > Metazoa > Arthropoda > Insecta > Diptera > Tephritidae > Eurosta > Eurosta solidaginis. Next base: position 139,060,863 of record NC_090320.1, on the reverse strand, counting down.
CATAATTCTATACCAAATACGAAAAAAGGGATGAAACGCGGTAATTGGATTGGTTTATTGACGCAAAATATAACTTTAGAAAAAAACTTTGTAAAATGGTTGTGACACCTACCATATTAAGTAGAAGAAAATGAAAAAGTTCTGCAGGGCGAAATTAAAAGCCCTTATAATCTTGGCAGGAATATTGTTCGTGGTATTACATATATAAATAAATTAGCGGTACCCGACAGATGATTATCTGGGTCACCCTGGTCCTCATATTGGTCGATATCTCGAAAACGCCTTCGCATATACAACTACCACCACTCCCTTTTAAAACCCTCATTAACTTTTAATTTGATACCCATATCGTACAAACACATTATAGAGTCACCCCTGGTCCACTTTTATGGCGATATCTCGAAAAGGCGTCCACCTATAGAACTAAGCCCCATTCCGTTTTAAAATACTCATTATCACCTTTCATTTGATACGCATATTGTACAAACGCATTCTAGAGTCACCCCTGGTCCACCTTTATGGCGATATCTCGAAAAGGCGTCCACCTATAGAACTGAGGTCCACTCCTTTTTAAAATACTCATACTTTTCGTTTGATACCCATATTGTATAAACGCATTCTAGAGTCACCTCTGGTCCACCTTTATGGAGATATCTTGAAAAGGCATCCACCTATAGAACTAAGGCCCACTCCCTTTTAAAATTCACATTAACACCTTTCATTTGATATCCATGCCTTACAAACAAATTCTAGAGTCACCCCTGGTCCACCATTATGACGATATCTCGAAAAGGCGTCCACCTATAGAACTAAGGCCCACTCCTTTTTAAAATACTCATTAACACTTTTCGTTTGATACCAATTTTGTACAAACGCATTCTAGAGTCACCCCTTGTCCACCTTTATGGCGATATCTCGAAAAGGCGTCCACCTATATAACTAAGGTCCACGCCCTTTTAAAATACTCATTAACACCTTTCATTTGATACCTATATCGTACAAACAAATTCTAGAGTCACCCCTGGTCCACCTTTATGCCGATATCTCGAAAAGGCGTCCACCTATAAATCTAAGGCCCACTCCCTTTTAAAATACTCGCTAACACCTTTCATTTGATACCCATATAGTGCAAAAAAATTCAAGAGTCCCCCTGGTCCACCTTTATGGCGATATCTCGAAAAGGCGTCCACCTATAGAACTAAGCCCACGCCCTTTTAAAATACTCTTTAGCACCTTTCATTTAATACCCATATGGTACAAACAAATTCTAGTGTCAGCCCTGGTCAACCTTTATGGCGATATCCCTAAATGGCGTCCCCCTATAGAACTATGGCCCACTCCCTCTTAAAATACTCTTTAAGTGTGAATTAAACTTCCTTAACCCTAACGCCATAGTCGTAACCATACCGATATCCATAACCATCTCCAATGTGATCGATTAATGGTGCCTTAACTTAAAAGTCGTGAAAATTTCTTAAAAATTACGAAAACGCAATAAATTACAAACATATTCCACAAAAAATAAGTTTCTTAGTCATAACGTATCCAAAACAATGAATTAAATCTACAATAAGTTATTAAATTCACCACCTCAAATATTTTTAGGTTATGGATATTGCGAGAAACCTAAAACCAATTGGTTGGCTATGGTATGGTTATGGCGTTAGCGTTATGGTGTGGCACCATTAATCGATTACATTGATTTCCATAAGGCAGGTTCGATCAGCTGTTTTATCTGGTTATGGCTTTATGGTTATAAGTCACCATTAATTTGCCCTTTAATACCGCCCATTTGATAGACATGTCATACAAACACATTCCAGTGTTACCTTAGGTTCATTTTCCTTCATGGTGATTTTCCCTTATTTTGTCTCCATAGCTCTCAACTGAGTATATAATGTTCGGTTACACCCGAACTTAGCCTTGCTTACTTGTTTTTAAACAAAAATAAATATCCCGAACGAAATGATTACAAGTGATGAATATTTTTCGTAAATAAATTTTAAATTATAGTGTACATTTATCAAAATAATTACAAAGGTGTCTAGTGAACTTTTCTGAAAAGAAAGGGAAGTAAATGAGAGGAAAGTAAAACAAAGGAAAGGAAAGAAAAAAAAAGAAACAGAGAAGGAGATTGAGTTAGATGAAGATATACAGATAGCAATGGATGGTGCGGTGGAGTAAGGAGGGAGAGGTGGAGGGAAAAGCGGAGGGGAAGAAAGAGGCCCAGAAAGAGAGAGAGGGGTGAATAAAATGATAGAGAAAATGGGGAGAGAGGAGAAAAGAGAGTGAGAATAAAAACTTCCTAAAAGTTATGTAGATAGACCATAGAGTAGAACATCGTATGCCGGGTCTGTTTGTCCATAATATAAAAATGAGACGCTGCTAAGCGGAAAACTCGAGAACGGGTGCACCGATTTAGCTATTTAATTTTTTAGAATATTCCTTGAACTAAGAGGGTGATTCTTACCGAGAGAAAAACTCTTTCCAGAAGTGGACCAGAGACCGATCCTTTCGAATGAATTCAGGGTTCGGTTTGCCTGGAATTTACTATATAGGATGACGTTCGCCTACATTAGTATTTACGAAACTTTTTCCGGAAAGTGGAGCGGAGATCAGTCCACTTTGCCCGAAATTTCGTATATAGGCAGCTTTTGCCTAGATTCATTCACGACATTTTTGTTCTGGGAAATGGACTACGGACCGATCAATCGAGCAAGTTCTGTCCATAGTTCGATTTGCTTGAAATTGGGTATATATGTAGCCCTTTGCCTAGATTCGGAATTACGATTGTTTTTTTTTTCGGGAAGTGGACCAGGGACCAATATATTCGAACAAATTCTATTAATCCTTTGATTTGGCTAATATTTGGTTTATTGGTACACCTTTGCCTATATTAGTATATACGAAGTTTTTTTTGTGAAATGGACCAAATGGGAGTGAGATTGGGAATGGAACTAGAACTGTCACTGTGACTGGGATTTCGACTGGGACAGGAAATGGGATTGGAAATAGGACAAGAGCTAGATGGGGTTGAGGTAAGAAGTCACAAATTTTTAAAAGGTATGCAGATACACCAAAGTAAGAGAAATACAACGTCTGCGGGGTCTGCTAGTATACTATATATACCACCGAAATATAAAATTTTTTCAGACAACAGTCAATGTTCTATACGTAAGCATTCGGTGAAATTTGAAGCCTGTAGCTGTTAAAATGGGACAGTAATTAGGAAAAGCTTCTTATCTGAACAATCGGTATGCGGGGGATATACGACCGATCTCATCCATTTTTTCAGACAATAATACATACATATGTGCAATATACGAAATCATATGTTGAAGTTTGAAGCTTCTATCTGATAAATTGAGGAAGATATCGAACCATAACCGCACAAAGTGCTTAACCGACATTATTTTTGATTTTTTGTTTTTGATGAAAACCGAAAGGTTATTACCATATTCACCAGCTCCAAAAAAATCAAAGTCCTACGAAATACGGATACGAAGTTATAGATAAAGCAATTTTGCCTCAAGTGCACAAAACAATTCGTTTATATTTTTTTGTGCTCGCAATGTGCAGGTTTTTTAGATTCAGATTTTTCTTAATAAGGATTATAATGAATATAGCCAAACTATTGTTGCAGATTACAAATAAAGTTGCACTAGTTCCATACAGAGACACCGATTCTTCGGAGGAAATAATTGACCAATATACTTCCCTTGGGAAACGAGATAGGAGGATTCTGAAACCACTACCCAAAATACTTCTACGAAAGAAGGGACCCTCTACTTCAGTTTATACAGCAGCTTACAGAGAATTTCATAGTTAAATTATTTAGATTTAAAATCACTTTTTGATAAAAATAATTCCCGAAATTTTCCAAAGAGAGTACTCAACTTAAAACACAACTCTTTTATCACATATACATTACCAGATACTGATGGAGAAGACGGCAATGTGAAAGGAATAAATTGTACCTTGGTTATATAGTTTTAATTTAAAAATACTTAGTTTAGTTGTAAATTTAAAATATTTGTTAATCAGTCTGCATCTTTAAATCTGAACAAATATGAATTCCGTCTTGAAATCTGAATAAAAACATTGATCTGCATCACCAACCACTGTTTTTAGTGTTTTCAAATGTGTATTTTTTAATATTTTAGTTTTGGCTTAACCAACACTTTCAATTAATTAAATCTTTTTTTGGAAAGCAAATAGGTTGTAAGCGACAAAATGCGCCATTATTATTAAAGAAATGCAAAAAAATCCCACATCAATATACGTCAATTATATAGTCTATATACACATCCAACTTTCACGTTACTATCTATAGTAATAGCAATATTAATACAAAACAAGTAAGAACGGGACTGTCTTCGGCTGTGCCGAAGACTTCATACCTTTCATGAATGGCGCTGAACAATAATCTTATCCCGTTCGTAATCTCCGAATAATCGGATGTATAAGATAAGAAATATATAGTGAACAGATCTGCACACCTTAACGATTTTTAAGATAAATATAAAATAAAAAACAGGTAGGTACTTTGTGTGAGGATGCAAAGTTTCTGGTTTTTTGTGGTCTGCGTGTAAAACTATGACTACGAATCACGTATTTCAACAATATATGACGTAAACGTAACTATTTGATGAAATTTGATGAATTTTGAAGCTTCTAGCCGTAAAAAGGGGGCAAAAATTAGAGTTTCTATGGGGTATATAATATATATACCACCGATCTCTATGATTTTTTCAGACAACAATATATGCTATATACGTAAGCATATGGTGAAATTTGAAGCGTCTAGCTGTTAAAAAGGGGCAGAAATTGCGCAAAGTTTCTTAACTGAACAATCGGTTGTATGAGATATATACTATATATACCATCGATCTCAATGATTTTTTCAGACAACAATATATGCTATACACGTAAGCATTTGGTGAAATTTGAAGCTTCTAGCTGTTAAAATGGGGAAGAAATTGCGGAAATTTTCTTATCTAAACAATCGGTTGTATGGGATATATACTATATATACCACCGGTATCTATGATTTTCTCAGACAACAATATATGCTATACACGTAAGCACTTAGTGAAATTTGAACATATCTAAACGATTTTTAAGATAAATATAAAATAAAAAATAGGTAGGTAATGTGTGTGAGGATGCAAAGCTTCACGGTTTTTGTGGTCTGCATGTAAAAACTATGACTACGAATCACGTATTTCAACAATATATGACATAAACGTAACTATTTGATGAAATTTGATGAATTTTGAAGCTTCTAGCCGTAAAAAAGGGGCAAAAATGATAGTTTATATCAGGCATGCTTAACGAACGAAACGATATCATTTCGTTACGATAATCAACGTTAATAAACGAAACGAAGTCATTTCGTTTCGTTTATTAACGTTAAGAACGACAAATTAACGTTAATTTGGCGATCTTAACGTTAATAAACGAAACGAAGTGACTTCGTTTCGTTTATTAGCGTTGATTATCGTAACGAAATGATATCGTTTCGTTCGTTAAGCATGCCTGGTTTATATGAAGTATATAATATATATACCACCGATCTCTATGATTTTTTCAGACAACAATATATGCTATATACGTAAGCATATGGTGAAATTTGAAGCGTCTAGCTGTTAAAAAGGGGCAGAAATTGCGCAAAGTTTCTTAACTGAACAATCGGTTGTATGAGATATATACTATATATACCATCGATCTCAATGATTTTTTTAGACAACAATATAATCTATACACGTAAGCATTTGGTGAAAGTTGAAGCTTCTAGCTGTTAAAACGGGGAAGAAATTGCGCAAAGTTTCTTATCTGAACAATCGGTTGTATGGGATATATACTATATATACCACCGGTATCTATGATTTTCTCAGACAACAATATATGCTATACACGTAAGCATTTAGTGAAATTTGAAGCTTCTAGCTGTTAAAATGGGGTAGAAATTGCGAAAAGTTTCTTATCTGAACAATCGGTTGTATGAGATATATACTATATATACAACCGATCTCTATGATTTTTTCAGACAACAATATATGCTATATACGTAAGCAATCGGTGAAATTTGAAGCTTATAGCTGTTAAAATGGGGTAGAAATTGCGAAAAGTTTCTTATCTCAACAATCGGTTGTATGAGATATATACTATATATACAACCGACCTCTATGATTTTTTCAGACAACAATATATGCTATATACGTAAGTATTCGGTAAAATTTGAAGCTTCTAGCTGTTAAAATGGGGCTAAAATTTGTCAAAAATATATATATATATACTATATATATATACTATATATACCACCATATATATACTATATATACCACCATATATATACTATATATACCACCGATCTTTATGATTTTTTCAGACAACAATATATGCTATATACCTAAGCATTTGTTGAAATTTGAAGCCTCTAGCTCTTAAAATGGGGCAGTAATTACGAAAAGTTCCTTATCTGAACAATCGGTTGTGGGGGATATATACTATATATACAACCGAGCTCATCAATTTTTTCAGACAACAATATGTGCAATATACGAAAGTATATGGTGAAGTTTGAAGCTTCAATCTGTTAAATTGGGTAAGATATTACAAAAATCCTCTTTTTCTGAAAAATCGGTTGTATGGAGGATATATGCTATAGTGGTCCGATCCGGTCGGTTCCGACAAATGTCTAATCGGACACCCAAATACACCCGCTCACCAAATTTTATCAAGATATCTCAAAAATTGAGGGACTAGTTTGCATACAAACAGACAGACGGACAGACGGACATGGCTAAATCAACTCAGCTCTTCAACCTGATTATTTCGGTATACTTAATGGTGGGTCTATCTATTTTCCTTTAAGGACTTACAATTTTCGGTTTCGTGACGAAGTTAATATACCATTTCATTTTCATGAAAGGTATAAAAATCGTCTACTGAACGATTTTGTTTATGTCGGTTAAGCCCTTTCTGCGGTTATGGCTTGATATGAAAAAAAATCCTCTTTTCTGAATCATCAGTTGTATGGAGGATATAAGCTATAGTGGCCCGATGCGGCCGGTTCCGACAAATGTCTAATCGGACACATTAGTTGTTATGGTCCACTTGGGAGATTCACCCTTGGAACGTACTAGTTGGCTAGCGATAGGTGAAAAGGTCAGGATTCACCTCACTCATGTCTTGCTGGGGTGGTTAAAACGATTTTTTTTTCATACTAGTGGTATCGCCAAAAATTCCATTGACATTGTCAATTTTTCAATATCACATGGTTTAATTGTCTAGGTGGCTCTTCTCATCAACTGACTTGGGTTCCTGTCATTGTGCTGGCATAGGAAATGGCAAGCCCAAAATGAACCAACACATTGGCAACTATTGCAAATTGTACGCATTCTCTACATTCTTTCCGCCAAACATCCGCACGAAGATACTGACAGTCTGAACACGGTATGTGTTAACGCTGTAAAGATGAGCCAACCATATTGGTGAACTAGTCGATAATAGCCGCCACATTTGGATAACTGCGTTTTTCCATCCCTATAATGGAATGGAATTTTTTCTTGCTAACGGCATGAATGCGTGGTGGAGATTTTTTTGAAAGATTATTAAGTCGATGGCCCGCGTCGGCGTGAGTTGGTTTTTTTTTGGAAGAAGAAAAAGTGAACGTGGTCGCCGGTTGTGGTCGCAAAAAGGAAAATAAAACGTTTTAAAAATGAATTTTATATAAAGCAATACAGTAACCCGTGCAAAAGTCTCGGCAGGAAATTTTCTAGTAAAAAAAAAAAACAAAGTTTGGGTTGCAGTAACACAGATTACCGAGATTGGTGTGTGCTTCCATTTTATTTGAGCAGCCTTGCATTGCTGCGCCTCTACAGATTTTTCCAATTTTCTTTACATTGGAGTGTATTTGTGTCGCGCTTGGAAAACGGCAGTTTGTTTGCTTTCGTTCACCGAAAAATCGAAGCGCAGCCGCCGCTTGCAGGTTCTAGGTAAGAAGAAATTTTGTTAAATCCAATAAAGATGTGAATATACACAATAAAGGCATTTTGGTAAAAGAAAAACCCACAGCTGCACAAAATAGCTGATACATCAGAGAATTCATAGCTGAAATGCAAGAGGGAAATTGTGCTGTGAAAGCTATTTAAGTGTGAATAAGTGCGCTCCATTGTGCACAGCTCGTTAAGCAGCTGCATCGGGAACAAATTGTGGAAGACGCAGCACCCCCATTTGGTTTGCTTGTCACTTCAAAATCGTTTAAAAATACCCAACAAGGTTTCGGTATCTCTGTTCACGTGTACATACTTCCATAATACAAATGAAATCAAAATCACACTACACATGTAATTTTTTTTATAAAATTGCTGACGAATATATTTTACTGTGTGCTGTATCGCTTTTTTGACCACCATCTAGCCGAATTCGAAAATCGGAGTCTCATTGAAGCAAAGGTGCCTATATTGCGATACAGAGATCGTCTTCATCAACTAAAAAGTGGACTTGAATTTCAACAATTGTGTCGGCATTAAAAACATCCATTTGCTCTATTTTTATTCGCAACGGGAAAAGAAAAAGAAAAAAAAACCCAGGCGGCCACAATAACCACCGCGCGTTACCACCAAAAACCAGGCGGCCACAATAACCACCGTGCGCTACCACCAAAAACCAGGCGGCCACAATAACCACCGTGCGCAACCACCCAAAAACCAGACGGCCACAATAATCACCGCGCTGCCACCAACCCCGCGCGCCCACCCCATGCGATACCATCACCAATAGCGCCAACACCTCGGGCGCAGTTACCACCATCAACAACGGAACCAACCACATCGTAAGACACGCCACCAGGCTTACCACTACCACCAGCCTTAGTAACAACAACAGCAGGGCCGCCAAACATAGGCCCGCTGCTACACCACCAGCTTTAGTAACAACAACAGCAGCGCTGTCGAACATAGGCCTGCTGCAACAGCACCAGCTGCAGCAACAACAGAAGGGCCGCCGAACATAGACTGCTGCAACAACAACAGCAGGGACACCGAACATAGGCCTGCTGCAATAGCGCCAGCTACAACAACAACAGCAGGGCCGCCGAACATAGGCCTGCTGCAACAGCACCAGCTACAACAACATCAGCAGTGCCGCCGAACATAGGCCTGCTGCAACGGCACCAGCTACTAACACCAACAACAACAACAGGGCCGCCAACCATAGGCCTACTGCAAAACTGTGGCCACAACAACAGGAACCACATCCAATGGGTGAGTCCGATGAATGAATACAATTTTCTTTTCTTAATTAAATTTAAGTAGGATTAGACAACGTAACTCCTAGACATGAAAGAATGTAACATTCAATTTTAGTTTCACTACATTAGGAATAGGTTTATAAATATGTATATATAAGGATAGTATATGCATCTAATTTGATGCACTTTGGTGCGCGTGACGCTTTTAAGATATTACAGTATAACTCTACTGGAGTTCAGCTCTAGCTGATTCATTTATTTATATGCATTTTTTTAAATTAGAAGTGCAGTAATATTGAATTAATGAGGCACTCACTACATATCCACATATTCATTTATTCATGACTACGTTTATTAAAGGTATTGGGCGTTTTCCATGTAACCTGTATATATATGCATATAAATACTAAGTTTTTTTTGAACGTTGCAACAAAAAACAAAAAAGTGCATGGTAAAAGTAAATAGAATAAACGCGGCAATCCTGTTAAAATCGTTAGGGGTTTTCTATTTTTTTGAAAAATCAGAATTTTTCATTGATGCACCTAGTATGCCTTTAACAGACTTGCGGCAATTTATTATTTGTAATACACACCCTTAGGTGTGGTAGTTTCGTATGTACGTTTATGCGCGAAAAATTTGCAAAACATAGGGTAAGACAGAATAGAATGAACAAAGGGTATGGTTATAAAATAATGAAAATACGTCACTACATACTACCTGTTATAACACACCAAAATTTGAGACATTTTCTATGCCTTAGATTTTTCTTTAGGATATCGTAAGTAAGTTTATAGCATAAGTTTAGCTACATTGTTTGTGAGGAATATTGTCCTACAAAATCAATATCAAAACAGATCAAAACAATTTTCATAGATTACACCTTTATCGTCACTAACCAATAAGTTAAAAGGATATAGAACCCAGTTAACTATCCATGACGAACCAAGTTTTTTTATACTCAGTTGAGCAGAGCTCACAGAGTATATTAAGTTTGATTGGATAACGGTTGGTTGTACATATATAAAGGAATCGAGATAGATATAGACTTCCATATATCAAAATAATCAGGATCGAAAAAAAATTTGATTGAGCCATGTCCGTCCGTTAACACGATAACTTGAGTAAATTTTGAGGTATCTTGATGAAATTTGGTATGTAGGTTCCTGAGCACTCATCTCAGATCGCTATTTAAAATGAACGATATCGGACTATAACCACGCCCACTTTTTCGATATCGAAAATTTCGAAAAACCGAAAAAGTGCGATAACTCATTACAAAAGACAGATAAAGCGACGAAACTTGGTAGATGGGTTGACGTTGTGACGCAGAATAGAAAATTAGTAAGATTTTGGACAATGGGCGTGGCACCGCCCACTTTTACAAGAAGGTAATTTAAAAGTTTTGCAAGCTGTAATTTGGCAGTCGTTGAAGATATCATGATGAAATTTGGCAGGAACGTTACTAGTATTACTATATATGTGCTAAATAAAAATTAGCAAAATTGGATGAAGAACACGCCCACTTTTTAAAAAAAAATTTTTTAAATTCAAATTTTAACAAAAAATTTAATATCTTTACTGTATATAAGTAAATTAAGTCAAAATTCAACTCCAGTAATGATATGATGCAACAAAATACAAAAATAAAAGAAAATTTCAAAATGGGCGTGGCTCCGCCCATTTTCATTTAGTTTGTCTAGAATACTTTTATTGCCATAAGTCGAACAAAAATTTACCAATCCTTCTCAAATTTGGTAGGAGCATAGATTCTATGACGGTAACTGTTCTCTGTGAAAATGGGCGAAATCGGTGGAAGCCACGCCCAGTTTTTATACACAGTCCACCGTCTGTCCTTCCGCTCGGCCATTAACACAATAACTTGAGCAAAATCCGACATATCTTTACTAAACTTAGCCCACGTACTTACCTGAGCTCACTTTTTCTTGGTATAAAAAATGGGCGAAATCTGACCATAACCACGCCCACTTTATCGATATCGAATATTACGAAAAATGAAAAAAATGCCATAATTCTATACCAAATACGAAAAAAGGGATGAAACATGGTAACTGGATTGGTTTATTGACGCAAAATATAACTTTGGAAAAAACTTTGTAAAATGGGTGTGACACCTACCATATTAAGTAGAAGAAAATGAAAAAGTTCTACAAGGCGAAATCAACAGCCCTTGGAATCTTGGCAGGAATACTGTTAGTGGTATTGCATATATAAATAAATTAGCAGTACCCGACAGATGATTTTCTGGATCACCTGGTCCACATTTTGGTCGATATCGCGAGAACGCCTTCACATATACATCTAAGGGCCACTCGCTTTTAAAAGCCTCATTAATACCTTTAATTTGATATCCATATCGTACAAAAACATACCAGAGTCACCCCTGTCCCACCCTAATGGCGATATCTCGAAAAGGCGTCCACCTATAGACCTAATGCCCCCTCCCTCTTAAAATGCTCAGTAACACCTTTGGTTTGATACCCATATCGTACAAACATTCTAGAGTCACCCCTGGCCCACCCTAATGGCGATATCTCGAAAAGGCGTCCACCTATAGACCTAGTGTCCACTCCCTCTTAAAATGCTCAGTAACACCTTTCGTTTGATACCCATATCGTACAAACATTCTAGAGTCACCCCTGGCCCACCCTAATGGCGATATCTCGAAAAGGCGTCCACCTATAGACCTAATGCCCACTCCCTCTTAAAATGCTCAGTAACAGCTTTCGTTTGATACCCATATCGTACAAACATTCTAGAGTCACACCTGGCCCACCCTAATGGCGATATTTCGAAAAGGCGTCCACCTATAGAACTAAGGATTACTCCCTTTTAAAATACTCATTACCACCTTTCATTTGATACCCATATCGTACAAACACATTCTAGAGTCACCCTGGCCCACCCTAATGGCGATATCTCGAAAAGGCGTCCACCTATAGACCTAATGTCCACTCCCCCTTAAAATGCTCAGTAACACCTTTCGTTTGATACCCATATCGTACAAACATTCTAGAGTCACCCCTGGCCCACCCTAATGGCGATATCTCGAAAAGGCGTCCACCTATAGACCTAATGTCCACTCCCTCTTAAAATGCTCAGTAACACCTTTCGTTTGATACCCATATCGTACAAACATTCTAGAGTCACCCCTGTCCCACCCTAATGGCGATATCTCGAAAAGGCGTCCACCTATAGACCTAATGCCCACTCCCTCTTAAAATGCTCAGTAACACCTTTCGTTTGATACCCATATCGTACAAACATTCTAGAGTCACACCTGGCCCACCCTAATGGCGATATCTCGAAAAGGCGTCCACCTATAGAACTAAGGATTACTCCCTTTTAAAATACTCATTACCACCTTTCATTTGATACCCATATCGTACAAACACATTCTAGAGTCACCCTGGCCCACCCTAATGGATATCTCGAAAAGGCGTCCACCTATAGACCTAATGCCCACTCCCTCTTAAAATGCTCAGTAACACCTTTCGTTTGATACCCATACCGTACAAACATTCTAGAGTCACCCTTGGTCCAGCTTTATGGCGATATCTCGAAAAGGCGTCCACCTATAGAACTAAGGATTACTCCCTTTTAAAATACTCATTACCACCTTTCATTTGATACCCATATCGTACAAACACATTCTAGAGTCACTGGCCCACCCTAATGGCGATATTCCGAAAAGGCGTCCACCTATAGACCTAATGCCCACTCCCTCTTAAAATGCTCAGTAACACCTTTCGTTTGATACCCATATCGTACAAACATTCTAGAGTCACCCTTGGTCCACCTTTATGGCGATATCTCGAAAAGGCATCCACCTATAGACCTAATGCCCACTCCCTCTTAAAATGCTCAGTAACACCTTTCGTTTGATGCACATATCGTACAAACACATTCTAGAGTTCTATAGGTGGAACTAAGGATTACTCCTTTTAAAATACTCCTTACCACCTTTCATTTGATACCCATATCGTACAAACACATTCTAGAGTCACCCCTGGCCCACCCTAATGGCGATATCTCGAAAAGGCGTCCACCTATAGACCTAATGCCCACTCCCTCTTAAAATGCTCAGTAACACCTTTCGTTTGATACCCATATCGTACAAACATTCTAGAGTCACCCCTGGCCCACCCTAATGGCGATATCTCGAAAGGGCATCCACCTATAGACCTAATGCCCACTCCCTCTTAAAATGTTCAGTAACACCTTTCGTTTGATGCACATATCGTACAAACACATTCTAGAGTCACTCCTGGCCCACCCTAATGACGATATCTCGAAAAGGCGTCCACCTATAGACCTCATGCCCACTCCCTCTTAAAATGCTCAGTAACACCTTTCGTTTGATACCCATATCGTACAAACATTCTAGAGACACCCCTGGTCCACCTTTATGGCGATATCTCGAAACGGCGTCCACCTATGGAACTAAGGATCACTCCTTTTCAAAATACTCATTAACAGCTTTCATTTGATACCCATATCGTACAAACACATTATAGAATCACCCCTGGTCCACCTTAATGGGGACATCTCGAAAAGGCGTCCACCGATAGACCTAAGGCCCACTCCCTCTTAAAATGCTCAGTAACACCTTTCATTTGATACCCATATCGTACAAACAAATTCTAGGGTCAGCCCTGGTCTACCTTTATGGCGATATCCCTAAATGGCGTTCATCCATAGAACTATGGCCTACTCTCTCTTAAAATACTCTTTAATACCTTTCATTTGATACACATGTTATACAACCACATTCCAGGGTTACCCCAGATTGATTTTCCTTATTTTGTCTCCATAGCTCTCAACTGAGTATGTTATGTTCGGTTACACCCGAACTTAGCCTTCCTTACTTGTTTGTTTTGATTTTGATTTCTGAAGACTGACCATTACTTAGCTTCAATCTTCTGAGGGTTACCAGGTATTTGGTAGATCTATATAATGTTACTTTTCAAATAAGTTTTCTTTTTCTGAAATAATTTTTATGCTTAATTTTAAATAAAACTTTGTAATTATGGGAATGCTGACGATCTTGTTTATTTAGAAGGCATAGGGTAATTCAGGTAAGGGGCCACCGAAAATAGGTGCGTCTGTGGTCATGGATTTGAGGGTGGATTATGTACCGGGCGTCGCAACAACACCCGCGGCGCCCCTATATATATTTGGCCTTTTTATTTTTCGTTTTCATTTTAAGCTTTTTTGATTTTCAGCGTTAGCAACCGGTCATGTCGGGTTCGGTAATTTTTTTTGCGCTAGGTTTTTTTTTTTTTTTTAATTTCTTTTTTTGAATTTTAAATTTTGAACGTTTAACGGTCTGTCCGCGGCATCCGGTTCTACCGTATGTCGTTTTATTTTGAAATTATAAGCGTTTTGAGCAAGGTTGGCAAGAACCTAGCCCAGCCGACATAACTAGCCACAGTGCACCACAATCTCATGCCGACTGCCTTCCTTGCTGCTCCCCTGAAAATGCGTTACCATAACATAGTATACCCGCTCACCAAATTTTATCAAGATATCTCAAATTAACATTAGCCAATCCATCGGATTAAGGCAGGATGTAATTTAATGTAATTAAGACCATCCATAATCGCCCATTTTGAAACATTATTGAAAGCCCCGGAAATGTCCAAGAAGACTCTTAGAGCATACTCCTTATATTCCAGGGATTTCTCTATGCTTATTACCACCCTATGCAATGCGGTGTCTACGGACTTGCCTTTGGTGTACGCATACTGTGTTGTGCAGAACAGCTTTTCATCCACGTTGCACATATATCAGCCTCCCAAAGGTTCTGAGTAGAAATGATGTTAAGCTAATGGGTCTATAGTCTTTGGGATACACGTGACCGATCTTCCCCGCCTTTGGTAGGAACGCTACACGAGCAGTTCTCCAAGAGTGCGGTATATGATTCAGCCTTATGCACCCATGGAATATTATTTTAAGCCATTCCACGAACGCCATACTTGAAACTTGTAGCATGGCCGGGAATATACCGTCTAGGCCCGGCGATTTAAACTTAGAAAACGTTTTCACTGCCCATTCTATCTTCGTATTGGTCACCAAGCCCGGCACTACTAGCTCTGTGATCGAAGTGTGAGTGATGTCTGCTGGCTCTTCTATACCGTCTCCGATGGGAAATGTGTGTCGAAAAGCACTTCAAGGGATTCCTCACTATTACGTGACCATTCCCCGTTCTCTTTCTTTATTAGTCCCTGGACTATGTTTCCCCTTGCTAGGACTTTTTTCAACCATGCTGTTTCGCTGGAGCACTCTATGTCCGTACCGAAACTTTTCCATGAGTTTCTCTTCGCCGTGGTAATTTCACGATTGTAGATCTCCAGTAGATCTCTGTGCTCGTCCCGACACGCTTCGCTTTCCGCGGTCTTTGCGAGCTTGGATATTTCTTTTATCTGTCTTCTTAGAAAACTCAGCTCATTACTCTACCACGGCGGCTTTGCTTTTCCTCTGAATTTTCTTAGAGGGCAAGCTTTGTTATACGCAGTAATAAGCATCTTTGTTAGGAATTCATTCGACTCCTCCAGTTCCACCACATTGGTAACCTCTTTGGGTTGTCCCAGTTTTGTTTCTACATGTTTCTGGAATTTAGTCCAGTTCGTTGACCTATGGTTTCTAAAGGTTCTCCCTTCTCTACCCTCTTTAGGCGGATGCTGAAGCTGATATACGTATGGTCGGAGAAAGATGGTCTATCAAGAATCATCCAATCATACCTTGATATATCACGCTCAGAGCTCAATTTAATATCCAGAACATTGAATAGAGATTCGCCTCTCTCGTTCGTATCTGCTCCTCCCCACTCATTGTGGTGCGCATTTGCATCTGCGCCTATGACCAACCGCCCTTTGCGACCTTCCTCCTGTACTAGCCTTTTGCACTCCATCGGTGGAACCTCCGCAGCATGGGCCATGTAGCAGGAAGTCAGGATAAATTCTTGCTTATTGTATTGCCCCTTCAGCCTCTCGTGACTGTTGTACCGGGTGTTCTTCTGTGCGAGTCACAGCACCATTTGGCGGCTGATCCTCTTCTAAAACCATCGTGTTGACATCGGGGACCTCCACCTGTCTTTTTTCCCTTAGGCTTTTGAGGTCCTTTTCGACTTCGCCCACCTCTAGCGTGTTAGGGTTTTTATCCTCGGGACTTCTTTTCCTGAGTCGCATGTAAATTTTGCCAGTGCCAAAGGACATTTTGCCAAGCTGCGTGTACAAAATATCCTCCGCCTGCTTGTTTATTTGGAAGATGTAGAACTGACCATCCTCGGTAGGCCGAGATACAGTAAGTACCTTCAACACCTGTGTCGGTATGTTCGGATTCTGATTCTGCAGAAGTCTCAGTGTATCCTCTGACTTCATCACGCATGGTATCCATACCTTAACTTTTGGTACCGTGGGGATTTGCGCTTTATCCACTACCTCAAACCGCGCCTTCGTGCCTTGCCTTTGGAGGGTTGGAACCACTTCCTCTAGCCAGCAAGCTCGCGATGTTGTCGCACGCTATAATCTTCACAGCGTTATACCATCCCCCCGAATCAAAGGTTGCAAGGGGCTTACTTGGTTGTTCCCGCATCAAGCTAATAAGCTCCCTTTCCACATATCTCCACCTTTCAGTAGTCATTTGTCCGAAAGGACTGCTACGATCAACCAGCGCCAAAGTCAGTGACTGCTTTGCCACATCACTCATCTTCTCGGGAAAAGCCAGAGTCTTAGTGTTATCTCCCTTTGGCACCTCCGAGAAAGCCGGAGTCTTAGCATAACTCATTTTAGCACTTCCGAGAAAGCCGGAGTCGTACCGTTATCTCCCTTTGGCTTATCTCCTACCTCCGTAGTTGGAACTTTCCTCTGAGTGGCGGCTTTCGAGGTAGTTGCTACCTCGCTATTGGGGCCCATCTGCCTTACAGCTTGGGACCTACTTGTCTTGTCTATGCGACTGCCCTGCCTCGCGGCCCTAGGACTGCATCCTTTCTTCCTCTTGAAAGCAGGCTTGTCGCCTTCCGCCGAACGTGCCTCTTCATTCTGGCATTCGACGCTTCTTCCTCCTCGTACCGGTTGCAGAACCGAGGGTTCCTCGCAGCAAACCTTTTGAACTGCCTTCGACCTATTTCTACCGCCTCATGGGCCCATTCCAAGCGCTCGATCTTCACTTCTGTTGGGTCGACCACTGATCCCAAACATTGTACAATTCTTAGTGCTGCACGGTACTGCGAGAGAGCTCTTTTACTTCCTCTGCTCCGTACCCTTCTCCGCTCTTCTACTCCGTTTTCATTTGTGTGCTTCTCCAACAAGGAATTCGTTAAATCAGCACTACTCTCGCTCCCCGAGTCCGACGCATCGCTTAATTGTCGTCCTTGGATTGCGACTCAGTCCTCCGCTTTACATCGTCCTTATTACAATCAGGTAATGAGTCGCTCATCTTGGTCGTACGACCACCTGCCCGACAAGGCGGGCTCAGCGGTACAGTATTATATACGGGGAAAGAACCGTCCGCCACAGCAGCGCCCCTTACTGTTGTAAGCCCACAAATACTTCCCGGGGTGGCGCGGTAGGCTCCGTTCGAATACAGCCGAATTTATCCCCTGGCTGCAAATCGTCCAATAGGCACTGTCCGCATAACACCCTGGATTAGGGGGTTTGCAATTCTTGGTCACCGACATCCCGCCGCCCTCCTATGAGGCGAAAGAGCCTAGATGTCAGTCCTAAACAGCTCTGCCTCATATTCGGGCGCTATGGAGTTCGGCTAAGCGCTCACACCAACGACAAGGTGCCTACCCTAGTAAGGGGCTCTATACGTAAGTATCCGGTGAAATTTGAAGCCTCTAGCTGTTAAAATGGGGCAGTAATTACGAAAGGCTTCTTATCTGAACAATCGGTTGTGGGAGATATATGCTATATATACGACCGATCTCATCCATTTTTTCAGACAATAAAATGTGCAATATACGAAAGCATTTGGTGAACTTTTAAGCTTCAATCTGATAAATGAAGATATGACAAAAATCTTCTTTTCTGAAAAATCGGTTATATGGCGGATATATGATGCTATAGTGGTCCGATCCGTCCGGTTCCGACAAATGTCTAATCGGATACCGGCTCAGCAAATTTTATCAAGATATCTCAAAAATTGAGGGACTAGTTTGCATACAAACAGTCAGACGGGCAGACGCACATGGCTAAATCTACTCAGCTCATCATCCTGATAATTTCGGTGTACCTAATGGTGGGTCAATCTATTTTCCTTTAAGGACTTACAGTTTTGAGATTCGTGACAAAGTTAATATGCCATTTCATTTTCATGAAAGGTATAAAAGCGATGTAGTGGTGTAAAAGTCACGGCAGAGGGCGTCCACAACTTTACAGTCGAGTACTTTTATTCTTTACCGTGCATGTTAATATTGTGAGAAATATTAAGGGTAGGTGTGAGTTCGTCTAAATTTCATTACCTAAACTAATATTCCACTGGAACTCTCCAGCACTGCAATAATTTAGGAAAAAGTTGTCAAAACTTTGCAAGTTCACTTGGCGATCTAAATGGTTTATTTATGCGTATGCTTCAACAGGACAGGGGTAACACGACAACTTGAGTAAACTTTGAGGTATCTTAATTGGTATGTAAGTTCCTGGGCACTCATCCCAGATCGCTATTTAAAACGAACGAAATCGGACTGTAACCACGCCCAGTTTTTCGATATTGAAAATTTCAAAAAAAAGGAAAAAGTGCGATAATTTATTAACAAAGATGGCTAAAGCGATGAAACTTGGTAGGTGGGTTGATCTTATGAAGCAGAAGAGGAAGTTAGTAAAATTTTGGACAATGGGCGTGGCAACGCCCACTTCTAAAGGACGGTAATTTAAAAGTTTTACAAGCTGTAATTTGGCAGTCGGTGAAGATATTATTATGAAATTTGGCAGGAACGTCCCCCCTATTACTATACGAACTCTAAATAAAAATTAGCAAAATCGGAGGACGAACACGCCCACTTAAAAAAAAAATTGTTTTAAGTAAAATTTTAACAAAAAATTTAATATCTTTACAGTATATAAGTAAATTATGCCAACATTCAACTCCAGTAATGATATGGTGCAACAAAATACAAAAATAAAAGAAAATTTCGAAATCGGCGTGGCTCCGCCCTTTTTCATTTAATTTGTCTAGAATACTCTTAATGCCATAAGTCGAACAAAAATTTACCAATCCTTGTGACGATAACTGTTTTCTGTGAAAATGGGCGAAATCGGTTGAAGCCACTCCCAGATTTTACACACAGTTGACCGTCTGTCCTTCCACTTGACCGTTAACACGGTAACTTCAACAAAAATCGATGTATCTTTACTAAGCTTTCTTTACGCAATTATCTCAGCTCACTTTATCTTGGTACTAAAAATGGCTGAAATCCGACTATAAACACCCCCAATTTTCTATATCGAAGATTTCGACAAATGAAAACAATGCCATAATTCTATACCAAATACAAAAAAAGGAAAATATGGTGATTGGATTGGTTTTTCGACACAAAATATAACTTTAGAAAATACTTTGTAAAATGGGTGTGACACCTGCTATATTAAGTAGAAGAAAATGAAAAAGTTTTGCAGAGCGAAATCAAAAGCCCTTGAAACCATGGCAGGAATACTGTTCGTGGTATTACATATATAAATAAATTAGCGGTACCCGACAAATGATGTTCTGGGTCACCCTGGTCCACATTTTGGTCGATATCTCGAAAACACCTTCACATATACAAGTAAGAGCCACTCGCTTTAAAAACCCTCATTAACGCCTTTAATTTGATATCCATATAATACAAACACATTCTAGAGTCACCCCTGGTCCACCTTTGTGGCGACATCTCGAAAAGCTTCCTACAGTACTAAGGTATACTCCCTTTTAAAATACTCATTAACACCTTTCATTTGATACCCATGTCATAAAAACACATTCCAGGGTTACCATAGGCTCATTTTCCTATATGGTGATTTTCCTTTATTATGAAGGAAATCGTTCCAAAAAACGTCACCATTGGTCTACAATTTGGTCGATATTTCCCAAACGAATGTGATATGGAATTAAAAACCCCTTATAAACCATCTACGAAACCCTTCGAAACCAACGCAGCTAAGCTCTCAGCTGAGTATATAATGTTCGGTTACACCCGAACTTAGCCTTCCTTACTTGCTATATCTAAAAGAGTTCAGGCAACTCTGCTTAAATTCCGAGACCATTTGACTCTTTCACAATAATTCAAAATAAAGTAAGGCTATCTGTACTTACGTCGCAATGGCTCTTAGATTCAAGTAAATGCCACAATGTTTTTTGGTGGTAAGAATTGTATGGAGTGGATTGTAGTATTGAATGGGTTGAATAACGATTTCGGCAGGTCGAAATATGCTTTGTTTTGCGTATCTTAATAAAAACGTCGTTAGTATTTTCCAACATATACTGAACATTGCATTCACCAGATATATCTATTTCTGTTGTGTTGTGATCTACATCGAACCTAAGCATTGTATTTTGAAAAGCAGACAATATACCTCTTTTAAAGTTTAAGGTCCAAATAGATTCGGTAGAAGTCGGACATATTTCAGAAATAAGGCCATCGTGAAATGAAAAGCGAAGTAAATATTTCTTTAAATCATTGGCTAACTCCATGTTTTTTGGATGCATTTTATTAAAGTTTTCATGAGTTAGTTCATCACGCCCTATGTCACTAAATTCGCCGTAATAATCCTCCTCATTCCAATTAAAGTTTTTATCGTACTCTCCATTATTGAATTCTGTACTTTTTTGCTGTAACTCGGTATCCCAAATTTTAACGTCCTCAATACGAAGGAGGCCTTCACAATGTTTGGGGAAAAAAAATTCAACAGAAGCTCGTAGAAAAATGCTGGATGCATTGTCATCGGTGTCATAAAATGCGCTGTTTAAATCAATACTGTACTCATATCTATATATACTATTACTAAAACCAAACTTCTTATTAGTATCATCACAAATAGGACTCCCACAAATATTTGGATCTCGAAACGGATCTGCAAGTGATTTAAGTCAATAAATAAGAAAAGTAAACAAAAACGTGTCTTACTCTGTTTAGTTGCGATGCTTAGTATCACGCTTTGTGATATTACAATAAAAGATAAAAAGTCCAACATTATTTTATTCACAGATGACGACTTAAAATGTGTGTTTCCTTTGTAGCTTTGGTATTCACAAAATCATTCCCGACGATAAAACCTAAAAAAAATATAAAAAATTAAAATAGCGGTAATCACAAATTTAGTTGTAATTCAATATTTTTTTTTAAACGTTGATAACTCAATTTAGTAAACAACATTATTTTATTCACAGATGATGACTTAAAATTTGTGTTTCCTTTGTAGCTTTGGTATTTACAAAATTATTCCCGACGATAAAACTTACAAAAAAAATTTAAAAAGCCGTATTCACGAATTTAGTTGTAATTCGATATTTTTTTTAAAACGTTGTACGTATGGAGCCGTTTAAATGTTTTGATAACTCAATTTAGTAAACTTCACAATTAACAAGTAAGGAAGGTTAAGTTCGGGTGTAACCGAACATTACATACTCAGTTGAGAGCTATGGTGACAACATAAGGGAAAATAACCATGTAGGAAAATGAACCGAGGGAAACCCTGGAATGTGTTTGTATGACATGTGTATCAAATGAAAGGCATTAAAGAGTATTTTATGAGGGAGTGGGCCATAGTTCTATAGGTGGACGCCATTTAGGGATATAGCCATAAAGGTGGATCAGGGTTGACCCTAGAATACGTTTGTACGATATGGGTATCAAATGAAAGGTATTAATGAGTATTTTAAAAAGCGTGGACCTAAGTTCTGTAGATGGACGCCTTTTCGAGATATCGCCGTAAAGATGGACCAGGGGTGACTCTAGAATGCGTTTGCACAATATGGGCATCAAACGAAAGGTGTTAATGAGCATTTTAAAAGGGAGTGGGCCTTAGTTCTATAGGTGGACGCCGTTTCGAGATATCGTCATAAAGGTGGACCAGGGGTGACTCTAGAATGCGTTTGTACGATATGGGTATCAAATGAAAGGTGTTAATGAGTATTTTAAAAGGGAGTAATCCTTAGTTCCATAGGTGGACGCCGTTTCGAGATATCGCCATAAAGGTGGACCAGGGGTGACCCTAGAATTTGTTTGTACAATATGGGCATCAAACGAATGGTGTTAATGAGTATTTTAAAAGGGAGTGGGCCTTAGTTCTATAGGTGGTCGCCTTTTCGAAATATCGCCATAAATGTGGACCAGGGGTGACTCTAGAATGCGTTTGTACGATATGGATATCAAATTAAAGGTATTAATGAGTATTTTAAAAGGGAGTAATCCTTAGTTCCATAGGTGGACGCCGTTTCGAGATATCGCCATAAAGGTGGACCAGGGGTGACCCTAGAATTTGTTTGTACGATATGGGTATCAAAAGAAAGGTGTTAATAGGTATTTTAAAAGGGAGTAATCCTTAGTTCCATAGGTGGACGCCGTTTCGAGATATCGCCATAAAGGTGGACCAGGGGTGACCCTAGAATTTGTTTGTACAATATGGGTATCAAAAGAAAGGTGTTAATGAGTATTTTAAAAGGGTGTGGGGCTTAGTTCTATAGGTGGACACCTTTTCGGAATATCGCCACAAAGGTGGACCAGGGGTGACTCTAGAATGTGTTTGTACGATATGGGTATCAAATTAAAGGTATTAATGAGAGTTTTAAAAGGGAGTGGTGGTTGTTGTATATGTGGTCGCATTTTCGAGATATCGCCATAAAGGTGGACCAGGGGTGACCCTAGAATTTGTTTGTACAATATGGGCATCAAAAGAAAGGTGATAATGAGTATTTTAAAAGGGAGTATTCCTTAGTTCCATAGGTGGACGCCGTTTCGAGATATCACCATAAAGGTGGAGCAGGGGTGACCCTAGAATTTGTTTGTACAATATGGGTATCAAAAGAAAGGTGTTAATGAGTATTTTAAAAGGGTGTGGGGCTTAGTTCTATAGGTGGACGCCTTTTCGAGATATCGTCATAAAGGTGGACCAGGGGTGACTCTAGAATGAGTTTGTACGATTTGGGTATCAAATTAAAGGTATTAATGAGAGTTTTAAAAGGGAGTGGTGGTAGTTGTATATGTGAAGGCGTTTTCCAGATATCGACCAAAATGTGGACTAGGGTGACCCAGAACATTATCGGTTGGATACCGCTAATTTATTTATATATGTAATACCTGGCAACATTTTAAGGGTGTTTTATTTCGCCCTGCAGAACTTTTTCATTTTCTTCTACTTAATATGGTAGGTGTCACAACCATTTTATAAAGTTTTTTCTAAAGTTATATTTCGCGTCAATAAAACAATCCAATTACCTTACCATGTTTCATCCCTTTTTTCGTATTTGGTATAGAATTATGGCATTTTTTCATTTTTCGTAATTTTCGGTATCGAAAAAGTGGGCGTGGTCATAGTCGGATTTGGTTCATTTTTTATACCAAGATAAAGTGAGTTCAGATAAGTACGTGAACTGAGTTTAGTAAAGATATATCGATTTTTGCTCAAGTTATCGTGTTAACGGCCATGCGGAAGGACAGACGGACGACTGTGTATAAAAACTGGGCGTGGCATCAACCGATTTCGCCCATTTTCACAGAAAACAGTTAGCGCCATAAAATCTATAAAAAAACCCAGGGCATACGGTGTGATAGGCGGAGCACGCTACCATCACACCACGGTGGCCGCCACCAAATTTCAAAAGGATTGGTTAATTTTTGTTCGATTTATGGCATTAAAAGTATCCTAGACAAATTAAATTAAAAAGGGCGGAGCCACGCCCATTTTTAAATTTTCTTTTATTTTTGTATTTTGTTGAACCATATCATTACTGGAGTTGAATCTTGACATAATTTACTTATATACTGTAAAGATATTAAATTTTTTGTTAAAATTTTACTTTAAAAAAAATTTTTTTTTTTAAAGTGGGCGTGGCCCTTCTCCGATTTTGCTAATTTTTATTAAGCGTACATGCAGTAATAAGAGTAACGTTCCTGCCAAATTTCATCATGATATCTTCAACGACTGCCAAATTACAGCTTGCAAAAGTTTTAAATTACCTTCTTTAAAAAATGGGCGGTGCCACGCCCATTGTCCAAAATTTTACTAATTTTATATTTTGCGTCATAAGTTCAACTCATCTACCAAGTTTCGTCGCTTTATCGGTCTTTTGTAATGAATTATCGCACTTTTTCTGTTTTTCGAAATTTTTGATATCGAAAAAGTGGGCGTGGTTATAGTCCGATATCGTTCATTTTAAATAGCGATCTGAGATGAGTGCTCAGGAACCTACATACCAAATTTCATCAAGATACCTCAAAATTTACTCAAGTTATCGTGTTAACGGACGGACGGACGGACGGACGGACATGGCTCAATCAAATTTTTTTTCGATCCTGATTATTTTGATATATGGAAGTCTATATCTATCTCGATTCCTTTATATATGTACAACCAACCGTTATCCAATCAAACTTAATATACTCTGTGAGCTCTGCTCAACTGAGTATAAAAAACAATCGTTTTGTATTCCACAAAATTGTATAAACTTATCGGGTCCTGTCTCTTACTTGTGGGATCAGTTGCAATTCAAATTTTGGCAACGACATTTTTTCAACGTTTAAAATATAGAATAAAATAACTAAAAAAAAATGTTTAAGTTCAACGGTTTTATTGAAAACAATAAATAAATAAAATAAATGTAAGGAGCGATAACCTCCGAAGAGATTTTAGGCCGAGCTTAATTGAAAACAATACTTACATTAAGTTATTATTAATACTTTATAATTAGGTAGGTCCTAGGTGTTAATGATTATATAAACGGGAGTGGGCCTTAGTTCTATAGGTGGACGCCTTTTCGAGATATCGCCACAAAGGTGGACCAAGGGTGACTCTAGAATGTGTTTGTACGATATGGGAATCACATGAAAGTGTTAATGAGTATTTTAACACGAGGTGGGCCTTAGTTCTATAGGTGGACGCCTTTTCGAGATATCGCCATAAAGGTGGACCAGGGGTGACTCTAGAATGTGTTTGTACTATATGGGTATCAAATGAAAGGTGTTAATGAGTACTTTAAAAGGGAGTAAGCAACCTTAATTCTATAGGTGGACGACTTTTCGAGATATCGCCATAAAGGTGGACCAGGGCTGACTCTAGA
The DNA here is from genome assembly GCF_040869045.1 of Eurosta solidaginis. Taxonomy (NCBI): domain Eukaryota; kingdom Metazoa; phylum Arthropoda; class Insecta; order Diptera; family Tephritidae; genus Eurosta; species Eurosta solidaginis. The sequence continues at coordinate 139,035,332 of NC_090320.1, read as the reverse complement.
ATGCGTTTTGTTTAAAGTTATATTTTGCGTCAACAAACCAATCCAATCACCATGTTTCATCACCTTTTTCATATTTGGTATAGAATTATGGCATTTTTTTTTTATTTTTCGTAATTTTCGATATCGAAAAGTGGGCGTGGTCATAGTCGGATTTCGGCCATTTTTTATACCAAGATAAATTGAGTTCAGACTAACTACGTGAACTAAGTTTAGGAAAGATATATCGATTTTTACTCAAGTTATCGTGTTAGCTGCTGAGCAGAAGGACAGACGGTCGACTGTGTATAAAAACTGAGCGTAGCTTCAACCGATTTCGGCCATTTTCACAGAAAACAGTTATAGAAGCAATACCTTTACCAAATTTCACAAGGACTGCTAACTTTTTGTTTGACTTATGGCATTAAAAGTATTCCAGACAAATTAAATGAAAAAGGGCGGAGCCACGCCCATTTTGAAACTTTCTTTTTGTGTTTTGTTGCACTTTATCATTACTGGAGTTGAATGTTGATATAATTTACTATACTGTAAAGATGTTCACTTTTTGTTAAAATTTGAGTTAAAAAAAAATTTTTTTAAGGGGATTTGTCCGTCTTGCGATTTTGCTAATTTTTATTAAGCACACATATAGTAATAGGAGTAAGATTCCTGTCCAAAATTTTACTAATTTTCTATTCTGCGTCATAAGGTCAACCCACCTACCAAGTTTCATCGCTTTATCCGCCTTTGGCAAGGAATTATCGCACTTCTTCGGTTGTTCGAAATTTTCGATATCGAAAAAGTGGGCGTGGTATAGTCCGATTTCGTTTCATTTTAAACGAAGATCTGAGATGGGTGCCCAGGAATCTACATACCAAATTTCATCAAGATATCTCAAAATTTACTCAAGTTATCGTGTTTACGGACGGACGGACGGACGGACATGGCTAAATAAATTTCTATTTTCGCCCAGATCATTTTGATATATAGAAGTCTATGTCTATCTCGATTAGTTTATGCCGTTACGGATTACCGATATGCGAACAAAATTAATAGACTCTGTGAGCTCTGCTCAGCTGAGTATAAAAAAATAGGCGAGTAGCTAGTGTGAGGATGCAAAGTTCCACTTTTTTTGTGGTCCGAATGTAAAAACTATGACCACTAATCACTTATTTCAACAATATATGACGTACGGGTACGTTTTTGATGAAATTTAATGCTTCTAGCCGTAAAAAAGGGGGCAGAAATAAGAGTTTATATGGGGTATACACTATATTAGGGTGGTCCTTATTTGTATGGAGAAAATTTTATCATCAGATTTCCAAAGTCTCAACCCCTAAATCGATAGTAATATAGCGGAAGATATCACACAAAAAATGTTATCCCGATTGGTGATGGTTTAGGCGTGTCGCAGGGAGGTCGAAATTGAAATTGCTCTATGGAGACTCAAAAAATAAAAGTGATTTTTCTTTTTATCTAATACTCGAAATCGGTAGCCCTATGGTAGAAAATATCAGATGCAAATTCTGGTCCCGTTTGGAAACGCCTAAGGGGTGTCGCAGGGGGGTTGAAGTTCACACTACCCTATGGAGACTCGAAAAATAAAAGTGATTTTTCTTTTTATCTAATACCCGAAATAGATATCACTATGGTCGGAGATACCACATACAAAATTTGGTTATGATTGGAAAAGCCTAAGGCGTGTCGCAGGGGGTTAAAAGTTCAGACTACCCTATGAAGACTCGAAAAATAAAAGTGATTTTTCTTTTTACCTAATACCCGAAATAGATATCACTATAATCGGAGATATCACAATCAAAATTTGGTTATGATTGTAAAAGATTTAGGCGTGTCGCAGGGGGGTAAAAGTTCAGACTACCCTATGGAGACTCGCAAAATAAAAGAGAAAGAGAAAAGAGGGGAATGGTCTATATATAGTAACTTATGAGTTTTTTTTTTCAATATTATAAGCAAATTAATTGCATAAAATAAATTAAGTTTTCAAGTGATCAAGAACTGAAGTTGGTATTTCGTTTCAATATGGTATCGCGACAAAAAATTAAGATTTATTTAGTGGGCCTCATCGAAAACCAAATTACGGGTGCTAAGTTGCCTTCTAATGGGCAAGTGTTACGGGTTTTTTCTACAATATTATAAAAATAAAATTAAGTGTCCGCGAGAGTGCATATCTTGTGATAAAAGAGACGGAAGTGTTTTGGCAAAAAGCACGCATCGCTCTCAAGCCTAAACATCATAGTGTTGCGAAGTTAGAAGCGTAATATATGAGATGGCGTTCGCTTTTTAAAAGCAGTAAACGCCATTCTGCACACCAAAAAGCGAAAGAGTCGAGATTTTGAGAAGAATTGCAAAATTTGTTTGATATAGCTCAAGAAAAAGCATTGAACATGATCAACAACCAAACTGACAAGGAGTTTCTTATCAATCAGAGGAAGAAAGGACATTTAGGCGCATTTTCAAGAATAAATTGTACCGGAAATAATAAAGAAGCGCTTAAAAGAAGCTGCTATGTAGACTCGCCTGGAGGTAATAAACATTCTTTGTTACTTTTTACAATTATGCAATTCCAAATATCATTTCAATACTGCGTTAGAAGAAGCCGTTGAAGAAAGCGAAAATGAAGATTTTGATCGGGGAAGCAATTGCTCACTAGAAATATCAAGTCGAAATGAACTAAAAAACAAAAGAGGGCAGGAAATTTTAATTACACCCAAACAAGTATCAGTTCGTGACAATAAAGTAAGTTGCTCACTAGAATGATCAAGTCGAAAAGTGGCAAAAAACAAACGAGGGCAAACAAATTTTATTACACCCAAACTAGTGTCAGTTCTTGACAGTTGCAAAGTCGGCGATCGAAATGCAGTCAGAATACTAATAGCAGTATCCGAAGCCCTTGGTGCAAATGTAAAAACTCTAACCGTAAACCAGAGTAGTATCCGACGATATCGTCTACAAAAGCGCCGATACATAATGAAGCAGCTAAAACGATCGTTTGAATCCAAAGCAATTACGTCAGTTACCATTCACTGGGATGGGAAATTGTTGCCTGCAACAGAAGGAACAGGGAAAGTAGACAGGCTTCCAAAAATTATTTCCTGGGAAGATGGAGAACAACTACTAGGAGCTCCAGCAATTTCGAACGGAAGTGGAAAAGCACAAGCTTCTATAGTATATGAATTACTTGTTAGGTGGAAAGTACACGACAAAGTTGAAGCGGCATGTTGTGATACAACGGCGTCGAACACGGGCAGGTTACAGGGAGCTTGTGTTTTCTTGGAACAAAAACTTGGTAAAAGCTTGTTGCATTTTCCGTGTCGTCACCATATTTACGAAATAGTGTTACGCAGCGCTTTCGAAGCAAAAATACCCTTATCAAAAGGACCTAATGTTGAGATTTTTAAAAACTTTAGAGACGCCTGATCCAATTTAGACAAACGTAATTTCAAAGCTGGAATTGAGGACGGCTTCTTCAGAGCAGTAATACCTAATAAGAAGAGCTTGTAGATAGCTTCCATTACATTTTAGTATCAAGACAGCCTCGTGAAGACTATAGAGAATTTGTAGAACTAGCATTTGTTTTTCTTGGTTGTTCTCCAAAGAGCTATACATATACATATATGTGCTAAGGACAAGGCGCCTTCCACCACGCTCGGTGGATGGCAAAGGGTATTTATACTCTTTCGAGAAGAGTACATATTGCAAAAAAATTTAGAAATTGCACTTCGGGATTTATGCATCTAATCCATAGCTGCCCCAGGCGCTGACTTCTTTTTTGTTAATGAGTTATACCAATACAAAAACTTTGACAAGGTGATAGGTGAAGATACGTTCTCGAAGTTCAAAAATCATTTATGGTATACCTCACCGGAAACAGTTTGTTTGGCACTATTTGATGAACTATTTTTAAAAGAAACAAAGCAAAAAATGGTTGCAGCTCTAGGAAAACACAATTACTTTGTAGGAAAAAGTATGACTTTGTAATAGGATGTGAAGAAAGAGTATTTGCTAATGATCTAGATCAGTTTGTAAGTAAAAGCAGCTTGAATTTTTTCGATAGGTTTTGCATAAATAAAGAGTTTCTTCATTCAGACCCAAATTGTTGGGCAACTAACGAAAATTATATTAAAGCTGTTGACAGATTAAACAATTTTAAAGTCGTAAACAATACGGCAGAGAGAGGAGTTAAACTTGTAGAAGAGTACAACAAAATCTTATCCAAAAACGAAGAGGACAAACAATACATATTGCAGGTAGTCAAATACTATAAAGAAAAATAACCAAACGCTACAAAGAATTATTTGTCACAACCATTGGTTATTTAGAAATTTATTGTTTAATTATGATGTAAAATGAACGAACATTAATTTACGAACGATCTCTATAATTTTTTCAGACAACAATATATAAAAACAAGAAAGAAAGGCTAAGTTCGGGTGAAACCGAAAATTACATACTCAGTTGAGAGCTGTGGAGACAAAGTAAGGGAAAATCACCATGTTGTAAAAAGAACCTTGGGTAACCCTGGAATGTGTTTGTATGACATGTGTATAAAATGGAAGGTATTAAAGAGTATTTTAAGAGGAATTGGGCCATAGTTTTATAGATGGACGCCATTTAAGGATATCGCCATAAAGCTGGACCAGGCCTGACTCTAGAATTTGTTTGTATGATATGGGTATCAAATGAAAGGTGTTAATGAGTATTTTAAAAGGGAGTGGGCCTTAGTTCTATAGGTGGACACCTTTTCGAGATATCGCCATAAAGGTGGACCAGGGGTGACTCTAGAATTTATTTTGTACGATATGGGTATCAAATGAAAGGTATTAATGGGTATTTTAAAAGGGCGTGGGCCTAAGTTCTATAGATGGACGCCTTTTCGAGATATCGCCATAAAGATGGACCAGGGGTGACTCTAGAATTTATTTTGTACCATATGTGTATCAAATGAAAGGTATTAATGAGTATTTTAAAAGGGCGTGGGCCTAAGTTCTATAGATGGACGCCTTTCCGAGATATCGCCATAAAGATGGACCAAGGATGACTCTAGAATTTGTTTGTACGATATGAGTATCAAATGAAAGGTGTTAATGAGTATTTTAAGATGGCGTGGGCCTTAGTTCTATATGTGGACGCCTTTTCGACATATCGCCATAAAGGTGAACCAGGGGTGACTCTGGAATTTATTTGTACGATATGAGTATCAAATGAAAGGTGTTAATGAGTATTTTAAGAGGGCGTGAGCCTTAGTTCTATATGTGGACGCCTTTTCGAGATATCGCCATAAAGGTGGACCAGGGGTGACTCTAGAATTTGTTTGTACGATATGAGTATCAAATGAAATGTGTTAATGATAATTTTAAAAGGGAGTGGGCCTAAGTTCTATAGGTGGACACCTTTTCGGGATATCGCCATAAAGGTGGACCAGGGGTGACTCTAGAATTTGTTTGTATGGTATGTGTATCAAATGAAAGGTGTTAATGAGTATTTTAAGAGAGCGTGGGCCTTAGTTCTATACGTGGACGCCTTTTCGAGATATCGCCATAAAGGTGGACCAGGGGTGACTCTAGAATTTGTTTGTACGATATGAGTATCAAATGAAATGTGTTAATGATAATTTTAAAAGGGAGTGGGCCTAAGTTCTATAGGTGGACGCCTTTTCGAGATATCGCCATAAAGGTGGACCAGGGGTGACTCTAGAATTTATTTTGTACGATATGGGTATCAAATGAAAGGTATTAATGAGTATTTTAAAAGCGCGTGGGCCTAAGTTCTATAGATGGACGCCTTTTCGAGATATCGCCATAAAGATGGGCCAGGGGTGACTTTAGAATTTGTTTGTACGATATGAGTATCAAATGAAAGGTGTTAATGAGTATTTTAAGGGGGCGTGGGCCTTAGTTCTATATGTGGACGCCTTTTCGAGATATCACCATAAAGGTGGACCAGGGGTGACTCTAGAACTTTTTTGTAGTATATGGGTATCAATTGAAAGGTGTTAATTAGTAGCTTAAAAGGGAGTGGGCCTTAGTTCTATAGGTGGACGCCTTTTCGGAATATCGTTATAAAAGTGGGCCAGGGTTGACTCTAGAATGCGTTTGTACAATATGGGTATCAAACGAAAGGTGTTAATTTGTGTTTTAAAAGGGAGTGGGCCTTAGTTCTATGGGTGGACGCCTTTTCGGGATATCGCCATAAACGTGGACCAGGGTTGACTCTATAATGCGTTTGTACAATATGGGTATCAAATGAAAGGTGTTAATGAGTATTTTAAAAGGGCGTGGGCTTTAGTTCTATAGGTGGACGCCTTTTCGAGATATCGCCATAAAGGTGGACCAGGGGTGACTCTAGAATTTGTTTGTACGATATGGGTATCAAGTTAAAGGTGCTAATGAGTATTTTAAAAGGGAGTAGGCCTTAGTTCTATAGGTGGATGCCTTTTCGAGATATCGCCATAAAGGTGGGCCAGGGGTGACTCTAGAATTTCTTTGTACGATATGGGTATCAAATGAAGGGTGTTAATGAGTATTTTAAAAAGGAGTGGGCCTTAGTTCTATATGTGGACGCCTTTTCGAGATATCGCCATAAACGTGGACCAGGGGTGACTCTAGAATGTGTTTGTACGGTATGGGTATCAAATTAAATGTATTAATGAGTGTTTTAAAAGGGAGTGGCCCTTAGTTGAATATGTGAAGGCGTTTTCGAGATATCGACCAAAATGTGGACCAGGGTGATCCAGAACATCATCTGTCGAGTACCGCTAATTTATTTATATATGTAATACCACGAAAATTATTCCTTGCAAGATTCTAAGGGCTTTTGATTTCGCCCTCCAAAACTTTTTCATTTTCTTCTACTTAATATGGTAGGTGTCATACCCATTTTACCAAGTTTTTTTCTAAAGTTATATTTTGCGTAAATATACCAATACAATTACCATGTTTCATCCCTTTTTTCGTATTTGGTATATAACTATGGCATTTTTTTCATTTTTCGTAATTTTCGATATCGAAAAAGTAGGCGTGATCATAGTCGGATTTCGGCCATTTTTACACCAATACAAAGTGAGTTCAGATAAGTACGTGAACTGAGTTTAGTAAAGATATATCGATTTTTGCTCAAGTTATCGTGTTAGCGGCCGAGCGGAAGGACAGACGGTCGACTGTATATAAAAACTGGGCGTGGCTTCAATCGATTTCGCCCTTTTTCACAGAAAACAGTTATCGTCCTAGAATCTAAGCCCCTACCAAATTTCACAAGGACTGGTAAATTGTTGTTCGACTTATGGCATTAAAAGTATCCTAGACATATTAAATGGAAAAGGGCGGAGCCACGCCCATTTTGAAATTTTCTTTTAGTTTTGTATTTTGTTGCAACATATCATTACTGCAGTTGAATGTTGACATAATTTACTTATATACTGTAAAGATATTAACTTTTCTTTTAAAATTTGAATTAAAAAAAAATTTTTTTTAAAAAGTGGGCGTGGTCGTTCTCCGATTTTGCTCATTTTTATTAAGCAGACATATAGTAATAAGAGTAACGTTCCTGCCAAATTTCATCATGATACCTTCAACGACTGCCAAATTACAGCTTGCAAAACTTCTAAATTACCTTCTTATAAAAGTGGGCGGTGCCGCGCCCATTGTCCAAAATTTTACTAGTTTTCTATTCTGCGTCATAAGTTGAACTCACCTACCAAGTTTCATCGCTTAATCTATATTTGGTAATGAATTTCGCACTTTTTCGATTTTACGAAATTTTCGATATCGAAAAAGTGGGCGTGGTTATTTTCCGATATCGTCCATTTTAAATAGCGATCTGAGATGAGTGCCCAGGAACCCACATACCAAATTTCATCAAGATACCTCAAAATTTACTCAAGTTATCGTGTTAACGGACAGACGGACGGACGGACGGACGGACATGGCTCAATCGGATTTTTTTTCGATACTGATGATTTTGATATATGGAAGTCTATATCTATCTCATTTCCTTTATACCTGTACAACCAACCGTTATGCAATCAAAGTTAATATACTCTGTGAGCTCTGCTCAACTGAGTATAATAAATAAATGTAAGGCGCGATAGCCTCCGAAGAGATCTAAGGCCGAGCTTCTCTTCAAATTTGCGTCGTGCTCCTCTTGATTTTCCCCACAAATTGGCCGGACGGGACCTACATGTTTTATGCCGACTCCGAACGGCATCTGCAAGGCAGATGAGTTTTCACTGAGAGCTTTTCATGGCAGAAATACACTCGGAGCGCTTGCCAAACACTGCCGAGGGGCGACCCCGCTTAGAAAAATTTGAAAACCCTTATTTCTAAAATTTTGATACGGCGCCCGCCCTCGTGTCGGTTGGGCGGGCTTTGGAGGGTATTAATCCATTGGGTTTATTATTATTTCTATTCAAAAAGGGGGCAGAAATCGCGAAAAGTTTCTTATCTCAACAATCGGTTGTTTGAGATATATACTATATATACCACCGATCTCTATGATTTTTTCGGACAACAATACATGCTATAAACGTAAGCATTTGGTTAAATTTGAAGATTCTAGCTGTTAAAATGGGGCAGAAATTGCGAAAAGTTTCTTATCTGAGCAATCGGTTGTATGAGATATATACTATATATACCACCGATCTCTATGATTTTTTCAGAGAACAATATATGCTATATACTTACGTAAGCATTCGGTGAAATTTGAAGCCTCTAGCTCTTAGAATGGGGCAGTAATTACGAAAAGTTTCTTTTCTGAACAATATAAGGAATGCAAACGTCCGTGCTTTAAACGCGAGTGCCCCTCAAGAGCGAACACTGGGAGAGGACGAACTTAATTGATTTCCCTTCACCAATAGGTATCTATTGTTTAAATTTATATTATTCATATTTCACAGTTACAACTTAATGAGTTACAAAAGTTTTGTTCTTTCCTAGTAGACACTGAGGCCTACATTTCTTTAGTAAAAATATCATGTATAGACAGAAATATTTCCTTAAATACAAACGACACTATTAGCATTACCGATGTCCTTTTTGTATCATGGTAGAAACTGAATTGGAGTTTCTACCATGATACAAAATGGAAGGTAGTTCCACACAACATTTTTTGACGTATTTGGGGATTTTTGAAGTTTTATAATATTTGTTGTTTTGCCAGAAGAGTTGCCATACCGTTACTGTTTAGGGCGAAATTGTGGGTTTTCTAGATGGAAATTTCCTGTGGGATGAAAACGAAATGACCATCTGAGATAATAATAATATGCTATAGCACGATTTATGTGCATACATATCGATTGAGAATACAGTAAAACATGCAATTTTATTTAAAAATAGTGGATAATGACTCATATCTATATGGTAGCTTGACCCCTAGACAGAAAAAAAAATACACGAAAAATCCTGTTCTTCAAGCATGACCTTATTATGGTGCCCCTACCGTGGATATTTCTCAAGGCATGTTGGGAAAAAGTGTTCCTCCAAAATCTGCACATCTATGTGAATGCTAAAAGGGCACAGAATGTGTAGAGGCGTAGCTGCCCCAAGGTGACGCCTGGTACAACGGGCAAAAACACTCTCATAACTAGTGGCTAACCTGCAGAGCTACATGGTAATGTTCTCCCTAAAAAATGGTTTAACAATTCCTTCCTAAAGCGCAGCGCTTGAATTATGAAATAAATAAAAAAATACAAAATGTGGACTTGACAAACGGGTACGTTTTGCCAAATTGTTCTGAGCAAACTTACGCACATTTAAGAAGCCTATCAGGCCTGTTCTGGATTCCGATTCCGATCAATTTTTTCGGAATCGAAATGGATTGGTGTTCTCAATTTCGATTCCGACCAAAAATTATCGGTTTGAAAAGTATGCCTCTGAGCAGTCGGAATGAAAATTAATTGGTAGATTATACACAAATGTTGCGATATTTGTCTTTCAAATAATTTTTTTTTAATTCTTCATTTTATTTGGAAGAGTTGTGTGTATTTTTTGTTTAAATTTGAGTTAAATTGGCATAATAAATCTTTCTTTAAAAACTTCTATCAAGAAATCTATTAGGCAAACAAATCGATGCTGATCGAAATGAAGTCGACCTGTCCTGAATTCCGATCCAGCGCATTTTTACGATTCGCATGCACAATAGCACGTATTATTGCGTCTGCGCATCAAAAACCATATCTGCAGGCATTTTTTAATTAAAATAAAATTTTATGATACTTAAACCAAAACACATAAACAAAAACAGCTGATTAAACTGGTTACCGAATCGGAATGAAAACGATTCGAAATCGACTTCGAATCGATTTTTTACAATCGGAATTGAGAACACCAAATAGAAACCGAGTCGAAATCAATGTCGTTTTACTTTTCATTCCGAGTCGGAATTCAGAACAGGCCTGTATATTTCCTTGCTTGCATACTTCGATCCATGTTTCTTCCACCAAAACAGTTTTCGGGAGCTCGAAAAACTTATTAAAACCCTTTTCTAGGCTGATATTTCGTATTAAAATATTTCGGAGGCTGGGGGGCTCATTTTTTTTCTTTTTTATTTAAAATAACTATGAAAGTAATTTAGTCGTATTCGTTAATATGAAATCCATCAAAATTTGAAAAATTCGCAACATTTTTCAATCTGGTAGCTTGTTTTTAGTGAAATTGTCATTGTCCCCGCAAAAGTCAAGTGGCTAACGTCACTACCTCCATTTTTTGTATTATGGTTTCTACTTTAGATAAAATTACCGTAAATTTAAATTTTTCAAACTTTTCTCGCAAACATACTTTACATGTAGTAAATGAACATTCCGTCCAATGGCATACTGGGTAAAGATTTTCTGAAACTTAACAAATGCATTATTAACTATGAAAGCAGTATTATTTCCCTTTGGGTAGGTAACGAAAAAGTCGCGGTACCAATCCTTCACAGATCAGAAAGGGGCAGCTGTATAATTCCTCCCAGATGTGAAGTTTTCAGACTTTTTGATTTAGGAGATTCACCCGATCCACTTCTCGTGGACTCGCAGGAAATTTTAAAGGGTGTTGTCGGGACTGCGACTAAGGCTAAGCTAAAGGGTTTGCGTTAAACATTCAACACTTTATTGTAGCTGTGTGATTGGTTTATTCTGAAAGAATTCATTAATTATGTACAAATGTATTTCATAAAAAAGACTATAATTATCTTACCGCAGTTTTGCACCCTTTCTTTGGCGATCAAAGTTCAATAATAAAATGGATGTTTCGAGCTTTGACAAATGTCAACGTGAATAGAGAGAACGAATAAATAGCGATGAAAGAATGAGTGCAAAACATTGGCTTATAACTCAAGGTTGTACCAAAGGGTACTTAGATTAAATAAAACAAAACTTTAAGTGACATTTTCCAACAGGTGTATTCACAGCGAAGTGCATTTTTAATTTCAATAACCCAATAATTAAAGTCATAAACACCACGGAAGTGAAAAGAAATAATATTCGAACAAAAAACTTTGAAACTACAATGTTTGTTCTATTAACAAAACTGAAACCGACGACAAACGTACACAAAAACTAACTTAAATTTTAAAAAGAAAAATACCTAAAAAATTATTGACCTTTGCATAGATTATGCCGACATTTTCACTCTTGACAGGGACAAAATGACTTTAAACAACTTGTATGAGCAAGAATTAAGATTGACAGCCACCGAGCCGGTATAAGTTAAAAACTATCGATTGCCATATTTTCAAGGCGGAGAAATAAGTCGCAAAGTAAATAAACTGTTAGACAACAATTTGATTGAACTTAGCTACTCTAATTACAATAGTCCGTTGATTTTAGTCCCAAAGAAAGATACTAATGGCCAAAAAGCCTATCCTATGTGCGTAGATTTTCGCGGAGTTAACAAAAAACTCATTGCCGATAAATTTCCTTTTGCGAGAGTTGACGATATTTTAGCCAATCTTGGTAGGGCAAAATATTTTTCACCATTAGATCTTTCTTCTTGATTTCATCAAATTCCCTTTCATCCTGACTCACGCGACATAACTTCTTTCAGCACTGGCCGAGGAGCCCCTGTGTTGTTGTTGTTGTTGTTGTTGTAGCAATGCTCGCCCCACCTAATAGCCGCGACCGATCACAAATTGTCATCAATATCCTCTAACGGGAGTCCAAGGAAACTTGCCGTTTCAACAGGGGTGGACCATAAGGAAAGGGGTGTTAGAGGCGTTGGTTCCACATTACAATTAAAGAGATGGTTGGTGTCATGTGGGGACACATTGCAAGCAGGGCATACATTTTGTATGTCGGGGTTGATTCTGGATAGGTACGAGTTTAACCTGTTACAGTATCCAGAACGAAGTTGAGCAAGAGTGACACGCGTTTCCCTGAGGAGTATGCGTTCCTCTTCTGCGAGTTCTGTATATTTTTCTTCAAGTACTGGATTCACCGGGCAATTCCCGACATAAAGGTCCGACGCCTGTCTATGGAGTTCACCAAGGACCTGCTTGTGTTTTTCTGCTTCATACGGCTGGGTTCTCAGGTGGCGTATTTCCTCAAAATGCTTACGGCGATGACTCCTTAGGCCCCTAGGCGGTGCTGGTTCGTCAATCAGATGTCTGTTGGGATGCCCAGGTTTCTGGGTATTCAACAGAAACTGTTTGGTCAGCATCTCATTTCTCTCCCTGATGGGGAGTATTCTCGCCTCATTATGCAGATGGTGTTCTGGGGACATAAGAAGACAGCCCGTGGCGATTCTGAGAGCAGTATTTTGGCAGGCCTGTAGTTTCTTCCAGTGGGTGGTTTTTAGGCTTGGCGACCATATGGGTGACGCGTAGCACGTAATCGGCTGGCTAATTGCTTTGTATGTGGTCAAGAGCGTTTCTTTATCTTTTCCCCAGGTACTGCCAGCAAGGGATTTGAGGATTTTATTACGGCTCTGAATTCTTGGAACAATTGCGGTTGCGTGCGCACCAAAATGTAGATCCTGATCAAACGTCACACCCAAGATTTTGGGGTGTAGGACAGTCGGTAGCATAGTGCCATCGACGTGGATGTTCAATATGGTCGACATTTGGGGCGTCCATGTTGTAAATAAGGTCGCGGAAGATTTAGTCGATGACAATGCCAGGTTTCGCGAGGCGAAAAAACTGGAGAGATCAGGGAGATAGCCGTTTATTTTATTGCATAGCTCATCGATCTCTGGGCCTGGGCCTGTGACCATTATTGTGCAGTCATCGGCGTAGGAAACGATTGTGACTCCCTCCGGTGGTGAAGGTAGCTTAGATATGTAGAAATTAAACAAAAGCGGGGATAGGACACCACCCTATGGCACCCCTGTTTAATTCTCCTTTGTTTTGATGTTTCGTTTCTGAATTGCACCGATGCCTGCCGACCACCCAGATAATTTGCGGTCCACCTTTTAAGACATGGGGGAAGGGTAGACCCTTCCAGGTCTTGCAGTAACGAGCCATGGTTGACCGTATCAAAAGCTTTTGATAGGTCTAACGCTACGAGTACTGTTCCCCATTTAATTTGTTTCGTCCCTCCCACAAATTGTCATCCTCCCAGCAGCTCCTTGCAGCAGGACTGCTACATAGTAGTAGAATATGCCCACGGCAGGCTTGCCAGTCGTAAGAGGCAACTATAATCCACAAAGTAACAAATTGCCGTCATCGTATTAGTGACGAAAAGGGTAGATAGACCTCCGACAAAATTGCCGTCATCGTATTAGTGACGAAAAGGGATTGTACTGATGGTTTAATTGGTTTGTAGTTGATCTTCGGATCTTCACACTCCAAACCTATCAGTGCACCCTAAAACCGTAACAAATGTGCGTCATCTTATTAGTGATGATAAGGCTAACCAATCCTGAGTGGCTTTACTCGAAAGGGAGCAGGCTGGACGCTGGTATCACCCTGTGGGACACCAAGCATGGTCCTTATAAACACTACCACGGCGGGAGCAGGAAAAAAGCCGGGTGATCTTAATTATTCAGGTGTCACCTTCCTGTCCTGGGATGGCCCCCTTGTGAGAGCATCGCGGTGGCTGTAGTTTCATATCGTAATTCTGGGAGGGTGATCCTGAATGCGTAGGGTTGCCTCCGTGGAAGTTGACAATAAAGCATGCTTAATAAAGTTATGCAGTCGCTTCTTTGGTGGGAGGAGGGCAACAAAGTTTACTCGTGTACTTCCCATAAGGAGTAAGCTGCCCGAGTACGTGCTAATCTGTGCACAGGTAATTCATTACATCCCATGATTGTGCACAGTTGATCAAAAAGGATGCATAACAGGAAGAAAAAAATTCGGATATTGTGATGATATACAATGGTGAGTTTATTAGAGTTGTATAAATGTAGCAAATAATGTTGAGAATAAAGTCGAATGCTGCATATAACTGAACTGCTTTGGCTTGGTAGTTCAGTTGCAACAGGGTCCCTCGTCGTGGAAAATTATGGATAATTGTAAGGGTGGGTATTTCCCACGCTTCTTTTTGAAATTTTTGGAAACTTCGTTGGACCTTAGCTTATGATCAGGCATACGCTCGTAGTGCTTGTGATTAATGAGATTCGTCTTCAGTGCAGTTTGTAAGTACCTATGTTTGATGAATTATAGTAGTCATTCACTTGAGAAAAGACATTCTGGCTTATAGATGGCACCGGTAGTTATTCACGGAGAACTGACGTATGCGGAGCAATCACACTAATAAATGTAGCTAATGAGATGTATCCTAAGTGTAAATGGCTTAGTAACCATGATTAATGAAAATGATGTGTCTTGCGAGTGGTTAAGTACTTGTGAATATGAGCATCTGGGTGTTAGGAACATCGTCCGGATAGTTATGTTTGCAACGAACGGTCATTTCGCTTTATAGATGCATCCAAGTAGTTTCTCATGGGGAAAAGTCATTTTAGATCTTATGGATGACGTCGTTGTAGTCAGTTCACAGTGAACGTGCATTTTGGATCATATGTCATACAAAGGTTGTATCACATCCCTAAATTGGGTTCCAAATTCCTGGTGCTCAGAAAGGGTTGCTCGCAATGCCCCTAATACACGTATATAAATTGTGGAATTGTAACATGTATCTGATCTAAACACACAGAACATGTTACAAGCGAATTACTTGTGCACAGAGAAGAACGTACTAAGATCCGGGGTGGAGTTGCCTAACAACCAGTTACCATTAACCATAAAATGGCTGGAGCATGATACACTCCGACCTTACCAAGGTAAAGACTTGTAATTGAATCGCCCGATTACAAGGAAATTGGTACCAAATGATTCGGCAAATAAGTGTTGAGAGAATACAACATGGAGCCGATAGTTTAGGCCATTGATCATGCAGTAGATCTGTGTTTGACACCACGGAGTTAGGTCTACACAGACAGGTATCTGCGTTATAAGGCACTATCGATTGACCGAGGTGCATTTAGATGGAAAGTTTTTCCATACAGTTTGAATATAGCACCAAATTCGTTCACATGAATGATGAAAATTACTTTTTCGAGTATACCACATAATCCAGCATTTTTAGACGTCGAGGATACAATCGCCATTAGTTGTAGTCAGGGCCGGATTAACCTTCAACGGGGCCCTAGGCAACCAGGCCCTTTATTTCACATGCGTTCCCTTTTTTATACTCAGCGTGCTTTGCACACAGAGTATATTAACTTTGATTGGACAACGGTTGGTTGTACAGGTATAAAGGAATGGGAGATAGATATAGACTTCCATATATCAAAATCATCAGTATCGAAAAAAAATTTGATTGAGCCATGTCCGTCCGTCCGCCCGTCCGTCTGTTCGTACGTCCGTCTGTCCGTTTACACGATAACTTGAGTAAGTTTTGAGGTAACTTGATGAAATTAGGTACGTAGGTTTGTTACCTGACTCAACTCCACATCAGGCCGTGTTGAACTCGTTGTGAAAATTCGGGTACGCTTGCCTACCGCATAAGCCAGCTCGTCGGTGTTTGGTAGGGTCTATTTTATTCACGGTCCATACACGTACAATCAGAACATTTAATCGTAACTTACTCCACGAGACGACGACTGATCCGTCCCGCATCCTCGTTTCCTCATTGTGAATAGCAACTGATCATCACCCCCTTGGTTTGTCTCAATCGCGAGAGACCGGCCATTTCATCCCTCCACACCTTTGCTAATCATGGCCTATAAGATTAGTCCCTGTAATAACCCTCGCCCCAATCCGTATACTGAAAGCCCCCAAAATCGCTCATCACACACCTTGTTTCTTCTTAACAATTCATTTTATTAACTTCAGTCTATTTTACACTATTATTTATGCTTCAGTCTATTTTACACTATTATTATGCTCATGAAAATGCATTTTAATGTGAGACAGGTTATTTCTCATCCCGGTAGTTATCAGGCGCATGGAGTAGAGAAAGTAGGGGACTATTCCCAATCTGGGGTCATAACCTCTGAAGCAATCTGAACTTGGCACCTAAGACGTCTTGGTTTGGGGCTCATAAATGAGCGGCCATTTGAGCCCATGTGACAACAAAATTTTCTACTCACTGCCTCTCCCTCGCATTACACCACAGACTATACCGACCTCAAAATAATTTGCCTCCACTGTACAAATTTCAATATTTCTAATCTATATTCTTATAAAGATTCCGACACATTAACATTGATGAAAAGGATCACTAACTTATGCTAGGTATATATCTAATACATCGCCTTCATAGGCACTTGACTCTAAAATTCATTTAAATTTCAGAAAAGTGTGTAGATCATCTATATTTTTCATTGCCCCAATGGCTGTATAATTATCAAATATGTATTTTATCTGGAGATATTTATGCAGCAACTATGGAACCCGCAGACGTCATCGATGAATGTTTCGCTTACGGTGTATTGGGGGATCCCAATCCCCTCCTGACTAAAGCAGGCCTCTATTCGCGCTTATTCTCTTTAAGTGTATATGATATTCCTTACCCACTGATGGATTTTCATTGTGTTCAGACGAGGAGTAGGAATGTTTTATATTTCGTTACCAAGACACGAATATGTCACTTTAGGTTAGGTTAGGTTAAAATGGCTGCCTCCGCTGTCCGAGCGGAGACTCACGTAGGCCGTTGTGGCCCGTTGTGCTACCTCGCGGGGGGCCCCTATTTCCTGTTACTCTACTTTCGAAGAAGAAGAAAGTTTAGACCACAGTGAAGCTAAACCAGCGCGTTTGCCTAATAAAACGCAAGATGTCGTTTGGGTTTATAGATTCAAGCTCCGCAAGGCACCCAAAGGAGTGTCTGTGGAGGCATTGTCACCTGGGTTTTGACAGTGCGGAATAGTGGCACAGATAGTGCTCTACGCTTTCTATCTCCTACTCGTCCCTACAGCTGCGGCAGAAGTCATTTGTTTGTAGGGCCATATAGGCACCATGAGTGCCCATGAGACAGTGACCTGTGATAAGGCCCACTCGTGGGCTTATAGAGATACGGTTTAACAATATCACCGATTGCGATCTCTTTTCATCCAGCTTAGGCCAGATTTGCTTGGATATACTACAAGTAGGTTCCTTGGCCCATCTGGCGTTGCCTGCTGGTTTGTTGAGAGTTTCCCTGCACTTCAATGCCACTAGTGACGAGGTGTTACTGCATTGCAGGGATTTTATGGCAGCTTGGCTGTCAGAGAAAATTGAAATAGAATTGGTCACCTGCAGGTTAGCAAGATAGAGGGCTGCTTACCAGATAGCTATGAGTTCAGCCTGAAAAACACTGCAGTGGTCGGGTAAGCGAAAGCTCCCGCTTAGATTGAGCTTCTCCGAGAATATTCCGCTGCCGACTCTGTTGTTTAGTTTTGCCATCTGTAAAAACGGAGATTTCGTGAGATCCCGGCTCCAAGCCGTTTGCCCACTCGTTCCTCTCTGGGATTCGTGTGGAAAATTTGTTGTCCCAGCAAGGGGACGATGTTGTATGGTCCAATTTCAAGAAGGTTTCGGGGACCTGCTTCGGGATCCGGGTGTGACCAAACCTGCAGTCACTCCATGGTACGATAGCGTTGAGCTTTACCGCGTTGCAGGAGGCACAGTATCTACCATATAGATCAGTTGGGAGAAGGAATAATATGGTTTCAGGAGCTTTGGTGGGAGTGGAGGGAAGGGCAACGCTGGTAAGCATTGCCTCCATCCTCTGCACTACGGTGACGGCGTAGAAGAGTATGGGTCTCACCACTGCCGTGTAGATCCAATGGACTATGCTTGGCTGGAGACCCCACCTTTTTCCGATTGCCGACTTACAAGCGTAGAGAGCCATTGTGGCTTTCATGGATCGTTCCTCCACATTTCGCTTCCAGTCAAGCTTCCTGTCTAGAATAACTACGAGATATTTAACCTCGGCAGAGAGTATGATTTCCCTCCCATTTAGTGACGGGAGGGTAAATTCCGGTATAATGCGTTTGCAGGTAAAAAGTACCATCTCAGTTTATTCACTGCTGATGCGGAGTCCGCATTCCCTAGACCAAGTGTTTGTTAGATTAAGAGCATTTTGCAAGAGTTCGCCAAGCACCGGAAGGTGTTTGCCGGTAACTGTCAAGGCCACGTCGTCGGCATATGCAATGACTTGGCATCCGGTGGGCTATAGTATAGACAACAGAGGACAGATATAGCACTTTACTGTGTCCAATAAAACTTTTGTATAAAATTGCTTACTCTTGAATCAAAGTAGATCAAAGTTGTAACATGTGCTGTCTGACTGACGTATCAACGAAAAAAGGGCCGAGCGAACATAGGAAGGAAACATCAAACCTTATCGTCATCGCAGTAGTGGTGTCAAACCCGTTTCCAAGACTTCTCACAATATTCAGCTTTTGATCGCTAACCAGCGCATTCACATGAACTGCATTTCCAGTTAACGCTTACGGGAAACGTTATTATACCTATCGTAACAGAGGGAGCCAAACGATGCGAACTACATATGTATGGTTGGTTCGAAAAACGAATCACACGTCTATTACATCTACGTCCGTATATCCTTGCCATGGAAAATGCCTACCGGTTTACCTTTCATGTCGCCCATTTCATATAGATAGATAAATAATTAATTGAGGATCGCACTGCGACCATTGGTCTATTGTGCCCAGATAGTTTCCCACAGGTTTCAGAACAATCGATCTGATGAACTTATTTGACAGCTTCGCATTAAAATTGCGCGCAGCGTCGCTTTGCCTGAAGCTTCTCCCTACACGATTTAGCCTGTTTTAAATACAATTGGCTTGGCCCTGGTGTTGTAAACCCGTTGGCCCTTTTTCGTAGGCAGTTTTCATGGTTTGGATGATCTTGTCTCTTAGCACTTTCAGCCGCATGTCTCGAGGTATGACCTCGACGTCCGAATCTTTCGTAAAATGGAATAAGATTCTGCGTGCTGTACCATAGTCTGCCCGAAGACCGGCCTATACGGCTCCATCTGTATCGCTTCGTGAACCGCACTTCGAGGATCAAATGCCGCCTTAGACAGATGGATGTCCCATGACCTATGGTCTTAATACCCGACATAAGTAAGATCTTATGATGGCTAAAAGGGATCTATTAATTCGTTCCGAGGCGTTAGCTTGTGCGGAGTAGAGCGCTGTTCTAACTTGTTTAACCCCATAATCTTTCAGAAATACTGTGAAGTGTTCGGGGACAAATTGCCGTCCGTTATCCGAATGTATGACTTCAGACACTCCAAAGATATGAAATATTTCCTGTTCCAAATACCTAACCACTTCTTTTGGGGTAGCTTTTCTCATTGCTTTTACAAGCAAAAACTTTGAATAGTGATCCAAGACCACAAATATGTACGCATTTCCGTCCCGAGATCTGGGGTACGGCCCACAGAAATCAATATAAAGCCTCTGAAACACTCTCTCTGTCTCAGTTTGTTTCCCCATGAGTGGTCGAGTTATCACATTAGGTGCCTTGCAGCACTTGCACACCTCGCAATTCTTAACGAACTTCTTCACTTCAACCACCATCCCCGGCCAATAATATCTGCTATGCAGACGACAAACTGTTTTTGCTACTCCTGCATGCCCTGCTGAAGCACTACCGTGCACTCTTTGGAGTAGAAGCTCTCTTAATCCCTGTGGTACCCATATCTTCCACACCGCCTCCTCGGATTCGTCCTCCCGTTGGAACCGCGTTCGTTTATATATTATCCCGTCTTGTATCCTGACATCCGGAAATCTGCTAGCCTCTGCCTCAATCGCTAACTTTAAGCGATTATAATCTTCCGAATTGAATTATGGGTCTGTCAGGGGTAAGTCTTTGCGATGCGTTATCTCAAAATCGAATCCCTGTAATTTCGTGCTCCATCGAGCGAGTCTACACGACAGATCCTTTTGACCCATGAGTCATTTGAGACTTGGAACTGGAAATTGTAGCATCGCCTCCACCTTTGATGGATCCGTCCTTAACTCCCCTTGACCAATAATGAACTCCAGATAAGGTATGTATCTTCTTCTGACAGAAATTAGATTTCTCCATATTTATCATCAATCCTGCATTAGAGAGACAACCAGCAATCTCCGACAAATGATGCAAGTGGATCTAAAAGTCAGGGGAGCACACTAGGAGGTCATCTATATATATAACAAGTAAGGAAGGCTAAGTTCGGGTGTAACCGAACATTATATACTCAGTTGAGAGCTGTGGAGACAAAGTAAGGGAAAATCTACATGTTGTAAAAAGAACCTAGGGTAACCCTGGAATGTGTTTGTATGACATGTGTATCAAATGGAAGGTATTAAAGAGTATTTTAAGAGGAAGTGGGCCATAGTTTTATAGATGGACGCCATTTAGGGATATCGCCATAAAGGTGGACCAGGGGTGACTCTAGAATTTGTTTGTACGATATGAGTATCAAATGAAATGTGTTAATGATAATTTTAAAAGGGATTGGGCCTCAGTTCTATAGGTGGACGCCTTTTCGAGATATCGCCATAAAGGTGGACCAGGGGTGCCTCTAGAATTTATTTGTACGATATGAGTATCAAATGAAAGGTGGTAATGATTATTTTAAGAGGGCGTGGGCCTTAGTTCTATATGTGGACGCCTTTTGGAGATATCGCCATAAAGGTGGACCAGGGGTGACTCTAGAATTTGTTTGTACTATATGAGTATCAAATGAAATGTGTTAATGATAATTTTGAAAGGGAGTGGGCCTAAGTTCTATAGGTGGACGCCTTTTCGAGATATCGCCATAAAGGTGGACCAGGGATGACTCTAGAATTTGTTTGTACGATATGGGTATCAAATGAAAGGTATTAATGAGTATTTGAAAGGGCGTGGGCCTAAGTTCTATAGATGGACGCCTTTTCGAGATATCGCCATAAAGGTGAACCAGGGGTGCCTCTAGAATTTATTTGTACGATATGAGTATCAAATGAAAGGTGGTAATGATTATTTTAAGAGGGCGTGAGCCTTAGTTCTATATGTGGACGCCTTTTCGAGATATCGTCATAAAGGTGGACCAGGGGTGACTCTAGAATTTGTTTGTACGATATGAGTATCAAATGAAATGTGTTAATGATAATTATAAAAGGGAGTGGGCCTAAGTTCTATAGGTGGACGCCTTTTCGAGATATCGCAATAAAGGTGGACCAGGGGTGACTCTAGAATTTGTTTGTACGATATGTGTATCAAATGAAAGGTGTTAATGAGTATTTTAAGAGGGCGTGGGCCTTAGTTCTATATGTGGAAGCCTTTTGGAGATATCGCCATAAAGGTGGACCAGGGGTGACTCTAGAATTTGTTTGTAGGATATGGGTATCAAATTAAAGGTGTTAATGAGTATTTTAAAAGGGAGTGGGCCTTAGTTCCATAGGTGGATGCCTTTTCGAGATATCGCCATAAAGGTGGGCCAGGGGTGACTCTAGATTTTTTTTGTACGATATGGGTATCAAATGAAAGATGTTAATGAGTATTTTAAAAAGGAGTGGGCCTTAGTTCTATATGTGGACGCCTTTTCGGAATATCGTTATAAAAGTGGACCAGGGTTGACTCTAGAATGCGTTTGTACAATATGGGTATCAAACGAAAGGTGTTAATAAGTGTTTTAAAAGGGAGTGGGCCTTAGTTCCATGGGTGGACGCCTCTTCGGGATATCGCCATAAACGTGGACCAGGGTTTACTCTAGAATGCGTTTGTACAATATGGGTATCAAATGAAAGGTGTTAATGAGTATTTTAAAAGGGCGTGGGCCCTAGTTCTATAGGACGCCTTTTCGAAATATCGCCATAAAGGTGGACCAGGGGTGACTCTAGAATTTGTTTGTACGATATGGGTATCAAATGAAAGGTATTAATGAGTATTTTAGAAGGGCGTGGGCCTAAGTTTTATAGATGGACGCCTTTTCGAAATATCGCCAAAAAGATGGACCAGGGGTGACTCTAGAATTTGTTTGTACGATATGAGTATCAAATGAAAGGTGTTAATGAGTATTTTAAGAGCGCGTGGGCCTTAGTTCTATATGTGGACGCCTTTTCGAGATATCGCCATAAAGGTGGACCAGGGGTGACTCTATAATTTGTTTGTAGTATATGGGTATCAAATGAAAGGTGTTAGTGAGTATTTTATAAGGGAGTGGGCCTTAGTTCTATAGGTGGACGCCTTTTCGGAATATCGTTATAAAAGTGGACCAGGGGTGACTCTAGAATTTGTTTGTACGATATGGGTATCAAATTAAAGGTGTTAATGAGTATTTTAAAAGGGCGTGGGCCTTAGTTCTATAGGTGGACGCCTTTTCGAGATATCGCCATAAAGGTGGACCAGGGGTGACTCTAGAATTTGTTTGTACGATATGGGTATAAAATTAAAGGTGTTAATGAGTATTTTAAAAGGGAGTGGGCCTTAGTTCTATAGGTGGATGCCTTTTCGAGATATCGCCATAAAGGTGGGCCAGGGGTGACTCTAGAATTTTTTTGTACGATATGGGTATCAAATGAAAGATGTTAATGAGTATTTTAAAAAGGAGTGGGCCTTAGTTCTATATGTGGACGCCTTTTCGAGATATCGACATAAACGTGGACCAGGGGTGACTCTAGAATGTGTTTGTACGATATGGGTATCAAATTAAAGGTATTAATGAGGGTTTTAAAAGGGAGTGGCCCTTAGTTGTATATGTGAAGGCGTTTTCGAGATATCGACCAAAATGTGGACCAGGGTGATCCAGAACATCATCTGTCGGGTACCGCTAATTTATTTATATATGTAATACCACGAACAGTATTCTTTCCAAGATTCCAAGGGCTTTTGATTTCGCCCTGCAGAACTTTTCCATTTTCTTCTACTTAATATGGTAGGTGTCACACCCATTTTACCAAGTTTTTTTCTAAAGTTATATTTTGTGTCAATATACCAATACAATTACCATGTTTCATCCCTTTTTTCGTATTTGGTGCCACGCCCCCTTTCTCCAAATTCCGCCTTTTCTTGGTGGTTTTAGGGATTGACCTCATATAACTCCTCATTGAATTTCAACGTTCTGGCATGTATACCTTCAAAGGTATGCAGTACCAAAGATTCCATTTGTATGGGAGGTGCCACGCCCCTTTTATATGTCGAAATTATTTTTAGCCTAAAACCTTCCCGTTGATCGAAGGAACCCATAACCAAAATTTGGTGATACTTGATGTGTGGGAAATACGTTTCCATAGCCAACACACACACACACAGAATTTGATTTTTATATATATATGGCTAAACCGATTTGGGATTTCAAAATCAACTAACCATCATCCCTCCTTCCTGTATCTTTCCTAAAAATTTCATGGCAATCTGTCGAGCCGTTCTCGAGTTATGGAGTGACAATCAAAATGTACACTTCTTTTTATATATATAGATTGTCTCTAAGTCTTGAGGGAACCACACGATCCATCAGACGGCACAACCTCTGACTGGCATTGCACAGCCCGAAGGGCATGACCCTGAATTGGTACAATAGCCGCCCTGGCACCGTGAAGGCAGTTTTTTCTCGGGAGGACTTTTCCAAAGGGATCTGCCAAAGGCATCCTTTAAGTCCAACCCTGTTATAAAAATGTATATTTCAGTCGGCTTAGGATTCTCTCCACGTGCTGTGTAGGGTATGCGTCCTTCTTCGGGCGCTCATAAAGTTTGCGCATGTCCACACATAGCCAATTATTTCCTGGCTTTTGCACTAAAACTATGGGGGAGCTCCACGCGCTATCGCTTTCCTCTATTACCCCTATCAGTTTCCTCATATGCGCCCTTTTGCTTGGCTGGGGACATGGGAAATTAGCGTTGCTTTTGATTTCGCCCTGCAAAACTTTTTCATTTTCTTCTACTTAATATGGTAGGTGTCACACCCATTTTGTCAAGTTTTTTTCTAAAGTTATATTTTGTGTCAATATACCAATACAATTACCATGTTTCATCCCTTTTTTCGTATTTGGTATATAATTATGGCATTTTTTTCATTTTTCATAGTTTTCGATATCGAAAAAGTGGGCGTGGTCATAGTCGGATTTCGGCCATTTTTTACACCAATACAAAGTGAGTTCAGATAAGTACGTGAACTGAGTTTAGTAAAGATATATAGATTTTTGCTCAAGTTATCGTGTTAGCGGCCGAGCGGAAGGACAGACGGTCGACTGTGTATAAAAACTGAGCGTCGCTTCAACCGATTTCGCCCTTTTTCACAGAAAACAGTTACCGTCCTAGAATCTAAGCCTCTACCAAATATCACAAGGATTGGTAAATTTTTGTTCGACTTATGGCATTAAAAGTATCCTAGACAAATTAAATGGAAAAGGGCGGAGCCACGCCCATTTTGAAATTTTCTTTTATTTTTGTATTTTATTGCAACATATCATTACTGGAGTTGAATATTGACATAATTTACTTATATACTGTAAAGATATTAACTTTTCTTTTAAAATTTGAATTAAAAAAAATTTTTTTTTAAAAAGTTGGTGTGGTCGTTCTCCGATTTTGCTAATTTTTATTAAGCAGACATATAGTAATAAGAGTAACGTTCCTGCCAAATTTCATCATGATATCTTCAACGACTGCCAAATTGCAGCTTGCAAAACTTCTAAATTACCTTCTTTTAAAAGTGGGCGGTGCCACGCCCATTGTCCAAAATTATACTAGTTTTCTATTCTGCGTCATAAGTTCAACTCACCTACCAAGTTTCATCGCTTAATCCGTATTTGGTAATGAATTATCGCACTTCGATTTTTCGAAATTTTCGATATCGAAAAAGTGGGCGTGGTTATTGTCCGATATCGTTCATTTTAAATAGCGATCTGAGATGAGTGTCCAGGAACCTACATACCAAATTTCATCAAGATACCTCAAAATTTACTCAAGTTATCGTGTTAACGGACAAGCGGTCGGACGGACATGGCTCAATCGAGTTTTTTTTCGATACTGATGATTTTGATATATGGAAGTCTATATCTATCTCGATTCCTTTATACCTGTACAACCAACCGTTATCCAATCAAAGTTAATATACTCTGTGAGCTCTGCTCAACTGAGTATAAAAATACTAGCTTTACCAGGCGCACGTTGTAACGCCCGAGATCGAATGGATGTTGCGTTATTTTTTCTGTGATTCTTGATAATTTAATTTATTGTTCTGCAAATTGAATTGAATTTTGTACGCATATTTGGTGAAATTTTCTATTAAAACATTTTATTCTGTTAAAACATTTTATTCTTGTATGTTATTGTATCTTATTTTATATTATTGTATTGCTTTTACCGCTGATGATTGTTGCCTTGATTACATTCCGAAGAAGCATGACTGGTGAGCCAATTTTCAAAGATGATATATGCGCAGGCATTCCTTTTGGTTCTAAGGAGTATAGAAATTCATTTGGATAATTCAGAATTTTATCTTCATCTGTAACTTTGTCGATCGATTTATATTTCGTCACTTTACCAGGAAATTGATTTTGAAAGCGATCATAGATTTTGTTAAAATGATCATTTTTGGGAGCTAAGATAGTTCTTTCGCAAAGCCAAAAAACAAAAACATTTAAATTTAAAATTCTTAATTCTGAAATATTAAAAACTTTCGTCTTGATCGAAGGAACCTCGAGCCAAAATTTGGTGATCGAAGTATAGCAAACACGTTTTCATAGGGAACACACACACAGAATTTGATTTTTATAGAAGATGTAGATAGACTGAAGCTAAACCAATTTTTTTAACAGCGGCAGATTACTAAACGCCCAAAAGGCATAACAGCTAAACTCAACAATGCAGTCAAACATTAGGTGTTAAAATAACTTAAGTTTGTACGGCAGCCATAGTTTTCCCCATTCCACATTTTACTGGAGGTTTTAGGACTTAACGTCACATAGCTCCTTACCAATTATAATTATCCTACCATTACGACATCCAGATATATGCAGTATAATATATTCCATCTGTATGGGAGGTGCCACGCCCCCTTTTTCCCAATTCCATATTTTCTTGGTGGTGTTAAGGATTGACCTCAAATAACTCCTTACTGAATTGCAATGTTCTGGCATGTATACCTTCAAAGTTATGCAGTACCAAAGATTCCATTTGAATGGGAGGTTCCACGCCCCCTTTTTCCCCAATCCGTATTTTCTTGGTGGTGTTAGGGATTGACCTCATATAACTCCTTACTGAATTTCAATGTTCTGGCATGTATACCTTCAAAGTTATGCATTACTAAATATTCCATTTGTATGGGAGGTGCCACGCCCCCTTTCTCCAAATTCCGCATTTTCTTGGTGGTTTTAGGGATTGACCTCATATAACTCCTCATTGAATTTCAACGTTCTGGCATGTATACCTTCAAAGGTATGCAGTACCAAAGATTCCATCTGTATGGGAGGTGCCACGCCCCTTTTATATATCGAAATTATTTTTAGCCTAAAACCTTCCCGTTGATCGAAGGAACCCATAACCAAAATTTGGTGATGCTTGATGTGTGGGAAATACGTTTCCATAGCCAACACACACACACACAGAATTTGATTTTTATATATATATGGCTAAACCGATTTGGGATTTCAAAATCAAATAATCAAAATCATCCCTCCTTCCTGTATCTTTCCTAAAAATTTCATGGCAATCTGTCGAGCCGTTCTCGAGTTATGGAGTGAAAATCAAAATGTACACTTCTTTTTATATATATAGATTGTCTCTAAGTCTTGAGGGAACCACACGATCCATCAGACGACACAACCTCTGACTGGCATTGCACAGCCCGAAGGGCATGACTTTTCCAAAGGGATCTGCCAAAGGCATCCTTTAAGTCCAACCCTGTTATAAAGAATGTATATTTCAGTCGGCTTAGGATTCCCTCCACGTGCTGTGTAGGGTATGCGTCCTTCTTAGGGCGCTCATAAAGTTTGCGCATGTCCAAACATACCCAATTTTTTCCTGGCTTTTGCACTAAAACTATGGGGGAGCTCCACGCGCTATCGCTTTCCCCTATTACCCCTAATTTTAGCATCCTATCAGTTTCCTCATATGCGCCCTTTTGCTTGGCTGGGGACATGGGAAATTAGCGTTGCTTGATTGGTATGGTCTCATCATAAACTTCAATTAAGCGTTCCATTAAATGCGTTCTTCCCAATCCGAGCTTCGCCGATGAGGGGAACAAGTTCTTCACATGCTCCAATCGGCGCTTTCGCTCTGCTGATAATTCAACCATGTTCGAACTGTCCAGGCTAATTTCGGAAACTATGGCCGGAGTAAGGTCGAATTTCGCCCAGAAGTCTATGCCTAAATATAAACTCTGTTTTAAGTTTGGCACCAAATACAAGGTAAGTTTTGCTGTTTTCTGCCGCCATTGCACTTTTGCCCTTACTCTCCCGATAATGGCCAGCCCTTTACCGTCAGCCGTCTTCAAAACCTCGTCCATCAATTCTACATCTCGCTTATTAATCATTTTCATTGCGTTGGCCCCTAAACAACTTACCGAAGCGCCACTATCTAATAAGCCCCTTATTGGCATACCGTCTATTGATACTTCTACGTAGGGTCGGTTATCCTCCTCACTCCGAATAATTGTTGCCTCCAAGGCCCGCTTTGTGTCTTTCCTATCCTTGGCTTTTTTCCCGTAGTTTTGCAATTTTTATCTTATTACTCTTCTTAGTTTTAAGCCTTTCTCCCTTTTCCATCGCCCCAAATATTCTGTTTCTAATCTCCTGATATCGTGACTTAATTTCATAGTAAGACCTGAACCACCCTTGCGTTACTGGCGGCTCCCGACATCTCGTGTTTTGTAGCAAGGTGAAAGGCTTCAATTGGTTTCCGGGATCGCCTGATCCTGACGGCATTTCCCAGTTTTGCCGCAATTCTTCTGGTTTTCCGACCTGCATCTATCACATAGTGCATAATTTGAGCTCATCCGGTTACATTTGTAGCAATACAGCTCGTGAAAGTGCATATCACATGGATTTTTCTTCAGAATGTCCTTGCTTTTCGAGGACGTCCTCCCTTTTTGTTCCGGCTCTGTTCGATTTGGCTCGTTCCCACGGAACTTTTCCCTGCCCTGTTCCTCCAGTTCTACGATAATTTCTTCCTTGGCATTTCCGCTATGTTCCTGTTGTATTTGTTCTATTTCCTCGACCTGTTTTTTCCTCGGAAATTTAGGATCTTGCTACTTCAAATGCTTCTCTGCCCTTCTGCATTCCTGTTTTAGCTGCTCTATGGTCTCTATATGACATCCAAAGATGAGGTTTTTTATCCTTGGTTTTAAATTTCGCCTTATCAGGCCCAGAAGGCTGGACTCCGGCATCTTCGATTTCATGGTAAATGCGATGCCCTTTATGCATGCGGAGAATTCATCGAATGCCTCGTTAGACTCCTGTTTTCGCTCATTCATAGCCATTCGGATTTCTTCATCACAATCGGCTTTCCTGTATTGGTCCAGCAGTGCTTTGCGCAGCTCCTCAAAGCCTCCCTTTTTGTCATCAGCATGCTCTTCTTGAGCAGCCCCCTCCAAGAGTAAGTGAAAATTGGCATATAAGTCTTCGGCGGAAATATTATCGTTTCTGTAGCGTTTCGACCCGGAATAAAAACCGCTCAACAGGTATTGATTTCGCATTTCCATTATATCTTAAGCCCCAGTCTTTGATAACATTGAACTTTAATTTGTTGGACCTGCCATGATCACCCTCTGCTGATGAGGGCAAGAAGAGTTTTCGACCGATAGGTGGCCTTTGGCCACCATTAGGGATCTGCTCACGTTCCATCTCTGGCGATTCTCGCCCGTTCTCTGAAGAGTGCGAGATGGTATTGGACTCATTTCTGACTTGCTTAAGTTCTTGACGTTTCTCTCCCCGGGAGACTCTATTCCCCAGGCTTCGTAAATCTCTTCGGATTTCGGCCATTGCTTCGTGAACCGCCTTAGAAGTGGTTTGATTCACATCCATCTGATATTGGAATAGCATTGCCTCAAATTTTTGTAATATTTCACCACTTATCTTATCTACCAAGGTGGTCTCTGGTGTGGATACGTCTCCTATTGGTATCTTTCGTTGGTTTGTGGATGCCTGTGGAGGTGTTTCCCTGCCCGTATGTTGTGTCTATATGCCACTTGCGTGGTTCGCCTCGTGTTCGTGTTGAACACCGACGGGGCTCTCACCCGAGTTTCCAACTGCTGAGGTGGCCATATGCACTACTTCGGTTTGCTTTTTACCGCTACTACGTAGACCCTTTCGCTTGGAACTTCTTCTTGGCATAATAATCAATTCAATTATTTTAAAATTCTAGTTTCTTGTAGACCTCGTTTTAACCTGCTCTCCTCTTTATGGTACAATTTACCACTTTCCTATAAAATTATTTATTTCGTGTCGTTGATGGTGTGTGATGAGCTTCTTTCTTTTGGGAACTTTCGTTAACCGATTCTTTTCCCCCTTTGTGTCCGATATTCACCCTTCCACGACCAGATGGTATTAAATTTCTCCCTCTGGGCTGGACTGGTCTAACATCATTCCTCCAGAAGGCAGGTGCAGAGCTACCTCAAGCGCTTCATGTTCAACAATGCTGTAGCTGCCCTTACATCCTCGCCTTCATTACTCCCGTATTCTGTAAACGGTTATCGACCAACGCTGTCATCTGGCTTGCTATGTCGCCAGGTGGGACATGGGGGTGATAACTAAACCCACCCTATTCAGATAATCAGTTGCACTTGATGCTGCCGCTAGCGGCAGTAACATCAACTATTTTGGCCTCTTCGGGCTCCATGTTGGGCGCCATTTCTTTTTTGTCACCTGACTCAACTCCACATCAGGCCGTGTTGAACTCATTGTGAAAATTCGGGTACGCTTCCCTACCGCATAAGCAAGCTCGTCGGTGTTTGGTAGGGTCTATTTTATTCATGGTCCATACACGTACAATCAGAACATTTAATCGTACCCTGCTCCACGAGACGCCGACTAATCCGTCCCGCATCCAATCGCGAGAGACCGGCCATTCCATCCCTCCACACCTTTGCTAATCATGGGCTATAAGATTAGCCCCTGTAATAACCCTCGCCCCAATCCGTTTACTGAAAGCCCCCAAAATCGCTCATCACACACCCTGTTTCTTCTTAACAATTCATTTTATTAACTTCAGTCTATTTTACACTATTATTTATGCTTCAGTCTATTTTACACTATTATTATGCTCATGAAAATGCATTTTAATGTGAGACAGGTTATTTTCTCATCCCGGTAGTTATCAGGCGCATGGAGTAGAGAAAGTAGGGGACTATTCCCAATCTGGGGTCATAACCTCTGAAGAAATCTGAACTCGGCACCTAAGACGTCTTGGTTTGGGGCTCATAAGTGAGCGGCCATTTGAGCCCATGTGACAACAAAATTTTCTACTCACTCCCTCTCCCTCGCATTACACCACAGACTATACCAACCTCAAAATAATTTGCCTCCACTGTACAAATTTCAATATTTCTAATCTATATTCTTATAAAGATTCCGACACATTAACATTGATGAAAAGGATCACTAACTTATGCTAGGTATATATCTAATATATCGCCTTCATAGGCACTTGACTCTAAAGTTCATTTAAATTTCAGCAAAGTGTGTAGATCATCTATATTATTCATTGCCCCAATGGCTGTATAATTATCAAATATATATTTTATCTGGAGATATTTGTGCAGCCACTACGGAACCTGCAGACGTCATCGATGAATGTTTCGCTTACGGTGTATTGGGGGATCCCAATCCCCTCCTGACTAAAGCAGGCCTCTATTCGCGCTTACTCTCTTTAAGTGTATATGATATTCCTTACCCACTGATGAATTTTCTTTGTGTTCAGACGAGGAGCAGGAATGTTTTATATTTCGTTACCAAGACACGAATATGGCACTTCACTATGTCCAATAAAACTTTTGTATAAAATTGCTTTTTACTCTTTAATCAAAGTAGATCAAAGTTATAACATGTGCTGTCTGACGGACGTATCTACGAAAAAAGGGCCGAGCGAACATAGGAAGGAAACATCAAACCTTATCGTCATCGCAGTCGTGCTGTCAAACCCGTTTTCCAAGAGTTCACACAATATTCAACTTTTGATCGCTAACCAACGCATTCCCATGAACTGCATTACCAGTTAACGCTTAAGGGAAACGTTATTATACCTATCGTAGCAGGTTCCTGCGCACTCATCTCAGATCGCTATTTAAAATGAACGATAACGGACTATAACCACGCCCACTTTTCCGATATCGAAAATTTCGAAAAACAGAAAATGTGCGATAATTCATTACCAAAGACGGGTAAAGCAATAAAATTTGGTAGGTGATTTGACCTTATGGCGCAGAATAGAAAACTAGTAAAATTTTGGACAAAGAGCGTGGCACCGACCACTTTTAAAAGAAGGCAATTTAAAAGTTTTGCCAGTTGTAATTTGGCATCGTTTAAGATATCATGATGAAATTTGGCAGGAACGTTACTCCTATTACTATGTATGTGCTAAATAAAAAATTCGCAAAATCGGATGAAGAACAGGCCCACTTAAAAAAAAAAAATTTTAAAAGAAAAATTTTAACACAAAATTTAATATTTTTACAGTATATAAGCAAATTATGTCAACATTCTACTCCAGTAATGATATAGTGCAACAAAATACAAGAACAAACGAAAGTTTCAAAATGGACTTGGCTCCGGCCTTTTTCATTTAATTTGTCTAGAAAAATTTTAATGCCATAAAAAAAAAAATAATAAATGTAAGGCGCGATAACCTCCGAAGAGATCTAAGGCCGAGCTTCTCTTCCAATTTGCATCGTGCTCCCCCTTTTATTTTCCCCTTCAAATTGGCCGGACGAGACCTACATGTTTTTATGCCGACTCCGAACAGCATCTGCAAGGCAGATGAGTTTTCACTGAGACCTTTTCATAGCAGAAATACACCCGGAGCGCTTTCCAAACACTGCCGAGGGGCGAACCCCGCTTAGAAAAATTTTCTTCTAATTTAAAAACCTTATTTCTAAAATTTTGATGTTGCTTTGCCCGGGGTGCGAACCCAAGGCATACGGTGTGGTAGGCGGATCCTTGTGAAATTTGGTATTGGCATAGCTTCTATGACGATAACTATTGGTATAAAAAATGGCCGAAATCCGACTATGACCAGGCCCACTTTTTCGATATCGAAAATTACGAAAAATGAAAAAATGCCATAATTCTATATCAAATATGAAAAAGGGGATGAAACTTGGTAATTGGATTGGTTTATTGACGCAATATATAACTTTAGAAAAACTTTGTAAAATGGGTGTTACACCTACCATCTTAAGTAGAAGAAAATGAAAAAGTTCTCCAAGGCGAAATCAAAAGCCCTTGGAATCTTGGCAAGAGTACTGTTCGTAGTATTACATACATAAATAAATTAGCGGTACCCGACAGATGATGTTCTGGGTCACATTTTGGTCGATATCTTGAAAACGCCTTCACATATACAACTAAGGGCCACTCCCTTTTAAAATCCTCATTAATACCTTTAATTTGATACCCATATCGTACATACACATTAAAGAGTCACCCCTGGTACGCCTTTATGGCGATATCCCGATGTTGAAGACATGAGCGAGAACCTCATAGAGTTGGAGGATTAAAATAAATTTATATATATAATATATACATTATCTGAAAAGAAAAATTATAATTATATTGAAATGAATTAATTTCTAATACCTATATTATAAATACTTACCTTTGAAATATTTGCTTAAAATTACTTACCTTTATTCTATACTCACCCTTTTGGAATACCATGTATATTTACCTGTTTGAAGAACCCTGTAAATAAGAAACATAATTACTGTTTAGCGTACACACATCTATATATACCTACATATGTATGCTCTCAGTAAAAGAAGTAAACGGTCCAGTGGAATGCTTAACCCTAGATCATATGGAGCCCACAACCCCTCGTGAAATTATACGTACGTACTCAAACGCGATAGTAAAACTACTAAAGTCCAAGTAGTTTTCAATGCATCCAAACGATTTCACTCCGGCATCTCACTCAACGACGCGCTTCATACAGGTCCCGTTTTACAAAATGATTTAGTGGTCGTTATACTCAACTATAACTCTACAAATATATATTTAACGGCGACATTGAGAAGATGTATCAAGACTTCCAACGAATACTCTTTCGTCAATCTCCTCAAGGCCAAGTAGAAGATTTTAAATTAAAAGCAGTAACCTTCGGTGTTAACTGTGCTCCCTACTTGGCGATTCGCACCCTGCAGCAGTTCGCAGAAGACTGCAAAGCTGAACTCCCCCTAGCTAGCAACGTTCTCCTGCAATAAACCTACGTGGATGATATTCTCTCAGGCGAACATAACATACAGTCCATTCGCGAAACCATGACTCAGCTGATCGAAGCACTAAAGTCAGCAGGCTTCCCACTCAAAAAAATGACAGCGAACCACCCAGAAATATTGGAATCAATCCCCGAGTCAAATACTCGCGGTGCTGACTTTCTAAAATTCCACCACTCAAGCTCCACAAAAACTCCTGGAGTACGCTGGAATGCAATCGAAGACTCCTTCTCTTATTCGTACGACGCCATATCGTACGGAAACTCGGCAACCAAGCGACATATTCTCTCGTCCGTCGCGAAACTTTTCGACCCGGCAGGATGGCTATCGCCTATAATGATAGTAGCAAAAACTCTCCTGCAACAGCTCTGGATGGAAGGAACGGATTGGGATGAGCACGTCAAACCCGGTTCACTTCTCAAATGGAAATCCTTTACGGAAGACCTCTCAGCAATTGGAGATATAAAAATTCCACGTTGGGTTCAATTCACACCGAACGTGCTCTCTCAGATACATGATTTCTCCGACGTCTCTGAAAAGGCATATTGTGCCTGCGTCTATTTAAGAGTACAACACAGCGATAACTCTATATCCTCTCACTTACTCGTAACAAAAAGTAAAGTCGCACTCCTACAAACAGTGAGCCTTCCCCGATTAGAGCTCTGCGGAGGATTACTCCTGTCAAAATTAGTAAAGCATATTCGAACTTCGCTTAAACTCACAGAGAGCAACTTGACTCTATGGACAGACTCCTCCATAGTGCTGGCTTGGCTCGAAAAGCCACCACATACATGGAAAACCTATGTAGCAAACCGCGTATCCCAGATACTCGACAATGTCAGTAACGCAACGTGGCGACATGTACCCAGTGGCGAAAATCCAGCTGATGTGGGCACTCGGGGATGTCGACCCCAGGACTTGATCGACTGTTCACTCTGGTGGAACAGCCCAAGGTGGCTCGTACACTCCCTTCGTAACTGGCCGAAAGATAGCCATCATAATGACTTACCCCCAGAACAACGACGGATAAAAGCCCTGCGCTCACTGGAAAATCATGACTTTCTGGATCGTTTTTCGTCATTCGCTCGAGCATTGAGAGTACTCGCTTACATTCGCCGATTTGTCTCGAAGACCAGGAAACAGCTGATACCATCCACAATTCGTCAGGCAAAGGTGCAGCTCATTGCGAACGCTCAGCAAAACCAGTATGGAGAAGTGATCGCAGAACTCAAAGCTGCAAAAGTCCCTCGGAAAAGGAAGTTCGTTGTTCCCGCTCAACCCAGTCTTTGACGAAATGGGACTATTACGCATAAATGGACGCCTCGCCTATGCAGACATGAGTCACAATGAAAAGCACCCTATAATCATACCCGACAACTACGGTACTACGCTCTCCTTTTGGACTTCCTCCATGCGACCTTACTCCATGCCGATACAAAACTTATGGTCTGCATGGTTCAACAAGAATATTATATTCCCCGCCTGAAACAATGCATATTTCGGTGCAAGAAATGCACTATCTATAAGCAAAAAATTAAATCTCAAGTGATGGCCGCTCTACCACCAGAGCGCGTAACTTACTCACTGCCCTTTCATACCACTGGAGTAGATTTTGCTGGGCCTTTCCTCGTAAAAACGTCAACTCTCCGACATGCATCATACGCCAAAGCATACGTCTGCGTTCTCGTATGCTTTTCCACCAAAGCCATAAACCTCGAAGTCTGCTCAGACCTCATCACTGAAGCTTTCAAAGCAGCATTTGCCCATTTTAGGGCCGTCGAGGCATCCCCTCAATGATTATGTCCGATAATGGTAAGACATTCGTAGGAGCCAAACGCAGCCTGCAACGCGAGTTTACCACATTTCTCCAGGAAGCTGCCGAAGACATCGCAAGCAAATATGCCATCCACGGACTCTCATGGCAGTTTATCCCTCCGTACGCCCCCCATATAGTAGGATTGTGGGAAGCAGTAGTGAGAAGCTTTAAAATTCACTTAACCAAGGTTGCCGGAAATGAGAAGTTTACCTTTGAGGAGTTCAACACTCTCCTCATTCGCATAGAAG
The DNA here is from genome assembly GCF_040869045.1 of Eurosta solidaginis. Taxonomy (NCBI): domain Eukaryota; kingdom Metazoa; phylum Arthropoda; class Insecta; order Diptera; family Tephritidae; genus Eurosta; species Eurosta solidaginis. Next base: position 138,999,517 of record NC_090320.1, on the reverse strand, counting down.
CGGTCCTCAACTCCAGACCGCTTTCACCAATGTCACAAGACCCCGACGATCTAAAAGCTTTAACATCAGGTTATTTTATACGCGGTGCTCCCCTTCTGTCTATTCCTGAGTCTAACTGTGAGAACCTCTCTTTAGTGAACAAATGGCAAAAGCTAAAGGTACTGCATCACCAATTCAGCAAACGCTGGAAAGCCGAATACCTGCAGGAACTCCCCAAGCTTTACAAGTGGCAACGCCAAGAAGCCAATTAATTAATTAAGGAAGGTGACCTCGCCGTCATTAAAGACGATCTCTTACCTCTCAACGAATGGCGGTTAGGCCGAATAATAAAACTTTATACTGCTCGTGATCAAACTGTTCGCGTAGTAGATACCCGAACCGAGGGCGGAACTGTCACTCGCAACATAACGAAACTCTGTCTGTTACCCCCCGCCTAATCGTATTCCTCAGTGTTTAAGCTTCACTAGCCACTCTATTGTGCCTACGGAGGGCAACTTACTGGCTGGGTTGGCTACTTACGCCTTTTTATCGCCTTTCACTAAATAATCAACGCGGCACACGATTTTCAATAATAAAAAGGTTTATAATATTTATTTAATATTAATCCGTTCACAAATTAACTTTATTTAGAAGAATACCTTTCTTGGGTTAAACTTCAAAATGCACAAATCGAATTAACAAGAGTTTAGGGAGTAGAAAAAGAAACATATAGCTTTCACCGCGCGCTCAACGATAACTGCCCTCACTCCGTTTTGCTGCTGACGGTTGAGCCTTTGGTTTTTTACTTCTTTACGTATGTATATGTACATATGTATACTTAGGGTACGTACATGACAGAGAAGCGGTATTCTTCCAATTTAATTTAATAGATTTTACATTAGGGCGTTCGAATTTATGATATAAAAATTTTTAGGTGAGTATAAATTTACAGGTGAGTATGAGTTTAAGGTAAGTATATGTATATATGTATTTTATTTCATAAAATTAGTTCACTGGCTATCTATACATACCTATATGAATAGTTAATTTTATAGAATTCAGGTAAGTATAAGAGTATATGTATATATAAAAATTCGAAAATGATCATATTTAAAATTCGATTAAATTTTCTTCCTCCATGTCTTCGACATGGCGCCGGGCCTGCGAAGTGGACGAATGCAGGAGTTCTTTAAGCTGATCGAGCGTACTCTTCGCTTGGTTGACTAACTTCCTCAGATTACGTTGGTTGGCGCTGCGGCTCTGTAAGCGCGCCGCTGGTCGTTCAATTGCACGCTGCCTGGTTCTTCCACGTCGATCATCACGCCTATGGCGTGTGGGTGGTGGTGTCGGACGTCGATTGCGTGTTGCTGTTGCAATATTAGGCCGATGCAACAGCGTGTGATGAGCTCTGCCACAGTGGCGGCAACTGCCGGTGGAAGTGCACGTCCCTGTGGTGTGAGATGTGGCTAAGCAGTTTATGCAGTAGCGATGGACGCGTGCAGACTCATATCGCTCTGCTGGAGTCATGGCCAAAAACGCATGGCAATGGCGCAAAGAGTGGGGGCGACAACACAGCCTGCATTTTCCGCGCTCCATTATGCGCTCTGTGGAGAAATTTGAGAGAAAAGAGAAAAAAAAAAACGAAAACAGAGGAATTAGCTGTGATATTAAAAGAGAAGGGTGGCAAGGGGATTTGGAGGGATAGGGCACAGGACGTGTGTGAGAGGGGGGCTATGCCATGGGTAATAAACATATTTTTGTAATGTTGCGCCTAATTGTGCCGTTCTGGGTGTGAATGTCGACGACGCGAACATTCTCGTCAGGGCCTACGTGTAGGTTTGAAATTCGACCTAGTCGCCATTCGTTGGGAGGCAGAAGGTCGTCTTTGATGACGACTAGGTCACCTACCTTGACGTTGGGTTCTCGTGCCTTCCATTTTTGACGCTTATGCAATTCCTTTAAATATTCATTTTTCCAGCGATTGCTGAATTGATGGTGAAGGACTTTCAGTTTTTGCCATCGGTGGAGGAGGCTAAGATTGTCGGGATTGGGTTCTGGGAGAGATAGCAGGGGGGCTCCCCGCAAAAAGTGGCCTGGGGTCAAGACGAGTAAATCATGGGGGTCTTCGGACATTGGAGAGAGCGGTCTAGAATTGAGGACCGCTTCAATGCGAACTAGAAGTGTCGAGAACTCTTCAAACGAGAATTTATGGTTTCCGGCAACTTTGTGGAAGTGTATTTTGAAGCTCTTCACTGCTGCTTCCCAGAGACCACCCATGTGAGGAGCGTAAGGGGGGATGAACTGCCAAGAGAGGCCATGCAGAGCGTATTTGTCGGCTATGTCCGAGGCGGCTTCACTTAGAAAAGACGATAGTTCTTTCTGAATTGCTCGTTGAGCCCCGACGAACGTTTTTCCATTATCTGACATCATCTTATGAGGCAGGCCGCGGCGACCGGCAAAGCGAGCAAAAGCGGCTCTAAATGCTTCCGTGGTTAGGTCCGAACAAGCTTCTAGGTGAATAGCCTTGGTAGAGAAGCAGACAAACACACAGACGTAAGCCTTTGTGTGGGAGGCTCGACGTAGTGGGGATGTTTTGACGAGAAACGGGCCGGCAAAATCGACACCGGTTGTGTGAAAGGGTAAGGTATATGTCGTCCTTTCCGCTGGTAGAGCAGCCATTATCTGCGACTTCATCTTTTGCTTGTACACCGTACATGGTTTGCAATTAGAAATACAGGATTTTATTTTGAGCTTTAATCTAGGGATGTAGTATTCTTGTTGTACCATTCGGACCATGAGTTGTTTTTCTGCATGGAGAAGCGTTGAGTGTAAGAAATTGAGAAACAGTATGCAGAACCTGGAAGTTTCCGGAATTATTATAGGGTAACGCTCGTTGTCGCTCATAGAGGCCTTACTGAGCCGCCCATTCACGCGTAGGAGGCCCTTGGCGTCGAGCATAGGATTCAGGGATAAGAGAGAGCTTTTTTTACTTATGGGTTTAGATGCTTTTAATAGTGAAATCGTGTCTCCATAATGCATTTGTTGCGCTTGGAGGATAAGCCGTTCCTTTGTGTGTGTGATTTCCGCGTGAGAAACCGAGCTTGTCGGGGGGATTGGGAGTCCTTTTGCCTTATGAATGAAGCGGTAGACGAATGACATTACGCGCAGCGCACGAGCATAGGAGGAGGAGCGTTCCAGCAAATCGATGCTTTCAGTGGTGTGAAGAGTGACGATTGGTTTCTGTTCTAGGGGGGGTGTCGGCTTAGGCGTGGTGTTTGGCCAGAACTGAGAGGGTTTGGCTAACCATTCGGGTCCGTTCCACCATAGTGGGCAGTCGACTAAGTCTTGGGGCCGAAATCCTCGAGTTCCTAGATCAGCTGGGTTGTCCTTGCTGGCTACATGCTTCCAAGTCGCGTTGTTTACATTTTTGATGACCTGAGAGGTGCGGTTTGCAACGTAGGTTTTCCACATATGGGGTGGCTTTTCTAGCCATGCTAACACTATCGAAGAATCCGTCCATAATGTTAGTTCGTGAGGTGGTAGTTTTAGCTGAAGTCGAACTTGTTTTATTAATTTAGAGAGAAGAACTGCTCCGCAAAGTTCCAGTCGAGGGAGACTGACCGTTTGTAAGGGAGCGACTTTACTTTTCGCCACAAGCAGGTGACAAGCGTATACGTTTGGAGATTGCTGTGTTCTTATGTATACACAGGCGCAGAAAGCTTTTTCAGAGGCGTCTGAGAAACCGTGTAATTGAGTGGGTATGTCGGGGGAGAGTTGAACCCAACGGGGAATTTTTATGTCGCTTATTGCCGTGAGGTTTTCGTGAAAAACCGTCTATTTTTGAAGAGCGCCGGCTTTTACTTCTTCATCCCAGTCAGTTCCCTCCATCCATAGTTGCTGCAGTAGGATTTTTGCTGTGATCATAATTGGCGATAGCCATCCTGCCGGGTCGAAAAGTTTCGCTACCGCCGACAGAATTTGCCTTTTCGTTCGCGAATTATTCGACGGACTGGGGTCGTAGGAGTACGTGAAGGAATCTGTAAGGGCATTCCATCTTATTCCAAGCGTTTTGGTGGAGCTGGAGTCCTGGAATTTGAGGAAATCTATGTCCAAGAGATCTGAGTGGGATATGCCTTCGAGTAGTTTTGGGTGATTGGCCGTTATTTTTCTGAGAGGGAATCCTCCCGATTTGAGCGCTTCGATGACTTGGGTCATGGAGTCGAGTGTGGACTGTATTTCATATCCGCCGGTGAGTATGTCATCTACATATGTTTCATGCAGAAGTACATTGTTGGCTAGCGGGTATTCTTCTTTTGTGTCTTCTGCTAATTGGCGGAGTGTTCTAATCGCGAGGTACGGTGAGCAGTTGACACCAAAGGTGACTGTTTTTAACTTGAAATCTTCAAGCTTGGAGTTAGAAGCTCTACGAAAGAGGATTCGTTGATAATCTTGATCTTCTGGGTAGACGATAATTTGGCGGTACATTTTTTCTATGTCACCGCTGAAAACAAATTTATAGAGGCGCCACTGTAGGATTATCAGCATTAAATCATTTTGAAGTGTGGGGCCGGTGTGTAATATGTCATTCAATGAGTTTCCGGAGTGAGTTGGTTTGGAGGCATTGAAGACTACTTGTACTTTTGTGGTTTTACTATCGGGTTTTATAACCGCGTGGTGAGGCAAATAGAAGGAGAAGTATTTACCTTTGTTAATAACTTCGTGAGGTGAAGCTGGCTCCATGTGGTCCAGAGTTAAGTATTCTTCTAATACTTCCGAGTACTTTTCTCTTAACTCTGGTTTTTTCTCTAGGGTTCTTTATACGCTGATGTATTGCTGCTGGGCTGCGGGTCGAGAGTGGCCGAGAGCTATAGTTTCGGGAAAACCTTGTTTGAAGGGGAGTTTGACCATGTATCTACCGTCTCCTTTCCGAACGGTGGTTTTTTTGTACAGCTCTTCGCAAAATGTATCATCGTCTGTTATGGGTGAGGAAGTTGTAACCTCTTCTTGTTCCCAGAATCTTTTGAGCAGTTCATTTAGAGAATTATCTGGATTATCAATTACGTGGGTGGAGAATGCCGAAATTTGTTCGTCAACCGGACCACTTAGTATCCATCCAAATATTGTTTGTTGTGCGATAAGGGTTCCTGCCACGTTAGTTTCCAGGCCGTTTAGCAGAATTTGAGGGGTTACATCACTACCAAGCACCATGTCAATTCTTGCTGGGGAGAAGCAATTGGGGTCTGCCAGAGATAGTGAAGAGAACTTCTGGAAGTCCACGTTTTTGGCTTTGAATGATGGTAAGAAGTGAGTTAATTGCTGCAGGATTATCGCATGAGTTGGGATTTGAGTTGCTAAGTCGTCTGAGCAAATAGTCATCAGACAAGTCTTATTTGAATTTTGGACTACGCGCCCGCCCATCCCTGATATTTGGTAACTGTTTTTTTGTGTGGGTAGACCCAGTAGCTTTTGTATACGAGAGGACACAAAGGTTTTTTCGGAGCCTTGGTCTATTAGTGCGCGGAGTTTGAATATTTCTCCTCGGTGGAGAATGGGAACCATTGCGGTTGGCAGTAAGGTTTTTTCCTTGCTGCTAGCGAAGTGAGAGTGAACATTATTCTCATTTTGAGAGGTTGAGGAGGCTTGATTTTGTGCTGCCTTAGTTTGGAGCTTCGCGGCTTGTGCGGAGGTAGAGGGGGCCTCGTTGATGTTTAACTCTTGAGGTTTAACCCTTGTTTGGTTATTACGTGACGAGGGACGATGATTGTTGGAGTTGACCGATGAAGTGGTCTGATAGTGGAGGAGAGAGTGGTGTCTCTTTTGGCAATATACACATTTGAAGTTGCTCTTGCACTCGGACTCCAGATGAGAAAATGCTAAGCAGTTTTTGCAATAATGATTTTGTTTAACAAAATTGTTCCGCTCCGCGACACTGAGTTGTTTGAATTTTATGCAATTCATCATAGAATGATTCGAATTGCACAATTTACAGGATGCCTGTCGAGTCGATTCGCTATGATATGAGTGGGACTTGTTTTTGAAGTTGTTCGACTGATTTTGGGGTGTTGAAGCTCGGTTGTTGAAGCTCGCATTTGGGTGGCGAGGTTTGCTTGGCCGATACGTACCGAGCCGTTCAACTACTTCATAGCGCGTCGTCAGGAACTTGTCCATTTCAGACCAGAGTGGGAGTTCTTTCCTGGACTCTAGTGATTGTTCCCATAAGGCGAGAGTTTCATTGGGGAGCTTAGAGGCGCATAAATATATAAGGATGGGATCCCAGTTGTTGGTGGGGACATTGTTTAAATTTAGAGTTGAGATGCAGTTATTTATCGTGGTTTGGATCTCTTGGATCCTTTCACCATTTTCATAAAACACGGGCTGCATATTAAATAGAGTCTTTAACTGACTGCCTACGAGAATTCTACGATTCTCGTATCTGGACTTGAGTGCCCCCCAGGCTAGTTCGAAATTTTGATCGTTGAGGGGATATTTTTGGATGATTAGGGCCGCTTTACCACGGGTTTTTTGTCTCAAGTGGTACAGTTTTTGTGCAGGGGATAATTTGGGGTGGTTTATGTAAACCGCTGTAAACATGTCCCTAAATGACGGCCATGTTTCGTAGCCCCCGTGGAACACTTCAGTATCGCATGCAGGAACTTTGAGATAGGGTTCAGACCTGGGCATTATCAGTGGCACCATGGGTTGTCCTTGGCTGATGGGGTTCGGCTCCAGTTGCGCGAGCAGCTCGTTCATCCTGGTCCTTGTGTTCAGTGTGGTCTCCATCACTTTGTCATAATTTTCGTCCAGTGTTGACAGGGCGCTGGCATCTGTGACGTTCATATGTGCTGCTTCGTATGACCGTTCTACTGCGATTACGAGTCTGTTGAGTTCCTCCATATATGTCTGCAAACCGGGTTTAGTGTGATCGGCCTCAGAGATATTCCACCATTTGTCGCATATCCTGTCGAGTTTTCCTATTTCGAAAAGGGATTTCCTCAAGAATTCTTCTTCTTCTGTCTGGGACCTGCTCCGAGTCTTGGTACCTTTGGGTAGAGCTAGTTTCTCTGTTTTGTCGTCAGTCATTCCGATGCCGAGGGTTTATGCTCAAAATACAAACTAGTTGCGAGCCTCTTTGATTTGGGAGGTCAAAGCTAATGTTCGCTTATGCGACAGGAAATGTATCAGAGGTACACGAGAGGGTATTTTCGAGGTGTGTATTTGGAGTACACAAAAAATATTACGATGCGAAAGCTTTTTTATTATATAAAATATATTGAGGAATATATTTCTATAATTGTTTTAGGGGTTGGGGTTTATTTTAAAAAGATTAATACAAAATGTTTCCTTCGCTTTTATGTGTTTTTGTCCCACTGTATTTTTGATACAAATTTTATTTGCTGTGGCCCACTGTGGGGATTTTGTCAGCGGCACTTATTTCGGTGACTATATATATGTGTATGTACAAGTATATTGGTGCACTTAATTGCTGTTAACGGGGGTGGGCTCGTGCACTTGGCTCAGCGCTTCTGAGTCCAAGTGTATGTGCGTATATTTGTATGTTACAGTTATTGAGTTGAGCGAAATTGCTATGCTAATGGTGGTGAGGTTATGCACTTGTCTCAGCGCTTCTGAGCACAAATGAATATATGTAATATATATGCGTATACAGCTTATGTAGTTTAACGGAGGTAGAATTATGCACTTGTCTCAGCGCTTCTGAGTACAAGAAAAAATATGTAAGTAAATGATTTTTTTTTTTTTTCTTTTGAGGCTAATGAGGCAAGAGTGTTATTAGGCGAATATTATTGAACCGAATTTAAGTCTTTGGTAAATGCCTGCATACATATGAAAGTATGCAAAAATTTTGGCTGTTGTTGGGCTAGACTGATGTGAAAAACCAACGGAGAATATGTGTACGGGTGAGTTAATAATTTGTTGAGGTAAATAAGGGGTTTTTAATAGTTTCTTTTCAGGGGCATTCAAGGGAAGGCAAACGGGGTATATACGTGGTTTATATATGCATATACATATATATGTAAGTATTTGAAACTGTGTGATTTATATATCTTAGCGGATTATAGAGGCTTGCGTTGGGGGATTAAGAGATTTTTTTGTTTTTTTGAGTTTATATTTTATATAGCAAATATGAGAACATGAGAGGTTTCTCGAGAAATGCTTTAGAGGTCCGCTAGGTTATATAAATCTGTGTATGTGTAGTAGGAAAATTTTTTTTTCTGCACTTACTTTTTGCCTGGGATACCTTCTATTTACCGTACGCTGCTGTTCCGAGATTTTTCTGGTGTTGGTAATGGGGAAATGCTGCTAGTGCTGTTAACGGATCCGCTGCTTGTGTGGATAGCGGGTTATTCTGTCTGTGCTGGTAACTTTTCCTGCTTCTTGTGGACTGTACCTTCCGCTCGGCTGTTCGATGATTAAAAAAAATTTTCTGATTTTTATTTTATTTTTTCAGGTTCGGTACCCTCTTTGATTGCCACTTTTAAAATTTCAGATTTTTGTGTTGGGCTCACTAACCTCTTTTGAACGCACTGAGCACGCTAATATTATTTATTTTTAGCTCTTTTAAAGAATTTTGCAATTTTTTGATTATTTTTTTCGTTTTTATATTAACTCACTTTAAACGTATTATTGTTGTGCGAGTTTTTACTGAGCACCTTACCCTTACTTTCTTTGTATTTTTAGGTTTTCACGGGCACCCTATTTTTATTTTCTGGTTTTTTATGAGCACCTTATTTTTATGTTTTCAGGTTTTCACAAGCCCATTTATGTTTCTATATTGTATATCTCAGGCTTTTTCGGAGCACCTTATTAAAATATTTTCTTTATATTTTTAGGTTTTGACCGTGCACCTTATTTTTTATTTTCAGGTTGTACGAGCACTTTATTAAAAATATTTTCCTTTTATTTTCCGGTTTTGGTGTACCCTTTTTTCCTATTTTAGGTTTTTTCGAAGACCGCACTTCAGATATTTTTCGTAGCACCTTATTGTTTAATATAAAATTTGCTTTTGTTTTTCAGATTTCTTAACATAGCGTTTTGGTTTTCTTTATCAATTTAAAATTTGCTTTTTCTTTTTCAGATTTATTGGTATTCCGCAGCACTTAAATTTTTTGGGCACTTTTTCATGTTTTCGGAGCACCTTAGTGTTTAATATAAAATTTGCTTTTCTTTTTCCGATTTTTCGACACCGCTTTTTCCAGTTTTATATTCTTCAGCACTTTAGTTTTTTGGCACTTTTCGCTTATTTTCAGCTTTTTTCTTTTAAAAATGTTCCCTTAGAGCAAACTATAGCCTTTTCTAGTGCTTCGTTTTTTTTTTTTTGTTTAAATTTATATTTCCACTTTGGCTGGCGAGAGGACCATGTTTAAGCTTCACTAGCCACTCTATTGTGCCTACGGAGGGCAACTTACTGGCTGGGTTGGCTACTTACGCCTTTTTATCACCTTTCACTAAATAATCAACGCGGCACACGATTTTCAATAATAAAAAGGTTTATAATATTTATTTAATATTAATCCGTTCACAAATTAACTTTATTTAGAAGAATACCTTTCTTGGGTTAAACTTCAAAATGCACAAATCGAATTAACAAGAGTTTAGGGAGTAGAAAAAGAAACATATAGCTTTCACCGCGCGCTCAACGATAACTGCCCTCACTCCGTTTTGCTGCTGACCGTTGAGCCTTTGGTTTTTTACTTCTTTACGTATGTATATGTACATATGTATACTTAGGGTACGTACATGACAGAGAAGCGGTATTCTTCCAATTTAATTTAATAGATTTTACATTAGGGCGTTCGAATTTATGATATAAAAATTTTTAGGTGAGTATAAATTTACAGGTGAGTATGAGTTTAAGGTAAGTATATGTATATATGTATTTTATTTCATAAAATTAGTTCATTGGCTATCTATACATACCTATATGAATAGTTAATTTTATAGAATTCAGGTAAGTATAAGAGTATATGTATATATAAAAATTCGAAAATGATCATATTTAAAATTCGATTAAATTTTCTTCCTCCATGTCTTCAACACTCAGTTTTTGTAGGACCCCTCATGTTACCCGAATGTCATCTCTCCTCATCACTAATACGGCCTTCTAATAATGGGTTTTCGACGTTTCTTTCCAGATCCAAGGATTATCGGAAGTGCCGCCTCTGCTGCCGCATTCACTCACTTCGATTTTGCCGCGCTTTTCTGGCTATGACTCCAGACGAGCGCTATGAATCCGCAAACGCGCACCGTTACTGCATAAATTGTTTGGCCATTTCACGTATAACGGGCGCCTGTGACTCTCCAACAAGTTTTCGTCGCTGCGGGCTAGCACACCATACCCTGCTTCACAGGCCCCCCACGCTCTATCAAAACGCCCGCCAAATCATGACCGCGAAACAAATCGACCTCCGAGGAATCAGCAACGGCGAACTAGCACGGCAACCAGGCCGAAGTCCACTACTCAGTCCCAGTGCAGCCGTGTAGAGAAGCCGCGCCAACCACATCCTATCCTCCAAAGGCGCTTACGCGGCTTATTCAATCAATCCAAGGAAACGCTGGATGAGCTGCAGGACCTCATGCAGATCACCTCGCCCCAGACCCGCCGTCATGTTGAAGACATGAGCGAGAACCTCATAGAGTTGGAGGATTAAAATAAATTTACATATATAATATATACATTATCTGAAAAGAAAGATTATAATTATATTGAAATGAATTAATTTCTAATACCTATATAATAAATACTTACCTTTTACTTACCTTTGAAATATTTAACTATATGAAATATTTGCTTAAAATTACTTACCTTTATTCTATACTCACTCTTTTGGAATACCATGTATATTTACCTGTTTGAAGAACCCTGTAAATAAGAAACATAATTACTGTTTAGCGTACACACATCTATATATACCTACATATGTATGCTCTCAGTAAAAGAAGTAAACGGTCCAGTGGAATGTGCTGGGCCGTTGTAAATTTAGTTATTCGCCATCAGCCTAACTATAATCGTCGCAAATATAAGTACTCTAGATCAACAAAGGCCTTAATTCGGAATTGTTAAATCAATAATTAAATTAAGAAAAAATAAATAAATTTTATAATTTGATATACATAGATGAAATCGAAAGTTGTCGTGCCTTTTATTTACTAAAGTTAAGTGCTACCTCCCTTTAATCCCTCAGTGCGCCTATCCTCATTAGTGCATTTAGTGCAAAGGCGTCCACCTATAGAACTAAGGCCCACTCCCTTTTAAATAATCATTAACACCTTTCATTATACCCATATCGTACAAACACATTCTAGAGTCACCCCTGGTCCACCTTTATGGCGATTTCTCGAAAAGGCGTCCACCTATAGAACTAAGGCCCACCCCTTTTAAAATACTCACTAGCACCTTTCATTTGATACCCATATCGTACAAACACATTGTAGAGTCACCCCTGGTCCACCTTTACGGCTATATCTCGAAAAGGCGTCAACCTATAGAACTAGGGCCCACTCCCTTTAAAAGTACTCATTATCACCTTTCATTTGATACCCACATCGTACAAACACATTCTAGAGTCACCCCTGGGCCACCTTTATGGAGATATCTCGAGAAGGCTTCTACATATAGAACTAAAGCCCACTCCCTTTTAAAATCTATATATTAATACGCTAACAAAATTTCCATACAATCAATTGACAGGCTGTTTCGCATACGTAAAATCATATAAAAGTTATATGAATCGATTCGTATTGATCAGCCGCAATGCATAGGCCTATTTTTGTTAACAAATATTACTCAATTTGTTTATAATTAGCAGAAAAAGTTTTTTGTAAATTCGAACAATTCATACAAATATCGTAATTCGTTATCGTGCACAAGCGCGCCATCTTTGGGAACAATTATCTAAATTTGCTAATGCGAATTTCAAAGACCTAAACCTTTATGCACAAGCGCGCCGTCTTTGGGAACAATTATCTAAGTGTTTAATGTGAATTTAAAATTTTATGTATCCCCGCTAAATTCGAAGGCAGAAATGTTTCACCTGCATACAAATATGGTTTCCCATTGTTGCCGCTTACCTATAATAGCCTCTACCAAAATCCTAAAAAATTGTTCCAAAATAATTTTAGCGTACCAAAAACCTTAAACCATTTTTTGTGGCAAATTTTACCTACACGTAAATACATAAGTCTTTATTTAACAGATTCTTTGTTTTTTATTTTAGTTGTTTTCAAAAAAACATGAAATCACAAATAATGAGTTAACTTTTGTTGAAACCAACTAATTTATTTTTAACAATTAATGGCAAATTTGCTCGAAAATGTTGTTGCATTTGCAGATTTAATCCTCATTTTAAATAAAGTACGTCTTATACTGAACAAAAAAAAAAAAGTTACAAAAATATTACATTACATTTTTTATATTGCCTTTTATGCTAATTACGAAACAAAAAAACGTCCCAAAAACTTTTTTGATTTTAGGTCAGAGCGGCAACCGGCATCATAGCGACCGTCTTGCATAGGCAGTATATTACCAACTATATTGTAACGAATTTGCTGCAAATCCTCTTATTTGCAATCCTCTGCTAAGTTAGAATCACTAAACTTTTGAATAAATAACTCCAATATTGAATAATGTAAAAATGGCCTTTATTAAATTACTTCCCAATGACACTTATACTTTGCTACTCGCTGGCTTAATAACCAAACAGATTGATAACTCAAATTGAACTCTACTATTGGCCGCCAGATCGCGTGCTTAATCAATAACTGATTAATTGCTCAACTCAAACTGAAATGCAGCGCCTCTATATCTGTTGCCTTTTATACCCTTTGGTTTCCTCGTTCGCATTTTTCCAGAATGTACTAGCATTGTCCATGAGCTCTCAAACTTCTCAGCTATAACTAAAATTGCACAACTTTATACATCTTTTAGGCGCTTCCAGAATCTACTAGTCCAGTAGCTCTCAAACTTCTCAGATACATGCATGTTTTTTTTTTTTTTGCATGTGTTTGCGCATATGTGTAGACGCAATTATTTATTCGTTTATGTAGATACATAAAGATTGAATTATTGATGTGAATGTTTGTAGTTTACAGTCTCTCGCGCGCACATAGGCGTATAAATAAATGCATCTGAGTGTGACATCTCTCTGGGCTGCCTTATATATGTGTATACTTGATTTGATTATTAACGTAAATACTGCTTGGCATGGAATTAGCATCGCCTTAGTGATGGGATAACTTAGTGATGCTAATATCCGTGACACTGCCCTCCACCTAAATCTGATCGTCCCGATCAGACAAATCTCCCGATCTAACTGCCGCTAGAATCTCCAAATGTACCACTCTTCTAACCCGTGGTTTCCCAGTGGTTTGTATGCGGTAGATGGTATCACTGATCTTCTTCATAACTTTGTACGGGCCTTCCCAACTGCACCGAAATTTAGCTGGAACACCTTTCCGCCGGTGAGGGCTGTTTAACAGTACCAAATCTCCCGCCAAGAAACCTTCCGAATTAAAGTTCTTGTCATGCCAGTGTTTCATCTTACTACTCATTACCCTGGGCCGTTCCTTCACACTCTGTTGTTTGGTCAATGAACCACTTCGTAGAGCTTGCGCTGGACGGATTTGCTTTGCATAATCGGTATCGTTCCCACATTTCACAACAGTAGTGAGCTTCGGCTTGAAACTACCCTCGCATTCTTTCTCGGAAATTCGTTGCTTCGTTTTCCTGCGTCGTTTAGGTTTTGTCAATGCCAGTGTTTCTCTCGCAGGTACTTTTGATTTTGATTTATTTGGCCCATTCGATCTATCAACTTTTACCTTTGAATTTCGTGGCCTTCGTCGAGTATTCTCCACCAATACCCGATTACTGCTGAACCCTTTTTCCAAACTAAAGTTAAGTGGCACATCTTGGTTCACATAACGCATCACCCTTCTCTGCATATCGATCTTGATGTCATGGTCAACCAAGAAATCCACTCCCAATATAACTTCATCAACAATCTCCGCCACAACAAATTTTTGTAGAACCATGACCTTCCCAATCAATACTTCACATATCACTTCTCCCTGAACATGGTTATACTCGCCAGTGACCGTACGCAACTTTGCTCCAGGTAACGGTTTTACTCTCCTGTTGACCAAGTCAGATCGGATCAAGGAATGAGATGCGCCCGTATCTACAATCAGTACTCGTTATTTGCCTTCCACATTCCCTATGACGGTAAGACTGCTCGATTTTCTACCAATTTGCGACACAGATATCACAGGGCATTCAATAGCTGGATCTAGCTCTCTATCTCTTACTCGCTCTTGCTCATCTCCTCCAGCTTTGCGTTTATGTCCACCCACATTGTTGGAACTATTAGGACCAAGATCGCAATGTCGTGCAATGTGACCTGGGTTACCGCACTTGAAACATTTAATAACTCCGGAATTCTTCTGTTGAGATCCCTTCAGTGCTTCCAAAATTGTTTCTACCCACTCTGGCCTTTCTACTTCCACACGGCGTGCTTTGAAAACTGGCTTACACAGAAGCGACGCTGTTTCCTGAATCAGAGCATGCGATACCGTTTCAGCAAATGTTAGTTTTGGATTCGCATATGTAGCCCGCTTCGTTTCCACATCTCGTATGCCATTTATAAAGCTCTGAATCTTCACTCTTTCCGTGTATTCCACGGGTGCATCCGCATTTGCAAGATGAGCCAATCTTTGAATGTCCGAAGCAAACTCCTGCAAAGTCTCGTTAGCTTTTTGGTAGCGGTTTTGCAATTCTATTTGAAATATCTGTTTCCTGTTCTCGCTTCCGTATCACCGTTCTACAGCAGCCATCAATGCGTCATAACTGTTCCGTTCGTACTCTGGAATAGTCTGTAAGACTTCGGCAGCTGGTCCTTTCAATGCCACGAAGAGTGCGGCAACTTTATCTTCCACATTCCAGTTGTTCACTGCTGCGGTCTTCTCAAACTGTAGCTTAAAGACCCGGAAAGGAACAGAACCGTCAAAGGATGGTGTTTTTACCTTTGGATTACTCGCTGAAGCTGCTGGACGATTTAGTTGTAACTGCTCCATACGACCCTTCAAATCATCGACTTCTGCCTGAAATTGAGCGATTTTTGCATCCTGCGCTTCCAGCTTTGATGTTACCCTTGCTTCCTGTGCTTCTAACTGTGAAGACATTTGTGCCACCTGCAATGATAAGCGCTCCTCTTGTTTTTCCATCTTTGATGTTATGCGTGTCTCCTGAGATTTCAGTTGGGATGCCATATATGTCTTCTTTTCTTCCAATTGTGATGTCATGTTGGTAGATATTTGTGATGACAATTCAGAAATACGTGTTTCTTGTGCTTCGATCTTTGATGTTATTCGTGTCTCTTGGGATTCCATCTTGGATTCTAGTTGAGAAGCCACTGTCGATGTTTGAGCAGATATTGCAGCCAAAATCATGTTCAAGTCTGTGCTCGTAACTGTCTGCGTAACTGTCTCTTCCATTTTTGTTGTTTCCTCGCCATCAAGAAGAAAGTCATACTCTTCCACGTCAATTCCTTCTAATTCCATTGCCTCTCGTAGTCGTGCCTGAAGTTCGAGTTTAATGCCGGTTGTATTCAATCCACGGCTCTTCAACTCCTTCTTCAGTTGCTGGAAATTCAGTTCACTGAATTTGCCATGTCCTTGTTGTCCTCTGGAATTTATTCAACAATTCCTCTTCTGACACCAATTGTAACGAATTTGCTGCAAATCCTCTTATTTGCAATCCTCTGCTAAGTTCGAATCACTAAACTGTTGATAAATAACTCCAATATTGAATAATGTAAAAATGGCCTTTATTAAATTACTTCACAATGACACTTATACTTTGCTACTCGCTGGCTTAATAACCAAACTGATTGATAACTCAAATTGAACTATGCTATTGGCCGCCAGATCGCGTGCTTAATCAATAACTGATTGATTGCTCAACTCAAACTGAAATGCAGCGCCTCTACATCTGTTGCCTTTTATACCCTTTGGTTTCCTCGTTCGCATTTTTCCAGAATATACTAGCATTGTCCATGAGCTCTCAAACTTCTCAGCTATAACTAAAATTGCACAATTTTATACATCTTTTAGGCGCTTCCAGAATCTACTAGTCCAGTAGCTCTCAAACTTCTCAGATATATGCATGTGTTTGCGCATTGACTCTCCGCTGCTCGTATTCGTACATGGTACATATGTGTAGACGCAATTATTTATTCGTTTATGTAGATACATAAAGATTGAATTATTGATATGAATGTTTGTAGTTTACAGTCTCTCGCGCGCACTTAGGCGTATAAGTAAATGCATCTGAGTGTGACATCACTCTGGGCTGCCTTATATATGTGTATACTTGATTTGATTATTAACGTAAATACTGCTTGGCATGGCCTTAGCATATTTATTATTAGGCTAACTTTGTTGGATTATATATCCATTAATCAGATGCTTAGATACCAAAACCCTAATTGGTTTATGTCGCTTAAAGTTATGAAATCAATTTTATTTTAGTAAATATGATTGCGTGAATAATTTCAATGTTTTTGTTTGTTTTTCCTTTCTCCCTAATTTATTCTTCTCTGTTATATCTTAGTATTATATTGTTCACAGACGATATTTTATGGTAGATATGGTCATATATTTTCATGAAATGGAGTGTTTACAAATTTAATACAAATTAATTACGTACATAGATCTCAATGGGATCCCAACATTAAATATCCGAATGATCACATTAAAACCCGGAAAGAAGTATAAGTGCACTTATTGCGTTTTTATATGGAACTGTTTGTGCACTTCACTTAATTTTTCGCAATTTAAGTACTTTATTTTTTTTTCTTTAATTAAACATTTTTTTAGTAAACTCTGCCTTCTTTCTCATTACATAATTTTTTTATATTTTTATTTTATTTTTTATGAAGGTATCCTCTATTTTACTCGAAATGTTTGTTTTGTGTCCCACTTACATATTAGATATGTATTTATACCAACTTAAACGGGTGGCGTGAAATTGGCTAAATTCCTTTAGCAATTTTCTTAATTTTTAACTAAAAGTTCGTGTTTTTTGAATTATGACACTATTGACGTAAATGGGCGATATGTGTATATGGGTGATATAGGCCTACTGGGGAACCGAACTCCCAAAACTAACTTCGGTAGCGCGCCAACGGGGACCTTCCGGGTGGTGTGGAAAACCCTATTTTTCAATTCAATTTCAAGTAATTTCACCATAATTCTATGCCAATTTCATATGATTTTACATAATTTTTATATTTTTATTTAAGGAGCTCCATACCAAAACGTTATAATTACATGTGAAAAGTTTGTAGAAAATTTAAGAAAATACAATCAAAAAGTACAAAGTCTTAGATCAAATTCAAAATTTTAAAGAAAAAGTTAAGTAAGTTAGACTAGTTTGCTATATTTCCAACACTTGATGAATAGACTGAGCTGAAAAAAATACACGTTGGTCGAACTTCGACCACAGGCGAAGAGAAGGGAGAAAAACGACTGGCACTAATTTGCGGCTAATCAACCTGTCGACCAACTAACCGAACTGGATAATCGGAAGAAAATTATATCAATAATTGTGTTCTTAAACGATTTTCAAATTAATTGCTCCAGCGCTGCAGAATGTACATTGGATATTTCTGATACTTCGGACAGTTTCGCTGACCAGTGTCCCTGGTGTTGGCTGCTGATTTAATGTATCTGTTGTTGGTGGCATACATGCGGGTGTTGATAGTTGCCGTTCATCTTCAGCTTCAATTATAGTAGTTTCGTTACTACACTTCTCATTTTGCTTTTTAAATTTTGAGGCAATCCAGCATCCGCTAATTGTTTTAGACCTTGTTTCATATTACGTGGCAATTCAATAAATAAACGTATACGTGCTCCCTCTATAACATATTCAAGTCGATATAATTATAAATCATTATTACTATTACCACAACAGTGTGTATGATTGAGGCTGTGGTTATTGTATTGCGCCGCTGCTGTTGTTGTCGCACCGCTACTAGCTATGCTATTATATTGATACGTAACAACGCCTAAACCAACTGTTGCAGCAGACGTCGACAGATCCTCACCAAAATTGTTGCTTTTCTACACATTTGATTCACCACTACCGATAGCAACAGCAATTGTTGTTGAACTTGTCACTTATTAAAAATTTAAAAAACCATGAAATACATATATACAAAATTTATAGCTTATAAGAAGTTGCGATTTTGTTGTCAATCATTGACTTTGAAAACAACGTTAGGAAGAAAACATCATCATAATAATCGAGTATCGTTATCATATGCAATTGATTTATCATTTAACATAATCATTTGTTGCCAATCATTGACATTGTAGTAGAAATCAAATTGGTGAGCTGTCTCGTATTATTTTATGTTTGATATTTGTATGCATTTATTTTTATATGTATATATTTAAGTATTTACACATACGATAATTTAAACTAAATATTTTAAATTATATATTTAAAATATTTTTAACTGTAAACACTCTCTTCCAGAAATTTCCTTTCTTCTTTTTATAGTTATAATTATTATTTATTTATTAATTATAATTATAGTTCCAATAAATATATTTGATTTACTCTTAATTGAAAATTTACTTTAAAAGCATAATTAAATAGTTAAAATGTTTCGTTCTCCACAGCACAACAATACACACAATATACAAACTAAACTCACAAACAATTTAAATGACTCACTAATTGATTTACCAAATGAAAATTTTTCTGAACATGTTATTAATCCTTATGAAAATACTAGAACAAATGAAATTTCTGCAACGTCAATTAAACTTCCACAATTTTGAACTAATTGTCCTGACGCATGGTTTGTACATTCAGAAATGCAATTTAGCACTAAAGGTATTACTCAAGAGAATGTTAATTACGAATATATTGTAACAGCACTTCCGCAGGAAGTAATTATAACTATTTTAGGTTTCATTCAAAATCCTCTTCAGAATAATAAGTATTCTGAACATAAAAAAGTTATGATAGTTTGACGGACTTTTCCTTGCGCCGGGGTATGCTCAGTCCGTCCAGGATCCCTGTGGGAATAGAGAAGAATCCCTATCGTCTCCTTTTAAAGCAAAAGATCCCGTTTGTTGTTAAAAAAACGTTATAAATTGTTTATTCCAAAATATCCAAACTACCCTTAAAGCTATGGCGACGGAGGTGGGAAACCACCGTTGGTTCTACGCCGATGGGGTTGGGAAAACCCCCACCGGGACTACGCTTAAACTAAAAATCTCAGACTACTCGTAAAGAAAGCGGAGGTGGAGAACCACCACTTCCTCCCAGTCGGTGGAGTTGGTAAAACCCCCACCGAGTATATAGCTTAAGAATACCCTGCTCTTCCTGAAGGTTGCGGAGGTGGAAAAACCACCACAATCCCTCTAACGATGGGGTTGGAAAAACCCCCAAAGTTGCTAAAATAAAGAACTCGTGAGATGGAAAATCCCAGGAGTCACATTCACCGCTAAACAAGGCGTTAGCAGGCTACTATATCTAGCTGGCTACTGCTTAAATTCGCAAAATTTTTCGCCCTTTTATACTTGTCCACGCGCAGGTGGACTGTTATCCTGCAACAATAAATTTTATTTATTATATGTATTTACTTAAGTTATCTTACATTTAACTGTATTATTCTACCCATATATCGCATTATAAGTATTTATCTCTAAATTGCGTATGTAATAATGCCCCTTGTGAGTTCTTTGGTACGCATCTCCAGTAAGCTAGCAGAGTTACTTTTGATTTCCCTCTGCTGCCTGCTTATTGTGCCTTGTTGTTGTCAACGAGTTGGTTGCCCTTCGTAGGTAACTTGCAAGTGTCTAGTACCCACGCTGTGTTGTTGGTATGCTGACGTCACTTCTAGTACTTTGCATTTTTTTTTTTTTGTATGTGTAAATTTAATTTATATAATTCAGTTTTGTATGTTTTACATGCTATATATAAATTCATTGTAATTCAAGTAGGATTTATACATGTTTTAATAAGTTTTGATAAAAATTTGTAGGTTCGAATGTGTGGGCTCCAAAGCCGGTCGATTTGGGTCCTCACACTCTCCCCTCACCTGCCGTAAGCAGGGTTACCGTTACCAGGCCGGTCCTAGTGATTCTCACTCGGTACGTGTGACCGTCTATGTTCTGATGGAACGTCCTCTTCCGCCGCTTCGTCCGTACTACCTGTACGTGCTCCCTAATGTCTCTCGCTAATTCCTCGGAGAGAGGTTCGACTCCGGTTCGGTTGGCCCATGTCTCGGTCGCCTCCGCTGATGTCTTTTCGAGCCACCTCTCGATTTCTGTGAGCACATCCTCACCTTCGCCTGTGTTGCCGTCGCCGGCGGGCTTTACACTGGTATCGCCTTTTGTCGTCGACATGCCGTCACTCGCGTTGAGGCTTAGTACGTCGCTGTCGTTGAGGCTGCCGTTGACCTCGTTGGTCAAACGGCTAAATATTTCGTCGTCGTCGTTGTCGTTCGTTGGTGGTCCCATTACCGCCTCCAAGATCCTCCACTTGGTCGGGGGTTCCGTGCTTGCGTTGGCGTCGTATACCCGCATTCGGAGGGTGATGTGCCGCAGGTATTCGACAAATCCCCGGCCTTGTACCTCTTCGTCGGTTTGGCGTATGGAGAATTCGCCCTGTTGCTTCCGTGGTGGTTCGTCGCCTTCGTCCTCGCTGTCTGAGGAAATGGGAATTGGGGTAGGGTCCCGGACCACGGCACGCTCCTCGGGTTCATATCCGTACTCAGTACTGTATGTCGGGCTCTGGATCTCGTTACCCATGTCGACAAGTGATCCTGCCGACTCACACATTGACACCGTCTCGTACCTCGGGCTAAGTATCGGGCCGTCCTCAGTGCCACTGAGATACCGGAACGTTTCCGTGCCCTGGCTGTCGGTCTCGCCGTCGTATGCAACTTCCTCCTGTTCTAGTGGCACTGGGCCCGTCGTATGGTAGCTACTTTCGCTTTCGTTGTAGGTAGCCTCTTCTCCTGTTGGCACTTGGCCCGTCGTATGGTGGTTGCGCTGGCTTAGGTCTCGCCGGATTCGGGTACGGAGTGAACCGTCCTAGCACTCTCTGTGGTATAACTTGCGTTGTCGCTTTTATTCATATTTAGAAACTTTTGATCTATTTTCAGCGTTGTGCTCCCTTTTTATAGGAGTCCTCGCGGATCGTCTAACGGTATTATTCCCGGCAGCGCTCATCGTGATTTTCTGTATACGGTGTCTTGTTGTTGCAGGATATTTGAATCCCTTTATGTGCTTTGGTTTTCGCTGTCTGTGTGGTCCTGCTGCTGCGGAATGATATACCAATATACGAATGTAAATTCAAAGGTATACGTATATGTACATTAGGGTATTTTCAAAAAAAACCATGTCGGTAAATTTGAATATTGTAAAATTTTAAAAAATGTCGGTAAATTTGAATTTGAATATTGTAAAATTTGAAAAAATGTGGTTTTGCATATGTGGGCCCCAAAGCTGGTGGTTTTGGGTCCTCATGCTCTCTCCTCACCCGCCGTAGTGTGCTCATTTGTGACGGACTTTTCCTTGCGCCGGGGTATGCTCAGTCCGTCCAGGATCCCTGCGGGAATAGAGAAGAATCCCTATCGTCTCCTTTTAAAGAGAAAAATCCCGTTTGTTGTTAAAAAAAACGTTATAAATTGTTTATTCCAAAATATCCAAACTACCCTTAAAGCTATGGCGGCGGAGGTGGGAAAACACCGTCGGTTCTACGCCGATGGGATTGGGAAAACCCCTACCGGGACTACGCCTAAACTAAAAATCTCAGACTACTCATAAAGAAAGCGGAGGTGGAGAACCACTACTTCCTCCCAGTCGGTGGAGTTGGCAAACCCCCACCGAGTATATAGCTTAAGAATACCCTGCTCTTCCTGAAGGTAGCGGATGTGGAAAAACCACCACAATCCCTCTAGCTATGGGGTTGGAAAAACCCCCAAAGTTGCTAAAATAAAGAACTCGTGAGATGGAAAAATCCCAGAAGTCCCATTCACCGCTAAACAAGGCGTTAACAGGCTACTGTACCTAGCTGGCTACTCTCGTCGACAATTTCTGTAAATCCGGTTCAGCTTCTGCTCGCCGTTGTAGTCAGCATGGCGCATGAGTGCCTGTAACGATAAAACGTAATCTTTAAACTGCTCACCTGCCCCTTGCGTACGCTGCCGGAAAAATTTTAGAAAGTCCTTCTTGAAGGCTTCCCACTCTTACCACTGCCTGTTGTTGTTCCGGTACCACACCAAGGCCTTGTCCTTCAGCAACTCAGGTAACGCTCGTGGGATGGAATTGCGCCCAACTTCGTAACTGTCGGCCAGCACCTCCACCCGTTCAATAAAACATAGCGGGTCCTTACCACCGTCATATTTCAGACCCCACTTACGTACTCGATCCATTATATTTGTATGTGATGCTGGTTGGTACATCGCGTATGGCGGTGTTCGTGACCCCTCTTCGTGCCTGGTTGTTTCGTTGACATTTTCCTGTGTGTTGCCGCCTGGCGATGTTTGCTCGGCGTTTTCTATCAGAGTTGGTGGTCTTACCGTGATTACTGGTCGGACGTGCTGTAGGGCTAATTCTGTGAATCGTTCCTGGAATCTTGTGTCGGTACCTTTCGTCTGGATGAAGCCTGCTAGGCGCTTGCGTAGCTCTTCCACCGTTCCGCTGTCTTCCAGCCCAAACTCGGATGCGTATTTGAGAAGTTCCTCACGATAGAGGTAATACACCCAAGTTACCTTCACCATGCCTGCTAGTTATTTTGCTTTCTCTCTGTGCCTTTCCTCTTGGATATTTTGTATCTCGCAATCCTCTGTGGTTTGTGTCTCGAAATCCTCGTGTGTGGTTCTTGTGCTGAAGATGCTCTCGGTATTGATTACTCTGATTAGGGTCCCTGCTCGGGCGCCATTTGTGACGGACTTTTCCTTGCGCCGGGGTATGCTCAGTCCGCCCAGGATCCCTGTGGGAAAAGAGAAGAATCCCTATCGTCACCTTTTAAAGAGAAAGATCCCGTTTGTTGTTAAAAAAAACGTTATAAATTGTTTATTCCAAAATATTCAAACTACCCTTAAAGCTATGGCGACGGAGGTGGGAAACCACCGTCGGTTCTACGCCGATGGGGTTGGGAAAACCCCCACCGGGACTACGCTTAAACTAAAAATCTCAGACTACTCGTAAAGAAAGCGGAGGTGGAGAACCACCACTTCCTCCCAGTCGGTGGAGTTGGTAAAACCCCCACCGAGTATATAGCTTAAGAATACCCTGCTCTTCCTGAAGGTTGCGGAGGTGGAAAACCACAACAATCCCTCTAACGATGGGGTTGGAAAAACCCCCAAAGTTGCTAAAATAAAGAACTCGTGAGATGAAAAAATTCCAGGAGTCCCATTCACTGCTAAACAAGGCGTTAGCAGGCTACTATACTTAGCTGGCTACTGCTTAAATTCGCGAGATTTGTCGCCCTTTTATACTTGTCCACGCGCAGGTGGACAGTTATCCTGCAACAATAAATTTTACTTATTATATGTATTTACTTAAGGTATCTTACATTTAACTGTATTATTCTACCCATATATCGCATTATAAGTATTTATCTCTAAATTGCGTATGTAATAATTCCCCTTGTACTGCCCCCCTAACATGTGAGTTCATTGGTACGCATCTCCAGTTAGCTAGCATAGTTACTTTTGATTTCCCTCTGCTGCCTGCTTATTGTGCCTTGTTGTTTTCAACGAGTTGGTTGCCCTTCGTAGGTAACTTGCAAGTGTCTAGTACCCACGCTGTGTTGTTGGCATGCTAACGTGACGTCTTTCTAGTACATTGCATTTTTTTCGTTTCCTCTTTGTGCGATGTCCGCCCTGACGGTTCGCTTCAATGCCTGCTGTGCTTGGTCGCAATGGCTTGGTATACGTATGTTTGTACATTTTTGGTGTTCTTGCAATGGGAGCTTATGTGTGTTGCTTATTGCATTGCTGTATTCCCAGCGTTATTTAAAATTCCAGCCGGTTATGGGATATCTGTGAAAATTATAATGTTCAACCATAATATTTACCGTATGCGGGCAGAGACAATTATTTAAACGAAGAAATTAGATGTTGTCATGAATGTTTATATGTATATTAGGGTGATTCAAAAAATGATTATTTTGAATGTGTAAATTCAATTTATATAATTCAGTTTTGTATGTTTTACATGCTATATGTATAAATTCATTGTAATATACATTAGGGTGTTTCGAAAAAATGATGTATAGTTTTTAATTGTAGATTATCTAGGTCCGAATGTGTGGGCCCCAAAGCCGTTGGATTTGGGTCTTCACAATAGATAGATTTTCACCTAGTGAAAATTCTAAACTAGATAAAATTTTAAGTGATTCTGAGATGGGTGACCGTAAACCCTCAGAATTTTATCGCTCATTTGTTTTGCTTGCAGGTTAAAATTTTAGTGAAAATATTTTAAAAAAAAGTTTGGATGAGGAAATTACCTATGAATTTAAATGCAGTTTTAGTTAGTTCAACTTTAAATAATATTAACGAGCTAACGAATTTAGCGGACAATATTTGGGAGGTGATTAATAAAAATGAAGTTTTCACGGTTAACAATATTTTAGATAATAGATCTCAAAATTCTCTTATTTGTGAAAATTTTCAAAAATTATCCCTAGAATTATCAGAAATTAAAACTCAAATTAATGAAAATCGTTCACGATCAAATAAAAGAAATAGTTTTCGAAATACATTTAGACGTAGATCTAATTCACGTACTAACCCAAATTGGTTGTGCAGATTTCACTACAAATTTGGAGGTAATTGTTCATATAGTAAAAATCAAAATTCAACAAACTAAATTCGTCCGTTGTTGCAGCGACAGACAACGGAAATTTGGAATTTTCAACTCGTCGCTTATTTATTTTTGATAAAGAAAACAAACTAAACTTTTTGATAGATAGTGGAGCAGAAATTTCAGTTTCACCTGCATCAAAGTTTCCACATGCAAAACGTTCGGATATTATTCTTACTGCCGCTAATGGTTCAACAATTTCTACCTATGAAAAGAAGGTATTAAATGTAAACTTAGGTTTACGTCGTGAATTTCCCTTTGCGTTTTTGATAGCTGAAATAGCAAAACCCATTATCGAAGCTGACTTTCTTTTTAAATATGGTCTTTTGATAGATATTAAACAAAAACATTTAGTAGATCCATTGACAAATCTGTCTGTTAAAACAATTTCATATTTTTGTAACATTCCTCTTCCCAAATTGTTTACTGTTGATAATCAATATACAAAATTTTTTAAAAAGTTTCCATTACTTATCACTGAACCAAATTATACAAAGCCAGTAAAACATACCACTGTACACAAACTTATAACAGAAGGTAGTCTTCCATATTCGAAGCCCAGGCGCTTAGACCCAATTAAATATAAAATTGCTAAAAGTGAATTTGATTTTTTAGTTAAAACAGGAATTTGTCAACCTTCTAGTTCTTCAGTAGCTTCTCCACTTCATTTAGTACAAAAAAAGAATCAAATGACTGGCGTCCTTGTGGTGATTTCAGAAGATTAAGTGTTTGTACCATACCAGATCGATATCCCTTACCGCATATTCAGGATTTCAATATGAATCTCCATAATAAAAAGATATTTTCAAAGTTAGACTTAGTTAGAGCTTATCAACAAATACCTATGGCTAAAGAAGACATTTATAAAACGGCGATTACCAATCCTTTTTGCATGTTTGAATTTATTAGAATGCCCTTTGGTCTTAGAAATTCAGCTCAAACTTTTCAAAGATTCATAAATGAAGTAGTAGGTGACCTAGATTTTGTATTTACCTACATATATCGACGACTTACTTATCGCAAGTGAAGACGAACATCAACATTTAAACGATTTAAATATACTTTTTCAGCATCTGACAGAATACGGTTTGAATATTAAACACAGTAAATGTACTTTAGGAGTTATGAGCATTGACTTTTTGGGACATAATATATCTAGCTCAGGGATCCGACCATCGGATGACAAAGTATCAGCTATTCGTAGTTTCGAACGCCCAAGGACAATTAAACAAGCACAAAAATTTATTGGAATGGTTAACTACTATCATCGTTATATACCAAAATTAATTAGCTGAGTACACAGGAAAATTATACGATTTAATCAATCGAACGGATAAGAAACGAGACAAGACTTTAGTTTGGGATGACATATCCAATATAGCCTTTGAAAGTATTAAAGAAAAGTTTGCATCTGCGATATTGTTAAATCATTTTAACAAAGATGCAAAAGTATATTTAGACGTAGATCAATCGTTTAATGGTATTTTAGAGCCACTCTCATTCTTTTCAAAGAAACTGTTCCCGCTTGAAATTAAATACAGTACATTTGATTGAGAACTTTTGGCTATTTATTTGAATATTAAGCATTTTCGCTATCTCTTAGAAGGACGTCAATTCACAGTGTTTACTGATCATAAGCCTTTGCTTTAAATTCAAAGACTGATAGAAGTCCGAGACAAACCAGACATATGGAATTTACCGCACAATTTACCAATGACATTCAGTATATAAAAGGGAAAGAAAATATTATAGCTGACACATTATCAAGAGCATTTGAAGTTAATACCATTAAAAGTACAGAATTAAATTTCAAAATATTACAAGTTGAATAAGAAAAAGATGAGGAACTTAATCAGTTGAAATCTGGATAACAATCGCAAAATCTTAAATTTATTCAAATTCCGATTTTAAATTTTAATATTTTTTGTGAGGTGAAAATCCCAGACCTTTTATACCGAAAAGTTTACGAAAGACAGTGTTTAATATGCTACATGGGATTACACATCCTGGGATTAGAGCTACACGTCGTCTAATTAATAAAAAAATTTGTTTGGCCAAAAATGAACAAATAAATAAATATCTGGTCGAGAGAATGTATAAATTGTCAAAAATCAAAAGTAAATCGTTACACTAAATCTCCAGTAACTAAAATTCCTATTCCTAAAAAAAGATTTAAACATATTCATTTAGACATTGTTGGACCTCTACCTATTTCGAAAGGATATCGTTATATATTAGCAATAATTGACAGGTTTACACGTTGGCCAGAGGCTTATGCACTAAGGGAAATTTCGGCATGTGAAATAGCAAATAAATTTGTTAGGGAATATGTTTCACGGTTTGGAGTACCGTTGCAAATCACTACTGATCAGGGACGCAATTTACGTCAAAATTATTTGCTGAATTAATGAGATTGCTAGGTAGTCATCATATTACAACTTCTGCAAATCATCCTCAAGGAAATGGTATGATAGAAAGGTTCCATAGGCAGTTAAAGGCTACGATTATGGCTAAAAATGGAAAAAGTATTTGGTATGATCAGTTACCGATAATACTTCTAGGTTTACGATCAGTATATAAGGAAAGTATTTCGGCCACATCTTCTGAGATGATTTTCGGACAAAATTTATGTCTACATGGAGAAATGATAGTTCCTTCTAAGAAAATATTTCTCCAGAAGAACTTTTACAAAGTTTAAAAACAAATTTTAAAAATTATAATTCAAATTTAAAACATAACAAAAATCTTAATACAGACATTTATATTCCAAAAGTTTTGGAAACTTACAAATATGTTTTTGTTCGGGTTATTAATAAAATCAATTTACAACATCCATTTGAGGTACCTTTCAAAGTTGTGGAAAAAAACAAAAAAATATTTTAGATAGATGGTGATATTAAAATAGTTCCGCTAGATAGACTTAAACCAGCTTTTATTGAAGTTGAACAAACATTAGACACTAACCATTACACTAACAACATTACAAAAATTAAGAAACATGTTACGTTTAATTTATTCTCTGGAAGGGGGAGTATTGTAGTGACTTTGTTAATATTTTTATTATTGTTTCTTAATATTCACTTTGTAAATTTTAACTTTGTTATTTGAGATATTTTAGATTTAGGTTGTTTTTGAATTTATGTTTTTCAAAAAAGAAAATTGTAGACTTTTATGTTGATTGAATTTTTGTAAGAGAAATAAATAATTTTCTTAATACTAAAAATTTATATTTTAAATTCATTAACCAACTACACCCATGTCATACAAACACATTCCAGAGTTACCCTTGGTTCATTTCCCTACATGGTGATTTTCCCTTATTTGACGAAGGATGAAGGCAAATCGTTCCAAAAAACGTCAACCTTGATCTACAATTTGGTCGGTATTTCCCAAACGTATGTGATATGGAATTAAAAACAACTTATAAACCATCAACGAAACCATACGAAACCAACGCAGCTAAGCTCTCAGCTGAGTACATAAGCGTAGTGAGGGACATCCTGCCCCGGGCGCTACCCACATGGGGCGCCAAATGTCTGCCATACAGAACTTCCTGGATAATTTGTATTTTTATTATAACTCATTTCTGGAAAAAATTTTCAATACTAAAAAATGTATGCATATATCCGAAACACTTGTAACAGGTTGTGGAGAAATTGAAAGCATATATCTTTTTTTCTAACGTTCAACGTTACGAAGGGAATTCTTAAAAAAATGCTTTAACAAAAACTGTCAAACGTGAATGAGAAACACGATGGAGCGCCAGAATATAAGCGGTTAGCGGTATCGTCGGTGTGCTATGTAATTGAGCACTTTGACAGAGGACACTAACACCACAAGTAACACCAGAAGCGAAGCTACAGTTCTGTTGCAACATATACTAAATTTTAGTTTCATAACAGCTTTTCTTTGAAAATGAAATTTTAAGATTGATCGTGTGCAGCTCAGATTACAAGATCCAGGGACGAATTTAGAGAAGCGTATCATGATCTTAAATCATTAGCGACTGAACTAACCGGAAATCAAGACACTATCTGTAAAGAAGCAATAGAAAAAGCGAAGTTTCGTTGTAAAATATGGGATATTAATATAGTAAAGCGTGTAAGAAGGCGCCGCAAAATGCCCGTAGAATAGGCTAGAGATGTTGGACTCTCCGCAGAATGTGAAATTTCTTACGTCATAAAAAGTGTTCTCGATCGTCTCTAACAAGAAATACGTACAAGATTTACAGGACTAAATTACCTTAATTTTCGATTTATATTTCCCTTAGACGTTGGAAATTTGATAAGCAAAGATAATAAAGACCTTGAAAGAAATTCTAAGAACTTGGGTGAATTTTGTAATACAGATTTCGATGGAACAGAACGTTTTATAGAAATATGTGACTGTAAAATATTAATTCGCAGTAGAAAAGAAATTGAACCTAAAACTCCATTAGAATTACTGACTTTTATAATCTCGTTAGGAAAAGATGTTGCTCCAAACTTGCGAGTGGCACTAAAAATACTCTTCACCATCTCAGTACGAACGTTCATTTAGCAAATTAAAACTGATTTTGACATATTTACGATCAACGATGGGGCAAGGTCGCCTAAGTGACCTAACATTATTAAGTATGGAAAAAGAAAAATTTGAAATGATAAATTTTGATGATATCACTGTATATACAGTAGACACTCACAAATTAGAACCACTTAATTTCTGAAAAATTCTAATTCCTGGATGTTTTTTATTTGTATAAAATCCTAAAAATTAAGTCAATTTGAATTAAAAAACTACACTGAAATTTTGTCTTATTCAATTTTATTCATAAAAAGGAGAAAACATAAGATAACAATCAAGTACAATACATATCACATGTTGTTTTATTAAATATACATATATGTATATATACGCTAAATCAAAAAAAAAAAAAAAACAAAAAATATTCAAAAACCAAAAACACCAATTACAATGAATATATTTTTTCATTAAAATACATAAAAGATCGATAGAAATACATTAAAAAAGCCAAAAATTAGTCAAAAACTTCATAACTAATATTCAGCGATGTGCAATGATTTTTTGTTAGCCTCATGATTGCTATTAGAAACAGCGTTTAAAATTTATGATTTATTCGATTTGATATAGCTAATTGCAGATGGCGCCACATCAAATTCTACACCCGAACTTCTTACTTGTTTTTCTTGCAAGTTGGCGGGACTCCGAACGGTATCTGCAAGGCAGATTAGTTTTCTCTGAGAGCTTTTCATGCCAAACAATGCAGAGGGGCGACACGTTAGAAAAATTTTCTTCTGATTGAAAAAACTTTTTTCTGAAAATTTGATGTTGCTTTGCCCGTGGCGTGAACCCAGGTAGGCGGGGTACGCTACCATCACACCACGGCGGCCGACATTATATATTAAGTTAGTATTATTAGGTTAGTATTTAAGTCAGTGGTGGGCGCACCTTAAATCAGTTGAGCCGCACTTACTTCACACGTATTCTTACTTTCCATCGTTATACGCAAATTAAACGGCTCAATTCTCCTTGTGCCAATTACCAATTTGCACAAGGATTTACCCAGTGTGTGCACTGCTTGCGAAGAGAACTGCGCTAAATCAAAAGGATTTTGATATTTACGCATGTCTGCATTTGCGCGCGGCTTTTGTGTCATGTTTGGGCCATCTTAACGAGACAGCACTGCATATGGCTGTCAAACAAATGTTAATAATAATTATACTTCTTTTCTGGAAAATATTAGAAATAAATTTAGCGAAATAGTCAAAAAAAAAACTACCCTGAATATATCTTTATGTTTTGTTTTTTGAAGTCAGCCACATATTTTCTAAACATTTTGTAGATTTCTGGTTGTTAGTTTAAGATATATGATTTTTTAAGCGAGCCTTCGCCACTATTTTTGCGGAATTTGCCATGCGAAACCACTTTGATAATTATGTGCATTTATATATAAAAATATCGGTTATTCTTCGAAGCGAATACAACTCTTGTTGAATAATGGGACTTGGGAATATTTCAAATATATACATGTTGCAATTTTAACTTTAATTTTCTGCTGGGATTTGCTCTCACTCTCATCAATACACTTACATTTTAAGTTTTGCCAACTGATTTAAGACTTACGTAATTGGGTTTTTGTGTTATACAAATATGAAGTATTTGGTGTTATTAAAGTGATGTACTAAGAGAAGCTAATTATAATTAGTAGTATCGCCTGTTTCGAAATTCGACCAACTTGTATTTTTTCAACTCTGTCTATGCATCCAGTGTGGGGGTAGTGAAATAATGTGTTAATAGTTAACCAGTGAGTGGAAATATAGCAAACTGGTCCAACTTACTTAAATTTTTCATTAAAACTTTTATTCGGCCTGGGTGCGTCGGAAACCAGCAGTGGGTTGGCGCACACGGGTCGATCTCGGGAATGGTGTGATGGTTCACTCGAAAGAAATAAAAGAAGGCAAGAGGATTTTCTTCGTTATAAAATGATTTAATGAACGTAATAGAATATTGAAGTGATAACAGGGTATAATCTGAATTTACCTTTACGTGCAAAGTGACGGCGGTGATCCTGGGCGATGTGTCTCGGTTGATGGTCGATCGAAAAAGAGGGCGGTTGTCCCGCTGATGACAACCGCTAAGCCGCGAAAAAGTCCTCCGGTTTTTAAAGAGGGGAAAGTCACGCACACAGTCACCCAACATGTATGTGTATGGGTGCTGACAACCTGAACACATACACATGCATGTGTATGAAACACATGCATGTGCATGCATGCACACTAATTGGGCGTGAGAGTGTTGGTGGCTGGAAATGTGATTAAAATGTTAGGGAGGGGCGCCGTCAGTCAGGAAAAAGTTAGGCATTGGGCGTAAACATGCCGCTCCCCTTGCGGTACGCAACCTCACAGTCCTCCAAGGACCACCGACCGTGAAGAAGAGGAAAAACTACGTAAAAAATTATAACTAATTATAACTAAAGCTTAACCTAACGACGGCCAGTCCGTTGTTGGTTGCTGATGCCTTGGTCATTCGACACTTTTCCCATCATGGTTAGAGTTTGACGAGCCGGGTTCACCTAAAGCTAGGGACTGAGAAAAGAAATAAGAAGATTTATGTGTTGATATTTCTTGCCGTTTATTGCAAATTCATTGGAAATGAACAAACAAAGAATTTTGTATGAAGAGAATTCAATAAAAAATAACGAAAATACGAAAATACGAAAATTCATGTATTTCGGTGTAAGTGAGACTTCAGTAACAAATAAAGTATTGGAACGATAAAAATTGTAATCGCACACCTCTTTGTAATTGTGTACAACAGAAATTCAATAAAAATAACAAAGTATAAAAAAATTCATGTATTTCGGTTGGTGCCGAAGAAGGTAATGAAAGATAAAAGTATAAAGCAATATGTTTCGGCCGGTGCCAATGCGCAAGTTTTTTTATCCCAATAACATCGCCACAATCAACCAAGAAGTTGCGTTTGTAAATATGAAGGAACTTCAGACTTGGCAATTGAAATTTATTACGCCTTGCACATTCACGTAAAAAATTTCGCGAAGCACTGGTGTAAACATTCTCCGTATACAATAAAAATACTTGCTAACATATTTTGTGTCGTATTCGATTGTTCTATTACAGTTTTTAATTGTGAAAAATGTTAGAAAATTTACCAACCAGTGGGAAAAATAATTTCACTTGCAAAGTGTGCCAACGCCCTTAGCCAAAGCAAATGTCAAATTCTTCTTCTTATGATTTGCTTGGAACAAAATTGGAGAGTTAGCTACTTTTCAATATCAGATGGCGCCAGTGTCGCCCATTCTACCATTCTCCATAAAAATACGTGCAATCTACTCATAATGCGTAAGCATGTGCTAAACTCATCTATATGAAAAACTGCTTATGTGTCGGTGCTATTATTGATTAAAAAAAATTTTTTTTCAATTCCAGCGTAATTCGGAATCAATATTTGCAGCCTTATAGGCTTGGATAAGCATTTCTGCCGGCAATCCTACCTTCTGGTCCATGTGCGGACAGGAGCTGCGGCCATGTGCGGAAGTTGTGGTACAAATGCTGGGTTACTCCAAGCAAAGGACTGCAATATAAGTAAAAGAAAAAACTACTTGTGATAAACAGCCTTGCGAGTCAAGTGATGGTGCTGGTGGAATGTGTATGTGTCTACAATTGATAAGCAGGCGCTGGTATGTAGTTCGAATGTGAACTACTGCTGGGACAGAGCTGGGAGGCTTGTTAAAAGGGTCAAAACCTAGATTCGTGGGCTTTGTAGGTTCCGGTGAAACTTAAGTATTTGAGAGACCATCCCTGTCCCGTTTCACACTCGGTATCAACATATCGTCGCTGCGCTAACAAAAACAGTTATGTATTTTTCTTCAAATTTTTTTTTATTACATATCGTTAGCTTAAAGTGAAAATGTGCTAAGTAACTTTTTTTGAAAAATTGTATCTTAATGCAGTTTTAAAACTGAATTCAAAATACATCGATCGCAAGAAAAAAATATTTTAATTTTTAATTTTTACGTTCTGTTTACAATGATGGGTAAATGTGCTAAGTCGTCAACTGTTCAAAAAAAATGTGCTAAGTCAACCAGTCAATAATACCAATCTGAATTACTAGTCATTTGTGCGCGCATTTCATATACTTATTTTATGCATTCAGTCTAAAAATTCATGCTATGTTGTTGTTGTTGTATTAACGATAAAGACACTCCCAGAAGGCTTTGGGCCGATGTTGATGGTACTTTGCCGCATATAGATCCGGTGCGTTCCGGTAACAAAGCACTATTAAGGTACTAGTCAGACCATCTCGGGAACGATTTATATGACCACATTAAACCTTCTAGGCCTTCCCGTCCTCCCCACCCCCTAGTTCCTTTAAGAACTTGGGGTCGCCAGTGCCTCGGCTGTCAATGAAACAGAATTCGCCACGGGTAGGTGAGGATGTCAATTGGGTGGGAAAAGCTATATATTGCGCTGGGAACCCCTTGAGAGGGTTGCCTACACAACCCCTTGAAATTGAATTCACCCAATTGAGACATACCTTTGATGTTTGATAAATGCTTTGCGCTGACCATAATCTACTTAAATGCTTACATGCCGATAACTACATGCTTTGTTACAGACTAGTTAAAAATAGAAAAGAATTCAAGCTTAAACTTATATAAGATGTTATTAAAATTAGAACACTACTGAATCGATTTGCTAGATGTATAGTCCTAGTTATAGGTTCATTCATAGCATAACTCGTTTTATTAGTTACTTAGATAAATAATTTATTATGCCGAAGATCACGCATTGGAATATATGGCATGAACAAATTAGATAAATCAGAGCAATTCGTGATAACGTTTATTACATTATAGGCAAGCATGAGTGAGATTCAAGTTGTTCTGTCATGCAAAGCCTGAAGACCAAGCAATTTGCTCCTGCTGGTATATGATGGGAGGCCGTCTGACCAGTGAAGCATACGTAAAGCAATTTTTGTATAAAAACTTTGAACTCTCAGTTTTATAGGAGTTATATTCATTGAAAGGATTCCATATTATTGAGCAATATTCGGGACGACTTCTGACCAATGATGGCCAACGTTTCGTGATCTGTTCACGGCCATCTATAAAAACACAGTCGCCTAAGCCCGGTAGAAAAGTTGTTCCACCTTAACCAAAAAACTCAAGGTGAGGCAAAGGATATCGTAAAGAAATGTCCCTTGACAAATGATGGCTTCGAAACAGCCTGGAAAAGCCTATGTGAGAGATACGAGAATAAACGGATTCTCGTAAACTCACAACTACAAATTTTATTTAATCTGAAAAAGATAGATAGTGAGTGCGGCAGCTTAATTAAAACCTTACAGCGCTACATAAATAATTGTTTAGCATCCTTAAAAACCCATCAGATTGATGTTTCAAATTGGGATGCGATTATTACTTATTTATGTTCGGCAAAATTACCTGAAAATACGTTGGCTCTATGGGAGCAGAGCATTGACCACAAAACGGACATTTCCAAGTGGGAGGATATGGACAAATTCTTGTCAAATCGTTTTCAGACACTTGAAACCGTGTCTGGTTTTACAGGGAATGCCACTTCTAAAGTGCAAAAATCAAACGCGTCGCGACAATCGACAGAAACCCCTACGAAAAGACTTGGTGCTTTTCAAACAAAAGTATCCAAGCAAACAACAAAATCAATATGTAAAATGTGCAAATATACGGAGCACAGATTACGCAACTGTTCACGTTTTTGTGATTTAACCCCGGTAGAAAGGATTAAATTCGTTAAATCCACAAATGGCTGCCTGAACTGTTTATCCCCAGGACACACAGTGACGAGGTGCACCAGTTCGTACAACTGTTCCAAATGCCACTCTCGTCACTACATGCTCCTGCATGCGGACACACTTCAGAAACCGGCGGTGCGCAATCCTTTCAAAGGTGCGGATAATATCCTGTCAACTTCGGCACAGGCGCGGAAAAGGCAGGAATCAGGACAAGCGCCTTCCTCTGCGAATCAGAATGTCAAATCCTGCCACGCCAATTCCAGAACAGGTGTGCTATTAGGAACTGCTCGCTTACACATTCACCCTAATGGTACCGACTTCTCCACGCGGGCATTAATTGATTCATT
Source organism: Eurosta solidaginis (assembly GCF_040869045.1). NCBI lineage: Eukaryota > Metazoa > Arthropoda > Insecta > Diptera > Tephritidae > Eurosta > Eurosta solidaginis. The sequence continues at coordinate 138,963,995 of NC_090320.1, read as the reverse complement.
CAGGCATCACAAATGCGGTGTCAGCTTAGGTGAAAGAAGCATCCAACATTGAATTACGTTTACCAGTTGATCCCTGCTTCAGCCTGACTACACCCGTTCTCGTTCTAGCTAAACCCACTGGGGATCTGCTATCCTGCCATATCAACGCAATGGCTACGCAGGCATTCCCACACTTGGTTTTGGCAGACAAGCGGTTCTACGTCAACGAGGACGTAGACCTCATACTTGGCAGAGACATATATCCCCAAATTATAATGAGCGCTATAAAAAGAATGTGCTAAGCACACTCTTAGCCCAAGAGATAGTGTTCGGTTGGATACTAACCGGTCGCATCGAAGCACCGAATCCAACGAAGAGCATCATGCCCTTTTACAACGAGGTTGCATTGGAAAATCAACTTAAAGCTTTCTGGGAGGTAGAAAATGTGCCCAAAAATAAAATATTAAACGAAAAGGAAAAGTATTGCGAACAATTATTTAAGAAAACAACAAAAAGAAATGAGAATGGAAGGTACACCGTGTCACTACCTTTCCGGCAGGATTACCCCAATGATATTAATTTAGGACCGTCCCTGAAGCGAGCATGCTCTCAATTCTTTCGGAATGAGGGGCGATTACTACAAAACCCAGAGTTAGGGAAAGAATATGTCCGAGTGTTGTCAGAATACGAAACTCTCGGACATATGAGAAAATTCAAAAACAATACTCCATCCGACGATACGGATAATTATTTCCTGCCCCACCACGCCGTTGTAAAAGCAGAAAATACAACCACCAAGGTACGCGTAGTATTTAATGCCTCGAGCCCTACGGCGAATGGCACTAGCTTAAACGATATTCTACTCCCAGGCCCAGTTCTACAAGCCGATTTACCAATATTAATCTTACGATGGAGACTATACCGTTTCGTCTTCAATAGCGACATCGAAAAGATGTATCGACAAATTTGGGTGAACGAAAATCACACCAAATTTCAGCGTATTGTGCACTTCCGAGAATGACCCTATTAGTCGTTGCGAATTAAAGACGGTTACCTTCGGAGTGAATTGCGCTCCATATCTCGCGATAAGAACGCTCCTACAACTGGCAGACGACGTATCAAATTAACACCCTACAGCACCTAGCATACTGCGAGAATACATGTATGTAGATGACGTGTTAGCGGGTGGACATACGATCACATCTACCATTAAAGCGAGAGATGAAATTCATCAAGTCCTACACTCAGCGGGCTTTCCACTTCGCAAATAGACATCCAATTCAGAGGACATTCTAAGGGGCATCCCCAAAACAGACCTGCTCAGTGAAAACCTCCTGGCATTCGAAGATACCAGTTCAGTGAAAGCGTTAGGTATTCGATGGAATGCCCACTTAAATTTATTTTATTTTAAAGCAGGGACGCTGGAAAACCTGGAAAACATTACGAACAGAGCGATACTATCAGCAATCGCCAAACTTTTCGATCCCTTAGGATGGCCAATGGTCATTGTGGCAAAAATACTCATGCAGAGTATATGGTTAGAAGGCACCGCTTGGGACGAACCAGTATCTACCAGTACGCTAGAATGATGGAAAACCTTCACCGACCAATACCATGAGATCGGTAAAATAAGGATACCTAGATGGGTCAACTTTTCTCCAGGAAGCGACATCGAGATCCATGGATTTTGTGATGCATCCGAGAAGGCTTATGCAGGAGCCGTTTATATGCGCGTGAAAACGGATTATGACATCTGCACAAACCTGCTGCTAGCAAAAACCCGAGTAGCCCCAGTGAAAACTCTTTCTCTTCTACGTTTCGAACTTTGCGGAGCCGTGCTGTTAGCGGAAATCACCGAATAAATTCTCAGGAACCTCAAATTGGGACCAGTGAAAGTTCACCTTTGGACGGATTCAACTATCATCCTCGCATGGATAAGGAAACCGCCCTGTTCTTGGTCCACTTTCGTCGCACATCGGATCACCAAGATCATCGACATGGTCGGAAATAAGGACTGGTTGCACGTGAATTCAGAGTCCAACCCAGCAGATTTAGGCAGTAGAGGACTACCTGCGTCTGAGTGGGTCAACAATTCGTTGTGGTGGCAGGGACCTTCTTGGCTGCAAGAAGACACTTTCCAATGGCCAGTATAAGAAAGTGACTACATCACCTCCGTAGAGGAAAAAAGGGCGAAGATCTGCGCAACAACAACCGTAAATACTACCGATATTCTTCAAAGATTTTCCGACCTACCTAGGGCTTTACGGGTGCTATCATACGTTATGAGGTTCTACCGAAGAATTCAACACGAAACAAAAAATTCATTCCATGTCATGTCGCACTTAATCTCCCCTGATGAAGTTAAGGCCACTACACGAATTTTAATTAAAATCTATCAGAAACTCAGAATATAATGATTTGAAGGCCGGAAAACCAAGAGAAGGGAAAATTGCAATACTCTCACTTAATCCCTACTTACACCAAGATGGCGTCATTCGGGTAGGAGGGCGACTCGGGGCGTCACAGGATTTAGCTTTTAATGAACGCCACCCAATCCTCCTCCCATACAACTGCAGGTTATCCCGTCTGACAGTCCTAATGCTTCATCAACAAAGTCTGCATGGGGAACCCCAATGTTACGTCTCATACGCACCCAGTACTGGATACCTAACATCAAAACTATGATTAGGGCAACAATTCACAATTGCAAAGTTTGCTTTATACACCGAAAGCGTGCTCAGATCCAACTTATGGGTATTCTCCCTCGCGAACCCACGACATTCAGCCGTGCATTCACGAATACTGGAGTCGACTTCGCCGGACCCTTTGACATCAAAAGTTACCGCGGCAGGGGGTATCGCCTATCCAAAGGCTATGTTTGCCTTTTCGTGTGTTTTTCCACACGAGCAGTTCATCTGGAGGCCACGAGTGACCTCAATACCCCATCATTTTTAACGACCTTTGCCCGTTTTATATCTAGACGCGGATGTACCAAAAACGTCGGAGCTTCACGATCCCTACGATCGGAGTTCAAAACTTTCATTTCACAAGCCCGAGACAAGCCTCGAAGTATAGCCACCAGTCACTCACGTGGCATTTCATCCCTGCGGGCGCGCCCCACATGGGAGGGCTGTGGGAGGCTGGAGTGAAAAGCTTCAAAAGCCACTTCCAGAAGATACCCTCACCACACAAATTCACCTTCGAGGAATTCCACACACTCTTGTGCCGGATCGAGGCATGCCTGAACTCGCGTCCGCTCAGCCCGGCGACCAAAGACCCAACGGACCCAGAGCCGCTTACCCCAGGCCATTTCCTCACGGGCAGCCACCTACTGGCTCCGCCAGAACCGGATGCTAGTGAGAGCTCTGCCTCGATGATCAATCGGTGGCAGAAATTCAAAGCCCTCCATCACACTTTCTGCAAGCAATGGAAAACCGAATATCTATCCGAACTTCAAAAGCGTGTGAAGTGGAAGCATCCCAAACAAAATATACAAGTGGGAGATCTCGCTGTCCTCAAAGAGGACAACTTATCTCCCAACAAATGGAGGTTAGGTCGAGTTGTCAACGTACACCCCGGCGAAGATGACCGAGTACGCGTAGTCGACCCCAAAACCGAGAAGGGTCAAGTCAGACGACCTTTGGTCAAACTGATCCTTCTTCCGACGGAAGAGACGGATTGCGAGAAGGCTAAGAGCTCCCCCTAGCAATCCCTGCGTTCCTCCATATCCCTACTTAAAAAAAAAATTAAGCCCAGCTCTCGTTCATCCGGAACGAGGCCAACCAACAACCCTAATGCAGATCGATTATCTGCCACAGAAAACAAAGGGACTCGGCCCATTCTATTTTTATTTTCTACCAATCAAAGCCAAATTCACCTGCTCCCCCAGAGCGAGGACACCAGAAACCATACCACTCACTCGTTATCCCATAACGAGGACACCAGAAAAGCCTACCGCAGAAAGGCGAACCGATCTGCCACAGAACCTAAAGGCTTTCAGCCCATTATCTCTTTTAATTTCCAAAAATCTAACCCACATTCACTCGCTCCCCCTAGCGAGGACACCAGAACCCTAACGCAGATCCACTGTCTGCCAGAGAACATAAATGCACTCGACCAAATGCACGAGGCCAACAGAATTTTTTACTGAATGAGTAGGGACAGCCATACTCTAAATATGGGTTAACATCGGTGTACAGAACTTTGCTCCATGATTCGATCACAAGAGGGTTTATGAAAAGTACGGAAACCATGGAATTGTGCACTTTCGTAAACCTATGAACATACGAAACCTAAGCCAAATCGAAATTCATCGTCCAACGTCAAAAAACTCGACTAGTAAATGATTCACGTAAAAAAAAAAATAATATATATCATTAGTAAATAGTGGAGATACCATAACGAAATGCACTCAATGAGCACATTAACTGATTCGTTCCGTATGTTCGGAACCTTCGTCTCCATTTAGGAATTTGGAGAATAGGTCCTATTTGGAAATTAACGGTTCACCCGGAACACTTCCATGAAGACTTAAACGGACAAGAGCTCTATGAAATTTCTGAATAAACGGGTGAATGCTCCCTGTTTAGCAGGATCGCAAAAAAGTTGGACTCTTTTGTCCAAGTTAAGGCCGGAATATAGAGTTCTAAATCAAGAAGCCATTTTCTTTTATTATACTCAGTTGAGCAGAGCTCACAGAGTATATTAAGTTTGATTGGATAACGGTTGGTTGTACATATATAAAGGAATCGAGATAGATATAGACTTCCATATATCAAAATAATCTGGATCGAAAAAAAATTTGATTGAGCCATGTCCGTCCATCCGTCCGTCCGTTAACACGATAACTTGAGTAAATTTTGAGGTATCTTGATGAAATTTGGTATGTAGGTTCCTGAGCACTCATCTCAGATCGCTATTTAAAATGAACGATATCGGACTATAACCACGCCCACTTTTTCGATATCGAAAATTTCGAAAAACCGAAAAAGTGCGATAATTCATTACAAAAGACCGATAAAGCGACGAAACTTGGTAGATGAGTTGAACTTATGATGCAAAATAGAAAATTAGTAAAATTTTGGACAATGGGCGTGGCACCGCCCACTTTTAAAAGAAGGTAATTTAAAACATTTTGCAAGCTGTAATTTGGCAGTCGTTGAAGATATCATGATGAAATTTGGCAGGAACGTTACTCTTATTACTATATGTACGCCTAATAAAAATTAGCAAAATCGGAGAAGGACCACGCCCACTTTAAAAAAAAAATTTTTTTAAAGTAAAATTTTAACAAAAAATTCAATATCTTTACAGTATATAAGTAAATTATGTCAAGATTCAACTCCAGTAATGATATGGTGCAACAAAATACAAAAATAAAAGGAAATTTAAAAATGGGCGTGGCTCCGCCCTTTTTCATTTAATTTGTCTAGGATACTTTTAACGCCATAAGTCGAACAAAAATTAACCAACCCTTTTGAAATTTGGTAGGGGAATAGATTTTATGGCGTTAACTATTTTCTGTGAAAATGGGTGAAATCGGTTGATGTCACGCCCAGTTTTTATACACAGTCGTCCGTCTGTCCTTCCGCATGGCCGTTAACACGATAACTTGAGCAAAAATCGACATATCTTTAATGAACTCAGTTCACGTACTTACCTGAACTCACTTTATCTTGGTATGAAAAATGAACGAAATCCGACTATGACCACGCCCACTTTTTCGATATCGAAAATTACGAAAAATGAAAAAAATGTCATAATTCTATACCAAATACGAAAAAAGGGATGAAATATGGTAAGGTAATTGGATTTTTTTATTGACGCGAAATATAACTTTAGAAAAAACTTTATAAAATGGTTGTGACACCTACCATATTAAGTAGAAGAAAATGAAAAAGTTCTGCAGGGCGAAATAAAAAACCCTTAAAATCTTGGCAGGTATTACATATATAATTAAATTAGCGGTATCCAACAGATGATGCTCTGGGTCACCCTGGTCCACATATTGGTCGATATCTGGAAAACGCCTTTACATATACAACTACCACCACTCCCTTTTAAAACTCTCATTAATACCTTTAATTTGATACCCATATCGTACAAACTCATTCTAGAGTCACCCCTGGTCCACCTTTATGGAGATATTTCGAAAAGCCGAACACCTATAGAACGAAGGCCCACTCCCTTTTAAAAATACTCATTAACACCTTTGATTTGATACCCATATCGTACAAACAAAGTCTAGAGTCACCCCTGGACCAGAAAGGCCCACTCCCTCTTAAAATACTCATTAACTCCTTTCGTTTGATACCCATATTGCACAAACGAATTCCAGAGTCACCCCTGGCCCACCTTTATGGCGATATCTCGAAACGGCGTCCACCTATGGAACTAAGAATTACTCCCTTTTAAAATACTCATTAACACCTTTCATTTGATACCCATATCGTACAAACGCATTCTAGAGTCACACCTGGTCCATCTTTATGGCGATATCTCGAAAAGGCGTCCACCTATAGAACTAAGGCCCACTCCCTCTTAAAATACTCAATAACTCCTTTCGTTTGATACCCATATTGCACAAACGAAATCTAGAGTCACCCCTGGCCCACCTTTATGGCGATATCTCGAAACGGCGTCCACCTATAGAACTAAGGCCCACTCCCTTTTAAAATACTCATTAACACCTTTCGTTTGATGCCCATATTGTGCAAACAAATTCTAGGGTCACCCCTGGTCCACCTTTATGGCGATATCTCGAAAAGGCGTCCACCTATAGAACTAAGGCCCACTCCCTCTTAAAATACTCAATAACTCCTTTCGTTTGATACCCATATTGCACAAACGAATTCTAGAGTCACCCCTGGCCCACCTTTATGGCGATATCTCGAAACGGCGTCCACCTATGGAACTAAGAATTACTCCCTTTTAAAATACTCATTAACACCTTTCATTTGATACCCATATCGTACAAACGCATTCTAGAGTCACACCTGGTCCATCTCTATGGCGATATCTCGAAAAGGCGTCCACCTATAGAACTAAGGCCCACTCCCTCTTAAAATACTCAATAACTCCTTTCGTTTGATACCCATATTGCACAAACGAAATCTAGTCACCCCTGGCCCACCTTTATGGCGATATCTCGAAACGGCGTCCACCTATAGAACTAAGGCCCACTCCCTTTTAAAATACTCATTAACACCTTTCATTTGATACCCATATCGTACAAACGCCTTCTAGAGTCACACCTGGTCCATCTTTATGGCGATATCTCGAAAAGGCGTCCACCTATAGAACTAAGGCCCACTCCCTCTTAAAATACTCAATAACTCCTTTCGTTTGATACCCATATTGCACAAACGAAATCTAGAGTCACCCCTGGTCCACCTTTATGGCGATATCTCGAAAAGGGGTTCACCTATAGAACTAAGCCCCACGCCCTTTTAAAATAATCATTAACACCTTTCATTTGATACCCATATCATACAAACAAATTCTAAAGTCACCCCTGGTCCACCTTTATGGCGATATCTCGAAAAGGCGAACACCTATAAAACAAAGGCCCACTCCCTTTTAAAAATACTCATTAACACCTTTCATTTGATACCCATATCGTACAAACAAAGTCTAGAGTCACCCCTGGTCCACCTTTATTGCGATACCTCGAAACGGCGTCCACCTATAGAACTAAGGCCCACTCCCTCTTAAAATACTCATTAACTCCTTTCGTTTGATACCCATATTGCACAAACGAAATCTAGAGTCACCCCTGGCCCACCTTTATGGCGATATCTCGAAACGGCGTCCACCTATAGAACTAAGGCCCACTCCCTTTTAAAATACTCATTAACACCTTTCGTTTGATGCCCATATTGTGCAAACAAATTCTAGGGTCACCCCTGGTCCACCTTTATGGCGATATCTCGAAACGGCGTCCACCTATGGAACTAAAGATTACTCCCTTTTAAAATGCTCATTAACACCTTTAATTTGATACCCATATCGTACAAACGCATTCTAGAGTCACCCCTGGTCCATCTTTACGGCGATATCTCGAAAAGGCGTCCATCTATAGAACTTAGGTCCACGCCCTTTTAAAATACTCATTAATAGCTTTCATTTGATACCCATATCGTACAAACGCATTCTAGAATCAACCCTGATCCACCTTTATGGCTATATCCCTAAATGGCGTCCACCTATAGAACTATGGCCCACTCCCTCATAAAATACTCTTTAATGCCTTTCATTTGATACACATGTCATACAAACACATTACAGGGTTTCCCTCGGTTCATTTTCCTACATGGTTATTTTCCCTTATGTTGTCACCATAGCTCTCAACTGAGTATGTAATGTTCGGTTACACCCGAACTTAACCTCCCTTACTTGTTTTTATTGTCAGTTCATTGCGGCTGCTCCCTAGAGTATCGCCCTATCTCAAAATATTTTTCAAACAAAAAAAAAAAAAAAATTCCCATTGCAGGAGTAGCACACAAACGTCCTATTTCAGAATTGGGTTGAGGAACGCCGTATCTCAGAATGCTTTCCATTAACTCCTCTTATGTCCAAATGCATTGAACTTATGCTGAGATAGGAAGTTTTCGAAACAAATTTTGAGATAGTGTATTTTTGTATAAAATTCTAACGTACGGCATTCTTCCAACAATTTCTGCAGGAATGACCAAACCAACATGACTTTATAAATTAACGAAATGTTTAGTAGAAAATAAATTCTTTCACCAAAAACTTTTGGCACTTTCAAATTTATTATCACTATTAATATACTACCAAAGATACTTATCTACGACAACTTAGGTCCAACAGCTTAAGTGTAAATTTCTGAAATAAATCTACGAAGAATTCTCTCGTATGAACATACGTCAAAATCGTTCATAAGTCTCCAAGTCGAGGGAAGGGTAACCAACAACTTTAGTTTGACTTACTTAAAACATTTACCGAAAAGTATGTTGGGAATGTTCCGCATATGCCCATCAGCCCAATTCAAAAAAAAAGTCAGTGCGAATTGTTTCCCTTCTCCCTTACCTCCTATTCCGAATAATGTTCGAAAAAGCGGAAACCGGTTATGGAAGGAAAGTAAGGAGGGGGCTGTTAAATTAAAGGGAATGCCTCAAAATAGTTAGAGAAAATTGGTTCTTTTAAGCAAGAGCACATATGTGAAGAAATTTGTGCGAAAATATGTCTATTCTTCCACAATATTCTTGATTTTATGTCGAAAAGCATACCATAAGCTACGGAAGAGCTCGTGGTATATTTAATCCAGCCATCCAGGAATTGCGCAAGGATTTTCTAAGGAATAGATTTCGGCATATGATGAAAGATGAATTCAAATCGACTTGGTCGCCAGAATATTACTTTGCTGAATGGAAGCAGGCAACTCCGGTGGATTTGTGTTATCCCTCCCTATTCTTCTTCTTCTTATGCTTCTTCTTGATGTTGCTGTGTCACCAATTCATTACTCATTTCAGTGAATATCACATGAATTACAATACTGTGAATGGTTCATATTTTATTTCTTAACTTCAAACAAATCCGCAACAATAATTAAAGGTTCCTCTTCCGTAAACAAAATAAGAAAGGCACAACGAAATTTCAATTAACCGAACCACTGACTTCGAAATTCCTATTCCCCCCTACGAGAAGAGACTTGGAGGCATGATGTAATGGTGGAGGGTAACGGAAGATTTGATAGCTGTCATGTCGAACGACCTTAGCTCCAGTGAGCTCCGGGTCGTATTTTGGAAGCACACAAGAATGGGGTCCATCAAATATATGTAAATTCATATATGTCAAAACCTGGCAATGATGAGAGATATAGTATACTGTCTAGGAATGTATGCAATCTGCAAGTTGTTATTGGTGTTGCCAAATAACAGCAAACTAAAATTCATAAATGTCAGTAGTCGACGTTTTTTCCAGCCCATAATACATTTATTATAGTTATATCAGCGGAGATTTTTCACTTTTCACAATACGGAGAATATAAACATTTAGGGCCAAGTTGGGGAAATCGGCCCTTAGTATGTATATGTTGATACCTAATCATACGTGTATGACCTCATTTTGTATGTACGTACGACCGGTATAGAATCTGTTCCAACAGTTACCTGTGATATTGTAAGCTTCGACGAGTGTCTTGATCGCTACAACAAGTTTGGCTTCTGGAAAAGGTCACAGAGTCAAATATAAAAATGATAATGAGATCGATGGTTTGTGTCGTTTGGAACAACTTGTATACTAGATTTATATTCAATTTGGTGCGTTGCTTTCCACATAAATAAGTACGAAAAGGTTGCGACGCTTTGCTTTAGGAGCGTTCCATTGAGATATCGAGCTCTGGCACACGATCAAATCTCAGCGGAAAGATCTGGATAAACTTTATGAGAGCTGACAACACTAATATAAAACCTCTGGTTTGTTGAGAATAAGAAAAAGTAAATAACACAAAATAAAACTGTGTCGTTTAGACGTTAATCCAGGATTATATTGCGGTTTTTTCTTAATTTTCTTTTCCAATGGCGCCGTAAAGCGTACACCGAAATTCGCCTTTCATTCACAATTTCGACATTTTTGCCAGCAGGCAGGCAGATGAACAAAAAAAAACTTAATAGTCCTCTATTTTACAGTGGTGGGGTGTATGAAAGAAATGAGATAGTATCCGCCCCATTGCCCAATAATATTTAACACAACAAATATAAGAATTTCAACAACAAGAGCACAACGGCGGTCAACCAACACTTCCACAACAAATCACTCCACAAGAACAACGTGGGACACCAAAGCGTTATTCAAGCTTACGTCGTTCACAACATGAAGCGCAACATATAACTGAACAAAGCAGGAAATGCATCTTCAACCACAACCACCACCACCACCACCACCAGCGTCAATGCTTATACAAGATCAACATTTGCTCCAAGCTAATTTGATGCAACTTTACCATCAAGAAAACCTTCAAGCAATGCAACAAGTACTACAGCCAACAAATCAAAATCCAAACCAATCACAAAAATCTGCCACTGGTTATGTACCTGTGACAGCAGCATCAACACAATCTGCAGCTTACGGCAGCACTGTTGCCGCCAATTCAAGTAGTACAGCGAACCCATCGGCAACATATTTTGTTTCTTCTCCGTCAGATACACTATATACAACCTCAGGACAATATGCGCAACGAACCACAACATCGGCCGCAGCTGCTATTCTTGGTTATGCTACTAGTGGTCCATCATCAACGGGGACCAAACCAACACCACAACCGCAAGTTTCTGGTGCACCCACATCATCACCATCGACTGCAGCAGCAGATAGTTCTAGTGGTGAAAATAGTGGCGGGCTAATGAGCTCATCCATTACAGAGGATACTGCTACGAACGGTGGAGATAAACCATCAATTAATACTGTAGAACATGCTGAATTAGAAAATATTGTTAACAACTATATTTTACTAGCGCAAGAATGTACTTGAAAATCTTCATATACATAAATTTTCGTTTAAAACATACAATAAAATTATAGTTAGTTATCTTTTTTACTAAAAATATATTTACATACTCGACGTTTAAGTAAGGTTTTATTAACCGTCTGAGGGTTAGCCGGCTTGTGTTCCTGCCCACTGGATGGGTCTTGAGCTTTGAGGGTGGCATTTTGTCCAATTATGCATTTTGTACATTGCGTCCGAGTCGCCATATATAGATTGACCCACCAACAAATGCATCTGGTGGCAAAACCTCACGTACTGCATTTTGTACATCTCTCATATTTTTCGTTACCGTATCCATAATTTCTGGTGTAATCCCAGAATAAGGTGTTAAATAACGCACACTTTGTTAAAATTAATGCATTTTACAAAAAATTGGCCTCCGCAACGTGTAAGCGCCTTCAAAATGAAATTGATATTAATACACAAGCCACGCGCCGTAGTAGAAAAAGAAGAAACGGAAAAATCATTGGATTTAGTCCCGTTTGTTTCCATTCTGAGTAATATTCGAATTTATACACGGGTGTGTATGGATGTTCGCTCTTTTTTGTCTTTGCAGTTGGTATACTTATACCAACTTATGTACATATATTTGCCTATTTTTTTTTAGTGCTGCGTCAAATGACGCGCGCTGGTACCGAAAACCCGAAAACAAAATCGGGATCGGGTTTTGACCCATATTGACGCCTCGGGCAGTCCCAAAAAAATACTTACGCACAAAAATAAAGGCAAAAACCTCATTTAAAAATAAGTGTGCTCTCATTTACAAAAAAACAAAAACAAACAAAATCAATTTTTTTTGTTTTTTGGATTTTTTTGCCGTCGGTACGGCTCGTTTTTTTTGGCTGGGGGGTAGGACTTGTTGTTTCCAACAACAAACATTACAAACAGTCATTATGATAGCTTCGGTGCAAGAAGTCCGAGTCCGTTAAAGAGTCCCGAAATGAAAAGAATAAGTCCCGAAATTGGAAAAAGTCAACTGTTTCTACTGGCTTAGTGTGCTATTGCCCCAGTGACCTAGTTTGTTTTTCAAGGACAAGCAAATACATATATGTATATATATATTTATTCGCACGCCTCAAACTCACCATACCAGCTATCAGCTGACCAATAAATACACGAGAGGGTTGCATGTTACATTTAGCATAATGATACGTGCAGATAGAACGTGTTGTGGAGAATGCATCGCCAATCTGCAAATTCATGTCAGCTGATAGTAAATAACGCATCTCCGCTTGGTAAAAATTATATTTAATATCCCGGGTTAAACCATCCACTTCATATAAGCACAGGCAGTTGGTGGACTTTCGAATTTAATTACGATTTTCGCTATTCGTTATGAGCTGTCGGACAAAATTAAATGCATAACTTCGTCGGCCTCTACGCTCCGCTTGAACTCGCCTTATTTATCTATTTTAAAATACGTTTGTTAATAAAATAACACTCTTTTTCACACGCAATAATGAAATATCTACTGCCTAACTTAAATACGCAATGATTTGGGTTGGTGGCTTGGAATCACGTCCGTTCCAACCTCCCACGCTTATAACGAAAACAAGTAATTTTGCGCGGGTGGCTTGGAATCACGTCCGCTCCAACCTCCCACACACTGCAAACTTACTGGTTTTGTTAAAACGCATAAGCTGCTCGAAATCACATCCATTCCGACAGCACTAATTAATAATCTAATACCTGCTTATAATCTATGCACTATCGCGAAAACAAGCCTCACCAAACCAACCTCACGACCGCTCTCCCCGGCACATCCATAAAATGCCACAGTCGTCCTGAGAGCGATACGACACGTTAGACGCTGGAACGGAGACCTCGGCATCTTCGTCCAATCCAGAAAAACCTAAAAAACCTGCGAGTCTGGAACGGAGACCTCTGCCTCTTCGTCCAACCAAAGAACAGCACATCTGGAACGGAGACCCCGGCCTCTCCACCCGGAACAAAAAAAAACAAAGGATAACAAAAAAAAATAAAAAATGGCGCAAGTCTGGAACGGAGACCTCGGCCTCTTCTTCCAGCCCTACTGGCCTTCGACTATACATAATTTACGTTTGAATTTCTATATTTAAGAGTTACGTATAAACCAATGGCAAGAAATATTCGCTTATATCTATGCTTTTAAAGTATGCGGCAGTTGTCTTTTTGGAATAAGACACAGCACAGCATTTTTTTGAATTTAAATATAAATTATTGTCTGCACACCATCCGGCAAAAGAGTCCAGATCAGAAACGTTAGAAATAGTTTGGCAAATAAATAGTATTTTTGTGAAATATATAGTTTTCGTGTTTTATTTCAATCACTAAAGATGAGGAGTGATGAGAAAACATATTGAGTAAAAAGTGCTAAGACAGGAGAAAAAATTTGTTATGAGTGCGGAAATTGTGCAAAGTCATAAAATAGCTGCTAGGTTGGCATACATGATTTTTATTTATATTTTTCAAAGCTACTACACTCAAAAGCATTGCAATTAAGGTATCCTCATTCTCAGTTTTGAAAAAAGAAAGTTATTTCAAAAGTTATACATTTTTTTCGTATCCTGTAAAATTCGTAAAAGTTGACTTAGCTCATTTTCACATTAAACTAACGATATTTTATTATCACTATATAGAGCCCACATTTCTGCATATGCCGTTTTTTATATCTCTTTTGGTTTAGAAGTGATCGAAAACAGCTATGCGCTCACAGTACTAGAAGTACTATAAAAAACGGTTATGTACTTACTAGCTTCTAATTTTTTTAATCGCTGGCGAAATTGCTTCCCAAGGCAGCCGGTTCTATGAACCGGAGTGTCTCGGAATTTTTCCTGACCAAGGGCTGTCATTTCAGTGTAACCCCATTTAATTTGTTGCGTCCCTCCCACAAATTCTCATCCCCCAGCCGATCCTTGCAGCGTGACTACGCTATATTCTCCTGCTCCGGGAGGGTATCGAACCCAATCCAGGTCCTGTACCTGACCCCGGTCCAGAGAAATGGGTTTGCTGCGTTTGTCTGAAAAGAATATTTTTAAGACGGCCACACTCTTGTCAGTGTGTCACGTGTAAGGGATGGTTGCATCGGACAGGATATTCTGGGCTAATCCCCAAAACCCGAAGTCCTCGTAACTTTTATAAATTTTTTGTGGCTCTTTGCTGTTTAAGCTCAAGGGCGTCTCGTAGTCTGCGCCTTAGCGACTTATATTCTTAGGTCCCTACCACATTTTGCCCCGTTTGCCAGCACAGAATATATATGTGTGCAACATCTGCCCAATGCAGCTCCTGCCTGGGACGATGCCACTTTTCTAGAAGTTCTGATCTCAGCGACGGCAACCCCCCAACGGGTTTCATCGCGCCATACTGTCAGGCTGCAAACACAACTACACCGGGTACGAAAATGCTTATCCAGGGACGTCCAGTCCCAGGGCCACAACAGCAATTGTGCCCTGGCCTCCCTCAACTCAGACGTAGTCACCTATCACTTACCCCTAGAGTGACGACGTCTCTCCCGCTGCACTTCACAATTCTGCAATTAAACTGTTATGGGTTAACTGGGAAGATCACGGAGATAGTTGTTTCATGAAGCGGCATAACACCCGCATTGCTGTGCAGATCAGCTCTGGACATAACGTCCACAGAAAAGATCGCGAGAGCGGAAATGCAGGCGGTCTCACGTTTATCATCCACCACAAAGTGCAATAGAATCTATTTGGTCCGGACATCGGCATTACGCTACCGACTGTCTTACACCCTAAAATCTTTTGTGTGATGTTCGATCAGGATCTACATTTTGGATTGTACCGAAAATACAGAGCCGTAATAAAATCCTCAAATCCTTTTCCGGCAGCACTTGGGGTAAAGGCAAAGAAAAAATCATTTACGAAACAATTGGCCGGCCGATTCCATGCTACGCTTCCCCGATATACTGGCCAAGCCTAAAGGTTACTCACTGGAAGAAACTACAGGCCTGCCAACATACTGCCCTCAGAACCGCTACGGTAGGGCTGTCTTCTTATGTCCCCAGAACACTACGAATACAATGAGGCGAGAGTACTCCCCATTAGGGAGAGAAATGAAATGATAAACAAACAGTTTCTGTTGAATACCCAGAAACCTGGGCATCCTGATGAAGCTATACCTCCCAGGGGCTTAAGGGGTAAAATTCCATAAACTTTATGAGGAATATAGGCAAAAATTGCATGCATTTCCCTACCGCCAAAAGCAAATTTGAATCATGTTTGAAAGCAACTATATGCTATAAAACGTTGCAAATATTTATCACGTCGTAGTGAGTTAAAAGACATGTTTTTTCTTTCACACATCAATAACGTACTTTCCATAAAATATTTCAAAACTACGACATTTGCAAAATTTTGCAAATGGACACCAGAAATAAGTTTTTTTGATCTCCTGAAAAGTTACTGAAAAACATATAACTGTTTTTGTGAGCGCAGCGACGATATACTCTTGAACTTTACATCCCTGCTGCAAGAACAATTGGTTTTGTTATGCTGGTTTCGCGGAAGTTAACTTCGGTGGACGGCCACGCGTGAACAGTAAGTTCGAAGCCACTATGACGCGTAAATAAGCGCATGGGAACATTGGTTGTATTAACTATCGGTATAGCTTCGTTGCTGCTCAGCAAGAAGAGTAGGAATAATTATTGAAACTATGCATGAGCTGACTGTAATCGAGTCAGTCATATTCATTAGTATAGTCAACTGTAAGCCAGATCCCGAAAAATATGGATAATTGTTTTCGTTGTAAAGCTGCAGAAATTGGTGCTTTATCAGTAACCGTAACGGTAACCTTATAACAGCTGATTGCACCAAACTTATGGGAATCAATGCAATCGATTATTGGTGCCGCTATGGTCTTAACCGTATCGTAGCCAACCAATTGGTTTTTGGTTTACCGTCGTAACGATAAACAGCTGATTACGTTAGGGATACGACTACAGTGATACGACAAACGGCATCAATGACTCCAGCTTAACTAAGACGACGATGTAACTCCCATACCATGTTATTCCATTTATCTTCGAACGAGTGCAGCGAGTAGAGAAGACATAAAATGCAGATAGTAACGCGTTACCCAAAAAGGGTATAGGCAGCTTGTTCAAGAAAAAATATTATAATATAAATATAATTATAATATAAATATTTTTTCTTGAACTGAATATTAGATCTGCAACAAATTTGCTATCGTTTGGTATAATTTGTGGTTTGCCTCTGCGTACACGATAAGCCGAATGCCTTAGTAAATCGTTTAACTCCTCACGAGCCCAATAGTAAAACTCCTTATATGCTGTCAAGTAAACCCTATACTATACCCAGCGCAATATTAGAGACATAAACCTAAGCGAAAACAAGTAAGGAAGGCTAAGTTCGGGGGTAACCGAACATTACACACTCAGCTGAGAGCTTTGGAGACAATATAAGGGAAAAACACCATTTAGGAAAATGAACCTAGGGTAACCCTGGAATATGTTTGTATGACATGGGTATCAAATGGAAGGTATTAAAGAACATTTTAAAAGGGAGTGGGCCATAGTTCTATAGGTGGACGCTATTTCGGGATGTGGCCATAAAGGTGGACCAGGGGTGACTCTAGAATGTGTTTGTACGATATGGGTATCAAATGAAAGGTGGTAATGAGCACTTTAGAAGGGAGTGATCCTTAGTTCTATAGGTGGACGCCTTTTCGACATATCGCCATAAAGGTCGACCAGGGGTCCCTCTAGGATATCTCTGTACGATATGGGTATCAAATGAATGGTCTTAATGAGTATTTTAAGAGGGTGTGGGCCTTAGTTCTATAGGTGGACGCCTTTTCGAGATATCGCCATTGAGGTGGACCAGAGGTGACTCTAGAATGTTTTTGTACGATATGGGTATCAAATGAAAGGTGTTAATGAGTATTTTAAAAGTGAGTGGGCGTTAGTTCTACAGGTGGACGCCTTTTCGAGATATCGCAGTAAAGGTGGACCAGGGGTGACTAGAATGCATTTTTACGATATGGGTATCAAATGAAAGGTGTTAAGGATTATTTAAAACGTAGTAGTGGGCCTTTTTCATTTATCACCATAAAGGTGTACCAGGGGTAACTATAGAATCTGTTTGTTCATTATGGGTATCAAATTAAAGATATTAATGAGGGTTCTAAAAGGGAGTGGCCCTTAGTTGTATATGTGCAGCGTTTTCGAGATATCGACAAAAATGTGGACCAGGGTGTGTAACGACAGCCTGTCTCCATACTGGCCTAACTGAGTGGCAGAGTGTATATGCGTCTATGTGTTTATGTGTTTTGTGTCCAGGTCCGTGCCCTAGCCCCAATGTTGCCATTAACATCATATTAACATTAACATTGACAACATTGTACCGATAGTGAACACAATGTTGCAGCGGAAATAATATGTTGCGCTTGGCATCATGCTGTTATAACAAATAAGATGTCACCATACTGCTAACAACTTAGCAACATTGATGAATGCCATGCACCTATGTGTTTGTTTTGTTCTGTATTATGTATGTTGATGTGTATTGGTACAAGGGTATGAACGTGTGAATGCATTAGTGTAAGCGGTCAAGGCACGAACCAAATGTATCTGTGTAGGTGTTCGTTTTATGGAGCGGTAAGCGTGTGAATATATGAGTGCGTGATTGTATAGATGGAAAATACGGGAAAGCCGAAAAGAAAGTTAGCATGTATAGGTAGGAATTTTCCGTTTCTGGGTAACGTTCCTTGCCACGGCGGTAGCTATAAAAGGGCACAATGTTAGGCAACGGATAGAGTTTTATTCTATCTGTGCCCAGTGCAAGTGTCAGAGTAAAGTAAAGTGCGCGACTTAAACCGAAAGAAAAAAAAAGTGCCAAGTACAAGTGAAGTGCGCGGATTTAAATCGCAAAAGGAAAGTATTTGCGTTGATTTTTTGTTGTGCGCGCCGCAAGTAACGCGCGTACCCTTACAAGTGCCAGACGAGGATCAGAAAATCTGCCCGGGAAACCAAGGATAGAGGTAAGTCAAAGCCATCTGCTACTTGGCGCGCATGCAGGCAATTTGCTCCCACCTAGCGCACTACCCAAGTAAGCCAAATAGAAAACTGCATTAATAAAGATACATATATACGCAGATGTGTGTATATGCATCTGCAGCAATGCAAACACAAAAGCCCCCATGTACATATTCACTAAGCGTTTTGATCTAAAAGTAAGTACTTTTAACTAATTCCCACCATTTGTATTCCAGGCCACCTCGCCAACGCAAGGATCCACTGGGCATAGCGTGCCGACGGCACACTGCAT
This sequence comes from Eurosta solidaginis, assembly GCF_040869045.1. NCBI lineage: Eukaryota > Metazoa > Arthropoda > Insecta > Diptera > Tephritidae > Eurosta > Eurosta solidaginis. Next base: position 138,945,221 of record NC_090320.1, on the reverse strand, counting down.
CCACAACAACTACACACATTGATTTTTCGACGGCACACCACGCCTACAACAACACCACATAATTTTGCTTTCAAATTACATACAGCGCATACAACAAATACACACATTTGCTTCCCGGCGACATACCGCTCAACAACAACTCAATCACCGTTTAAACTGACGGCACGGCACGCCTACTACAACAACGCCCATTGGCTTTCTTGGACGGCACAAAACGCATTCAACAACTACACCTAATTTTTCTTCACCGACAACACACAAAGTCTAGCCCAACAGCACATGTTTTTTTTTTCATCGCCTGTGCAACACCAACAATAGGCACGACACCTTTTTACCACTGGCAACTACAATTACCACCTGTGACTCAGGCAGCAGCAACATTTTTTGATTGTAGCGGTGATATCTCGCCCCAATAACTACAACCGCAACAACTCCATCTTCATCGCTGCACAATATAAGAAATTTTTATCGGCTCGGTCAGCCTCCAGAGGCCAACAACAACATCATATCCCAACAAAACACACCACCACGGCAGCAGCAGACGTAATCACCAAAACTTAATCTCAAAATTTCGTTTCTAACACACTTTTGTATTTATCGCATACCTTTTTTTGTATGTATGTATCTATTCATATGTATTTTCCTTTTTGGATGTAGGTTTGGGTGGGAAAAAGGTTTGAAGAAAGCGAAAGGCTTCGAGCTTTATTATATTTTGGTTTTTTTTGGTTTCTCAATTGAAAATTTTTCTAAGTAATTTTTGTTTTGTTAGGTAATTTGACTCTACTTCACACTTTTCCTTGTCTTCTGACATTTATTTATAGTCACTTATTTTTGATTCCTTACATTCCCTTTTTTGCGGTTAGTTACTGTGTTCTGAGTCCGCCGATCTTTATCGGTGTGCTCTGCCCATAGTCCTACTTCCGCACATGCGTCTTAATTTTTTTACTAAATCGAAATTATGGAATTTTGATTTAATCTAATTAATTTGGTCTGTACAGTTTGCACAGCCATATATAGTTGTCGGAAAGCGCCCGGCGAACTCACCCCCTTTCACACCGTTTGCCCCAGGAGCTTGCTTTAAGCACCTGAAAGTTATTTTTCATCGTTTTCATAATTTAATTTTGTTTTTCAATTTTTTATTACACGTTTAGTTAACACATTGTCACCACGGCAGTAAAGTTATTACTATCAAAACACTCAATAACCAAGATTGCAAGCGAGCGATCTGGTTGAGTGATTGAGTGTGGTCATATGTACATATGTATGTTTCTGGCTCTTGCTATTTCAGCGAATTCAGCAAATCCACTCAACTGCACCGGCGCCGTTGGAGTACGAGTATATGGGTGAGTGAAAATTGAGCACAATAATTTTGCTAATATACATATTTGAGTGTATGTACATGTGTTAGCACAGATTCCTGCTCCTGCAAAAATAGAACAGGAATTAGCAAATCAAAAAAAAAAAAACAAAAAAACAGATTCCAACGAACATATGTACATGCAGGAAAAACGTCACAAACGTACATTTGCACTTACATACATACCATTTCTTTTCATAAACATATAAAGTCTTTTGCTTGGATGACCTACTTTTGCGTGGTACATATTTGATCTTATGTTTACTTGAGCGTTTGCGGTAGATAAGGGATTAGGGTATTTGAATTTTTTGTTCGCCCTCTTATTTTATTTGATTTTATTTGAATTTGTAGCTTTAGGATTTAGAATTAGCTCCTATCAATAATATTACATTAGGGCGGCCCCACAAATTTAAACCTTTTTTTTCATTCGAGTGAGGCACTTTTTCTATTAGTCGTAGATTTTTTTTTTATTGAATGGAAGTTGAAATATATCTTCTTCTTGCATTCTCATGAATTTTTAATATTCATTAGTAATAAAATCTAGCATTAAGTTTGAGCTTTTTTTTATTGTTACTTCGAGTAGATTTTTGGAAATCCTTGTCAAAGTATTTTATATTAAACTCGGAGTTTAAGGTTTTTTTTGAATTACTGAACCAATAGTAGGGTGTTAGTCGGTAATTTGGAAACCAGAAATTTTGTAAATAAATCATAAGAATTATGTTTGGATGAAACTTTAATATTTTCAGTAATGCAGGGCTAAGTCGAATTTTGGTGTTGGTGCTGCGCTTGCGCGCGGTAAGGGAAGGTGAAGGTGAGTGATAGGGAAATGACTTTATGACGGATGGACAGACTTAAGTCAGGTTTGGGGGCACTGTAAGTAGATAGGAGTCAGCACAGTGCCCACGGTGCGGTGCAAGTTGCACTGCAGAGGGAGGGTAGACTCCACCTGACAGGACAGGCCTCCATCTTTTTCCCCTCTTAACTCTGCCCCTCACGTTTATTTCTATCCTTTTCAGCTTTTCTTTCATCCTTTTTTTTCATCATGCAGGTATGAACCCCAATTTTCTTCATGTGGCTGCGGGTGAGGTCGGTGGTGCAATACCCCGCCCAAGACGACGAGCTAGCCTGGGCCCACAAGCATACCTGCTTTCCGCCGCTCCTCACCACCCAAACAGTCAGCCACGTAACAGGTGACCCAGAACATGATCTGTTGGGTACCGCTAATTTATTTATATATCTAGTACCGCGAACAGTGTTCCTGCCAAGATTCCAAGGGCTTTTGATTTCGCCCTGCATAACTTTTTCATTATCTTCTGCTTAATATGGTAGGTCTCACACCCATTTTACAAAGTTTTTTCTAAAGTTATATTTTGCGTCAATAAACCAATCAAATTACCATGTTTCATACCTTTTTTCATATTTGATATAGAATTATGGCATTGACGTGAACTAAGTTTAGTAAAGATATATCGATTTTTGCTCAAGTTATCATGTTACCGGGCTAGCGGAAGGACAGGCGGTCGATTGTATATAAAAACTGGGCGTGGCTTCAACCGATTTCGCCCATTTGCACATAAAACAGTTGTCGCATACAATCTATGCCCCTACCAAATTTCACAAGGATTGGTAATTTTTTGTTCGACTTATGGCATTAAAAGTATTCTAGACGAATTAAATTAAAAAGAGCGGAGCCACGCCCAAGTAGTATGGAAATACCAGTTCTAGCCCAATTTTGTAAGGGAAAAATTATGCAAGGAAAAGTATATACACACACACATATATATGCTAGGTGTCGTATCCGTTCTTCCGGTTTGTGTTCTGGCTGATCTCACCTCTGGCTGAGATCATGTCTGGCCTATCTTCCGCTAGGTGGCGCATAATATATATATATATATATATATATATATATATATATATATATATATATATATATATATATATATATATCAGCAAACCGCAAAATACATTCAGACACACCCATCCATATGCATACATTTAGATAAGAGCTACTTGTCTCAATGTATATAAGTTGGACATATTTTGAGTAAAACAATGAGGATCGTTAAATGGGGGGGCCTACATTTTTAAAGGGCCGCAAATTTTTAAATGTCCCCTCATATTTCTAGGGCCGCAAATTTTTAAATGTCTCCTCATATTTCTAATGAGTCCTAGACTTCATCCGAGCCGTTTTAAAGAGTCCCATAGATTTCTAATCGAGCGACTGCTCCCCAATCCCCGCACCCCCCACACCAATATGTATCGGTTTATTGTACAGAGTTGACACTTGTTTCAATTGAATCGCTATTAAATTATTAGAAAATTTGCTTAGACTATGGAAATTTGGTTTTGCTATTAAGACCCTAGTACCTAATTTTTTCCTATCTCTTCCCCCAATACTAGTGTTATCTCAATCTTGTACTAATAATGAAGGAATTTATTGGTTTGAGAGCAAAAGTGTATTCTATTCACATCGATCAAGAAGAAAAAGAGATAAAAAAATTAAGGGTGTTAAACAATGTGTTACTCTCAAACTTTCTGCAAATGATTTTAAAAGATGTTTATTCGAAAAGAAATTGTACTTTGACTCAATGTATATTTTTAGATCAAAATCTCATGAATTGTATACACAAGAAATAAATAAAGTAACGTTAAGTTTTTAGACGATAAGAGATTTGTAAAAAATAACTTTGAAATGCATGACCCACTTCGTGGTATTTGTCATGATTTCAATAATCACTGCAAAAATTTAGATACATGCGATCCGATTTTCAGGATTAAAAAGTACCTACTTACTACCTTAACTATGTAAGGTGTAACCCCTATACCCTGTGCGTCTTTGCATTCGAATGATTTAGTACATAAGTATACAGTATATTTTTGTAATTATCATATATTTAAGTTGCCAAGTCTTTTGTTTGTTTTTTATACTATACTTTCTTTAGTCTGATTAATTGTTAAATTTTTAGACTAATAAATAAATAAATAAAAATTAATACTTACGCTTGGGAAATGTTTGTACAAGAGAAAAAATCAAAATATGCTGATAAGAAACATTAACTGTTCAACATTGCATATTTATATATATATAAGCATTTGAGAATTTCACAAAACCGCAAATAAATATGAAGACTAAACATTTTGTTTATCTTCTTATTAGTTTGTAAGTTTGTGTACCTGCATTTAGACGCATACGTTCTAGCTGATCTAAAATAAAAAGCTTCGAAATGTTTGTTTTGTATTCTGACTGCAAGAAACAAAGAGCTTAGAAGTTCATCAGTGCAGCGGAATATCGAACTAAGATTTTAAATTGTGGGGGGGGGGGGGGGAGGGGGGCGCTCCGAATTTTTGAAGGGTCCATATTTTAAAGTATATAAGTGTGGGCGAAATATAAAAATACTATTTTATACCCAACTATGCTTCACCTGTCTATGCTTAACGTATAAAAAGCCTACCATTACAAAGATATTTCTTTATTAATTTTCATAATGTTTGCGACAGTAGATGTTCAAGGCTTTAAAGCATACGATAATAGATTTATTGTAAAGGAAATAGCTGTGGTCCTCAACAATAAAGAATTCCATTGTTTCCACATAAAAGTTCCATTTGAATTTTCGGATATGAGTAAGGATAATCAACGACAAGCTAATTGGTTAATATTACACCACCATAATTTATTATGGTCCTATGGAAGCGATAGTTTTAAATCTGTAAAAAAAAACTATTTGATGTCAACATTGAAGAACATAAAAGTTTATGTTAAGGGGCAAGAAAAAGTGTACGGATAGCAGAGTTCCTCCAAAGGCCGGTGTTTAACATTGAAGAGGAGAGTACAGGATGTGATGGAATGAATCTCTTTAGATTATATAGTTTACACCCAGATGTTGTGCGTTGTCAACATCATTTCCATACTGATTGTAATGTGAAAATCAACCAACGACAAATTCGTTGTGCTTTAAAATCAGCATATATTTTTTTCAAATACATATCGGCTAGTAATTTAAATTTATAAAGAAATAAAATAGAATTAGAAATCTTAACTTTAGTGTTTATTTTAATTTTAAAAGGGTAAGAATAAGAAGAAGAAGGAGAAGAAAAGTAAGTATATAAATACTTTTTTTTTCAATATCAACCTCATTTTAAATTGACGTAAACCAAGGGATATATCACAATGAAGTTTAAATTTTATATCTCATTATTATTATTATTATTTGTTTTCAAAATTACCTACGGTGCTCATTTTGGGAAAATCTAGATAGTGATGTGCTTTCGATTAACCAAAACTCGAAAAGTATTCAATTTAATTTAACATTACCCAATAGTAATGATATTTTATCAACCAATATTTCATTATTATTACTAAAACAAAGTGAGCCTCTTTTAACTAAAGACGAAGAAGAAATTGAAGTGTTGTAAACGATACCATTATTTTCACCATCCACAACAATCGCACCATCATCTAAAGATGATTTCTCAACGGAAGGGAAGCCCATGAGAACTTTTACTATAGATGAAGCTATAGAGGCGTTTCGTAGAAGAGAACTCATTGAAAATGAATCTGATATTGGAGGAATCATTGAGGCAAAACAAGCATTTTATCGACATTTTAAATTGGAATATGATAATTTTGATCTACCTATTCGTTGTACTTATGATAGTAGATACGTGGAAAAAATTTTGAGTATCAAGTGCTTTGAATATCGTGAAATTGAAAATGAACGAATTCTTAGTAATGGTGATATTCAAAGTATTATAGCACAGGATACTTCATTTAAAAGACCACATATAGAAATAATTGATGTGAAAAACTATAGACAAACATATAGTATGATCATTGTATAATGTGTCTCACACGTGTATAGATAAAAATAAAAAAACCGATATGAAATTAGCTAATTTAATAAAAATTTTACTTATTTACCTGTTTCACTTAAGTTATGGAACAAGTTATCCCTATAATCAATTTATGAATCAAGAACAAAATACAAACAGCTTTAGAAATTTTGAAAATAGTAAACAGACTAGTTTTGAATACAATATTCCAAACACTTCATTACGTTTAAAAATAAATGTAACAATTCAATTGTTAGATCAGAGTTTTCCTGAGCTCAACCCCTCATTATTAAGAACAACATCAACAACAACAACAACGCAGAGCCCTGGGGGATCTTTTATTCCAACGATCTGCGATCAAAGGAGTGAGTCACATGGTGTGAAAAAAAGTGAATATACCATTATAGAGGCTATTAACAATTCTAAAGAATTATTAGTTGAAAAGGAAAAGAGAATAGGAGGCATTCTTGAAGCCCAGAGGTTTTTTATAGACATTTCAATTGAGTTTACGATAATTGTGAAATACGAATTAAATGCTCTTATTACAGCAATTATATACAGCGTACTTTAAATATCTATTGCTTTGAATATCCGGAAGACAATACGGAGACATTACATAAACGAGAAGTATTATATGAGCACAATTCGTACGATATAAATCCAACAATAATTCATGTTGATCGTTATTATCAAACATTGCATATGAAGGTTCAGTAATCACAAACATGTCATCGTCGTCGTCGTCGTCAGCAGCAGTATACATATTTAATTTTCTGAAACAATTTAAACATATTTAACCTGAAGAGCAGAGGAAAAGACTTTTCGAAATTCATTCAATAATTGAGTATAGAGATAAATTAAGTAAAATTAAAAATCATTTCGGTGAACACTATGAAAACTGTGTTTGGTGTAATTCTAATAGCACAGATGGCCCAGACACTTGCAATTGCTCACACCTAGAGCGTTTGGATGAGGAAGCCTACAAAATTATGAACACAGCAGCATTAAAAACGTCAGCAGCAGAATACATATTTAATTTTCTGAAACAATTTAAACATATTTTACCTGAAGAGCAGAGGAAAAGACTTTTCGAAATTTATTCAAAAATTGAGTATAGAGGTAAATTAAGTAAAACTAAAAATCATTTCGGTGAACACTATGTAAACTGTGTTTGGTCTAACTCTAATAGCACAGATGGCCCAGACACTTGCAATTGCTCACACCTAGAGCGTTTGGATGGGGAAGCCTACTGTTGAAGACATGATCGAGTTTTCGGACTAAGTCCGCCCCCTCCGTCTGGCAACACCCGGCCAGTGCGGCCAAGCGCAGGCAGTGCAGATCAGCTGTGGCTTGCCAACCACCACCGCGCTCACTCTCAATTGCTTAGTTTACTTAAAACTACTCTACCAAACGCATCGTCAAAAATATTCGCTTGCTATATTACCGCCCGCCCGCCATCGCGCATCTCTTTTAATCTTTAATTAAAGTCACTTTTATTTTCTTTTATATCTTTAAATTTGTAAGTTGTTAAATCAAAAAAAAGGAGTACAATAATATATTAATCATTAAAACTTAAACTTAACGCGTTCCCATTTTTTATTGAAGAGTGCAAGGTGAATTATATGCATGGTCCTTTTGCGTTGAATAGGCCAGCGACCAAAAACAAACACGAAAAAAAGTAAAAGTAATTAAAAAACACAAATTTTTTATACAAAAATTAAAAAATATTTTATATAAATAACAAACAAAAAGTAATACGTGCTCGGTACGGCAAATAAACAAAATTTATAGAATTTAACAAAACAATAGTGCACATACATGAATACATAAGAACTAAAACATTAAGGTGTGACAAAAAATTTTAAAACAATTTAGTTGTGAGTCCGTGAAATTAAACGCAGTGCAAAAAAAGTTTAATAAAAAACAAAAAAATTTTACAAACACAAAAAAATAAAAAACTATTTATTGGAAATAATTTAAACAAAAAAAAAAAAAACAAATTATTGAAAAATTTACACAAAGCTAAAAGCTAAAAAAAAGTGTAATGTAGAAAATAATTGTTTGCTAATAAAAAGAAAAAGAAAAATATCTAAGAGAAAACAAACAAAAGAAATAAAACTCAATTTAATTTAAACACACTATTGGAAAAAACAAAACACGTAACACAAGATTTATTTACTCAAAAAATTAAACAAAATTAAGTTGTCAGAAAAGTGGGTGAAGAGTTATATTCAAAAAAATTGAAGGGAAAAACAGAATGCAAATTTTTTTGGAAAAATATATATATTTAATTTTTTCACGAATACAAAAAACGAAAAATATTCAAAAAAAAAGAAAAAACTGCATTTGGGAAAAAGTTGGGAAACAATAATTGGAAACAAAAGCATACATCAAAGCAACATTAACAACACAACAACAACTAGGAGCACATTACAATAAAGGACAACACAAACAACTCACAAGTAACCCATATAAAAACCAAAAATGTCAGAGTGAGTACGGTACATATATATACATACATATATATCCCTTCTTGGGGGTTGTGATAGACAGGAGGTTGTCATTCAAATCCCACTTAGAGTATGCCAATGGAAAGGTAGCAAAAACCGTAGCAGCTTTATCTAGGATAATGATAAATGCAAGAGGACCAAAGCAACGACGGCGTCAACTTCTGGCTGGCGTTGTAAAAAGCCAAATACTTTACGGGGCTCCTGTTTGGCATAAGGCCACGGAGTATAAATCATACTTCCGCGGGGTAAAGTCGACTTACCGCCTGTGTGCACTACGCGTCTGTAGCGCCTTTAAAACTGTCTCTGACGACGCAGCACTAATCATCGCAGGAATGTATCCTATAGACATATTAGCAAAAGAAGCAGCGACGATTTATCGGGATCAAAGCTCAAGTAACGGAGCACGAGAGCGAAGCGTGCAGAACTGGCAGCTCAGGTGGAATGCCTCAACAAATGGTCGTTGGACACACCGATGTATCCCAGATATTAATATATGGATATCTAGAAAGCACGGCGAGGTGGATTTCTACCTCACACAGTTTCTGAGTGGTCACGGATGCTTTAAGGAATATTCGCACCGATTCAATCACGAGCCTAACAACATATGCGATCACTGCGGCGGCGATACAGTAGAAGATGTTTACCATGTATTTTTCGAGTGTCCTAGGTTCTATAGCTCGAGATGCAAACTGTGCAGAATATTTGGAAAGGATTACACTCCAGAAACAATTGTTGGATGCATGCTACAAAGCAAGGTAAAATGGTCAGCGGCGTGCGATGTAATAGCGGAAATAATGAAGTGTCTACGAAGTCTTGAAAGGCTACAGCGCAGCAGCGAACATTGAACAGTCGAGTTGTGTGGGTGGATAACAAATTGCTAAGGTGGAGGGAATGGAGCTGAGCACGTATTGAATGCAAGGCCTCCGTACAATTAGCGGAGTGAGAATGATAAAATAAGAAAATACCGTAATATATGTAGGTAAATGTAATAGCAAACCAGGCGACGGATTGGAGACAAGGCCTCTTCAACCGTTCGAATACTGCCCCAGGTGAAGGAATAAAGCACGGATTGGAGACACGGCCTCTTCAACCGTGCGACCAAAAGCAGTCAACATACACGCAACGACAAACCTACGGATTGGAGACAAGGCCTCTCCAACCGTAGAAACAACGAGTATGAGGGTAAACGTCTCACATGTAATCAGAGTTTATACTCGGATTGGAGAGAAGACCTCTCCAACCGGTGGAAGTACGAGGAAAGCCCCGTTACGTATTGTGGAAAAAAAAAACAAACAACAAAAAAAAAAAAAAAAATGAACTGAAAAACGGTAAAACCTATTGAAAAAAACAAAAAAATTAAAAAAAAAAAAAAATTCTATTTATACATATATAATTTATTTACACATATATACATATGTAAAAAACAAAACCCTACAATACAAGTAGTCGACGCACAAGCATGCCACAAGCACTATATGCACAGTGTTTAAGGTAGGCTTGCAAATATTCGTAGAAGTGGTATGCGTCAAGCACATTCAGGTAGTAAGCAGGGCGTGTCAGTCCCAGCGTTAACCATACCGCGGCACTATCTAAGTACAGCAACGTGACCTCGACAGACGTAGAGCTTAGTGCTCAACCTACCTCCCGACGGAGTACTTGACGGTAGTACCGGGGGGTAAATGGTACTCAGACGGTAGAAGGTTTAGTGCGGTTAAAGTCCCACACTGACTATGAGGCTTACGATGCTTCCTCCTCGTAAAAAAAAAAAAAAAAAAATATATATATATCCCTCCGATCTTAGAATCCGGACCCCTTCATTATAAACATACCCATTATATGTATATCCACATATATTTTTCCCTCCGTCTAAAGTACGGACCCAAATCTAAAATTTATATACCCCTCCGAACTAAAGATCCGGACCCTGGGTATATAACCCACATCAAAAAGCCTAAACGGCAAAATATTTCATTTGCTTACTCACTGTTACCAACAGGTACAGTCCCTTCAAACACCCCATATATGTTTTTAAAAAAATAAATTTGCATTCACGTATCAACGGAAAATCCACTGCCCGGTTCTATATACCCAAAAAGTTCGTTGCGCTAAATATCAATTTAATTATAAAAATATATACGTATATATGTAATATATGTATGTATATACCCACTTAGTTCGGTAATATCACCCGAGCTACATATTTTTCCAGCGTGAAATTCACCGCTGCCCACTTTACCCTTATATGCATATATTACATAAAATATATTTTACAAAAAACCCATAGCTACAAACTTTGCCAAATTTTTGTCACTTTTCCTAAAGTTTATTTTACCGGTGCACCCAACATTAATTTTGCATACAAACCTACAATTATATGCACCCATAATACCCACACGCACTTGTATATCTTTTTGCATAAGCCAAAAACCCACCCTCAACAAAGTAATTGCATGAGCATATGTAACTACATAATAGAAGGAAGCAACAAAAGAGATCATCGATCACATATTTGCATGCATTTACTTTATCGATAGATCAAGTGCATTGGCACGGCAAACAAAAGGTTGTTGGTACACCACAGTTTACCGGCAAATATATTTTACCCACTTATATATATACATACATACGTACTATATACCCATATTACTTGTACTCAGAAGCTCTGAGACAAGTACATAACAAACCATAAATCCAGCATACATTAGGCGGGTCTCAAAAAACCCCAGTGTACACCCACCCATTTATATACTCACATTACTTGAACTCAGAAGCGCCGAGACAAGCCCATATTAAAAACCAAGCGTACATTAGGCTGGTTTCAAAAAAAAATTTTTTTTTTTTGGCCTTTTGACAAAATTTTTTTCGACCTTCACAGCTTAATAAAAGCTCCCATTTCTTGCTAAAATTAAATTATAATGCCAAAAACAAACGAAACCCAAAAATTGACCACTGCAGACCAATGCCTGCATATATGACGGTAACCAAGTAGAAGTTTACTGCTCAAGATGGTCACCCTCCCAAGCTACCGATTTATCAGAGTGTATGCTTAAGGTCAAATTAGAAGACCCAGATAAAATATGGGCAAAGGTGCTAGAGTCCCATCGAGATGTAAGTTTCTCTGATAATTACACAGATGTCAGCGGCTCGGTTGAGCAAAAATTTGCTAAATGCATGGAAACGTACCAAACATGCAAATCGGAAATTTTAGAAGCCTTACAGCTTTTTAATACTGCTAGCACCAACCAACAACAAATACCCGGCCACCCAATGAACAATTCAAACGCAAACGGTTTTTATTTAAAAGTACCACCATGTGACACCGAAGTCTTTCATGGTGGATACGAAGACTGGCCATCCTTTAGAGATATGTTCACGGCAGTCTATAAAAACTACCCTAAATTATCACCCGCTCAAAAATTATACCACCTACGCCTGAAAACTAAAAGGCAAGCAGGACTTATTGTAAAACAATACCCACTGAGCGATGATAAGTTCGAGCTTGCCTGGGAAGCACTTAGATCGAGGTACGAAGATAAAAGGATACTCGTCGACAATCAACTAAAGACGCTATTCAACCTGCCCACAATATTCACAGAAAACGGAGAACAAATCCAGAAGATGCAGACAACAATCAACAATTGCATGCCAACTTTAAACACCCAAGGAATCCCGACAACGGACTGGGACCCGATCCTCGTTTATCTGTGCTCATCAAAGCTGCCAAGTGAAAGCCTTTCACTATGGGAACAATACCTCAGCTCCCGGAAGGAGCTGCCCCTTTGGGAGGACATGAATAAATTCCTCACCAGCAGATACGAGGTAGTAGAAAGACTAAGTACCTACAGACCAGGCAAGGCGAAGCCCCAATTTACGAGTTTTACACTACGAATGGTGAATCAAAACTCGACCCAACCCAATAATAATAAAACCCATGCATATCACATCGAGTTCAATAAAACGGCTTCGTGTAGATTTTGCAACCAATATCACGCAGTCAAATCTTGCGTTAGGTTTAGGAATTTATCGGTATCAGACTGAATCAAATTTGTGAGAGAAAATAGTTACTGCGAAAACTGTTTATCAACGTCACACCCCAAGAACGAATGTAAAAGTAGTTTCACATGCGTTTATTGCCAAAAGCGTCATCATTCACTACTGCATTTGCAGCCCACACCCCAACAATCACAACCAAACCCCAGAGCTCAAAATGCCCAAGCCGGCACCCCTAGGAGAACGGACGACGAGCGAGCCTCAACATCGAAGGCTGCCACAAGAGCCAGCTTCTCGAGTAATCATGGAACCACCCTGTTACCAACAGCAGTAGTATCAATATACTATGCTGGCGAATTCCATAAAATTCGTGCCCCAATAGACCAAGGTCCACAAAAAACTTTTGTATCATCCCGTATACAAAAGCTTCTTGGTCTACCCACAAAAGAGTCTCTCCACCAGATATCTGGAATGGGTGGAACGGTTGTGAAGAATGCTAATAAAGTCTGCCACATAACATTCTGTTCGGCAGACTTAACCCAAATGATAGACGCACAAGCAATGATTTTGCCGAAACTAACGAAGTTCTTGCCCACAGTCAGAGTTTCAAGCATCGATCTCGAAGAACTGTCCCATTTACCGTTAGCCGATCCACAGTATTCGATACCATCGAAAATCGATGTGGTAATCGGCAGCGATATCACCCCGCAAATCCTCACCGAAGGGCTCTTACGAAATGTGAGTGGAACATTGCTTGCCCAAAACACAATATTCGGATGGATATTAAGCGGCCCTGTAGCTGAAAAGGTATCAAACTTCAGCACTCATGTCACCGAATGCACCGATGACCCCATCAATCAACTTTTGAGACAATTTTGGGAACAGGAAGAAGTTCACCAAACCCAACAACGATCAGCAGATGATGAATACTGTGAAGCACTCTACCGGACAACCACAATTCGTGAGGAAGATGGACGCTACAGAGTCAAACTACCATTCAAATCGGAATTTCCAGCCAATCTGGCACTCGGTCATTCACGACCCGCAGCACAACAGCAGTATATCAGCATCGAACGAGGCCTCGAAAGAAACCCCGAATTAAGAGACAAATATTTTGAAGTCCTTAATGAATATTTAACCATGGATCACATGGAACCCGCCTCCCAACAAGAGGTAATTAGAGATGGTAAATATCTATCGTTTTATCTACCCCATCATGCTGTCATAAAACTCGACAGAAAAACCACAAAGGTGCGAGTCGTCTTCAACGCATCAAAAATGTCGCATTCTGGCAACTCGTTGAACGACGTCCTCCATACAGGCCCCATACTACAAAATGACTTAATGCTCGTCATACTTAAATGGCGACTTTATAAGTTTGTCTTCAACGGCGATATTGAGAAAATGTATCGCCAAATACTCATCTATGAAGAAGATAAAGATTTTCATCGAATCGTTTTTCGAAAACACCCAACTCTGCCGATAGGAGATTTTCGACTAAAAACAGTTACCTTTGGCAATTCGAACCCTACACCAACTCGCCCACGACTGTCAAGACGAATATCGGCTCGCTAAAAATATTTTATTGAATGAAACTTATGTTGACGATATTTTGTCCGGCGGTCATAATATACAGTCCACTTTGAACGCTATGACTCAAGTTATCGAATCCTTAAAATCGGCAGGGTTCCCTTTGAGGAAGATGTCGGCAAATCACCCTGAAATTTTAAAACCCGTTCCCGACCTTGATTTGCTAGACGTCGACTTCCTTAAATTCCATGATTCGAGTTCCACAAAAACCCTTGGAATTCAGTGGAACGCGTTAACCGATACCTTCACCTACACGTATGATCCACCATCAGCAGAAAACACGACTACAAAAAGGCAGATTTTATCAGCAGTTGCAAAACTGTTTGACCCCGCAGGATGGCTTTCGCCAATAATGATTCTTGCAAAAATGTTGCTGCAACAACTCTGGATGGAAGGAACGGAATGGGACGAAGACGTGAAGCCCGGAGCTAGTTTTTTATCCCATTTGCTAACTGCTAAAAGCAAAGTAGCACCCCTCCAAACCGCGAGCCTTCCACGGTTGGAACTCTGTGGAGCAACCCTACCTCTGGTACCCGCTGTTTTCATGCCCCTAGCAGTCTGAAAAAGATATATAAGCTACCCTCACCAACGTATTTTTCTAACCCATTTTTTTGAAAAATACGTATTTTTCTTTCATGTCTTTACAGGACCCGCAGATCTACCGAGGTGTATAAATGCCGTCTATGTGGGCACCGACACGTGCTAAGGAAGTGCCGGGCGTTCCTCGCGATGAAGCCTGAGTAGTAGTAGTACGTATGCACCTAAATGATATAGATGGGTCAGAACACAAACCGAAAGAACAGATGCCCCTAAGTGTAGGCAACGAAATTGTTTTGCTGTATATATGTGTGTCGGTGTGTAAATACTTAATCAACTTGTGGATTAATATACACATAAAAATCTACCATCTGCAAAAACAAAATCGATTCATAATTAGAAGAGATCTTTACAAGAAATATGTACAAGAAATTTACCGGTAACATTATTAAAGTTTACAGTGACCTTGTTAGCAAAACCCGAGACAAGTTTAATATATAACAGTTCAAAATAAGTAAAATTGATATCAGACCAGATTCTTATCAGATACACAACTGATAGGTAACATATTTAACAGATTCTTATCAGATACACAGCTGATAGATAACAGATTTTTTCAATTAGAAGAGATCTTCACAACAAATATGTACAAGGAAATTACCGGTAACATTATTAAAGGTTACAGTGACCTTGTTAGCAAACCACGAGTCAAGTTTAATATATAACAGTTCAAAATAAGTAAAACTTGATATCAGACCAGATTCTTATCAAATCCACAACTGATAGGTAACAGATTTAGCAGATTCTTATCAGATACACATCTGATAGATAATATATTTTTTCGATCGCTCGTTTAAAATCATGTCAAATAATCATATGACTGTATTAGCAAATCTTGATAAGATCATGAAAGTATTAAGAAAGACTAAAAAGTATATTTTGATAGTTTTGGAAATTTACAGCCACCGATTGAACTGATTAATTATCTGAAGTCACCAATACCAATTATGAGCAGAAAGAAAAATACAACACAGTAATATGCGAACAATTATGTTTAAAATTTTTATTTAATAAAAATAAATTATATGAAATATAAATTGTTTATTATTCTTTTCTTAAATGTATTACAGTAAAGTACTACTATAAGATTTCGAAATGACCATAAGCATAAGTATCAATATGATTTTCTCGTACACTTCGCTTATCATCCATATTGCTTAGAGCTACTTTAGAGCTATTAGAATTAGACCAAACACAGTTTACATAGTGTTCACCGAAATTATTTTTAATTATACTTAATTTATCTCTATACTCAATTATTGAATGAATTTCGAAAAGTCTTTTCCTCTGCTCTTCAGGTAAAATATGTTTAAATTGTTTCAGAAAATTAAATATGTATACTGCTGCTGACCACGACGACGACGATGAGATGCTTGTGATTACGGAACCTTCATATGCAATGTTTGATAATAACGATCAACATGAATTATTGTTGGATTTATATCGTACGAAGTGTGCTCATATAATGCTTCTCGTTTATGTAATGTCTCCGTATTGTCTTCCGGATATTCAAAGCAATAGATATTTAAAGTACGCTGTATATAATTGCTGTAATAAGAGCATTTAATTCGTATTTCACAATTATCGTAAACTAAATTGAAATGTCTATAAAAAACCTCTGGGCTTTCAAGAATGCCTCCTATTCAATTTTCCTTTTCAACTAATAATTCTTTAAAATTGTTAATAGCCTCTATAATGGTGTATTCACTTTTTTTCACACCATGTGACTCACTTCTTTGATCGCGGATCGTTGGTATAAAAGATCCCCCAGGGCTCTGCGTTGTTGTTGTTGTTGATTTTGTTTTTAATAATGAGGGGTTGAGCTCAGGAAAACACTGATCTAACAATTGAATTGTTACATTTATTTTTAAACGTAATGAAGTGTTTGGAATATTGTATTCAAATCTAGTCTGTTTACTATTTTCAAAATTTCTAAAGCTTTTTATATTTTGTTCTTGATTCATAAATTGATTATAGGGATAACTTGTTCCATAACTTAAGTGAAACAGGTAAATAGTAAAATTTTTATTAAATTAGCTAATTTCATATCGGTTTTTTTATTTTTATCTATACACGTGTGAGACACATTATACAATGATCATATTATATGTTTGTCTATAGTTTTTCACATCAATTATTTCTATATGTGGTCTTTTAAATGAAGTATCCTGGGCTATAATACTTTGAATATCACCATTACTAAGAATTCGTTCATTTTCAATTTCACGATATTCAAAGCACTTGATACTCAACATTTTTTCCACGTATCTACTATTATAAGTACAACGAATTGGTAGATCAAAATTATCATATTCCAATTTAAAATGTCGATAAAATGCTTGTTTTACCTCAATGATTCCTCAAATATCAGATTCCTTTTCAATGAGCTCTCTACGAAATGCCTTTATAGCTTCACCTATAGTAAAAGTAAAAGGGAAGCCTTCCGTTGAAAAATCATCTTTGATATTGAAAAACAATGTATTTATATACTTACTTTTCTTCTTCTTCTTATTCTCACCCTTTTAAAATA
This sequence comes from Eurosta solidaginis, assembly GCF_040869045.1. Lineage (NCBI taxonomy): Eukaryota > Metazoa > Arthropoda > Insecta > Diptera > Tephritidae > Eurosta > Eurosta solidaginis. Next base: position 138,927,817 of record NC_090320.1, on the reverse strand, counting down.
AAAACAAGTAAGGAAGGCTAAGTTCGGGTGTAACCGAACATTACATACTCAGTTGAGAGCTGTGGAGACAAAGTAAGCGAAAATCACCATGTTGTAAAAAGAACCTAGGGCAACCCTGGAATGTGTTAGTATGGCATGTGTATCAAATGGAAGGTATTAAAGAGTATTTGAGTATGACTTTAGAATTTGTTTGTACGATATGGGTATCAAATGAAACGTGTTAATGATAATTTTAAAAGATAGTGGGCCTAAGTTCTATAGGTGGACGACTTTTCGGGATATCGCCATAAACGTGGACCAGGGGTGACTCTAGAATGCGTTTGTACAATATGGGTATCAAATGAAAGGTGTTCATGAGTATTTTAAAAGGGCGTGGGCCTTAGTTCTATAGGTGGACGCCTTTTCGAGAATTCGCCATAAAGGTGGACCAGGAGTGACTCTGGAATTTGTTTGTACGATATGGGTATCAAATGAAAGGTGCTAATGAGTACTTTAAAAGGGCGTGGGCCTTAGTTCTATAGGTGAACGCCTTTTCAAGATATCGCCATAAAGGTGGACCAGGGGTGACTCTAGAACTTGTTTGTACGATATGGGTCTCAAATGAAAGGTGTTAATTAGTATCTTAAAAGGGAGTGGGCCTTAGTTCTATAGGTGGATGCGTTTTCGAGATATCGCCATAAAGGTGGGCCAGGGGTGGCTCTAGAATTTTTTTTGTACGATATGGGTATAAAATGAAAGGTGTTCATGAGGGTTTTAAAAGGGAGTGGCCATTAGTTGTATATGTGGCGTTTTCGAGATATCGACCAAAATGTGGACCAGGGTGATCCAGAACATCATCTGTCGGGTACCGCTAATTTATTTATATATATAATACCACGAACAGTATTCTTTCCAAGATTCCAAGGGCTTTTGATTTCGCCCTGCAAAACTTTTTCATTTTCTTCTACTTAATATGGTAGGTGTCACACCCATTTTACCAAGTTTTTTTCTAAAGCTATATTTTGCGTCAATAGACCAATAGAGTTTCATCCCTTTTTTCGTGTTTGGTATATAATTATGGCATTTTTTCATTTTTCGTAATTTTCGATATCGAAAAAGTGGGCGTGGTCATAGTAGGATTTCGGCCATTTTTTACACCAATACAAAGTGAGCTCAGATAAGTACGTGAACTGAGTTTAGTAAAGATATATCGATTTTTGCTCAAGTTATCGTGTTAACGGCCGAGCGGAAGGACAGACGGTCGACTGTGTATAAAAACTGGGCGTTGCTTCAACCGATTTCGCCCTTTTTCACAGAAAACAGTTATCGTCCTAGAATCTAAGCCTCTACCAAATTTTACAAGGATTGGTAAATTTTTGTTCGACTTATGGCATTAAAAGTATCCTAGACAAATTAAATGAAAAAGGGCGGAGCCCCGTCCATTTTGAAATTTTCTTTTATTTTTGTATTTTGTTGCAACATATCATTACTGGAATTGAATGTTGACATAATTTACTTATATACTGTAAAGATATTAACTTTTCTTTTAAAATTTGAATTAAAAAAATTTTTTTTTAAAAAGTGGGCGTGGTCGTTCTCCGATTTCGCTAATTTTTATTAAGCAGACATATAGTAATAAGAGTAACGTTCCTGACAAATTTCATCATGATATCTTCAACGACTGCCAAATTACAGCTTGCAAAACTTCTAAATTACCTTCTTTTAAAAGTGGGCGGTGCCACGCCCATTGTCCAAAATTTTACTAGTTTTCTATTCTGCGTCATAATTCCAACTCACCCACCAAGTTTCATCGCTTAATCCGTATTTGGTAATGAATTATCGAACTTTTTCGATTTTTCGAAATTTTCGATATCGAAAAAGTGGGCGTGGATATTATCCGATATCGTTCATTTTAAATAGCGATCTGAGATGAGTGTCCAGGAATCTACGTACCAAATTTCATCAAGATACCTCAAAATTTACTCAAGTTATCGTGTTAACGGGCAGACGGACGGACGGATGGACGGACAAGTCTCAATCGAATTTTTTTTCGATACTGATGATTTTGATATATGGAAGTCTATATCTATATCGATTCCTTTATATCTGTACAACCAACCGTTAGCCAATCAAAGTTAATATACTCTGTGAGCTCTGCTCAACTGAGTATAAAAACACTAAAATTAAGATTTCTGTAATTGATAAATATGTAAAATTGTAAGTTTACAAACGGCGATGGTTACTAGGATATGTTTCTGAATTTCACTTCTTCATCAGCTAGCTTTTCGGGAGCTGAGCGTTGAACTCGAATCTCCAACATTCATACCAGTGCAGAGGTAGATGCCTTTAGCTGCTAAGCCATATGAATGTCCCGTTGTTCGCTGTACAATTGGTCTCTAAGAGTTGCCTTTTTATACTCAGTTGAGCAGAGCTCACAGAGTATATTAACTTTGATTGCATAACAAAGGTATAAAGGAATCGAGATAGATATAGACTTCCATATATCAAAATCATCAGTATCGAAAAAAAATTCGATTGAGCCATGTCCGTCCGTCCGTCCGTCCGTCTGTCCGTTAACACGATAACTTGAGTAAATTTTGAGGTATCTTGATGAAATTTGGTACGTAGGTTCCTGGGCACTCATCTCAGATCACTATTTAAAATGAACAATATCGGACAATAAACACGCCCACTTTTTCGATATCGAAAATTTCGAAAAATCGAAAAAGTGCGATAATTCATTACCAAGTACGCATTAAGCGATGAAACTTGGTAGGTGAGTTGAGCTTATGGCGCAAAACAGAAAACTAGTAAAATTTTGGACAATGTGCGTGGCACCGCCCACTTTTAAATGAAGGTAATTTAGAAGTTTTGCAAGCTGTAATTTGGCAGTCGTTGAAAATATCATGATGGAATTTGGCAGGAACGTTACTCTTATTACTTTATGTCTGCTTAATAAAAATTAGCAAAATCGGAGAACGACCACGCCCACTTTTTAAAAAAATTTTTTTTAAATTCAAATTTTAAAAGAAAAGTTAATATCTTTACAGCATATAAGTAAATTATGCCAACATTCAACTCCAGTAATGATATGGTGCAACAAAATACAAAAATAATAGAAAATTTCAAAATGGGCGTGGCTCCGCCCTTTTTCATTTAATTTGTCTAGGATGCTTTTAATGCCATAAGTCGAACAAAAATTAACCAATCCTTGTGAAATTTGGTAGAGGCTTAGCCCATAGGACGATAACTGTTTTCTGTGAAAAAGGGCGAAATCGGTTGAAGCCACGCCCAGTTTTTATACACAGTCGACCGTCTGTCCTTCCTCTCGGCCGTTAACACGATAACTTGAGCAAAAATCGATATATCTTTACTAAACTCAGTTCACGTACTAATCTGAACTCACTTTGCATTGGTGTAAAAAATGCCCGAAATCCGACTATGACCACGCCCACTTTTTCGATATCGAAAATTACGAAAAATGAAAAAAATGCCATAATTATATACCAAATACGAAAAAAGGAATGAAACATGGTAATTGTATTGGTCTATTGACGCAAAATATAGCTTTAGAAAAAAACTTGGTAAAATGGGTGTGACACCTACCATATTAAATAGAAGAAAATGAAAAAGTTTTACAGGGCGAAATCAAAAGCCCTTGGAATCTTGGAAGGAATACTGTACATGGTATTACATATATAAATAAATTAGCGGTACCCGACAGATGATGTTCTGGATCACCCTGGTCCACATTTTGGTAGATATCTCGAAAACGCCTTCACATATACAACTAAGGGCCACTCCCTTTGAAAACCCTCACCAATACCTTTAATTTGATACCCATATCGTACAAACACATTCTAGAGTCACCCCTGGTCCACGTTTATGGCGATATCTCGAAAAGGCGTCCACATATAGAACTAAGGCCCACTCCTTTTTAAAATACTCATTAACACCATTCATTTGATACCCATATCGTACAAACAAATTCTAGAGTCACCCCTGGTCCACCTTCATGTCGATATCTCGAAAAGGCATCCACCTATAGAACTAAGGCCCACTCCCTTTTAAAATACTCATTAACACCTTTCATTTGATACCCATATCGTACACAAAAATTATAAAGTCACCCCTGGCCCACCTTTATGGCGATATCTCGAAAGGGCATCCACCTATAGAACTAAGGCCCACTCCCTTTTAAAATACTCATTAACACCTTTCATTTGATACCCATATCGTACAAACAAATTCTAGGGTCACCCCTGGTCTACCTTTATGGAGATATCTCGAAAAGGCGTCCACCTATAGAACTAAGACCCACGCCCTTTTAAAATACTCATTAACACCTTTCATTTGATACCCATATCGTACAAACAAATTCTAGTGTCACCCCTTGTCCACCTTTATGGCGATATCTCTAAAAGGCGTCCACCTATAGAACTAAGGCCCACACCCTTTTAAAATACTCATTAGCACCTTTCATTTGATACCCATATTGTACAAACGCATTCGCAGCTAGCTTTTCGGGAGCTGAGCGTTGAACTCGAATCTCCAACATTCATACCAGTGCAGAGTTGCCTTTAGCTGCTAAGCCATATGAATGTCCCGTTGTTCGCTGTACAATTGGTCTCTAAGAGTTGCCTTTTTATACTCAGTTGAGCAGAGCTCACGGAGTATACTAACTTTGATTGCATAACGGTTGGTTGTACAGGTATAAAGGAATCGAGATAGATATAGACTTCCATATATCAAAATCATCAGTATCGAAAAAAAATTCGATTGAGCCATGTCCGTCCGTCCGTCTGTCCGTTAACACGATAACTTGAGTAAATTTTGAGGTATCTTGATGAAATTTGGTACGTAGGTTCCTGGGCACTCATCTCAGATCACTATTTAAAATGAACGATATCGGACAATAACCACGCCCTCTTTTTCGATATCGAAAATTTCGAAAAATCGAAAAAGTGCGATAATTCATTACCAAATACGCATTAAGCGATGAAACTTGGTAGGTGAGTTGAGCTTATGGCGCAAAACAGAAAACTAGTAAAATTTTGGACAATGTGCGTGGCACCGCCCACTTTTAAATGAAGGTAATTTAGGAGTTTTGCAAGCTGTAATTTGGCAGTCGTTGAAGATATCATGATGAAATTTGGCAGGAACGTTACTCTTATTACTTTATGTCTGCTTAATAAAAATTAGCAAAATCGGAGAGCGACCACGCCCACTTTTAAAAAATTTTTTTTTTAAATTCAAATTTTAAAAGAAAAGTTAATATCTTTACAGCATATAAGTAAATTATGCCAACATTCAACTCCAGTAATGATATGGTGCAACAAAATACAAAAATAATAGAAAATTTCAAAATGGGCGTGGCTCCGCCCTTTTTCATTTAATTTGTCTAGGATGCTTTTAATGCCATAAGTCGAACAAAAATTAAACAATCCTTGTGAAATTTGGTAGAGGATTAGCTCATAGGACGATAACTGTTTTCTGTGAAAAAGGGCGAAATCGGTTGAAGCCACGCCCAGTTTTTATACACAGTCGACCGTCTGTCCTTCCTCTCGGCCGTTAACACGATAACTTGAGCAAAAATCGATACATCTTTACTAAACTCAGTTCACGTACTTATCTGAACTCACTTTGTATTGGTGTAAAAAATGTCCGAAATCCGACTATGACCACGCCGACTTTTTCGATATCGAAAATTACGAAAAATGAAAAAAATGCCATAATTATATACCAACTACGAAAAAAGGAATGAAACATGGTAATTGTATTGGTCTATTGACGCAAAATATAACTTTAGAAAAAAACTTGGTAAAATGGGTGTGACACCTACCATATTAAATAGAAGAAAATGAAAAAGTTTTGCAGGGCGAAATCAAAAGCCCTTGGAATCTTGGAAGGAATACTGTACGTGGTATTACATATATAAATAAATTAGCGGTACCCGACAGATGATGTTCTGGATCACCCTGGTCCACATTTTGGTAGATATCTCGAAAACGCCTTCACATATACAACTAAGGGCCACTCCCTTTTAAAACCCTCACCAATACCTTTAATTTGATACCCATATCGTACAAACACATTCTAGAGTCACCCCTGGTCCACGTTTATGGCGATATCTCGAAAAGGCGTCCACATATAGAACTAAGGCCCATTCCTTTTTAAAATACTCATTAACACCATTCATTTGATACCCATATCGTACAAACAAATTCTAGAGTCACCCCGGTCCACCTTCATGTCGATATCTCGAAAAGGCGTCCACCTATAGAACTAAGGCCCACGCCTATTTAAAATACTTATTAACACCTTTCATTTGATACCCATATCGTACAAAAAAATTCTAGAGTCAACCCTGGCCCACCTTTATGGCGATATCTCGAAAAGGCATCCACCTATATAACTAAGGCCCACTCCCTTTTAAAATACTCATTAACACCTTTCATTTGATACCCATATCGTACACAAAAATTATAGAGTCACCCCTGGCCCACCTTTATGGCGATATCTCGAAAGGGCATCCACCTATAGAACTAAGGCCCACTCCCTTTTAAAATACTCATTAACACCTTTCATTTGATACCCATATCGTACAAACAAATTCTAGAGTCACCCCTGGTCTACCTTTATGGAGATATCTCGAAAAGGCGTCCACCTATAGAACTAAGACCCACGCCCTTTTAAAATACTCATTAACACCTTTCATTTGATACCCATATCGTACAAACAAATTCTAGTGTCACCCCTGGTCCACCTTTATGGCGATATCTCGAAAAGGCGTCCACCTATAGAACTAAGGCCCACACCCTTTTAAAATACTCATTAGCACCTTTCATTTGATACCCATATTGTACAAACGCATTCTAGAGTCACCCCTGGTCCGCGTTTACGGCGATATCCCGAAAAGGCGTCCACCCATAGAACAAAGGCCCACTCCCTTTTAAAACACTTATTACACTTTTCGTTTGACGCCCATATTGTACAAACGCATTCTAGAGTCAACCCAGGTCCACTTTTATAACGATATTCCGAAGTGCGTTCACCTATAGAACTTAGGCCCACTCCCTTTTCATATTTCATATTTCTTTATTCAGTCTATGATTTACAATAATCTTACAGACTATATTAAACATTATTAAACATAAGGTTTATTTACAGTAAAGTTAATTTAAAATGGAAAATAACATATTTTCAAAACTTCGACGAGATATCGAAAAATCAATACAATAATTATTATTGATTGAGTTAATAGCAATTACAGCGCGAGTGATCGGGCCATTAAGTGCGTAATTAGATCTAAACTGGTCAATTACAAACATAGTATATTGGCGCAAAGTCCGTGATGGAATATAAAAGTTCAAAGACTCTAACAGTATCGGGCAATCAATATTGCCATTAGAAATATCATAAATAAACATTATAGATGTAATTAATCTTCTACTTTCTAATGTGTGAAGATTGATTAGCTTACACCTAGAGATATATGGAGGAAGAGGCAGATCGAAGTTTATATCGTATAAACAGTACTTCATGAATATTTTTTGCACACGTTCGACTCTCTTATTGTGTACCTCATAATAAGGACTCCACATTATGGAAACATACTCAAGCCTTGACCGTACAAAGGCATTGTGTAATAGTTTTTTAGTATATGGATCCTTAAACTCGGATCCATTTCTTTTAATAAAGGCCAGTAAGGAATATGCTTTGGGGATAATAAAATTTAAGTGCTCGGTGAATGTAAAAGACGAATCAAATACAACACCTAAATCCCGAATTTTATTCACCCTAAGTAACGGTTTATTAGAGACATAGTAAGTCGAAATCAATTTATTACATAATTTGGAATAAGTTATGTAATAACATTTGTTGGCATTCAACGCAAGCTTATTTTTACAGCACCACTCATTAAAATTATTTAACTCAGATTGTAGTATGAGAGTATCAGACTCGTTCTTGATTCTGAAAAAAATTTTCAAATCATCAGCGGAAAGAAGATAATTGCATTGCTTGAAACAAGCACTTACATCATTGATAAAGATAATAAAGAAAAGTGGGCCAAGGATACTACCTTGGGGCACACCTGAGGTTGCTACTTAAGGAGATGACTTTACGTTGTCAATAACAACAAAATTTATCCTATTGGATAAGTATGAATAAATCCATTGTAAAAATGTTGAGTGGAAACCCATTTTTCGCAATTTAGCCACGAGAGCTTTGTGCGAAACGCTGTCAAAAGCTTTGGATATGTCCGTATATATGCAGTCAACTTGACAACCATGAGTAAAAGACGAGATGCAGTAATTCGAAAAAACGACCAGATTAGTTACTGTTGAACGCCCCGGAACGAAGCCATGCTGACATGGGCAATATAACGCTTAACTGCGGACGATAATTTAAACATCACCGTTTTCTCAAAAAGTTTTGAAATCACGGGGATCTTCGATATTGGCCGATAGTTTGTAACGTCAATTTTACTACCACTTTTATGAATAGGTTGAATAAAAGTAATTTTCCATTCATCCAAAAAGATACCAGACTTTAATGATAAATTAAATATATGCAACAAGGGCTCTGCAACGGAAGCTACACATTGCTTCAGGAAAAAAGATGAAAATTCTTGATAATCACATTGCTTGGAGCTCTTGATCGTCTGAATACTTAAGATAATATCATCAATATCTAGAACTAATGAGGAGAAGTCGAAACAAGACGTTATCCCATTCAACATATCCCCGTCGTCATTCCACAGATCATCAATAGCAAAGTTTGCTTTAAAAAATTCTGCATACAAATTGGCTGACTCACTAGACGATGATGAATTCTTGACCTTGTAAGACACAGACACCGGTATTGTTGAAACCGATTGTTTGGAGCGAATGAAATTCCAAAACGATTTAGGATTCGATTTGATATTATTTTCGATATTGAGAATATATCGATTGTACAGAAACTTATCAAGACAATTAAACTCCTTCGCGTAATTCAGATATTGTTGCTTGAATTCGGGACTTCCTGATTTTTTAAAAAGTTTATGATATTTATTACGCAAATTTTTTAGAGTCTTTAAGCTTTTGGTATACCACGGCAACTTGTAAACCCTTGCCGGGAAACGAGGAATATTAATATTCATTATTTCCGAGATATTACTTTTGAATAAGTCAAAGCAGTCTGAAAGATTACGATTATTAAAAAGAGACTGCCAGTCAATATTTGAAATCAAATTATTGATCAAGGCAAAATCACATCGGCTATAATTGAAACCAACTTCATTATTGAGTTTAATATTTCCAAATTCATAAAACTTAATCTCCAATATCAATGGTACGTGATGTTTATCAGTATTAGACAACGGGCAGAGGGAACGAATTAAATTATAATTAAGATCATTACTAACAAATATAACTAGCGTATTTTCAAAATCATTGATTTGAACTAACTGTAAACTATAAAAATTATCAACTAAGTACATTTCACTAGCTTGATTGACATTAGTAGGTATGAGAGTTTTCTCACCTGGAAGATAATTCCATACGATTTTATTTAAGTTAAAATCCCCTAAAATACAAAATTTAGAATTGAAGTTAGTGCTCGAAAGATGCATAATATTATTAACATGATTTTCATAAACACTATCTGCACTATTTTCTGGTATATAAGAAACACTGACAAATAGACATTCTGTTTTGCCTTTTATGCTGATTATAAACCTCCGAGTTTGTAGGCTTTTTCTTACAGCAATTAGCACTCCTCCACCTCGATAAAGTCCTGTACTTACATTATCACGATCTCAGCGATATATATTATACAAATTTTTATCAAAAAACTCATTACTAAAAAAGTCCGCAGTAAGCCACGTCTCAACAAGAACTATCAAATCGTATTCTTCACTAGAGGTAGCAGCAAATACAGCAGAGGCCTTAGTTCTCATGCCTGATATGTTTTGAAAATATATTGATATTGAGTTCTGTAAAGAACGGGCATCATCAATTAGACATGAATTGTAGCAGTCATTATTGGTGACGGAGCGAGGACTTATGAGTTGTCCTTTTGCACCACAGTCCTTTGAAAAAAACGAAACGGCCTTACTTTTACATCCGATGGCCAAATTGACGAATCGAGCAACTTATTGTAATTAGATGCTGAGATCCCAAGCTCAAAATTAACACTCCGTAAGGACTTTTCATCTACGTCCCTTTTCGTAAGTTTTTGGCAGCGCATTAATAAAGCCGAAATATTTGCAGTTCTTGATACATAGTCAACTGTAGTTTTAAAATACTCATTAACACCTTTCATTTGATACCCATATAGTACAAACAAATTCTAGAGTCACCCAAGGTCCACGTTTATGGCGATATCTCGAAAAGGCGTCCACATATAGAACCAAGGCCCACGCCCTCTTAAAATACTCATTAACACCTTTCATTTGATACTCATATCGTACAAACAAATTCTAGAGTCACCCCTGGTCCATATTTATGGCGATATCTCGAAAAGGCGTACATCTATAGAACTTAGGCCCACGCTCTTTTAAAATACTCATTAATACCTTTTATTTGGTACCCATATCGTACAAAATAAATTCTAGAGTCACCCCTGGTCCACCTTTATGTCGATATCTCGAAAAGACGTCCACTTATAGAACTTAGGCCCACTCCCTTTTAAAATTATCATTAACACATTTCATTTGATATCCATATCGTACAAACAAATTCTCGAGTCAGGCCTGGTCCACCTTTATGGCGATATCCCTAAATGGCGTCCATCAATAGATCTATGGCCCACTTCCTCTTAAAATACTCTTTAATACCTTCCATTTGATACACATATCATACAAACACATTCCAGGGTTACCCTAGGTTCCTTTTACAACATGGTGATTTCCCTTACTTTGTCTCCACAGCTCTCAACTGAGTATGTAATGTTCGGTTACACCCGAACTTAGCCTTCCTTACTTGTTGTTTATATTCCTTTTGATCACCATGTAGGCACATACACTCTGTACATAGTTTATTCCTAATGGTGTGGATATGATTTTTAGGCGCGCTTTTGGAAGCTTAGTAACATTTGTTTGGATTTTTACAGTATTTGTTTTTAATACTTCCGCTGCTACTATTATATCAATATGATCATATGTATTTAATTAGCGAGCTTTGCTCATATTGCTTTATACAATGGCTTTTGTAATTGATATTAGAGAAAAGTTGTAAGCTTACAAACGGCGATGGTTACTAGGACATGTTTCTGAATTTCACTTCTTCATCAGCTAGCTTTTTTGTTTATATTCCTTTTGATCACCATGTAGGCACATACACTCTGTATGTAGTTTATTCCTAATGGTGTGGATATGATTTTTAGGCGCGCTTTTGGAAGCTTAGTAACCTTTGTTTGGATTTTTACAGTATTTTTTTTTAATACTTCCGCTGTTACTATTATATCAATATGATCATATGTATTTAATTAGCGAGCTTTGCTCATATTGCTTTATACAATGGTTTTTGTAATTAATATTAGAGAAAAATTGTAAGTTTACAAACGGCGATGGTTACTAGGACATGTTTCTGAATTTCACTTCTTCATCAGCTAGCTTTTCGGGAGCTGAGCGTTGAACTCGAATCTCCAACATTCATATCAGTGCAAAGGTAGATGCCTTTAGCTGCTAAGCCATATGAATGTCCCGTTGAATGTCATGTTGTTCGCTGTACAATTGGTCTCTAAGAGTTGCCTTTTTGTTTATATTCCTTTTGATCACCATGTAGGCACATACACTCTGTATGTAGTTTATTCCTAATGGTGTGGATATGATTTTTAGGCGCGCTTTTGAAAGCTTAGTAACATTTGTTCGGTTTTTTACAGTATTTGTTTTTAATACTTCCGCTTTTACTATTATATCAATATGATCATATGTATTTAATTAGCGAGCTTTGCTCATATTGCTATATACAATGGTTTTTGTAATTGATATTAGAGAAAAATTTGTAAGTTTACAAACGGCGATGGTTACTAGGACATGTTTCTGATTCTATTTTATTTCATTATAAATTTAAATTACTAGCCGATATGTATTTTAACAAAATATATGCTGATTTTAAAGCACAACGAATTTGTCGTTGGTTGATTTTCACATTACAATCAGTATGGAAATGATATTGACAACGCACAATATCTGGGTGTAAACTATATAATCTAAAGAGATTCATTCCATCTCATCCTGTACTCTCATCTCCAATGTTAGACACCGGCTTTTGGAGGAACTCTGTTGTCCATACACTTTTTTCTTGCCCCTTAACATAAACTTTTATATTCTTCAATGTTGACATCAAATAGTTTTTTACAGATTTAAACAATCGCTTCCGTAGGACCATAATAAATTATGGTGGTGTAATATTAACCAATTAGCTTGTCGTTGATTATCCTTACTCAGATCCGAAAATTCAAATGGAGCTTTTATGTGGAAACAATGAAATTCTTTATTGTTGAGGACCACAGCTATTTCCTTTACAATAAATCTATTATCGTACGCTTTAAAGCCTTGAACATCTACTGTCGCAAACATTATGAAAATTAATAAAGAAATATCTTTGCAATGGTAGGCTTTTTATACGTTAAGCACATACAGGTGAAGCATATTTGGGTATAAAATAGAATTTTTATATTTCGCCCACACTTATATACTTTAGAAATATGGACCCTTTAAAAATCTCGATATTCTGTTGCACTGATGAACTTCTAAGCTCTTTTTTTCTTGCAGTAAGAATACAAAACAAACAATTCGAAGCTTTTTCTTTTAGATCAGCTAGAACGTATGCGTCTAAATGCAGGTACACAAACTTGCAAACTAATAAGAAGATAAACAAAATGTTTAGGCTTCATATTTGTTTGCGGTTTTGTGAAATTCTCACATGCATATATATATACATATGCAATGTTGAACAGTTAAGGTTTCTTATCAGCATATTGTGATTTTCCCTCTTGTACAAACATTTCCCAAGCGTAGGTATTAATTCCATTATTTTTTACAAATCTCTTATCATCTAAAATCTCAACGTTACTTTATCTATATCTTGTGTATACAATTCATGAGATTTTGATTTAAAAATATACATTGAGTCAAAGTACAATTTCTTTTCGAATAAACATCTTTTAAAATCATTTGCAGAAAGTTTGAGAGTAACACATTGTTTAACACCCTTAATTGTTTAATCTCTTTTTCTTCTTGATCGATGTGAATAGAATACATTTTTGCTCTCAAACCAATAAATTCCTTCATTATTAGTACAAGATTGGGAAAATACTAGTATTGGGGGAAGAGATAGGAAAAAATTAGGTCTTAATAGCAAAACCAAATTTCCATAGTCTAAGCAAATTTTCTAATAATTTAATAGTGATTCAATTGAAACAAGTGTCAACTCTGTACAATAAACCGATACAACTTGGTGTGGGGGGTGTGGGATTGGGAGCAGTCGCTCGATTAGAAATCTATGGGACTCTTTAAAACGGCTCGGGTGAAGTCTAGGACTCATTAGAAATATGAGGAGACATTTAAAAATTTGCGGCCCTAGAAATATGAGGGGACATTTAAAAATTATCGGCCCTTTAATAATGTAGGGCCCCCACCCCCCCTTTTACCGATCCTCATTTTTTTACTCAAAATATGTCTAAATTATATACATCGAGAAAAGTAGTCCTTATCTAAATGTATGTATATGGATGGGACGGCAAAGCTCGGCTAAAGGTAAACATTTCTAAGCTTTTTCTTATACACCACTAAGCTTTTTCTTAAGCGCCACCTAGCGGAAAATCTGCCGGAACACGCCACCTAGCGGTGAGATCGGCCACAGGTAAGATCAGCCAGAACACAAACCGGAAGAACGGTTGCGACACCTAGCGGTGCATAGATCGGTCAGAGGTGATATTAGCCAGAACACAAACCGGAAGAACAGATGCGACACCTAGCATATATGTGTGTGTGTGTATATACTTTTCCTTGCATAATTTTTCCCATACAAAATTGGGCTAGAACAGGTATTTCCATACAACTCGCCCATTTTGAAATTTTCTTTTATTTTTGTATTTTGTTGCACCATATCATTACTGGAGTTGAATGTTGACATAATTTACTTATATACTGTAAGAATATCAAATTTTTTGTTAAAATTTGATTAAACATTTTTTTTTGTTTAAGTGGGTGTGTTCGCCATCCGATTTTGCCAATTTTTATTAGCACAGAAATAGTAATATGAGTAACGTTTCTGCCAAATTTCATCATGATATCTTCAACGACTGCCAAATTACAGCTTGTAAAACCTTTAAATTACCTTATTTTAAAAGTGGGCGGTGCCACACCCATTGTCCAAAATTTTAATAATTTTCTATTCTGCGTCATAAGGTCAACCCACCTACCAAGTTGCATCGCTTTATCCGTTTTCGGTAATGAATTATCACACTTTTTCTGTTTTTCGAAATTTTCGATATCGAAAAAGTGGGCGTGGTTGCAGTCCGATTTCGTTCATTTTAAATAGCGATCTGAGATGAGCGCCTAAGAACCCACGTACCAAATTTCATCAAGGTACCTCAAAATTTACTCAAGTTATCGTGTTTACGGACGGACGGACATGGCTAAATGAATTTCTTTTTTCGTCCAGATCATTTTGATATATAGAAGTCTATATCTATCTCGATTAGTTTATGCCGTTTCGGATTGCCTTTTTCGCGAACAAAGTTAATATACTCTGTGAGCTCTGCTCAGCTGAGTATAAAAAAAACAAAGATAGTCTCCAAGTGGAAGCTATAAATTCCATGTGCGAGGTACGGGGAATTTGGTGCATCACTTTCAAATGGAGCTGTAGCACCAGAAATATCCGCTGGCATTGATTGCTGTACGAAGCTCATATCAACGTCAGGTTTAATTTGCATAGGAACATTTGCTTGACCGTCATCTGAAACTATCACTGATCGATTCTTTAAACAGTTTTGTTGTGTGTAGCGAGTGAGTTGGCATGCCACCTATAGCACTAGTTTTAAACGACACTTCTTACAACTCCTTCTGGTTCCGGTTGTGATAGTGGTGGTAAATGTTCGCTAATGGGAGATGATGAGGTTAACAGAAAAACGAAATTACTTTTAACATTGTTGCTGCTCATGGACTTGGACTCACGAAAAAAAATCTGTATTGATTTCTGAGCAACAGATAGCTATAAGCTGTAGAGTTTGACAATGGCATTTAGAGCGAAAAATGATTTACCAAAGTGAATTAGGTATAAAATGCGGGACGTTAAGTACCCCCAAACCGCCTGCTTTTGACTAAAAGCTTAACAAATCTATTTTTATTATGTTTAAAATCTAGGTTTTATGGTTAATAACGAGACGTGCACAAAAGACTACAGATGGCATATGTTGCTCATCACCAGCAGCGACATTGTCCACAGGTGAGATTTTTTAAATTTCTATTACCAAAAAAAAAAGATGAAATTTTCATTTTTATCCCTTTTTAGTGACACTTCCAGCGAGCTCAGCGGATCTGCTAACATCTATCATGTTTATTGATTGGTAGTGGAACAGCCTCCTTTTCAGCATCCCTTGCAATAAAATCCAACGGTTCACGCGCAAAGGTTCTTAATATCTGAATTTTCAAAGTAAAAGGAGAATATATATGAGGGAATATTTATGCATGATTTTTGGTACTTATGATCACAAGTTCACCGAGGAAACCATATATAAGGCCGCCACCTTCGTGAATGCGTTTATTTCGATGGAAAAATTGTTCACACAGCACTAGCGGATTCAGAGCGTACATTGATGGATGACTTAAATATTAAACATTGATAGGCATGTAAAGGGTTTTAAGATAAGACTCCGAAATATCTCTAAGGCGCGGTTTCCAATGCGAGTTTAAAACTAAAACTGAACATTACTACTTTGGCCATTTATCTACAATTTTACATAAACTTAGTTTAACTAATTAAACTTAAAATGATAATAAGACAAGAACTTCAACTGGTATTAAATTCGCTTCGAAAAAGAGTAATACAGAGGTTAAGGGCTTAATTTTAGGCCCCTCGGTCGTGAAAAGGTTTTCAAATGAACTTACAGATGCATTTTTTTTGGTTTTTTTTGAAAAATTGGATATTAGCCTTTACTTCTTTAGAATTTTCCGCTGAGATGTGGGGCTTGAATGGGGCGAGATATATTGTCTGTGAAAAAGCAAAAGAGTTATTTCTCCGTTTTCCCAAGTGAGCTTCCGAAAAATAGATATTAGGTTCCGCAGTTCGATGACAGCCCCCTCGTAATATATATTTTAGTCATTGGTGCTTCTGATACAATTTATTATAGCGGTATATGCCTTCTTATTTTAAAGAAATGAGAGCAGCTATATAATGCAATGATTCCAAAAAAATGGTCAAAATCATATTTCTACTGCGTAATGAACAACAATTTTTATATAAAAATTTTGTTTTGCAAATTAGTAAACATTGGGGTCATTCCACGATAGATCGGCGCACGAAATCGAAACCTTGCGGTGGGCATAAGATTTTTGTTGTTCCAAAACTCTGCAAGTTCGTATGAAAGCCTTTATCTTGATTTAGCAAACTTTATATTAGTAAAATGTTTGAAGGACTAGAAAAGGGGTGGTGTTAGATTTAAATAAGATTTTCATAGCCAAGGAGAAATATACATATATCATTAAGAACAATTTTGAAACGCAACTTCAATTTTGAAATTGTCATAACGTGACTATCAGAACATGTCGTGTTTTCTAAGACCGGCCGTTCTTCAACCGGATTCTGAGATAGGGCGTTGTCTGAGACAGCACTTTTTCGAAAAGACAGCCGAGATAGGGTGATGATATTCTGCTCAGCCGTCGAAATAATCAGTTTAAAAAATAAGGTATATTAAAAAATGTCAATTTTGGACAACATTCCTTTTTTTGAAAATGTTATTCCGTTAATATTTTTTTATGGAATATGCTAGGTTTCGAATGCATTGTCTTTTGAGTCGAGCGACACTATAAGCCAGTGAAAAAAAGCTCACCTTCAACAAAGGCACGTTCGAAACGTTCCATTATATTTTAAAGCTAAACCCACTTATTAACAAAAAATGTAAAAACTATTAATGTTTCTATGAACATTGTCGAAATTTATGTTTTTATATTAAAAAAATTGTCTGACAAAGCTGTCGGTTTTTAAGCTTACTGAAATTCACCTTAATCGGAGAAATGTTTGAAAACTCCTTAAAAATGTATTCTAAATTTTGAAAAATTCTGTTGGCCTCGTGTCTTTGGACGAGTGCATTCAAGTTCTGTGGCAGACAGTGGATCTGCGTTAGGGTTTTGGCGTCCTCGCTCTGGGGAGGGAGTGAATTTAGATTTGATTCTTGGTATCCTCGCTCTGGGAGAGCGAGTGAATTGTGGGATGGTTTTTGAAAATTTAAAATATAATGGGCCGAATGCCTTTAGGTTCTGTGGCAGATAGCGGATCTGCGTTAGGGTTTTGGTGTCCTCGCTCGGGGGAGCGAGTGAATTTCGGATTGATTCTTGGTATCCTCGCTCTGGGAGAGCGAGTGAATTGTGGGATGGTTTTTGAAATTTAAAATCTAATGGGCCGAATGCCTTTAGGTTCTTTGGCAGATAGCGGATCTGCGTTAGGTTATTGGTTGGCCTCGTTTCGGGTGAACAAGAGCTGGATAGGAAGGTGGAGTTCGGAAGGGAGTGCGGGAGAGGAACGGAGGGATTGTTAGGAGGAGCTATTGGCCTTCTCGCAATCAATCTCCTCCGTTGGGAGGAGGATCAGTTTGACAAATGGTCATTTCACCTGACCCTTCTCTGTCAGAAGGTCAACTACACTTACTCAGTTATATTCGCCGGGGTGTACCTTGACCACTCTACCCAGCCTCCATTCCACTTGTATATTTTGTTTGGGTTGCTTCCACTTCACACGCTTTTGAGGTTCGGATAGATATTCCACCTTCCATCGTTTGCAGAATGTTTGATGGAAGGCTTTGAGTTTCTGCAACCGATTGATCATAGAGGCAGAGCTCTCACTAGTATCTGGTTCTGAGGGAGCCATTAGGTGGCCGCCCGTGAGGAAATGGCCTGGTGTAAATGGCTATAGGTCTGTTGGGTCATTAGATAACGGGCTGAGCGGCCGCGAGTTCAGGTATGCCTCGATCCGGCACAAAAGTGTATTTAATTCCTCCAATGTGGTTTTGTGTGGTGAGGCTATCTTCTTGCAGTGGCTTTTGAAGCTTTTCACTCCGGCCTCGCACAGCCCTCCCATATGAGAAGCGCCCGCAGAGATGAAGTGCCACGTTAGAGACTAGTGGCTGTATTTGGAAATAGTTATATTTCTGGTCTCAGAGATGAAAGTCTTAAACTCCGCGAGAAAAGATCGTGCAGCTCCGACAAAATCTGTACAGTTGTCGGAGTACACATTCTTTGGGCATCCGCGTCTAGAGACAAAATGGGCAAATGCCGCTAAAAATGATGGGGTACTGATGTCACTAGTGGCCTCCAGATGAATCGCCCGTGTGGAAAATCACACAAAGAGACAAACATAGCCTTTGGATAGGCGACACCCCTGCCGCGGTAGCTTTTGATTTCGAAAGACCCCGCAAAGTCTACCCCGGTACTGGTGAACGCGCGGATAAAAGTAGTACGTGTGCAGGGAAAGGTACCCATAAGTTGGTACTGCGCCCGCTTTTGGTGAATAATGCAGGTTTTGCAATTGTGGATGATGGCTCTGATCATGTTCTTGACATTCGAAATCCAATATGGGGTTCGGATAAGACGGAGCATGAGCTGGTTCTCGCCATGAAGGGAATCATGATGAATCATCATGACTGCAAGGCGAGACAGCCTGCAATTATAAGGCAAGATGATCGGATGACGCTCGTTGTATGAGGTGGGTTTTGTCGAAGGCTGAGGTAGCACTCAGTAAATCCAGGGTCCAGTAGATGTCCCACAAACCCCCACTTAATAAGAACACAGTAGTTATGTGTTAATGACGAATACGCACACACATACACACGCTTGAAGGGTAGTGAGGGAAGCAGCTTTCCGTACAAAGATGACAGGGGCGGAAGGCGAGCGGCGGCTAACAGTCGTAGTAATAGCAGAGGGGTCGGTACGGCGGTTGATCGGTGGTGCAGGAGCGGGCGGGATGGTGCGGGGGTCCGGAGGCAGCGGCGGAATCAGCGCAGCGGCCCGACGGCGGAAAGTATTAGCGGACAGATTGGCGCAGTGCAGGGAGTAGCACGGCGGCTGGACAGGCGGACAGTATTAGCGGACGTATTGGCGCAGTGGTATGGGCGCAGTGGCGGGATTAGCACGGCTGCTGGATGGCGGACAGTATTAAGGGACGGATGGATGTAGCGGTGTGGACGCAATGACTGCACCAGCGAGCTGGCTGGACGGTGATAAGGTAGCGACGGCTAAAGGTCGTCGCAGCAGCGGTGCAACTGTGGTAGGATAGCGGGCGGCTGACGGCTGTCGTAGCAGCGGCGCAACGGCGGTAGGATAGCGGGCGGCTGACAGTCGTCGTAGCAGCGGCGCAATGGCGTAGGATAGCGAGCGGCTTACGGTCGTCGTAGCGGCGGTGCAACGGCGTAGAATAGCGGCGACAACAATAGGGCAACGAAGCGCGTACAAGAGGCGTGGCCAAGGCGAGGTGTCGGTGCAAACTTTCTGCCTGATTACCTTTTAGGGGGGGTGACCAGTAGCGGCGGTTGCGGGTGGCGGCTTCCTGCGAGGACGCTGTCTCAGTGGCGGTGGCGGAGGGAATTGCGAGGAATGAACAAAGAATTATGGTTAGTGCCGGTCCGCTAGCTGTACACCACCGCATCCATGCCCACACGATGGCAGAGCTGGACGCAGATTTGTACCAGCTGGAACTCCGTAGGCCGATCCGTGAGCTGAGGGGAAGTGTACCTTACGGCACATCGGTAGCCCCTTTAGCTGCTGGACCGGTCTACGGCCGGAGCCGGGGCGGAGGGGAAAAGGGCCGGATGGTCATAAGGCGGCGAACCCCCCGATATTGTTATCGCCAAATGCTACTCGCATGCATTGGTAAGAAGCTGCTGCTGTTGGCTACCTGTTAATGTACTATGTATGTATAGTCTCAGGCTTAGGTGAAAAAAGGTTAGAGTGGGGGTCTCAGGCGTAGGAGAAAAAGGGTTACAGTGGGGGTCGTACTATTGTAACGCTACGTTACATTCCCCCTCCCACTTCGGTTGACGGAAAGCTGCTGTGAGGAACAGGAGTATCACGCCAGGCCTGGCCTAGCGGTTGTATGTGTGCCGTTATGCCGGCTTTGCCGGTGTGTATGCGTGCATCGTTTTATTAACATTTTTTTTTCCAGAAAATATACAGAGTCATTCCACTTATACCTAACAAAGTTGATTCAAAAAAAATGTTTACATATCAGGTTTAATTACAATTTCATTGTTCTTAAAACTAACAAAATATTTATTTTAAAATAATGCGAAATTCATGAATATTGTAAATAA
Source organism: Eurosta solidaginis (assembly GCF_040869045.1). NCBI lineage: Eukaryota > Metazoa > Arthropoda > Insecta > Diptera > Tephritidae > Eurosta > Eurosta solidaginis. The sequence continues at coordinate 138,907,324 of NC_090320.1, read as the reverse complement.
GTTGCCATCCTTCTTCTTCTTCCATCCTTGACATATTGGCATTGTTCTCATCTACCTCGTGTTGTGATTGCATTATGGCCTTTCGGTATTCGGTAATATATGGGCCGGAAAAAAATGTGGTACCTTTTGTATTTTGACTCGGTTGACTGGCCACTGGTACTGCTCCCTCCGTGTGAACCCGCTCAAACGTTGCTTTATTTTGTCGAATTTTATGTCTGCTGAAGATGCTTTTGTACCCTCTTTGCTGACTGTATTTACTGCAAATGCCATTTGTTGAGTCTCCTACTCCCATGTAAGGTGGTTGCTCAGGAACGGTGATAACGCTTTTCCACCGAACTGCTTCCCGATGTCGGTGGGGAAGGTTTTCGGACAACCAAGTCGGTATAAGACCTTTTCTTGTAGCGCTTTGAGCACGCTTGCCGTTGTTGCTTGGCGCGCCAGAATTAACTCCACACTCTTGTAGAATTTGTAGATCATGGCGAGGAGGTAAGTGCTTCTTTGCTTGGAACGTGGTAGTAGTGGTACGAAGTTGGCGGTTACTATTTCCCATGGCTGCGGATATTGTATGGTTGCCAATAATCTCACCGGGCTCTTCTCTGTCGCCTTTTATTGTGTAAAATATGTCCGGTTCGGTGTTTTGCAACGGGCGGTGGGGGAGCGCATTGCATATCGCGTTCGGCGCTCTGTTCGGCGAGGTGTCGGTGCAAACTTTCTGCCTGATTACCTTTTAGGGGGGGTGACCAGTAGCGGCGGTTGCGGGTGGCGGCTTCCTGCGAGGACGCTGTCTCAGTGGCGGTGGCGGAGGGAATTGCGAGGAATGAACAAAGAATTATGGTTAGTGCCGGTCCGCTAGCTGTACACCACCGCATCCATGCCCACACGATGGCAGAGCTGGACGCAGATTTGTACCAGCTGGAACTCCGTAGGCCGATCCGTGAGCTGAGGGGAAGTGTACCTTACGGCACATCGGTAGCCCCTTTAGCTGCTGGACCGGTCTACGGCCGGAGCCGGGGCGGAGGGGAAAAGGGCCGGATGGTCATAAGGCGGCGAACCCCCCGATATTGTTATCGCCAAATGCTATTCGCATGCATTGGTAAGAAGCTGCTGCTGTTGGCTACCTGTTAATGTACTATGTATGTATAGTCTCAGGCTTAGGTGAAAAAAGGTTAGAGTGGGGGTCTCAGGCGTAGGAGAAAAAGGGTTACAGTGGGGGTCGTACTATTGTAACGCTACGTTACATTCCCCCTCTCACTTCGGTTGACGGAAAGCTGCTGTGAGGAACAGGAGTATCACGCCAGGCCTGGCCTAGCGGTTGTATGTGTGCCGTTATGCCGGCTTTGCCGGTGTGTATGCGTGCATCGTTTTATTAACTTTTTTTTTTCCAGAAAATATACAGTCATTCCACTTATACCTAACAAAGTTGATTCAAAAAAAAATGTTTACATATCAGGTTTAATTACAATTTCATTGTTCTTAAAACTAACAGAATATTTATTTTAAAATAATGCGAAATTCATGAATATTATAAATAAGTTGCCATCCTTCTTCTTCTTCCATCCTTGACATATTGGCATTGTTCTCATCTACCTCGTGTTGTGATTGCATTATGGCCATTCGGTATTCGGTAATATATGGGCCGGAAAAAAATGTGGTACCTTTTGTATTTTGACTCGGTTGACTGGCCACTGGTACTGCTCCCTCCGTGTGAACCCGCTCAAACGTTGCTTTATTTTGTCGAATTTTATGTCTGCTGAAGATGCTTTTGTACCCTCTTTGCTGACTGTATTTACTGCAAATGCCATTTGTTGAGTCTCCTACTCCCATGTAAGGTGGTTGCTCAGAAACGGTGATAACGCTTTTCCACCGAACTGCTTCCCGTTGTCGGTGGAGAAGGTTTTCGGACAACCAAGTCGGTATAAGACCTTTTCTTGTAGCGCTTTGAGCACGCTTGCCGTTGTTGCTTGGCGCGCCAGAATTAACTCCACACTCTTGTAGAATTTGTAGATCATGGCGAGGAGGTAAGTGCTTCTTTGCTTGGAACGTGGTAGTAGTGGTACGAAGTTGGCGGTTACTATTTCCCATGGCTGCGGATATTGTATGGTTGCCAATAATCTCACCGGGCTCTTCTCTGTCGCCTTTTATTGTGTAAAATATGTCCGGTTCGGTGTTTTGCAACGGGCGGTGGGGGAGCGCATTGCATATCGCGTTCGGCGCTCTTTTTCGGTAATCTTCATGGACATTGTATGTTTGTATAGCCGGGTAACGGGGGCAGAAGCGTTGCTTCAGCGGTCGGTTATGTTTACGGATGGTCGAATGGTCGGCTGCGGTAATTGGGCTACCGGTTTTGCTCAATCCCTTCTGGTGGTGCTCCGGTTTTTGACCATTGTTCACGTGATCCCGGCTGGTCATTGCACATAGTGTGTCTAGCTCGGCTGATCTCCTGGTCAAGGTGACTTCTAACGGCTGGCCATCTAGCGTGAGGGTGATTCCCTTTTCCCGTAGAAAGTCCATTCCTAAGATCATCCGTTCTGCCAGGTTCGAGATGGCGGACATCATTATTTTAGTCGTTCGTCCTTGGTACGTAATCCTTGCTGGGTACGAATTCGAGCTATAGACACACGTCTGGTCTGCCAATTGGACGCTCCGCTTGTGAAGATGTGGTTTGATTTTGATCCTCTCCAGGTGGTTTCGTATTGACTCGTCGACGTATGAGAGGGTGGCGCCGGTGTCTACTAGCGCGCGCACGCTCATGCTCTCGGTGGTTATCGGTATGTAGAGACGGCCATCTACTTGCATTTCGGCAGCGGGATTGCAGGCTGATGGTTCCATAGACTTCTTTGGCCGCACAACTATTGCTTGGCGGCTTCCTCTCACATAACTTGACGGCATCCTGGATGTTTCGAAGGGCATAGGCAGTCCCTGGAGAGGATGTTGTCTTGTCCACAACTGGAGCAGAACATTCTCCAGCGGCCCCTGCATTGGAAGCGGCGGTGTCCGCGTTCCTTGCAGCGCCAGCAGCACTCCTTGCTATTGTACTCCGTTTGAAGATGATACAGGCTGTGGATCGCCACTTTGCCCTGTTTCGCTTCCTCGATTTTTAGCAGCTCATATTCTTCAGTTATTTCCAGGAGCTCATCGATCGTCTTAAACTCGCTGTGCTTGACGAAGAGGCGGTATTCAACGCGTAGGCCATCGTATATTCTTTCGATGTGGTTTTCCTTACACATTGTCGGGTGCTGGCAGATCAGTGTTTCTAATGCGAGGATGTAGTCTTTGGCTTTTTCACGGCCGTGTTGCTTGCGTTGTCGGATGGCCTCTTCCAAATGTCGAAGATGACGCTTGGGCAGGACAAAATTTTGCACATCCATTCGAAAATCGCTCCATTGCTTGATTTGTTGTTTACGGATGCGGTACCATTGGAGTGTTTTGCCACGTAGAATCCCGGGAGCGTTGGGAGGAGCCGGTCGACGGGGATGCGGTAACATTCGGCAAGCTCCTCTATCCTCTCCAGAAATTCGTGCAGCGACTCTTCACCCGAAAAATGCAAATCCCAGCGGCATTCATTAGCTCACCGTCGCTCATTTCGTCTCGCTTCGGTGGTGCGCCTTCTCTATCATGCGCATGCGGTTGGGGACTATGAATCTGGATCGAAGGGCTCTGCTTTGTTGTTGGCTGGAGCAGCATAACGGATTTCCCCTCTTCTTCATCGACTTCCCTTCCCAGCTCCTTCAGCATGTCTTCACTTGAATTTCTCGGGCGTTTCGCTCGTACGTAAGTGCTTAGTGCGCGGTGCAGCTCGGCTACGGTTTGGCCTTCCACATGAATCATATGCTTCTGGAACTCCTCTATCAGCCTCTCCCTTTTTAGTAAGTAGATCCAATTGAGTGAGTCAGTATTCAGCGTAGTAACTTCGTGGGCCGGTGTGTGCGGGTTTTGTCGAAGGCTGAGGTAGCACTCAGTCAATCCAGGGTCAAGTAGAGGTCCCACAAACCCCCACTTAATAAGAACACAGTAGTTATGTGTTAATGACGAATACACACACACACACGCGGCTTGAAGGGTAGTGAGGGTAGCAGCTTTCCTTACAAAGATGACAGGGCCGGGAGGCGAGCGGCGTCTAACAGTCGTAGTAATAGCGGAGGGGTCGGTAAGGCGGTTGAACGGCGGTGCAGTAGCGGGCGGGATGGTACGGCGGTCCGGAGGCAGCGGCGGGATTAGCGCACCGGCGGGACGGCAGACAGTATTAGCGGACGGATTGGCGCAGTGGCGGGAGTGGCACGACGGCTGGACGGCGGACAGTATTAGCGGGCGGATTGGCACCGTGGCGGGACTAGCACGGCGGCTGGACAGGCGGACAGTATTAGCGAACGGATTGGCGCAGTGGTATCGGCGCAGTGGCGGGATTAGCACGGCGGCTGGACGGCGGACAGTATTAACGGTCGGATGAATGTACCATTGTGGACGCAGTGACGGCAGCAGCGAGCTGACTGGACGGTGATGAGGTAGCGGCGGCTAAATGTCGTCGTAGCAGCGGCGCAACGACGGTAGGATAGCGGGCGGCTGGCGGTTGTCGTAGCAGCGGCGCAATGGCGTAGGATAGCGGCGACAATAATAGCGCAACGGAGCGCGTACCAGAGGCGTGGTCAAGGCGAGGTGTCGGTGCAAACTTTCTCCCTAATTACCTTTTAGGGGGGTGACCAGTAGCGGCAGTTGCGGGTGGCGGCTTCCTGCGAGGACGCTGTCTCAGTGGCGGTGGCGGAGGGACCTGCGAGGAATGAATAAAGAATTATGGTTAGTGCCGGTCAGCTAGCTGGACACCACCGCATCCATGCCCGCACGATGGCAGGGCTGGACGCAGAGTTGTACCAGCTGGAACTCCGTAGGCCGATCCGTGGGCTGAGGGGTGGTGTACCTTACGGCACATCGGTAGCCCCTTTAGCTGCTGGACAGGTCTCTGGCCGGAGCCGGGGTGGAGGAGAAAAGGGCCGGATGGTCATAAGGCGACGAATCCCCCACTTAGCTGGGACACGGCCGAGAAAACCATAACGGCGACAACCCGTTGTCCCCGCAAGCAAAGGGTGACAAGTGCCAAGGCAGCACCCCTTCAACTCAGCTAGTCAGGAGGAGTGACTGGGTTGCTTAATAAAGCAACCACTTCCTCTGTACTATGTATGTATACTCTCAGGATTAGGTGAAAAAAGGTTGGAGTGGGGATCTCAGAATCTCCTGACATAGGATAGGACTTTCAAAGCCTGGGCAAATTTTAAAATCGGTCGAGAATATCGATATGAGCTATCCTTGTCATGGCATATGATTGTGCCCTCTTCTCCTCAACGGACGTGTGGTATTAGGTGTCTTGTGCTGGCCAGTGAGAATTGTCTTCTTGCAGCCAAGAAGGTCCCTGCTACCACAACGAATTGTTGACCAAATCGTACGTTAGTAGTTCTCTGCTTCCCAAAGCCGCTGGGTTAGATTCTGGGTCCACGTGAAGCCAGTCCCTGTTACCGACCATGTCGAGGATCTTGGTGATTCTATGTGTGACGTAGGTTGACCAGGCACAGGGCGGCTTTCGTATCCATGCGAATGCGATGGTTGAATCCATCCAGAAGTGAACTTTTGCTGGTCCCGAATGAATGCCGCAGAGTTCTAAACGTGGTAGCGAGATGGTTTTCACTGGAGCTACTCTGGTTTTTGCTAAAAGTAAGTGTATGAAAACCTGATCGTCTCTTTTCACGCGCATGTATATCGCTGGCGCATATGCTTTCTCGGAAGCGTCACAGAAGCCGTGGATTTCTATGTCGTCTTCCGGAGAAAAAATTACCGACCGCGGTATCATAATGTTATCTATTTCGCTATAATGTTGGTTGAAGTTTTCTCACCGTTCTAAGGTGGTTGGGGTGCCTTCAAACCAGATATTCTGCATTAGTATTTTTGCCCCTATGACCATTGGTGCAAGCCAGACTAAAGGGTCGAAAAGGTTGGCTATAGCGGATAGGATTGCGCATTTGGTGATGTTCTCACCATTCTCTAAAGCTCCTGCTTTGAAGTAAAACATGTCTGAGTGCGTGTTCCATCGTATTTCGAGTGCCTTCACCGAGCTAGCCTCTTCGATCGCTAGGAAGCTCTCGCTGAGCAGAACCGTTTTGGGGATGTCCTGAAGGATTTCCTCACAATTTGATGTCCATTTGCGCAATGGAAAGCCAGCTGAGTGTAATGCTTTGCGAATTTCGTTTCTTACTTTGATAGTTGACGCTATTGTATGTTCTCAAAATAAAACGTCGTCGGCATACATACTTTCTCGTAGTATACCCGATGCTATAGGGTGGGTATTTTCTACATCATCAGCCAATTGCAGAAGTGACCGTATCGAGAGGTAGGGGCGCAGTTTACACCAAATGTGACAGTCTTTAGTTCGTAAATACTGATGGGTTCGTTGGGGGATGTTCGATGAACAATTCTTTGAAATTCGGCGTGATTATCGGTCACCAAAATTTGTCGATACATCTTTTCGATGTCGCTATTAAAGACGAAGCGATACAGTAGCCAACGTATAATTAAAATGGGCAGGTCTGCTTGGAGTACTGGACCTGGGTGGAGTATGTCGTTTAGACTAATTCTATTTGCCGTCGGACTTGTCGCGTTGAATACGACGAGCACCTTGTTAGTGGTACTTTTCGCCTTGACAACGGCGTGGTGTGGCAGGAAATAATTATCTGAATCATCGGAGGGAATATTGTTTTTTATTTCTTCGTATGTCCGAGCGTTTCGTATTCTAACAGCACTCGAACATACTCTTTCCCTAACTCTGGGTTTTTTCGTAAACGCTCTCATTTCTGAAGAACTGTGAACATGCGCGCCTCAGTGACGGTCCTAAATTAAGATTCGCAGGGTTATCCTGCCTGAATAGCAGTGCATATCTTCCATTTTCATCACGTTTTGTTGTGTCTTTAAATAATTGTTCACAGTACCTTTCGTCTTCATTAAGCATTTTATTTTTGGGCACATTTTCTACCTCCCAGAAAGCCTTTAATTGATTGTCTAACGCAACCTCGTTGTAGAATGACATGATGCTCTTCGTTAGACTCGGTGCTTCGAGACCGGTTAGTATCCAACCGAACACTGTATCTTGGGCCAAAAGTGTATTTAGTACATTCTTTTTCAGACCGCTCAGTATAATTTGGGGATATATGTATCCTCCAAATATGAGGTCTACGTCTTCTTTGACGTAGAACCTCTTGTATGCCAAAACCAAGTCTGGGAATGCCTGCATAGTCATGGCGTTGATATGGCAGGATGGAAGATTGCCAGTGAGTTTGGCTAGGACTAGAACGGGTGTAGTCAAGCTAAAGCAGGCATCCACTGGTGAACGTAATTCAATTTTGGATGCTTCTTTCACCTGAGCTGACACCGCATTTGTGATGCCTTAAATTTGGGCATGCAGTTTTCTCGCTGGCAAATTGATTCTGCGTTTCAGTCTTGCAGTTATAAAATAACATTCAGACCCTGAATCAATTAATGCCCGCGCGGAGAAGGCGGTACCATTATGGTGAATGTGTACGCGAGCAGTTTCTAACAGCACGCCTGTGCTGGAATTGGCATGACAGGATTTTACATTCTGGTTCGCAGATGGTCGCGCCTTTGCCGAAATTGTTGGGATATTATCCGCATCTTTGAAAGTATTACGCACCGCCGTTTGCTGAGATGTATCCGCATGCGGGAGCGTGTGGTGACGAGAGTGGCATTTGGAGCAGTTGTAGGAAATGGTGCACCTCGTCACTGTATTTCCTTTATGCTTTGTAGGTTTTTTATCGAACTGCCGCACTCACTTTCTACCTTTTTTAAATTGAATAAAATTTGTAGCTGTGTGTTTACTAAGATATGTTTGTTCTCATATCTTTCAAAAAAGTTTTTCCAAGCAATCTCGAAACCTTCATTTGTGAGAGGGCATTTTGTAACGATGTCTTTTGCCTCGCCTTGCGTTTGGAATAACTTGTCCACCCCTTTCAAGCTAGAATTATTGATATAAATGACCGTGAACAGGTCATGAAATGTTGGTCAAGACAAATAATCCCCTTTAAAAACTTCCGTGTGGCAAGCAGTGAGGCGAATTTTGTGCCCATGAGGTTCGTGCTCAGGGTTTACGTTCTTGTCCTCTTTCTTGTATTTTTCTGCCTTAGCAGAGATAGACGCTAAGCATCACATGTAGATTGCGTATGCTCCTTTTTGCTTTTTCTTATCGCCACAATGTCATCCCCTGACACCTCATCAGATCCCAGTAGTGAATCAAACGTGGACTTTACCTTCTTCCACAAGTACCGCAACTCTTCCTGTTGTATCGCAAGGGTGTGTTTGCTTTGGTCGCTTTCTCGAATAAGGCTGAAATCTTTATCAAACTCTGCGATTGATTCTGCTAAAAGGATGTAGGTTTCCATTGTTTTGTTTGAATTTATTAACGAAATAATTGCCGATTAGAAAAATAGAACTCTTCTGAGTTACAGTACCTGCCCAGCCGTAAATGAAAACTATTGTACTTCGAAGTTTTATTATTTATATTTATAGAATTTTTTGTCAGAGCAGCGACAACAAAACCAAGGTTTATTATCCAGACTTTTTTCACCGTAGCAACAACAACAAAGCGCTTATTTTGGACTTTTTGTCTCGACAAAAAAAAGTAGCGACAACAAAAAGGGGACCACTCGCTACCTCCACAAATAATAGGTGTATTTTTGAAGAAGTGAAAAGTGCATGCGTTTGATGTATTAATTTTGTACTTGTGATCTCAAAAAAAAAAAAAACAATAATAACAACAACAAAACTGGTATAGCGAGGTTGCTTGAAAGTGAGGTTATGTTACCCTCTGCCTTGTGTTGTGTCTGGAAAACCTTACCGCTGGTGGGGGGATAAACCAGATAATCACAAGGGATGAAATAAATTAAAACACAAGTGATTTAGATTTGGAAAACAAGTAAAAGAAGGAAAAAACTGATGTTCACTAAAATAAACTTCACTATTTGCACTTTGTTTGATTTCACCTTTTTTGCGCACAATACGGGTGATTTCTTTATTTTTCAGTAATCAACACTTAAAAAAAAAGTTATTTTGTGCAGGAGAAATAAATTGTTGCAATGGGCTGTTCAATGTGCTGTGGCTCCGGTGGCTGCTAATATTGTGTATTATATATGCTCCCAAAGTGTTTAGGCCCAATGCCTAACTTTTACCTGATTGACGGCGCCCCTCCCTAACGTTTTAATAATATTTCCAGCCACCCACACTCACGCCGCATTTGTGTGCATGCATTCACATGCATGCGTTTCATACACATGCACATGTGTGTGTGCAGGTTGTCGGCACCCATGTACGTATATGTGGGTGTGGTTGTATGTGTGGCCGTTCCCCTCCTTAACACCAGAGGACTTTTTCGCGGCTTAGTGGTTGTCCTCCTCACCAGGAACTGAAAGCACCTTTTTATATATATACAGTCCACATATCAACCAGCACAGCACATTTGCATACTACACAGTTTGCCAGAGCAATGTTCGGCCTGGGTGTTCACTCAAAAAGAAATGAATAAGAACACAGGAGGATTTTCCTCGTTACAATCTGATTTAATGATAAAAGGCAAGAAATGTACAGTGCAAAATTTACTAGGTGATTTTACCTGTATATATATCAAATGACGATGGTGATCCTGGGCGACATGAACTGCTTGGCGGTCAATCGAGAAAGAGGCCGGTTGTCCCGTTGAGGACAACCGCTAAGCCACGAAAAAGTCCTCTGGTGTTAAGGAGGGGAAAGGCCACATATACAACCACCCCACATATACGTGCATGGGTGCTGACAACCTGCACACACACACGTGCATGTGTATGAAAGGCATGCATGTGCATGCATGCACACAAATGCGGCGTGAGTGTGGGTGGCTGGAAATATTATTAAAACGTTAGGGAGTGGCGCCGTCAATCAGGTAAAAGTTAGGCATTGGGCCTAAACATGCCGCCCCCTTGCGGTACGCAACGTCACAGTCCGCCAAGGATCACCGACCGTGAAGAAGAGGAAAAAATAAAAAACCTTTAACTAATTATATCTAACTTAACATAACGCCGGCCAGTCCGCCGGCTTGGCGGCACGCAAGATGGTTTGCGCAGTGTGCGAGCTTGGTTGCTGATGCCGCGGTCATTCGGCACTTTTCCCGTTATGGTTCAAGGCCTGAGCCAGGTTTGCCTAGGGCTAGGGATTGCGAAAAGAAGTAAGAAGATATACGTGTTGATATTTCTTAAATAACTTATTGTAATGATAAAGGAGTGTAAAAGCATACCTCCATTGTGAATTCATACAAGTGGCGAATGTTTGATAACGGCGTTCACAATAGTAAGCAGCCGCGATCACCTGCTCAATCGCTGTTCGATATACGTATGTCCCTAGTACGAGGCGGATCGGGGCGGATGAATAAAAGTGAGGATCCGCCAGACGGAGATGTGCATAAGGGGATGCGATGGCGCTGTCGACGCTGGTCGTGGGGGCCATTCGGCGGAAATTGGACACGACCGCCGCATGGGTTGCAATTCGTTTGTTTTGGCCGTGTATTCCTCGTATGCGTAGTAGGCATCCTGCTTGCCCGCCAATGGTGCTGGTAGGGAGTTGGAGCTCCCGGGCGAGCTCATCTGCGATCACGGTGATGGGGGAGAATCCGTCAATTAAGGCACCGACGAGGTGTAGCCACCCCCAGCTTCTATCTTCACGACCGCGGTGGGTGTGATCGCTACCGTTGGTATCATGGTGGCGGTGGTAGCTGAATGCTGGGCTACGAGCCCTGACCGGAAGGCGGACACTGTGGTGAGCTGCAGCGTGTTGCATCCGTGGCTGCGATCTTGTGGCTGATGTCGTTGGTGCAGGCGAAGAGGCCTTGTCTCCGCTCTGCGGTCGCGCGAATGTCGTCTCCGTTGGGGTTCCTGGTTTGCCGGCGAAGAGACCGGATCTCCGCTCGGCCGTTATATGTATGGCGCTGTGCTGTCGCTGTCCCTTGTTGGAGCCGCTTCCTCTCGTGCTGCAAAAGTGGTCGAAATGATTTGGCTGTAGGCGGTATGGTGGGGCGAAGAGACCGCGTCTCTGCTCCGGTTCGGCTGGCATCTCGGTTTCGGGGTGGACGAAGAGGTCCAGTCTCCATTCCAGCGTCCGACGCTCCTTTTCCACTTGGACGCTCCATGGCTTGGAGCGAGCTTTTCGTAATAGCTGCTCCTCTTCGTCGATCGAGGCGATGTGCAGCATCGTGTGGTGCTTCTCGCTGCACCGTTTGCATCGCCCTTGGCTTGGGCACGCGTTAGAGCGGCGATCAGGCACCAGACAATTTCCGCAGTAGCTTTCGCGAATGGTTACGTAGAGGCGCTCTTCTGGCCTTTTCGCCCGAAAGGTTTGGCAGAAGCGGATAGGGTGTCGCTCAAGACACACTCGGCATTCCGAAGAATAACGCGCTGCGTTCATGGAAGCATTACGTATCAAAGCGGCAAAACGACCCATTTTCCTGAAAGGAGTGAAATAGGTTTGAATGGGTCGGGTCATTGTCAAAATGCAGGGGTGAGTGGTCCCGAATTGTATTATTGAGATTTGGGAAATTTTATTAGCGCGTGCGTAGGGGAAATACAGCGGTAGCTGCCTAAGAACATATGCATTCAGCGCATGTTATGTGCATGGCCTCTTTAACTTCGCGCTATGTGTGTGGGTCTTTAGTGCCCTAATTTTATTATTGTTGTGTCACCCGGTAGCGTTTTAGTTAGCCACGGGCACACTAGTGCTGCAGAAAAATGAGCATTTACGATTTTCGGTTCGCACATTCTGGTACCGAACCGGGTAGAGAGTGTGTTATGTGGGTGTTTTTGCGTCGTTGTTATTTGTGTTGTTGGTGCTAAAAAACCAACAAATTTCCTGCCCGGCGCAAAAAAAATGTTTGGACAGCAAAATGTTATGATATATAAAGAAAAAAAAAATAAAATATCCTCGTTTTGGAAGAGGAGAAACATTTGTAGCATGTATCATTTTCCTTTTTTTTTTGTATTGCCCTTCGATTATTTATTCAACCTTTCCCCAAGTACGCTTGTAGTCCTGTTTAAATGATGGCCTTTATCAAATGGCACGGTTCCCGAAGGGTATTTGGCTCCGGTACCGATTTTTCGGAAACGGGTTCTTCGGTACCCGTTTGCATCCTTTTATGCATCCCTCATATAATGTACATTTAAACTCGACATATATATGTACATACGTTGGTATAAGTATATGGAAAGTCAGTGCATGGACTTTATGGCATTGGTAGATTTGCCAACCTTTTGACCCATTTCCATTTTCTACTACTTCTACCATCAAAAAACCCAAAATCTACCAATATTTCAGTACATTCGTATTGAAACTAAATACTGTGATCATTTGGTAAACATATTGATTTGCCCAGCACATGAAATTTATTGATGGGTGATATTAACCAACGAATCAATTTTGAAAAAAATTCGTGAACGAACTCAAAACAAGAAATACATTTTTTTATGAAATAAATGTAGCAAATGATTACAATAAATAATAATTTTCCGACTACCATGCCGAAATCGGTTATTTTTTCGCAGTATTTTTGGTCCATTGTAAAATTGTTGTTGTAAATGGAGGTTGTGGTAAATTTTCGTGAGTGTTTATAGCTCGAAATACAGGTCCAAGGCAGGATCCTAAGCTATGTGTCTACACATTTACATGGATTTTGGTTTTGTTTGCAAACGTTTTTTTTTTTTTGTTTGTTTTTGAGATTTTTGTGTCCGTGAAATGTGCTTTATTTCGTTTTGACAACAAATTATGACTTGTTTTGTACACATATAAACTCTGAACTACCAACTTCTATTGCTATTTTCATTTCTCGTTTACCAACATTCCCTTCATAAAAAGGCCGCGCACTGGTATATTTATACCAGAAAAAAACAAAAAAAAGCACAAAAACAAGTGAAAATTCATACGCACAAATGTAAGTTCCTATGAATGAAGCAAACGGTAAATGGCTCGTTCGATGCATTGCGCCGTTGCTTCATTCTTTCCATTTTTAAGCGTGGTTGGACCAGAATGGTGGTGCTTGTTAAGGAGATATGGTAAGTGAATGTAATATTTTTTTCTTACTATAAATTAATTGGCTTGTATTTTCATAATGAATTAATTTTATTTTATTTTTCAGGTGGAGATGGGCCCGGACACCGTGGATTGCACACGTTTGCGCTTTGTTCTAAAAGTCAATTGACGAGTCCCTAACCCACAACTTGACTCAATATGGTTAGGGAGAACAAAGCCGCTTGGACAGCTCAATATTTCCTGAAAGTTGTCGAACTTTTCGACGAATATCCCAACTGTTTTATTGTCGGCGCTGACAATGTTGGATCGAAATCGATGCAAAATATCCGTACCAGCTTGCGTTGTACTTATGGGTAAAAATACAATGATGCGCAAAACTATACGAGGAATAATGGTTTGTTGGAGAAATGGGAAATGTTGGCTTCGTATTTACCAAGGGTGACTTGAATGAAATACGTGATAAATTTCTCGAGTCAAAAGTGTGTGCGCCTGCCCGTGCTGGCGCTATTGCCCCTTTACATGTCGTTATTCCAGCACAAAATACTGGTTTGGGTCCCCAGAAAACATCTTTCTTCCAAGCTTTATCTATTCCCACCAAGATTTCGAAGGGTACTATTGGAATCATCAACGATGTACCTATTTTGAAACCTGGTTATAAGGTCGGTGCTTCCGAAGCAACATTGCTGAACATGTTAAAAATCTCGCCTTTCTCATATGGTTTCGTAATGAAGTATCTTAATTGGGATACAAAAATATAAAATAACAAGTAAGGAAGGTTAAGTTCGGGTGTAACCGAACATTACATACTCAGTTGAGAGCTATGGTGACAACATAAGGGAAAATAACCATGTAGGAAAATGAACCGAGGGAAACCCTGGAATGTGTTTGTATGACATGTGTATCAAATGAAAGGCATTAAAGAGTATTTTATGAGGGAGTGGGCCATAGTTCTATAGGTGGATGCCATTTAGGGATATAGCCATAAAGGTGGATCAGGGTTGACTCTAGAATGCGTTTGTACGATATGGGTATCAAATTAAAGGTGTTAATGAGTATTTTAAAAGGGAGTAATCCTTAGTTCCATAGGTAGACGCCGTTTCGAGATATCGCCACAAAGGTGGAACAGGGGTGACCCTAGAATTTGTTTGGACAATATGGGCATCAAACGAATGGTGTTAATGAGTATTTTAAAAGGGAGTGGGCCTTAGTTCTATAGGTGGATGCCGTTTCTAAATATCGCCATAAAGGTGGACCAGGGTTGACTCTAGAATGTGTTTGTACGATATGGGTATCAAATTAAAGGTATTAATGAGGGTTTTAAAAGGGAGTGGTGGTAGCTGTATAGGTGGTCGCCTTTTCGAGATATCGCCGTAAAGGTGGACCAGGGGTGGCTCTAGAATGCGTTTGTACGATATGGGTATCAAATGAAAGGTGTTAATGAGTATTTTAAAAGGGAGTAATCCTTAGTCCCATAGGTGGGCGCCGTTTCGAGATATCGCCATAAAGGTGGACGAGGGGTGACTCTAGAATGCGTTTGTACGATATCGGTATCAAATGAAAGGTGTTAATGAGTATTTTAAAAGGGAGTAATCCTTAGTCCCATAGGTGGACGCCGTTTCGAGATATCGCCATAAAGGTGGACCAGGGGTGACCCTATAATTTGTTTGTACAATATGGGTATCAAAAGAAAGGTTTTAATAAGTATTTTAAAAGGGAGTAATCCTTAGACCCACAGGTGGACGCCGTTTCGAGATATCGCCATAAAGGTGGACCATGGGTGACCCTAGAATTTGTTTGTACGATATGGGCATCAAACGAAAGGTGTTAATGAGTATTTTAAAAGGGAGTGGGCCTTAATTCTATTGGTGGACGCCGTTTCGAAATATCGCCATAAAGGTGGACCAGGGGTGACTCTAGAATGTGTTTGTACGATATGGGTATCAAATTAAAGGTATTAATGAGGGTTTTAAAAGGGAGTGGTGGTTATTGTATAGGTGGTCGCATTTTCGAATTATCGTCATAAAGGTGGACCAGGGGTGACTCTAGAATTTGTTTGTACAATATGGGTATCAAAAGAAAGGTGTTAATGAGTATTTTAAAAGGGAGTAATCCTTAGTTCCATAGGTGGACGCCGTTTCGAGATATCGTCATAAAGGTGGGCCAGGGGTGACTCTAGACTTTATTAGTACGATATGGGCATCAAATGAAACGTGTTAATGAGTATTTTTAAAAGGGAGTGGGCCTTCGTTCTATAGGTGTTCGCCTTTTCGAGATATCGCAGTAAAGGTGGACCAGGGGTGACTTTAGAATATGTTTGTACGATATGGGTATCAAATGAAAGGTGTTAATGAGTATTTTAAAAGGGAGTGGGCCTTAGTTCTATAGGTGGACGCCGTTTCGAAATATCGTCATAAAGGTGGGCCAGGGGTGACTCTAGAATGTATTTGTACGATATGGGTATCAAATTAAAGGTATTAATGAGGGTTTTAAAAGGGAGTGGTGGTTGTTGTATAGGTGGTCGCATTTTCGAAATATCGCCATAAAGGTGGACGAGGGGTGACTCTAGAATTTGTTTGTACAATATGGGTATCAAAAGAAAGGTGTTAATAAGTATTTTAAAAGGGATTAATCCTTAGTTCCATAGGTGGACGCCGTTTCGAGATATCGCCATAAAGGTGGGCCAGGGGTGACTCTAGAATTCGTTTGTGCAATATGGGTATCAAAAGAAAGGAGTTAATGAGTATTTTAAAAGTGAGTAGTGGTAGTTGTATATGTGAAGGCGTTTTCCAGATATCGACCAAAATGTGGACCAGGGTGACCCAGAACATCATCTGTTGGATACCGCTAATTTATTTATATATGTAATACCTGCCAAGATTTTAAGGGTTTTTTATTTCGCCCTGCAGAAATTTTTCATTTTCTTCTACTTAATATGGTAGGTGTCACAACCATTTTATAAAGTTTTTTCTAAAGTTATATTTCGCTTCAATAAAACAGTCCAATTACCTTACCATGTTTCATGCCTTTTTCGTATTTGGTATATAATTATGGAATTTTTTTCATTTTTCGTAATTTTCGATATTGAAAAAGTGGGCGTGGTCATAGGCGGATTTCGTTCATTTTTCATACCAAGATAAAGTGAGTTCAAGTAAGCACGTGAACTAAGTTCATTAAAGATATGTCGATTTTTGCTCAAGTTATCGAGTTAACGGCCATGCGGAAGGACAGACGGACGACTGTCTATAAAAACTGGGCGTGGCATTAACCGATATCGCCCATTTTCACAGAAAAGAGTTAACGTCATAAAATCTATGCCCCTACCAAATTTCAAAAGGATTGGTTAATTTTTGTTCGACTTATGGCGTTAAAAGTATCCTAGACAAATTAAATGAAAAAGGGCGGAGCCACGCCCATTTTGAAATTTTCTTTTATTTTTGTATTTTGTTGCACTATATCATTACTGGAATTGAATGTTGACATAATTTACTTATATACTGTAAAGATATTAAATTTTTTGTTAAAATTTTACTTAAAAAAATTTTATTTTTTAAAAGTGGGCGTGGTCCTCCTCCGAGTTTGCTAATTTTTATTAAGCGTACATATAGTAATAGGAGTAACGTTCCTGCCAAATTTCATCATGATATCTTCAACGACTGCCAAATTACAGCTTGCAAAACTTTTAAATTACCTTTTTTTAAAAGTGGGCGGTGCCACGCCCATTGTCCAAAATTTTACTAATTTTCTATTTTGCGTCATAAGTTCAACTCATCTACCTAGTTTCGTCGCTTTATCTGTCTTTTGTAATTAATTATCGCTATTTTTCGGTTTTTCGAAATTTTCGATATCGAAAAAGTGGGCGTGGTTATAGTCCGATATCGTTCATTTTAAATAGCGATCTGAGATGAGTGCTCAGGAACCGAATTTCATCAAGATACCTCAAAATTTACTCAAGTTATCGTGTTAACGGACGGACGGACGGACGGACATGGCTCAATCAAATTTTTTTTCGATCCTGATTATTTTGATATATGGAAGTCTATATCTATCTCGATTCCTTTATATATGTACAACCAAGCGTTATCCAATCAAACTTAATATACTCTGTGAGCTCTGCTCAACTGAGTATAAAAATAGTAAATTATAAGTGCACTGATATCCGATTGGTGTAAACTGTAAAAAGTAATTTAATTGAACTGATTTGATTAGTTCATTGCTGTTGAGACCAAACTTATTCTGATATTCGTCGTAGGAAAGGCGAGACGGATGCCAGCGATGATGCTGGAGAAACGTCTGGGGAGGGTGACAAACATAATTCTGCAGGAGGTTCATCTGATCATGTTGATCCGGAAGAAGAGAAATTATCAGATGAAAAATTTGTAGATGAGCTATCAAAAATGATTCCTTAAGGGACTGACAAAACTCCTGAAATTTTGGATTCAGCGTTGAAAGGTCTTCCAGATAGGTGGAAGAACTACGTTATACGTGGCATATTTACATGGATTATGATATGCGGCTTTGGACTTATAATATACGGAGGTCCGTTAGCACTTATGATAACGACACTCCTTGTACAAGTTAAATGTTACCAAGATGTTATTTCCATTGGCTATGAAGTTTATCGCATACATGGTCTACCATGGTTCCGCAGTTTGTCCTGGTATGTTCTTCTAACGTCCAACTCTTCTTCTATGGTGAAAACTTAGTCGACTATTTTGGTGTAGTCATAAATCGTGTGGAATATTTACAGTTTTTGGTAACTTATCATTGCTTCCTGTCCTTTGCGTTATGTTGCATTGGGTTTGTTTGGTTTGTGCTGAGTCTGGTGAAAAAGTATTATATGTAGCAGTTCAGTTTGCTCGCTCGGACTCATGTCTCGTTGCTGATCGTGGTTACGCAGGGTTATTTAATAATAAAACTATTTTTGAAGGACTTATTTGGTTTATAGTTCCGGTGTCGATGATTGTATGTAACGATGTTATGGCATACATGTTTGGTTTCCTTTTCGGACGTACCCCACTAATTAAACTAAGACCAAAGAAAACATGGGAAGGTTTTATTGGTGGTGGTTTTGCTGCAGTAATTTTTGGAATTATCTTTTCCTATTTCCTTTTCCATTGTCAATACTTTGTATGTCCTATATTATTCGGAGGAATTGGGACGCATGACCATGGTTTGTCAGCCAAGTTATTTATTCACAAAGCAAAATTACAGCTTAAGTATGTTTGGTATGGGTAAATCTATAAGTATATCCATTTGTTTGGCACTCGGTTGCATTGAGCTTATTTAGTTCAATTATTGGACCATTTGGTGGTTTCTTCGCCTCAGGATTCGAACGTGCTTTCAAAATAAAGGACTTTGATGACATGATACCTGTAGTGGAATTCACTAACTTTTTTAACGACATTTGCCAATGCTTTATTCGCGAATCGATAACTATAACAATTTCGTTATTCAGTAACTATTTTGTATCGATATTCGTTTATCGACGATCAGCTGTGGCGTTAAATAAATGGCAAGTAAATTGGCTGCGTTAAAAATCACGATATTAATATTTCTGGCAATTTTAGTTAAAAAAGAAAATTTGAACTCTAATTAAATACTTTCAAACACGAAAAGTTGCTTTATTTTTTAATCAAATGGCACTTGAGTACTTTGCGTACGTTTTATCACAAAATGAAGAATTACTAAGTCCATCGCCAGTGGTTCATAGAGAAGTAGATGACCCATTCCACTTGAATGCAACGGAGTTTCTAAAGCTGTACCGACTAACCCTAGACTTGGCTCATAATATTATTTCTCAACTTTATGGTCAATTAAGGGGTACAAGAATAACTGCGATATCAACAGAGAAAAAAAATTAATACCGCATTTACTTACCTTTTGTTAAAATATGTAAAAACTTTTAAAAGCAGTTTGTATGCGGAATTTATTTATTTTTGGCACTCCTTTTGTGCTTTTCGCATTTTTTAGGTTTCGTTAAGCTGTGCTGCCACCTTTATACTATTAAAAAGAAATTTAAAAGTAATTTATTTCGATTCGTTAAAACTAAGTTAGTGAATAGCACAATCTATAAGGCAAGCGACAAAATCGTTAAATAAAATCTCGACAAATCGCATCGTTATAAGTTAGTGAATTTCGCTACTGGACATGGTGGAATAATGGATCGCTTCGACTCTAAATTTTGGATGGCAACTTTTGTGAATGTCTACATTTCTAGCTTTATTAGAATTCCTGCACCATCGAAGAAATTAACACAGATTTACAATTTGAAACCGGAGCCACAACTACAAATTTACAAATCACTCAAAGAAGGTCTTGGAGACTTAAAAACCAACTACAAGAACAAAAAGAACTCATTTAATAATGCTAATGTCTGGGGCAGATGGGTTTTGTCATCTGCGGTAGGTTTTCCGGTGTCCTCGCTCTGGGTGAGCAAGTGAATTTGGGTTTGCTTTGTAAGATTAAGAATAGAATGGGCTGAGTCCCTTTCGGTTCTATGTGGCAGATATCGGATCTGCGTTAGGTTGTTGGTTGGCCTCGTTTCGGGTGAACGAGAGCTGGGTTTTGGTGGGTTATCGATAGGGAGGTGGAGTTCGAAAAGAAGGGAGAGGAACGGAGGGATTGTTACGAGGAGCTCTTGACCTTCTCGCAATCCATCTCCTCTGTTGGAAGAAGGATCAGTTTGACCAAAGGTCGTCTGACTTGACCCTTCTCTGTTATGAGGTCGACTACGCGAACTCGGTTATCTTCGCCGGGGTGTACGTTGACGACTCGACCTAACCTCCATTCGTTGGGAGATAAGTTGTCCTCTTTGAGGACGGCGAGATCTCCCACTTGTATGTTTTGTTTGGGTTGCTTCCACTTCACTCGTTTCTGAAGTTCGGATAGATATTCCACCTTCCATCGCTTGCAGAAAGTATTATGGAGGGCTTTGAGTTTCTGCCACCTATTGATCATCGAGGCAGAGCTCTCACTAGCATCTGGTTCTGGCGTGGCCAGTAGGTGGCTGCCCGTTAGGAAATGTCCTGGGGTTAGTGGTTCCAGATCCGTTGGGTCTGGACTGAGTGGGCGCGAGTTGAGGCACGCTTCAATCCTGCACAAAAGGGTTTGGAACTCCTCCATGGTGTACTTATGGAGAGACGCGATCTTTTTGAAGTGGCTTTTGAAGCTCTTCACTCCCGCCTCCCACAAGCCGCCCATATGTGGAGTAGCGGCGGGAATAAAATGCCAGCTTAATGCTTGATGGCTGTACTTTGAGACTGTGTTGTCTCGGCTTTCTGCCAGGAAGGCTTTAAATTCGGATCATAAAGATCTTGACGCTCCGACAAAGTTTGTACCATTGTCGGAGTAGATGTTTTTCGGACATCCTCTTCTCGCGATAAAACGCGCAAAGGCTGCGAGAAAGCCTGGGGTAATAAGGTCACTAGTGGCTTCTAAGTGGATGGCCTTAGTGGAGAAACAGACAAAAAGGCATACGTAGCCTTTTGACAGTCGACATCCCCTACCGCGGTAGCTTTTGATGTCGAAAGGACCCGCAAAGTCTCCCCCCGGTATTGGTGAACGCGCGGGTAAAAATAGTCCGTTCGCAGGGAAGGGTACCCATAAGTTGGGACTGCGCCTGCTTTGGATGAATAATGCAGGTTTTGCAATTGTGGATGATGGCTCTGATCATGATCTTGACATTCGGTATCCAGTATTGGGTTCGGACAAGACGGAGCATGAGCTGGTTCTCGCCATGAAGAGAGTCATGATGAGCCATCATAACTGTAAGGCGAGACAGCCTACAATTGTAAGGTAAGAAGATCGGATGACGCTCGTTGTATGACATGTCTTTTGAAGCCCCTATACGCCCCCCTGTTTCTTTGTCGATGTATGGGTTGAGTGACAGTATTTCACTCCTGCGATCAATAGGTTCCCTATTTTTCAATTTTAAATATTCTGTACCGTAAAATTGTTTCTGGCAGACTTGTATTGATTGAGTCGTTGCCTTAATCTCATCGGCTGAGATTATACACGGCTTTTCGTGGAACGAGGTTTTTGTTCTTGGGTGAGTTCTTTTATAAAACCTCCTAACATAGGATAGGACCTTCAAAGCCCTGGGTAAATTTGAAAAACGGTCGAGAATATCTACATAATCTACCCTTGTCGTGGCATATGTTTGTGCCCTCTTCTCCTCAACGGACGTTTTGTATTCGGCCTCTTGTGCTGGCCAGTGGGAATTGTCTTCTTGCAGCCAAGAAGGTCCCTGCCACCACAACGAAGTGTTGGCCAACTCTAATGCAAGTAGTCCTCTGCGTCCTAGATCCGATGGATTAGATTCCGAGTCCACGTGAAGCCAGTCCTTGCTCCCGACCATATCGATGATCTTAGTGATTCGGTGTGCGACGAAGGTTGACCAGAAACAGGGCGGCTTTCTTATCCATGCGAGTACGATGTTTCAATCCCTCCAGAGGTGAACTTTTGCTGGTCCCAAATGAATGTTTCGGAATATTGATTCCATGATTTCTGCAAGCAGCATGGCGTCGCAGAATTCTAAACATGGTAGCGAGATGGTTTTCACTGGAGCTACTCTGGTTTTTGCTAAAAGTAAGTGTATGAAAACCTGATCGTCTCTTTTCACGCGCATGTATATCGCTGCCACATATGCTTCCTCGGAAGCCCAGAAGCCGTGGATTTCTATGTCGTCTTCCGGTGAAAAGTTTATCCACCGCTGTATCCTAATGTTATCTATTTCGCTATAGTTTTGGGTGAAATTTTCCCACCGTTCTAAGGTAGTTGGGGAGACAGGCTCGTCCCACCCGGTGCCCTCTAACCAGATATTCTGCATTAGTATTTTTGCTGCTATGGCTATTGGTGCAAGCCAGCCTAAATGGTCGAAAAGTTTGGCTATAGCGGATAGGATTGCGCGTTTGGTGATGTTCTCGCCATTCTCTAAAGCTCCTGCTGTAAAGTAAAACATGTCTGAGTGCGCGTTCCATCGTATTCCGAGTGCCTTCACCGAGCTAGGCTCTTCAAACGCTAGGAAGTCCTCGCTGAGCAGATCCGTTTTGGGGATGTCCTGAAGGATTTCCTCACAATTTGATGTCCACTTGCTCAATGGAAAACCAGCTGAGTGTAATACTTCGCGAATCTCGTTTCTTGCTCTGATGTTTGACGCGATTGTATGTCCTCCCGATAAAACGTCGTCGACGTACATACTTTCTCGAAGTATATTCGATGCTATTGGGTGGGTATTTTCTACATCATCAGCCAATTGCAGAAGTGACCGTATCGCGAGGTAGGGGGCGCAGTTTACACCAAATATGACAGTCTTTAGTTCGTAAAAACTGATAGGTTCGTTGGGGGATGTTCGATGAACAATTCTTTGAAATTTGGCATGATTATCGGTCACCCAAATTTGCCTATACATCTTTTCTGTGTCACTATTAAAGACAAAGCGGTACAGCCTCCAACGTAGAATTAAAATGGGCAAGTCCGCTTGGAGTACTGGGCCTTGGTGGAGTATGTCGTTTAGACTAATGCCATTCGCCGTCGGACTTGGCGCGTTGAAGACGATGCGCACCTTGGTAGTGGTACTTTCCGCCTTTACAACGGCGTGGTGGGGCAGGAAATAATTATCCGAATCGTCGGATGGTACATTATTCTTGATTTTTCTCATATGTCCAAGCGTTTCGTATTCTGACAACACCCGAACATACTCTATCCCAAACTCTTGGTTTTTCAGTAATTGCCCCTCATTTCTGAAGAATTGTGAACATGCGCGCTTTAGGGATGGTCCTAATTTATTTTCTCAGGATAATCCTGCCTGAATGGTAGCGAAACTGTATACCTCCCATTTTCATCACGTTTTGTCGTTTCCTTAAATAACTGTTCACAATATCTTTCGTCTTCATTAAGCATTTTATTTTTGGGAACATTTTATTTTTGGGAACATTTTATATCTCCCAGAAAGCTTTTAATTGGTTGTCCAATGAAACCTCGTTGTAAAATGACACGATGCTCTTCGTCGGACTCGGTGCTTCAATTCGACCGGTTAGTATCCAACCGAACACTGTCTCTTGGGCAAGAAGTGTATTAAGTACATTATTTGTCAGACCGCTCATTATAATTTGGGAATATATGTCTCCACCAAGTATGAGGTCTACATCTTCGTTGACGTAGAACCTCTTGTCTGCCAGAAGTTTTGGAATGCCTGCATAGTCATTGTGTTGATATGGCAGAATGGAAGATTTCCAGTAAGTTTGGCTAGAATCAGAACTGGAGTAGTCAAGCTGAAGCCGGTATCCACTGGTGAACGTAATTCGATGGTGGATGCCTCTTTAACTTGAGCAGATACTGCATTGGTAATGCCCGACACTTGGGCATGCATTTTTCAAATTGATTCTGCGTTTCAGTCTTTCTGTCATGAAAGAACATTCAGACCCTGAATCAATTAATGCCCGCGCGGAGAAGTCGGTACCATTAAAGTTAATGTGTACGCGAGCAGTTCCTAATAGCACGCCAGTGCTGGAATTGGCATGACAGGATTTTACATTCTGGTTTGCAGATTGTCGCGCCTGTGCTGATGTTGTTGGGATATTATCCGCATTTTTGAAAGGATTGCGTACAGCCGTGTGCTGAGATGTAACCGCATGCAGGAGCGTATGGTGACGAGAATGACATTTGGAACAGTTGTAGGAACTGGTGCACTTCGTCACGGTGTGTCCTGGGGATAAACAATTCAGGCAGCTACTTGTGGATTTTATAAATTTAATCTTTTCTACTGGGGTTAACTCGCAGAAGCGTGAACAGTTGCGTAATCTGTTTTCAGGGGATTTACACATTTTACAAATTGATTTTATTGTTTGCTTGGATACTCTTGTTTGAAAAGCACCAAGTCTTTTCGTAGGGGTTTCTCACGATTGTCGCGACGCGTTTGGTTTTTGCACTTTCGAAGTAGCATGCAATGTAAAACCAGACACTGTTTCTAGTGTCTGAAACCAATTGGACAGGAATTTATCCATATCCTCCCACTTGGATATGTCCATTTTATGGTCTATACTTTGCTCGCAAAGAGCCAGCGTGCTCTCTGGTAACTTGGTTGAGCATAGATAGGTCAGCATTGCATCCCAATTGGAAGTGTCAATTTTGTGGCATTTGAGGGACGAAATACAATTATTTATATCATTTTGTAGCTTTTTTATTGAACTACCACACTCAATTTCCAAATTTTTTAAGTTAAATAGAATTTGTATTTGTTTGTTAACTAAGATACGTTTGTTCTTATATCTTTCACACAAGTTTTCCAGGCCATCTCGAAACCTTCATTTGTGAGAGGGCATTTTTTAACGATATCTTTTGTTTCGCACTGCGTTTTGTTATTGAGATGGAATAACTTTTCCACCCCTTTCAAGCTAGAATTGTGAACAGGTCGCGAAAAGTTGGCCACGACAGATAATTCCCTTTAAAAACTTCCGTGTCGCAAGCAGGGAGGCGAATTTTATGCCCATGAGGTTCTTGCTCAGGGTTGACGTTCTTGTCCTCTTTCTTGTATTTTTCTGCCTCAGCAGATATAGACGCTAAGCATGTAGATTGCGTATGCTGCTTTTTGCTTCTTTTTTATCGCCATAACGTCATCCCCTAACACCTCATCAGGTCCCAATAGCGAATCAAACGCATACTTTACCTTCTTCCACAAGGACCGCAACTCTTCCTGCTGTATTGCAAGGGTGTGTTTGCTATGGTCGCTTTCCGGAATAAGGCTGTAATCTTTATCAAACGCCGCGATTGATTCTGCTAAACGGATGTAGGTTTGCGTGGTCTTGGTTACGTTTATTAACGAGAAAATTGCCGATTAGAGAAATGGAACGCTTCAGAGTAAAAATACCTGCCCAGCCGTAAATAAAAACTTTTGACTTGTTGACTGCTCGGGCAAATAATAATATTGTAACGAATTTACTGCAAATCCTCTTATTTGCAACCTTGTGCTAAGGTCGAATGACTAAACTGTTGAATAAATAACTCCAATATTTAATAATGGAAAATGGCCTTTATTAAAGTACTTCACAATAAATAACTCTACTATTGCTCGACGGATAGCGTGCTTAATCAAAATTGATCTAGGCGCTTCCAGAATTTACTTAGTTACTGCCATATAATTATAACTACAGATGCACGTGTATAGCTTCTCATATGCGCGTGTATTTGTGAGCGACACTTCCACAATTACAATTACATACTTTTGGGAGCATATCAGATAAGATATTTGCATGTATTTGTGCATCCCTTCTCCGCTGCGTGTACGTACATATGTGTAGACATAATGATTGAATTATTGATGTGCATTAATGTCACTGCTTAGCATCGGCTTAGAGATGACAGTACCCTTCGTGTTGGTAATATTCGTTACACTGCCCTCCACCTAAGTCTGATCGTCCCGATCAGACAAATCTCTCAATCTAAACGCTGCCAGTCTTTCCAAATGGACCACTTTCATTTTGGTCCGCGGTTTACCGATGGTGTGTATGCGGTACTCTCAGGCCCGACGAGAGGGGGGGGGGGGCGATTTAGATGTACTAAGACATTTTTTTAAATTCTGGAGAGTCTTTAGTTGTTCCATGTGCAAATTTTAAACCGAATTTCAAAAGCAACGAATATTGATAATGATTTTTTGCTTGGGTGTGAGGAGATAATTAAAACATCAAAGAAAAATGTATGTTTACATGAATCCGAAATCGTAAAGTTTTCGTGGTGACACTGATAAAGGTTCATCTTCAAAAAGTCTTCCAACAATACCACCAACTCTATATCAAAGTCCAGATTATATAAAAGACCTCGATATCGGTACCGTGAATAATGAGTTTTTGCGATTTGAAGAAGTCAACGAAATAATTCGTCGAGGTCGTCAAAAGTGTTCTGTTATTTTTCCACGTGATTGTCATGACGAGGCATTTCCTACCTCGTTGTTAAACAGAATCTTGTCGAATGGAGAGAAAGTGGAGCGTGACTATCTAATCACTGAAACTCAAAAGTGGAAAATAATTTTATATAGAATTTTTGTACACTATTTTATTTTTGGTTGAAAGAGGCCTGGCCTTCGAAGGCGAAAGTATATATCTTGGTGAACGAAATGATGGACATTTTTTGGCCATCTAAGAGCTCTTGAGCCATTATGATCCGATACTTAGAGATCATTTGGAGAAAGTTAGGATTTCACAACAGCAGCACAAACGTTTACAAGTTCACTATCTTTCCCCAGACATTCAGAACGAGTTTATAGAAATTTGTCCAAAGCACGTGAAGGAAACTATATTAGATCAAGGCAAGAAAGTCAAGTATTTTGCTATTATCGTTGATGCTATGCATGATGCTAGTCACGTTGACTATGATCATTTTGCGCTAACTCCATTTCAATTCGAAAGCAACACGTTTAAAATTCAAAAACGGTTTTTGGCTTTCGTGAGTTGTAACCAAAAAACTGGTCAGGAAATCGCTGATTTAATTTGCCATGCTCTAGGTAAATATGAAATCCCATTAAAAGATTGTCGTGCATAAGAGTACGATAACGGCGCCAATACGAAAGGAGCTTACAACGGAGCACTACGTCACATTCTCGAAAAAAACACGAATGCTGATTACTCGCCTTGTGTAACCTACATTCTCAATTCATGCGGTGTTGATGCTGCAGTTACTTTCTTCGGGGTTGTGCAAAATTGTTTTACTATTTTCAGCAGCACTCCACAACGATGGGATATCCTCAAAAAAAATTTACCGAGCTCTCTTCATATTCTTTCAGACAAAAGCCAAATTTGACTGGGCACACATACGGAGATGTTACCGACATTCTCAAGTATATCAACAAGTTCGAATGTATCTTGCTGTCCTCAATTTGGTTCAAAATACTGACTACCATTAATGAAAAAATGTGGTCCTCCAAGCTAGAGACGCCACCATAGATGTTGAGATCCGACATCTAGATGCCTTGTTAGCTGATTTGAAGTTGATCAGGAACCAATGGGAAACAATTTTATACGAATGCAAAACAGTTGCTATTCAATTGAACATCTCGCCAAAGTTTCCGGCCATTCGAAACAGAAAACTCAAAGGACGTTCTGAAGATAATTTAAATGAGATGATTCCGGATGATTCAGAGTCTGATTTTAAAAACAATGCATTCCCGATGATCATTGATTCGGTAATCATTGGCATTACTGAACGATTTGCAGCTATGATAAATTTGAGCGAGACGTTTTCCTTTTTGTGGCAATTAGAAGACACGGATGAAACTACGGTTCGGGCGAGCGTAGCAAAATTTGCCGAAAAATACAAATTTTTTTTTTGATGTAATCCACCAATAATGATTCATGAATGAGACGTCATTAATTCAAGTTAATCAAATGTATTAGTGGATTTTTTATAGGGGGCCCGTAAATTGTTTAGTCCCGGGCCCGGATTTTCTCTCTACGGCCCTGGGTACACTACATCGTTGATCCGTTTTACAACTTTGTATGGGCCTTCCCAATTACACTGCAATTTCGGAGACCAACCTTTTTTTCGTTGTGGGTTGTATAAGAGCACGAAATCTCCTTCCTAAAAACCTTCCGAATTAATTGCTTTATCATATCTGGCTTTCACCTTGTCACTCATAATCTTTGTTCGTTGCCTTATCAGATCGGGTATTTCTCTCAGCTCTTCTTCCAAATCACTAGTGGATTAGCAAAAATTACTTTTGCAGGGGTTTGACGCATTGTCTCATGCACTGCTGATCGGTAAGCCATCAAGAATAATGGTATGCGGGTATCCCACTCTTTATGGAACTTGTCCACTACTTTCCTTAAGTGCTCCTCCAATGTTCTATTGAATCGTTCCACCATACCATCGGACTGAGGATGCAATGCAGTTGTCCGTGTTTTTCGAATGCCCAATGATTTACACATTTCCTGGAACACAGCTGATTCGAAATTCCTGCCTTGGTCAGAATGTAACTCCATTGGTACACCATACCTTGCAACCCAATTGTTTACAAACACTTCTGCTACAGTTTCCGCTTCTTGATTTGGGATTGGGTATACCTCTGGCCATCTGCTGAAATAATCCATAACTACCAGTACATATTTGTTTCCGCCGTTGCTAGTAGGAAATGGACCGGCGACATCCATAGCGATCCTTTCAAATGACGCACCTGAGTTATATTGCTTCATCTGGCCATTTCTTCGGATTTTGGGCCATGTCGCTCTGCTGCAAACCTCGCAGTTCGCAATCCACTCAGTGACCGACTGACGGCAACCAACCCAATATAATCTCTTTTTAATCTTCTCGAGCAGCTCTCTGAGCACGTCAGGAATCCTCTTTCTGGGAAAAACTATCAGTTTCTTTTTCCTTTGACCATCCTCACTCTCCCATACTCGATGAAAGTAACCGGATATCAATTCTAAACTGTTCCACTGTGCCCAGTAGGACTTCGCAATGGGACTCTCTGCTGACATCTCCTCTCTGCTTGGTCTTTCGTTTCGTTCGAGCCCTTGCATAACATGTGACAGATCTGTATCTTCTAGCTGAAACTTTCTTAGTTGTTCATTGTCCCATTCATCCGTATACGTTATAGTCATTAGCCGGATATCTATAATGTCTTCTTTAGCCTCGGCCTTTGAACAGTGCTTGCATTCCAAACTACATGGTCTTCGTGACATTTCATCGAGATTTCCATGGGTACTACCTTTTCGATGCTCAATGGAAAAGTCATAGCTTTGTAATCGCTCGATCCACCGTGCCAATTGTCCTTCCATATTACGGAACTGCAGAAGCCATTTCAACGCTGCGTGATCTGTCCTGACGCGGAATCGCTGGCCGTAGAGGTATTTGTGAAAATGTTTAATGCACTCTACCAATGCCAACAGCTCTCTCCGTTAACGCAGTAGTTCCTCTCTGGTTTTCCAATCGAACGGCTGTAATATGCAACTACCTTCTCCTGTCCATCGACCAGTTCTGATAAAACGCCTCCTATAGCATATCCACTCGCATCTGTATCTAGAATAAATGTTGCTCCTGGAATCGGATATGCTAACATTGGGGCAGTGCACAACCGCTCCTTCAATATTTGGAAAGCCACTTCTTGTTCCTTCTTCTATCCAAAAGCTTTAATTTTTTTGTGTAAGCTCATGGAGGCTATGGGTTACGCTGGACAAATTTGGTACAAATCGGCGGTAATATGTGCACAGCCAAGGAAACTTCTCAATTCATGTAGGTTCTGTGGTCTTGGCCAATCCTTTACAGCCTCTATCTTTTCGTTCGCAGTGCAGATGCCCTCTGTCGTTACCTTGAGACCCAAATAATTTACTTCCTTTTTAAACAGCGCACACTTTTTGGGACTTAACTTCAGACCAGCGCCAGCTATTCTCTGGAAAACTTCCTCTAAGTCTTTAAGATGTTCATCAAAGTTCTTGCCCAATACGATGATGTCGTCCAGGTACACCAAGCATGTTTTCCAATGTAGTCCTTTCAATACCTGATCCATGAATCTCTCGAAATTAGCTGGTGCATTACATAGTCCAAAGGGCATTACTGTAAATTGCCAAAGACCATCTCCGACGCTGAAGGCTGTTTTATTTTTGTCTTCCTCCTTCACTTCCACTTGCCAGTAGCCGCTTTTCAAGTCCGTGTGGAAAACCTTTTCGTACCAGAAAGCGGGTCCAGAGTGTCGTAAATTCTTGGCAATGGGTAGCTATCCTTTTTCGTAACGTCATTCAACTTCCGGTAGTCCACGGAAAACCTCATTTTCTCATCCTACTTCTTTACAAGTACTACCGATGAGCTCCAGGAACTAGCTGATGGTTCGATGACACCGCTGTCGCTTATTTCTTGTGTAATTTGACTCACAACTTCTCGCTTCGCCAGTGGAACACTACGTGGAGCTTGACGTATAGGCCTCGCGTCTCCAGTGTCAATTTGATGTTTCACAACATTGGTGCGGCCTAGTTTGGAACCATCCTGTTCAAATATGTTTGCGTACTTTAGGAGCAGTTTCTTCGCCTTCTCTGATAACCTTGATCTAGCCCCTCCGTCCATGCCGTGATGTCATCATTTGAAAGATCAGTCTTGATAGTTGAAACGTGTGCCTGGAGTTGTTCACAGCCAATGACTACTTCAGCCTCTTGTCATCTTCCCAAAATAGCTCCTTTGGTCAGTTTGAGTGGTGACTTGAACTCATTGAGTACTCTTACCGGAATACGTCCATCTTGTTTTGTCATAGCCAGGGTTTTTCCTACAAGTATGTTCAGTGCTGATTTGTTTGCTGCTTCGACAATCCACAATTTGTTTGTCCCACAATCTCCATCAACATTTGCCCAGATTACTGCTTCGGATTTTGGTGGTATTTCCTGACTCTCTTCCACCAGCACTCGTTTACTGCTGTAGCCTCTCTCGTAGCCGAAATTAAGTGGTACATCCATGTTTTTATATCGCAACGTCTTGCTTTGCATGTCGATCTTGATGCACTGGTCGATTAAGAAGTCCACTCCAATTATGATTTCATCAACAATCTCTGCCACTATAAAATTGTGTACTACCGTGACGTTCCCAATTGCGACTTCACATGATACTTCTTCTAGAACCGTGTTGTCTTCTCCAGTGGCTGTACGCAATCTTGCTCCATGCAATGTTCTTATTTTCTTGTTGACTAAATCCGCTCGAATGATGCAAAGAGATGCACCCGTATCTACAGTCAATAAACGTTCCTTTCCATCCACATGTCCTCTAACAGTAAGATTGTTTGACCTTCTTCCAATTTGTGAGATAGAGATTATGGGGCATTCAATTGAGGGAGCCAGCTGTCGCCCCTTGCGGCTGACTCGCTTTAGTTTAACGATTGAGTGGACTTGGAGATTTGCTTATCTCCTTCAGCTCTGCATTTACGGCCACCCACATTGTTGTAGCTATTGGGACCGGTGCTGCAATGTCGTGCAATATGACCTGGGTTGCCGCATTTGAAACATTTAATAACTGCGGCATTTTTCTGTTGTGATCCCTTCAGTACTTCCGAAATTGTTTCTACCCAATCTGGTCTTTCCACTTCCACTCGATGAGCTTTGTATGCTGGTTTACTCAATAGTGAGGCAGTTTCCTGAGTCAATGCATGCGATACCGTTTCTGCAAATGTTGGCTTTGGGTTTGCGCATGTGGCGCGCTTTGTTTCGACGTCCCGTATGCCATTAATAAAGCTCTGAATTTTTAGCCTTTCGGTGTATTCCACAGGTGCATCGGCATTCGCCAAATGTGCAAGCCTTTCGACATCTGAATCAAACTCCTGCAAGGTCTCATTAGCTTTTTCGTAGCGGTTTTGCAACTCTATTTGGTGTATCTGCTTCCTGTGTTCGCTTCCGTATCGCCTCTCTAGAGCGCTCATCAATGTTTCGTAGTTGTTCCGCTCTCCCTCGGGAATAGTCTGTTGGATTTCAGCAGCAGATCTTTTCAATGCCACGAATAGTGCAGCAACTTTATCTTCAGCACTCCAGTTGTTCACTGCTGCGGTCTTCTCAAACTGAATCTTAAACACCTGGAAAGGAACAGAGCCGTCAAAAGATGGAGTTTTTACCTTCGTATTGCTTGCTGAAACAGCTGGGCGATTTAGTTGCAACTCCTTTATACGACCTCTCAAAGCATCCACATTGGCCTCCATTTTTTCCTCAAACTTCGTTATTTTCTCGTTCATGCGCCCTTCGAGTTTTGATGATATACGCGCCTCTTGCGCTTCGAGTTGTACTGTTATGCGCGTCTCTTGTTCTTTCAGTTGTGCTTCCATCTTTGATGTAACCTGTGTCGACATTTCTTAAATACGCGTTTCTTGTGCTTCAATCTACAATGTTATGCGTGTCTCCTGCGATTCCAGTTGAGATGACATTTGTGACATTTCTGAAATGCGTGCCTCCTGTGCTTCCATCTTGAATGTTAAACGTGTCTCCTGCGATTCCAGCTGAGATGCCACTGTCGATTTTTGAGCAGTTATTGCAGCAAATATCATGTTCAAGTCTGTGCTCGTAACTGTCTGCGATGTTTCGTTTTTCTCTTCAATTTTTGTTGTTTTCTCGTCGACATCAAGATGAAAGACATACTCTTCCACGTTAATTCCTTCTGCTTCCATTGCCTCTCATAGTCGTGCCTGAAGTTCGAGTTTAATGCCGGTTGTATTCAATCCACGGCTCTCCAACTCCTTCTTCAGTTGCTGGACCTTCAATACATTGAACTTTGCTATGTCCTTGTTGTGGTGTCTGGAATTTATTCAACAATTCTTCCTCTGACACTAATTGTAACGAATTTATTGCAAATCGTCTTATTTGCAACCTTCTGCTAAGTTCGAATCACTAAACTGTTGAATAAATAACTCCAATATTTAATAATGCAAAATGGCCTTTATTAAAGTACTTCACAATAAATAACCCTACTATTGCTCGACAGATAGCGCGCTTAATCAACACTGATTGTAGCGCCTCTATCGTTGGTGCTTTTATACTCTGTGATTTCCTCGCTGCATCTTCTAGTCGCTTCCAGAATTTACTTAGTTACTGCCATATAATTATAACTACAGATGCACGTGCATAGCTTCTCATATGCGCGTTTATTTGTGAGCGACACTTCCACAATTACAATTGGATACTTTTGGGAGCATCTCAGATAAGATATCTGCATGTCTTTGTGCATCTCTTCTCCGCTGCGTGTACGTACATATGTGTAGACATAATGATTGAATTATTGATGTGCATTCACGTCACTGCTTAACATCGGCTTAAAGATGACTGTACCCTTAGTGTTGCTAATATTCTTTACAATAATGATGAATTTTTGTGGCAATTCGTGCAAAATATTTAGTAGGGAAATGTAACCTGCACAGATAATATCTGTATGTGATGTAGTGGACTGTATTTTAAAGTGCTTTATGTTCTCGGTGAGGAGGACCAATGTTCGGCCTGGGTGCGTCGGAAACCAGCAGTGGCTTGGCGCACACGGGTCGATCTCGGGAATGGTGTGATGGTTCGCTCGAAAGAAATAAAAGAACGCAAGAGGATTTTCCTCGTTATAAAATGATTTAATGAACGTAATAGAATATTGAAGTGATAACAAAGTATAATCTGAATTTACATTTACATTCACGGCATCTCCGACCATAGTGATATCTATTTCGGGTATTAGATAAAAAGAAAAATCACTTTTATTTTTCGAGTCTCCATAAGGTAGTATGAACTTTTACCCCCCTGCGACACGCCTTAGGTTTTTCCAATCTTAACCAAATTTTGTATGTGATATCTCCGACCATAGTGATATCTATTTCGGGTATTAGATAAAAAGAAAAATCACTTTTATTTTTCGAACCTCCATAGGGTAGTCTGAACTTTTACCCCCCTGCGACACCCCTTAGGCTTTTCCAATCATAACCAAATTTTGTGTGTGATATCTCCGACCATAATGATATTTATTTCGGGTATTAGATAAAAAGAAAAATCACTTTTATTTTTCAAGTCACCATGGGGTAGAATTTCAACCCCCCTGCGACACCCCTTAGACGCTTCCAATCGGGAACAGAATTTGCATCTGATATTTTCTACCATAGGGCTACCGATTTCGAGTATTAGATAAAAAGAAAAATCACTTTTATTTTTTGAGTTTCCATAGACCTATACCATCTCCAATCGGGATAAAAATTTGTGTGCGATATAGTTGATCGTAGTGCAACCGATCTAGGGGTGAGACTGGAAAAAATACTACATTCGATTATAAGGACCACCCTAATATACATACATACATATCGACATATTAGCTGTGTTCTTTTTTTCACGTCTATATACGTTTACGCTTAAACTTTATATGGCTGCTAAGCGACAAACTTTAAATACACCTCTGAAATTGCTACTCATAAAATTAGTACCACTAAATTTCAAAACGCATTATACTCAGATGTGACTGAAATATGTGTCTATGTTTCACCCTCTGCACTAATTCTATGTAGTCTATGCGCTCCCACTATTTATAACAACTGATTCAGCTATATGTTATACACAGAAATACAACAGAGGGTTCTGTCTCCGCTTTTCGGTACACCCTGTGCTGTAGCTAGTTGTATAACCATTGCCGCTAGATGGGTCTCCTAAACATTACCTAAGCGAAGATAGGCGTCTTTTTTTACGCGCGACGTATACGCGTGTAAAAAACACGGCTATTAATATAAATACAATGCGGTGGTGACACACAAAGTAGGGTAGATAAAATAAATGCAAGTACATACATATACATATGATGATGTATGTAAATATGAAAGTAAGTATGATGCGCTGGTGCAGTGCAGGCTGTATCTGACCAAACACGCTCCCCCATTGAAATGCCTACGTTTCAATCTGAAATTGCTAATGGTGCTTTTTTGCGTATTGGGCGACGTATGGTACGCTTTGTGGTTTTGATGTCTACAACTCGGTGCTTGCCATCAGAACCTGGAATGGTGTTTACAGTTTTTCCAAGAAGCCACTGCTCCGGGAGCAAATTTTCTTCTTGTATAATGACTATTTATCCCACCTTTATGTTAGTTTCTCGTTTTAGCCATTTTGACCGATGTTGTAAACTAATAATATAGTCACGCGCCCAGACTTCCCAGAAACGTTGTTTCAAGTATGATACCCACTACCACTGTGTTAAAGAGGACATGTTTTGGGCCTCAATATGCTTATCCATAGTTGAGAGTAAACGTTTTCCAATTATAAGATGACCTATGGATTCATATCATTGGGATCGGTAGATAGAGTGGTTAACGGTCGAGAATTAAGAATCGCTTCGACTTCTATTATGACGGGTTGCAATTCTTCATATGTTAGGTTAGCTTTGCTAATATTTTTGATCAGAATCGTTTTCATAGATTTCGCTACCACCTATCATAATCCACCGAAATAAGGGGTGCGAGGTGGAATTAAACAAAATTCGAAACCAGTGATGTTACTGTAGCTGACGATGTCGTCGACTGCTGTCGTAGAGAAAAATTGTTGTTGAAGTTTTTTTTCAATTTGGCTTGAGCACATTGTCACAATAAAGGCGTTGAGGAATGCCTCACCGACCTATAAAACGTTTCAAACAACGCACAAAGTTATTAGTAGATAGATCAGATACGAGCTCGGCTTGAATTGCCTTCGATGCAAAACAGACAAAAATTGCTATGTGAGTTTTATAATGGGGTTTTCCTCGAGTGCGATAAGTTGAAGCCACAAAAATGTGCCCCAGTTATGAGAAAGGGTGTTTGCCCATGTAGAGGATCGGCAGGAAGATCTGCCATTATTTTATTCATATGCATTGGCTTATAATGGAAGCAATGGACACAGTATCGTACTATCTTCCTTACGATTTCTCTAGCGTATGTTACCCAGACCTTTTCACGCATTAAATTCAACAATACCTGTGGGCCGGCGCGGAAATTCTTGCGATGAAGGTATTCAACAAAAAGTATAGTGAAACGATGTTCCTTTGGCAGTATAGCTGGATACTTTGTGTCAAAAGTTATTGGTGCCTTAGATGGCCGACCTCCAACTCTTTAAATGGGAATCGTGAGATCACCCACTTTCATTTCACGTATGAATGGAGTTAGTTTTTGCAAAAACAATTTCACCTGTTCCTGTTTGCGAAGACATTCGATCTCTTGCGCGAACTCCTTTTGTTGAATTTGTGATAGAGTT
This sequence comes from Eurosta solidaginis, assembly GCF_040869045.1. Classification (NCBI taxonomy): domain Eukaryota; kingdom Metazoa; phylum Arthropoda; class Insecta; order Diptera; family Tephritidae; genus Eurosta; species Eurosta solidaginis. The sequence continues at coordinate 138,871,553 of NC_090320.1, read as the reverse complement.
CTCCAGAAGGTATGTTCCAGTTCTATATGTGGTACGTCTATCACCATTGCAGCGCGAAGATGCGTGTCAACTGGCACTTTGTTGAAAACACGATAGACGTATGATATTGTGCGAAGTAGGCGTTAATGTGATGAGCTACGATTGATTATTGCATTAATCGGTGCTACTACTACTACACTTAAACGATACAGCTTTCCGACGTTCTAGCTCTTGGTTAGTAACATTTGCTACCCGTTTATTAACAGGCTGTTTACTCTTTATATAAGAAAGTTGGTCCTGTGAACCATATAGATTCCAAAAGGTTGATGGCCTTCACCCTTGTGAAACAATGTCAGCAGGGTTATCCTTGGTCGGAACGTGTTTCCAAATGATATCCTTCGAATTTTCCCTGAAGGTCTGAGACTATATTTGCTACAAAACAATTTAAAATTGACGAGTGCATTTGAAGCCATTGTGGTTAGGTCCATGGTTCAATTATATGGTTGGCTCATCTCATCAGCTGATTTTATTTTTGTCATTGCATGGTCGATGGGATTGTCAAAAGGAGATGGCAAACGTAAAATGAGACCAACGCATTGAAAACATTTTCTTACTACACACAAAAACTACTAAGTTTTATGTTTTCATTCCATTCCATTCGCATAACACCAAAACGCAGATTTTGGCAATCTGAACTAACATATTTTGTTTTTGTAGGTACAGATGAACCAACCATATAGTTGAGCCATGGTTCGGTCAAACGTGTTTCGTACGACAAACGTCCGTAAGTACGATACACGTCGGTGCATACTTGCAGCTTTACTCGCATTGTACTTATGTATATTAATATCTCGATATGTATTTATGTATATACATTAGGGAGGTCCTTATTTGTATGATTAAATTTTATCATCAGATTTCCAAAGTCACACAAAAAAAGAAAAAAAAAAGATATCACACACAAAATTTTATCCCGATTGGAGATTACCTCCGACCATAGTGATATCTATTTCGGGTATTAGGTAAAAAGAAAAATCACTTTTATTTTTCGAGTCTCCATAGGGTAGTCTGAACTTTTACCCCCTTGCCACACGCCTTAGGCTTTTCCAATCATAACCAAATTTTGTGATATCTATTTCGGGTATTAGATAAAAATAAAAATCACTTTTATTTTTCGAGTCACCATGGGGTAAAACTTCAACCCCCCTGCGACACCCCTTAGGCCTTTCCAATCGGGACCAGAATTTGCATCTGATATTTTCTACCATAAGGCTACCGATTTCGAGTATTAGATAAAAAGAAAAATCACCTTTATTTTTTGAGTCTCCAAAGAGCAATTTCAATTTTGACCCCCCTGCGACACGCTTATACCATCTCCAATCGGGATAAAAATTTGTGTGCGATATAGTTGATCGTAGTGCAACCGATCTAGGGGCGAGACTGGAAAAAATACTACATTCGATTATAAGGACCACCCTATTATACATACATACATATCGACATATTAGCTGTGTTTTTTTGTCACATCTATATACGTTTACGCTTAAACTTTATATGGCTGCTAAGCGACAAACTTTAAATACACCTTTGAAATTGCTACGCATAAAATTAGTACCACTAAATTTCAATACGCATTATACTCAGATGTAACTGAAATATGTGTCTATGTTTCACCCTCTGCACTAATTCTATGTAGTCTATGCGCGTCCACTATTTATAGCAACTGATTCAGCTATATGTTATACACAGAAATACAACAGAGTGTTGTGTCTCCGCTTTTCGGTACACCCTGTGCTGTAGCTAGTTGTATAACCATTGCCGCTAGATGGGTCTCCTAAACTTTATCTAAGCGAGGATAGGCGTTTTTTTTTTGACGCGCGAGGTATACGCGTGTAAAAAAACATGGCTATTAATATAAATACAATGCGAGTAAATTTGTAGGTGACACACAAAGTAGGGTAGATAAAATAAATGCAAGTACATACATATACATATGCTAATGTATGTAAATATGAAAGTAAGTATGATGCGCTGGTACAGTGGGCTTAATCTGACCAAACATGCTCCCCCCATTGAAATGCCTGCGTTTAAATCTGAAATTGTTAATGGTGCTTTTGTACGTATTGGGCGACGTATGGTACCCTTTGTGGTTTTGATGTCTACAACTCGGACCTTGCCCTCAGAACCTGGAACGGTGTTTACAGTTTTTCCAAGAAGCCATTGCTGCGGGGGCAAATTTTCTTCGTGTATAATGACCATTTATCCCACCTTTATGTTAGTTTCTGGTTTTAGCCATTTTGACCGATGTTGTAAACTAATAATATAGTCACGCGCCCAGACTTCCCAGAAACGTTGTTTCAAGTATGATACCCGCTACCACTGTGTTAAAGAGGACATGTTTTGGGCCTGAATATGCTTATCCGTAGTTGAGAGTAAACGTTTGCCAATTATAAGTTGACCTATGGATTCATATCATTGGGATCGGTAGATAGAGTGGTTAACGGTCGAGAATTAAGAATCGCTTCGACTTCTATTATGACGGGTTGCAATTCCTCATATGCTAGGTTAGCTTTGCTAATGTTTTTGATCAGAATCGTTTTCATAGATTTCGCTACCGCCTATCATAATCCACCGAAATAAGGGGTGCGAGGTGGAATTAAACAAAATTCGAAACCAGTGATGTTACTGTAGCTGACGATGTCGTCGACTGCTGTCGTAGAGAAAAATTGTTGTTGAAGTTTTTTTTCAATTTGGCTTGAGCTCCAATGAAATTGGTTGCATTATCACAATAAAGGCGTTGAGGAATGCCTCACTTACCTATAAAACGTTTCAAACAAAGCACAAAGTTATTAGTAGATAGATCAGATACAAGCTCGGCTTGAATTGCCTTCGATGCAAAACAGACAAAAATTGCTATGTAAGTTTTATAATGGGGTTTTCCTCGAGTGCGATAAATTGAAGCGAATGGGCCACAAAAATCTACCCCAGTTATGGAAAGGGTGTTTGCCCATGTAGAGGATCGGCAGGAAGATCTGCCATTATTTTATTCATATGCATTGGCTTATAATGGAAGCAATGGATACCATTTCGTACTGTCTTCCTTACGATTTCTCTAGCGTTTGTTACCCAGACCTTTTCACGCATTAAATTCAACAATACCTGTGGGCCGGTTCGGAAATTCTTGCGATGAAGGTTTTCAACAAAAAGTATAGTGAAACGATCGATGTTCCTTTGGCAGTATAGCTGGAAACTTTGTGTCAAAGGGTATTGGTGCCTTAAATGGCCGACCTCCAACTCTTTAAATGGGAATCGTGAGATCACCCACTTTCATCTCATGTATGAATGGAGTTAGTTTTTGCAAAAACAATTTCACCTGTTCCTGTTTGCGAAGTCATTCGATCTCTTGCGCGAACTTCATTTGTTGAATTTGTGATACAGTTCTCCAGAAGGTATGTTCCAGTTCTATATGTGGTACGTGTATCAAAATCGCAGCGCGAAGATGCGTGTCAACTGGCACTTTGTTGAAAGGGGCGTTGAAGTAGGCGTTAATATGATGAGCTACGATTGATTATTGCATCGGTGATACTACTACTACACTTAAACGATACCGCTTTCCGACGTTCTATCTCTTGGCTAGTAACATTTGCTACCCGTTTATTAACAGGCTGTATACTCTTTATATAAGAAAGTTGGTCCTGTGAACCATATAGTTTCCAAAAGGTTGATGGCCTTCACCCATGCGAAACAATGTCAGCAGTGTTATCCTTGGTCGGAACGTGTCTCCAAATGATATCCTTCGAATTTTCCTGAAGCTCTGAGACTCTATTTGCTACAAAAAAATTTTAAATTGACGAGTGCATTTGAAGCACTATCTCGGAATCTGTCCAGAAATAAACTTTAGAAGCGTATTGTATATATTTATTTTGAATTTTTTGCCAAGTGCGACTAAATAAGAGCACTGCACACAACTCCAGTCATGGAAGCGATTGCGCGTTAATGGGGGCTACTTTGGATTTTTATATAAGCAAATATCAGACCCTGCAGACGTTGTTCTGCCCTAAATTTGGCCTATCTGCATACATTTTAATAAGCTGTTTCCATCTAGCTCTACCTTCCCCCGTCTTCACTTTTTCCTAATCCTTTGATCCACTCCTCCCTCCATTTTTTCGCTTCATCTGCCTCCATCTTCGTCTTATTCTATCACTTTCTCAGTATCCTTCTCCTCCTCTCTTTTCTCTTCTCCCAAGTTCTTCTCATTCTTCTTCATCCCTTATTGCCTGTCCCAGAGGGCGGTATGTATTTTATTCCAGTCCTAGTCCCACTCCGAGTCTCGGCCCCAGTCCTAGTACTAATCCCAGTCCCAGTCCATCTCTGGTCTACTTTCCGGAAAAAAGGATCGTGAATACTAATATAGGCAAATTTATATACCAAATTTCAGGCAAATCGAATAGGGGGTAAGTAAATAGGTATGTGGGCATTATTAATTCATATCTTTATTTCGGCTTTGCATGCATATTTATCAGTTTTCCAGGTTGATGCGACTAAATCGAATATAACGATGAAAATTGCTTTAGATTTCTCAGCAGCAGCTTTGATTTGATATCCATATTACCCACACATTCTAGGGGTATCCGGGTCCAGGTTTTGGCCTATATCTCGAGACCCTAGTCACCCAGCGGTATAATATATTACTCTGTAATAAAGCACCCACCAACAGCTTTCATTTGATATCCATATTGTATAAACACTGTCTAGGTATTCACAGGCCCACGTTTTTGCCTATATTTCGAGATCCTAGTCACCAAGGGGTATGAAAATTATCCTCTACTAAAGCACTCATCAACAGCTTTCATTTGTTATCCATATTCTATAAACACATTCTAGCGGTAGCTGGGTCCACGTTTCGGCTAATATTTCGAAAGACTTTTGTTTAGGCCCAAGGCCTAACTTTTACTTGATTGACGGCGCCCCTCCCTAACGTTTTAATAAGATTTCCAGCCACCCACACTCACGCCGCATTTGTGTGCATGCATGCACATGCATGCGTTTCATACGCATGCATGTGTGTGTGCAGGTTGTCAGCACCCATGCACGTATATGTGGGGGCTGTTGTGTGTGTGGCTTTTTTCCCCTCCTTAATACCAGAGGACCTTTTCGCGGCTTAGCGGTTGTCCTCAACGGCACAACCGGTCTCTTTCTCGATTGACCGCCAACCAGCACACATCGCAAGGATCACCATCGTCACTTAAAACACCAAGGTAATATTGTAACCACAGTGTATATTTTCCTTCACTCTAAATTAAATATTATATTATAACGAGGAAATTCCTCTTTGTGTTCTTATTTATTTCTTTTGAGCGCACCATCCACTCCAAGATCGACCCTTGTGCGCCTACCCACTGCCGGTTTACGACGCACTCAGGCCGAACATTGGTCCTCCTCACCAGGAACTAAAAGCGCCTTTTGTTATACAGTCCACAACACAGCACATTTGCGTACTATAAAATTTGCCAATTTTGCCTACAAAAAATTTATTGGCCGAAGCATATCCCAGCAGAACATAACAAAGAAGTTTGGAAGTTACATATTATACAACACGATATTAGCAGCCGAAAATTGACAAGGAAAAAGTTGGAGTTTATTGTACATAGGTGACCAGAGCCACAGCATATTCGCCAACCACAGCACAGCACAATCAAATTTTCTGGCACAAAAACCAATAAGAAGTAAGTGTTATATTTCTTGCCACTTTTTTTTGAGTGTTATTTGTTTTTGCAAAATAAATAAAAAAAAAAAAAGACCTGTGTAGTGCGCGAAAAAATTAAAATCAAAAAAGAAGTGAAAAAGTGAAGTTGTTTAGTGAGCACCAATTTTTTCTTTCCAATTTCAAAAATTAACTCACTTGGTTTATTAAGTTTATTTCGATCCTTGTGATTATCTGGTCTATCCCCCCACCAGTGGTAAGGTTTTCCAGACACAACACAAGGAAGAGGTTAACCTAACCTCACTTTCCGCACAATACCGAATAAGTTTGTTGTTGTTTTTTTGGCACATCACAAACACATTAATTCCAATTAAATTAATTCAGGCGCTCACTTCTTGTAAAAAATTTATTTCTTTCTTCACTTTTTTCTGGTTATTTTTCGATTTTCATTAGCAATATCGCACGCACTTTGTCATTTGTTCACAATACACTCATTTATCTGTGGACGTGGCGAGTGGTCCCCCCTTTTGTTGTTGCTACTGAGACAGAAAAGTTCAAAAATAAACCCTTTTGGTTGTCGCTGCTGTGACAAAAAGTCCATAAAATAAACCCTTTTCGTTGTCGCTACCAAGACAAAAAGTCTGCAATATAAAAATAAATAATAAAGCGTTGAGTCTCAATAGTGTTTATTTACTGGGCAGGTATTTTTTACTCTAAAGCGTTCTATTTCTCTATTCGGCAATTTTCTCGTTAATAAACGTAAATAAAACAATGGAAACCTACATCCGTTTAGCAGAATCAATCGCAGAGTTTGATAAAGATTACAGCTTTATTCCGGAGAGCGACCATAGCAAACACACCCTTGCAATACAGCAGGAACACTTGCGGCTCTTGTGGAAGAAGGTAAAGTCTGCGTTTGATTCGCTATTGGGATCTGATGAGGTGTCAGCGGATGACGTTATGGCGATCAGAAAGAAGCAAAAGGCAGCATACGCAATCTACGTGCGATGTTCAGCGTCTATATCTGCTGAGGCAGAAAAATACAAGAAGGATGAAAAGAACGTCAACCCTGAGCAAGAACCTCATGCGCATAAAATTCGCCTCCCTGCTTGCGACACGGAAGTTTTTAAAGGGGATTATCTGTCTTGGCCAACTTTTCGCGACCTTTTCACGGCAATTTATATAAACAATTCCAGCTTGAAAGGGGTGGAAAAGTTATTCCATCTCAACAACAAAACGCAGGGCGAAGCAAAAGATATCGTTAAAAAATGCCCCCTCACAAATGAAGGTTTCGAGATGGCCTGGAAAAACTTGTGTGAAAGATACGAAAACAAACGTATCTTAGTTAACACACAACTACAAATTTTATTTAACTTAAAAAAGGTAGAAAGTGAGTGTGGCAGTTCAATAAAAAAGCTGCAAAATGATATAAATAATTGTATTTCGTCCCTCAAATGCCACAAAATTGACACTTCCAATTGGGATGCAATCCTGACCTATCTATGCTCAACCAAGTTACCAGAGAGCACGCTGGCTCTTTGGGAGCAAAGTATAGACCATAAAATGGACATATCCAAGTGGGAGGATATGGATAAATTCCTGTCTAATCGGTTTCAGACACTTGAAACAGTGTCTGGTTTTACAGGGCATGCCACTTCGAAAGTGCAAAAACCAAACGCGTCGCGACAATCAACGGAAACCCCTACGAAAAGACTTGGTGCTTTTCAAACGAAAGTATCCAAGCAAACAATAAAATCAATTTGTAAAATGTGTAAATCCCCTGAACACAGATTACGCAACTGTTCACGCTTCTGCGACTTAACCCCAGTAGAAAGGATTAAATTTATAAAATCCACAAGTGGCTGCCTGAATTGCTTATCCCCAGGACACACCGTGACGAAGTGCACCAGTTCCTACAACTGTTCCAAATGCCACTCTCGTCACCACACGCTCCTGCATGCGGATACATCTCAACACACGGCTGTACGCAATCCTTTCAAAGATGCGGATAATAGCCCAACAACTTCGGCACAGGCGCGACAATCTGCGAACCAGAATGTAAAATCCTGTCATGCCAATTCCAGCACAGGCGTGCTATTAGGAACTGCTCGCGTACACATTCGCCATAATGGTACCGACTTCTCCGCACGGGCATTAATTGATTCAGGGTCTGAATGTTCCTTTATAACTGAAAGACTGAAACGCAGAATCAATTTGCCAGCGAGAAAAATGCATGCCCAAGTTTCAGGCATCACAAATTCGGTGTCAGCCCAGGTGAAAGAAGCATCCAAAATTGAATTACGTTCACCAGTGGATGCCTGCTTCAGCCTGACTACACCCGTTCTAGTCCTAGCCAAACTCACTGGGAATCTTCCATCCTGCCATATCAACGTCATGACTATGCAGGCATTCCCAGACTTGGTTTTGGCAGACAAGAGGTTCTACATCAACGAAGATGTAGACCTCATACTTGGAGGAGACATATATCCCCAAATTATACTGAGTGGTCTGAAACAGAATGTACTAAATACACTTTTGGCCCAAGAGACAGTGTTCGGTTGGATACTAACCGGTCGCATCGAAGCACCGAGTCCAACGATGAGCATCATGTCATTTTATAACGAGGTTGCATTGGACAACCAATTAAAAGCTTTCTGGGAGATAGAAAATGTTCCCAAAAACAAAATGCTTAATGAAGAAGAAAGGTATTGTGAACAACTATTTAAGGAAACGACAAAACGTGATGAAAATGAGAAGTATATAGTTTCGCTACCATTCAGGCAGGATTACCCTGAGAATATTAAATTAGGACCGTCCCTAAAGCGCGCATGTTCACAATTCTTCAGAAATGAGGGGCGATTACTAAAAAACCAAGAGTTAGGGAAAGAATATGTTCGGGTGTTATCCGAATACGAAACGCTTGGACATATGAGAAAAATTAAAAATAATGTACCATCCGACGATTCGGATAATTATTTCCTGCCCCACCACGCCGTTGTAAAGGCGGAAAGTACCACTACCAAGGTGCGCGTCGTCTTCAACGCGTCAAGTCCGACAGCAAATGGCATTAGTCTAAACGACATACCCCACCCAGGTCCAGTACTCCAAGCAGACTTGCCTATTTTAATTTTACGTTGGCGACTGTATCGCTTTGTCTTTAATAGTGACATAGAAAAGATGTATAGGCAAATTTGGGTGACCGATAATCACGCCAAATTTCAAAGAATTGTCCATCGAACATCCCCCAACGAACCCATCAGTCTTTACGAACTAAAGACTGTCACATTTGGTGTAAACTGCGCCCCCTACCTCGCGATACGGTCACTTCTACAATTGGCTAATGATGTAGAAAATACCCACCCAATAGCATCGGGTATATTACGCGAAAGTATGTATGTCGACGACGTTTTATCTGGAGGGCATACAATAGCGTCAACTATCAAAGCAAGAAACGAGATTCGCGAAGCATTACACTCAGCTGGCTTTCCATTGCGCAAGTGGACATCCAATTGTGAGGAAGTCCTTCAGGACATCCCCAAAACGGATTTGCTCAGCGAGGACTTCCTAGCGTTTGAAGAGGCTAGCTCGGTGAAGGCACTCGGGTTACGATGGAACGCGCATTCAGACATGTTTTACTTCACCGCAGGAGTTTTAGAGAAGGGCGAGAACATCACCAAACGCGCAATCCTATCCGCGATAGCCAAACTTTTCGACCCTTTAGGCTGGCTTGCACCAATGGTCATAGTAGCAAAAATATTAATGCAGAATATTTGGTTAGAAGGCACCGGATGGGACGAACCTGTCTCCCAAACTACCTTAGAACGGTGGGAAAATTTCACCCAACACTATAACGAAATAGATAACATTAGGATACCGCGATGGGTAAATTTTACGCCCGAGGACGACATCGAAATACATGGTTTTTGCGATGCATCGGAAAAGGCATATGCAGCAGCTATATACATGCGCGTAAAAGGGGACGATACAATTTTCACAAATCTGTTGCTAGCCAAAACCCGAGTAGCCCCAGTGAAAACCATCTCGCTGCCACGTTTAGAACTATGCGGCGCCGTGCTGCTCGCAGAAATCATGGAATCAATATTCCGAAACATTCATTTGGGGCCAGCAAAAGTTCACCTCTGGACAGATTCAACCATCGTACTCGCATGGATAAGAAAGCCGCCCTGTTCCTGGTCAACCTTCGTCGCACACCGAATCACTAAGATCATCGATATGGTCGGTAGCAAGGACTGGCTTCACGTGGACTCGGAATCTAATCCAGCGGATCTAGGAAGCAGAGGACTACTTGCATCAGAGTTGACCAACAATTCGTTGTGGTGGCAGGGACCTTCTTGGCTGCAAGAAGACCATTCCCACTGGCCAGCACAAGAGACCGAATACAAAACGTCCGTTGAGGAGAAGAGGGCACAAACATATGCCACGACAAGGGTAGATCATGTAGATATTCTCGACCGTTTTTCAAATTTACCCAGGGCTTTGAAGGTTCTATCCTATGTTAGGAGATTTTATAAACGAACTCACCCAAAAACTAAAGCAATGTTCCACGAAAGGTCGTGTATAATCTCAGCCGATGAGATTAAGGCAACGACTCAAGCATTAATACGAATCTGCCAGAAACAATTTTACGGGACAGAATATTTAAAATTGAAAAATAGGGAACCTATCGATCGAAAGAGTGAAGTACTGTCACTCAACCCATATATCGACAAAGATGATATTATTAGAACAGGGGGGCGTCTAGGGGCTTCAAAGGACATGTCATACAATGAGCGTCATCCGATCATCTTGCCTTACAATTGTAGGCTGTCTCGCCTTACCGTTATGATGGCTCATCATGACTCCCTTCATGGCGAGAACCAGCTCATGCTCCGTCTCATCCGAACCCAATACTGGATACCGAATGTCAAGACCATGATCAGAGCCATCAGCCACAATTGCAAAACCTGCATTATTCACCGAAAGCTGGCACAGTCCCAACTTATGGGACCCTTCCCTGCGAGCGGACTACTTTTACCCGCGCGTTCACCAATACCGGGGTAGACTTTGCAGGGCCTTTCGACATCAAAAGCTACCGCGGTAGGGGAAGTCGACTGTCAAAAGGCTACGTATGCCTTTTCGTCTGTTTTTCCACTAAGGCCATCCACTTAGAAGCCACTAGTGACCTTAGTACCCCAGGCTTCCTCGCGGCCTTTTCGCGTTTTATCGCGAGAAGAGGATGTCCGAAGAACATCTACTCCGACAATGGTACGAACTTTGTCGGAGCTTCCAGATCTCTACGATCGGAATTCAAAGCCTTCCTGGCAGAAAGCCGAGACAAAACAGTCTCCAAGTATAGCCATCAAGCATTAACTTGGCATTTTATTCCCGCTGGCGCTCCACATATGGGCGGCTTGTGGGAAGCGGGAGTGAAGAGCTTCAAAAGCCACTTCAAAAAGATCGCTTCTCCCCACAAATATACTATGGAGGAGTTCCAAACACTTTTGTGCCGGATTGAGGCGTGCCTCAACTCGCGCCCTCTCAGTCCGGGGTCGAATGACCCAACGGACCTGGAACCCCTAACTCCAGGACATTTCCTAACAGGCAGCCATCTTCTGGCGCCGCCAGAACCGGATGTGACCGAAAGCCCGGCCTCCATAATAAACAGATGGCAGAAGCTCAAAGCCCTCCATCACACTTTCTGCAAACGATGGAAGGTGGAATATCTATCCGAACTTCAAAAACGAGTGAAGTGGAAGCATCCCAAAGAAAATATAAAAGTGGGAGATCTCGCTGTCCTCAAAGAGGACAACTTATCTCCCAACGAGTGGAGGCTAGGTAGAGTCGTCAACGTACACCCCGGCGAAGATAACCGAGTTCGCGTAGTCGACCTCATAACAGAGAAGGGTCAAGTCAGACGACCTTTGGTCAAAATGATCCTTCTTCCAACGGAGGAGATGGATTGCGAGAGGGCCAATAACTCCTCTTAACCATCCCTCCGTTCCTCTCCCTCACTCCCTTCCGAATTCCACCTTCCTATCGAGACCCAAAATCAAACCCCAATTCACTCGCTCACCCTGAGCGAGGACAACAGAAAAGCCTACCGCAGAAGGGCGAACCAATCTGCCACAGAACACAGCTGCACTCGTTGCCGCGCAACGAGGCACATCGCAAGCCTACCGCTGATGAGAAAACTCATCTGCCCCCGATACTAGCAGAGTTAAATTCCTTATAGGGTTAGAAATTCTAATTAAGTCCATCCATACATGCATATGTACGCTGCCCACTTAAATCTGTTGGCTTACGCCGCCTGGTCACGCTTAAAATGCGTCGTGAACATAAAGATAATCTTTACATGTCATCGCCACACAACATAATTGAGCAACGTCAAAATGGTGTAAATTGCGCAACCGCCTTGGACAGTAAAAACGCACAGAAAAGTAGTAAAACCCATAAATCCATAAAAGTAGGTGTTTAAAAAAAAAACAGCCGAGCATGTTTATGCTGTTAAATATGCGAAAGAAGAGATACGATCAGACAAATTCTAAATATTCTCGCGGAATATTGTTCTCGCGGATTTTTTATTCCCGCGGAAAAATTCCTCCAATTCTTCTCTCCTAGGGAGAAGCATAATTGGGGAATAGGAATTTCGAATTTTCGACGTCAGCTGTTTTGTGAATTGAAATTTCGTTGCGCATTTCTTATTTCGTTTAAAAAATTGAAAAGTTTAATTATTTTTGCAAATTTGTTTGAAACTAAGAAATAAAATATAAACAATGCACAGTATTGCATTTCATGTGTTATTCGCTGAAATGAGTAATGAATTTGTGCCACAGCAACATCAACAGAGGAGCATAAGAAGAAGGCAGCGGGATAACACAAATCCGCTGGGGTTGCATGCTTTCGTTCAGCAAAGCTATTTTCGGGGGCCAAGTCGAGTTGAGTTCGCCTTTCGCCATATGCCGAAATCTATTCAAGCCTTCTTAAAAATCCCTGCGGAATTTCTGGATGGCTGCATCAAATACACCAAGAGCTCTTACGTTGCTTATGATATACTTTTCTACTTAAAATAGAGAATATTGTGGTAGAATGTACATACATACTTTAGCACAAATTTGTACAAATAAGTGTTCTTTCTTAAAAGAACCAATTTCCTTTAAGTATTTTGATGCATTCCCTTTAAATTAACAAGTGAAAAAAAAAACTATGAAATGGCAAAGAAATCTCCCTCTCCCTCACATTCATAATACTTCTTTTCTCCCATAACCGGTCTCCGCCTTTTCGAACATTGTTCAGAATACGAGGAATGGGAGAAAGGAAAAAACTCACAAGGAATTTTTGTTCAGAATTGGGCTGAATATGAAATGTAAAACCACTTACCAAATACGTATCCCAAATCCAATGCAACCGCCAAATCCACCGGAGTGCGACTTGCTCCATGGAGTTAATGCCCTACAATCACAGCAGCGCCACATTGGACAACGAAAGCATAGGGTGCATGATAGTCTAGCAGTTAGGAACAACACTAAAATCAAAGGGTTTATAAGGGATAAGCAATACTAGCTAAAGAATTTTCCATGCTCACCATAATGAGATCAACCGTAGCCCGTTTTGCCATGTGTGCCAAAGGATATGCTTCCACCCCAAAAACCAACGTACTCTATACTTAGCACACAGCGCCACCAAATCGGGGGGAGGGGACATAGTTCACCATCAGCAGTTCCCTTCCCTCCAAATCTGTGTAAGACACGTCCATCAGCAGCAAAGGCCTGCACATTGTCATTGCGTCGGTCTGTCACAAATATGTCCCGATTTATTTATGCATCCACCATCGACCCACGGTGTGGTGTTTATGATACAGGCTTTGCAGCAAAACTTCCCTTTTTATACAAATGTTTCTACCCACATATGTAAGTATATTGAAAGGTAATTACAAATCCAATATTGTCTAAAGTATATCTACGGAATTCTATTTGTATACAAAGGCCTTAAGCGTAGACAATATACAATCACAAGTATGGAGTATCTATGTAAAATGCTTAGAATCAATTTTAAAGCTTTTGAACAATGCAATTTTTTGTAGCGATAAAACCGAGCGCACACGTTGCTTTGGGTCCACCTCCAATAGACGTTTTAGCACATCTTTAGCCTCGTGTGGGAGTTCATCAACTTCGGGAGGTAAACAATTTTGTGAAGCGAGTATTTGTTGTTTTCGCTCTTGAATCAAAAAGTTGTTTGTTTCGTCTCTTTAGAAATTGTTGTTGGAAGAGTTGTGATATGGTCTACACTATCCATTTTCAGGTACGTTGAAGGCAAAGTGATATCCAGGAATATCCGAATGTCGGGACTCGTTTGAATGAGCATATGGCAGACAAGAATGCCCAGTGACCACCAATCAGCTGCATGTCCGGGTGCCATATATTGAAAAGTGCCGCATATAGTTCTGGTAGTAGCCCCTAAACGCAGCCACTTGCTTAATCCAAAATCGGTTAATTTTCAGCGGTCACCAATATGTTTTCCGGCTTAACATCACGATAAATTACACCAACATTGTGTAGAAAATCAATAGCCAGTGGGATTTCCGCTAAATATAGCCTTACAAGATCCACAGATAAATGTGTTATTTTAGAGAAGAGTTCACCGTTCGGCACATATTCTGAAAGTATATGCAAATTACGACGATTTTGCCACGAGTCCACTTGTTGTACAATGAACGGATGATGTCCGCACAACTTGTGAATATCCGATTCGTCTTTTATTTGTTGTACGCTATTCTCCTCAATTATTCTTGACTTCTTTAACACTTTGAGCGCATAAACGGGTGCAGAATGTGGTGGTGGTTGTTGTATTGCTTGGCCGGTGTTTTGTTTTTGTGCTACATTTATCAATGATTGTTGTTGTTGCTGTTGTAGTTCTTGTGTGTAATGCTTATTAATTACTTTGAAGACAACGCCGAACGCGCCCTTAGCCACCAAACGTACAATGCGGATTTGTTCGTTGCGACTGGTCTCCTTAAAATGTGAGCTGAATATGGCATTGGTAAGTGGCTTATGCCATTGTGTTTTGGAGCGACGCTGCTGTGCTGACGTTAAACTTCTTCGTGATGCCTTATTGCGATTGTGAAATGAATTTCTATTAGCACCGCCAGAAAAGCTTCAATTCAAACGACCACTCAAACTACCAAAACCCCAAGCGGATGCCTGTCTTATCCGTTGTGTTCTATTAGCATTAGCAGCTGATCGCCCCTCACTTTTGTTTTGTATAGCTTCAAATTTCCTATTTATATTTGCACTCTTACTTTGCGTCTGATGTAAGCTGGTTATTTTGGAATGAGGGCTTCCACCATTTAATTGATGCTGTTGTTTTTCCACTTTTTGTGCCCGCTCAATCAATGACCGTTTTGCGATACTGCCCTTCTGCAGCCGTTGCTTGGAGGTTGTTGTGGCCAGCTCATTCCTGGATGCACTAACACTATTTCCCATTAAAATTTTCGTCTAAAATTCATTTAATTTCGATTTGTTTTGCTTTCACCGTATTTTGTTTTCTACCGTCTATGAACTTTGCATTCTTTTTGGAACTTTCTATAAATTACTCGCTCATGAATACTCGCTGTAACTGTTTCGTCGGTTATTTTTACTTTGAGATAAGAAAAAAAATAAATAAAAAATTTGTTGTGAAAAAACACATTTGCTACTGAAGAAAAATAATTTTTATGATGCGCTTTTATGCGCGCACACTTAGAGGCCACGTTTTTCGTTTAATTTTTCATTTTTCAGCTTCTCTTAATGTTTTTATTCTGTTATTTAAATTAGAATGGCCCAATCCTCTTTTCTTTCCGCGAATATTTTTTTTTACATCACGTTCCATTGCTGCCTCTATCATTAAAATGCTTGGATCAATACGCTTCTTAGAAGCCAGTTCACATATCCGTGCTTCGGATTGGACACACATTTGTTGAAACGGACATGCACTAAGCAATTGCTCAAGGCCTTTGCCACAAATTTTTTTGGCAGCTCGTCGTTTAGCTGCCCTCCCGCTAATTGTGGCACTGTCTTGGTTAACAATTCTAAGATTCGCAAAGCGCCACATTTCTCAATTCTGTGGAAGATTGATTGCCAAGGTTTAGTAGAGGGCGATTTAACGTCATTCTTGCACGCCCGACACATCCAATCAAGATACTGGTCAGCTGAATTCATTTTAGCCGTCTGATTTTTTGTAGCTTAGGCATCTTCAATATTGAAAAATTAGCAAATGATTGTACTACGGCCACGCGCCGTAGTAAAAAAGAATGAAACAACGGAAAAAATCTTTCGATTAGTCCCGTTTGTTTCAATTCTGAGAAATTTACATTCTATACACGGGCGTGTATGAATGTGCACAATTTTTTTGTCTTTGCGGCTGGTAAATATCTACCAGTGCATGGACTTTTGTAAAGGCAAAATGTTGGGGCACTGAAAATGGTAGTAGAAGTTTCGTGAAAACGATAACTACGGTTTATATTGGTACCAAAAAATTCCCAATTTTATCGTAAAACAAACAAATCACAAAATAAATCACATCCCAAAACGTCTACCTAACACAACAATTTTCCAAGGTACCAAAATTACTGCCGCCAAATAACCAAGTTCAGCATGTTATCGTTTACGTAAAACTTCTTATTGTCGTTCAAATTATGCAAAAAAAAAAAAACGGAGAAGAAAATATTCGCGTACTCAGTCAGTATATTTCTCCACTCAAAAATTTATTTCCTGTTTAAGTTCTTCACAAATTTTTTCAAAATTTATTGATTTGGTCAGTATCGCCCCCTAATGGTAGTTGGGTGGGCTCTGCAATTCAATACTTTAAAATTATCGCAGTATACGTTTTCAATGCGAAAATACTGAAATATTGGTAGAATCTAGGTTTTGGTAGCAGTAGTAGTAGAAAATGAAAAATGGGCCAAAAAGGTTGGTCAAACTACCAATGCGGTAAAGTCCATGCACTGACTGTCCATATACTTATACCAACGTATGTACATATATATGCCTAGTTTATATGTGCATTATATTAGGGATGCATAAAAAGATGCAAACGGGTACCCACAAACCCGAGTCTGAGAAACCGGTAACGGAGCCAAATACCCTTCGGGAACCGCGCCTTTTGATAAAGGCTATCAATAAAACATGACTACAAGCGTACTTGGGGAAAAGTTGAAGAAATAAGTGAAGGGCAATACAAAAAAAAAAAAAAAAAAAAAAATAATTCATTCTACAAATTTTTCTCTTCGTCCAAAACGAAGATTTTTTATTTTTTTCTTTACATCGCATACAATTTGCTGTCCAAACATTCTTTTGTGGGGCGGGCAGGGAAGTTGTTGAGTTTTAGCACCAACAACACAAATAACAGCGAATCAAAAGAACCCACGCTCTACACTTTCTACCCGGTTCGGTACCAGAATGTGCGAACCGAAAATCGTAAATGCTAATTTTTCTGCAGCATTAGTGTGGCCGTGGCTAACTAAAACGCTACCGGGTGACACAAAATAAACAAAGTAAGGCACTAAAGACCCAGGCACATAACGTGCGGGGAAGGAGGCCATGCACATAATGCGCGCCACATATGAATATTTTTTTTATGCAGCGACAGATGTTTCCCCTTATGCGCGCGCTACTAAAATTTCCCAAATCTCAACAATACAATTAGGGACCACTCGCCCCTGCACTCCGACAAGGACCCGACCTACTCAAACCCATTGCATTCCTTTCAGAAAATGGGTCGTTTTGCCGCCTTGAAACGGAATGCCGCCGCGCACGCAGTGCGTTATTCATCTGAATGCCGAGTGTGTCTTGGGCGACACCCTATCCGCTTATGCCCCAGTTTTCGGGCAAAAAAGCCAGAAGAGCGCCTCTATGTGGCGATACGCGGAAGCTACTGCGGAAATTGTCTGGCCCCTGATCACCGCTCTAACGCGTGCCCAAGCCAAGGGCGATGCAAACGGTGCGGCGAGAAGCACCACACGATGCTACACATCGCCTCGATCGACGAAGAGGAGCAGCTACTCCGAGAAGCCCGCTCCAAGCCATGGAGCGTCCAAGTGGAAGAGGAGCTAGATTCACCACGAGAGCGGATAGACGACTCGATCTCTTTATATGCGTCGGACGTTGGAACGGAGACTGGACCTCTTCGTCCACCCCGAAACCACGATGCCAGCCGGACCGGAGCGGAGACGCGGTCTCTTCGCCCGACCATACCACCAACAGCCAAGTCATTTCGACCTCGATTGCAGCATGAGATGAAGCGGCTCCAACAAGGGACAGCGACAGCACAGCGCCAAACATATAACGGCCGAGCGGAGACCCGGTCTCTTCGCCGGCAACCCAGGAACCCCCAACGGAGACGATCTTCGCGCGACCGCAGAGCGGAGACAAGGCCTCTTCGCCTGCAACAACGACTTCACACCCGTCATCAGCCGCAGGACCGCCGCAACGGATCCGGATCGTTACAACTCACCACAGTGTCCGCCTTCCGGGCAGGGCTCCTAGCCCCGCATTCAGCTGCCACCGCCACCATGATACCGACGGTAGCGATCACCCCCACCGCGGTCGTGAAAATAGAAGCAGGGGGGCGGCTACACCTCGTCCGCGCCTTAATCGATGGATGCTCCCCCACCACAATGATTGCGGATGAGCTCGCCCAGGAGCTCCAACTTCCTACCAGCAACATTGGCGGGCAAGCAGGATGTCTGCTGCGTATCCGAGGAAGACACGGACAAAACAAAAGAATTGCGACCCATGCTGCGGTCGTATCAAATTTTCGGCGCATGACACCCACAACCAGCATCGACAGTGCCATCGCAGCCCCGTACGCACATCTCCGTCTGGCGGATCCGCAGTTCCATGCATCCGCGCCGATCCGCCTCATCCTAGGAACAGATGTATATGCGGAAATAATATTACCAGGGATTCTGCCCACCACGTTTGGCCCTTTGCTGGCTCAGAGTACCATCTTCGGTTGGGTACTCTCGGGCACAACCAAGGCCTAACATCAAAATATTCGGTAACGACCGAAACAAATGAATTTTTTATACTTTGTTATTTTTATTGAATTTTGGTGTACACAGTTGCAACAGACTTGCATTGTGAATTCGTACCAGCGAAACATCGTTCGATTCCTCCATTGCCATACCTACGTGTCAAATAATAGCTGACAGGGAGAACGGCAGTCGCGAATGGCCAGATAAGGGAATAAAGGTTTGTTTTTCTTTTGCTCGCCGTTATTAAATTGAAGTGCCATGAATTGTACATTTGTTTCAAATCAGCTTTCTTTTAAATTTGTCTACCGAAAAGCCGACTACATATTATATTCATTTCTAAAATCAAGTTTATAGATTAAATTCAAGCCACCAGCTACGCAGGCATTTTAAAATATGTAAGTAAAGCAATATACCACTGGTGAGCTAATGATTTAGGTAATCGAACAACGATTGAACAGGTGCTCGAAGCTGTTTATTATTGTGAACATTTCTATCAAACCTTCGCCACTTGTATGAATTCACAATGGAGGTATGCGTTTAAAATCTTGTATCATTATAATAAGCTATTTTTTATTAAATTTTCTTCATACAAAATTCACAAGCATAGAAATTCCAATGAATTTGTACTTAACGGCAAGAAATATGAACACGTATATCTTCTTACTTCTTTTCGCTATCCCTAGCTCTAGGCAAGCCTGGCTTAGGCCTTTAATCATAACGGGAAAAGTGCCGAATGACAGAGGCATCAGCAACCAAGCTCACCCATTGCGCAAACCATCTTGCGTGCCGCCAAGCCGGCGGACTAAACAGCGTTTATGTTAAGTTAGATATAATTAGTTATAAGTTTTTATTTTTTTTCTTCTCTTCTTCACGGTCGGTGATCCTTGGCGGACTGTGATGTTGCGTACCGCAAGGGGGCGGCATGTTTAGGCCCAAGGCCTAACTTTTACTTGATTGACGGCGCCCCTCCCTAACGTTTTAATAAGATTTCCAGCCACCCACACTCACGCCGCATTTGTGTGCATGCATGCACATGCATGCGTTTCATACGCATGCATGTGTGTGTGCAGGTTGTCAGCACCCATGCACGTATATGTGGGGGCTGTTGTGTGTGTGGCTTTTTTCCCCTCCTTAATACCAGAGGACCTTTTCGCGGCTTAGCGGTTGTCCTCAACGGCACAACCGGTCTCTTTCTCGATTGACCGCCAACCAGCACACATCGCAAGGATCACCATCGTCACTTAAAACACCAAGGTAATATTGTAACCACAGTGTATATTTTCCTTCACTCTAAATTAAATATTATATTATAACGAGGAAATTCCTCTTTGTGTTCTTATTTATTTCTTTTGAGCGCACCATCCACTCCAAGATCGACCCTTGTGCGCCTACCCACTGCCGGTTTACGACGCACTCAGGCCGAACAACTTTCCTGAATTAAAAAAAATGTCTTAGAATCTCTAAATGGCGGGCCCCCTCAGATATCCCGGGCCCGGGGGTAATCCCCCCTATTATGTCTCCCACCACCCTCTCGTTGGGCCTGGTGATGTGCTATACTTGATATCGTACGCTATAATATTTTTTATTGATAAGCACGCTGTTTAATTGAACACCAACCAATCACACGGAAGTATATCCCAACTGAAAACAAGTAAGGAAGGCTTAGTTCGGGTGTAACCGAACATAACATACTCAGTTGAGAGCTATGGAGACAAAATAAGGAAAATCAATCTGGGGTAACCCTGGAATGTGGTTGTATAACATGTGTATCAAATGAAAGGTATTAAAGAGTATTTTAAGAGAGAGTAGGCCATAGTTCTATGGATGAACGCCATTTAGGGATATCGCCATAAAGGTAGACCAGGGCTGACTCTAGAATTTGTTTGTACGATATGGGTATCAAATGAAAGGTGCTACTGAGCATTTTAAGAGGGAGTGGGCCTTAGGTCTATCGGTGGACGCCTTTTCGAGATGTCGCCATTAGGGTGGGCCAGGGGTGACTCTAGAATGTTTGTACGGTATGGGTATCAAACGAAAGGTGTTACTGAGCATTTTAAGAGGGAGTGGGCATGAGGTCTATAGGTGGACGCCTTTTCGAGATATCGTCATTAGGGTGGGCCAGGGGTGACTCTAGAATGTGTTTGTACGATATGTGCATCAAACGAAAGGTGTTACTGAGCATTTTAAGAGGGAGTGGGCATTAGGTCTATAGGTGGACGCCCTTTCGAGATATCGCCATTAGGGTGGGCCAGGGGTGACTCTAGAATGTTTGTACGATATGGGTATCAAACGAAAGGTGTTACTGAGCATTTTAAGAGGGAGTGGGCTTTAGGTCTATAGGTGGACGCCTTTTCGAGATATCGCCATTAGGGTGGGCCAGGGGTGGCTCTAGAATGTGTTTGTACGATATGGGTATCAAATGAAAGGTGGTAAGGAGTATTTTAAAAGGAGTAATCCTTAGTTCTATAGGTGGACGCCTTTTCGAGATATCGCCATAAAGGTGGACCAAGGGTGACTCTAGAATGTTTGTACGATATGGGTATCAAACGAAAGGTGTTACTGAGCATTTTAACAGGGAGTGGGCATTAGGTCTATAGGTGGACGCCTTTTCGAGATATCGCCATAAAGCTGGACCAAGGGTGACTCTAGAATGTTTGTACGGTATGGGTATCAAACGAAAGGTGTTACTGAGCATTTTAAGAGGGAGTGGGCATTAGGTCTATAGGTGGACGCCTTTTCGAGATATCGCCATTAGGGTGGGCCAGGGTGACTCTAGAATGTGTTTGTACGATATGGGTATCAAATGAAAGGTGGTAATGAGTATTTTAAAAGGGAGTAATCCTTAGTTCTATAGGTGGACGCCTTTTCGAGATATCGCCATTAGGGTGGGCCAGGTGTGACTCTAGAATGTTTGTACGATATGGGTATCAAACGAAAGGTGTTACTGAGCATTTTAAGAGGGAGTGGGCATTAGGTCTATAGGTGGACGCCTTTTCGAGATATCGCCATTAGGGTGGGCCAGGGGTGACTCTAGAATGTTTGTACGATATGGGTATCAAACGAAAGGTGTTACTGAGCATTTTAAGAGGGAGTGGACACTAGGTCTATAGGTGGACGCCTTTTCGAGATATCGCCATTAGGGTGGGCCAGGGGTGACTCTAGAATGTTTGTACGATATGAGTATCAAACGAAAGGTGTTACTGAGCATTTTAAGAGGGAGTGGACACTAGGTCTATAGGTGGACGCCTTTTCGATATATCGCCATTAGGGTGGGCCAGGGGTGACTCTAGAATGTTTGTACGATATGGGTATCAAACGAAAGGTGTTACTGAGCATTTTAAGAGGGAGGGGGCATTAGGTCTATAGGTGGACGCCTTTTCGAGATATCGCCATTAGGGTGGGACAGGGGTGACTCTGGTATGTTTTTGTACGATATGGATATCAAATTAAAGGTATTAATGAGGCTTTTAAAAGCGAGTGGCCCTTAGATGTATATGTGAAGGCGTTCTCGCGATATCGACCAAAATGTGGACCAGGTGATCCAGAAAATCATCTGTCGGGTACTGCTAATTTATTTATATATGCAATACCACTAACAGTATTCCTGCCAAGATTCCAAGGGCTGTTGATTTCGCCTTGTAGAACTTTTTCATTTTCTTCTACTTAATATGGTAGGTGTCACACCCATTTTACAAAGTTTTTTCCAAAGTTATATTTTGCGTCAATAAACCAATCCAGTTACCATGTTTCATCCCTTTTTTCGTATTTGGTATAGAATTATGGCATTTTTTTCATTTTTCGTAATTTTCGATATCGATAAAGTGGGCGTGGTTATGGTCAGATTTCGCCCATTTTTTATACCAAGAAAAAGTGAGCTCAGGTAAGTACGTGGGCTAAGTTTAGTAAAGATATATCGGCGGTGCCACGCCCATTGTCCAAAATCTTACTAATTTTCTATTCTGCGTCATTACGTCAACCCATCTACCAAGTTTCGTCGCTTTATCTGTCTTTTGTAATGAGTTATCGCACTTTTTCGGTTTTTCGAAATATTCGATATCGAAAAAGTGGGCGTGGTTATAGTCCGATATCGTTCATTTTAAATAGCGATCTGAGATGAGTGCTCAGGAACCTACATACCAAATTTCATCAAGATACCTCAAAATTTACTCAAGTTATCGTGTTAACGGACGGACGGACGGACGGACGGACATGGCTCAATCAAATTGTTTTTCGATCCTGATTATTTTGATATATGGAAGTCTATATCTATCTCGATTCCTTTATATATGTACAACCAACCGTTATCCAATCAAACTTAATATACTCTGTGAGCTCTGCTCAACTGAGTATAATAAGAGTACCGGTGCGTATACGTAACATTTTATTATTACGTATAAACATACTAGCAATACCCGGCGTTCGTTGCTACACCAAAGAAAAACTTCTGAATTAGATTTTATCATTTAAGGAAATTTTTATTTATCTTAATGCTAATTGATAAACAATGTTTTTGGTTTTTTTCATTAGGTGTGTAAATAAATAAATTTTTTGGTGATCCGACCCGTGAACAGGCGACGTATAATTGGCCATGTGAAAAACACGAATTTCTCAAATCCCAGCCAGCGATAGTTAGGGATTGCCCTTGTGCTTTATTTATGGTTATAGCAAAGGCAAGACGCACCGGAAATTGAAGCCGCTTGAATTCGAAGAGTAAATCGTTGGAAATCATCGGTATATGTGGAATCAGCACGTCTTCCCCTTCGAATTTACCGCTGATGATTGTTGCCTCGATCAAATTCGGTGTTAACTTTTTTATTACTACCCTGGTTCCGTTGCAAAGTTTTGGCGCGTTCAAGTTTCGAATAAGTATCACCGGTGATCCAACTTTTAACGTCAAGATGTGCGGAGGCATTCCAGATGGCTCTAAAGAATTTAGAAATTCACATGGGTAATTAACAGCTTGATCTCTGTCCATTACCGTATCAATGGATTTATACTGAACCGTATCTCCGGGAATTTTCAATTGAATTTGATAATTTAATTTGTTAACATCATCGTTCTTTGGAGCTAAAATTGCTCTTTCATACAGCCAATCTAGGTTTTTGTAATTGACTTGTAAGCTCGGAAATACATTGTCTATGACGTCTTGAATACTTTGCTGCATTTGGTAAAAGTTGGGTGAAAATGGTATCTCATTTGTTGTGCGATCAATGGGCACTACACCGTTTCCAATATCCAAAAGTTGCTTGGAAAATATTTGGGCAGACGCATCTTGCATCAAATACACAGGAATATTTGTTGTTAGTGTAATTTTTTGTACATGGTTCCACAGATGCGATGCCTTTAAGCAAGCGTTCAGTTCATCTGCAGGCGTTGATTTTGGAATAACTGGTAATGTTTGACGAAAATCACCTGCAAGAAGCATAAGAGCTCCTCCCACCGGCTGGGCCTTTCCACGAAAATCTTTAAGAGTTCGATCAACAGCGATTTTTTATGTGCCATGGTGCACTCGTCCCAAATTATAATTTTGCACGTTTTAGGGACTGTGGCCATACCAGAGTTTTTGCTGATGTTGCATGTAGGTATTTCGGTCTGGTCCAAATTTAATGGAAGCTTAAGAGATGAATGCGCCGTACGTCCACCATCAAGTAGTATTGCTGCAATCCCTGATGATGCGCCTGCTACTGCAATCTCATTTTGCATTCGAACTGACGCCAATATTAAATTGATGAGGAATGTTTTTCCCGTACCTCCTGGAGCATCTAGGAAGAAAATTCCGCCATCTCCGTTGGGTACGCGCTCCATGATTTTTTCATAAGCTAACTTTTGGTCAGCAACTAAAAGATTTGTTTGCGTTTGCACCAACTGTGCAAGATGATTTGTATCAAACTGCTGTTCTTCCATCAAGTCCCTGTCTTGTATATTATTTCAATTTCTCTTCGGTGCTGGCATACCGAGTTGACACAGAGTTTTGTTGTTAACTGACATACATAAGTCTTCTATTAATATTAAAGCCTCATTGAAAATGTTATCCGAATATTGCTGATCAGGGTCGGTTGCACGTGCTTGCCTTAAAATGTCTTCACTGAGGCTTTCACGATGCATTTCCCACAGTTGTCGAGGACTCGATGGTGCGCATGTGGTTAGAATTATCGCAAACAAAGTTCGTATTTGCCTTGTATGACACGTGAGTGATGCTTCGGTCAGAGTTGTGTTCCAATGCTGATCATTTTCGAGTAAGCCTAATTTAAAGCATGCTTCTCTATAAGTTTAGCATTCCACTCCGTCGATGGTTTTCAAAGCGATGAATGATGATGGACCTTTGATTGTATGTAGCAGCAACCGTAAATAATAGCACTCTTCGTTATTGGATGAACAGTGTACACTCGCCCCAATGCTTCGGACGAATATATACCAGGATTCTCTAGAACAGTTGCTCCTCTTTTTCTACTGCTGAATTTTCTTGTCGATGTATTCCATGTATAATATTTTGGCACATCCTGGTAGAGCAACGTTTTAGCAAAATCATCGGAGGCACACAATTGGAAAAAAGCTGTCAATGTTTTGGTTTGTGGTTGTTCTACTCTATTTCGCACATTATCTTGAGTGAAGTAAACTGTCTGACCATTTTCTAAATGTACAGCGAGATGTTGAACCGTTGGGTATCGTTCATGGATATTGAACGCAAATATCCGCCATACTGCTTCGTTGCTACTAATATAGCATTCTGTTTGATATTGTGTGATCTCATCTCCTCGATTTGCTAGTCCAAATGCTGCCATGTCACTGCCTTTGTTAACATATTTACAAACATATTTAATGGTCCTTACCGAATTACAATACTCAACATTGATGTGAGCATTAAACATTTTTGAAAGTAGCGGTGAGTATGGTACAATCCATCGGTTGTCAATGTCGATATCTAAATTTCCCATCTTGATAGTAGTTGAGTATCCATCAGTACCATCAGTGAGATTTCTCCGCCTGTAGAGAAGATATCCGTTGCCCCCAATTTGAGTTTCTGTAATCAACTCGCGCGGATATCGCTTTGAGCATTTGCCATTTTGCATACATGTTGGATTGGGATTGATAGTTCCGCATGGCCCATGTATCATATTATTCTTAATAATTTCAAAAAGAATAGGATATTCAGCTTGATTTGGAAGCTCGGCTGATATAATACTATTAACTTGCGTAGGTATGATTTTTTGTTTTAACCAAATCAAAATGTGAGCATGTGGTAAACCACTTTTTTGCCATTCAATTGAGTACATCCAGCATTGGGTTTCTCCAAAAATAAAATTCTTCGTGATGACTTTCATAAGACTTATTAGTTTCTGCTTAAAAATTCGAGCGAGAAGATCGTATCTGTGTGATGGACTCTGGCCTGCAAACAGCAGCTCTGTTATTTCACTGCATGATGTATAGCAGGTGAAGGTAATAAATAGGTCTGGTCGCCCGTATCTTCGAACGTAGGTCATAGCATCCTGGGTGTATTCGTGCATGTGTTGGGGACTACCTGTATACATTGCTGGTAAAATTACCACTTGTCCAATGTTAGCAACATTTCTATCATTGGCAACTGCATCACGTAAATGAACGTATATAATCAACTCGCAGCTTCTTTTGATTTAGCCGAATGAAAAGAAGTCGCTAACTTTCGACTTTCGCGTACATGTACACAATGAACTGTTGAAATAGTTCACGACATTTCAAAATATTATTGGATTCATTTCCACGAATTATAATGCGGATAGCATAATAATTCATGCAGGACATTTTTTTTGTCGTCTCTTCATTTGTGTTGGGGTTGACTTGCTTGATGTTGAAATGATACCCATCTTCTCCATGTGGAAACAGCACTGGATATTGGAGTACATCATACATTCGATGCGTTTCCGCTATTCTCTGCACATTAGAATTTCGCCGGTGGATGACTATGTCAAGTCTACCGAATTCGGTAGCAACTATTACAACTGCAACATCTCCTGTTATTGGAGGATTGAAGCGCCGTTCGTGTTCACCAACAGGTGTTTTGTCTGCTCAAGTTACAATGGGATAGTCATCTGATGGCATTTCAACAATAGCTGTTTTAAAGAGACGTACCAAACTGTTTTTTTCATGGAACAGTTTTTGCAGGCTTGAAATGACTTCGCTTTGAATCCCAGAAGCAATTGCGCAACGCTGTTCTACTTGTTGTTCATCATTTCCAGTGAAATAGATTTGCAGAAATTTTGCATCTTGTTGTGGCAGAGGCAGTAAGGAACCAAATTTGTGATATATTTGGCCTTGAACTTTAAATGTTGGTATGTAACTACCCTCAGATATAATTGCCGTTGCTCCAAATGAAGTCATTTGAAAGCAAGAATTGTACTTGCGTATGTTTCTCAGGAAGTGGTTTGAAATTGATGTCGTGCCAGAAAGGTAACTGAGAATTGGTTCAGGTGGCTCCACTATCGATGGCAAAACTATTTTCCCATTTGAACAACGCAGTCCTGGAGACACATTCTCGAAATTAAAAGTATGAAAATGCGGACAGACTTTATTCATTGGTCCAATGGTGACATCAGGATGATTTATGTAGTCTATGTTTTTGTCATAATTGTATGCCTCCAACATTAGCTGTTTTCTTTCTCTCGAATGAGTCAATCGTGATAAATTAACTTGCACCCGTTCGTCGTGTTGTTCGGAACTTTCTGAATTTCTCAAAGATGAAACTCCCAGACGGTTTTGTTGAAGGCGAGACTCTCTTTGTTCCAGTATTTCAGCTTTTCTTGAGGTTGAAGCTCGTACACGATTTCGTTCAAGTCGAAGATTTCGTTGGGATTCCATTTCATCGTCTCTGGAGCTTGAAGCTCGTATACGATTTTGTTCAAGTCGAAGATTTCGCTGGGCTTCCGTTTCATCGTCTCTGGAGGTAGAAGCTCTCACACGATTTTGCTCAAGTCGAGATTTCCTTTGCTCCAGTGTTTCCGCGTCTCTGGAGGTTAAAGCTCGTATACGACTTTGTTCAACTCGGAGATTTCTTTGGGCTTCTGTTTCATCGTCTCTGGAGGTAGAAACTCTCACACGATTTTGCTCAAGTCGAGATTCCCTTTGCTCCAGTGTTTCAGCGTCTCTGGAGGTTGAAGCTCGTATACGACTTTGTTCAACTTGAAGATTTCGTTGGGCTTCCGTTTCATTGTTTCTGGAGATTGAAGCTCATATACGATTTTGTTCAAGTCAAAGATATCGTGGGGCTTCCATTTCATCTGCTCTGTATTCCATCAAGTGTCTTGTTTTGGACGATTTTCTTCCAAGAGATGCTTTCTTTTGTGGCATTATTGCTTTTTTTTTTATAAATTTATGTCAATAATAATATTTCGTATTCACTACCGTTTGTGCAGCGTCTTAATTTGTTATGAGATAATGTATTAGTTGTGCGACTTTATATACTCTCCGCAGGTACTTATCATACGAATGTATGTATATGTATTTAGGAAAATCCCAAGCGCATGATCATTATTTAGGTAAACGTTATTTTGTAACTACCTAAAACCTTCAAATAACGACTAATAGTATATTAGTGTAACCAATTTCCGGCTTCAAAATTTAAACTTTCAAACCCTTTGTTACTCCGGTAAAAAACCTTTTTCTGTGTAGGCCTTATATTCATGAATGTTGTGAAATGATATTTGTATACGAATATAGGGGAAGCAAATTATGCATTCTGGAGTAAACAATACAGGCATAGGTATATGTGCGAAAAACATTAATTAGTATAAATTTGTTAGGACCTCTATTCTATAAAAATTATGCTATATTTTAATTAAGACAAAATGCTATTAATTTACAAAACTCAACTAAATCGCATTACGAATATTATATTTTAGAATAAACCGGTTTTTGGTTCACTTCCCAGAAAAAAATTATTGTTTAGAATAGGTCGGTCTCGGGTCCAGTTCCCGGAAGAAAAATTATTGTTATTTTAATCCACGAGTAACGCTACTTACATATCAAATTTCAAGCAAATCGAGCCATATATAAGATAGTTTAGAATAAATCGGTCCCTGGTCCAATTCCCGGAAGAAAAATTATCCGACATTTTATTCTAAATATAACGCTACCTACGTACCAAATTTCAGGCAAATCGAGCCACATAAAAGATAGTTTAGAATAAATCGGTCCCTGGTCCACTTCCCGGAAAAAAAATGTTTCACAAACACTCTCCGGGTTCCTACTAAGTTATCCTGAAAATTTGGATAAAATCGCCGTGGTAGTTTCGGAGTCCATTAGCCTCATAAAAACATACAAACATACATACATACATCCTATTTTATATGTATAGATAAAAAAATTTTCAATAAAATAATATTGCAACTATAAACTGAGATATAACCTATCCTATATTTCAAGTTAAATCAAACTACACACGGGGTGCAAAACAAATTTAATCGGTTCAGTAGTTTATGAGTCCATCGCGGACAAACAATGTGACACATGATTTTTATACTCAGTTGAGCAGAGCTCACAGAGTATATTAAGTTTGATTGGATAACGGTTGGTTGTACAGGTATAAAGGAATCGAGATAGATATAGACTTCCGTATATCAAAATCATCAGGATCGAAACAAAATTTGATTGAGCCATGTCCTTCCGTCCGTCCGTCCGCCCGTTAACACGATAAATTGAGTAAATTTTGACGTATCTTGATGAAATTTGGCGTATAGGTTCCTGAGCACTCATCTCAGATCGCTATTTAAAATGAACGATATCGGATTATATCCACGCCCACTTTTTCGATATCGAAAATTTCGAAAAAACGAAAAAGGGCGATAATTCATTACCAAAGACAGATAAAGCGATGAAACTTGGTAGGTGAGTTGAACATATGACGCAGAGTAGAAAATTAGTAAAATTTTGGACAATGGGCGTGCCACCGCCCACTTTTAAAAGAAGGTAATTTAAAAATTTTGCAAGCTGTAATTTGGCAGTCGTTGAAGTTATCATGATGAAATTTGGCAGGAACGTTACTCCTATTACTATATGTACGCTTAATAAAAACTAGCAAAATCGGAGAAGGACCACGCCCACTTTTAAAAAAATTTTTTTAAGTAAAATTTTAACAAAAAATTTAATAGCTTTACAGTATATAAGTAAACTATGTCAACATTCAACTCCAGTAATGATATGGTGCAGCAAAATACAAAAATAGAAGAAAATTTCGAAATGGGCGTGGCTCCGCCCTTTTTCATTTAATTTGTCTAGGATACTTTTAATGCCATAAGTCGAACAAAAATTTACCAATCCTTTTGAAATTTGGTAGAGGCATAGATTTTATGACGCTAACTGTTTTCTGTGAAAATGGGCGAAATCGGTTTAAGCCACGCCCAGTTTTTATACACAGTCGTCCGTGTGTTCTTCGGCATGGCCGCTAACACGATAACTTGAGCAAAAATCGACATATCTTTACTGAACTTAGTTCACGTACTTATCTGAACTCACTTTATCTTGGTATAAAAAATGAACGAAATCCGACAATGACCACGCCCACTTTTTCGATATCGAAAATTACGAAAAATTAAATAATGCCATAATTCTATACCAAATACGAAAAAAGGGATGAAACATGGTAATTGGATTGGTTTACTGACGCAAAATATAACTTTAGAAAAAACTTTGAAAATGGTTGTGACACCTACCATATTAAGTAGAAGAAAATGAAAAAGTTCTGCAAGGCGAAATAAAAAACCCTTGAAATCTTGGCAGGTATTACATGTATAAATAAATTAGTGGTGTCCAACAGATGATGTTCTGGGTCACCCTGGTCCACATTTTGGTCGATATCTGGAAAACGCCTTCACATATACAACTACCACCACTCCCTTTTAAAACTCTCATTAATACCTTTAATTTGATACCGATATCGTACAAACACATTCTAGAGTCAACCCTGGTCCACCTTTACGGCGATATTTCGAAACGGCTTCCACCTATAGTACTAAGGCCCACTCCCTCTTAAAATACTCATTAACACCTTTCGTTTGATACCCATATTGTACAAATGCATTCTAGAGTCACCCCTGGGCGCAATATCTCGAAAAGGCGACCACTCCCTTTTAAAACTCTCATTAATACCTTTAATTTGATACCGATATCGTACAAACACATTCTAGAGTCACCCCTGGTCCACCTTTATGGCGATATCTCGAAAAGGCGTCCACCTATAGAACTAAGCCCCACGCCCTTTTAAAATACTCATTAACACCTTTCATTTGATACCCATATCGTACAAACATATTCCAGAGTCATCCATGGTCCACCTTTATGGCGATATCTCGAAAAAGCTACCACCTATAGAACGAAGGCCTACTCCCTTTTAAAAATACTCATTAACACCTTTCATTTGATACCCATATCGTACAAACAAGGTCTAGAGTCACCCCTGGTCCACCTTTATTGCGATACCTCGAAAAGGCGTTCACCTATAGAACTAAGGCCCACTCCCTTTTAAAATACTCATTAACACCTTTCGTTTGATACCCATATTGTACAAACGCATTTTATAGTCACCCCTGGTCCACCTTTATGGCGATATCTCGTAAAGGCGACCACCTATACAACTACCACCACTCCCTTTTAAAACCGTCATTAATACCTTTAATTTGATACCCATATTGTACAAACACATTCTAGAGTCAACCCTGGTCCACCTTTACGGCGATATTTCGAAACGGCTTCCACCTATAGTACTAAGGCCCACTCCCTCTTAAAATACTCATTAACACCTTTCGTTTGATACCCATATTGTACAAATGCATTCTAGAGTCACCCCTGGGCGCAATATCTCGAAAAGGCGACCACTCCCTTTTAAAACCCTCATTAATACCTTTCTTTTGATACCCATATTGTACAAACAAATTCTAGGGTCACCCCTGATCCACCTTTATGGCGATATCTCGAAACAGCGTTCACCTATGGAACTAAGGATTACTCCCTTTTAAAATACTCACTAACACATTTCATTTGATACCCATATCGTGCAAACAAATACTAGAGTCAACCCTGATCCACCTTTATGGCGATATCCCTAAATGGCGTCCGCCTATAGAAGTATGGCCCTCTCCCTCATAAAATACTCTTTAATGCCTTGCATTTGATACATATCATACAAACACATTGCAGGGTTTCCTTTGGTTCATTTTCCTACATGGTTATTTTCCCTTATGTTGTCACCATAGCTCTCAACTGAGTATGTAATGTTCGGTTACACCCGAACTTAACCTTCCTTACTTGTTATATATAAATTTAATGTTTTGTATATGCCCCCTACGCTTGAACGGGCATAAATACAACATCCATATGCTCGAGTAGAAACGTCTGCAAACCCATGAAATTCACTTAACGAATTTGTTGATGTGAAAACAGGTATTTCTATTTTATTAATAAATTTTAGATCAGATTTGATTTGGAGCCAAGTATTTTGCAAATCTTGTGGAAAAGTTTCATCCCACTGCAATTTTCGAATCCAAATTTCTTGCAGCAATATTTTGCCCCGAATAATAATTGGAGCTAATGGACCCAGAATATCAAACATTTTTGCTAAAACTGATAAGATTGATCTTTTTGTAAATGGCTGAGTGGCCAAGTTCCACATATTCCTTTATCAATTCCGGATACATGCTCTTTAAAGTTTTGTCGCGTAATAAGCGACGTTCAAGGGAGAAAAAACGCTGTTTTGCGTTGTCAAAAGAATTTCCTAAAACGTTTGGCGAACATTTAAATGGAAATTTCACCTATCTGCGTCCATTACTTTCTACTTTGACGGTTTCACTGAAATCGTGCTCACTTAAACGGTGTTCACCTGACAATGTAGATGACGATTTGACAAATTCCTCTATCTCCCAAAATGGCTGTAGAAATGAGTCGATGTTAGATGGCTGCGAGCTTAATGCAACATTGCATACTAGAGGACGAGAATTAACAGCACGTACAAGTTTGCCTCCAGCTATCCAACCTAGGTTACTATTTTGCAAAATTGGTAAACCTTCTCCAAGAGATATAGTGCCATCAGTTCGGTGTTCAATAAGAGATCGATACGTTGCGGTTTATTGAACAATGGGTCTGCAAGCTGGATTCCTGGGGGTCTGCGTCATTGAGATGTATCAATGGACTCGTATGGTTGTTGTGACGAAATACGTTTTGTTATCGCAAAGTTTGATGACCAATATGAGATTTGATGGTTGCGTTTACTGTAAATTTTATATTAGTTTATATATCTGATATACCTGACACTTTCACAGATGATGTAATCCTTTTGAGTTGCAATCGTTTAGCCGTCTCTTCTGTCATGAAGTTTAATTCTGAGCAGGAATCAAATAGAGCACGAGCAGGCTGTATTTTACGAAATCTGTCTTGGATGTAGATTAAAGCGGTAGGTATTATAGCTGTTTTATGTGAGCGAGCAATTAAGGAAACTGCTGAATTAATTCCTGACGACTTGGTTGAAGTAGACACTGGTGTGGATTGATTGTCGTTAATTGCGTCGATTCTGAAGTTGTTGCTGAAACCGAGGGAAAGTGTAAATTAGAGTGATGTAACTGTTGACATACACGGCACCGAGGGTGTGATGGACATTTAGACACGATATGTCCGGTACGCAAACAATTGATACAAGCTCTGGCTTGCTTCACAAAATCAAATCGTTGCTTAGGTGGCAAGGCTAGAAATGACGGCCAACGGTTGACATGGTGTTCAACGTTTTTGCAATGCAGGCAGCTACATTTAGCACTAATAAAAGAATTCGCAGTTCGCTTACCATTTGGTTTGCTTTCTAGAGGGGATACCTTCAAATTTTCTTTTTTGGAACAGCTTTCTAGATATTGGCAATGACCACTTAATCCTTTGTAGCAATCACCCCATGATGGTAGAGTTTTAAATCCTTGCTCCTGATTATAAGATGCCTTCGAATCCACAGATATATTTTGCATTAAACGATATATATAAGAATCGAGTTTATTATGTCTTTTTCAGAGCTTAACGAAAGAAGGGAACCCGAAGTGCAGCAACGGTATCGATAACGTGTCGCAAGCTTGCGGCGTCTGAACTTTTCATTACTGGAATGGTGAAAAGTGATGCGATATAATCACGAGAAATTAGAACGTTGTTATCATACCGCTCCTTAAGTCGTTGCAGCGCCTTCGGATAATTTTCTTCGGTTACCTGGAATGGCTCAATAACACTTAAGCAGGCCCTGAAAGACAGTTCAGTCAGTTCAGTAGATAAATTATTGTACTTTGGAATTAATGGGTCGTGGTGCACCATATTGGAAAATGTGCGGATAAAACACTTATATTCCGCATACTTTCCATCGAACTGTGGGAGTTTTAGTGTGGGTAGACCTTTGTGTTTAGGATTGGGTCCCAATAAAGTAGCATTAAGAATACTAGTGTTTAAGTCACTGACGCGGTTTCTAGAGTGGATTAGCGACACGATTTTTGACTTGGTTGAAATATAAGTATCTTCAATTTCCACTCTCGAAATATCGCTAGGGACTAGGGTCTCAATATTGTTGTGTACATCGGAAATCTGTTGAAAATACGACTAAACGACCTGCAAACGGCATTCGAGTACGGCGGTATCGCTTTCTCCATCTTCATCGCCAGTTTGATCTTGCATGCTACGTGTATTGCGAAGAATGGTGTTACTCCTTTGCCTAAGTGAGGCTAGATAGGCTTGATCCTCAGCGGAAGGGTCAAGTACGCTTTGCGGAATGTTAGGCATTGTGATGAGGATTTTACTTTGCTGTAAAGAAGTATGATTACCTTGCAGATCGTGTAGTAATAGTAGATCGAAAAAAAAAAATATTATTTATGTAGGAACTTAAATGTTTGGTAGGTCATAAACTTACAAAACGATAGTATTATAAATATGTATGTATCGCAGTGGTTAAATGGATAAACGCAAAAATATTCCTATTTTATATAGGTGGTTATTTTGACTGACGATAGTAAGCACGATTGCTAACTTATGCACTGGCAGTTGAGCCTCGACGACAATTGTGTTTTAAGGTTGATATATACTTTACCAATAACACTGGTTTACAGTCAAAATGCACCAGAGACGCCATTATGAAATTCCTATGTAAAATCACCCCCTGATTACGAAAATCAATGTTATTTTTAATTCTATGATAACGTTTTTGAGATATTAAGGAATAACGGTTTTTTCCAAAAAAAAAAAATAAAAAGTTGGGTCAACTTAATCATATATATCTCAAGAACGAATTGAGCAATTCCAAAAGAGTTTGAAGCTTTTAAAAGGTAATACAATTTTCTATAAACTGTGCATACAACACTTTTTGCTGGGCCCTGTAGATTCAAAGATAACGAACAATCATTACGGATTTTTTCCATTTTTTTTGTAAAAATATAAAAAAAATTGTATTTTCAGAGGACGGATCTCGAAAACTTTTTATTTTTTTTGCAGATTTGTTTTTTTTTTTCTCTCTAAGCTCTGTTTTATTACAAAAAAAATAAGCTTTCATTCAACAAAAACGATGGACTAATACAAAAGTTATAAGCATTCATGTAAATATTCCCATTTAATACTTAAGCACCCTACTGGTACATATGTTAGAGTATTCGTATCTCCGTTAGTTAGTTTCTGCAGATTTTTTTGTTTTCTCTCTAAGCTCTGTTTTATTACAAAAAAAATAAGCTTATGAGGTGGGTTTTGTCTAAGGCTGGGGTAACGCTCAGTCAATCCAGAGTCGAGTAAAGGTCCCACAAACCCCTACTGAATAAATACACGATATTTATGTGTTACGAACACACGCACACACGGCTGGAGATATTAGGCGGACAGCGGCTTTCCGTCGCAAGATGGCGAGGGGGGCGGAGCGTCGACTAACGGAGGTTCGGTAGGGCGGCTGAACGGCCGGGTAACGGACGGACTGGTACGGCGGTACGGAAGCAGCGGCGGGATAGAAGCAACGGCTTAACTGCGGTAGGATGGCAAGCGGCCAACGGTCGTCGTCGCAGTGGCGGGACGGATGCCGCGGCTTAACGGCGGTAGGATGGCGGACGGCCAATGGACGTAGAAGCAGCGCCGTGACGGATGCAGCGGCTTAACGGCAGTAGGGTGGCGAACGGCCAACGGACGTCGTAGCAGCGGCGGGACGGATGCAGCGGCCTAACGGCGGTAGGATGGCGAGCGGCCAACGGTCGTCGTAGCAGCGGCGGCACCAGAGGGGCGACGATGCGGCGGCAGCGGCGGTGGGCTACGGAGCGCGTACCAGGGCCGTGGTGAGAGGGGAGATGGGCTGGCGACGGGGTTTACCTGGACAGCGGCTGCGTGTTCCGGGCGGGATAGAATGGGCGTACCAGCGGACTTGTATTGGTCGGTCGGTCGGCTTCGGCAGGATCGGGCTGATCGAACGTCTTCGGCAGGCTCGGTAATCGGCGGGATCAGTCACCTGTGGGAGAAATTGCGAGGACTCGGGTTAGTGATGGTTTCACCGCTGGACACCCCCGCCTCCCTACTTGCACACTAGTAGAAGGTGCGTAAGGGGGGTGGGGTTGTACCAGCCCAGGCGCCGTGGGTCGACCCGTGGCGGAGGGGAAGTGCACCTTAACGGCACAGCGGTAGCCCCTTGTGCGCACGCATCGGCTCACGGCCGAAACCAGAGCTGCGGAGAGGAGGTCGTGCGGTCGTTCGGGCGGCGAGTCATTCCTTACCAGACCAGGACGACGGAGGGAAGGGTAGTCCGAAGACACCACTCGCGTCATCCTGGTGCAGCAGGGGGTGACTCGCGCCACGGCCGCACCCTCTTCTCACCAGCTAACTAGAGGGAGTGGTTCCTCCGCTCCGGCCAGCCTACTAAATCAGAGCTGAGGGGGGAGGGGGTTATTTGGCCATTAAGGCAGCGGGCCGCTCAACACCAGGGTGTGCGACGGAGGGAAGGATAGTCCGAAGACACCACTCTCGTCGTCCAACTCTGGTGGAGGGGGACCCGCGCCATGACAGCGCCCCTTCCGCTCAGTCCGAGCCGCGGGGGAGGGGGGTTATTTGGTCATTAAGGCAGCGGGCCGCTCAACACCAGGGTGGGCGACGGAGGGAAGGATAGTCCGAAGACACCACTCTCGTCGTCCAACTCTGGTGGAGGGTGACCCGCGCCATGACAGCGCCCCCTTCCACTCGGCTAGCTAGCCGGAGTGGCAATTTTGTCTTTAAAAAGACAACCACTCCCGCTGGCTCACCTGCGAGGACTGAATTGCAAAAATGGAAATTCAATGTTTATATGGGTGGTGCCGCAAACTGGTTGAGAAGTCAACGCACCATTATTGTGCTTTTTCATTCGTTTGCTATCAGTGGTTGTTGACTATGCTATACAAGTGGTTTTTGGCTATGCTATAGAAACTGGTTGAGAAGTCAACGCACCATTATTGTGCTTTTTCATTGGTTTGCTATTAGTGGTTGTTGACTATGCTATACAAGCATAAGTACAAGTGGTTTATTGTAACGCTACGTTACAAGCTTTCATTCAACAAAATCGATGAACTAATACAAAAGATATAAGCATTCAAGTAAATATATCCATTTAATACTTAAGTCCCTACTGGTACATATACATATGTTAGTATTGGTATATCATTGAGTTAGCGAATATTAATATGTACCAGTAGGTTACTTAAGTATTAAATGTATATATTTACTTGAATGCTTATAACTTTTGTATTAGTTGATCGATTTTGTTGAATCAGAGCTTACTTTTTTTTGTAATGAAACAGAGCTTAGAGAGAAAAGAACAAATCTTCAAAAAAATAAAAAGTTTTCGAGATCCTTCCTCGCAAAATACAAATTTTTTTATATTTTTACAAAATAAATGGAAAAAATCCGTAATGATTGTTCGTTATCTTTGAATCTGCAGGGCCCAGCAAAAAGTGTTGTATGCACAGCTTACAGAAAATTGTATTACCTTTTAAAAGCTTCAAACTGTTTTGGAATTGGTCAATTCGTTCTTGAGATATATATGATTAAGTGGACCCATATTTTTTTTTTTTTTTTTTTTGAAAAACCGTTATTCGTAAATATCTCAAAAACGTTACCATAGAATTAAAAATAACCTTGATTTTCGAAAGCAGGGGTGATTTTACATAGGAATTTCATAATGGCGTCTATGGTGCAGCACAAAATTGGAATTTGTGATCCAGTGTAATAGATGATATATCAAAATTTGATGCTACGCTTACGAGTGTTGACAGTTTCGAATGTTGCTCCAGCATGCTTCCAACAGCTGGTCGAATAATGCTAATTCTGCCAAATTGATATTTGCAGTAACAGCGACGAAAAAACGAAAGATGATTAGCGAGTTAGTGCTCCAGTAACCAAGCTGCTGGTCGAATAATTTTAATTATGCCCAGCGGTGTCTATGGCAGCAGCGACGACAAAACGAAAGATGATTTGCGAGTTAGTACTCCAATAGCACAGCAGTGAGTCGAATAATATTAACTAGTATCGCCTGTGGTCGAAATTCGACCAACTTGTATTTTTTCAACTCAGTAAATGCATCTAGTGCTGGGGTGAGTGCAATAATGCGTTATTAGTTAAGCAGTGAGTGGAAGTATAACAAACTGGTCTAACTTACATACATTTTTCATTAAAATTTTGAATTTTATCTAAGACGTTATACTTTTTGATTGCATTTTCTTGAATTTCTACAAACTTTTCAAATGTAACTATAACGTTTTGGTATGGAGCTCCTTAAACAAAAATATAAAAAAGTATGTAAAATCAAATGAAATTGACGTACACGTAATATTTTCTGCTATAAGGAAAATATGTGTACACAATTTCATTACGATACGTTAATTTTTCTTCGAGTTAAGGCTCCCGAAACATAGAAAATTTAAAAGGGTCGGTGCCACACCCATTTTCAAAAATTTTGGTGTTTTCCAATTTAATGTTATAATCCAATTTAGAAAGTAAAATTCTATTGATACGAAGCTCTTTTTCGCTTAAATATAGCTTATTATTTTCATATACGACTCTTATAAAAGTATTTTAAATAAAAGTGGGCGTGGTCTTTAACCATTTCGCGGAAAAAACGGCAAATGTCGTCAAATTTGGTTAAAAATACAGGGGCATGGCGGGATTTGCATCATGAACTATTTTAGGGTATGTGGCAAACCTTTATCTCCCGCAGTCAATTTGATGTTAATTTAGAGATTCGCAAAATAAGTGTCCCTATAAATTCTATTCATTTGAAATCTATGTTATACAGAATCGAAGTAAAATTTACTTTATGCAATCTTGAACTTGCACTTTTTCATGGAATCAATGCGGCATATCACGTAAATTTTTCATGCATTTAGTGAGTTGCGTCCTACCAGAACGGTTTAGTTCTTCGGTGGGAAAAAAGAAAATTTGTAACGTAAGTAACGTGAAAATTATACGAAGTAGTGTGAATATCTACAAATAAAAATAAAATTATAACCTACTAGTTGAGTTTTAAAATAAGTCTGAGAACTAGGCGTTCTGTTTTAATAGAAAACAAGTAAAGCTGTCTAAGTTCGGGTGTAACTTGTAACGTAGCGTTACAATAACGTTACCCCTGTATTTCCTTATTCACTTAAACCTGAACCTCCCTGTACTTATTTTTCTATAGCATAGCCAACAACCACTTGTACTTATTCTTTTATAGCATAGTCAACAACCACTGATAGCAAACCAATGAAAATCACAATAATTGTGTGTTGACTTCTCAACCAGTTTGCGGCACCACCCATTTAAACATCGAATTTGCATTTTTGCAATTCAGTCCTCGCAGTTTCTCCCGCAGGTGACTGACCCCCCGCCGACTATCGAGCCTGCCAAGTACGATCGATCAGCCCGATCCTGTCGAAGCCGATCGACCAATACAAGACCGCCGGTACGCCCATCCTACCCCGCTCGGAACACGCAGCCGCTGTCCAGGTAAACCCCGTCGCCAACCTACTTCCCCTCTCACCGCGGCTCTGGTACGCGCTCCGCAGCCCACCGCCGCTGCATCCGTCACGCCGCTGCTATGACGACCCTTGGCAGCTTGCCATCCTACCGCCGTACTGGTGCTGCCGCTGCTACACCAACCGCTGGCCTCTTGCCATCCTAGCGCCGTTAAGCCGCTGCATCTTTCGCGCCGCTGCTACGACGACCGTTGGCCGTCTGCCGTCCTACCGCCGTTAAGCCGCTGCATCCGTCCCGCCGCTGCTACGACGACCGTTGGCCGTCTGCCATCCTACCGCCGTTAAGCCGCTGCATCCGCCCCGCCGCTGCTACGACGACCGTTGGTCGTTCGCCGTCCTACCGCCGTTAAGCTGCTGCATCCGTCATGCCGTTGCTACACCAGCGACTAGCCGCTTGCCATCCTACCGCCGTTAAGCCGTTGCTTCTATCCCGCCGCTGCTTCCGTACCGCCGTACCAGTCCGTCCGTTACCCGATCGTTCAACCGCCCTACGGAACCTCCTCTACTCCAACGACCGTTAGCCGCCGCTCCGCCCCCTCGTCATCTTGCGACGGAAAGCTGCCGCCCGCCTAATATCTCCAGCCGTGTGTGCGTGTGTTCGTAACACATAAATATCGTGTATTTATTCAGTAGGGGTTTGTGGGACCTTTACTCGACTCTGGATTGACTGAGCGTTACCCCAGCCTTAGACAAAACCCACCTCATAAATGGCGCCCGAGCAGGGACCCTCCTCCGCAGATGACCGTGGAAGAACAACTACAACCACCACCAACACTACCGGGCGGGTTCAACGAACACACCGCGAGAAACAACACACACACCGGTTCCGGAAGGCACGCTGCTGAACACCGACTCGCTCAATTGGATCTTCCTACTGTGGAGGCAGAGGCTGATCGAGGAGTGTAAGGAACACCGAATCGACGTGGAAGGCCAAACCGTAGCCGAGCTGCGTAGCGCACTGAGTACGTAATTGCGTGCGAAACGCGCCAGAAAATCAAGTGAAGACCTGCTGAAAGAGCTGGAACGAGAATTGAACGAGGAAGAGGAGAAGTCCGCTATGCTACCTCAGCCAACAACAAAGCCGATCCCTTCAATCCAGATCCACAGCCCACAGCCGCACGGAGGAAAGAGAGAGAACGCATCACCGAAACGAGACGAAATGAGCGACGGTGAACCTATGAATACCGTTCGCCGCTGGAATCTGCACTTTTCGGGAGAGGAGCCACTGCACGAATTTCTTGAGACGATAGAGGAGCTCGCCGAATGCTACCGCATCCCCGTCGACCGGCTCCTCCCAACGCTGCCGGAGCTTCTACGCGGGAAAGCACTGCAATGGTACCGCGTCCGTAAGCAACACATACACCGCTGGAGCGATCTGCGGAGGGAGTAGCAACATTTTTTTCTACCTAAGCGACACATACGACATTTGGAAGAGGCCATCCGACAACGCAAACAGCAAGGCCGGGAGAAGGTCAAGGACTACATCCTCGCACTGGAAACGCTGATCCGCCAGCACCCGACGATGTGCGAAGATAATCACCTCGAACGGATCTACGATGGCCTACGCGTGGAATGCCGCCTTTTCGTCAAGCGCAGCAAGTTTAGGACGATCGAGGAGCTCCTGGAGCTAACGGAGGAGTATGAGCTGCTAAAAAGCGAGGAAGCGAAACAGGACAAAGATGCGATCCACAGCCTGTATCATCTTCAAAAGGAGTGCGATAGCAAGGAGTACTGCTGGCTCTGCAAAGAACGCGGACACCGCCGCTTCCAATGCAGGGGCCGCTGGAGAATGTTCTGCTCCAGGTGTGGACAAGACAACACCCTCTCCAGAGACTGCCAATGCCCTTCGACCAACCAATCCATCGACAACAACACATCCAGGATGCCGTCAAACTAAGTGAGTGGAAACCGCCAAGCATTATTTGTTTGGCCACAGAAGCCAATGGAACCACCAAGTTGCGAGCCCGCTGCCGAAATGCAAGTAGATGACCGATTCTACATACCGATAACCATCGAGGGCATGAGCGTGCGCGCGCTAG
The DNA here is from genome assembly GCF_040869045.1 of Eurosta solidaginis. Taxonomy (NCBI): domain Eukaryota; kingdom Metazoa; phylum Arthropoda; class Insecta; order Diptera; family Tephritidae; genus Eurosta; species Eurosta solidaginis. The sequence goes on along the minus strand of NC_090320.1, from coordinate 138,829,838 downwards.
TGGACACAGGCGCCACGCTCTCATACGCGATGAGTCAATACGAAATCACCTGGAGAGTAACAACATCAAACCATGTCTTAACAGGCGAAGCGTCCAATTGGCAGACCAGACTTGTGTCTATAGTTCGAATTCCTACCCACTAACACAATGATGTCCGTCATCCCGAACCTGGCAGAACGGATGATCTTAGGAATGGACTTTTTACGGGAAAGGGGAATCACCCTCACGCTAGATGGCCAGCCGTTAGGAGTCACTATGACCAGAACATCAGCCGAGTTAGACACACTATGTACAATGACCCGCTGGGAACACGCGAACAATGACCAAACTTCGGAGCAGGAAATTTTTTCAGCGCCCTACCAGAAGCGATCGAGCAAAACCGTTAGCCCAATTACCGCAGCCGAATATTCGACCATCCGTAAGCATAACCGACCGCTGAAGCAACGCTTCTACCCCCGTTACTCGGCTATACAAAAATACAACTTCAATAAAGAGTACCGAAAAAGAGCACCGTACGCGATATGCAATGCGCTCTCCCGCCGCCTGTTACAAAAGACCGAACCAGACATATTTTACACAATAAAAAGCGAAAGAGAAGAGCCCGGTGAGATTATTAGCAAGCATGCAATAGCCACAGCCAGGGGAAATAGTAACCATCGACTTCGTGCCCCCACTACCACGTTCCAAGCAAAGAAGCAATTACCTCCTCGCCATGATCTACAAGTGGGTGGAGTTAATCCCGGCGCGCCAAGCAAAAACGGCAAGCGTGGTCAAAGCGCTACAAGAAAAGGTCATATACTTACTTGGTTGCCCGTAAACCTTCCTCACCGACAATGGGAAGCAGTTCGGCGGAAAAGCGTTAGCACCGTTCCTGAACGACCACCGCACTTGTGACTAGGAGATTCCACAAATGGCACTTGCAATAAACATGGTCAGAAAAGAGGGTACAAAAGCACCTGCAGCAGGCATAAACTTCGGCGAAATAAAACAACGTCAGAGCGGGTGCACGCGGAGGGAGCAGTACCAGTGGCCAGCCAACCGATCAAAAACGCGAAGGGGACCTTTTTTTTCGGGCCACATTTTACCGAATACCTGATAGCCATGATGAAATCACAACCCGAGGAAGATGGAAACGAAGAAGAAGAATATTATGGATTATAATGAATTGTATGAAATGTACTCTGTTAGTTTTAAGAACAATGAAATATAATTATTCTTTGTTATAAAAGTGGAATGACTCTGAGAAAAAAAAAAAAAAAATTAATAAAATGCTTCGCGAAATTTTGTATGTGAGGGCAAGGCGTAATAAACTTCAATTGCCAAGTCTGAAATTCCTTCATATTTACAAACGCAACATCTTGGTTGATTGTGGCGATGTTATTGGAATGCATAAGCTTGTGTTAAACGCATCTATATGAAAAATGTCATTGTACCGCGGTCAAAAGTCTGTTGAATCTTGATTTCCATGTATGCGCTATGCGCGCGACTCTTTCCCTCTTCGTGCTGTTAACATTGTTATTGCAAAGAGTGGAAAAATAACATCACTCCCAGAATTAACAATTTTGCTTGCTTGTGGTTGCATATATTTTACATACTCACCTTATTTGTGTGTGTGTTTGCCCTTGTCAGCGATAGTCTATGTATGCTACGTAAAGTATAATCAGATCGGTGTTTCACATGCTATGTACTGTTTTGTTATGCAATACGCTGTAAGTATAATTATACCTTAATGCTTGAAACACAATGCCCAGCGACGACGATATATGCTGCGTCGGGCGATGACAATTACTTACTTACTTACTTAATTGGCGCTTAACCGTCTAAACGGTTATGGCCGTCCAACAAGGCGCGCCAGTCGCTCCTTCGCTCCGCCAACGGGCGCCAATTGGTCACACCAAGGGAGTTTAAATCGTTTTCCACCTGGTCCTTCCAACGGAGCGGGGGCCGCCCTCTACCTCTGCTTCCATAGGCGGGTTCCGATAGAAACACTTTCTTGGCCGGAGCATCATCTTTCATTCGCATAACATGGCCTAGCCAGCGCAGCCGCTGCGTTTTAATTCGCTGGACTATGTTGATGTCTGCATATAGCTCATATAACAGGACGGGTACGATAAGTGACTTGTAGAGTATGATTTTCGTTCGCCGAGAGAGGACTTTACTTTTCAATTGCCTACCTAGTCCAAAGTACAATTTATTGGCAAGATTGATTCTTCGCTGGACTTCAGTGCTGATGTTGTTGCTAGTGTTGATGCTAGTTCCCAAATAAACGAAGTCTTTTACTATTTCGAAATTATGGCTGCCAACAGTAGCGTGGTTGCCAAGGCGCATATGCGCTGACTCTTTGCTCGATTACAACAGGTACTTCGTTTTGTCCTCATTCACCATCAAACCCATCTTTACTGCTTCTTTTTCCAGTTTGGAGTAAGCAGAACTAACAGCGCGGGTGTTTAGGTCGATCAATATCATCAACATATGCCAGTAATTGCACGCTTTTATAGTATATTTTTCCAGTGTGGTTAAGTTCTGCAGCTAGTATAATTTTCTCCAGCATCAAAGTAAAGAAATCGCACCATAGGGGGTCACCCTGTCTGAAACCTCGTTTAGTTTCGAACGGCTCGGAGAGGTCCTTCCCAATTCTGACAGAGCTGATGGTGTTGCTCAAAGTCATTTTGCACAGCCGTATACGTTTTGCGGGGAAACCAAATTCAGACATAGCGGCATATAGGCAGATCCTTTTCGTGCTGTCGAAGGCGGCTTTAAAGTCGACGAAGTGGTGATGTGTGTTGATTCTCTTTTCACTGGTTTTTTCCAAGATTTGGCGCATTGTGAAAATCTGGTCGATGGTATATTTACCAGGTCTGAAGCCGCACTGATAAGGTCCAATCAGCCGGTTCACGGTGGGCTTCAATCTTTCGCACAATACACTTGAAAGGACCTTATATGCGATATTAAGAAGGCTGATACCACGATAGTTGGTGCATTTTGCAGTATCCCCCTTCTTGTGGACTGGGAAAAGAAAACTTAGATTCCAACCGTCGGGCATGCTTTCGTCCGCCCATATTTTGCTAAGAAGCTGCTGCATGCGCCTTACCAACTATTCGCCGCCGAATTTGAATAGCTCCGCAGGCAATCCATCTGGTTATTGCTATTCTAACTTCGTCATAATGGGACGGGGGGACATATATTCCATCGTCATCGATTGCGGGATCGGGTTTTTCATCTCTGCGCGGTGAATTGCTGCCTCCATTTAGGAGAGCAGAAAGTATTCTCTCCATAATCTAAGCACTCTCTGGACATCAGTTACAAGGTCGCCGGTTTCATTCCTACAGGAGTTTGCCCCGGTCTTAAAACCTTCCGTCTGTCGCCGTATTTTTTGGTAGAATTTTCGGGCGTTATTCCTGGTGGCTAGCAGCTCAAGCTCCTCGCACTTACGCCTTTCTGCTTCTGCTTTTTTATTCCAAAAAAGGCGTCTCGCTTCCCTTTTCAACTCACGATAGCGTTCACACACTCCTCTTGTCGCGTTCGCTTTTAATGTAGCCCTGTAGGCAGCGTCTTTTCTTTCAGTTGCAACGCGGCATTCTTCATCGTACCAGTTGTTTTTTCGTGGCCGCCGGTAACCAATTTTTTTCCTCGGCGGCAGTACGAAGTGCTTTGGAGATATGCTCCCACTGCTCCTGTATTCCTTCAGGATGAGTTGTACTCTCAGAGAGCAGGTGTGAGAGTCGAGTTGCGAAATCATTGGCAGTCTGTTGTGATTGAAGCTTTTCGACGTCTAGCTTTCCTTGTGCTTTTTTGTTCCTTGGTTTTAGCCGCGTTGAGGCGGGTGCGTATTTTGGCTGCAATGAGATAATGGTCCAAGTCGATGTTAGGTGCTCGGATCGTGCGCACATCTAAAACACTGGAGGCATGCCGTCCGTCTATCACAACGTGATCGCTCTGATTGCGAGTATTTCGATCAGGAGACAGCCATGTAGCGTGATGTATCTTTTTATGCATGAATCTCGTGCTGGATATGACCATGTTTCGAGCACCGGCAAAGTCAATCAGCCTCAGTCCGTTAGGAGAAGTTTCATTGTGTAGGCTGAACTTTCCGACTGTAGGGCCAAAAACACCTTCTTTGCCCACCCTGGCGTTAAAGTCGCCAAGCACGACTTTTATATCCTGACGGGGGCAGCGCTCGTATGTGCGTTCTAATTGTTCATAAAAAGTGTCTTTCACCTCATCGTCTTTCTCCTCTGTCGGCGCATGGGCGCATATGAATGATATATTAAAAAATGTTGCTTTTATTCGAATAGCGGCGAGACGCTCGTCCACAGGCGCGAACGCCAGCACTTGGCGACAAAGTCTCTCTCCCACCACGAATCCGACGCCGAAACTGCGCTTATTCGTATGGCCACTCCAATATATGTCACAATTTTTGATCTTCTTTCTTCCTTGCTTCGTCCAACGCATTTCTTGGATGGCGGTGATGTCAGATTTTGCTTTGACGAGGACATCAACCAGCCGGGCATCTGCACCAATCCCATTCAGGGAGCGGACGTTCCAGGTGCATGCCCTCAATTCATTGTCCTTCAAACGTTTGCCATGGTCGTCATCAATAGAGAGTGTATTTATTCGAGGCTTGTTATTATATTTCATTGGAGTATTGTTTTACGTGGCGGGTCCCAAGCCCAGCGCACAACCCGCTCAGCGGGGATGAAGATATTACTTGGCACGTTTATATAGCGAGCCGCTTGCTCCAAGACAGACGCCCGCTTGCAGCCGCACCTAGAGGTGTACAGACGCTGCCGATGAGGTCTCCCCCGGCTAGCCTTTAAACCGATTATGTCAGAGTGGCCTAGCCAGGTTGTCGCCTTCTCACATAAACGGATGTTTAGCGGCTACCCAGAGGATACTTGGCCGCAAGCGACCGGCAGTAGTGAGCTGCTTGAACCGCATGCAAAAGAATCGCTCTGGCCATCCCCAGGTGAATGGCGGTCAGAAGCTTTCCCCACTTTCGTGGACTTCTACACACGGCCCCACCCTCCGATGACAATTACGCCCAGATATTTCGTCTACTCAAAACACAATGCCGGGCGGCGCTCTTTATTCAGAGTGGCCATTATTTAAAAATAGAAAGGAAAACAATTAAAACTTGTTTAATTCTTTGCTTTAGCACTTGACTGCTAAAACACGCCCAAAATGTTAAGAGCTGACCGAAAAACACATTTGGTTGTCAGGAATCTAAATCCAGAGGGCGGAAATGAATAGTATAACCCCTTAAAAATGCAGTTTACATTTATACCGCGCACGTTGCGTATGCTTAAATAAGTTTGCATGAGCTTAAATTTTTGACAGTTCACGTACGCCGTTTAGATGAAAACATTGATTGAAAAAATTAAAATTTAGCAAATGTTTGTGCTAATTACTTTTTAGTTTTTAATAATATAAAAAATAATTGGCGGTTTATTAGTAATGATACCGAAACACGTCTTTCGATATGCCTCATAATTTTTTTAACGTGTTTTGGCGGTAAAATTAAGAACTACATATATGTAACAAAATAAAAAAAAAACATTTTTTTTTTGATAAATGTTTTCTTTTTTTATACTTAAAAAAATTGAACAGCGGCAACACTTGGGATGTTTTCGTCATTGCTCGGCGGCGACGATAGAAATAATTCTATCGTCGCAAAATAACGTCGCGTAAATTTCGCTCTTCGCTTTCTTTGCGTTCACCTTCATGTAATTACGGGGATTCTATTTTTGATAAGACTAAGTTCGTCGCGTTTATTTCGCGGCGGCAGGGTATTGTGTTTCAAGCATAAAGACAAAAGACAACAAGTAAAGGTGTCTAAGTTCGGGTGTAACCGAACATTATATACTCAGCGTGAGCTTCAATTGCACATTTCATTTTAGATAAATTACTTTTCTACATAACACGTGGCACCGCCCGTTTAAAAAAAATGTCTCCTCATTTCCTCTTACAATAAAACTTGATAAGTGAATTATCATTGATTCAGAACTATTTTTTGCTTAGTTATAGCTATATATTCTAGTCGACCCTTTTAGAAATCTTTTATATAAAAGTGGGCGTAGTCTTTAACCGATCCCGTCCATTTTTTCTAGAAATATTTCAAGCTATAAGGAACATTTGTGTACCCAATTTTTTTACGATCTGTTAATTTGTTTTCGAGCTATGGCTCCCGAAACATAAAAAATTGCTTAGTCATAAAAGGGGCGGTGCCACGCCCATTTTTAAAAATTTGAAGTTTTTCCTATTTATTGTTATAAATCAACTTGGGAAATGAAAATCACTGATATTAAGCTCTTTTTTGCAAAGATTTAGCTTATTTTATTCGTCCACGACCCTTTTAAAAATCTTTTATATAACAGAGGGCGTGGTTTTCATTAATTTTTCTTCAAAGTATTCCTTATAGTAAAGGCAACCTCTCTGCCGAATTTTGTTACGAAAGGTTTAACGATTTTTGATTTATGATTAACAATATTTGTAAAATTGATTTTATCACAAGTGGGCGGTGCCACTCCCATTTCATTTTTCAATTTTTAAAGTTTTTATCAAGAGTCTCAATATCAGTCCACGCGTCAAATTTCAACATTCTAGGTGTATTATTTACTAAATAATCAGGTTTTTTGTGTTTTCCAAAATGTTCTATATATAAAAAGTGGGCGTGGTTATCATCCGAATTCGCTCATTTTCAACACCAATCTTTTCTGGGTCAAGTTAAGCTAGTGTACCAAATTTGGTGAAGATTACTCAATATTTACTCAAGTTATCGTGTTAACGGACAGACGGACGGATATGGCTCAGTTAAATTTTTTTCTATATTGATGATTTTGATATATGGAAGTCTATATCTATCTCGATTCCTTTATACCTGTACAAACAAGCGTTATCCAATCAAAATTAATATACTCTGTGTGCAAAGCACGCTGAGTATAAAAAATAAAGTACTTAAAGCGCGAGAAAATTAAGTGAAGTGAATAAACAGTTTCACATAAAAACGCAATAAATGCTCTTAGACTTTTTTCCGGGTTTTAATGTTATCATTGTGGAAATATGAATATTGTAATGTTCGGTTATTTAATGTTGGGACTCCCGTTGAGACCTATGTAATTAATTTATATTAAATTTGTAAATACTCCATTTCATGAATATATATGACCATATCTACCATAAAATATCGTCTATGAACAATATAATACTGTGGCGAATGTTGACATCACTAGGCTGTTAGTAAATAATCACGCAACAACAAAAACATGAAGCAAGCCACACTGGTGTACATGAATACATCAGTCGTCATTTACACACATACAAGGCAACGAAGAGTTATTTCTCACACACACATGTGGTCATCAGCCGAAGTAGTTACTCACACATACACCCGCATATGGCTATGCGAGAGGCATGAACTATAGATATATATGTATATGGCTTTTAACCAAGCAGGAGATACAATTGTTCTGGAACACATTTTCGCGAAATCACTAGACCTTAGGAGAAATGGATGGACGAGAAAATCGATAGTATAAAAGCAACGCAAGCTGAGTAATAACTAATCAGTTTGATTTAACCACGGTATTAGTAGCGAAGTGCAGTATAATTTTGAAGTATAATTGTACTACTCCCAAAGTAGTCTAATAAAGCCATTTTGCAATACAGAATATTGGAGGTATTTATTCGACAATTTAGCGATACGAACGTTAGCAGAAGGTGCAATAATTGTCAGAAATCTCCTGAATTCGTTACAATAATAAGATATAAAAAAGCAGAATAAATTAGAAAGAAAAGAAAAACAAACGAAAACATTGAAATTATTCAAGCAAACATATTTACTAAATTAAATTAGTTTCATAACTTAAAGCGACATAAACAAATCAAGGTTATGGGATCTTAGCATCCGATTAATGGGCATATAATCCAACAAAGTTAGCCTATCAATAAATACTAGTATCGCCTGTGGTCGAAATTCGACCAACGTGTATTTTTTTCAACTCAAGTGTTGGAAATATAGCAAACTGGTCTAACTTACTTAACTTTTTCTTTAAAATTTTGAATTTGATCTAAGACTTTGTACTTTTTGATTGTATTTTCTTAAATTTTCTACAAACTTTTCACATGTAATTATAACGTTTTTGTATGGAGCTCCTTAAACAAAAATATAAAAATTATGTAAAATCATATGAAATTGACATAGAATTATGGTGAAATTACTTGAAATTGAATTGAAAAATATGTTTTTCCACACCACCCGGAAGGTCCCCGTTGGCGCGCTACCGAAGTTAGTTTTGGGAGCTCGGTTCCCCAGTAGGCCTATAACACCCATATACACATAACGCCCATTTACGTCAATAGTGTCATAATTCAAAAAACACGAACTTTTAGTTAAAAATAAAGAAATTTGCTAAAGGAATTTAGCCTATTTCACGCCACCCGTTTAAGTTGGTATAAATACATATCTAATATGTAAGTGTGACACAAAACAAAAATTTCGAGTAAAATAGAGGATACCTTCATAAAAAATAAAATAAAAATATAAAAAAATTATGTAATGAGAAAGAAGGCAGAGTTTACTAAAAAAATGTTTAATTAAAGAAAAAAAAAAATAAAGTACTTAAATTGCGAAAAATTAAGTGAAGTGAACAAACAGTTCCATATAAAAGCGGAATAAGTTCACTTATACTTTTTTCCGGGTTTTAATGTGATCATTGTGGAAATATGAAGATTCTAATATTCGGATATTTAATGTTAGGATCCCATTGAGATCTATGTACGTAATTAATTTGTATTAGATTTGTAAACACCATTTCATGAATATATATGACCATATCTACCATAAAATATCGTCCGTGAACAATATAATCTATCTAATCTAATATATATATTATAAATGGGAAAGTTTGGATGTTTGTATGTTTGAATGTTTGTCCAGACCTTTGTCTTTGTGACTCAATGACGCAAGAACGGCTGGACCGATTTGGATGAAATTTTGCACATATATAGCCAATAGTCTAGCAGGATCTACTAGCTATATTTTTTGTAAAGGGGGTGGTCCCGCCCCCTAGGAACAGTTATAATTTAATTATTGTATTTTTTCGTCTTTGTGACTGAATCACGCCAGAACGGCTACATGGATTTTGATGAAATTTGGGACACAGACAATAGTCTACTAGCGAAATTTTTTTCGAACATGGAAAGGGGGTGGGGTTCCCACGACCCCTTCGAACAATTACTTTTTAATTTTACACATTATAACTTTACGTACTCAATGGGTCAAATAAGTAGAGGGCTTACAAAGTGAGCAGTGACACCCTCCGTTCCCCTCCCCCCCCCCCCCTTTATCGCCACCTCTGGTGTAAAATCTATAAATTGTTATAACTGAATATAAATTTTCTCCTAAATCAATATTTTTTGGTATCTGGCACATACAGATCGAGATCTAAACAAACGAGCAGCGGTACTTCTCCTCCTGCCATCCGCCCTCCTCCTGCCATCCGCCCTCCTCCAATTGTTTTTATTAGCACGCTTTTATTAGCTTTACCTGTATGTTTCTATGTAACTCTTCATTCACTCCAACGCACCTGCTGCCTTATTAAAATGTTTCTACAATTAGCTTCGCCTTATTTGTAATCCCATTGGGGTCATATCGAGACCCTTCCGGGTACATTTTTGGATGGTTTTCGGGATCCGTCCGGGATCCCGCCGGGTCATTTCGGGACTTTTTCGGTACTATTTCGGGATCATTTTGGGACCTTTCCGGGATCATTTCTGTATCGTTTTCGAAATCCCTCCGGGATCCCGTCGGGGTTATTTTGGGATATTTTCGGGACTATTCCGGGATCATTTCGGGACTATATCGTGACCATTTAGAGACCTTTCCGGCATCATTTCTGGATGGGTTTCGGGATCCGTTCGGCATCCCGTCGGGGTATTTTCAGGATCATTTGCGTATCTTTGAGAGATAAATTATTTATGGTTTCCGGGATCATTACGGGACTTTTTCGGGGTCATTTTGGGTCTCTTCCACCATAATTTCTAAATGATTTCGGGATCCGGGATTTCGGGACTTTTTCGGGATCATTAGGGGTCCCTTCCGGCATCATTTCTGGATGGTTTTGGGGATCCGTCCGGGATCACCTCGGGACTATTAGGGGATCAATTGAAGACCTTTCCGGCCTCATTTCTGCATAGTTTCCGGGATCCGTCGGGGATCATTTGAAGACCTTTCCGGCATCATTTCTGGATAGTTTCCGGGATCCGTCGGGGATCTCGACGGGGTCATTTCGGGACTTTTTCTCGACTAATACGGGATCATTTGGGACACCCTTTCGGCATCATTTCTGGATGGTTTTCGGGATCCGTCCGGGATCCCGTCAAGGTCATTTCGGGACTTTTTCTCGACTAATACGGGAATATTTGAGGACCCTTTCGCATAATTTCTGGATGGTTTTCGGGATCCGTCCAGGATCATTTCGGGACTATTAGGGGATCATTTGAAGACCTTTCCGGCATCATTTCTGCATATTCTCCGGGATCTGTCGGGGATATCGACGGGTCATTTCGGGACTATTTCGGGATCATTTCTGCATAGTTTCCAGAGTTCGTCCGGGATACCGTCGGGTCATTTCGGGACTTTTTCGGGATCATTTGGGGTCCATTCCGGCATCATTTCTGGATGGTTTTCGGGATTCGTCCGGGACCCGTCGGGGTCATTTTAGGACTTTTTCGGGATCATTTGGGGTACCTTCCGGCATCATTTCTAGATGGTTTTCGGGATCCCGTCGGGGTAATTTCGGGACTTTTTCGGGATCATTTCTAGATGGGTTTCGGGATGCGTCCGGGATCCCGTCGGGGTGATTTCGGGACTTTTTCTCGACTAATTCGTGATAATTTGGAGACCCTTTCGGCGTCATTTCTGTATGGTTTTCGGGATCCGTTCGGAATCCCAGCAGGGTAATTTCGGGCCTATTAGGGAATCATTTGGGGACCTTTCCGGCATCATTTCTGGATAGTTTTCGCGATCCGTCCGGGATCCCGTCAGGGTAATTTCTGGACTATTAAGAGATCATTTGAGGACCTTTCCGGCATCATTTCTGGATAGTTTTCCGGATCCGTCCGGGCTCCCGTCGGGATCAGTTTGGGACTTTTTCGGGACTATTTCGGGATTATTTGGGGTATTTTCCGACATCATTTCTGAATGGTTTTCGGGATCCATCCGGGATCCAACAGGGTCAGTTAGTGACTTTTTCGGGATCATTTGGTGTCCCTTCCGGCATAATTTCGTGATCATTTGGGGAGCCTTTCGGTATCATTTCTGGATGGTTTTCGGGATCCGTTTGGGAACCCGTCGGGGTCATTATGGGACTTTTTCGGGATCATATGGTGTCGCTTCCGGTATCATTTCTGGATGGTTTTCGGGATGCGTCGGGGATCCCGTCGGGGTCATTTCGAGACTTTTTCGAGACTAATACGAGATCGTTTAACGACCCTTCCGGCATCATTTCTGGATGGGTTTCGGGATCTGTACGGGAACCCATCAGGGTAATTTTGGGACTATTAGGGGATAATTTGAGGAACTTTCCGGCATCATTTCTGGATAGTTTTCGGGATCCGTCCGGGACCCCGTCGGGGTCATTATGGGACTTTTTCGGGATCATTTGGTGTCGCTTCCGGTATCATTTCTGGATGGTTTTCGGGATGCGTCGGGGATCCCGTCGGGGTCATTTCAAGACTCTTTCTCGATTAATATGGGGTTATTTGTGGACCCTTTCGGCATAATTTCTGGATGGTTTTCGGGATCCGTCCTGGATCCGCCCGAGATCATTTCGGGACTATTAGGGGATCATTTGAGAACCTTTCCAGCATCCTTTCTGGATAGTTTTCGGGATCCGTCAGGAATCCCATCGGGGCCATTCCTGAACTTTTTCGGGACTAATACGGGATGATTTGGGGAGCCTTTCGGTATCATTTCTGGATGGTTTTCGGGATCCGTTTGGGAACCCATCGGGGTTATTTCGGGACTTTTTCGGGACTAATACGGGATCGTTTGGGGACCCTTTACGGGTAATTTCGTGACTTTTTCTGCAGTATTACGGGATCATATGGGGATCCTCTCGGCGTCAACTCTGGATATGTTTCGGGATCCCATCAGGGTCATTTCGGCACTTATTCGGTACTATTTCGGGATCATTTTGGGACCCTTCCATGATCATTTATGTATAGTTTTCGGGATCCGTCCGGGATCCCGTCGGGATTATTTTGGATATTTTCGGGACTATTCCGGGATAATTTCGGGACTATTTCGCGATAATTTGGGGACCCTTCCGGCATCATTTCTGGATGGGTTTTGGGATCTGTACAGGAACCCATCAGGGTAATTTCGGTATTTTTCGGGACTATTTAGGGATCATTTGGACACCCTTTAGGGGTAATTTCGTGACTTTTTCTGCAATATTGCGTGATCATATCGGGACCCTCTCGGCATCAATTCTGGATGTGTTTCGGGATCCGTTCGGGATTCCATAAGGTTCATTTCGGGACTTTTTCAGGACTATTTCGGAATTATTTTGGGACCCCTCCTGGTTAATTTCTGGATGATTTTCGGGATTTGTCCAGGTTCCCGCCGGTATCATTTCGTTATTATTTTGGTATCATTTTGCGACCCTTCCGGGATCATTTTAGGTCTCTTCGCAACCGGCAGTTCAGCACACATCCCTTTTTAAATTATGAGCTTTTATGGCCATGGATTTGCTGCAAATTATTCCAAATTAAAATTCGGTATGTTTTGTCTATTTTTGAGTGTTTTAAATGAATCCTGAAACGAACTGTTATAACTATAATTACACTTTTTGTAATATTTTAACCAACTAAATACCCGAAAAAGCAACACTATTTTCATTTAAAAAATTCTCTTTGGTTTTAGCTAATTGTATTTTCACTCCTTTGTTCTATGAGTAGTAATTCTTTCACCCCTCTCATATCAGTTAATTTAATTTAAAAGCAAAATGTATTTTTTTTTAATTCGAAAAAATTGTATTGTACTATTCATGAAAGCGTGCGTTTCAGCTTATCTTCTGATTTAGTTCTTTTTTTTTACTGTTTTGCTCGGAGTGCAAACTCGAAAGTTTACCGACCAAATTTTGGGGGTAAAAGAAAAGAAAAGAAACGTGGTATCTATTAATTTCAAATATTTAATATGTATATAATAATATACAAGTCACGTTAATTCGTAAGTTTATAATACTAATTATACTTATTTTTAGGTTACCTTTGTTGAAACAGCTACGGCTTCTGGTGCGTGTGGACGTGATGAACGATAAATCCAAGTGAAGGATAAAAAACTGTTAACAATGTTAAACGAGTTGCTGTCGTATGGTTTATTTATCCGTGCGATGTTTTAGCAGATATAACTTAAACCGTTCGACCAACTCTGTTAACAAGTAAATGAAAAGTAAGTACGACGGCGACCTTATAAGTTTAAGGTTTTAGGCATCTGGCCTAAACATGCCGGCCCCCGTTGCGAGACACAACGTAACAAAGAAGAGAAAAAGCGTACCGGAAGCCGTTGTGTTTCCTCAGGTTTTTAAACTAATTTCTTATATCTAAGCTCTTCGCTCTGAAAAGAAGGGAAGATAAATGAAAAAATTAAATATACGTGGTTTCAAATTCAGTGGCACGTTTTATTGATCAATTCAAGGAAAATTCATGTTTGTATGTATTTAAAAATTATATGTAAATTTTTTTTTTATGTATATTTAGCAGGCGCCGGATAGCACCCACCCAAAGATCGTATTCTGGACCAATAAAGGACTGCTGGAATAGCTCCCAGCAATGTCTTAGGAACAACTTCCGCCCCCAACACAATGCGAACCGGGGCGGCGAGGTGAAATTGCGGATCTGTCAGTTTAAGATTCGCGTATTGACCGAATACCGTTGCGTCGAGGTTTGTGGCTGGTGTTTTGCGTTGTATCCGCTGAACGCAGACCGCGTGTGTGGTGATGGTCGCCGAATTGCCATGCTTCCCACGTAATGTTAAAAAACACCCCATCCGCCCGTTTAAGTACGTTACCCCCAAATGAAGTTCGCGTACCAAATCCTCTGATACCTCGGTGGCACTGGCGCATACGTTGAGTAGCGCCCGCACGAGGTGTATGCGTCCTCCTGCTTCTATCTTGACGACTGCTGTTGGTGCAACCGAGGTGAGGCATTGTACGACCGGGGGTATCGCTATTGCGCCGGAGCGGAAGTTGACCCTAGAGGGTAGGTGGAATGCTTCAGATTCCACTCTACCCCGTTTTCGATGAGAGAGGGGGTGGAATGCTTCAGATTCCACTCCCCCTGGTTGTGATGAGAATGGAGGTGGAACGCTTGAGATTCCACTCTCCCCTGTTTGTGATTGCGCCAAGATCCCTTATAGGTCGGAGCATTTGTATGCCTTTTTTCCTTTGGAATTTCATGGCGTAGACGTGGCCGGAAACGTTGCAGCGCAGTAATACTTTCAGGGTCTGGGTGGAATGCCATGGATTCCACTCCAGTCAAATTATCTTGGCGGAAAGCAGATGTTTCGGAGTCAGTTAAATCGCCCTCCGAGGCAAATAGCGACATTGAGTCTGTGTCGTTGGCGTCATTCCTGGTGGGACGTGTTGGTCGTCGCCTGATCTTTTCGTTGGGCTCAATGTGGACCATCGTATGATGATGTTCGCCACATCGTCGACATAACCCTTCATTTGAGCACTGAGATGCGATATGTGCCTCTGAAAGACAATTGGTGCATTAGCGGTATTTGTGTGTCAATCGTAGGCGTTCGGTGGGCTCCTTGGCCCTGAAAACTGGGCACGCTCTGAGCGGGTGTGGTTTGCTACATAGCCGACATCTTAATTCAAATTGGCTCGCCTCAGAGCGCTTGCGTGAAGCGGTGTAACGCGTCATATCTGGAAAAGTAATAGTTTCCACGTTGCAGACCTTTACCATTTATTTTATGGAGGTCCAATGCATGGCGAGCAATATGAGCGGCTATATAACGCCGTACTCAAAAATTGGTGGTAGCTACTTGCTGGGTTAGGGATACTTAGAAACGGCCCTTAAGTCCTTAGTGCAATGTGGTTTGTGAAGGTGGTTAAAAGATCAAATATTTCATTTATTTAAATGAAAGTCTCTCGGGGAATCAATATGAAAAAAGAAAGGCCTAGAAATCGTATAAAATGAGCCGCAAACCCGTTTCAGGTAGTTGCATTTGTATATGCTCCTAACCCCATTACACTGCTTGAATAAATGGTAAGTGTAGCCCTGGTGTTATCCCTATATCGATCCGATATCGATTTATCGCCGCTCGATTCATTTTACGCTGCACTAAATTTGTCAATGGCAATTAAATTAGTTAAAGCCGGAGTCATTGGTGCCGCATGTCGTATCGCTGTATCCGTATCCATAACGTAATCAGCTGTTTATCGTTACGACGGTAAACCAAAACCCAATTGGTTGGCTACGATACGGTTACGACCTTAGCGGCACCAATAATCGATTGCATTGATTCTCATAAGATAGGTCGAATCAGCTGTTACAATGCTACCGATACGGTTACCGATAAAGCGCCAATGTCTCCAGCTTAAAGCGTGGCGCTTAAAATCTTCGGTTTTTGCTTGTCGGTTGTGCGTGCGAAAAGTTTATTACGGGTGTTTTCGGTAGTGTAGTGGAGTGAAAAAATATAATGTAATATAAATATATAAAATAAAACAATGAGGAAAGTGAATATAAAAAAATATGTACATACATATATTATGTATTTCTAACCTCAAGAAAAAAAAACGTGTAGTGGCAAAAAAATGTAGTTTTGTGTTGTGTGTGTAATTGTTTTTCAGTTTTATGGATAATCCATTATGAAAAAACGCGATCGGAGTAGCGCGTGTATTGCACATTCGGGTGTACCAAGGAAAAAATTTTTCCTTTCGCTTTCTTGTTTAGAAAAAAGACAAAAAAAAAATGTGTTGCTTTAGCTTTGTTCCATAAATCGGATGTTACTATTTAGTAACACAGGTTATGCATCAGGCTGTTCCAATTTTTTTTGTTTTTTTTTTTTTAGGATTTCTGATAACTTTTTTGTTAAATCACTGTTTTGTTTAGAAAGGGTTAATGCAATGGAATTGGTAGCGGATGAATTTTCTTTTACGTAACGCTACCTTTACCATTGTAATATCCTTCTTTTCCATTCTTCAAAAAAAAAAAAAAAAATTTGTGAAAAATATTTGCAAAAAAATGGTCAATGTAATATAATTGGCTATAAATTTTTGTGTGCAAAAACGTGTGGTGAGGCTACGTATTAGTCTGTGGAAAAAAAAAAATTTTTTTTTGATGCCGGAATTTTTTCCATGTGATTCATAAAAAAATATTATCGAGTGGTTGTTTGGCTTAAGCTCGCGTTAGGTTACGGTATTGCGTAAAAACAGTGTGAGAAAAAATAAAAAAAAAACGAAATTGCAAACTTTTTCCCAACACCAAACAAAAAATGTTTGGTATTTTTTTTTTTAAGTGACGCATTATCAACCAAACAATCCGCTCTTAATCTTAATGTAATATTTCGAGAATTTATACGTGACACAAACCCATGTGGAAAAATTCCGGTGACCGGAACCAAAAAAGTGTGCATTGTTATTTGGCCTAATACCCATAACCGTATTGCGCCTGTTTGTACAAATTAAACCGGCGTGTGCCTACCCAGCAGTATAATCGTTCTGCATGGGAGCATGTAAAAAGCCTCTTAAAGGTGGAATGTGTTTTGTAACCAAAACACACGAAATGTGAATATGCATTAGAATATCACGCCGTGATTTGTACAAACATACACATGTACTTTAGGGCGGGTCGAAAGAAACAAAAAAAATCTCCAAGGGAATTTAGTAAAAACTTCCGAAAAAACTCCTACACTCGTATTAGATATGAATTGTTGTTCACATTAGGCTGGGTCGACTAATGTAAGAAACATTTTCTATTTTTAGTTTTTTAAAGGGATTGATGTATTTTCTTTTTGTTTTTCTTCTAATTGTGAGGTTGTTGGTTTTGGGTAATGGTTAGATTTGTGTCATTTGTTTGTGAGATGGTTGCTTTTGCCAGATTTGTTTCTTCTGATTGTGAGACAAATGGTGGTAATAATACCAGTTTGACAAGTGGTCTTGTCACTTGGCCCCTCTCTGTCCGAATGTTTACGACGCGTACCCGGTTGTCGGAACCAGGATAAACATTGACTACTCGTCCCAGTCTCTACTCATTTGGCGGTAAATTGTCCTCTTTAATGACCACCATATCTCCTACCCTGATGTTTGATTTTGGATGTTTCCACTTTGTCCTCTTTTGTAGCTCCGATAGGTATTCGGTTTTCCATCTTTGACAAAAGTTTTGATGCAATGCCTTGAGTTTTGGCCATCGATTCACGATTGAGGCCGGGTTTTCGTTGATTTCTAGCTCTGGTAGAGCTAATAAATGTCCGCCGACTAAAAAGTGACCTGGGTCAGGGGTTCTAGGTCCGAAGGTTCGTTGAAGGCAGGGCTTAGAGGACGCGAATTAAGGCAGGATTCGATTCTGCAAAGTAGCGTGTTGAACTCCTCGAAACTTAATTTCGAGCTCAACGCGATCTTTTTAAAATGAGTTTTAAAGCTTTTCACACCGGCTTCCCACAGCCCGCCCATATGCGGAGCGCCGGCTGGTATGAAATGCCAGGTTAATGCCTGATATGCAAATTTTGAGAGAATTTGTATTCGGGAATCGGCGAGAAAAGCTTTAAATTCCGCCTTTAGTGCGCGTGAAGTTCCGACGAAGTTGGTCCCATTATCTGAGTAGATATTCCTTGGGCATCCTCGTCTGGCTACGAATCGCGAAAACGCTGCTAAAAAAGATGAGGTGCTCAAATCGCTAGTTGCCTCTAAGTGTATGGCCTTAGTAGAAAAACAAACGAACAGACAGGCGTAACCTTTTGAGGTACGACAACCACGCCCCCTATAACTCTTTATGTCGAACGGCCCTGCAAAATTCACCCCTGTGTTAGAAAATGCGCGCGAAAAGTTGTACGCTCTTGTGGTAAAATTCCCATGAGTTGACTTTGAACGTACTTTTTGTAGATCGTACAGATCTTACAATTATGAATTGTGGCTCTGACCATGGTTTTCACCTTTGGGATCCAGTACTGGGTTCGAATAATTCGCAGCATTAGTTGGTTTTCGCCGTGGAGAGTAAGTTCATGGACAAACTGGACGAACAGACGCGACAACCTACAATTGTATGGTAGTATTATTGTGTGCTTTTCGCCATATGCCTTATCGGTGGATGCTCCAAGCCGCCCCCCCCCCCCCCCCCCCCCCGTCCTAATGACTCCGGTTTCATCGAGATATGGATTTAGGGAAAGTATTTCGCTCCTAGACTCTAGCGGCTCTTTGACTTTTAGTTTCGCTACTTCATTACCGTAATGTTTCTCCTGAGCAAGTTTAATTAAACAGATAGTCGTTGCTTTAATTTCATCAGATGAGATGAAGTGAGATTCCTGGATAGGTGCTTTATCTTTCAGGTGGGTCCTATGAATGAATCTAAAAACGTATGATAGTACCCTCAAGGTGCGCGGTAGCTTGGAAAACCTTTCGAGAATGTCACTTCTGTTATCTGCGACTGCTGCTGCATGTGCCTGCACTCGCTTTTCCTCTACGTTGGTTGTGAAGTCCGTTTCTTGAGCTGGCCAATTTCCTCTGTCTTCTTGGAGCCAAGACGGTCCCTGCCACCATAGAGAGTTGTCGACCAAGTCCTGAGCTAATATGCTCCTGCTGGCTAAATCTGGTGGATTTGTACCTGAATCTACGTGGTACCAAGAGGAACTTCCCACTTTATCGATGATTTTGGTTATTCGATGAGATACGAAAGTGGGCCAGGAGCATGGGGTTTGGGAATCCAGGCCAGCACTATCGTCGAGTCAGTCCACAGATGGATATTGAGATGACCTAAATCCAGATTGCTGCAAATTGATTCGATGATTTCTGCTAACAATACCGCCCCGCAAAGTTCCAGTCGCGGAAGTGAAATGGTTTTAACTGGAGCCACTCTTGTTTTTGCCAAAAGCAGATTGACAAATACTTTGTCATCCTTTTCGACCCGCAAATATACCGTTGCAGCGTATGCTTTTTCGGAAGCATCGCAAAACCCGCGAATTTCTACTTTTTCTGTCGGGGAATAGGAGACCCATCGGGGAATTCGTAATTTCTCCAGTTCATTGTAAGTTCCGGTAAAATTTTTCCACCTCTCCAATGTTAAGGGAGATACGGGTTCGTCCCACCCAGTACCCTCTAGCCACATATTTTTCATAATAATTTTCGCGACTATAATTGTGGGTGCCAGCCAACCTAACGGGTCAAAAAGTTTTGCGATAGTCGACAATATCGCTCTTTTTGTGAGACTTGTATCTTCTTCTATTGGTTTGATAGTGAAATAGAATTTATCGGAATGTGAATTCCACCTAATTCCAAGTGCCTTCACGCTACTGGAATCCTCAAATTCCAGAAAATCTTCACTCAAAAGATGAGGTTTCGGAATTCCTTTTAATATTTCGTTGTTATTCGAGGTCCATTTGCGCAATGGGAAACCATCTGATTTTAAAACTGTAGATATGTCATCCCTAGCTTCTATCGCGGACTCAATGGAATGCCCCCCTGAAAGGACGTCGTCGACATACATATATTTGAGTAAATTATTCGAGGCTATTGGATGAGAACCTTCTGCATCATCAGCTAGTTCGAGTAAAGTCCTTATTGCCAGATAAGGAGCACAATTAATCCCGAAAGTTACCGTTTTGAGTTCATAAAGATTGATTGGATCGTTTGCGCTTGAGCGGAAAACTATTCGTTGGTACTTGGTTTGCTTGGAATTTACTAAGATTTGTCTGCACATCTTCTCAATATCGCTATTGAAGACGTATCTGAAAAGTCTCCAGCGAAGAATTAATATGGATAAATCACTGGAGTACAGGCCCACGGAAAAGAACGTCGTTCAGACTGGTACCATTTGAAGAACGTGAAGATGCGTTGAAAACTACTCTAACTTTCGTTGAGGTACTTTCCTCTTTAATAACCGCATGATGCGGCAGATAATAGTTGTCGACTGCATCGGCCGACTGAAGTGCATTTATTTTTGACATATGCCCCATTGTCTCGTACTCCATAATGACCCTATTGTATTCCTTTTGTAATTCGGGATCTTTCTTAAGTCGTGTCTCGTTTTTGTAAAATTGAGAGCACGATATCCTTAATGAAGGTCCCAGGCTAATGTTCGCTGGGTAATCTGCTTTGAAAGGAAAGGAAACGATATATCTTCGATCAGAATTTCGTTGCGCTGTGCGTTTGTACAACTCCCCACATATTTTCTCTTTGGCTGTAAGGGCTTTTGATTTGGGTATATCTTCAATTTCCCAAAAGGAGCTTAGCTGTTTGTCTAAAGCAACTTCATTGAAGAATCATACCTTATTGTGGTTGGTTGGGTTGGCTGCATCGGCACGACCCGTCAGTATCCAACCGAACACTGTTTCTTGGGCCAAGAGAGTATTAAGAATGTTCTTCTTAATACCACTCAAGATGATTTGCGGGTAAATATCTCCGCCCAAAACAAGATCGACTGGTTCATTTACGAAGAATCTTTTGTCCGCTAGTACAAGATCGGGAAATGCTTGTTGTGTGAGTGCACTGACATCGCATGTAGGTAGGTTGCCAGTTACCTGTGGCAAAACTAACACTACAGCGTCGATTGAAATTAGAGGGTCAACGGGTGACCGCAATTGTATGGCACATGCCTCTTTAACCTGCCTACCTAACGGTGTTATTGATGCCCGAAACTTGGGCATGCATTTTCCTACTTGGCAGGTTAATTCTTCGCCTGAGTCTTTCTGTAATGAAAGAGCACTCAGATCCCGAATCTATGAGAGCTCTAGCCGAATAATTTGTGCCATTATGATAAATGGATACAAGGGCTGTTCCTAGTAAAACGCCTTTACTCGTGTTCGCGAAATTTGATTTTACTTTAACCGTTTTAGCCGATTTCTTCTTCTTTGTAGACTCACTACGCATTTGAGCTGATTTGGATGGAGCCGGTAAATCATCAGTAGAATCTGTGGCCACCGGCGAAGTATCATTTGTGGCCTTGGTCGTCTGCAAATGCAGAAGGGTATTGTGCCTTGACTGACAGATGCTGCAGTTGGAGCCACTAGTACACTTCGACACCGAATGCCCCGGTGAGAGACAATTCAGGCAACATCGATTGCTTTTGAGAAATGAAATTCTGTCGCTTATTGTTAATTTTTTGAATTTGTCGCAGGCATATATTCTGTGGCTAGAGGTTTGACACATTGTGCACCCTTTTTTAGCGACACGCGCTTCAAAAGACCCAAGCTTTTTATGCATTGGTTCAGAGGACTGCTTATTGCCTTGTACCTTTGAAGGTTTTGCCGGCTTTGTTCCTCTTAAACCCGAAACCGATTCTAAGGTTTGGAACCTATGTGATAGGAATCGGTCCATGTCAGCCCACTTGGAAGTCTCTGTTTTATTCTCCACTGACTGTTCCCAAAGTGATAAGGTAACATCAGGTAACTTTGTCGAACAGAGATATGTTATAATGGGGTCCCAGTTTGATATGTCAATTTTGTGACTCACTAATGAGGATATACAATTGTTTATATCCCATTGTAATCTCTTTATGGATGTACCGCATCAGTTTCGACTTTTTGCAGGTTAAAGAGAATCTTCAACTGGGTATTGACAAGGATTCTTTTATTTTCATATCGTTCGCAGAGATTTTTCCAGGCTGCTTCAAAACCTTCGTTTGTCAAGTCGCACTTCTTGACAATTTCCCTGGCCTCACCTTGAGTCTTTTGATTCAAGTAATAAAGTTTTTGTACTGGAGTAAGTCCCTTATTAAGAACATATATGGCTGTGAACATGTCACGAAATGTTGGCCATGATAAATAATCTCCTTTGAATACATCTGTATCACAGGGTGGGAGATGTAGGTTGCGTGGATTGCTTAAAATTTCCTTTTCCTTCTCTAGCTTTTCTAGCCCTTCTGAGAGTTCATTAATTTTTGACATGCACCTTACATAGACTGAATAGGCTGACTTGTTTTTCTTTTTGATTATGGCTAAATCTTTTGCCGGGAGGTCATCTGCAGCCATTATTTCGTCAAAAGCCTCTGTGGCTTTGTCCCACTTCGACTTCAATGTCTCCTGCTGAATTTTCAGCGAAAATTTGGAGTGGTCGCTTGTGGGGATGCTGAGGAATTCGACCTCGAATTCAACGACCATGTCAGCTAGTCGATTGCATGCGTCCATATTGGATGAAAAAGGGTATAACTACTCTAAACAAACCTTTGAATCTTGCACGGGACTTCGTATAAAACTCCAGAAAAAAGTACAGAGGCAGAATCTGTTTTCTGGTAACCCAAAATATCAAGCAAAAAAAAATGCTGCCCACCGAATTTTCCGAATAAATAAATCTCCACAGAATTTATTGTTAAACGCAAGTCTTTTTAATTTATTAAACAACCCTTCAATAGGTTGCACCAACGCAGAAACTATGTTTATATATGAATGTGTGTGGTTATTGCTCGCCACACAAAAGGGGTATGTATATATGTGCTTGTGTTTGAATCGCAAAAAAAATAACAAAAACCGAGAAAAAAGTGCAACGAGTTTGGTGGCAATTTATAACAAAAAAAAAAAATTTTTTTTTTTTAATTTTAGGTAAAAATTATCAAAGACTACGATAAAGTGATTTTTTATTTCAAATAATGCATTTAGTGTACTACCAGAGTGATTTTTTGTTTGATTTTGTGCAAACGAAATTTTTAGTAGGCAAAAGTGAACAATGTGAGGTTATAGTTACTGTGCAGTGTTGTTGTTGTGAAGGTAAGCAACGAGAAGTGCAAGTAACGAAAAACTTATATGCTCCTCCAATCCTCTAAAGGGGATATGTGCAACTTTTGGTTTAACTTTCTCAACACTGATTTGTATAGTTATGTGTGCTCGGTGCACTGAAGACCCTTGCGCCGTGTCAAATATTCTTTACCACTGGTGAGGAGTAATATTCGATGGTCAGAAGGGCTATCTATACAAATTGACACTCACAACTTTAATTTTGTTGTTTATTTAATTTTATCACTGAACAAGAGAAAACAAATCACTCGCGATACACTTTGTTAAATTAACAATTATACTAATATATGTGCGCACTGAATTTTCAAACCACTTACTTTTTTCGTTGTAGCTTTTTGTTGCGGACTGTAGCTGGTAAAAATTTAATACGTAAACGTTGGATGTTTTTGCTTGCTGTTCAAACTCCTTGATGATAGCTCTGGATGTTTTGCTCGGAAGTATTTAGCATATAAATCGCTGGGTGTTTGAGGCCAAATCAATGAGATGGTTGTGATTTTAGGTCGCTGGTAAATAAAAACGGCTCTGAATGACCAAATGTTTTGCTCGGAGTGCAAACTCGAAAGTTTGACCGACCAAATTTTGGGGGTAAAAGAAAATAAAAGAAACGTGGTATCTATTAATTTCAAATATTTAATATGTATATAATAATATACAAGTCACGTTAATTCGTAAGTTTATAATACTAATTATACTTATTTTTAGGTTACCTTTGTTGAAACAGCTACGGCTCCTGGTGCGTATGGACGTGATGAACGATAAATCCAAGTGAAGGATAAAAAACTGTTAACAATGTTAAACGAGTTGCTGTCGTACGGTTTATTTATCCGTGCGATGTTTTAGCAGATATAACTTAAACCGTTCGACCAACTCTGTTAACAAGTAAATGAAAAGTAAGTACGAGGGCGACCTTATAAGTTTAAGGTTTTAGGCATCTGGCCTAAACATTTACTAAATTACAAAAATAAAATACATTAGACAACAATAATTTATAAACAGATAACTTGATAAGCGGGCTAACGTGAACAGCACATATATTTTATATTCTCCTTGCGGACGGGGCCGCGGGTAAAGGCTAGTACTAAGATATATCAGAGCAGAATAAATTAGGAAGAAAGGAAAAACAAACAAAAACATTGAAATTATTCACGCGTTCACGGGTTTTGGGATCTAAGCATCCGATTAATGGATATATAATCCAACAAAGTTAGCTTAATAATAAATATAGTGGGTAATATACTGCCTATGCAAGACGGCCGCTATGATGCCGGTTGCCGCTCTGACCTAAAATCAAAAAAAGTTTTTGGGACGTTTTTTTGTTTCGTAATTAGCACAAAAGTCAATATAAAAAATGTTATGTTATATTTTTGTAACTTTTTCTTTTTTGTTCAGTATAAGACGTACTTTATCTAAAATGAGGATTAAATCTGCAAATGCAACAACATTTTCGAGCAAATTTGCCATTAATTGTTATAAATAAATTAGTTAGTTTCAACAAAAGTTAACTCATTATTTGTGATTTCATGTTTTTTTGAAAACAAACAAAGAATCTGTTAAATAAAGACTTATGTATTTACGTGTAGGTAAAATTTGCCACAAAAAATGGGCCGGTCAAAAATTAATTCTATTTAAGATTTTTGGTACGCTATAAATTATTTTGGAACAATTTTTTTAGGATTTTTGTAGAGGCTATTATAGGTAAGTGGCAACAAAGGGAAACCATATATGTATGTAGGTGAAACATTTGTGCCTTCGAATTTAGCGGGGATACATAAAATTTGAAATTCACATTAAACACTTAGATAATTGTGCCCAAAGACGGCGCGCTTGTGCATAAAGGTTTAGGTCTTTGAAATTCGCATTAGAAAACTTAGATAATTGTTCCCAAAGATGGCGTGCTTGTGCACGATAATGAATTACGATATTTGTATGAATTGTTCGAATTTACAAAAAACTTTTTCTATTAATTATAAACAAATAGAGTAATATTTGTTAACAAAAATAGGCCTATGCACTGCGGCTGATCAATACGAATCGATTCAAGTAACTTTTATATGATTTTACGTATGCTTAGTATGTGAAACAGCCTGTCAATTGATTGTATGGAAATTTTGTTAGCGTATTAATATATAGATAGTAGGTAATATACGGCCTATGCAATATGGCCGCTATGATGCCGGTTGCCGCTTTGACCTACAATAAACAATTTTTTTGGGACTTTTTTTAATGTACAACGTGAAATTTTCCCATTGAGTCAGGTTGCATTTAAATAATAATAAACTGAGTTGAAGTAGAAGAATAAATAAAATAAATTAGCATAAAAGACAGTATAAAAAATTTAATGTTATATTTTTGTAGCAAATTAATTTTTTTTTGTTCAGTATAAGACGTACTTTATCTAAAACAAGTAAGGAAGGCTAAGTTCGGGTGTAAACGAACACTACATACTCAGCTGAGAGCTTTGGAGACAAAATAAGGGAAAATCACCATTTAGCAAAATTAACCTAGGGTAACCCTGGAATGTGTTTGTATGACATGGGTTTCAAATGGAAGTTATTAAAGAGTAGAATGTGTTTGTACGATATGGGTATCAAATGAAAGGTGTTAATGAGTATTTTAAAAGGGAGTTGGCCTTAGTTCTATAGGTGGACGCCTTTTTGAGACATCGCCATAAGGGTGGACCAGGGGTGACTCTAGAATGTGTTTGTACGATATGGGTATCAAATTAAAGGTATTAATGAGGATTTTAAAAGGGAGTGGCCCTTCGTTGTATATGTGAAGGCGTTTTCGAGATATCGACCAGAATGTGGACCAGGGTGACCCAGAACAGTATTCCTGCCAAGATTCCAAGGGCATTTGATTTCGCCTTGCAGAACTTTTGCCATTTTCTTCTACATTTTACAAAGTTTTTCTAAAGTTATATTTTGTGTCAATAAACCAATCAAATTAACATGTTTTATCTCTTTCTTCATATTTGGTATAGAATTATGGAATTTTTTTCATTTTTCGTAATTTTCGATATCGAAAAAGTGGGCGTGGTCATAGTCGGATTTCGACCATTTTTTATACCAAGGTAAAGTGAGTTCAGATAAGTACGTGAACTAAGTTTAGTAAAGATATGTCGATTTTTGCTCAAGTTATCGTGTTAACGGCCAAACGGAAGGACAGACGGACAACTGTGTATAAAAACTGGGCGTGGCTTCAACCGATTTCGCCCATTTTCACAGAAAACAGTCGTAAAGTCTATGCCCTTGCCAAATTTCAAAAGGGCGGAGCCACGCCCATTTTGAAATTTTCTTTAAGTTTTATATATTGTTGCACCATATCATTACTGGAGTTGAATGTTGACATAATTTACTTATATACTGTAAAGGTATTACATTTTTTGTTAAAACTTAAAAAAAAAAAAATTTTTTTTAAAGTGGGCGTGTTCGTAATCCGATTTTGCTAATTTTTCTCCCTATCACACATATAGTAATAGGAGTAACGTTACTGCCAAATTTCATCATTATATCTTCAACGACTGCCAAATTACAGCATGCAAAACTTTTAAATCACCTTCTTTTAAAAGTGGGCTGTGCCACACCCATTGCCCAAAATTTTACTAATTTTCTATTTTGCGTCATAATATCAACCCACCTACCAAGTTTAATTGCTTTAGCCGTCTTTGGTAATGAATTATCGCACTTTTTCGGTTTTTCCAAATTTTCGATATCGAAAAAGTGGGCGTGGTTATTGTCCGATTTCGTTCATTTTAAATAGCGTTCTGAGATGGGTGCCCTGGAACTTACATACCAAATTTTATCAAGATATCTCAAAATTTACTCAAGTTATCGTGTTTACGGATGGACGGGCGGACATGGCTAAATGAATTTCTTTTTTCGCCCAGATCATTTTGAGATATAGAAGTATATATCTATCTCGATTATTTTATGCCGTTACGGATTACGTTATGCGAACAAAGTTAATATACTTTGTGAGCTTTGCTCAGCTGAGTATAATGAGGATTGAATTTGCAAAGGCAAAAACATTTTCCGGCAAATTTGCCATTTACTGTTATAAATAAATTTATTTAGTTTCAACAAAAGTTAACCCATTACTTGTGATTTCATGTTTTTTGAAAGCAACTAAAATAAAAAACAAAGAATCTGTTAAATAAAGACCTATGTATTTACGTGTAAGTGAAATTTTATTTTTTTGTACGCTACAAATTATTTTGGACATTTTTTTTAGGATTTTGGTAGAGGCCACTATAGGTAAGTAGCAACAATGGGAAACCTTTGAGCAACACAACTACGCAGCTTTTCGACTGGTTTGTGTCTTATAGCGTTTTCTTTTCTGGCAAAAGTCTTACGCTTTTTGCAGCCGCGCAAGGGTTGTAAATATATTTTGTTTTATTCTAAAAAGCAGGTAAAGCTTTTACGGGGTATTTGGATCATTTGTGAAAATTGTTGCCTGCTCCCAACGCAAAAGCGTTACACTTTTACCCTGCAAAAAATTGCGGTGTGGCAGTGTAACTCTGCTAAACCAGCTGATCGTGACAATTTATTTTCGTAACTTCACAAATTTTTGGCGGAGAAAATTGAAATGAAGGAAATAAGTGCTAATGAATTTTTACCATCATTGACAGCGCGTTTGTGAAAATCATCTAATACATGGGGCAGCCATTTATGTTCTTTGCATGCACTATAAATGTTTTAAATTTTCTGGGGTAGCCATTATGTTCTTTGCATGCACTATAAATGTTTTAAATTTTCTGGGGTAGGAGTATTAGGTATTAAGACTTTACCATTTACTCAAGCAACAATTTATTTCAGAAAAGAAAACGCTATTAGAGTACTTACATAATTGTTCCTACAGACGGTACGCTTTTGTTCACGAAAGTAAATTTCGATATTTGGAGAGATTGTTCGAATTTACAAAAAACTTTTTTTTTAATTATAAAGGAATAGAGTAATATTTTTTTAACAAAAGTAGGCCTATGCACTGCGGCTGATCCATACGAATCGATTCATATAACTTTTATATGATTTTACATATGCTAAGTATGCGAAACAGCCTGTCAATTGATTGTATGGAAATTTTGTTAGCGTATTAATATATAGATTAAGCCCAGTGGTATTTGGAGTAGCAGCGACGATAAAATGAAAAATGATTTGCGAGACGGTACTCCAATAGCACAGCAGCTAGTCGAATAATATTAATTATGCACAGTTGGTGTTTGCAGTACCAGGAGCTATGAATGAAATTCCAATTTGCCGTTAATTTTCAGGATTGGAATGTGTTTTCTTCGGCTTTATCAAAATCGACAAGTCCAAATTTCAACTTGTCCTGTCACGGTCGTCAAAACTGTTGCAGCCAAAGAAAAACACACCTCGCGATGTTCAATTGGCAATTTCATTTATTCAAGTCATTCCTCTTTCTTATTGCTAAGTGCTTACGGATCTATTTTTCTGTATCATAAAAAGAGATCCCGTAATATGACATAAAGTAAAAAGAAATGTTCTCAACACATTATTATTTATATACTGCTGAATTGGTCTATCAAAAAAAAAAAAAAAAAATACACCGTAATATGGTTCGATACCTTTTCAATGCGTACTATATAACAATCTTTTGTTGCTTGCAATGTATATTAGGGTGGTCCTTATAATCGAATGTAGTATTTTTTCCAGTCTCACCCCCTAGATCGGTTGCACCACGGTCAACTATATCATTAAAAAAAATTTATCCCGATTGGAGATGGTTTAGGCGTGTCGCAGGGGGGTCAAAGTTGAAGTTGCTATATGGAGACTCAAATAATAAAAGAGATTTTTCTTTTTATCTAATACTCGAAATCGATATCACTATGGTCGGAGATATCACACACAAAATTTGGTTATGATTGGAAAAGCCTAAGGCGTGTCGCAGGGGGGTCAAAGTTGAAGTTGCTATATGGAGACTCGAAAAATAAAAGTGATTTTTCTTTTTATCCAATACCCGTAATAAATATCACTATGTTCGGAGATATCACATACAAAACTTGGTTACGATTGAAAAAGCCTAAGGCGTGTAGCTGGGGGTGAAAGTCCAGATTAACCGATGGAGGCTCAAAAAGTGTGACTAATTTGTTTTTATTGAGTTTTCAAGTTATAAATAAAATAACAATAAATGCATGTTCGTTCATTTTACATCATAATTAAACAATAAATTTCTAAATAACCAATGGTTGTGATAAAGATTGCTTTGTAGCGTTTGGGTATTTTTCTTTATATTATTTGACTACCTGCAATATGTATTGTTTGTCCTCTTCGTTTTTGGATAAGATTTTGTTGTACTCTTCTACAAGTTTAACTCCTCCCTCTGCCGTATCGTTTACGACTTTCAAATTTTTTGATCTATCAACAGCTTTAATATAATTTTCGTTAGTTGCCCAACAATTGAAACAATGAAGCAACTCTTTATTTATGCAAAACCTATCGAAGAAATATAAGCTGATTTTCTTCACTTCCTATTACAAAGTCACAATTTTTTCCTACAAAGTAATTGTCTTTTCCTAGAGCTGCAGCCATTTTTTGCTTTGTTTCTTTTAACATTTTTTCATCAAATAGTGCCAAACAAACTGTTTCCGGTGAGAGATACCATAAATGATTTTTGAACTTCGAGAACGTGGCTTCACCTATCACCTTGTCAAAGTCTTTTTATTGGTATAACTCAAATTCTGTATGTGATATCTCCGACCATAGTGATATCTTTTTCGGGTATTAGATAAAAAGAACAAGTAAGGAAGGTTAAGTTCGGATGTAACCGCACATTACATACTCAGCTGAGAGCTTTGTAGACAAAATAAGGGAAAAACACCATTTAGCAAAATTAACCTAGGGTAACCCTGGAATGTGTTTGTATGACATGGGTTTCAAATGGAAGGTATTAAAGAGTATTCTAAAGGAAGTGCGCCATAGTTCTATAGGTGGACGCCATTTCAGAATATCGCCATAAAGGTGGACCAGGGGTGACTCTAGAATATGTGTTGTACGATATAGGTATCAAATGAAAGGTGTTAAAAAGAGGGCCTTAGTTCTATAGGTGGACGCTTTTCGAGTTATCACCATAAAGGTGGACCAGAGGTGACACTAGAATGTATTTGTACGATATGGGTATCAAATGAAAGGTGCTAATGAGTATTTTAAAAGGGAGTGGGCCTTAGTTCTATAGGTGGACGCCTTTTCGAGATATCGCCCTAAAGGTGGACCAGAGGTGACACTAGAATGTGTTTGTACTATATGGGTATCAAATGAAAGGTGCTAATGAGTATTTTAAAAGGGAGTGGGCCTTAGTGCTATATGTGGACGCTTTTCGAGATATCGCCATAAAGGTGGACCAGGGGTGAATCTAGAATGTATTTGTACGATATAGGTATCAAATGAAAGGTGTTAATGAGTATTTTAAAAGAGAGTGGGCCTTATTTCTATAGGTGGACGCCTTTTCGAGATATCGCCATAAAGATGGACCAGGGGTGACTCTAGAATGTATTTGTACTATATGGGTGTCAAATGAAAGCTGTTAATGATTATTTAAAACGTAGTGGGCCTTAGTTCTATAGGTGGACGCCCTTTTGAGACATCGCCATAAGGGTGGGCCAGGGGTGACTCTAGAATGTGTTTGTACGATATGGGTATCAAATTAAAGGTATTAATGAGGGTTTTAAAAGGGAGTGGCCCTTAGTTGTATATGTGAAGGCGTTTTCGAGATATCGACCAAAATGTGGACCAGGGTGACCCAGAACATCATCTGTCGGGTACCGCTAATTTATTTATATATGTAATACCAGGAACAGTATTCCTGCCAAGATTCCAAGGGCGTTTTGATTTCGCCCTGCAGAACTTTTGTCATTTTCTTCTACTTAATATGGTAGGTGTCACACCCATTTTAAAAATTTTTTCTAAAGTTATATTTTGTGTCAATAAACCAATCCAATTACCATGTTTCATCTCTTTTTTCATATTTGGTATAGAATTATGACATTTTTTTCATTTTCGTAATTTTCGATATCGAAAAAGTGGGCGTGGTCATAGTCGGATTTCGGCCATTTTTTATGGCTAGATAAAGTGAGTCCAGATAAGTACGTGAACTAAGTTTAGTAAAGATATGTCGATTTTTGCTCAAGTTATCGTGTCAACGGCCGAGCGGAAGGACAGACGGACGTCTGTGTATAAAAACTGGGCGTGGCTTCAGCCGATTTCGCCCATTTTCACACAAAACAATTAACGTCATAAAATCTATACCCCTACCAAATTTCAACAGGGTTGGTAAATTTTTGTTCGATTTATGGCATTAAAAGTATTCTAGACGAATTAAATGAAATAGGGCGGAGCCACGCCCATTTTGAAATTTTCTTTTAGTTATGTATTTTGTTGTACCATATCATTACTGGAGTTGAATGTTGACATAATTTGCTTATATACTGTAAAGATATTAAATTTTTTGTTAAAATTTGACTTAAAAAAATATTTTTTTTTAAGTTGGCTTGTTCGTAATCCGATTTCGTTAATTTTGCCTTAGCACACATACAGTAATAGGAGTAACGTTGCTGCCAAATTTCATAATGATATCTTCAACGACTGCCAAATTACAGCTTGCAAATCTTTGAAATTACCTTCTTTTAAAAGTGGGCGGTGCCACGCCTATTGTCCAAACTTTTACTAATTTTCTATTCTGTGCCATAAGGTCAACCCACCTACCAAGTTTTATCGCTTTAGCCATCTTTGGTAATGAGTTATCGTACTTTTTCGGTTTTTCGAAATTTTCTGAACTTTTACCCCCCTGCGACACGCCTTAGGCTTTTCCAATCATAACCAAATTTTGTATGTGATATCTCCGACCATAGTGATATCTATGTATTTCGGGTATTAGATAAAAAGAAAAATCACTTTTATTTTTCGAGTCTCCATAGGGTAGTGTGAAATTCAACCCCCCTGCGAAACCCCTTAGGCGTTTCCAATCGGAACCAGAATTTGCCTCTGATATTCTCTGCCATAGCGCTGCCGATTTCGAGTGTCAGATAAAAAGAAAAATCACTTTTATTTTTTGAGTCTCCATAGAGCAATTTCAATTTTGACCCCCCGGCGACACGCCTAAACCATCTCCAATGGGGATAAAATTTTTTGTGTGATATCTTCTGCTATATTACTATCGATTTAGGGGTTGAGACTTTGGAAATCTGATGATAAAATTTTCTCCATACAAATAAGGACCACCCTAATGTATATACATTGCAAGCAACAAAGCATTGTTATTTAGTAGGCATTGAAAAGGTATCGAACCATATTACGGTGTATTTTTTTTTTTTTTTTTGGATAAACAAATTCGGCACTATGTAAATAATAATGTATATATTTCGTGAGTACGTTTTTTATACGCAGCTGAGCAGAGCTCACAGAGTATATTAATATTTTTTTACTCAAATTATATCATATTACGGGAGCCGTAAGCACTTAGCAATAAAAAAAGGAATCACTTGAATAAATGAAGTTGCCAATTGAGTTGTCGCGAGTTGTGTCTTTATTTGGCTGCAACACCCTCACTGCTTTTTTGAATGCATGAAAACATTTATTTGAAGCAATTTTAATTTATAATTTGTTTAGTAATTTGTGAAAAATTTAAACAACGTGACATCAGAACGGAAAAGGCGACAGCTATTTCGATTATACCTTGTAAATCTCTTCAAAGCCTTGAAACTGCCACCAACGAAGGCATAATTTTAACACATGAATACATATGTACAAAGCAGGCATGCCGAACCAACGAACCGATATCATTTCGTTACGATAATTGACGTTAATAAACGAAACAAAGTCAAATTAACGAAATGATTTTGTTTCGTTTTCTGCCATATCAAAACGAAATCAAATCGTTTATGTTGATTATTAATTTCAAACTATCCTGGCAAAGCTGATTGATGGCAGAGTCATTAAAGGTGAAAGCATTAGCCAAGCTGATTGCAACTTTTCTCATGAATTTTGACAGTACGAACATTTCTCAGAGTATTTTTGATATTACCACCAACGAATTACACAAACAAATTACATGGAGTTTGTGTGTGTATGTCCGCTCGCTGTTACCACCTTACGGCTTCACCATGGCTATAGCATTGCCAGCACAATTCAAACATAAAGTATCACGTTTTCGTTTCGGTTAAAAACGAGATACAATTTATCTTGATAATTTCTTTATCGATAATATTTCGAAGTGTTGCAACGGAAACGGTGGAAATTTTTGAATAAACGATTAGCTTAACGTTAAGGTGCATCCCTGGTATAAAGTATGTACTGCGTAAAGAATAAAATATGCAAGGAAGGCAATTGGGATCAAGTTTACAACAACTAAGGCATGACGTGGCTGAATGCGTTTGTAACACTTCATCGTAGGAGTGCGGGTTCAAATCCCAATCCCGGGAGAAAAGGCTTTGAAGAGATTTACAATGTATAATCGAACAGCTGTCATCTTGCCCGTCCTGATGTCACGTTGTTAAAATTTTTCCAAAAATATTAATTTAATTTACTGAAACAATTTATGTTTGAAATATGTTGTATCTTTTTACTAATTTCTTTGTATTAGTTTCGTTTGATGTTTTTCTGCCAATTTCCGTACTAAACTGGGGCATCTGGAAAACCATTTTTTTTCTTGAAACTTGGAGCACACATCTGAACCTAATGATAATTTACATGAGGAGAGAACAACTTTGCTAAATGGTCCAGGGATCGTGAAAACTCTAAAAAACATTTGAACTTGGAAATTTCGCTTTCAAGTTTTAAGGAACTTTCCGATTTCCCACTGACCTGAAGCTTTTAACATGGCGTCGGTCTTTATTGCGTTGTAATATTTAGTATAAAAGAGTTTTCCAGATGGAACAGGGATCAATATATTTACAGATATTTAGAAGGTCCATTTAAAACATGTTGTAAACTTTGCATTCGGGTTTTAAGGAATTTCGCGATAACCCAGTGATGTGAAACTTTGACCATAACTTGTGGCTCTATTTTGTAATATTTAGGATAACAGAGTTTTCGAGATGGGACAGGAAGATATTTAGAAAGTTCATTTATAACATGTGGAACCTTCCAACTGCTATTTGAGTAACTTCCCGTAGAGCTGGATTCTTGAAACTAAAAACATACTTCAGATCCCCATGGCAATGCAATATGTGGGAAAAAAATTTACGCTATGTGGTCAAGGGATTGTGAAAATTCAAAACATTATCTGAGCTTGGAAATTTGTCATTGTTATACTTAAATGCTGACCATTTTTTAATTGTTTTGATTACTTATTCCAATAAGGTTTTACGACTAATGTTCGCTAGTGCATGAAAAACAATTATATTTTTTTCTTTTTTTTTAACACCCTACGATTCGTCAAACTCCTTAGCATTTTCAGGGGAGGATCTTTAATTTATAAAAAGACAATCACAGTAATGCCAAATTATAATTGACAATTGATATTATCAATAAATAAATCGTTTACAACGAACAAAATGATAAAACACCTTACACTGACGTACCTGGTATGGATGGCACTTATTAATGTTTTTTTTAAACGGTTGTATTTAGCTTGACTTTGTGTAGCGGCCGGCCGTTGTGAACGAATTTTGTAATTGGAATACAGTCCGGTACAAGTGACATCAAAATACTTTGGAGTTCGAGGATGGACAAGCATATGTAGTGCCGATTCGAGTAAAGTCTTTGGAAGGACTATATATTTAGGACATATATTGTAACAAATGGTCAGGCAAGAGTCCTTGTAATGAGTCACTAAATGAACTAAATAGAATGAGAAATAATAGGCAATTAAACAAAGACTAAAAACTTGAAAATAAAATAATAACAAAATGTTTAAATTAAACGATTTTATTGAAAACAATACTTATATTAAGTAATAAAATACTAAAAGCTAGAATTAGGTAGGTCCTAGGTCCTAGGTACTAGTCATCACATTCCTCATCAATCTAGGGCGTTGATCAGACAATTAAATAAAAGCGTTGGGCGCTAATTTTCTAAAAATGTGAGGCGTAGCATAGTCTGCTTAAAGCTGCAGACATTGGTGCTTTATCGGTAACCGTATCGGTAACCTTATAACAGCTGATTCGACCAACCTTATGTGAATCAATGCAATCGATTATTGGTGCCGCTAAGGTCGTAACCGTATCGTAGCCAACTAATTGGTTTTTGGTTTGCCATCGTAACGATAAACAGCTGATTACGTTAGTGATACGACTACAGCGATACGACATACGGCACCAATGACTCCCGCTCAAGGTTCAGTTGGTCTTACTTATGACTATCAATAGAAATTTGACTCGTCCAACGCTTTTATTTAATTGTCTGATCAACGTCCTAGATTGATGAGGAGTGTGATGACTAGTACCTGGGACCTGCCTAATCATTTTCTAGCTTTTAGTATTATTACTACTTAATGTAAATATTGTTTTCGATAAAACCGTTTAACTTAAATTATTTTTTTTTTTAAATTATTTTATTTATATGTTACGCTAATTGTTATTTTGTAAGAGTACGCTTACACAGCCACCGATTTTGATTGCCCGATGCCAGTAGTAATCGTCCGATAAAAATAAACACATGTACTTAGATGAGGGTGTGTACATTTCAACCGCGCGTGTTCAATTTTATCGTCCGATAATTTGCGTGCATTTAATGTGAAAAAATTATTATTTGTGCGATGGACTGAAAAATTGATTAATTGTGTGCAAAACAGGCGCCCTTTATGGGATAAGCATATAAAAACATGAACGCAAGGGTATTTTTGAGAAAAAGTAAAATGTAAGAAAAAAAGCTGCCGGCCGATAATCGCTTACAATTTTAACACCAGCCCGGCCGATTTCATCAGCTGATTGCAATTTTTCGTTTTACCGGTGGCTGTGTAAGCGTGCCTTCTCTAAGGTGCTTATGATTTTTGTTCACTGAAAGTGATTTATATATTGGTAATATTATATTGTCTGTTATTTCTATTATTTGGCTTGTGCGGCTTTTTGTGTTTGTCTTTTTATAAATTAGATATCCAGCCCTGAAGATGCCAAGGAGTTTGGCGAAACGTTGAGTGTTAAGTGAGGAAAAAATGTTGTTGTTTTTTAGGACTTTTTTTTTTTGAGCTTTGAGAAATTGTCGGATAACACAGAGACCTGGAATTTTGAACTAAGCTTTGTGCTCCATTAGATTATATTATGCAGGATAAAAGAGTTTTCTATAATGGACATGGATCGAGTAAATGGACTTTTTACAACATTTGGGATTTTGCGACCGATATTTGTGCAACTTTTCTAGATTCTTGAAACACTGCAACATGAGGGGAAAAAGTTCTCGATAGGATCGTGAAAACTCAAAAAATATTCCGAATTTGGAAATTGTGCTTTCAAGTTTTAAGGAACTTCCCGATAACCCTGACCTAAAATTTGAACAAGGCTTTGGGTCTATTTCTAGGACAAAAGAGTTTTCTAGATGGGACAGGGATCAATATGTTCAGAGATATTCAAAAAGTATATTCACAACATGTGGAATCTTGCAACCGCTATTTGCTAATTTCTTGAAACTAAGAACATATATAGAAACACCTTGGCAATCCAACGCAAGGGAAAACAATTTTCAAGATATTTAGAAAAATTTGTCTAGATGGGACATGAATCGATATATTCAGAGATGTTAAGAATGTATATTTACAACATATGGAATAAAAGTCTCTTACATTCATAAATTGTAATTGAGCCCCCACACCCAAAGCGGGAAATACCCCAATGTGCTAACTGCCAGCAATATGGTCATACGAAATCTTACTGCAGTCGAAAACCGGTATGTATAAAATGTGCTGGTAGCCCCATGTCTGCAGAATCTAGTCGAAAATCCAAATCTGATGATGTCAAATGCGCTTTATGCGAAGGTAATCACCCAGCCAATTACAAAAGATGCGCGGTCTATAAAAACTTACAAGACATAAAATACCCATCACTGAGGAAAAAACCCACCCAAGTACTGTTGTCTTACATGGAAAAGAGAAATCCAATCAACAAGGTGCATCCTCAAACCAATTCAACCCAACCAGCAAAACTATGTCGTATGCTCAAGCCTAAAAAGGGTCCCTATCCAGCTCAAACTTACAAAACATAAAATACCCATCACTGAGGAAAAAAACTCACCCAAGTACTGTTGTCTTACATGGAAAAGAGAAATCCAATCAACAAGGTGCATCCCCAAGCCAAGTCAACCCAATCAGCAACACTATATCGTATGCTCAAGCCTTATAAGGGCCCAACTCAGCTCAAACCCTAGTATTGCGAACCCAAATAACATAGACGCATCTAACCCAACCCAAAATGTTAGTGAAATACGAGAAATGATCACTCTATTGGAACAATTTTAGCAGCAAATCACAATAATGATTACTTCAAGTAAAGGCATTACTCTAGACCCACAATATAGACATACTTCTCATATCTGAGACCCACTTCACTCATAAAAGCTACTTTGAAGTCCCTAAATATAAGTTTTATCACACAAAACACCCACATAACCCACCCAGACATGCTATCAATCCGGAAGAGTGCGAACATTTCTTTAAAATACTTGGAAATCGATTCATAGTTGGCGGTGATTACAACGCCAAACATACCTTCTGGGGTTCTCGCCTTATCGCCCCTAAAGGAAGGCAACTATATCAGGCTAATAGTCACCTCAAACTTACTCCATACTCTATTGGAACACCCACATATTGGCCCTCAGATAAAAATAAACTACCTGACTTGATCGACTTCTGTGTGGTAAAAGGCATATCTTCTTCAGAAATAATTTGCAAATCTTGCTTTGAATAGCCTTCCGACCACTCCCCAATATTGCTAACAATTGATAAAAATCTCACATCCACAGCTAATAATTGTAGCCTCTATAATCGGAGGACTAATTGGGAGTACTTCTGATCTATGATCTGGTCTAATATTGAATTAAAACTATCGCTGAAATCCGACGAACATATGAGCCGTTTATTTTGAAAGTGGCATAAGTCATTTCCAACTCATGGTCTTAAATGCATTGTTATTTTTGAACGAATGCATATATAGATGGTTCTACAATTATAAAATAATAATAAGAATTGCATCTTTTGGATATTGGACTCTAAAAACTGGAGGCGAGGAGAGATACAAACAAATTACCACTGAACCTAACCGACATGAAATGAATTATGCCACTTTCAAAATAAACGGCTCATATGGTTGAAGCAGTCGAACACTTTAACAGGTGTATCCAACAAGCTGCATGGAACTCAACTCACACCCTCAGCAGGCAAAAACCATAGTCGTTATCCTTGAAGTAAAATCTAAGCTTAAAGAAAAGCGCACCGCACGAAAAAGGCGGCAGCAAACCCGGCATCCCGATGACAAAAAACGGTTGAATGCATTAACTAACGAACTTAAACCCATCTTTAATATGGAGCGCAAAAGAGAAATTCAAGAATACCTCCGTAATATTGGTTCGACAACTGCAACTGATTACTCCCTTTGGAAAGCGGCTAGCAAACTAAAGAGGCCAATTATCTCAAATGCAACTATACGAATGGAGAATAACGAATGGGCAAAAAGTGATGTTTAAAAAGCAAATACTTTCGCACGCCACCTAAAACTAGTATTCACTCCACACGATATTGAACCCCCACTAAGAATAACTAAGGAAGTGGAAACTACCTTAAGTAATCCATATCAAATGGACCCACCCATAAAAAAATTCTCAATATCGGACGTAAAAACCATAATTGCAAAACTCAAGCCAAAAAAGGTCCGGGCTACGACCTTATCAATGGCACTATTCTAAAAAATTTACCCCACGAAGGCATACAATTCTTGACACAATTGTTTAATGCAGTACTAAAAACTCAATTCATACCCCCACATTGAAAAGTTTCGCATATGAAAATGATTCTGAAATCCGGAAAGCCAGCTGATACAGTTGCATCTTAGAGACCTATTAGTCTGCTGCCTATTGTCTCATCGTCATGGAAGTTCTCTTCCTTAAAAGACTTGCCCATAATAGAAGAGCGTAAACTCACACCCAATCACCAGTTTCGCTTCAGAAGAGGGCACGGAACAATTGAGCAGGTCCACAGACTCACGGAGCAAATATACGACGCTTTTGAACAGAAAAAATACTGCACAGCTGCTTTTCTAGATATTTCACAACCTTTTGATTGCGTATGGCATGACGCACTACTCTATAAAGTAAAATACATCCTCCCTATAAACTACTTTTTATTTATACAATCATATCTAAAAGATCGTTATTTCTTTGTAAAACAAGGTGTGGGCAGACTGCCCTTTATGAGTGATTAGCAAGCGTCCCGCAAGGCAGTATAATGGGCCCAACACTTTTTCTACTTTACACGTATGACCTCCCAATAGTAGAAGGCGTCACTATTGGCACGTTTGCCGATGATGCCGAGTTCTAATCCTTCTTAGGGTAATATTGAAATGGTTTTGGGGAGTATTCCCGGGGTTTTTGGGGTAATTTCGGGGACATCCTCTGGATCCTTCCGGGGTTCATTTGGGGATCATTCCTGGACTCCCTCGGGGTCCTCTCGCTGTCTTTTATAGGTAATTTCGGGGACTTTAAGATGTCATTTCGGGATGGTTTTGGGGACTCCCTCGGGGTCTTTTGGGGGTCATTCCTGGATGTTTTGGGGACTCCCTCGGGGTCCTCCGGGGGACATTTGGGGGTCGTTCCGGGATATTTTTGGGCACTCCCTCGGTGTCATTTGGGGGTCATTCCGGGAAATAAACTAAATTTGAAAAACGATTTGATTGTTTGCCTGCCACATATAAAACCGCTTTATACTAATTAACACAAAATAAACAATGCTGTCCTTCTCATTGATATATGTATGTAAGCAACACATTTAAATTTTGGTGTCCCGACCCAGAGCTTTGATTCAGATTTAAAAATGTCGAAGTTGGTAAGGCGCTATACCTTCCTTTCCAGTGGTATATCGCTTATTTACTTCATAAGTTTCCCAACTCAAAAAACATGATTTTTAAGATAATTACATACAAACTTACTGAATATCATTATCGTTGCTATATAAAACAAGTAAGGAAGCCTAAGTTCGGGTGTAACCGAACATTACATACTCAGTTGAGAGCTATGGAGATAAAATAAGGAAAATCACCATGTCGGTAAATGAACCTAGGGCAACCCTGAAATGTGGTTGTATGACATGTGTATCAAATGGAAGGTATTAAAGAGTATTTTAAGAGAGAGTGGGCCATAGTTCTATGGATGGACGCCATTTAGGGATATCGCCATAAAGGTGGACCAGGGCTGACTCTAGAATTTGTTTGTACGATATAGGTATCAAATGAAAGGTGTTAATGAGTATTTTAAAAGGGAGTGTGCCTTAGTTGTATATGTGAAGGCGTTTTCGAGATATCGCCATAAAGGTGGACCAGGGGTGACTCTAAAATGTGTTTGTACGATATGGGTATCAAATTAAAGGTGCTACTGAGCATTTTAAGAGGGACTGGGCCTTAGGTCTATAGGTGGACGCCTTTTCGAGATATCGCCATAAAGGTGGGCCAGGGGTGACTCTAGAATGTGCTTGTACGATATCGGTATCAAATGAAAAGTGTTAATGTGTATTTTAAAAGGGAATGGGCCTTAGTTATATAGGTGAACGCCTTTTCGAGATATCGCCATAAAGGTGGACCAGGGGTGACTTTAGAATATGTTTGTACGATATGGGTATCAAATGAAATGTGTCAATAAGTATTTTAAAAGGGAGTGATCCTTGGTTCAATAGGTGGACGCCGTTTCGAGATATCGGCA
The DNA here is from genome assembly GCF_040869045.1 of Eurosta solidaginis. Lineage (NCBI taxonomy): Eukaryota > Metazoa > Arthropoda > Insecta > Diptera > Tephritidae > Eurosta > Eurosta solidaginis. The sequence continues at coordinate 138,789,044 of NC_090320.1, read as the reverse complement.
TAAATGTGGACCAGGGGTGACTCTAGAATGTGTTTGTACGATATGGGAATCAAATGAAAGGTGTTAATGAGTATTTTAAAAGCGAGTGGGCCTTCGGTGTATAGGTGGACGCCTTTTCGAGATATCGCCATAAAGGTGGACCAAGGGTGACTCTAGAATATTTGTATGATATGGGTATCAAACGAAAGGTTTTACTAAGCATTTTAAGAGGGTGTGGGCCTTAGGTCTATTGGTGGACGCCTTTTCGAGATATCGCCATTAAGGTGGGGCAGGGGTGACTCTAGAATGTGTTTGTACGATATGGGTATCAAATTAAAGGTATTAATGGGGGTTTTAAAAGCGAGTGGCCCTTAGATGTATATGTGAAGGCGTTTTCGCAATGTCGACCAAAATGTGGACCAGGGTTATCCAGAAAATCATCTGTCGGGTACTGCTAATTTATTTATATATTTAATACCACGAACAGTATTCCTGCCAAGATTCCAAGAGCTGTTGATTTCGCCCTGTAGAACTTTTTCATTTTCTTCTACTACCATATGGTGTCACACCCATTTTACAAAGTTTCTTCAAGGTTATATTTTGCGTCAATAAATTGAACAAATTACCATGTTTCATCCCTTTTTTCGTTTTTGGTATAGAATTATGGCATTTTTTTCATTTTTCGAAATTTTCGATATCGAAAAAGTGGGCGTGGTTATAGTAGGATTTCGGCCATTTTTTATACCAAGATAAAGTGAGTTCAGATAAGTACGTGGACTAAGTTTAGTAAATCTATATGGGTTTTTGCTCAAGTTTTCGTGTTAACGGCCGAGCGGAAGGACAGACGGTGGACTGTGTATAAAACTGGGCGTGGCTTCAACCGATTTCGCCCATTTTCACAGAAAACTGTTACCGTCATAGAATCTATGCCACTACCAAAGTTAAGAAGAATTGGTAAATTTTTGTTCGACTTATGGCGTTAACAACATTCTAGACAAACTAAATGAAAATGGGCGGAGCCACACCCATTTTGAAATTTTCTTTTATTTTTGTATTTTTTTGCACCATATCATTACTGGAGTTGAATGTTGACGTAATTTACTTATATACAGTAAAGGTATTCAATTTTTTGTTAAAATTTTACTTTAAAAAAAATATTTTTTTTAAGTGGGCGTGTTCGTAATCCCATTTTGCTAATTTTTCTCCTTAGCACACATATAGTAATAGGAGTAACGTTCCTGCCAAATTTCATCATGATATCTTCAACGTCTGCCAAATTACAGCTTGCAAAACTTTTAAATTACCTTCTTTTAAAAGTGGGCGATTCCACGCCCATTGTCCAAAATCTTACTAATTTTCTATACTGCGTCACAAGGTCAACCCACCTACCAAGTTTCATCACTTTATCCGTCTTTGGTAATGAATTATCGCAATTTTTCGGTTTTTCGAAATTTTCGATATCGAAAAAGTGGGCGTGGTTATAGTCCGATATCGTTCATTTTAAATAGCAATCTGAGATGAGTGCCCAGGAACCTACATACCAAATTGCACCAAGATACCTCAAAATTTACTCAAGTTATCGTGTTAACGGACAGACGGACGGACGGACATGGCTCAATCAAATTTTTTTCGATACTGATGATTTTGGTATATGGAAGTCTATATCTATATCGATTCCTTTATACCTGTACAACCAACCGTTATCCAATTAAAGTTAATATACTCTGTGAGCTCTGCTCAACTGAGTATAAAAATCTTTGCAGTCCGTTTAAAATTGAGAACGTGCTATATAAATTAGCATATGCCTTTATATGCGCATCATATTGGAATTGAAGACTTTGAATGGCTCTCCTGAAAAATTGTTTTATACCTTTATACATACACCTTCATATATATATGTTAAAATTTAAGACTGTGTTACAAACATATTTGTATGGAAATCTTTGGTTCGCCCACTTGTTCCCCACTAATCTTCTCAACATTGTTGTTTTCATTTTTTTTGCGCTCTCTTCTGTAAATTCAATTCATAAAAATTTTCATGGTCAAGGTCATATTTAGTCATTTGCAAAGAGATGTCTGTCTTACGTAATTCTTCTCGAGCTCTGTGAACATATACTTCCTTTTATATATACAATTAAAGGGCGTACATTAGACTGTTTCGAAAAAGCATTAGAGCTACTTTGCGAATTTGAGATCTTTTTGTTCCGTATGAAGCTTATTTTGTTATCATACTTAACCACATAAAACTCGTAAGTTCAGTTATGGAAAAATCATGCGTTACCCTAATAATTAATTTATCGTAAAATTTTACCGGAAACTAGCAATAACGACGATCATGGGTGGCCTTCTACGCATCATCGATAACAATGTAAGTACTTTTTATTAATACTATGTATCGCATTTAAGTTTTCCATGATTTTGCAATTTAATTTATATATGTGTGACATAAAAGCGAATTGTGGTGGAATCCCGTAAAACGTAACCTTTCATTTGTTTTATATATACGTGATTCTAAAAAGCCAATTTTGAGTTTCAGAACCACAATTTGTATGGTTTCATACGGTGAATAGATATTCTCAGAATTTCTTTCGCCTTATTAACGAGGTAATATAAATTTATTTTTTTTAACTTTGAATACTATCCACAGTACGTTCCTTATATATGACCAGTAGTCTTCTTATTTAAAGATCGGTAATAAAGCCTTTCAAATTTTCTCTATATATTACATTATATTGATAACTTTTTATTGAACGCTACTGTATCGGAATTTTTCATCAAGTACATAACCACATAGATCGAAACAGCTGAGCTTCTCTTTAAATTTATTTGATCTTCCTTTGTTTGCATATATATGAGCATAATGTTGCTGCATTTATACATATTGCAACCAAAAGTAGGTCACGGAGCACATATGTGTAATAAGCAATGTTGAGGTAGATCCCTCGCCCGTGGAAACGACAAAGACTTGTCCTATTGCTGAAACGTGGTAAACAGCCGGACCAACCATCCTCATATAGGCCACTTTGTATGCTGGATTCCCTAGGGAAGATTTTCGAGCGTATAATTAGTGAGCGCCTACAGCTGACTCTAGAAAGACCAGGTGGCTTATCGAATAGTCAATATGGATTTCGCAAATCAAGATCCACCGTAGATGCAATACAAACAGTCGTCAATATAGCTAGAGAAGCTATCTCTGGAGGCCAAAATAAAAAGAAGTTCTGTGCACTGATTATGTTGGACATCAAGAATGCTTTTAACACTGCGAACTGGATGCAGATAATGGCAGCGCTGCAAAGCTTCGGCACTCCAGCTTACTTACGCAGAATTATAGGTAGCTATCTTAAAGACAGAGTACTTCTTTTTGACACGGATCAAGAAACTAAAGAGTACAAAATCACAGGAGGCGTCCCACAGGGATCTGTTCTCGGTCCAACGCTTTGGAATGTAATGTATGACGGGGTGCTAAAGATTGATCTACCAGAAAACACGCAAATTGTGGGATATGCTGATGATATTGCAGTGGTAGTAGTGGCCAAGAAACTGGACCTGCTTCAAGCATTATGTAATGACGCCGTAGCAAGAATAAAGGAATGGCTGACCAATACAGGACTGGAGTTGGCTAGCCAAAAGACGGAAGTGGTATTAGTAAGCTCCAAACGGTCGGCGAACGAGTTAGTCTTAACTGTCGGGGATCATCAAATCACCTCAAAGGATTCCTTAAAATACTTAGGAGTGCACATTGACTCTAAGTTAACTTTCAAAGAGCACTTCAGAGCGGTGGGGGAGAAAATTACCAAAGTTAATGGATCACTTATGCGAATAATGCCTAACATTGGTGGTCCGAGCGAAGCTATACGTCAGCTATTGTCCACAGTAACCAGCTCAATAATACTATACGCAGCACCAGTGTGGTATGGATCTAAACAGATCCATCAAAAATATATATTAGCAGCGTACCGACTTGCTTCTTTAAGAATAGTAAGTGCTTATCGGACGGTGTCCGACGACGCGATCCTGGTTCTAACCTGGAAAATCCCAGTGGACTTACTGGCAAGCGAAATGGCCGATCTGTATAACACTAATATCGAGCGACCATCTGAAGAAGACAAGAAAAGAGCAAGGACACAAACAATAGCTAAGTGGCAAGAACGGTGAGAGGCCTCGAGTAAAGGGCGTTGGACTTTCACACTAGTTTGGAACGTAGCTCAATGGAATGAGCGGAAGCACGGCGAACTGAACTACGATCTCACACAGATAATGAGTGGACATGGCGGTTTCAAAGAGTATTTATGGAAGCGTAGGATAGAGGAAGATCTTCATTGCCCAATGTGTACCACAGAGTTAGAAAACGCAGAACACGTCATGTTCTGCATGGAGTCTTTGGGGAGGAACCTACCACGAGAAATTTAGTTTCACATATGTGCAGCAGGAAAGAATGCTGGACTGCAGTGACCAAATGGCATTTATAGTAATGACACGCCTGATGGATGCTGAGAGGGAGCGCAGAGAAATGCGCATGCGAAGCAGTGGCGATTAAATGGACACTCAGAGCAAATAGCGGGAACCTGGACGCAGGGACAACAGTGGGCTCTTAAAAAATGAGAAATATGGAACGCCACCCTGAAGTAATGCGAAAGTGGTGCCGGGGTGGGCGACGGTTCCAGAACGGGGCTGTTTTTTAGTCTACGGACACACGGTTGCTGCGACGGCAGCAATTATGGTGCATTAGGCATTTTTCAGCCTCCCCGCAAAAAAAAAAAAAAAAAAAAAAAAGGTAGATCAGGGATTGGGCTACTACCAAAAAAATCATGTTAGTAATAATGTAATCATATCTACATAATTAAATTTTAGGAAAACACTGTAAATTACATAAATAAAATTTTTTTTAGGTCGAGTTTGGTTTCTTATTTTTGAAAGATCCATTTGAATACAGAGAATAACTAAATTAAACACTGTTATTATAAATCTACTCAAAATTTAGCTTTGGAATTTTTGTAACGTCTCGTTTGTATTTATTTATCAAGACTTTCTTGCTAATTCTTTACCAAATTAGATATAGATTAGTACGATTATAGTAAGAACGCTTTATGTAATAATATTGTAAAGTTTAAAAACAAAAAAAGAAATATATATAAAGACTAGAAGACCCGGCAGACGTTGTCCTGCCCTAAATTTGGCCTATCTGCATACATTTTAATAAGCTTTTTCCGTCTGACTCTGCCCGCCCCCCTTCACTTTTTCCTAATCCTTTTATTCACTCCACCCTCCGTCTTTTTCCGTTTATCTATCTCCATCTTCGTCTCATTCTATCTCTTTCTCAATCTCCTTTTCTCTTCTCTCAATTCGTTCTCATTTATCTGCATCCCTTATTGCCTGTCCCAGAGGGTGGTATGTATTTTATTCCAGTCCCAGTCCCAGTCCACTCCAAGTCTCAGTCCCAGTCCTAGTCCTAATCCCAGTCCCAGTCCGTCTCTGGATAATATATTACTCTGTACTAAAGCACTCATCAACAGCTTTCATTTGATACCCATATTGTATTAACACTGTCTAGGCATTCACTGGCCCACGTTTTGGCCTATATCTCGAGACCCTGTACGTCGATCGCAACCAAACCTATGTAGCATCCACCGCGTGAGGCTTACGCAACATGTGTGAAAGTTTTAACAAAATCGACCAACCCATCTCTTCAAACACCGGCGACCAACTAACACACATTTTAGCCTTTCTTTTTATAAATATAGATTTTTATTTTTCACACTTCACTATAATATTAAGACGAAATGCAGATTTTCTTTGCTTTTGAAATTCGGCTTAAAATTTGCACATGGAACAACTAAGGCCTCTCCTGAATAAAAAAAATGTCATAGTACCTCTAAATCGCGGGCCCCCTCAAACAGTGTAAACCGCCTTTCTGTGCTTTTCGCTTTCTTTAGTTTCAGTCATACCCATTAACTCGATCCAAAAATTTTTTTTCTCTTTACCTCTTTAACCGCGGATATACATTTTTTTTCTGATACCTAAAAGAAAATAGGGGCTCTGTCATAATAATAATGTAATAACACCGATCGTGGAGAAGAGGTCGCGAACCACCCCAACCACTGCTTGCTAGCTGCAAAGACGGGCTCCGATAGACCTCGCTCTCGACAATCAACATATGTGAGATTTCCGGTATGAATGCTTCTCGGTTACATCCGGTTCCTTTTCTTCTTTAGGAAGAGCTTAACGTCCTTGATTAAGGTGGAGTTTGGGTGATATCGTAGTGTATTGTTTAAACCCACCCCCACAGGATCTTGGTGCTTATTTTAAGACCTTTAGTTGTGTTGATTTAACTGCTACTGTTGCCACGCACGGCTCAAACCTGAGGTCAATGTGTGGAAACATGGGCGTTAGTTAAACAACAATAAAATAATATAAAAACAACAAAAAACATTACAGAGTAGTTTTTATTTTTAGCATCATCAGGGGAATATTTATTAATTTATCTGTTACAATCAGTATATAAAAATTGTGAAAATTATAAATTAGTTTTCAAAACAGGCATGAAAACAACAAAGAAAAACAATTTGGTGAATAGTTGAACATTTAACAAGATAAAACTACGTTATTTTGTCATTAAAGCAATTAAAACTGTTGTAAAAAACATTAAAAACATTAATCATTACAATATAATCATTACCATCTGACTATCATGGTAGCTTTGTCAATACTAAAAATTATTGTTTTGTAAACAAACAATGTAAGCGGCCGCTATGTTTTCCGTATATTCGCGTTTATTGATCGTCTTTTCTCGTCTTTCCATAATTCTCAGGCTCTCAAGTGTATAAGATGCTTCTCTCTTTTCCTTATCAATAATTTTCGTGTTGGTAAAGTCAGCTGAGTGTCCACTTGTTAATACATGTTGCGCTTGTGCTGTACTTGTTTTTTGTTTTCTGATATCCGCTTCATGCTCGCTTAGTCTAACCGAAAGAGGTCGTTTTGTAGTACCAATATATATTTTTCTACATTCGTCGTTTTCATCGCCTTTGCATGTTACCTCGTATATAACATTGTTTTGTTGTTGGTGTTCTAAGGGATGCTTTTTTCTTGTATATATTGTGGACATGGTGTGGTTTGACCTGTAAGCTAGTACTGTGTTAGGTGTTTTTGGTATGCTGTGGTAAACATTTTCGGTGAGTCGTGGTATGTATGTTGCGCTGAAGAATTTCTTTATTGTTTGTGGTTCCGAATTTGTTATTATATGGTTGTGGCAGTTTCTTTTCATGAGCTCCTGGTCTGTTAATTTGCGTATTATACTTTTTGGATAATTATTTTTGCTTAGAATGTTGTTTAGTTTTTCTAAGTTTGTTTCGTGAAATTTATTGTGGCTTATGGCCAATACTTTACTTATAAGGTTCTTAGCCGTGTTAATTTTGTACTTTTTTGGTTGCGATGAAAGGTAATTTATGGAGGGTGGGGCCGTGTGTAGAAGTCCACGAAAGTGGGGAAAGCTTCTGACCGCCATTCACCTGGGAATGGCCAGAGCGAAATGAAATATAACAACAAGCCTCGGATAAATACACTCTCTATTGATGACGACCATGGCAAACGTTTGAAGGACAATGAATTGAGGGCATGCACCTGGAACGTCCGCTCTCTGAATGGGATTGGTGCAGATGCCCGGCTGGTTGATGTCCTCGTCAAAGCAAAATCTGACATCACCGCCATCCAAGAAATGCGTTGGACGAAGCAAGGAAGAAAGAAGATCAAAAATTGTGACATATATTGGAGTGGCCATACGAATAAGCGCAGTTTCGGCGTCGGATTCGTGGTGGGAGAGAGACTTTGTCGCCAAGTGCTGGCGTTCACGCCTGTGGACGAGCGTCTCGCCGCTATTCGAATAAAAGCAAAATTTTTTAATATATCATTCATCTGCGCCCATGCGCCGACAGAGGAGAAAGCCGATGAGGTGAAAGACACTTTTTATGAACAATTAGAACGCACATACGAGCGCTGCCCCCGTCATGATATAAAAGTCGTGCTTGGCGACTTTAACGCCAGGGTGGGCAAAGAAGGTGTTTTTGGCCCTACAGTCGGAAAGTTCAGCCTACACAATGAAACTTCTCCTAACGGACTGAGGCTGATTGACTTTGCCGGTGCTCGAAACATGGTCATATCAAGCCCGAGATTCATGCATAAAAAGATACATCAAGCTACATGACTGTCTCCTGATCGAAATACTCGCAATCAGATCGATCACGTTGTGATAGACGGACGGCATGCCTCCAGTGTTTTAGATGTGCGAACGATCCGAGGACCTAACATCGATTCGGACCATTATCTCGTTGCAGCCAAAATACGCACCCGCCTCAACGCGGCTAAAACAAGGAACAAAAAACACAAGGAAAGCTAGACGTCGAAAAGCTTCAATCATAACAGACTGCCAATGATTTCGCAACTCGACTCTCACACCTGCTCTCTGAGGGCACAACTCATCCTGAAGGAATACAGGAGCAGTGGGTGCATATCTCCAAAGCACTTCATACTGCCGCCGAGGAAAAAATTGGTTACCGGCGTCCACGAAAAAACAACTGGTATGATGAAGAATGCCGCGTTGCAACCGAAAGAAAAGACGCTGCCTACAGGGCTACGTTAAAAGCGAGCGCGTCAAGAGGAGTGTGTGAACGCTATCGTGAGTTGAAAAGGGAAGCGAGACGCCTTTTCAGGAAGAAAAAAGCAGAAGCAGAAAGGCGTGAGTGCGAGGAGCTTGAGCTGCGAGCCACCAGGAATAACGCCCGAAAATTCTACCAAAAAATACGGCGACAGACGGAAGGTTTTAAGACCGGGGCAAACTCCTGTAGGAATGAAAACGGCGACCTTGTAACTGATGTCCAGAGAGTGCTTAGATTTTGGAGGGAACACTTCTCTGCTCTCCTAAATGGAGGCAGCAATTCACCGCGCAGAGATGAAGAACCCGATCCCGCAATCGATGATGATGGAATATATGTCCCCCCGCCCGATTATAACGAAGTTAGAATAGCAATAACCAGATTGAAAAACAACAAGGCCGTGGGCGCTGATGGATTGCCTGCGGAGCTATTCAAGTTCGGCGGCGAGGAGTTGGTAAGGCGCATGCAGCAGCTTCTTAGCAAAATATGGGCGGACGAAAGCATGCCCGACGGTTGGAATCTAAGTGTTCTTTGCCCAGTCCACAAGAAGGGGGATACTGCAAAATGCACCAACTATCGTGGAATCAGCCTTCTTAATATCGCATATAAGGTCCTTTCAAGTGTATTGTGCGAAAGATTGAAGCCCACCGTGATCCGGCTGATTGGACCTTATCAGTGCGGCTTCAGACCTGGTAAATCTACCATCGACCAGATTTTCACAATACGCCAAATCTTGGAAAAACCCCGTGAAAAGAGAATGGACACACATCACCTCTTCGTCGACTTTAAAGCCGCCTTCGACAGCACGAAAAGGAGCTGCCTATATGCCGCTATGTCTGAATTTGGTTTCCCCGCAAAACTTATACGGCTGTGCAAAATGACGTTGAGCAACACCATCAGCTCAGTCAGAATTGGGAAGAACCTCTCCGAGCCTTTCGAAACTAAACGAGGTTTCAGACAGGGTGACCCCCTATCGTGCGATTTCTTTAATTTGATGCTGGAGAAAATTATACTAGCTGCATAACTTAACCGCACTGGAACAATATACTATAAAAGCGTGCAATTACTGGCATATGCTGATGACATTGATATCATCGGCCTAAACACCCGCGCTGTTAGTTCTGCTTACTCCAAGCTGGAAAAAGAAGCGGTAAAAATGGGTTTGATGGTGAATGAGGACAAAACGAAGTACCTGCTGTCATCGAGCAAAGAGTCAGCGCATATGCGCCTTGGCAACCACGCTACTGTTGGCAGCCATAATTTCGAAATAGTAAAAGACTTCGTTTATTTGGGAACCAGCATCAACACTAGCAACAACATCAGCACTGAAATCCAGCGAAGAATGAATCTTGCCAATAAATGCTACTTTGGACTAGGTAGGCAATTGAAAAGTAAAGTCCTCTCTCGGCGAACGAAAATCATACTCTACAAGTCACTTATCGTACCCGTCCTGCTATATGGGGCAGAAGCATGGACCATGAAAACAGCAGATGAAGCGGCTTTGGGAGTGTTCGAGAGAAAAGTTCTTCGAAAGATTTATGGACCTCTACGCGTTGGCGATGGCGAGTACCGAAGAAGATTTAATGATGAGCTGTACGAGCTATACGCAGACATCAACATAGTCCAGCGAATTAAAACGCAGCGGCTGCGCTGGCTAGGCCATGTTATGCGAATGAAAGATGATGCTCCGGCCGAGAAAGTGTTTCTATCGGAACCCGCCTATGGAAGCAGAGGTAAAGGGCGGCCCCCACTCCGTTGGAAGGACCAGGTGGAAAACGATTTAAACTCCCTTGGTGTGACCAATTGGCGCCGGTTGGCGGAGCGAAGGAGCGACTGGCGCGCCTTGTTGGACGGCCATAACCGTTTAGACGGTTAAGCGCCAATTAAGTAAGTAAGTAAGAAAGGTAGTTTATCAGACGCCCGGATAAAGTGGGCTTCGCATACCAGTCAAGTAAAAGATTATGATTTTCCCTGTGTATGTAAACGTCCAGGAACGGAATTTTTGAATTCACTTCCATTTCCATCGTAAATTGTAATCGCCGAATGTAGAAAAATATATATTGATACTACAAAACGACCTCTTTCGCTTAGACTAGGCGAGCATGAAGCGGATATCAGAAAACAAAAAACAAGTACAGCACAAGCGCAACATATATTAACAAGTGGACACTCAGCTGACTTTACCAACACGAAAATTATTGATAAGGAAAAGAGAGAAGCAACAAGATATACACTTGAGAGCCTGAGAATTATGGAAAGACGAGAAAAGACGATCAATAAACGCGAAGATACGGAAAACATAGCGGCCGCTTACATTGTTTGTTTAGGTTAGGTTATGGTGGCTTCCCGAGGGCACACTTTGGCCATTAGTACTAGGCCCGTTGTGATACCACGAAAAACACTGTTACCTTTCCTCTTCGAACCATTTTGAGGACCTGATGAAAGCTACCAGGTCCTTGACGTCATGCTCCACAACCTGACTCATAGTATCAAGAAATGGAGCTCCCAGAAAGCGCTGCCGTGCTCCGCTAAGTGCTGGGCAGTTGCAAATGAGGGGAATCACCGTTTCCTCCTCCTCATCCTCTTTACAACTCCTACAGCAACGACGATAAGGCTTTCCTAGCCTTTCTGCATGCCTACCTATGAGGCAATGACCCGTTAGTGCCCCCACAAGTGTGGAAATTGTATCCCTTCTTAGGCTGTACACGTGACGGGACCTTTTAGGATCCCATTTAGGCCAGGTTTCTTTCGATGTTCGACACCCCGGTGTTTGTAGCCATCTTTAGTCGGCTTGACGGTAGATGTGCTCTTTTAGCATTAGCTTGCATGCGGACAGGGGCACACCTAAGCGTTCTTGTCCAGGAAGAACCTGCTTGGTTGTACCATGCCTAGCGAGTTCATCTGCAATGCAGTTTCCCTCGATATCCCTATGTCCAGGGACCCATGTGAGGTGTACACGGTTCTGTTGAGCCATCTCTTGAAGAGATCGGTGCAAGTTTAGTGCTAGTTCAGAATTGAACGAGTGGGAGCCCAGAGATTTTATGGCAGCTTGGCTGTCGCTGAAGATAAAAATTTCTTTGCCGACAATGTATGTCCCTATCCTAGCTGCGGCTTCCATTATGGCTGCAACTACTACCTGGAATACACTGCAGTGGTCGGGTAGTCTTAATGAGAGCTGGAGGTCAAGTTCCCTTGAGTATACTCCACCTCCAACTCTACCGTTTAGCTTGGAGCCGTCCGTGTATATGGAAATGCTGTTGCTTATAGCAAGGCACTTATCCGACTCCGTCCAGTCATCCCTGCTGGGTATGTTTATCTTAAAGTTGGTTTCCGCAACTGTTGTGGTCGCACATCGATCCGTGCTAGGAGGGAGAAAACAAAACAATAATTTTTAGTATTGACAAAGCTACCATGATAGTCAGATGGTAATGATTATATTGTAATGATTTATGTTTTTAATGTTTTTTACAACAGCTTTGATTGCTTTAATGACAAAATAACGCAGTTTTATCTTGTTAAATGTTCAACTATTCACCAAATTGTTTTCCTTTTTTGTTGTCATGTCTGTTTTGAAAACTAATTGATAATTTTCATAATTTTATATACTGATTGTAACAGGAAGGAACCGGATGTAACCGAGAAGCATTCATACCGGAAATCTCACATATGATGATCGTCGCGAGCGAGGTCTATCGGAGCCCGTCTTTGCAGCTAGCAAGCAGTGGTTGGGGTGGTTCGCGACCTCTTCTCCACGATCGGTGTCCTTACATTATTATTATTACAGAGCCCCTATTTTCTTTTAGGTATCACAAAAAAAATTTATATCCGCGGTTAAAGTGGTAAAGAGAAAAAAAAATTTTGGATCGAGTTAATGGATATGACTGAAACTAAAGAAAGCGAAAAGCACAGAAAGGCGGTTTACACGGTTTGAGGGGGCCCACGATTTAGAGGTACTATTACATTTTGTTTTATTCAGGAGAGGCCTTAGTTGTTGCATGTGCAAATTTTAAGCCGAATTTCAAAAGCAACGAAAATCTGCATTTCGTTTTAATATTATAGTGAAGTGTGAAAAATAAAAATCTATATTTATAAAAAGAAAGGCTAAAATGTGTGTTAGTTGGTCGCCGGTGTTTGAAGAGATGGGTCCGTCGATTTTGTTCAAACTTACACACAAGTTGCGCAAACCTCACGCGGTGGATACTACATAGGTTTGGTTGCGATCGACGTACAGGGTCTCGAGATATAGGCCAAAACGTGGGCCAGTGAATGCCTAGACAGTGTTAATACAATATGGATATCAAATGAAAGCTGTTGATGAGTGCTTTAGTACAGAGTAATATATTATCCATAGACGGACTGGGACTGGGATTAGGACTAGGACTGGGACTGAGACTCGGAGTGGACTGGGACTGGGACTGGAATAAAATACATACCACCCTCTGGGACAGGCAATAAGGGATGCAGATAAATGAGAACGAATTGAGAGAAGAGAAAAGGAGATTGAGAAAGAGATAGAATGAGACGAAGATGGAGATAGATAAAGGGAAAAAGACGGAGGGAGGAGTGAATAAAAGGATTAGGAAAAAGTAAAGAGGGGGGGAGGGCAGAGTCAGATGGAAAAAGCTTATTAAAATGTATGCAGATAGGCCAAATTTAGGGAAGGACAACGTCTGCCGGGTCTTCTAGTCTTTATATATATTTCTTTTTTTGTTTTTAAACTTTACAATGTTATTACATAAAGCGTTTTTACTATAATCGTACTAATCTAAACCTAATTTGGTAAAGAATTCGCAAGAAAGTCTTGATAAATGAATACAAACGAGACGATACAAAAATTCCAAAGCTAAATTTTGAGTAGATTTATAATAATAGTGTTTAATTTAGTTATTCTCTTTATTCAAGTGGATCTTTCAAAAATAAGAAACCAACCTCGACCTAACAAAAATTTTATTTATGTAATTTACAGTGTTTTTCTAAAATTCAATTAGATATGATTACCGTGGTGTGATGGTAGCGTGCTCCGCCTATCACACCGTATGCCATGGGTTCGCACCCCGGGCAAAGCAACATCAAAATTTTAGAAATAAGGTTTTTCAATTAGAAGAAAATTTTTCTAAGCGGGATCGCCCCTCGGCAGTGTTTGGCAAGCACTACGGGTGTATTTCTGCCATGAAAAGCTCTCAGTGATAACTCACCTGCCTTGCAGATGCCGTTCGGAGTCGGCATAAAACATGCAGGTCCCGTCCGGCCAATTTGTAGGGAAAATCAAGAGGAGCACGACGCAAATTGGAAGAGAAGCTCGGCCTTAGATCTCTTCGGAGGTTATCGCGCCTTACATGCCTTACATTTTTTTTTGTATGATTAGATAATTACTAACATGATTTTTTTGGTGGTAGCCCAATCCCTGATCTACCTCAACATTGCTTATTACACATATCTGCTCCGTGACCTACTTTTGGTTGCCATATGTATAAATGCAGCAACATTATGCACATATATATGCATACAAAGGAAGATCAAAAAAATGTAAAGAGAAGCTCGGCTGTTTCGATCTATGTAGGGAGGTATGTACTTGATGAAAAATTCCGATACAATAGCGTCCAATAAAAGTTATCAATATACTACTAACACTACTGGTCATATATAAGGAACGTACTGTGGATAGTATTCAAAGTTAAAAAAAAATAAATTTACATTACCTCGTTAATAAGGCGAAAGAAATTCTGAGAATATCTATTCACCGTATGAAACCATACAAATTGGGTTCTGAAACTCAAAATTGGCTTTTTAGAATCATGTATATCTAAAACAAATGAAAAGTTACGTTTTACGGGATTCCACCACAATTCGCATTTATGTCACACATATATAAATTAAATTGCAATATCATGGAAAACTTAAATGCGATACATAGTATTAATAACAAGTAAGGAAGGTTAAGTTCGGGTGTAACCGAACATTACATACTCAGTTGAGAGCTATGGTGACAACATAAGGGAAAATAACCATGTAGGAAAATGAACCGAGGGAAACCCTGGAATGTGTTTGTATGACATGTGTATCAAATGAAAGGCATTAAAGAGTATTTTATGAGGGAGTGGGCCATAGTTCTATAGGTGGATGCCATTTAGGGATATAGCCATAAAGGTGGATCAGGGTTGACTCTAGAATGCGTTTGTACGATATGGGTATCAAATTAAAGGTGTTAATGAGTATTTTAAAAGGGAGTAATCCTTAGTTCCATAGGTGGACGCCGTTTCGAGATATCGCCACAAAGGTGGAACAGGGGTGACCCTAGAATTTGTTTGGACAATATGGGTATCAAACGAATGGTGTTAATGAGTATTTTAAAAGGGAGTGGGACTTAGTTCTATAGGTGGATGCCGTTTCTAAATATCGCCATAAAGGTGGACCAGGGTTGACTCTAGAATGTGTTTGTACGATATGGGTATCAAATTAAAGGTATTAATGAGGGTTTTAAAAGGGAGTGGTGGTAGCTGTATAGGTGGTCGCCTTTTCGAGATATCGCCATAAAGGTGGGCCAGGGGTGGCTCTAGAATGCGTTTGTATGATATGGGTATCAAATGAAAGGTGTTAATGAGTATTTTAAAAGGGAGTAATCCTTAGTCCCATAGGTGGGCGCCGTTTCGAGATATCGCCATAAAGGTGGACCAGGGGTGACTCTAGAATGCGTTTGTACGATATGGGTATCAAATGAAAGGTGTTAATGAGTATTTTAAAAGGGAGTAATCCTTAGTCCCATAGGTGGACGCCGTTTCGAGATATCGCCATAAAGGTGGACCAGGGGTGACCATATAATTTGTTTGTACAATATGGGTATCAAAAGAAAGGTTTTAATAAGTATTTTAAAAGGGAGTAATCCTTAGTCCCATAGGTGGACGCCGTTTCGAGATATCGCCATAAAGGTGGACCATGGGTGACCCTAGAATTTGTTTGTACAATATGGGCATCAAACGAAAGGTGTTAATGAGTATTTTAAAAGGGAGTGGGCCTTAATTCTATTGGTGGACGCCGTTTCGAAATATCGCCATAAAGGTGGACCAGGGGTGACTCTAGAATGTGTTTGTACGATATGGGTATCAAATTAAAGGTATTAATGAGGGTTTTAAAAGGGAGTGGTGGTTGTTGTATAGGTGGTCGCATTTTCGAAATATCGTCATAAAGGTGGACCAGGGGTGACTCTAGAATTTGTTTGTACAATATGGGTATCAAAAGAAAGGTGTTAATGAGTATTTTAAAAGGGAGTAATCCTTAGTTCCATAGGTGGACGCCGTTTCGAGATATCGTCATAAAGGTGGGCCAGGGGTGACTCTAGACTTTATTAGTACGATATGGGCATCAAATGAAACGTGTTAATGAGTATTTTTAAAAGGGAGTGGGCCTTCGTTCTATAGGTGTTCGCCTTTTC
Source organism: Eurosta solidaginis (assembly GCF_040869045.1). Taxonomy (NCBI): domain Eukaryota; kingdom Metazoa; phylum Arthropoda; class Insecta; order Diptera; family Tephritidae; genus Eurosta; species Eurosta solidaginis. The sequence continues at coordinate 138,772,991 of NC_090320.1, read as the reverse complement.
GAGATATCGCAATAAAGGTGGACCAGGGGTGACTTTAGAATATGTTTGTACGATATGGGTATCAAATGAAAGGTGTTAATGAGTATTTTAAAAGGGAGTGGGCCTTAGTTCTATAGGTGGACGCCGTTTCGAAATATCGTCATAAAGGTGGGCCAGGGGTGACTCTAGAATGTGTTTATACGATATGGGTATCAAATTAAAGGTATTAATGAGGGTTTTAAAAGGGAGTGGTGGTTGTTGTATAGATGGCCGCATTTTGGAAATATCACCATAAAGGTGGACCAGGGGTGACTCTAGAATTTGTTTGTACAATATGGGTATCAAAAGAAAGGTGTTAATAAGTATTTTAAAAGGGAGTAATCCTTAGTTCCATAGGTGGACGCCGTTTCGAGATATCGCCATAAAGGTGGGCCAGGGGTGACTCTAGAATTCGTTTGTGCAATATGGGTATCAAACGAAAGGAGTTAATGAGTATTTTAAAAGGGAGTGGTGGTAGTTGTATATGTGAAGGCGTTTTCCAGATATCGACCAAAATGTGGACCAGGGTGACCCAGAACATCATCTGTTGGATACCGCTAATTTATTTATATATGTAATACCTGCCAAGATTTTAAGGGTTTTTTATTTCGCCCTGCAGAAATTTTTCATTTTCTTCTACTTAATATGGTAGGTGTCACAACCATTTTATAAAGTTTTTTCTAAAGTTATATTTCGCTTCAATAAAACAGTCCAATTACCTTACCATGTTTCATCCCTTTTTCGTATTTGGTATAGAATTATGGAATTTTTTTCATTTTTCGTAATTTTCGATATCGAAAAAGTGGGCGTGGTCATAGGCGGATTTCGTTCATTTTTCATACCAAGATAAAGTGAGTTCAAGTAAGCACGTGAACTAAGTTCATTAAAGATATGTCGATTTTTGCTCAAGTTATCGAGTTAACGGCCATGCGGAAGGACAGACGGACGACTGTGTATAAAAACTGGGCGTGGCATCAACCGATTTCGCCCATTTTCACAGAAAAGAGTTAACGTCATAAAGTCTATGCCCCTACCAAATTTCAAAAGGATTGGTTAATTTTTGTTCGACTTATGGCGTTAAAAGTATCCTAGACAAATTAAATGAAAAAGGGCGGAGCCACGCCCATTTTGAAATTTTCTTTTATTTTTGTATTTTGTTGCACTATATCATTACTGGAGTTGAATGTTGACATAATTTACTTATATACTGTAAAGATATTAAATTTTTTGTTAAAATTTTACTTAAAAAAAATTTTTTTTTTAAAGTGGGCGTGGTCCTCCTCCGATTTTGCAAATTTTTATTAAGCGTACATATAGTAATAGGAGTAACGTTCCTGCCAAATTTCATCATGATATCTTCAACGACTGCCGAATTACAGCTTGCAAAAGTTTTAAATTACCTTCTTTTAAAAGTGGGCGGTGCCACGCCCATTGTCCAAAATTTTACTAATTTTCTATTTTGCGTCATAAGTTCAACTCATCTACCAAGTTTCGTCGCTTTATCTGTCTTTTGTAATGAATTATCGCAATTTTTCTGTTTTTCGAAATTTTCGATATCGAAAAAGTGGGCGTGGTTATAGTCCGATATCGTTCATTTTAAATAGCGATCTGAGATGAGTGCTCAGGAACCTACATACCGAATTTCATCAAGATACTTCAAAATTTACTCAAGTTATCGTGTTAACGGACGGACGGGCGGACGGACGGACATGGCTCAATCAAATTTTTTTTCGATTCTGATTATTTTGATATATGGAAGTCTATATCTATCTCGATTCCTTTATATATGTACAACCAACCGTTATCCATTCAAACTTAATATACTCTGTGAGCTCTGCTCAACTGAGTATAAAAAGTAATTACATTGTTATCGATATATTGGTACTACAAAACGACCTCTTTCGGTTAGACTAGGCGAGCATGAAGCGGATATCAGAAAACAAAAAACAAGTTTATCTTAACAAGTGGACACTCAGCTGACTTTACCAACACGAAAATTATTGATAAGGAAAAGAGAGAAGCAACAAGATACACATTTGAGAGCCTGAGAATTATGGAAAGACGATCAATAAACGCGAAGATACGGAAAACAAAGCGTCCGCTTACATTGTTTGTTCACAAAACAATAATTTTTAGTATTGACAAAGCTACCATAGTACAGGTCTACAAGTACGATATGTAGAAGGACGCACATACACAGCCACGCTCACCTGATAAAATGCTTGTTCTTGTTCGTTTTTTTTGTGGATGCTATTTGGCAATGTTGTACTTCTTAGGAACAAAAAAAAATTAGTAGTTGCTATCGAAAACTGCTTAAAATTTTTATTGTTATATTACAAAGAAATATACTTATTTACTTTCAAACGAGCACTTAATTACATCTTTCTTTAATATCCATATATTTTGGACAATTTTATTTAACAAATTGTGATACTTTATTACCGGGGAAGATTGCTAAAACACGACCAAAACCGTCGGGGGAGGTATTAATAGACGCGTTTTTGCCTCGCTTCCAATAATTCGAATACTTTTCCGCCTTTGGACTATTGATAACAGGACAAAACGCGTATTTTCATTTCTTTTCCGCTTTTTTGGACGGGTTATTGCAGTCGACCTCGGTTTCAAACTGTTTTTCGCGGAGAACTTTTGAACGGGTAGAAAAACTTAACTCCCGTGTTTGTATTCTTAATACTGGAATAACTACGCGTCCTCAGATACCCCAATTGAAGACTTTTTTTATAATTTTCTGAAGGACCCACATGGGTGCACTTAAAATTTCCTACTAAATTCGTTAAAAAAAATCTACCATCACAGCAACCCATATCTAATATTCCGATCCCTTTTTTGCTTCCCTGTGTCGCTTTCGACGAAGCAACCCCGGTAATTTTGACACTTCGTTCAGTGTCAAAACTCATGTTCCACGCAGGTTCCACTGGGTTCCACGCTAGTTTGACACTGACCGAAGTGTCAAACTGCCGTGTGTTAGAAAGGGAAAGAAATTGTTTCCCTCTCATACATATCATACTTGTAAACCTGTACAATGAAAGCTACCATGATAGTCAGATGGTAATGATTATATTGTAATGATTTATGTTTTTAATGTTGTTTACAACAGTTTTGATTGCTTTAATGACAAAATAACGTAAGTTTATCTTGTTAAATTTTCAACTATTCACCAAATTGTTTTTCTTTGTTGTTTTCATGTCTGTTTTGAAAACTAAATGATAATTTCCTTAATTTTTATAAATTGATTGTAACAGAAAAATTTATAAATATTCCCCTGATGATGTCAAAAATAAAAATATTAGCGAAACGTTGGGAAAACAGTGGAATAATTTAGTTTTATTCGCACATAAAATATAGATTGGAAAGCCTACTTACACACATATATTTAATATTAAAGAAAAACCAATCGGAATATATATAAAATTACATTATACTTCACAACCAATAGCGTGTTTAAATATAAACTGAATAGTTATTACTCATCTTGCGCTGCTTTTATACTCTTTGTTTCCTCGTCCGCATATTTCTCCAAAGGTATAGACGTTTCACCTTCTACAACTCTTGTATCTCCTGCTCGGGAATTTAGTTATATGCGTGTGTATGTGTGAGTAACCACTTCGGCTGATGATTACATGTGTGTGTGTGAGATATCTCTTCATCGCCTTCTACATAAGTGTTGCTAGATGTAATGAGTACATGTACATAAAGTGGCTGCTTCATGTTTTTGTTGTTGCGTGATTATTTAATAACAGCCTAGTGTTGTCAACATTCGCCACACTGCCCTCCACCTAAGTCTGATCGTCCGGAGCAGACAAATCTTTCGATCTAACTGCTGCCAGCCTCTCCAAATGAATCACCCTTCTATTTCGTGGTTTCCCACTTGTTTGTATGCGGTAGATGACATGATTGATCTGCTTCACAACTTTGTACGGGCATTTCCAGCTACATTGAAATTTTGAATGAACACCTTTCCACCAGTGAGGGTTGCATAACACTACCAAATCTCCCTCCAGGAATCCTTCCGAATTGTTGTTTTTGTCGTATCTGTGTTTCACCTTACTACTCATTATCCTGGATCGCTCCCTGACACTCTGTTGTTTGGCCAAAAAACTACTTCGTAGAGTTTGCGCTTGACGGATTGCCTTTGCTTAGTCAGTATCGTTTTGACGTTTAACAACAGTAGTGCATGCTGGCTTGAAACCACCCTTGCATTCTTTGTGGGAAATTCTTTCCTTCGTTTTAGTGCGTCCGTTTCGATTTTTCAATGCCAGTGCTTTTCTCGCAGGTACCTTTGCTTTTGATTTGTTTGGCCCATTCGTTCCATCAACCTTTGTCCGATCTACTGCCTTTGACTTTTGTGGTCTTTGTCGAATCTCCTCCACCAGCACTCGCTTACTGCTAAAAACCTTTCACCAAACTGAAGCTAAGTGGCACATCCTTGTTCTTATATCGCATAATCCTTCTCTGCATATCGATCCTGATACCATGGTCAACTAAGAAGTCCACTCCCAATATGACTTCATCAGCAATTTCTGCCACAATGAATTTGTGCAGAACCGAAGACCTTCCCAATTACGACCTCACATGTCACTTTTCTATGTACTGGGTTGTACTCGCCAGTGAAGGTAGGCAATCTTGCTCCGAATAATCGCTTTACTCTCTTGTTGACCAATCAGATCGGATTATGGAATAAGATGCCCCCGTATCTACTGTCAGTAAACGCTCCTTGCTATCCACATACTATCTTACGGTAAGACTGCTAGATTTTCTTCCGATTTGTGATACAGCGATAAAGGGACATTCCAGCTAGCTTTTGTTCATCTCCTCCAGCTTTGTACTTAAGACCACCTATGCTGTTGGAAACACTAGGGTTTGTACTGCAATAACGTAAATGTGTTCTGGCTTACCACACTTAACGCATTTGACGGTACCATCGTTTTTCTGCTGCGTTTCTTTTAATGCTTCCAAAATTGTATCTACCCAGTCTGGCCTTTCTACTTCCACACAATGGGAACGCTGGCTTACTCAAAACTGAGGCTGTTTCCTGAGTTAGTGCATGTGATACCGTTTCAGCAAATGTTGGTTTTAGATTCGCATATGTAGCTCGTGTCACATCCACGTCTCGTATGCCATTTATAAAGCTCTGGATTTTTACCCTATCGGTGTATTCCACGGGTGCGTCTGCATTTGATAGGTGGGCTAGCCTTTCAACTTCCGACGCAAACTTTTGCAAAGTCGCATCCGATTTTTTGTAGCGGTTTTGCAACTAAATTTGATATATTTGTTTTCAATGCTTGCTTCCGTAACGCCTCTCGACAGTGGCTATCAATGCTTCATAACTGTTCCGTTCGTACTCTGGAATAGTCTGTAAGGTTTCAGCTGCAGGTCCTTTCAATGCCACGAACAGTGCAGCAACTTTATCTTCAGCATTCCAGTTGTTCACTGGATTGCTTTATTGACGCAAAATATAACTTTAGAAAAAACTTTGTAAAATGGGTGTGACACCTATCATATTAAGTAGAAGAAAATGAAAAATGTCTGCAGGGCGAAATCAAAAGCCCTTGGAATCTTGGCAGGAATACTGTTGTATTGTATTGTATTGCATTTATTTCAATATATATCAGTACAATAAGATTCTGAAATCTTTTATAGCACAACAGCATTCATAAACAAATTCACATTAAAATAAAGCTTGCGATTTATAAAAATTAAAAAGGAAAAGTAAGAGTTAAAAAAAATTAATAGTAATAAAATAAAATTTTAAACTACAACTGACGGTTTCAACATAAAGAGATAGCTGGCCATTCTTCTATGTTCCTGGAGTAAGGCTACTGAAATATGCATAAAGCGTTTGTTTAAAGTTGCTTTTGTTTAACTTATTCCCTATACTTGACGGAATGGAGTTCCAAAGACGAATAGTGTTCACGAAAAAAATTCTTGCTGATGTTACCGAGTTAAATTGTGGTACAATTAAGTCACTTAGACGAGCTGACCTAGTAAAAACTAATTCTGTATGCAAATAGTTCGGCGTGGCCGACATCATGAGTTTAAATAAAAATATGCAATTCCTTGCCTTCAACTAATTTAAGACGCCACAACCAAGGAGACGGTGTCTCCAGGGGGAAATATGATCGAACCTGGGCACACCATATACATAACGCGTGATGTTATTAAACAGGACTTGAATCTTATGCGCGGAGTGAGAATCCAGCTTACTATTACTTACTACTTCGTGGTATTACATATATAAATAAATTAGCGGTACCCGACAGATGATGTTCTGGGTCACCCTGGTCCACATTTTGGTCGATATCTCGAAAACGCCTTCACATATACAACTACCACCACTCCCTTTTAAAACCCTCATAAATCCCTTTCATTTTATGCCCATATCGTACAAACAAATTATAGAGTCACCCCTGGTCCACCTTTGTGGAGATATCTCGAAAAGGCGTCCTCCTATAGATCTAAGGCCCACTCCCTTTTAAAATACTCATTAACACTTTTCGTTTGATACCCATATCGTACAAACAAATTCTAGAGTGACGCCTGGTCCACCTTTATGGCGATATCTCGAAAAGGCGTCCACCTAGAGAACTAAGCCCACGCCCTTTTAAAATACTCATTGACACCTTTCTTTTGATACCCATATCGTACAAAAAAATTCTAGAGTCAGCCCTGGTCCACCTTTATGGCGATATCCCTAAATGGCGTCCACCTATAGAACTATGGCCCACTCCCTCTTAAAATACTCTTTAATACCTTCCATTTGATACACATGTGATACAAACACATTCCAGGGTTACCCTAGGTTCATTTTCCTACATCGTGATTTTCCCTTATTTTGTCTGCATAGCTCTCAGCTGAGTATGTAATGTTCGGTTACACCCGAACTTAGCCTTCCTTACTTGTTTAAAATAGGTTTTGAGTTGGCGGTCTGCTGTGAAAAGTTGCGAGAAATTAAACAATTTGCTATTTAAACGCGACGAACTTAAATTGAAGTTTAAAAAGGCTTCCCCGACAAGCAAATATACGTCAGGAACTAATTTATTATCGCTAGAATGTGTATTATTTTATATTTGTGACGAAAATTACACAATTTTAAAATGTGCGATGGTTACATGGGTCCACATATGCGGAATCTTTAATTGAGATTATTCCGCATTCATAGCTATTTGTGAGTTTTGATATTTTAGTATCTTTTGAGGAAAAAGTAGCATCCTATATTGATTTTGGCATTAAATATAGAAATAAGTATTCAATGGAAGGAATTATTTACTACAGGCGTCGATTTTTTATATATGTTCAAAAATTTCGGGAGAGGTGTCAGATGACGCGTTTTAATTTCGGAAGCAAAAATCCGAACTCGGCGAAGTAATAATTTTACTCAATCAAGAGATTTTTGCAAAAAAAGAAAGTTTAAGACTTTCATGTGGTAGGTGTAATTTTGGTGATATTGCTGTACACAGAAAGGATTAAATAAAAAGGCGTTTTGTGCTGATACAATTTTCAACAGTTTCGCAGCCGTTTGAGGGTAATTATTCGGTTTTTTTGTGAATATCTATTAATAAAATAAAATTTCTTATTTCCGACTTCTAATTATTGAATTACATTACAGAATTCTTTAATTCAATTCTGCTGGCATTTCCTTTTGTGTCTTTTATTCTCCTTTATATTAGCCAATTCCTCTTAAAAGCAAGCGTGAAATAAAACATGGAATACAATAAGAATTAGCAACACAAATTTTAAGAACTGCTTGGTACGGGCGCTGCTGAACTACTTCCCCCATTTATCACCCTCTTAAAGTTCATGCACATTATACGACGCGACATGTAGCGACACGTTCCGACAAATATTCGCGGCATTTTTGCCTAATTGGTCAACTTGGTCGTGTCGTGCCGTACGACTGTAGCTAGATGTGCATGGCTCCATAAGAATACATGCAAAAAATATTTTGTCGCTACATGTCGCGTCGTATAATGTGCATGCACCTTAAGTCTATGTCATGATCGACTTGAGTTGAATGATTTTCTAATGTAAAAGGGACTTACACTTTGCAGGCCCATGTATAATGGCTCAACATTCTTTCCTATGAAAAACTATACTAAACTCCTTTTATTTATGCTGACTTTGCGAATACAAACCTAAATTTGATTTAACCTGATTATCATTGAATGTCCTGTATACTTAATTCTATCGAGCTTAGAGATATCCCTAATCGGTTTCTGGTCTATTAAATTAAACGGCTTTAACAGTTAGGGCCACCTATCATTTAAGGTTTGCATCATTTTGGCCGTCACATCTGTCTTAATGCAAACAACTTTTTTTTACAACATTCTTACAAACTATATAAACTATTCAACATGAATACGAGTGTATGAGTGGATAACCTCCCAAATTCGCTTTAACTATTTATTCGTTTATGTTGCGAGTTTTAAATATTTTTTTAAGAACGAAATTAAGTAAATTTTCTTCAAATAAGTATGTTCATGTTCAATTAAAAGATTGTGCACTCAATTTTAAATTAACGGCTGATAAAAAACAGCGAATTTTTACCAAATAGAATTGAATGATAATTATCCGCCACCAGATTATGATCAAACCGCGTTTTTAGGTACTCTTTTGGCAATTTTTGTGGTATCGTAAGAGTTTTTATCAAGTAAAAAATTACCATTTTTTATTCAAGGAGTCAAGTAACCACGGTTGTAAGGAACAGGGTGAACTTTTAAAATTTCTAAAAAATTTCTTCATAGCGCCAATCAATACATTTTTTTCATACGGATACCCTGTCCATTCTTAGTTTAGCTGAAAACTGTGTTTAATATGTCTATTACAGACCAAAATTTTATATCCCATTTTTAATTTAGGCAAGATTTTAACTAATTTTAGTCAGCGACTATGTAATCCAATGTGTTTCCGTCATATTATAGTTTGTTGAAGTGCAAACAGGCCTGTTATCCTGTAGAGGAGCACATGCTATAACAGAAGCTCGCGCTGAAATAAATTGGCAAGCTTAATTAAATAAAATAGTGGAACGTCTAGTTCTATGCCAGAATGAAGTTATCAGCAGTGTGGTTCCAACAAGTTCATCGTTCACACTTGTGACTAAATGGGGATGTGATGGAAGTTCTGGGTACAGCACATACAAGCAGAGATTTGAGAACACTGAAAGCAAGGACGAGTTTCTTTTCGTATTTTCTTTAGTTCCCCTTAGGTTATTTTTTGGGTACAAAATCATTTGGCAAAATCCTCGGCCTTCATCAACTTTGTACTGTCGTCCAATAAAATTTATATTTTCTAAAGAAACGATCGACTTAACATTAGCGGAGACAAATAAAGTGTTAGACGAAATCAGTGCTCTTGTTTCAACACTTATTACTTTGGTGATTCTCAAATCTCTATGAAACACGAACTTTTGCTTACAATGACAGACGGAAAGGTGTGTAGCACATTAACCGAAACTCGTTCATCTCAGAAGTGTTTCATCTTCAAGACGATGAACGATGACCCCGCAAAATTTAATAGCAACCAAGAAAATTTTGGCTTTGGTTTACCTACACTTCATGCTTGCATTTGTTGCTTTGAATGCCTCTTGCATATCAACTATAAGTTAAGTATTAAGAAATGGCAGGCTAGAAGCGACGAAGATAAAGCAAACGTCAATATTCGTTCCGACGAAATCAAGCTGAAATTTAAAACTGAGATGGGACTCATTGTAGATAAACCAAAGCCAGGATTCGGCTCTTCAAACGACGGAAACACAGCCCGTCGCTTTTTTAAGAATGCTGAGATGAGTGCTCAGATAATAGGCTTGGATGTTGAAATAATCAAAAAATTTAATGTTAGTTTGAGAACATTATCTTCTGGATTCGAGATAAACTTGTATGAATTCATTAAATTTTGTTTTGAAACCAGAATACATTATCTTATAGCGTTTTCTTTTCTGAAATAAATTGTTGCCTAAGTAAATGGTAAAGCCTTAATAGTGTTACTCCTACCCCAGAAAATTGTCAACATTTATAGTGCATACAAAGAACGTTTCATCTCACCATATTCACTCATATGACAAATCACACAAGAAGATTTCGCATTGCGCATGTAAACATTAGATCATCTCTTTTTTATGGGCAATTCTTACGTCATTTTCTTTTAGCTCTTGTTTCATTCGCTCAAACAGTCAACTGTGACGTAGATGCGCAGAACGAAGCAATTTTGAACTCGTTAATGCGGAAACTGGTAGGTGATCTGTGCACTCATATTAACAGAGTATATGTGGAACTCAAGGGCGAATTGAGAGTTTCACAGAGTTGCACTGCCACACCGCCATTTTATACAGGGTAAAACTGTAACGCTTTTGCGTTGCGAGCAGGCAACAATTTTCACAAAATAACGAAATACCCCGTAAAGGCGTTGCCTGTTTTTTAGAATAGAACAACAACCCTTGCGCGGCGTACAAAAAGCGTAATACTATAGCCAGAAAAGAAAACGATATTAGTCTCTATACGTGGTACTATATGCCAGCTACTGTACATAAAATATTGATTCACATTACAGAGGTGATCAAAGCGGCATTGCTTCCAATTGGGCAGCTTTCGGAAGAGGCTCAGGAACCACGGAACAAGGATTGCCGCAGATTTCGGGAACACAATACTCGCAAATGCTCTCGTGTTACCACGAACAGAGACTTACTATCCATGTTAATTATAACCTCCGATCCTTTGATCAATAGCCTTCGAGAAATTCCCAAAAAAAAAATTCGGATAAAATATGTACAGAATTACCAAAGCTAAATGTCAGCCCTAGTAAAGAAAAATTGAGATCAGAATCGTCATCATATTGTAGCACAATACCACAAAATAGTGACGATAATACGGTAGACTACTCATCAGATGATTCTGGTGATTATTAACTATTAGGCTAAGTTAAGGTTTCGAATTAAAATTTTCTGTTTTTCGTTTTGAATAAAAATAAAATAAAATAAACAAGTAAGAACGTCTAAGTTTGGGTGAAACTGAATATTGTATACCCAGTTGCAGATTTTCAGAAGACTGATGATGACTAACTATTAGGCTAAGTTAAGGATTTGAAATAAAATTTTCTGTTTTTACTTTTTTATTAAAAAATAAAATAAACATGTAAGAACGTCTAAGTTTGGGTGAAATTAGTATAGGGGTTTGAAAAAAAAAATAAATAAATAAATAATAAAATAGTTTTTTTTTTTAATCACTTGGTCTTTGAAGTCTTTTCAAGTTTAAAGTTTTACTGTTGAAAAAAAGTTTCAGTGTAAAAAAAAATTTACAGTGTATGCTTGGTACCAAGATCTTTGAAATCGGTTGGGCCATTCCGTCATCACAGCTCAAAAGTACATATTACTGTAATTTTTCAAAAAATTCGATACCTTTCCACGCCCACAATTTTCCAAAAATGCAATTCCTAAAAATGAGGATGTGTTTGGATAGGTAAAATGGACCTCTATGCAAAATTTTATCAAAATCTGAGGGGGTCAAGTTCAATCAGTTTTGATATTAATATGTAAACAAACTAAAATGTTAGAAAAACAACAACAAATAGAGCATAGGGCAAAAATAAATTACATAATTACAATAAATAACTCCAAAGGGAACGGAAGATCTAAGAAAATATTTTTGTACAGCTAGCTTGTTCAACAAGGAACACTGTGCGTGGGTCAGAATCCGGTGACAATGCAACATTTGATCAAAAAAAATTCGCTATATGGCACGCGGATCGAGATAGTAAGAAAACAAATTTTAATTTTAATCTTTCAATTCATTTTTAACTAACTTCCCGGTTACCTAGAGACTTGAAACTTGGCACTTAGTTAGAGGCCTGGGAACAATACAACTTATAGAAAACAAAGTTCAGCTAGGTGGCGCGCTAGTCAAGATAACTGCAAATCCTTTCAAAACGAGGGGAATGTTGCGATCGATTTTCGAGCAATTTCCCGATGAGCTAGAGACATGAAACTTGGGCCGTAAGTCAGAACCCGGTGGCAATGCTAGGCGGTGCATGGATCGCAATATTGAGAAAACTAATTTTAAATTGGAAATCTTCCAATCGATTTTTAACTAACTTCCTGGATATCTAGAGACTTGAAACCTGAAATTTAGTTTAGAACTCGATGACAGTGCAATATTTGATCAACAAATTTGAGCTACGTAACGCACAAGTCGAGCTATTTAGAAGATTAGGCCATACCTTCATGGCTAGCCTCCTGAGTGTTGCAGGCGTTGTAGAATTCCACCTCGTTGAAGGCCCAACTCAATGCACGTCCTTGCATACTTTTAGGCATACGCGACTTATCCACGATTATTTTAGACTTTCAGGCGTATGTGAATTTCACTACGATTTTCAGCTGTGCAAATTAAGTAGCTGACAAATGAGGTGGAATTCTCTTGTTGCTGGAATTCTATAGTTTTCGCCAGTGTTGTCAGCGAAAAGTCCACTAATTCTCTTAAATCTTGCTATTTTGAACAAATAAATAAATATAAGAATTTTCACTAGGAATTACTTAAATTACTAATCAAACTTGCAATTGCCTTTTTATAGGCAGTACTAAAAAATTTAAAATAAAAAGATGATAAAGAAATTATAAGGATTACCTTTATATAAATGGACACAAAAATAGAAGCAATTTTTCCTTTAACACAGACATAGGACCTGTTGTTGTTGCTGTTGTAGCGATTAGGTTACTCCCCGAAGGCTTTGGAGAGTGTTATCGATGTGATGGTCCTTTGTCGGATACAGATCCGATACGCTCCGGTAACACAGCACCATTAAGGTGCTGGCCCGACCATCTCGTGAACGATTTATGTGGCCACATTGAACCTTCAGGCCATCCCTCCCTCCCCACCCCCAAGTTCCATGAGGAGACCCCACATAGGACCTCATTCTCTATTACGAAACGAACATTCGTGTCGCCTCACAAACGAATCGATAGTGTATTTGCACCATGTTAAACGATGGTAACCTATCATTTGACTATTGATTTCGCCTTCCTGTTCGACATAAAGTAATAAACGTAAAGGCCGAACGAAAAAGATAAAGAATACCATTGCTAGAGGAAATAATTTGGAGGCGAATCGTTCGTCTGAGCTATCGTTCGCAACACGGAATGAAGCCCATAATCTTGCTAAATATTGACAAAAAAACTTTAACAATAGCTCTTGTAAAATAATTTTGGGATTTAAAATTATAAAGGTAGAGCGCGTGTTCAAATTTTAAATAATCAATTAGTTAATCCCAAGTACATGGTTTGCCTTAAATTGAAAGATTGCGCTCCACCTTTATAGTTTTGAATCCCAAAATTCTTTTACAAGAGCTATTGTTAAAGTTTTTTTGTCAAAATTTAGCAAGACTATGTCTGTGTTAAAGGAAAAATTGCTTCTATTTTTTGGTCCATTTATATAAAGCCCCACATGGCATATGGAAGATTGATTAAAGTATAAATCACCACAATGAGACATTTTCGACTCCTTTTGACGACTAAAAACTGTTTAATCAATTCTGCGATCAAAAGAAGACTCGAAATCGATTACCTCTTATGAGTGAAATATGATTTATTGAAAAAGCAACAACAAAATGTAAAGCGACCACAAAAAATGATTAAAATAAGATTCCAAATAGACTATTAAATGTCTCGAGAAAGAATCGCAAACGCTTTAAAACACATTTAAAAATTATTCCCACAAGACTCATAAATGATGGTAAATATGACTCGAAAAAGACTAAATAAATAAAATAAATAAATGTAAGGCGCGATAACCTCCGAAGAGATCTAAGGCCGAACTTCTCTTCCAAAAAAGACTAAATACTGATTAGATAGATTATAGGTTAAAAGAGGATCACCAAGTATAGTCGCGCGTAGGGTACCATTTTCTCCCGACGAAGGAGTTCTTTCTGATCAGAAAATAAGCGCATATATGATTATTTTGATCATGCTGGAGACTCGAAAAAGACTCTAATATGATTAATAATTTCAAAAAATGCTGTGTGGGAGGTAGTCCTTAAAATTTTTTTTTCATCTTTTATACTCAGTTGAGCAGAGCTCACAGAGTATATTAACTTTGGTTGGATAATGGTTGGTTGTACAGGTATAAAGGAATCGAGATAGATATAGACTTCCATATATCAAAATCATCAGCATCGAAAAAAAATTTGATTGAGCCATGTCCGTCCGTCCGTCCGTCCGTTAACACGATAACTTGAGTAAATTTTGAGGTATCTTGATGAAATTTTGTATGTAGGTTCCTGGGCACTCATCTTAGATCACTATTTAAAATGAACGATATCGGACTATAACCACGCCCACTTTTTCGATATCGAAAATTTCGAAAAACCGAAAAAGTGCGATAATTCATTACCAAAGACGGATAAAACGATGAAACTTGGGTGGTGAGTTGAACTTATGACGCAGAATAGAAAATTAGTAAAATTTTAGGCAATGTAATTTAAAAATTTTGCAAGCTGTAATTTGGCAGTCGTTGAAGATATCATGATGAAATTTGGCAGGAACGTTACTCCTATTGCTCTGTGTATGCTTAATAAAAATTAGCAAAATCGGAGAACGACCACGGCCACTTTTAAAAAGAAAATTTTTTTAAAGTCAAACTTTAACAAAAAATTTAATATCTTTACATTATATAAGTAAATTATGTCAACATTCAACTCCAGTAATGATATGGTACAACAAAATATAAAAAATAAAAGAAAAATTTAAAATGGGCGTGGCTCCGCCCTTTTGCATTTAATTTGTCTAAGATACCTTTAATGTAATAAGTCGAACAAAAACTTACCAATCCTTGTGAAATTCGGTAGGGGCTTAGATTCTAAGACGATAACAGTTTTCTGTGAAAAAGGGCGAAATCGAAATCGAAGGGTGGGGCCACGTCCAGTTTTTATACACAGTCGACCGTCTGTCCTCCCGCTCGGTCGTTAACACGATAACTTGAGCAAAAATCGATATATCTTTACCAAACTCAGTTCGCCTACTTATCTGAACTCAGTTTATATTGGTATAAAAAATGGCCGAAATCCGACAATGACCACGCCCACTTTTTCGATATCGAAAATTACGAAAAATGAAAAAAATGCCATAATTCTATACCAAATACAAAAAAGGGATTAAACATGGTAATTGGATTGGTTTATTGACGCAAAATATAACTTTAGAAAAAAACTTTGTAAAATGGGTGTAACATCTACCATATTAAGTAGAAGAAAATGAAAAAGTTCTGCAGGACGAAATCAAAAGCCCTTGGAATCTTGGCAGGAATACTGTTTGTGGTATTACACATATAAATAAATTAGCGGTACCCGATAGATGATGTTCTGGGTCACCCTGGTCCACATTTTGGTCGATATCTCGAAAACGCCTTCACATATACAACTACCACTCCCTTTTAAAACCCTCATTAATACCTTTAATTTGATGCCCATATCGTACAAACACATTATAGAGTCACCCCTGGTCCACCTTTATGGCGATATCTCGAAAAGGCGTCCACCTGTAGAACTGAGGCGCACTCCATTTTAAAATACTTATTATCACCTTTCGTTTGATACCCATATTGTACAAACGCATTCTAGAGTCAACCCTGGTCCACCTTTATAACGATATCTCGAAAAGGCGTCCACCCATAGAACTAAGGCCTACTCCCTTTTAAAATACTCATTAACACCTTTCATTTGATACCCATACCGTACAAACAAATTTTAGAGTCACCCCTGGTCCACATTTATGGCGATATATCGAAAAGTCGTCCACCTATAGAATTTAGGCCCACTCCCTTTTAAAATACTCATTAACGCCTTTCATTTGATACCCATATCGTACAAACTAATTCTAGAGTAATCCCTGGTCCACCTTATGGCGATATCTCGAAAAGGCGTCCACCCATAGAACTAAAGCTGGAGACATTGGTGCTTTATCGGTAACCGTATCGGTAACCTTATAACAGCTGATTCGACCAATCTTATGAGAATCAATGCAATCGATTATTGGTGCCGCTAAGGTCGTAACCGTATCGTAGCCAACCAATTGGGTTTTGGTTTACTGTCGTATCGATAAACAGCTGATTACGTTAGGGATACGGATACAGCGATACGACATACGGCACCAATGACTCCGGCTTAAGGCCCACTCCCTTATAAAATACTCATTAACACATTTCATTTGATACCCATATCGTACAAACAAATTCTAGAGTGACCCCTGGTCTACCTCTATGGCGATTTCTCGAAAGGCGTCCACCTATAGAACTAAAGTCCACGCCCTTTTAAAATACTCATTAACACCTTTCATTTGATACCCACATCGTACAAACAAATTCTAGAGTCCCCCTGGTCCACCTCTATGGCGATATCTCGAAAAGGCGAACACCTATAGAACTAAGGCCCACTCCCTTTTAAAATACTCATTAACACCTTTCATTTGATACCCATATCGTACAAACAAATTCTAGAGTCAGCCCTGGTCACCTTTATGGCCCACTCCCTCTTAAAATACTCTTTAATACCTTCCATTTGATACACATGTCATACAAACACATTCCAGGGGTTAATTTTCCTACATCGTGATTTTCCCTTATTTTGTCTCCATAGCTCTCAGCTCAGTATGTAATGTTCGGTTACACCCGAACTTAGCCTTCCTTACTTGTTTTATTTTTAGTTATGACACTGATGTTAAGCTTAAAATCTGGATAACCCTGTTTAAATTATGTTAAAACAATTACTGCGTTTTAAATATTCAAATTCATTAACAGGGCCGTTTTGAAACCAGTAAAGCATCTAGCTATCAGCGAGTATCTATTTGAGGGACCACTTGTGAGAAGTGTACGAATAATAAAGTAAATCGACGAACTTCCGCTGTGATACCTGTATGGTTAGAACAGCGGCACCAAAATGTTGCCGGTGAAGGAATTTACGAGCTCCCGAAATCGACCTATACAACGAGCTATTCAACGAGCTTGTCTTAAATATTTTCTTTCTGCTTTCTAGTTTAAACACTTTTTCAATTAAGAAAAAATATATCATAACTATAATAATGACAAAAATTATTGTTAAGGCCTTGCGCTCGATTCTAACCCACGATATTACAAATCAATAGGTCGATAAAACCACAACAAAATTGTAAAAAAAATTACTGTGATGATACATGATCAAATTTTTTTGAAATTTTTACACTTTTCATAACGAGATACTGTCAAATAAAAAAACATGAACACTTTTTTACAGACAGAAGCTACTTACATCTACATGATATATTTTATATGTTAACATTCAAAAACACATATAGTACAGAGTACTTTTTAAATTTGTTTGCAATTTTCTCAACTTCAGAATGGGTCAACCAAAACCACACCTACGCTATTTTTAAAACGCATCTTTCAAAGTAAAGGAAAATGATTCATTTTAATCAGCATATAACAGATCCCTATAAAATTATGTCGAACACATTCTGCAAAATTCGGTAAACAACGCGTCCTACAACCATGTTGAAGTAACATGGAAAGGCTTAACTCCTTTTTGTTGCTGTTAGAATATAGTTAGAATTCAAGCAATTTCGTTATCTAAGAGGTATTTATATATATCGGCACCTTGAAGCACGATCCTTACCGGAATGCTGGTTTTACTTTATTTTAGAATACATAAGTATATTTCGCATGTATCATGTAGATATTAACCCGTGAAAATACGTTTATATATTTAAGTACATATATTATATTCAATTCGGTCACTTTGATTATTCTTAACCACTGCAAAATATGTTATTCAAATTTCAAATTAACAACACGCCAAACCGACGACCAAACGCATACTATGGAGGACTGAGATCATTGTATGTAGTCTTTTTTACCACGTTATAAATGATCTTAGAGTCCACCGAGATAAGAAATTCTACATAAATTACAACTAGAGTCTGATCGAATGTGGGTTTTTGAGCCGAAGCCGAACCGAACGATCGGTTTCGATGCAGAAAGGAAAAGATTTGTATTACTGGGCTTTAAGCTGGAACCAAACACTGTTTAGTTTCTTTATTTGGTACAACATTATGGAGGTGGTGAGTTTAATTGTGCAAAGTTTTTCTGACTAATATTCCCAAAATTTTAAATTACATCTGGCTTTCCGATGTATGTAGCTTGATCCCTACCCTTTAACCAGCTTCGAAGGGAACACGACGGGAATCTGTCAAATTACACAGTTTTGTTGCGCAACCGAAAGAAATTACTTTAGAATCGAATGACATAATAGGGCCCCTGATATTCAGCCACTCACACTTTAGTAAAATAGTTTTGTTTTTAATTTTGCTCTTAAAACTTAATTCTAATTTATAAGGAGCACATCAAAAAAGACAAACTTTGAGTAACTATTATAATAACGTTATCTTCATAAAGTATATGACATGTTTTTAAGTACTTATTTTTAAAATAAAGTACTTGTTTTTAAAATAATTGAGGAGTTGCGTGCGAAAAAGGAGTTGCGTAAAACAGCTCGATAGGAAGAATAAGTCCCCTTTTATACCAACATCAAATATATTTTTTATATCCCTTAAACGGAATAAGTGACAACGCAAAGCTCTGTGCCAGTGGATGATCTCGTTGTCTGCAAAGAGGACAAATTATCTCCCAACGAATGGAGGCTCGATAGAGTGGTCAAGGTACACCCTGGCGAAGATAACCTAGTTCGTGTAGTTGACCTTATTACGGAGAAGGGTCAGGCGAAGTGACCATTGGTAAAGCTGATCCTCCTCCCCACGTAGGAAATAGATTGCGAGAGGACCAAGAGCCCCTCCTAACAATCGCTCCGATCCTCTACTCCCCTCATTCCCAAACTCCACCTTCCAATCGACCCCTCCCCATCAGGCACAAATCTGCCGAAAATAAATAGTAGGGCGGAACTTTACTTAAGGTAACCCCTTCTACCTAGTCGCACATTCACGCGAATACCTATCAAATATGGCCCATGGTTAACTAACACAAACTAAATAACTGATACGCGCTCACGTCTTAGCGCAAGCCAATTCAATAATCGAATAAACAGCTTCCGGCCTCGTGATAGCTGAATTCGGCCGGAAGTGTCAATGGGGAAAGGGAGAGCAGGACGTGAAGACACGTGCGAGCACGCGCCTAACTGCCCCTCTATCCCTTAATTCTCTCGAACCAGACATCTATGATAGTAAAATCCCCCGGTCTCGTTATGGTGAGAGGCTGTTGGGGGATTTGACATTTTCACTACGCGATGGCAATGGGGACAGGGAGCGCGTGACATCGATCTAAGATAAAATTTTAAATTTCTAAAGGTGGCAGAAAATATGCCGGTGGAAAAAGCTAAATATGGACCAATTATCTTTTTAATTTTAAAATATCATCCCACAATTTACTCGCTTACCCATAGCGAGGATACCAGAACCCTAACCCAGATCCACTATCTGCCACAGAACACATATGCACTCGGCCAACAGAATTTAGCAAAATCTCAAATCTCAAAAGGAACTACGAGTATTAAGTACGGTCCCGGAAACAAAAAGAAGACTGGTTTCCAGACATACACGCGCTGTGCAGCGGTGGGAGGCAGTGGATAGGGAGCCTAATTTGCGTTAGACTAACGCGGTTCTACCCCGAAGTGGGTTTAGCACTCAGGATTTTGTTTGAGCTCAATACATATTGTAACGAATTTACTGCAATTCCGCTTATTTTAAATCTTCTACTAAGGTTCGAATCACTAAACTGTTGAATAAAATAACTCCAATATTGAATAATGAAAAAATGGCCTTTATTAAAGTATTTCACAATAAATAACTCTACTATTGCCCGACAGATTGCGTGCTTAATCAAAACTGAATTCCAGCGCCTCTACATTTACTGCCTTTTATACTCTCCGATTTCCTCGTTCGGATCTTCTAGGCGATTCCATTTTCAGAATCTACTAGTTGGCCATCAGCTATCAAATTTCTCAGCTGTAACTACAATTGCACGATTTTATAGCTTCTCTCATTGCATACTTTCGGGAGTATCTCAGATATATGCATGTGGTTGTGCGTTGCTTCTCAGCTGCGTATACGTACATATGTGTAGACATAATGATTGATTCGGTTATGCAGATACAAGTGACTGTCTTCTTTATTTTTGTTGTGACTTTATTTACTTAGCATCAGACTAGGGATGTGAGTATCACTTAGTGTCACTCATATTCGTCACAATATGTATACTCGTATTTTATTTCACCCCAGCTAAAACCCAAGAACAATGTGCAACAAAAGCCCGGTCCCGACATTCATATTTTTTTTATACATATAGTGGAAGTAATTTATGTATCGATTGAGTAAGCACTACAATAGTTTTATCTGTTTAAGTAACTTGCAAAACCGCACCAGACATATTATCCACATATTCTTATTTTTGATACAAATAATATATTATTTATATTTTTTCTGCGGCGAGTTCATATTTTCGATAAACATAAATCAGGTTAACAAATTACCTTTGGACTACGTTAGACGCATCGGGTGTTTCTTCGTGTTTGCTTAAATTTATCAGTTTATAATCAGAGAAGGCTTCATAATTTTAACGAATATTCCGGCGGTGATTATTCCTCAAATTAAACTTTTTTCTCTTCCACTGTGATCACTTGAAATAAGTATACAAATGTGTTATTTGTATTTTTTAACAACAATTAAATGAAATAAAATAAATGATACGTTATCGTAATATGCATATAGGCGACGAAATCTTACCGAATAGCAACAAGGCAGGCCTGAGACCCTATTATGAAAGATAGCTAGGTGTAGCTTCATAGCTTCTCCGTATTTGATCGTAAGTGAATTTTACGAAATCAGCGGCGAGTTTGTAGTCAAAACATCATTACGTATCTCATCTTCGCGCTCCTTAGGCACACGTTCGCATATTAATGGCACTTACTTGAACGCAAAGGGTGCCTTTTCCGGATTACGTACCAAGTTTGGTGGGGTGTCTGTCCATTTCGGAGTCACTCGATTATGAGTCCTGTTGCATACCATCAATGCCAGATGAGGAAAACTGTAGTCGTTCACAGCGATGTCGTTGTCAGCCATAAGTGCACCACCACTGAAAATTATTTATAAATAATTCAATTATTTATGTTACAACAAATGACTCGAATCCTCTATTTTTATACTCAGTTGAGCAGAGCTCACAGAGTATATTAAGTTTGATTGGATAACGGTTGGTTGTACATATATAAAGGAATCGAGATAGATATAGACTTCCATATATCAAAATAATCAGGATCGAAAAAAAATTTGATTGAGCCATGTCCGTCCGTCCGTCCGTCCGCCCGTTAACACGATAACTTGAGTAAATTTTGAGGTATCTTGATGAAATTTGGTATGTAGGTTCCTGAGCACTCATCTCAGATCGCTATTTAAAATGAACGATATCAGACTATAACCACGCCCACTTTTTCGATATCGAAAATTTCGAAAAACCGAAAAAGTGCGATAACTCATTACAAAAGACAGATAAAGCGACGAAACTTGGTAGATGGGTTGACGTTATGACGCAGAATAGAAAATTAGTAAGATTTTGGATAATGGGCGTGGCACCGCCCACTTTTACAAGAAGGTAATTTAAAAGTTTTGCAAGTTGTAATTTGGCAGTCGTTGAAGATATCATGATGAAATTTGGCAGGAACGTTACTACTACTACTCTATATGTGCTAAATAAAAATTAGCAAAATTGGATGAAGAACACGCCCACTTTTTAAAAAAAATTTTTTTTAATTCAAATTTTAACAAAAAACTTAATATCTTTACTGTATATAAGTAAATTAAGTCAAAATTCAACTCCAGTAATGATATGATGCAACAAAATACAAAAATAAAAGAAGCCACGCCCATTTTCATTTAGTTTGTCTAGAATACTTTTATTGCCATAAGTCGAACAAAAATTTACCAATCCTTCTCAAATTTGGTAGGAGAATAGATTCTATGACGGTAACTGTTCGCTGTGAAAATGGGCGAAATCGGTGGAAGCCACGCCCAGTTTTTATACACAGTCCACCGTCTGTCCTTCCGCTCGGCCATTAACACAATAACTTGAGCACAATCCGATATATCTTTACTAAACTTAGCCCACGTACTTACCTGAGCTCACTTTTTCTTGGTATAAAAAATGGCCGAAATCCGACCATAACCACGCCCACTTTATCGATATCGAAAATTACGAAAAATGAAAAAAATGCCATAATTCTATACCAAATACGAAAAAAGGGATGAAACATGGTAACTGGATTGGTTTATTGACGCAAAATATAACTTTGGAAAAAACTTTGTAAAATGGGTGTGACACCTACCATATTAAGTAGAAGAAAATGAAAAACTTCTACAAGGCGAAATCAACAGCCCTTGGAATCTTGGCAGGAATACTGTTAGTGGTATTGCATATATAAATAAATTAGCAGTACCCGACAGATGATTTTCTGGATCACCTGGTCCACATTTTGGTCGATATCGCGAGAACGCCTTCACATATACATCTAAGGGCCACTCGCTTTTAAAACCCTCATTAATACCTTTAATTTGATATCCATATCGTACAAAAACATACCAGAGTCACCCCTGTCCCACCCTAATGGCGATATCTCGAAAAGGCGTCCACCTATAGACCTAATGCCCCCTCCCTCTTAAAATGCTCAGTAACACCTTTCGTTTGATACCCATATCGTACAAACATTCTAGAGTCACCCCTGGCCCACCCTAATGGCGATATCTCGAAAAGGCGTCCACCTATAGACCTAGTGTCCACTCCCTCTTAAAATGCTCAGTAACACCTTTCGTTTGATACCCATATCGTACAAACATTCTAGAGTCACCCCTGGCCCACCCTAATGGCGATATCTCGAAAAGGCGTCCACCTATAGACCTAATGCCCACTCCCTCTTAAAATTCTCAGTAACACCTTTCGTTTGATACCCATATCGTACAAACATTCTAGAGTCACACCTGGCCCACCCTAATGGCGATATCTCGAAAAGGCGTCCACCTATAGAACTAAGGATTACTCCCTTTTAAAATACTCATTACCACCTTTCATTTGATACCCATATCGTACAAACACATTCTAGAGTCACCCTGGCCCACCCTAATGGCGATATCTCGAAAAAGCGTCCACCTATAGACCTAATGTTCACTCCCTCTTAAAATGCTCAGTAACACCTTTCGTTTGATACCCATATCGTACAAACATTCTAGAGTCACACCTGGCCCACCCTAATGGCGATATTTCGAAAAGGCGTCCACCTATAGAACTAAGGATTACTCCCTTTTAAAATACTCATTACCACCTTTCATTTGATACCCATATCGTACAAACACATTCTAGAGTCACCCTGGCCCACCCTAATGGCGATATCTCGAAAAAGCGTCCACCTATAGACCTAATGTTCACTCCCTCTTAAAATGCTCAGTAACAGCTTTCGTTTGATACTCATATCGTACAAACATTCTAGAGTCACACCTGGCCCACCCTAATGGCGATATTTCGAAAAGGCGTCCACCTATAGAACTAAGGATTACTCCCTTTTAAAATACTCATTACCACCTTTCATTTGATACCCATATCGTACAAACACATTCTAGAGTCACCCTGGCCCACCCTAATGGCGATATCTCGAAAAAGCGTCCACCTATAGACCTAATGTTCACTCCCTCTTAAAATGCTCAGTAACACCTTTCGTTTGATACCCATATCGTACAAACATTCTAGAGTCACCCCTGGCCCACCCTAATGGCGATATCTCGAAAAGGCGTCCACCTATAGACCTAATGTCCACTCCCTCTTAAAATGCTCAGTAACACCTTTCGTTTGATACCCATATCGTACAAACATTCTAGAGTCACCCCTGTCCCACCCTAATGGCGATATCTCGAAAAGGCGTCCACCTATAGACCTAATGCCCACTCCCTCTTAAAATTCTCAGTAACACCTTTCGTTTGATACCCATATCGTACAAACATTCTAGAGTCACACCTGGCCCACCCTAATGGCGATATCTCGAAAAGGCGTCCACCTATAGAACTAAGGATTACTCCCTTTTAAAATACTCATTACCACCTTTCATTTGATACCCATATCGTACAAACACATTCTAGAGTCACCCTGGCCCACCCTAATGGCGATATCTCGAAAAGGCGTCCACCTATAGACCTAATGCC
Organism: Eurosta solidaginis; assembly: GCF_040869045.1. NCBI lineage: Eukaryota > Metazoa > Arthropoda > Insecta > Diptera > Tephritidae > Eurosta > Eurosta solidaginis. Next base: position 138,748,759 of record NC_090320.1, on the reverse strand, counting down.
CACTCCCTCTTAAAATGCTCAGTAACACCTTTCGTTTGATACCCATACCGTACAAACATTCTAGAGTCACCCTTGGTCCAGCTTTATGGCGATATCTCGAAAAGGCGTCCACCTATAGAACTAAGGATTACTCCCTTTTAAAATACTCATTACCAACTTTCATTTGATACCCATATCGTACAAACACATTCTAGAGTCACCCTGGCCCACCCTAATGGCGATATCTCGAAAAGGCGTCCACCTATAGACCTAATGCCCACTCCCTCTTAAAATGCTCAGTAACACCTTTCGTTTGATACCCATATCGTACAAACATTCTAGAGTCACCCTTGGTCCACCTTTATGGCGATATCTCGAAAAGGCGTCCACCTATAGAACTAAGGATTACTCCTTTTAAAATACTCCTTACCACCTTTCATTTGATACCCATATCGTACAAACACATTCTAGAGTCACCCCTGGCCCACCCTAATGGCGATATCTCGAAAAGGCGTCCACCTATAGACCTAATGCCCACTCCCTCTTAAAATGCTCAGTAACACCTTTCGTTTGATACCCATATCGTACAAACATTCTAGAGTCACCCCTGGCCCACCCTAAAGGCGATATCTCGAAAGGGCGTCCACCTATAGACCTAATGCCCACTCCCTCTTAAAATGCTCAGTAACACCTTTCGTTTGATGCACATATCGTACAAACACATTCTAGAGTCACCCCTGGCCCACCCTAATGACGATATCTCGAAAAGGCGTCCACCTATAGACCTCATGCCCACTCCCTCTTAAAATGCTCAGTAACACCTTTCGTTTGATACCCATACCGTACAAACATTCTAGAGTCACCCCTGGCCCACCCTAATGGCGATAAATCGAAAAGGCGTCCACCTATAGACCTAATGCCCACTCCCTCTTAAAATGCTCAGTAACACCTTTCATTTGATTCCCATATCGTACAAACACATTCTAGAGACACCCCTGGTCCACCTTTATGGCGATATCTCGAAACGGCGTCCACCTATGGAACTAAGGATCACTCCTTTTCAAAATACTCATTAACAGCTTTCATTTGATACCCATATCGTACAAACACATTATAGAATCACCACTGGTCCACCTTAATGGGGACATCTCGAAAAGGCGTCCACCGATAGACCTAAGGCCCACTCCCTCTTAAAATGCTCAGTAACACCTTTCATTTGATACCCATATCGTACAAACAAATTCTAGAGTCAGCCCTGGTCTACCTTTATGGCGATATCCCTAAATGGCGTTCATCCATAGAACTATGGCCTACTTACTTACTTAATTGGCGCTTAACCGTCTAAACGGTTATGGCCGAACTATGGCCTACTCTCTCTTAAAATACTCTTTAATACCTTTCATTTGATACACATGTTATACAACCACATTCCAGGGTTACCCCAGATTGATTTTCCTTATTTTGTCTCCATAGCTCTCAACTGAGTATGTTATGTTCGGTTACACCCGAACTTAGCCTTCCTTACTTGTTATTAATACCTTTATAGTAAGTTCCTTTCATGTTTGTCCCCTCATTTCGGTAACTTCCCGTTGACCTAGACACTTGATACTTAGAACGTAGTATCTAGATCTGGCTGACATTACAATGCAAGTGAAAAAAATCCGCTAGGTGGCGCACGGATCGAGATATACAGAAAATTAATTTTAAAATGGAAATTTTGCGATCGACTTTTAATTAACTTTTCGGTGATCCAGAGACTTGAAACTTAGCACATAGTTTGCGAGTCGATGGCACTACAATTCGTGGAAAACAAAATGCCGACAGGTGGCAGACAAAGCGAGATAAACGAAAATCCCTGAAAAAACGTAGGAATTTTGCGATCGATTTTTAAGTAACTTCCCGGTGAGCTAGAGACTTGAAACTTGGGCCGTGATTCAGAACCCGGTGACAATGCAATACTTGATCAAAAAAATTTCGCTAGGTGCCGTATTGATCGAGATATTAGGAAAGTTAATTTTAATTTGGGAATTTTTCAATCCATTTTTAACTAACTTCCCGGTTACCTAAAAACTTGTAACTTAGCACATAGTTCGAGACTCAGTGACAATACAACATATAGAAAACAAAGTTCCGCTAGGTGGCGCAATAGTCAAGATAACTACAAATCCTTTGAAAAGGAGGGGAATCTTCCGATCGATTTTCGAGTAACTTCCCGATGAGCTAGATATATGAAACTTGGGCCGTAAGTCAGAACCCGGTAAAAATGCAATATTTTATCAAAAAAATTCCGCTAGGTGGCGCATGGATCGAGATATTGAGAAAACTTATTTTAAATTGGGAATTTTGCAATCGATTTTTAACTAACTTCCTGGATATCTAGAGACTTGAAACCTCGTTAAATTTTATGAATGGCATCTATCTTAAACCATTTCATTCTGAATGGTGCTATGATCATATATTTTGAGTAATAATCCGATATTATATTTTATTCCAAGTATATTTTATAAAAAGGTAGTTTGGTAATATTGGGAGAAACATTGGTTCCTTAACTTGCTGAAAGATAAGGTATCCAATATAATTTGGCCTCAATATGACGGAGATGTTGAAGAAAGTGTATTGCTTTTCACTAACGTGTTACACCGCATTTTTCATACCTGCGTTCCTCAAACTTCTCGCCCTAGAGCGTCACTTAAAACTGCCTGGTGCACTAGAGAATTGAACTATTTAAAAAATAAAAAAAACTCGCTGGTTTAAGCGATATAAGAAATCTGGCTTGTCAAGTGACTATGGTGTTTATTCTATTTTACGTCACAAATATAATTGTCTTAGCAAGATATGCTACAAGAACTACTTAGAAAAGCTAAAGCTTCATCTTTCTTCCAACCCAAAGTCGTTCTACGGTTTTTTTTTAACTCCAAACGTAAGACTACTGGTTTTCCTTCTGTCATGAAATTTGACAACATGATTTCAAGTGATGATGTCATAATCGCTGATATGTTTGCTGATTTCTTTAAATCAAACTACTGCAAGTCGGCTTCACGACAACCCAGACCTCCACCTGGGTTACCAATGCTTGACTGTGTACGAGTTCCGTTAATATCTGCTACAGATGTATTTTTAAAGCTAGAAAACCTGAAGATTTCTTATTCTAGTGGTCCTGATAATATTCCCACTGTTGTGTTCTGAAAAGTTGCGCTAAATTTCTTTATCGGCCCTTAACTAATATATTTAACGCCTCCCTAAAACAAGGAATATTTCCTAGTTTATGGGGAGAATCTTTTATAATATCACTGTACAAAAGTGACAGTAAATCTTGTGTAGCAAACTATAGCTTTTCGAGTGCATTGTTACAAAACAGTTAGCTCACTCGCTATATCCAATAATCCACCCGTCTCAGCATGGGTTCTGCAGAGGTAAATCAACCGAATCAAATTTGCTTGAGTTCACAACGCAAGTCTCTAGAAACCTTAGAAATAACCTTCAAATAGATGTAATTTACACAGACTTTTGATAAGATTTTGATAAAGTTTCTCATACAATTCTTATTAACGAACTTGACTCTATGGGGTTCTCATCAACGTTTCTAGGATGGATTTCCACTTACTTAACCGGAAGGACGCAGAAAGCGATCTTAAAAGACGCCTCATCGCAATTCATCAAAGTTATATCTGGCGTACCTCAAGGAAGCCATCTTGGGCCGCTATTGTTTTTATTATTTATCAATGATCTTCCAAGTATGTTAACTCGCTCCGAGATTTTAATGTGTGCCGATGATGTAAAGACGCTGAGAGGGCGGAGCGGCGGCTAACGGTCGCCGGAGCAGAGGAGGTTCGGCACGACTGTTGAACGGTCGGTTAACAGACGAATTGGTACGGCGGTATGGAAGCAACGGCAGGATCAGCATGACGGCTGAACGGCGGTCAGCGTAGCAGCGGCGGGATAGAAGCAGCGGCTTAACGGCGATAGGATAGCGGACGGCCAACGATCGTCGTAGCAGCGACGGCTTAACGGCGGTAGAATGGCGAACGGTCAATGGTTGGTGTAGCAGCGGCGGCATCAGCACGGTGGTAGTATGACAGACGGCCAACGGTCGGCGTAGCACCGGCGGGATGGAAGCAGCGGCGGCACCAGAGGTGCGACGATGCGACGGCAGTGGCCGTGGACTACGGAGCACGTACCTGGGCCACTGTGAGAGGGGAAGTAGGCTGGCGATGGGGTTTACCTGGACAGCGGCGGCTCGTTCCGGCGGGGTCGGATGACGGTATCGGCGAGATCGGATTGATCGGTAGTCTTCGGCAGGATCGATAGTCGGCAGGATCGATAGTCGGCAGGGTCGGCCACCTACGGAAGAAACTGCGAGGACTCGGGTTAGTGCTGGTTTCACCGCTGTACACCCCCGCCACCCTAGTTGCACACTAGTAGAAGGAGCGTAATGGGGGCGGGGTTGTACCAGCCGAGACACAGTGGGTCGACCAGTGGGCGGAGGGGAAGTGCACCGTAACGGCACAGCGGTAGCCCCTTGTACGCACGCATCGGCTCACGGCCGAAACCAGAACAGAAGGGAAGGGGTCGAATGGTCATGAAGGCGTCGGGCCGCTCAACACCTAGGAGATCGTGGGGGGGGGGGGGGGGCAAATTAGTCCTTACCTAAGTGAAGGGTGACCCGCGCCATGACAGCGCCCCTGCCACTCAGCCAGCCGAACCTAGGACTGAGGGGGAGAAGTTGGATGGTCATTAAGACGTCGGGCCGCACAACACCTAGGGAGGCGCGGGGCGAAAGGTAGCACAAGGCATCCTCCCCGTCGTTCTTACCTAAGTGAAGGGTGACCCGCGCCATACGGCGCCCCTTCCACTCAGCTAGCTAGCAGGAGGGAAAAGTATGTCTTTAAAAAGACATCCACTCCCGCTAGCTCACCTGTGAGGGCTGAATTGCAAAATGCAAATTCGCTGTTTTTATACGGGTGGTGCCGCAAACTGCTTGAGAAATTAATACACCACTATTGTGATTGTCCTGTGTGATGATCTTGTTGACGAAACACACTTTTGGTTTGCCATCAGTCGTTGGTAGCGTGTAGTTATTTACCATAGTTGTTGTTGGCTATGCTATAGAAAAAGGAGTGCAGGAGGGTTCTGCTACAGAAAAAGAAGTGCAGGGGCTTCAGGCTCAAGTGAAGAAAAGGAAGTATAGGGGGTTATGTTATTGTAACGCTACGTTACTCGATTTAGAGGTGTGTTAGCTTTCATTAATCGATGGTCAAAAGAATTTATGGATCCTTACGTCACAAAGGCACTTATAGTTTTCGACCGATACTAGAATACGCGTCAATTGTTTGGAACCCACGGTATCAGATTTATCGTGACAAGCTGGACTCGTTCCAAAAGCAGTTCCTGCTTTTTCGGTTAAGTCACATCGTTGGATCCAACAAGGAATCTTCCACCCTATAATAGCCGGTGGAAGCTTATTAACATTCCTTCCCTTGAGAGCCGCAGGGAAATGTTGGGTGTGTTGTTCATGGTGAAATTAATGGGAGGGATTGTGAATAGCCCACTTTTACTTAGTGAGATAAAGATTAATCTCCCTATGAGGCCATCAAGACATTTTCAACCACTCTTCCTGAGTACATGCAGATCTAATTTTGAAATGCACGAAGCTTTTCGTTGTTTGTGTCTGGATTTCAACAAGCACTACATCAATTTCGATATTTCAGACTCGCCTTTCTTGATAAAGAAAAGTATACAATTTAACCTAAATTAGAAAATGCTTATCTAATGCAAGCACTGGCAAAATTCGATATTTCAGACTCGTTTTTTTTAATAAAGAAAGTATACTATTTAACCTAAATTAGAAAATGCTTATCTAATGCAAGCACAGGCAAATCAAAGCACATAAAAGTGTGATAAGATTATACGGCTAATAAATATAATACAAAAATTTACTGGTCACTGCGTCATCTACAACATACATTACCTCTCACGAGAGCCCCCTACTGGGCAAACAGCTCCCTCATGAGCATTTCGCGTTGGCTCCTTTATAAGCGCTTCAATTCGGCTCCCTGATGGGCCCACAGCTCCTTTCTGAGCAATTGTCGTCCTTCAGAGATCCTCACGACGGCTGCCTGCTTGGGATTACGTATAAGAACTGATGCACAACAATCTATCCTACTTATAAATTTGTAGAACAAATATGTTATTTATATCGCATATACTACATATTTTAAGTAAATTGAACATTTTATTCTGTGTAAATTTTAAATTGTAGACTAATAAATAAATAAATAAATTAATTAATTAATTAAGACTAGCAGATCGGCTTCGTTGTTTTACGTCACATTTTGATATCATCTTTTCAACAGCAATATTTTCAGTATTTTTACCGACTCAGACAACTGACTGCTGTTATACACGACATAGGATTTTAGCGATTATCTTAGCGGTTGGTAGATACATGACAAATCTGGTATGTTATTCATGCCTAGTAATTTTTGCACGTCTTTCTTAGTATCAGATTTGCTTGTTTTCTGTCAATTTATATGCATATCTAGAATTAAAGTTCAAACAACACAGCGAGTGTCCAGCACACAATCCCGTCCAGAAACCACAAGAGGAACTCCGTCCAGCAACAACAACTCAACGGCAAGAATACCAGTTACAACAGCAATCTTTCTATACAACCAGCACCACATAAATTATCAATCCTTGAAAGAGCAAGTCAGTTCTCGTTACACACTCGGACAAATGTATTCAATAAAGAAAAAAAATGTATATTTAATTTATTTTTTTTTCCACCACAGTACTTGTAATACCGGCGTTACAGATCGAATGAATGAATTAGAATAACTTTACAGAGTATGCAAGACTGAACATTCGAAATAGGATAAATATTGCAACTTCCTTATGAAATTCGAAAACAATATTGCATCATTCATTTTAACTAACATAGATTCACATGCATGCTTGCCAAGTATCTTCAATTGTTAACATCACATGCATGTGTTGCCAACATTTTCATTATGGCTTTTACTCTCTCAGGATCACAGCATATATCAATTGGTGAAATAATTTTAACTAAATATTTATCTTCTGGTAGGTTAGGTTGAACTGGCCGGTCAGTAAAGACCTCACATAAACTGCAAGTGTTTATTGTATTACCAGACTTATTTTGACGACGAAACCAAAAAACGCCAATTATTTACCAGGATGTATGTTATAGAAACACTTCATCCTCTTCGCGAACATAAAAAGTTTCCTGGGACTTAGCTTAATTGATTCCTTTAGATCTGCCAGCTCCGCCGCCTCCAGTAGCTGGACTCCTGACCTCGCAAGCGCAGAACACGAACACAGAACTCACTCAACCGTTTCATCCTGCAGCTCGCACTTCCTACATATGCTGTTACTGGTAACGCCTAACTTATATGCCTGTGAAGATAGAAGGCAGAATCCAGTTAGTATATCCATTGTAAGCC